>NC_138105.1:14874515-16124515 GCF_964146895.1 Miniopterus schreibersii
TTACAGGATCATCTCAACAGATGCAGAAAAGGTCTTTAACAAAATTCAAAATTCTTTCATGGTAAAAATGCTCAACAAACTCATTACAGAAGGAATGCACCTCAACATATTGAAGGCTCTATATGATAAACCCAGAGGTAATATCATCCTCAAGAGTGAAAAATTTCAAGCTTTTCTGTTAAGGTCAGGAATAAGTCAAAGATGTCCAAACTATTAGAACAAATAAACAAATTTAGCAACCTTTGTAGGACACAAAATCAATATATAAAAATTAGTTGTGTTTCTATACACTAAAAAAAATGAAAAATCCAAAGAGGAATGTAAGAAAACAGTGCTTTTTACAACTGCATAAAAAAGAATAAAATACTGAGGGATAAAGTTAGCCAAGGAAGTAAAACACTTATAAAATGAAAATTATAAAACACTGATAAAAATATTAAGGGAGATGCAAATAATTGAAGAGACATTCCAGATTGATGAAATGAAGACATGGTATTGTTAAAATGTTCATATACCCAAAGTTATCTATGGATTCAATATAATCCCTATCAAAATCCCAACGGCAATTTTTCAGAAATAGAAAAAGAATTCTAAAATTCATATGAAACTACAAAGGGCCTTGAATAGGCAAAATAATCTAGAGAAAGAACAAAGCTGGTGGCGTCACAGTTACTGACTTTAAAGTATATTACTAAACAGCAATAATCAAAACAGTATGGTATTTGCATAAAGACAGACACACAGATTAAAGAAACAGACTAGAGAGCCCTTGGTTCACAGAATAGAGTAAAATGAAATACGGTGTAGCCGCTATTAATAATGATGTAAATATTTATTTACATTTATATCCATAGTAGTAATAAAACAGAGTATAAAAATTTATTGTCAAATAAATCTATAGATAATTCTATCTTCGTTTAAAAATTTTTATATATAAGAACATATATTTATGTAAGAAATCTGGAACTATATACACAAAACTATTAATGTAGTTTTTTTCTTCATGTTTTTCTGCATTCCTTATTTGTTGTAACGAGCATGTATCATTTCTAAAACTGGGCTTGTGTGTGTGTTGGGAACACAATGATGCTGTGTAAATTAACAGCCACAGTCTTATGTGAGTAAGATGATCACAACTGGAAAGCCTGTGAAATGGAGGAAAACCTCCTTGAAGTCCTGCCTTGCAGCCTAGGTTTTCAGCTTTATCTCTCACTCGGTTTTGCTTCCACAGGTGCCCTCCAGGGAGCCCTCAATCTCTGGGGTCTTGAACCTCGTAAGTTTTCAGAGTATCTGTAGCATTTAATATTTACATGTCTCATATGCACTCACCATCTATTATCATCTGTTACCTTGTTAACAGCCCTCCCTTTCATGTCTAAGAACTAGTCTGTAGGTTCCTCGAGGACAATTATCCATGCCCTGCATGAGACTTACTCAGCTGCTTAGGGACTTTCAACATTATTCCTCCACCCAACACTACACTTGTCTTAATTCACTTGCAGTCACTCTCTGTTCTTTAGCAGGTCGCTGACTTGCACACCTCTATGGCTATGTTTAAGGTGTTCCCTCCTCCTACAAACTCCCCTTGTCTTCCTGAAAGATTTTCTTTTGAATTAAATTTGGGGTAGCACTGGTTAATAACTTCATATAAGTTTCAGGTGTACAACTTAATAATACAACATCTATACACTCCTTTGTGTGCTCACCACCCAAAGTCTACTCTCCTTCCATCACTATACATTTGCCCCCTTTAAACCCTCTTTTTACACCCCTCCACCACCATCCCAAACCCCCTGGAAACCACCATTCTATTGTCTGTATCTATGAGTTTGTTTGTTCCTTTTGTTTGTTCATCTGTTGCTCTTTGTTTCATAGCCCACATGAGTGAAGCCATATGGTTCTTGTCTTTCCTGTCTTATTTCACTTAGCATGAATACTCTCAAATCCACCTATGTTGTCGCAAATGTCAGTATTTTATCATTTTGTGGCTGAGTAGCATTCCACTGTATATATGTACCACGTGTTCTTTATCCATCGATGGCCAAAGGACATTTAGGTTATCTCCATGTCTTAGCTACTGTGAATAATGCTGCAATGAACATCGGGGTACATATACCTTTACGAGTAAGTGTTCTCAAAGATTTTTAATGAGCCTTCAGACTCAAGTCTCCTGGACTTTCCTACCTTGCACCCTCATTTCTGCTCTGAAGCTCTGTGTCACCTTTGTCACAAAGCATTATAATTAATTCTTTGAGTGCATGTGACCTCCACTAAACTGTCAGAAATTTGAGAGTAAGGTGTTGTGTCTCTCTACATGCCATGCCTCATATGTAGCAAGTGTTCAATAAATGTGTTTTGAATTGAATGGGCAGAGAAAAGTATAAAGACTGACAGAGATGAGCTACACATGTTTTAGACCAGCACTTAGATGTAATTGTCTATAACGTAATTGTGCATATTCTCAGCAATCAATTCAAAAGGTGAAATAGTTTTGAGTTGGGAGACTCTCAGGGGAAACATGAAACATCCTAATTTCCACAGTTTCTTTTTGTGCATTGAGTCTTGGTCTGAACTGACAGAACATTAGGCATGCCTTTGTTAAAATATCTGTCTCAAAATTCACACCAATGTCAAGATGATACTTGAAAAATCTGTTTTTTCCTATTTTTTTAAATTTATTTTTATTGTTGAAAGGATTACAGATGAAAAACCTGCTGTTTTCAATTAATCACTCCCTCCCATTAGTAGAGATCATGGAAAGTCATGGAAAGCTGAAGCTAACAGAAACAACACACAAAGTACACCCAGAAGATCTGGAAGCATAGAAACACATGGATGGGGCTGCCAGCAAGTGTCCTAATAACTAATTTCACCAAGATGCATTTATTAGATGTCTGAGAATCGCTAAGTGCTGTCAAAAGTCTTTTGGAAAGCACTGTGTGGTCACATCCCTGGTGGGAAGGACTGTGCCTGCGGCAATATTGCTCATGTCATTAGTGTGCAGCGAGCAGATGCTTGAACCTCTTTGAGGGGTTCACAGAATAGTTGCTGTGCAACTGGCAGAGTCCACATCCTCATTACTGGAAATGCCAAGCTGGGAAGGAAGTGGGTCAGATCGTCCCTCCTGCTCCTTGAGATGACATCATTGGCAGTTTCTGACCTTTGTCATTCAATGACTCTTAATTTCTCTTCTTCTGGGTGAGCCTCATGCTAGATGAGTGTATGTGGCACATTTGCAGACCAGAAAGCATTTTCTACTTCATTGTCATTAACCTGCTGTAAAAGCAATAATGGCCTTCCTTTGGCCTGCATCTTGGCCCTGTCCTCTCATTGAGTTTTCTGAACAAGAATCAGGTCATAAGCCAATTCGGTCACCTCACATTTTTTGTCTTCAACCCAGATAAAATGCAGCAGAAAGGCCTCAGATTTGCAGAGAAAAGCGATTCTGAAACACTCATCAACTTCAGGACCTGGATCACTCCTCTTGTGATGTTTAATTCTTTAAAATATTATTTAAAAGACCACCCCGCCTGCATCCACTTCCCCTAAAGAGTTTATCTTAGAGGTATTTTATCCAGAGGATTTTTCCGAAACTAATTGCTATTAAAAGATAATATGATTGCTTCTCAGTCAGTCACAGTGTCTCTGAATTCTAGGTCTGGAGGAAAACTTAGAAATAATCTTAATAAATTCTTCCAGTTCAAAGATGGGGGAGGGAGAGGCAACTACAGGCTAAAGGACTTTCCCACCCCATCTGTTAGTGACAGGTCTTGGTCTAGAACTTGACCCTTTTAACTCTGAGCCAGGGGAGCATGTTTACTTAGCTTTTCTTTTTTAATAATCTTCACTCGAGGATATGTTTTTATTGAATTTTTAGTGAGAGGAAGGGAGAGGGAGAGAGAGAAAGGAACATCAGTGTGAGAGAGAAACATCACTGGTTGCCTCCCATATGCACCTTGATGGGAGATCGAACCTGCAACCCGGGTATGTGCCCTGACTGGGAATCGAACCTGCAACCTTTCTCATCCTCAGAGGATGATGCCCCAACCAACTGAGCCACCCCAGCCAGGGCTTTACTTAGATTTTCATGGAAATGGGAGAAAACTGTTTTAGCAAATGGCCAAATCAGTACAATCATAATATGCATCTGACTTAATCTGCCAGTGCAGACAAAATGAACACATGCAACCAAATTAAGAACAAACCCTCTCATTCCCAAAGAAAAATAGTGAACATCTGAATAAACTCCTCAGCCTAGTAGCAGAGGAAGGTTCAGAATATTGATGTGGTACGTGTTTTTTTGTTTTGTTTTTGTATGAGACAGTTGTCATTGATTGGCTGCCTCCTGCATGTCGCCTCTGGGGATCGAGCCTGCAACCCGGGCATGTGCCCTGACCAGGAATTGAACTGCCATCTCCTGGGTGCTCAACCACTGAGCCATGCTGGCTGGGCGGTACATGTGCTGTTATCAAATACATGATGCATTAAAATTAATCAGAGTTGGTTATCTACATGATGCCAAAACCACCACTCAATTCAGTAAAAGTAAACACATCAGTGAGAAAACAATTCCAGATCGGTCTATTCAAAAGAACTGAATGCAATATGTAACCAGATATTGTCAGAAAATAGGAAAGCAAAGGCGAAATGGAGACATGGAAGCAGGATCCTACCCTGGGAAACCACAGACACAGGGCGGGAAGGAAACCAGCTGGGGATATGTTTGGCACCTTTTAGAGTTCATGCCTTTGCCCATTTCCCTTTACCTGTCTTCATACAAAAACATGGCATGGATTTGGCCCTTGGATGAATGCATATATAACTTGACCCACCCCCCGCTAGCCATTGTTAACTGTACCAGAGCAGGTGACCTGAGCCACCCTGGAGAATCAGTAGTACCATCCTCCAGGAGTTTGGAATCAGGACAAGAAGAGTCAGTCTCATTTGTGACTAAAAGCCTCAAAGGTCACAACAAAAGCTACAGGCTCCATATGGACAAAGCAGCAAGGAGAACTGGTTGATGGGGGAGCCTGCAGATGCACAGAAAACAGAGTTCATGATTGTAATAAATGTAGTAAGAAAAATAGGGAGTACCCTGTGGCAGGACAGAGTGGAGTGAGCGTCCTCACAGGAGTGGATGGTCAGGGGATGGTCATTTAAAACTGAGACCTCATGGGTGAGGAGCCAGCCATGCAAGGAGCTAGGCTAAAGTATTTTAAATAAGGTGCACAGCATGTGCAAAGGCCATGAGGTGGGAAAACTTAGCACTTTTAAGGAACTGAAAAAGGCCAGTATGATTTGAGCAGAGTGACGGGAGGGATGGAGAGCGAGTTTGAAGACAGCTTTCTAATGAGGGTGACCGTTTGTCCCTATTTGCTCAGCGCAATATGAGTTTGAACCTGTGGCTCAAGCATCATTATTCAAAGCACTCCTTTTACTCTCAAAATGTCCTAGCACGCACAATGACTACATGGTTACCCTATCACTCCTTACCCCAAAGTACGAATTCATGTTTTCTTCCACATGCAAGGAGAAACCACTGAAGGTCTTTGAGCTGAGAGGGTCAAGATTAGATCTCTATTTCTCAGCAATCACTGCAGTAAAGAGTATGCATTATAAATCTGAAAGCACAAACTATGAATAATGGGGCTTTGAGTCTAGCTTGGTATTGTTTTTGGCCCCATTCTGGTGCCTTCATATACTCAGGTACAGAAGTTTCTGAATAGGTTTAAAAGAGACACAATGACAGGGTGGGAAGAGTGTCCGAGTATAGCTGCCATCACGCTCAAAGGAGAATACGAAACATCCAGGCGACACCCATGCAAAACAGAAAGGGTTCAGGAGCCTGGGTTACCTACATAGACGTCTCACTGCTCCTCCTTGTAGGACATCCTCGGGAGAGTAACAAGAACATTCACTCACCTCTCTTCGATGCTGTCACTTAAAGACATTCCTCTGAAAAAAATGCAAGCGCAACCCCCAAGCCAAGTCCGAGATGAAAGAAGAGATTTCGTGCGAAGCCAGCAAAGAACTGCACATACAGCTGCTGAGTTCTGCATAAGATCAAAGGTAATTCTGAACCACCTGAAAGAGGGGAGTCAAAATAGGCGGCTTGCCTGACAGTCATCAGCCCCCTCAAATAAACAGAGGTAGGAGGCCAGAAAAATGAAAAAATACATATGGCTGTCTTTCAATAATAGCAGAAAGTAGCCATCAAGACAGGTAACGTCGGTTGCCTCTTTAAAATGAGAGAGTGCTCCACGCCTCCCACCTATCTTGGGTGGTTATAAAGAGTGATGAGAAATCACTTTGGGAAAGCAGCATGACTAAGAGCTTATCTCTAAAGAAGAAAGTCAAATCAGGAGTGATGATGGCCATTTCATAGGAAGACAAGGCCTAATATTATGGTGGTTTGTAAGGCACCTCCATATCATGGTGTTTCGATCCATGGTCTGTTTCCCTAAATCCAACTCATAGGTGCGAGTCATTTCAGAGACACCTCCTCTCCCCAACCCAAACTCTTATATTCCTCACACCCTGAGCCTCAACAGAAGAGACAATCTATTCACTTTATCAGGAGCGGTCTTCTTTCAAAAGTAGAGAAAGAGTCGAGTTTCCATGATATAAGCATCATTGAAGGTTCACAAGCTCCATGAGCAATGTGGGAGGGACCTAAAAAATGTTCTGTGATCTTGAGATGACAGTGTGTTTTGGGAAACTGTCTGCGAGGAAGACAAAGAGGGGAAAACACAGGTGTACGTGAGGCAGAGAAGTAGTCCCAGAAGAGATACCGAAATCAAAGCAGAGCTCGTCACAATGTGATCATAAGACCACCCGCATCAGCCTCAGGGCTGCTCGCACAAATCCAGGTCCTCAGACCCCTTCGTGAACCTAGTTGGTCAGATCCTCCAGGGATAGGATTAAGAATGCAAATAAAATTATGTCAGTTCCTGCAAAAGCCCCTCCAAACAAAATTGAGAGTAAACACGAACACTGTCCTAGGGCCTCCAAGGGCCTCCAGGACCTTCACCTGCTTGCCTTTCCTACCTCACTTCCCACCCTGACCTGCATGCCCCCCTCCACTGTAAATGGCCATCTCTCACCATTCCGTCTGTCTCCAGTGATCCTGGTATCCCTTTCAGCCCCCAAGTGACAACTTTTCCCTGTGTTGTCCTCTGTCATCCTCAACACGCTTCCCCTCTGGAAGGTTTTCCATCATCCCGAGCTGGTGTAGCCACCCCCCACCATCACCCCTTTCTGTGTCACTGGCCTATACTGTTTTCTTCACAATATCGTGTTGGTTTCTCATTGCTGTGGTAACACATTACCACAAAACCGGGCAGCTTGAGACAACACAAATGGATTATAACTGTAGGTCAGAAGGCCAACACGTGTCTTACCGAGCGGAAATCAGGGTGTGAACGAGGCTGCATTTCTTCCCGAGAGCTCTAGGGGGGAATCATTGTGTCCCTTTCCCCATGAGTAAGGCCATCCACAGCCCTTGGCTCACGGCCTTGCCTTCATCTTCCCAGCCAGCAATGTTCTCTCTCTCTGACCTTTCTTTTGTAGTCATATCGCCCTCTGACTGCAGCCAGGGAAGGTCCTCGGCTTTTAAAGACTCCTATTATGACATCGGGACAGCCAGGTTAATGCAGAATAATCTCCCCATCTTAAGGTCCGTGGCCGTAATGACATGTGCAAAGTCCCCTCTGCCATGTCAAGCAACATATTCACAGAAGCTAGGCACAGGGACACGGATCCCTTTGCCGGCCATTCTTCCGCCTCCCGCACTACTTAACAGTCTGAAATTATCTGATATTATCGTATTTGTTTATACATTCATTGTCTTTACTATCCAGCCAAAACTGAAGGTCACCACTGGTTCAGAGCACCTAGAACCTAGCCTGCCATACAGTGGATGTGCAATAGATGTTGCGTAAATGAATGGCTGTCAGAATGCTGGGCTTTCATGCCAAATCCACGAATGATTATTATTCGTGTATTTCTTTACCACTGAGCCAGAGTTTAATGGAGGTGTAGGCATCAAGTCCTCCTGGTTAGTCTAATTTCTAATTAATTCCAAACCTCTAACATAGTCTCATCTGCACTACACAGATAGAGCATCTCGTCTATTTGTAGTACGTTCTTGAAATGCCTTGCCTTTATTGGAAAGTGTCTATAATGGAGAAATGTTTTATGTCAAGCAAAACCCTCTTTTATTACCACTGAAGCTCTTTTTCTCCACTGTGGCTTTGAAGGACAGAAAAAAATACTGTGCTCTCAATACCCTTCTTTTTAAGAGATGCAAAATCAAGTGATTACAGAAGGATGTGCAGGTGACATTTGAGAGTGAAGCTGGGAGGTGGAAAGACCACAGAGTGGTAAAGATTGGGTATCTTGTAAAACACCTGCTGAGTCAAAACGTATAAGGATTCTGTGTTGCCATAGCTTGCTATTTTTTCAAGTGAAAAAAAACCTGAGTTTTCGTGTGAAATGATGTCTAAAATAATATGTAAGTAAGAATTCTTCTGCTTCAAGCTATGACAGAGTAGCACATCTCACATCAGCTAAAACTCCAGCTCTCTCTCTCTCTCACACACACATGCTCTATTTAAAGGCAAAGTGAAAAGGCCAATGGAACGAAGGACTTGTGAGATGAGTCTCTCAGGAAAAAGCAGCTCACTGAGGTGAGGTGTACTAGGGGTACACTGTGAATACCACTTTCCTGCTGGGAGAATGTGCTGTGTTTTGCAGAAGACGAGATCCTGAGAAGCCAAAAAGCAGGAGGTGGCAACTGCAAAGAGGTAGACAAGTCATCAGAGCGTTTTGGCAGTTTCCCAGGACTAGGGAGACAAAAATTGAGGTTTGAGTTTGCCAAGGCTGTTTGTGTAAGAGAGAACAAGATTCCTGAGAGAAGGGAGGGTGGAGAGGTTGGCCTAAAACCCGGTCTGTTTTCCTTCGATGCATTTGCCAGTGTTAAGCTGTGCCTTGCTTTACGCCTACCACAAATCCATTTTATTGCCACCGAAGCGTCTTTCCTCTATTAGGTCTGAAAAACAGAGAATGTCCAATTCTCCTACTTGATTTCTGGAGATAGAAATCAAGTGATTACCGACAGGACTGCCGCTGATGGAATGAGTGATGTTACTTGGGTGCAGAGCAGTGGGAAGCAGTGGAGTCTGCAGTGAGCTGGAAGTGATGTAGCACCTAAGAAGAAAGCAGTCGCTGGGTCCCAAACAATTTTTGTGTTTTAGGAACAAGAATTCTGTGTGTACAAACCAGGACAGATTTTTCAGCAGTTTTTAGTAACACAATTGGAGTTCAGGATCCCAAGTAGAAAGGCCGTAAGAACTCCAGGCTCTCGGTTGGAACCCCTGGAGAGCAACATTCTTGAATCTTGATCTTTAAATAAAATTTCCCCTTGATTGTATACACCCTGCTCTAGCTAACAGCAAAGGAGAAGGTGAATACATTTCTTGGGAAATATGGCATCATCTACAAATATTTAATCAAAAAATTACCAAGAGTAACAAGGAAATGTCTAAGACAAAAAAGGCAATGAAAACAAGCCTGCAGGTAACCCAGATGTCTGAGATACCAGGCATGGATTTTAAAATAACTATGATTACTATATGCAAGAAAATAGGGAACAAGAAGGAGAATTTCCACCAGAGAACTGTGCCCTAAAATGAGATGGACATTCCAAAACTAAAAAATATGATAACTGACATTATTAGTGAACCAGAAAGTAGGTCAGGGGAAAAAAATCAGATATAAATATAAGCACGGAGGGAGAAAAAAATTGTGTGTGTGTGTGTATGTATACATGCTTAAGAAATACAGTAAAGGTTTAACATATGTGTGACTGGAGTCTCAGAGGGGAAAAGACAATGAGACACAAGAAACACTTGAAGTCAAAGTGTTTCTGAGAATTTTCTAAAACTAATTTTTTAAAAAACCAACCCACAGCCTCAGGAGCTCAGCAAATCCTAAGCAGGAGAAATACAATCAAGCCACATCCAGACACATCACAGTCCAAATGCAGAACACAAACAGAAAGGAAATTGTAAACGGAGAGAACCAAAGGCATTAGCCTCAAAGCATGAACAATAAAATCAACAGCTTGTTGCTTAACAGAAATGACGGAAACAGTAAGATAGTGAAATGATATTTTTAACCTGCTAAAGGAAAATAAATGTCCACCACCAACAAAGATAAATTACTAACTTGAAAATTAGTACCCAGTAAAATATTCTTAAAAAATGATAAATACAGACACATCCAGAAAAACAGTCACTGAGACCCTCTCTCTCTAGCAGAGCCGGGGGCACAAACAGTGGCACTGGGACTTGGTCTTACTCCATGGCACGGGTCTGCCTTCCTCTCTGTTGACTTTCCGTTGGCTCATTACTAGCGGTGACCCAGATTCAAGCTCATCTTTTTATAATTCTGCGTTGAATAAATAAAAAGAGGTCTCTTTCAGCAGCTCAGAGCAGAACGGGCTCACCTTCTGAAACTAATACTGAAGCCTGAGGATTCAAGGTTATGATTTTAAGGGCCTTGGTCACGTGGAGCATGGAGCTAGGGGTCAGGCTGGCTCACCGAATCACACGGGAGAGGTGACGCTCATGTGAGACAGGGGCTTTCCTGTCACAGAACAGGGAAAGGTGAGACAGCAAAGAAAGCAGGGGACTCTGCTCTTCACCTGTGGCACATCTGCAGGGTCCTCTAGGGCTCCATACCTTCTTTTAGGTAAATCAGCAGCTCTGGGAGGTTTTGACGGGCGTGTTAGGCCTTGTGTCTCAAATCACGTCACAGATAAAAGCCCAAGGAAGACAGCCCAGGTTCCTATTATTTAGCTAAGTATATCTGCAGGTGACCATGTATTGGTATATATTAATGTGACTTCTGAAAACCCACATTCAGCTAGCTCCTCCCTCCGTCTGTCCGTCTGTCCTTCCTCTCCTCTCTCTCTTCTCAATTCCCTTCCTTTCCTCTCTCCATTCATTTGCACCAGTTTCTATCCTGCATTCACTCCTCTAAGGTGGCTCCCTCCGAACCCAAGGCTTTCTTCTAGAAACCTGTAAGAAAAGGTTGACTTTCTCTCATGATTATCTTTTGGTATTTCATTCTGTATACACAACTTTTTTGAATTTTTAAAAGTCTATAACAAATTCTCTTATTGTCCATATTTCTACTAAATGCTGTTTAATCTCCCCCGGGCACACGCTTTCTTCACTCATCAGGTCCTGGCAACCTCCTATGCTCACCTTCAATGCCTGTAACAAACTTTTATTCCTTAGAAAAGACTTTTATTAATTCCCTGTGCAATCAAGTTTTTATGCACAACTTTCATTTCATTGATCAGATAGCATGTCAATGATATATTATTTCGCTTCCCTGACATTTTTTGATTCCCCCAATGGTAAGGGCTAGCCTCGTATCATTATATTCTCAGTACCATACCTCCCCGCACACATTGCATGTTTACTGAGACGCATGGGGAGGAGGGCAGATAAAGGATTCTGGGCCAACGCTGTGAGGCAAACGTTCCGATTTCTCTCAGTTACTTTCAGATTTCTCTCCTCCCTGCAGCTCTCTCCCTCCCTTTAGAACTGCTCTTTGGACTTTCTGGGATATAAAGTGATGAAATAGTGTAATATCATAGTGAAGTCTTTTTTCTTTCCTATCAGATCTTTAGACCATTTAAAAAGTAATTATACGAACTCACAGTGTTATTAGTTATGTTCACTGAATTGACATTTCCATTATGAATCCATTTTTAATTACATTGGACACATTTTATCAATATTTCTTCTGTGAGCAACAGAATGTATAAAGGCACATACGCCAGATTAAATAGAAAATTCTGTGCCTATAAGTTATACCAGCCATGACTGGAGATTTACCAAGGCCGCTGAAGAGCCTCACATACTTCAATGTGGCCCACACTAGCAAATAAAATAGAGAATTCACGAACCACCTGATTTGTAACCCACCCCCCCAACATCTAGGAAGTATACAGACAGCTGACTCTGTTTCTCAATTTTTTTTTTTTTTAAATACCTTTATGGATTTCAGAGAGAGGAAAGGAGAGGGAGAGAGAGAGATAGAAACATCAATGCTGAGAGAGTCATTGACCGAGCCCGCAACCTGGGCATGTGCCCTGACCGGGAATCAAACCCCGATCGCCTGGATCCCAGGTCGACGCTCAACCGCTGAGCCACGCCCGGCCGGGCTGTTTCTCAATTTTTTTCTTCATTTGGTGGGAGGCAGATAAAGGGGAAATTACAAAGTTGAAAAGTTGAAGGCCTGCTGTCATTACTTGAAAGAGCTAAGGAAACAAGGGCACTGTGTTGACAGTGGAGGTTGTTCACATCAGTCAAGACCCTTTTGTTACAAGTGTCAGAACCTAACTCAAGTGCTCCCAAGGCTTAAGAACAAAGGAGCCCTGGCTGGTTTGGGTCAGTGGTTAGAGTGTTGGCCCTCCGACTGAAGGGTCCCGGGTTCGATTCTAGCCAAGGGCACGTGCCTTGGTTGCAGGCTCGATACCTGGCCTCAGGTGGGGCACATGTAGGAAGTGACCACTCAATGTCTGTCTGCCTGTCTCTCTCTCTACCCCCCCTTTCCACTCTGTCTAATAAACAATGGAAAAAATATCCCCAGGTGAGGGGATTACAAAAACAACACAACAACAAAGGAGATTTATTGGTTCATCTTGCTGATCTAGGAGCTTAAATAAAATATTTCTTGACTTTTACTGGTACTCAAGTCCAGGACTTAGCAAACTGTCTTCCACAAAGCATCATATAATAAATATTTTAGGCTTTCAGAGCTCATTAGTTATCTATTGCATATTCTTGGTTATTTGGCTTTTACAACCCTTTAAAATGTGAAAAACATTCTTAGCTCATAGGTTATACAAAAGCAGGCCCTGAAATAGATTTGACTCACATGTGGTAGTTGCCAATTTCTAGGAATCCACAGTCCATATTCAAAATGTTATTAATTCTTGCAAAAGTAGCCCCTCTAAGCACTTTTGTTCCATGTTGGAAACTCAATTCAGAATAATGCATTGTACTTCGTTGTCATGTCTCTTAAAATAAACGGCACTTCAGGTTTCTTTCTTTTTTAACCTTCGTATTTTTAAAAAAATATATGCCAGTTATTGTGTAGAATTTCTCTCAATTTGGATTTGTCTAAAGTTTCTCCATAATTAGATTAAGATTATGCATTTTTTATAGGAATACCAATGAAGACATGATGTGTCTTTCTAGGCGCGTCAGGAAAGGAGGCACATGATGTCTGTCTGTCTCAATACAGGTGGTGTCCGATGTTAGCTACATCAATAGATTAAGGTGGTATCTGCCAGATACTGCACTGTACAGTTACTATTTTATCCATTTGTAATCAAAAAGTAATTCATAGGAGATAATTTGAAACTATATAGATATCCAGTTCCTTATCAAACGTACCCCTAGAAATTTTAGTTTTCATGGATGGTTTTTCAACTTTCACATGTATTAGTTGTAATTCCACTGTAAGAAAAAGCTTCCTTCCTCCCTCCCTCCCTCCCTCTCTCCCTCCCTCCTAAATTCTCGCTTTAATTAATGAGTTACAATTCCTTGCTAGCATTATTTATTTTAACATTCAAAGTACTGAAGACTTGATCACTAGGATCCTATGTTCTTTTGACGTGCCTCTTCCTTACTTTTTGATAAAATAAGATATTCCTGGTTCTCTTTGACCCAATTCTGGAATCAGCCATTTCTCCAAGGAACCTTCTTGGTTCTTTTTGTGCATAATGACATATAATACGTATTACAAGATCACCCTCTGAGATGTCAGTGAAGGTCATGTGGGAACAGCAATAAGTCATCTTAATTCTCCCAGCCATGGTGATATCACAACAGAAACCTGATGAGCAGTCTGAACTCCCACCCCAACCCCACAACACTGAGACATGACCCCATTCAGGGTGTCCAGGCGGCTGAGTGAGGAACTTGGCCTTCTGCCCCCACTGACAGTAGCCAGGTGGTCCTCTACAGAAGATTCAATTAGATTAAGGATCTCATAAAATAACACTGTCAGGATTTAATAAAAAAATCACTCATATTACAAACAAGAAAAATCTAAAGACAATAAAACAAGTGCCAACACTGAGATAACAAAGTTAGAATTAAGGGAGATTTTAGAGCAGCCAAGAAAAGAATACCTGAGTGAGCAATTTTAAATATGCTTGTACGTAAGGGAAAAGAAAGTCTCAGAAAATATAGTAATGAAATCAAAATTTTAGAATTGAAAAATTAAAAAAGAAACTTACAAATATGCTCAACAGCAGAATGGGGAGAACAGAGGAGACTGTCGGTGAACTTCAAGGTAGAACAATATCAATTATCCCGTAACAACAATAGAGATAACAGACTAAATATCAATGAAAAGAGCCTCAGAGGCCTGAAGTACTACAACAAAGGATCAAACATTTTTGCATCTTTGAGTCCCAGGAAAAGAGGAAAACGTGGGTGGGCTGAAAAAATATTCAAAGAAATAATGGCTGAAAATTTCAGATTGGCAGATAACATGCAGACGAAAGGGTGAGCAAACCCACAGCGGATACTCAATAAAAGATCATTTGGCGAGTAGACATCTTACTCATATTTGAAGGCCTCGAAGGAAGTCTGACTAGATCCGTTGGTGACCATCTAATGTGGAGAGGCCCCTGGTAGGTCACCAGGCCCACCGGCTGCCTTTAGTTCAGATGCCAAAAATCTGTGGCAAGGAGAGAGGGGGTCTCATGGCCCAAAGTGAGCACTATGTTTAATACTCAACCGTCATAATTAAAAATCAGAGGTTTCTGTTCATCTTTGTTTTAAAGCTGAACAAAGTCTTGCAGGTTCCTTATCATACCCCTTCTGAGCGGGAAGCCCCGGATGACTTTGAGGGCTCTCCTTGCAGTTTTAATTAACGGACTGATGCCCAAAGTGATAGGCCTCCCGTTAATGTCAAGGCTGATGATGTCCAGGGAGATAACGAGAGGGGTGCACACAGCTATTCTTTGGGAAAGCGATGACAATAAAAGCATGTCAGAAAAAATGAGGGTAGAAGTGGCAACGTAAGTAAAATTTGTAATGCTTGCTAAGTCCAATGGTCATCCCCTAGTTTCAGAATGTCCCGTCTTCTGGGAATATTCCTGTACCGTTTCCCAGGTGAGTGGTTATCAGGTAGAAAGAATGGCTGAGACATTGCCGATGGCACTGAGGCAGCCCCAGGGCCCCTCTGGGAGCAGGAGGAGAATGGAGAGAAGGGGTGAGGCCGAGGTGGTCCCCCAGGCAGCCTCTCTCCGTCTCTATGAGCCGATCTCGTCTCGGACACCGAGGCCATCCTTAAGACACTCCCAGGGGCGCCATAGTCTCAGGGACTCTCCAGATACTATTAGAGGGAAATTACTCGCCTTGAGGAAATTATTTCTGTCCCTTCATTGAGCATGACTAACAGAAAAGTTACAGAAAGAATATTATCCGCCAAGCTGAGGCTGCTGAATTCTCCTTGGCCCTTAGACAGCTGCCTTTTTGGCATTAAGTGATATGCTAAGAGATGGCAAGTTCAAGTGCGTTACTCACTGAAGGGTGAGTATGTCTTTCAGATTTTTCCATCATAGAAGCATAGCCTAGCACTCCACATAACGTGGTTGCTAAAAATGAACACTAAAACAACCAAAACCTGAACACTTACTATGTATCAGACACATTCCTTATCTAAATTCTAATTATATAATTCAATAACATAGTTAATGTCATTCCCTCACTTTGCATATGAGTATACAAGGCCAAACAGGTTATAAGTTGTGGAGCCAGGATTTAAATTTGATTCCATTGTTCAAGTTCTTAAACACTATGCAGGAACGTAGACTTGTGATGAAGAAAAGGTTTTAACAAGTCACTAGCTGGGGCCATGTCAAGATGGCTTTGAATACTAAAGGAGTCTGTTGTATTCTCGAAACATTTGGGAGTTAATGAAAATTTTGAGCAAAGATGTGACATCAGTAGAATGATGTTCGAGGAGAATTAATGTGAGCACATTGTACAGAATAGATTCAAGGGAAAAAAACAGGTATTAATAAAAGTATTGATTTGTTGATGGTAGCCATTCTAATAGGTGTGAGGTGGTACCTCATTGTTGTTCCAGTGATCTCACTTCTAGGAATATATCCGAAGAATCCCAAAACACCAGTCAGAAAGAATATATGCACCCCTATGTTCATAGCAGCACAGTTTACAATAGCTAAGATCTGGAAACAGCCCAAGTGCCCATCAGTAGGTGAGTGGATGAAAAAGCTGTGGGACATTCACACCATGGAATACTATGCAGCTATAAAAAAGAATGATCTCCTACCCTTTGGGACAGCATGGAGGTACCTGGAGAGTATTATGCTAAGCGAAATAAGCCAGGAAGAGAAAGACAAGCACCACTTGATCTCACTCGTATGTGGAATCTAAGAACAAAATAAACTGATGAACAAAATAGATCCAGAGACATAGAAGCATGGAGGAGACGGAGGGATCTCAGAGGGAAGGCAGGGGTGGGGAGGGTGAGAAGAGATTAACCAAAGAACTTATATGCTTATATGCATAACTCATGCACACAGATAGTAGTGTGGTGATGGCATGGGGAGTGGGGTGCAGGCCGGAGGGGTCAATGGGGGGAAAAAAGGGGACATCTGTAATACTTACAACAATAGAGATAATTTTTTAAAGTATTAAATCTACCATTTATTGAGCACCTATGATGTACCAGGCACATGCTATCTAACTAACGAAAGGTATAAAGCCTGAAACAGGGGAAAAGGAGTGGGATTCAATCTAAGCGTACAAGTATACAGAATATATAGTAAGCAAGATTAGTAGAATTAGCAATCGATTAGCAATACAAATCAGAAAATGACACCGAGAAAGTTCTCAAATAGACATACAATAGTTCATTTCTCTTACCTATAACATTTTTTAAAAAGGGTGATTATGGCAAGATTCAAAGGCACTGGAATGACGACACCGAGTCATGAAATAATCAGCCCTATTTCCTGCCCAAGGCCGTCATGTGCTACAACTAGCGTTGCGGGTCAGCCTGAGCCAGTACATTTCACAGCCTCAATCTGCTTCACTCACAACACAAGACTGTGACATATATTTAATCGATCAGTAAACAGCATTTATCAAGAGCTCATAACATGTAGAGCCCTAACCTGCTGTTGTATATCTATTCTAATAGAATATCCAGAAAGGAGCAAGCACAACATCTTTATTGTGATAAAAAGTATATAAATTATATATATGCATAGATATAGAAAATAATTTATATGGTGCCATGAGAATATCTATATAAAACTTCAGAGCTCACTGCAAATTCTCTTGAAGATATTTTTAAAATTTTTTTCTGATTTGCACATGAATTCTGAAGCACTGGGGCTTTGAACAAAAATGTTCAAAATTCCAAAATTTCATGAATAACTTTGATGTAAAGAGTTTTTAAGCCCACGGAGCTGAACATATTAAAAGATTTCATTTACTACTTCCATTTCAGGGTTGCTTCTGATTTACAAGAGATACTGGCACAATGTCAGTCTCTAGAAATTAAACTAAATTCTCCACTGTTTTCTTTGCCCGTCATGTGGATCCCCAGCACCAGCTCTTCCCGTTGCTGTGCACCCCCCTCCCTTCCACAACGTGTCCCAAGGATTGAAAGTGTGGGGAAAAAGATGCATTTCAAGTGGGAAAATCAAATGTGAACTAAGGCCTAGAAGAGATGTCTTGGATGGGGAATGAGAGGTTGGATTGGTCATGGGAGGAAATAAGTTATCTGGCTTGATCAGAGAGGAGAGTGATGGAAAAATGGCACAAAAAAGGGGAAATATTTTTGTTTATTAGCTGTGCATTTTTATTTATTAACTATATGCTAGAGGTGGACATTAGAGCTTATGCATTCCTTTCAGGATCTCCTTGCTCTGTTTGTGGTCAAGACATCAAAAAACTGGTTCTACAGTGCAATTCTCATTCTGAGGTTATGTAAGCGAGTTAATTTTACATGGACCAAAGGCCAGTTAAGAAAATGCACAGCATGCATGGAGTAGAAAAGTACTTAAATACATTAGTGTGACACTTAACATTTAAATGTCCTATGTTTCAGGTATCACCTACTACGAGGAACAGTGGTTGCTGTGCCAGATACCAGATATACAAACTTGAATAAGACAAGTCTTTTCTTTCAAGGGGCTTATGGGTTTATAGATGGGTAGTGATGGTGTTGGGACGGACACATAAATAAACTTCATATAGTATTATAGAGCGGTATATGCTTGAGAAGCGTACAGAAGGGATATAAACCACATTCAGGAGGTCAGGGATGTTTCCCAGAAAAGACCATGTTCAATCTGAGTTTTAAGGGACCAAAGTAATCAAAGAGTTGGGAGTGGCACTCAAGACTGAGGGAGCTTCTGGATTTTGAAGACTACCGATATCCTGGAATAAAGTAAACCCAGCTACTCGAAGGCTTTCTAAACTCTAACCACGACTCTCATGTTGCTGGTTTTTAGAACATCTCCCCCCAACCTTCAAGAGAATTCAGGCGTTTCCAAGATTAACTGTCACACTCAAGAGCTATTCTTACTACTCAATGGAAAGGAAACACACCCTCCTCGCAGGCTCTCTCTATTATCCTTTTTCCACTTAATTTCCTTTAAGTATGTATCACTTTCTATAACTCATTTACGTATTGGTCTGAACATGCCCACTAAAATGCAGGCCCAAAAGACCAAGGGCCTACTAGTATATTTTGTTCATCTCTACATCCTCAGTGTCTGGAGTAGAAGATGCTCAGTAGGTTCTTGTCAAATGAATAGTTGTCTTCTGCACCAGCTGGAACAAAGGGTAAGAACATCTGGTATACTCTGCCCTGGCATTTCTAGCAGCATATTAATGGACCACATTTCTTGATTTTAGTGAATGCTAAGTCATAAAGCAACATCAAAGCATCTACCCAGTCACTTTAGAAGTTTATTGTACTGCGAGTACTCGACAAAATATAATCATTGTCGCTGTTAAGTACTTTTATGATAGCGATCTATAAATCCTGTGCAAATAGCATGAGTTTTATACATAGAGATACATTTTATATGCTTATCTATCTCACACTAGGACAAATAATACAAAAGGAAAACCAGCTCAATTTATCAAGTATTTGATAAGTAGTTATTATGGGACAAAGCTTTTGGGTAAATGAAGCCAGTAATTATTCCATAAATTAAGCATGGTTTACAAAGCCAGTGTGAATCTCTTTGGAAGACCCACTATAATTAAAATTCCTTTCAAGTTGTAGACCTGCCTCATGGTGTAAGGATGGATTTGCACCCCAGTGAAATTATGCTCAATTTTCAAGTGTCCCATGATATTCCCATCTTCCTATGTGTTATTTCAGTGGTAGTCATAGTGACAAAAAATCATAACAATGATTGAAATATATCAAGACTCATGGTAGCCAGGCCCTGTGTATATGGAGCATCCCTATGACCCTCATTAATCCTTCATGGGTGGGCAGGTGCTACCGTTTTCTCTGCTTTGCTGTGAGAAGACTGAGGCATAGAGAAGTTTGTTCTGGAAAGTCATAGAGCAATCATTTCAGAACCTGGAAATGTATCTGACCATAGGGTTAAAGTTTCTGGTCACTACACCATATGAACCTAACATACTTGCATTTTTCTTTTCAAACCAAAAGTCTACTCATTTAGTTCTTACCTAGTTGGCTTAGAAGTCATATTAATTTCTGTTATTAAGAGCAGCTTGCCTGTTTATCTACTTTATCACAGACTTAAATGTACAAAGGATCAACGTGAACTTCATTTGCTATTAAGCTGAAATCTCACTTTCATTTTTGAGGTTCCTGTGGGGACCTTTGAAAACAGTGAAAATAAAAATGATAGACATCATAGGGCCCCGGTTGTGTCTCAAAGCAATTAACGATCAGAAGTCCTTCTCGTGTCTCGGCTCTTGATGACTTTTCTTAACCAGCAAAGCAATTGCTAGGACATACTCATATCCTATCATGAGGAAGTTCATGTGAGATAGTGCAACATGTTTAAAGCATCCTCTCAAATGAGGTGAAAACATTTTGTTAGCCCTCATAATACTTTCTCTCCTCTGCCCTCCTCTCAGGCTCCAGCGATACTTGATACAAATAATGACTTAAGTGACAGCGAGATCAATAATCCCCAGCGGATGTGGCTTTGAGTCAAACCTATTTGTCAAGGAGGCCATTTGTGGAGCGTGGAAAGCTCAAAGACATCTGCCCTGCACAGATCTTTGGTGCGCAGTGGCCCTGCCTCTTATCATCTGTACGTCCCAGGGCATGTTGTTCATTCTTCTTGGTCTGTTTTTCCTTCTATTTAAAAAAGTAATGCTTTAAAATACTCACACCTACGTCTCAAGGTGTTCTGTTGCTGTTAAAGACCATGCAAACACAGTGTTGGCCGTGAACAGGCACTTAATAAATAGTAATGCACTTCGATGACACAGCCAGGAACAACGGCAGCATGAATCAATAGGGTACATTTCCACCACTCCTGACCTTGGAGTTAGGGAAGAAGGGCAAGGTCCCCAGGAATCTGGGTCTCTTCCTAGCACTCGATGGCCTTGCCTGATCCCCTGCTGTCAAGGCACAAATCTGATCAACCAGGGGACAATATCAAAAGGCAAATCCAAATAGAGCTCTTCTGCTTGGGCTTTAAACCATTTACCCATTTATTCATCCATTCATTCATTCATTCTTAAGGAGATGGGAAACTCGCATGGACCCCATGTGGATGAAGGGCAGGTGGCTAAATCTAAGGGACAGGTACTGCCAGCAGTCGTCTGGCCAGCGAGTAAGTAATTAATGGGGACTGGGGCCAAGTCTGAGCCTCACATTCCCAGACTTGCCGATGTTCTCCCACGGGAGTAGCTTACTCACCCCCCCCCCCACCCCTGTGCCTCGGAACTGTTTTCTTCCAAGACAGGAATGTGATGACGTGTTTTTTCCTTCCGTGGTACGAAAACATAAACTATTCAGTTGTATGTGTTCCTCTATTTTAAAATAAGCTTGAATAAATCTTACCAAGAGCTTATTTGGGGAAGAGGGAAAGAGAGAGAAAAAAAAACCTTCTACAGGCACAGCCCATGTGGAAACAACCCTGGGCGGGGGGATTGTAAAACATTTTAAACCAGCTTCCCTTAAATGTTTCAAATAACTCATGTCCATTTCTTTTAATCAGTACTCCTCTTTCAAAGTGTATTAGCCACAGTGCTATCTCCAGCGAAGCAGGGAGCATTATCTGGGTTTGCAGCCTTGGACTGAATTTCGCAGAGCCAATGAATTAGAAAGAGGTTAGTGACTGGGCCTGATTTGCATACGTAAATGTGAGAACTTCTGTGGGTTCTCCAACAGTGGGGCCCCAAAGTCTCCATCCCGGCTTCCAGATCCAAAATGTTGCCTGGAAATGGGATGGAAATCCAAAGGCACGAGCGACAGACCGGGAGACCAGATGGCTGTGCCGTGGTCAGGGGACGGGGGTCTTGCATGGTGACAATTCTTTCTCTTCGAAGCCAGATTAATTCTGTTAGCTGCTTACCCTCCAGTGGCTGCCTTTTTATGGGCCAAATAATTCATCTAATCATTTATGGTTTATCCATTTTTCACATTTTTAGTTCAAGGAGTCATCTACGACACAGACCTGCTTCCGTGAATTAACCCCCCCCCCCCTTGAATTAATACAAACTGAAAACATGGGATCCACAGATGCTAACTGTTCTGAGTCAAAAGCTTTAGCTCCCTGAAAGCCTTCTCTGTCTCATTCAAGCTGGCCTCATCCCCTCTGTATTCTCATAGCATTTTCACTTGGAATTTCAATGTTTGAAGAGTTATTAAAAAGTGGATGATTCAAGGGCCTAACCTTCCTCACCTTAAGCTGATGCTTGGCTCTGGCCCAGGCCACACAGGACTTCCAGGCAGAAATTCCACTAAAACACTAAGTTCCACTGAAACAATTCAGACAGGCTGATCTCTTACACAGTCAGATTCAATATTCTTTGTCTCCCTGTTTTCAACACACTGTGTGATATATAGCAGAGCTTATGCTACACTGGTGGAATGGATGAACAAATGCTAACCCTGGGAATTTTGAATGATTTGGAAGCATCACATGTAGATTTGTTCAAAACTCATATACATACACTTAAATCTCTAATATTTAATATACAGTTTTGCAACTTAATATGTTAAGTCCTAAGCAAAAAAATGATAAAATTCTACGAGAAATCCTCCTCACTACCTCTTCGCTCCTGCCCCAGGGCCTTAGCTCATACTCTTCCTGTCCTAAAGGAGTTGCCGCCTCCTCCTGCCTTCTCTCCTCCAACTCAAAGCCCATCTCCCCTGCAACACCTTCTCAGCTTAGTCCAGATTTTGTTGAGCCCTTCTTCTTAGGAATCTGTCTGCTCCATCAAAGAAGAGAGGGTCGTCAGGCCCTTACTTGCTAGGGTGTTGCCAATTTCGCTATTCTCCACCCTAGGAGAAGCTTAAATACCTACATCACATAAAAGGAGTGGATGAGAGGGAGGACAGGCAAAGGTAAGGTAACCTTTCTTTCATTCTGTTTTTGTATGCAGGCACCCTGCCGCTCTTTAGTAAAACCATCTACTTGCAGTGATAAATTACTTGCAAATTATATCAACCCTAAATTGCTTCTCCAAGTTCCTAGCTGCTGATGGCAGCAATGTTTTATGGAGATTTAAACAAGGTGATTTGGCAAAGGAGCATCAACTCACACTTGTACAGCCCTGAAATGAGTTTTGGTGGCAGAGAGAGACAGAGAAATGAGGTAGATGTCCCCAATACATAATTTGTCACTTTGTGTACTTGTGCTGCCCGAGTTAGCTCCAGCACGAATGCTTGGTAGTCAAAGACATGTAACCTTCATTACTGCTTGGGGGAGAATTTGCCTATACTGTTTTAGGCTAAAAAAAAAAAATACTTCTATGCAGATGGCTTCTGACTACAGTCTTCAGTGAACTTTTGCTGTCTTGCCATTTTGTTTAATGCCATGTAAAAATGCTCCGGGGGGGGGGAAGGAGAGGTGAGAAGTGACTACTTGAGGCTCAGTCTCTCTCTCTGTCACACACACACACACACACACACACACACACACACACACAGAGACACACACACAGCCTCTTTTCCACAGTGACAGGCTAATAAAAATTTCATTGTTTGTTTCCTTCTGCTGAATGAAAGTTGAACTGCAATTATGTGACATTTCTGTTTTTAAAATGAGATTGTCACCGTGTCAGCAAAATATAAAAATTATTCTACTTAGGAACCCAATTGCACAGACACATGTCTGGCTCTTGGCCTGGCCTCTGTCTCTTTGGCACAGTTTGCCCCATTTAACGAAGTATTCGGCTGTGTCTCAGGTGAAGGGCTTGAGCTTGAGTCAGATCACTGCAAGGACACATACCCATCTCTCTAAAAGTCTTTACCAACAAAACATCTGCAATGTTCTGGATTTCCTGGAAGTCCTGATATACACCTGAAACTAATACAAAATAATATTGAATGCATTATTTAAATATATAAAATTATGTTAAATTATATTTATTTAAAAATAAAATAAAATAAAACCAATTCTTAAACAGTGAAAAAAAGAGTAAGTGGATGCTTTCATCAGAAACTGCCTGGCTCAGGGATGGAAGAGGTGGATTTGGCACTTGGGCATCCAGTGTGAAGACAGATCATTCCCTGGAGAAAGCACCTGCCTGATACAGTACAGATCCTCAGGGAGCAGCTTTATAAACTGAAGCAAAATTCTATTTGTGAACATGGCTGTTCTGATTAATAGAGCTTTGCAGAAACGTAGCAGAAACCCCAGAGACGCTCAGCATTCGTAGATATAGATCTTACACTGCTTAGCTTAGTTTCACCTACACCCTGAATTTTTCTTTCATTCATTCAATTAATAAATATTTTAGAGTACCTACTACTAGTGCCATTCATGTGTCAGACACTCTAGCAATACAGTGGATATTAAAAAGACAAAATCTCTACTCACAAACTTTTATTCCACAAGAGGAAGTAAACGTACAAATAGATTGCTTTTCATTATTGTGAGTGTTATAAAGGAAACCAGTAGGGTAAGAGACACTATAAAATATAAAGAGGGGCAGCACTAGGTGGACTGATCTGAGATGGTCCTTCTGGGAATGCGAAGCGGCCACCTTTCAGCGGTGACCTGAACAACGAGGAGTCACCAGATACCCAGATACGCAAGCACAGCAGCGGAGCAGCAGGAGCGGGCCGGCTGCGGGGAGAGCATGCGCCCCGACCTGAGGCCCTTAAAGGAGTCCTGGAGGGGGCGGAGCCACAACAGTTTACAAAGAGGGGCAGGCCCATAGAGGTCATGTTAAGGAACCTAGATTCTTTTTTTTTTTTTTTTTTCAAACACCAAGAGCATTGGGAAGCACTTGGTCCTTTAATTTACAACTTACTGATGACTAATGATTTTGAACATGTTCATGTGCTGATTGGGCCATTCATACATATCCTTCTGTTAAGTGTATACCTGAGACTTTTGCCTGTTTTATTATTTATTTTTGTCATTTTACTGTTGATTTATGAGTTCACACATTCTGGACATGAGTCTTTCGTGGGACATGAGTGTTTTGATTACCCTTCCCCCTTCTGCAGCTTGCCTGTTCATTCCCTTAACAGTGTCTTTTGATGAGCAGACATTTTTAATTTTCATGATGCCCCATTTACAAATTTTATATTTTGCGGTTAATATTTTTTTCTGTAAAAGAAACTCTATAGCTACCCTAATGTCACAAAGATATTCTTCACTGCTCTGTTCTAAGTAGTTTTACGTTTCTAGCTTTTATGTTTACATACATGGTCTATCCAAAATTAATTTTTGTATATGGACTGTGGTAGAGCTCAAAAATTTTATTTTCTTCTTACAGTCTTATTATCCAGTCATGGTGCTTCCATTTGTTTAAAAAACAAATGAAAATAAACCCACAAAAACCTACTCTCTAGTCCCCACTGAATTCACTTGGGGACTGGATCCAAATACACTGGATCATGAATCAACCACATACGTCCCCTTCTGTTGCTCTTTCTGTTCCTTTGACCTACCTGACTTTCTTTATGCCAGTAATGTAAGGTATTAATTTATATAGCTTACAATAGGTCTTAAAATCAGGTATTATAAGTTCTCTAACTTCTTTCTTCTTTATAGGTTTTGGCTTTCTTTTTATTTCTATATACATTTTAGAATCAACTTGTCAATTTCTAAAGAAAAAACTTACCTGGATCAGATTTTGACTGAGATTAAATTGCTACCACAGATCAATTTGGGAAAAATTAACATCTTACTAACATTGAGTCTTTTAATCCATGGAGAGAGTATATCTCTACTAATTATTTCCTGCTTGAATTTTTCTCAACAGTGTTTTATAGTCCTGAACACCTATTATTGTATTTATTCCCAGGTATATAATTTTAATGTTACTGTAAAATTTTATTTATTTTCCCGTTGTTCAATGACAGTATACTGAATACCATAATTTTACTGATCTTGTATTCTGGGACTTCACTTATCATTACTAGAATTTTTTGTAATTATATAGGATTTTTCTTTGTACACAATCATGTCAGCTGTGAATCATGGGAGTTTTTCTTTTTCTGTTCTTACTTTTCTACCTTTTATTTCTTTTGATGGTCTTTTTCTACTAGCTAAGATTTCTGAACAATGTTGCATAGCTGTGATCAGATTTAATATTCTTGCTCTCTTCCAAGTCTTAGAGGAAAACATTCAGTGTTTCGCTATTAATTAAATGATGCTAACTAGAGATTTTTCATAGACTTCCTTTATCAGATTGAGATTCTTTATATATTTTTTGTATATTTTCATTGGCTAGATATTTTTAACATAAATTGATAACAGATTTCAGCAAATGTTTTTGCTGTATCTATTGAAATGGTCATGTGATTTTATCCCTTATTATGTTAATGTGATAAATTGCATTCATTGCCCATTGAATGTTAAAAAAAACAAAAGCTAAAAACCTATATTCCTCAAATAAACCCTACAAGGTCATGGTATTTTTAATATATTGCTGCATTTGATTTGCTAATATTTTGCTAATAAATTCTGGCCTTTTTTTCATGAGGGGTATTAGCCTTGTGTTGTCTGTTTTGCTCTGGTGTCAGAATTATGCTGAACTCTTAAAACAAATAGCGAAGTGTTTCTTCTTTGTTTTCTAAAAAAATTTGAGTGATATTGGTATTATTTTTAAAAGTTTGAAAGAATTCACTAGTGTAGGCATCTGGACCACACGTTTTCTTGGTAGAAAGGTTTTATTTTGGCTCTTTTTGTTTTTGTTGTTTATAAACTCAATTACTTAAATAGATAAAGGTCTACTTAATCTTTCTATATCTTCTTGCATTATTTTTTTTAGATTGTGTTTTTCAAAGAATTTGTCCATTTCTTCCAAATTTTCAATTATTTGTATGAAGTTGTTCATAATATCCCCTTTCTTTTAATATCTGTAGAATATAAGCATGTAAAGCAATTAATTTTCCTCTAACTATATAAAATATATTTTGATATTTCATGTTCTCTTGTGATTTATTTTGTGATTCACAAATTATTTCAAAGATCACACTGAATTCCCAAATAATTGGGAATTTTCTATATATGTTATTATTGATTTCTAATTTATTATTATTGTGACCTAAAATATACTCTGTATAATTTCGATTATTTACAATTTGATGAGACCTAATTTGTGGCCCATCATATAATCTATCTTGGTGAGTATCCCGAATACACTTGAAAAATGTGTATTCTGCAGTTTTGGGGTGCAGTGTTTATAAATATCAAATAGGTCAATTTACTGATAGTATTAGGCTAATTAATGTTGCTCCAACTGCTCTGGTTCATTTTTTTCACTTTTTTTCCTCCAAATGTTTGCATTTAGATAATTTTAAAGCTTCCTGATTCTTTTCTGTTATATCCAGTTTTCCATCAAGACCTTCATTTCCATCAAGATCATTAATTGTTCATGATTCCTAACAAATACTTTATTTCTATCATTTCCTCTTGCTACTTTTTATAGTTTATGACCCTGCTAAAATTTTCAATCTGTTCCCACATTTCTCCACATTTTCTCCTATACTTTTGAACATACTTATCCTAGTCATTGTAAAGTCCTCAATTCCAATGATCTGAACCATTTTTGTGTCTGCTTCTATAGATACCTTCCTTTTTTGATCATGTTTCACACTTTCTCGCTTCTTTGGGTGTCTCAGGTTTTTAAAAATAAAATTAAAAACAACAGAAAGTAAAGTAAGAACTATTACATCCAGAAAAAAAGGCAAGCTCCTTTTACTGGCAGGTGGCTCATCTGTGACTGACCCGAGTCTGGTTTTTATTACCCCTTTCCCAAGAGTCAGCTCACCCTCGGCTCCAAATGGTGGTTAGGGGAGAGCCTGGGCTTCCCCTTTAGTGGGCTTCAGATCAAAGTGCAACTGATTCTCCAAGAATCACTACACATCACAACCGATCTGCCAGCTTTTTTGGTTTCCTAGGCAGTTCCCTTTGCTCTCTCATGCTGTCCCCAGATTTAGGCACCAGAACAAACTCATCTCCACACTCTTGTCCCGGGCTTGCCTTCGGCAACCACCGACTTGCACATGATGAAGGAGTGGAAGGCCTTGGAGGGTCATCTTTACATTACATCAAGGGAAGGAGAGAATTCAACAGAGAACATTCTGTTGTGTCCAAGCAATTGACCAGACATTTTTTCCAATGCCTATGGCTTCCCATAAAAATGTTTTCCCTCCTGGACAAATGGGCCTGTAGAAGATACTTTACACTTTCCAAAGTAATGCTCAAAGATTTTTTTAATATTAAAAATAAGTGCTTTGTGATTAGTAGACACTCTGCGTATCTTAGTATATTCCAGTTGAGTGCTAATGTCATTGCAATTGGTAGGTAGACAGTCAACACTTGTCAGTTCTCATTAATTTATACAACAGCCAAATTAGAGAAATATGAACAGGCGATGCACCCAGCAACTTTAGCGCAGGTGAACCCACACGTCCCACACCTTCCCTGTATAAAGGCCTTCCTCATATTTACAAATAAATATAAACAAACATAATCAAGAGTTCCCTGGGGAACACCCATATGCAGTGCATTCTACAAGCATTCTTCATTTTGATCCAGAGATGGAGGCCAGCAGGTTAATTGAAACTGAGAATATGCTGATACAAACATCGATAAAGTCTGACAATTTTGTAACTTCATTAACTCTTGATCTTTTGCATTTGGGAAAAACAGATTTCACTGTTCTTCATATGTCAGTTCTTGAGAGATACATGACACCTACCTTGAATACTCTAATAATAATATTAAAACAAAAGTGCATCATTGTCATTTCCCTTTGAAGGGTAGCTATTGCAATTTAAAGTGTAAAAGAAAAATAAAGAAGGGATGTGAAAATGCAGATTCCTGGGTATCTAAGCCCAGAGATTTTGATTCAGAAGGTTACAGGCGAGGCGAGGCATGAATGTAAAGACTGAGGCAAACCCCATTTGAAGCACCACCCTATAATTAAGTCCCAAATGTAAAAACTTACAAAGTCCCAATGACTTACACCCTGACATGGGCACGTCCAGGTCCAGGTCCTTCTCTCCCTGGTCCCCTCTGATGTTACTCTCCCCTCACGGCTTCAACTTCAGCTACACTGACTGTCACTCAGTTTCCATAAAAATGCATGCTTCTCTCTGCCTTTATACCAACACATATTCTGTGTCCTCTGCCTGGAACCCTCACTTTTGATCTGATCAGCTCCTTATCCTTGGGCTCAGCTTAAATGCTTCCCTAGTGCACAGGTTAGGTTGGTCTCATTTCTATAAACTACCCTCCTACCTCAATTAGACATTTCTTTTAAAATCTGTCCTTCACAAATATTTATACAGTGTAATTATGCATTATTTTTAAAAAACATTAAATCACTGCCTTTCCCACTAGAAGTATAAGCTTATTGATCTTGCTAATTATGTTCAGCAATGCAACATAGTGACTATCTCAGTGACTGGCATAAAAGAGGCACTCAGTAACTACTCATGGACTTACTTCTAATGGATGTGCAAAGCAGCGATGTCAACCATTAAACCTGCGTCCTTCTATACTTATTTGTTGTTTTGTCTAGGCATCATTCTTCCTCTTCTTTGGGGAACAGATCCTCTCCAATTTTACTCCCTCCACATGGTTACTCTGGGTACTGTCCTGTTAGTTAACTCTAAAACCTCTCTTCCTGAACACAACTGGTTGATCCAAGCACATACAATTATAGCCCTTATACAAAAGTTTTGGAAATTAAGTCAAGAAAAAGCAGCAGTCTTTCTGGGTGACAGGTCCATTGAATTTAACATTCAGAAACTCTCAGGAGTCTTGCTCAGACATAGCAACTGGAGAAGTAGAGAAAGCCAGTCTCCAGAGAGAGGAGCATGAAGTAGACATGCAGAGAGGTATGTGGGAAGATAATCCTGTTTTCATTCTAGGCTGTATTTCTGAGGCCCAATCACTTTCCTGCCTTTGAGCTCCCTGAGATAGTTTTACAGATCCAAAGTCTGACATGGGTTTCACTGGGTGAAAACCAATGTGTTTGCAGGGCTACACTCCAATCTGCTTCTTCCAGCTTCCAGAAGCTGTCCACAATCTTTTACTCATGGCCATTCCCTTTACCTGCAACCCCGGCAATGCCACATCTCTTTCTAAACTCGCCTGAGAAAGGTTCTCTGCGTTTGAGGACTCATGTGATTAGGTTGGGTCCATCTAGATCATCCAAGATCATCTCATTTCAAGGTCCTTAGTATTAATCACACCTGTAAAGTCCCTTTGGCCAGGAAAGGGAGCATACTCACTGGTTCTGAGAATAAGAACACGGACACCCCTGGAGGACCATTTTCTTCCTACTACATTCAAAGTCCCTGAAAAATATTCCCTGTGTGCATAAACCAGGTTAGATTGTGTTTCTATAACAAGAGAACTCCTTAACCTTGCTTGTGTATTCTGTCTAGATTGACGGCAATAGCACTCCTAAATTAGAAACTCAGAGCTTTCTTCAATGTCTTCTGCTCACAGCATACACATTCAGTCATTCATTAAGTCCTAACAATTTACCCCTAAAATTGAGTACACTTTTTTTTTTTCCATTTTCATTCATTGTTTTCCCAGGGTTCTAGTTTAGAATTTAAATCTCTTTTAACCTGCACTAAAATAGCCTCCAAATAGGCTGGATTCCCTGCCTATAATTTCTTTCTTTCCCTGCCACTCATCTCATTGGTAATAGTGTTATCTTTTACTAGTTATCACATAATCACATAATAATATAAATTTCCTAGTAAAAAGCATTTGATTGCTCTTAAAACCTTTAAATGAAGCTTAGACTTTCATAATCTAATTTAACTCATGGTGTAGTTACTTTCATTTTCCCACCATCTCCTCCCATCCCTCCCACATTCTGAGTTACTGAAAGTACTTAATGGATATTTGTGGCATAAAATGCTTGCTTCCTCCATCATTCACTTATCCCTGCACTATACCAGTTACTATGAATTGTAGAAAGATATGAAAGTATAGTCTAAGAAAGTGGAATAAAGTTATGGGCCAGGCTGGGTCTGGCTCAGCGGTTGAGCGTCGACCTAGATCCAGGCGATCGGTGTTCGATTCCCGGTCAGCGCACATGTCCAGGTTGCGGGCTGCAGCCGATTAATGACTCTCTCATCATTGATGTTTCTATCTCCCTCTCTCCCTCTCCTTTCCTCTCTCTGAAATCAATAAAGATATATTAAAAAAAAAAAAACAGTTATGGTGTGGAGGGAATTTGGGAAATGTGAGATAAATGATACACTAAAGAGTATATAAGGCAGGGCATTCTAGGCTGGGGAAAGGCCTGATAATAGGAAATATAAAAACTGCTTTTATTATTAAAATGTACTCATTCCTTAATTTAAATATTTTTTGAATATTTACTATCATTCTATGCACCTAGGAAACTTGGGTTGAAAAAACAAAGTTCCTGTCTTCATAGAGTTTATAATCTACTGGGTAGAAAATTAACAAGCAAAAATTTTAAAGTACATATGCAATTTGGACAGAGTTATTGCAATGAAGGAAATAATGCAGGGTAAAGGTTTAGAGAGTGCAGGTGGCTGCTGGGAGCTCTTTTAGACTGGGTTAGGAGGACAGTCTCTGAAAAGTAACACCTAAGAGCAGATCTGAATGATAAAGAACACCCACTATGTGAAAACCGAAAGGCAAGAGAATTTAAAAGAACTAACTGTGCAAAAATCATGTTTTAGAAATAAACTTGGAGTATTTGAGACAGAACAACAGGCCCAGTGTGGCTAAGACAGACAGAGCAAAACAAAAAACAGCAAAAGTTGAAAGACGAGAATAGGAAGCACAAAGCCAAAGCAGCCTCTTCACCAGGAATGGGTTTGCGTTGCTTTCTAAGTGCAACAGGAAGGCAATGAAGGGCTTTGATCAGGAAATTTGCCATCTGACTTGTGTTTTAAGAAGCTCACTTTAACTGCTGTGGAGAGAATGGATTGTAGGGGAGCAAGAAGGGACGAAGACCAGTGCAGATGCTCTAGCAAGGGGACAGGCAAGAGAGAATGAATGGAGGCTGGGACAGGGAGGTGGCAGGAGGTGAGGTGATAAATAATTGGATTTGAGCCCTAACTGGTTTGGCTGAGTAGTTAGAGTGTCGGCCTATGGAATGAAGGGCCCTGGGTTTGATTCTGGCCAAGGGCAAGTACCTCAGTTGTGGGCTCCATCCCTGGCTCCGGTCAGGGCGTGAGAGGGAGGCAACCAACCGATGTGTCTCTCTCACATCGATGTTTCTCTCTCTCTCTCTCTCCCTTCCACTCTCTCTGAAAAGCAATGGAAAAAATATCCTCGAGTGAGGGTTAAAAAAAATAATAGAAATTGGATTTGAGCTACGTATTGAGGATTGAGCCTCCAGGTCTTAAAGAACAGAGCGTAAAGACAGAAGAGAAGAGGTCCGAGGATTGAGCCCACAGTGGTGCTCCAAGGTGGCTTAAAACTTGGGACATTAGAAAAAGTCAGCAAAGGAGATAAGTGAACTAGAACCACTAAGGTGGCCAAAAGAATAGAAAGAGTATGTTTGTTTCTGGAGCCAAGTGATGGGAGTTTACAGAAAAAGAGAGGATGCTACCCTATGTCAAAGGAAACTGACAGGCCAAAGAGAAGGGAGGGGTCTTTGTTAACCTTAATAGAAGCTATTTCCTTTTCCGGACAAAAACCCTATTAAATTAGGTTCAAGAGAAAAGAGGAGAGGAAGGTGTAGAGCCAGCAGGGAGAGCCTACTGGTTCAAGGAGTTCTTCTATAAAAGAGAACAGAAAAAGTAAGTAGTAGTTGAAGGTGGACATAGGTTCAAGTTTGTCTTTTTTTAAAAATTGACTTCAAGGCTGGGTTGTATTCCAAAACCTATATAATCTTAGTAACTATTGTCACCCCAATAAGTGTAATTTAAAAAATTGATTTTTAAGATGTGTGCATGCTTGTAAGATTTCTGATAATAAGCTTTATTATAATGAGGTTGACTCTACTATAGATGTCAGTGACATCCTGGTTAATAGTTCTATTCAGAAGTCCAGTATTATAGTAGGCAGCACACATTGTAATTAAAAAATTAAGCCTAGATAGGAATCCTGACCCTATTGCTGGTAAATGTATGAGCTTAGCCTAGTGAGTTAAGGTCTCTGAGCCATTGTTTCCTTGTCTATATAATGGGGATGACAGTACTTTTTTCTTGAGCAGGAAATATGATGTTACAGTAGGGAGCTAGTTATATATTAACAGAAGAGAAGAGCGCCAGACATCTAATTAAGCCAGATTAACTAGGAAGCAAGAGCTCTCCAGACACCCCAGGGGACAGCCTCATTCTCCACCTAGGGGACTTAATCCCCCAAGCAGGCAGGAAAGACCACTTTCCAATCTCCTGGATGCACAACCTGTCTGTTCCTGCAGACCGACAGGAGAGGAAGAACCAGCGAAGGGGAAATCCCTTTCCTGGGGGCACGTGCCGAAGACAAGATGGCACAGGGAGAGGGCCTTCCACTAAGTGCATGTGCAGCAGAAGCCAGATGACAAAGCAAAGCTATGAGGCTTGCACAGGAGGAGCCAAAATAAAGGCCAGAAAGGGGAAGAGTCCAGCCTGGGAAAATCTGGAAAAGGGCTGAGATAGGACAAGGGCACAAGACCCGGGAAAATCCAGAAGAGTGACTGGATAGTGGGAAGGCCCAGCACGACCCCCAAAGGATTAGGAAGAAGACTGGTTAGTTTGAAAGAAAGCCTGCTCTCTCCAGAGTCCAAGGAAACATAATCAAAGCTTAACAAAGGCTCCAGGTATGTTCTCTCTCTGTAGCAGCCACATGGGCTGAAGCACAGGGCGGAAAGCAGGCCAGAGGAGAAGAGACTGTGCTGGGCTAGTAGAGCCTCAGATGCCAGGCTAATGGCACAGCAGCTCTGGTCCTGGCCTCCTGCCTGGGCTTGATGAGGTCAAGTGCAGGCCTGAGACCCCAGAGACTGGACCTTTCCTGCAGCGAGATGGAGCTGAGCCACCTGGCCATGGGTGAGGCAGTGTGGCAGCCTCTTCAGGGCACCTATGCTCGGCACGCCCCTCCAATAAGTCTTGCTACTATGGCTCATATCCTTCTATGCATGAATCCTCAAAATGCTTTTCTTGAGACTTCAAAAGAACCCATTTCCAGACTGGTCCAGCAGCCTCGCCTTGGTCCCAGTCCATGTCCAACAACAATAAAGTATATAAAGCATCTACCACAGTGCCAGAGACATAGTAAGCCCTCAGTAATTGAGAGGAATTATCATCATTACTATTTTAGTGCTTGACTGTTAATAATACCTTCTACAATCAGGGATATGGCCTATTAGGATTTCAGCAGCACCAAAGAGAGTAATTTGTCTTGACTTGCTCTCCCTTTATGTACCTCTTGTTCCAAGGCAGACCCTAATGCTCTTTCCCATTTCAAAGCACTACAGGGGATATAGCCTAGGGGATGGACCAGCTGTGTGCCAAAGCCCCACATAGAAACCCAGTGAGTTAATGTCACTTGAAACATGGTTTTCTTATGTGTAAATTAGCTTGCAGATTTGCAAGCTTCCTACCACTAATTACTAGATTAGCTAGAGTTACCCTGCAGGGAAAGCAGCAACGAGGAAGACAAACATGGCATTCTTGTGTGAATGTTCATTTGCACAGTCATCAAACCCTAGGCCTGCAAGAAGACAGCCCCTGCTTCTCCTAGTTAAATCTACGATGACATTTACAGTTTTACACAAAAATATTAGGCAACAAATTAGCCCAAAGCTGCAATTAATCACAATCCAGAGTCAACCCATGGGAACAGAGCACTGAACAAATAAATTTCTTAACATTTAGCTCTCCTAGTCATACATGCAAGTTGGACAAGATAATTTACTAACAAAAAATGCGGCTGAAATTGCAGCCAAAAAGCTTCAGTTAGAAAGTTGTAATGTGCACAGTTTCAGATACATTGTCACTTGAAATCAATACCTGACTTCAAATCTCAATTCTAACTTCTTGCACTGACTAAATGTTAGCCAAGACAATCTTGTACAAGAGGGATTCCTGATTCAAACAGCTTAAGCAAATACACTGGCATACCTAAAGGAAAAGTTGAGGGGTCAAAGAACTTCCTATAGGCAGGACTAGATCCAAAGGCTTAGAGTCATCAGCATCTGGTATCCCTTGTCCTTCTGTGTCCTGGTTCTGCTTTCCTCTCTGTGTATCATCTTTACAGCTAGCAGCTTGAAAGTATCCCTAGATATGAGTCACATGCCCACCCTGAAATAATCTGGTAGTCTGTGTTATTGCAATGATTGGCTAGGCCTGGGTCACATGCCCAACACTGAAACCTGAGTGAGTCATCGTCACCTAAAGCACACTAACAGAGAATGCTGGGGGTTTGGTTACCCCGGGAAAAACACAATGTTGTTATTACCCTAAGTGGAAAAAGTGAGTTGAAACTAGAGAGAAAAATACAACAGATGCTCACTTTATTTTTTCAACCCTCACCCGAGGATATTTTTTGCATTGCTTTTCAGAGAGATTGGAAGGAAGGGAGAGAAACTTTGATGTGAGAAACACATGGATCTGTTGCCTCCCGCATGCATCCCAAGAAACTTCAGTCCACGATGCTCTAACCACTCAGCCAAACCAGCTAGGGCCAGATGCTCACTATTGCAAACGATTCCACTGCTTGAAGTTACAGTTTCCGTAACTGTAAAAATATAAATAATAGCTATTATAATACTATCTACCTCTTGGAATTATGAACATTTGCATAAATTAAAAGCTAAATAATTGTGTTTTATCGTGATTGCTCTCTCAAAGTTATTATGTCTACATGTTGCTATCGGTTCCAACAACTGAATTAACTTTACCTTTCCACTGCTGTAATTATAAATACATTATCTTTTCTAAGTTAATTATGTTATCCTGTTTAGCAAGTTGTTCTTCAAGCATAAGAATGGAAGCAATTCCCAATGTCTCACACAATGTTGTAAGCATGGGTAGAGTTAGCCTTCCAGTCACCCACACTGAGAGTAAAGAGAATTTTGTAGGATTTAGGGAGACCAAACACCAGGATTCATCACCTGTAATACCTTTGATGATACACCCACCCACATAAGGGTCAAGTAAAGATACAGTTGTGTGGTTTTGGTTTTTGGGTTTTTTTTGAGATATCAGTTACAATCTGTGCCCAGATCACCTTATGAGAAAAGTTTCCCAATTCCTTGATATTTACTTGTGCTTAAAACAACTTCATATTTTATAGTGCCCCGCAGAGGGAAAACAATATTCCCACCAATGCTTCCTTGAAAATAATATACAAATTTCCATTATCTTTAGGTAACTGAAAAATCCCAAGAGATTTTAATCATCATTCTAACAGTGTAAACAAATCCAATAAATTACAAAATAGTTTGTAAAAAAATGCATCAGAGAGCACAGAATGCAAAACAAACTAAATAAACTAAATTCCAGAAAATTACAAGGCCTTTAAAAAGAAGAGGCAGATCAAGACTATTAAAATATGAAAAGTAAGTGCTGAAAGTGAAAATTTTGATATTGGAAATGAAGAATTCATTTGGTAGGCTTAATAGCAGACTAGACACAGTAGAACAAATGGAGAACTTGAAGACTGATCAATAGAAAGTATTCAAATGGAAACACCAACAAATGGGGAAGGGAGGGTTAAAAGTCAGATGTTGATGAGACAGTATCAGTTGATTGAATGCATATCAATTTACAGCCCCAGAAAAAAAGAGAGAAAGGGGCAGAAAAACATTTGTATTGATAATGGCCAAAGACTTTCTAATATTAATAAGAGACATCTATCCATAGATGCAAGAAGCTCGGTGAGAACAAAGCAGAATAAATACAAAGAAGCTCACATCTAGACTTACCATGGTCAAACTGATGAAATAAAAAGACAGTGAGCAAGTCATAAAAGCAGCAAGAGAAAAAAAAGATAATTTTTTTTATGTGTCAGCAAATCAAATACACAACCACAAAATTATGTTTATCCTATGAATCAAGTTTAGTTCAACACCTGAAAAGCAATCAATGTATTTTACCACAATAAAGAATAAAATTCATGTAACTGTAGCAATACACAGAGAAAATTCAGCACCTACTTATTATAAGACTCTCAATAAATTAGGAATCAAAAATAAAATGCACTCATCTGATAAAGGGCATCTTAAAAAGTACTGAAACCTAGCATTATCTTTAACAATTAAATACTGAATGTTTTCCTTCTTAGATCAGTAACGAGGCAAAGATGTCTGTTCTAGTGATTTCTATACAATACTGTGTTGGTGGTCTTGCCCAGTGCAATAAGCCTGAAGAGTAGAGAGAAATAAAAATGTTTGTTTGTAGGTGAACATAACACAATGGATTCTATAAGAAAAGTAATACAACCAACACATGAGTTTAGCAAAAATGGAAGATACAAAATATGAAGTTGTTTTAATGGTCAATATATAAAATTCCCATGTATTTCTATATATGTTAGCAAGAAGTAATCAGAAAATTAAACAATTACCATTTACCATAGCACCTAAAACATAAAATATCTAGGAACAAATGTAATAACATATGTATGAGTGGGACTTCTAAAAAATATTCAAGATTTCTGCAATAAATTAAATAAGACCTAAATAAATGAAGGTGATTACAATATTCGTGAATTGGAAGACTCAATATCGTTAAGATGCCTATTCTTGCTAAGTTATATACAATTTGTGTGTAAATTCCAAGGCACCTCTGATGAAGAAACTGACAGGCTGATTCTAAAATGTGCAAGGACATGCAAAGGATCTAGAGGAGCTAAAACATTTTTGGAAAAAGAGACAAAGATGGAAAACTCACATCATTTGATTTAATGACATACTATAAAGCTGTAATAACAAAGACAGTGTTAAATTGGCCTAAATACAAACAAATCCAGGGATGGAATAGAATTTATAAAGAGAGTGACATTATATGGCCAAAATACTTTCTAACAAGGTTCCAAATTCATGTGTTTTGCTTTTATTTTGAATAATTTTAAATTTGCAGAAAAGTTGCAAATATCTTTCAAAGAATTCACATATACTCCTCAATCAGCTGCCTCTATTATTAACATCATACATAACCCTGATACATTTGTCAAAATTTTAAGAAAACAAGATTGGATTGGCACATTATTAGTGGCTATCTTTATTTGGATTGCATCCCACTGTCCATTATTTTGTAGTTTCGGGATGCAGTCCAGGAATTAAATTGTGTTTAATCATCACGTCTCCTTAGACTTTTCTGGTTTGTGACAGTTTCTCTGTCTTTCCTTGTTTTTGATGCTGTAGATATTTTTGAAGAGTACTGCTTAAGTATTCTGCAGGAAGTCTCTCAATTTGGATGTGTCTGGTATTTATTTGTTTTCCTCAAACAGGTTTGCCTGGGATTGGAGGTGTTTTGGGATAACATAAATATAAAATATTCTTCCTATCACATCATATCTGGGGTACATCCTATTAACATGATTTATCACCAGTAATATTAACTTTGATCACCTGACCAAGGTAGTACTGTCAGGATTCTCCACTGTTCTTTCCTCATTCCATGCTCTCCTCTTTGGAAGCAAGTCACTAAACCTAGCCCAAAGTTGGGTTGGGGAAAGGGTAGGGGATTGAGCTCTACCATTTGGAGGGGGAAGTATCTACATAAATTACTTGGAATTCTGTAAGAAGACTTGTTTCTTCTCCCCCATTTATGTATTCGATCATCTATTTTCTTTTTACTTTATATTAGGGTCTAATATTACATTATTAATTTTGTTACCTAAATTGTTCCAGGTTTGGCCATTGGCACCTCTTTCAGGCTTGCTCTTGTGTCCCTTTGACAAGTCCCCAACCTTTTGATTTTTGAGCATTTTCTTACATTTCAACACTACAAGAAGCTCCAGCCCCATCTTGTATTTTCCTTCTTCAGCCCTAAAATCAATAATTTCTCGAGTAGATCCAGGTACCTTTTATTGGAGAGCAGTATCAAGAAACCAAGATCTGGGCCCTCAGTCTTCTCGTTGATACTGGGATGTCACTGCTCCTCAGCTCTCTTTGTGGACAGAACTAAGAAATCTATATATGTATACTAACACATGTATATATACATGTCTACAATTATTGCTGGGACTCCCACTTATCTATGATAAATTAAACATATGTTAATACTAATATCTCCTACTCAAATCCAGTACCACATAAGTAATTCTAGTCTTCCCCCCTTGCTTATCTACAACTTTGCTCTCCAACAAAGAAAAGACAATTTCCCACCACCATGAATATCCACTTATTTATTTGTTTGACTTGGGTATACAAGGCATTTTCAGAATTGTTAACCTGTATCCCCATGATAAATGACCTTACCAAGTACAGTACAGGGTATATGTTCAATTGATTTTGTTTCTTGTTAAAAATCTATTTTTCAGAGTTACTTAATTCAACTTGTTCTCTCACCCCCCTTCAGTAAAGTTATGTCATACATATTCAACACAGATAGATTGTTTTGTCACAGTCAACATTCCATCCTGGAATTTCCTCCAACCTCCTCATTGATTTTTAATTTAATTTGCACACATTAAAGTTTACTCCCTGAGATGGAAATTTCAGTGGCTTTTGACAAATTCAGTCATGTGCTCACCATCCTGATACCATATAGAATGGACCCACCATCCTAAAAATTCTTCTGTGTTCCCCCTTTGTAATCAACCTCTCCCCTGCTCCCTAACCCCTGGAAACCACTGACCTGTCTTCTGTCCTTTGTTTTTCTTCTCTAGAATGTCATATAAATGGAATCATGCGATCTGTAGCCTTTTGAGTCGAGGTCTTTCACTTAGCAAATGTATTTAAGAGTCATCCATGTTGTGTGAATCAATAACTCATCCCTTTTATTGCTAAATAGTATTCCATTGTATATATCCATTCACCTCCTGAAGGACATTTTGGTTGCCTCTAGTTTGGGGCAATTACAAATTAAGCTTCCATAAACATGCATGCAGGGTTCTGTGTGAAGAGGTCTCTAGTTCAACTGGGTAAATACTTAGTAATGTGGTTGCTGGATCATACTGTAAGTCTGTTTACTTTTATAAAAAACTCACATGCTGTTTTTCAAAATGACTGTACCATTTTGCACTTTAACAATAAATGAGAGTACTTATAACTCTATATCTTCACTAATATTTGCTATTGTCAGCTGTTGCATTTTTATAAATTTTCTCATCCATTGTGTAGATCTGCATATAGTAAACATGAATAAATGTTTAGTTATTACTGTGATTTGAGTTCAGCTGTATTGACTGGGGCAAATTAGGCAAATGTCAGTCTAAATTAGTGTTAGGAAATTTGGTTCATAAATGTTTTAAGAAATCAGGTCTCATTCAGGGGAATAAAATGATTTTGGACAGAAATGGCAAAATAGTTCATCTCGTGTGAAACTCGATTGTTAGAGGTATGTTTGGAGCTTTCCATTGAGAAGGATTCTGAGGCTACATCTGACCTAGATGAGAAGGTATCCTCTGAACAATTAGCAACATCTGTTTTAAGCAGAGGACAAGGTCCAGGGCTCCAGAATGTTCAGTTTCTAAGGTCTGGGCTAATTCAGTGCTGTCTAATGGCCTTTCTCCGGAAGGACCCACCGCGGTCAGTAGAATGACAGCCTCTAAAAATGCCATGCCCTTATCCCCAGAACCTGTAAATGTGTTAAATTTCACAGCAAGGGGGAATTAAAGATGGGCATGGAATTTAAGTTTTAACCAGCAGACCTTAAAATAGGGAGATTATTCTGGATTATCCATATGGGCCAATGCAATCACTTGTGTCCTTAAATGCAGAAGACGGAAGCAGAAGAGTCAGTGTCAGAATGAGGAGATGTGAAAAGACTCGACTGGACATCACTGGCTTTGAAGATGGACCGAAGCCATGAGCCAAGGAATGCAATAGCCTCTAGAAGCTGTAAAGGCAAGAAAATGGACTTTTCCCAAAACCTCCAGAAAGAAATGCAGCCCTCTCCATACCTTGATTTTGGGCCAATGAGATGTGCATCAGAATTCTGACCTCCAGAAGTGGAAGATAATAAATTTGTGTTGTTTTAAGCTACGAAATTTATAGCAATTTGTTTCATCAGCCAAAATATACAAATACACCTACAGTACTCTAATAACTAGAAAGCAGGTACTTTAATAACTAGAAAGCAGGACTTGAAGATTAAAGTGTCCTCTTTTTAGCATGAAAAAAAAAAGTTTAAAGAGTTTAAAGTCCTTAAAATTCTTAGACAGGTTGGATAGTTTCTCAGTAATCAACTTATTTCTTCAAAGATAGTGAAAAAGTACAACACGGACATATGCCTCTCCACTGACCACTAATTTAGAATTGGTGGAGTATCAAGTACTGAGATTTTCTAATACTACCAAGTCAAGCCATCTAGAGCAACTAGAAACTTCTGCAGGCATCTGTCAGAGGGATCTGCAGAGACATGGGCCAACTGCCATCTGAGGAATGTTGGACGGATGGGAACATCATCACTGTTGCCAGGGCACAACGTTGACAGAAAAATCCACGTGTCGGTGGGACTCAGCCTCGGCCTGGAGCCCAGCTCCCAGAGTAAGAGCAGCCTGCAGTTAGGCCTCAGCCAGCCCTGCCCTTCGAGAACCACCCCCCTTACTTAGGACTCTGGGCTGAGCACAGTAAGGGCTCAGTATTCATGTGAGTGACTAACTCTCCAGCCTCCCTCACCTCGTCACGTTGCCCCGTTGAATGGCACCGGAGGTGAGGGGAGAAGAGGGCTGTGCCGTGAGCCCCGCTTTCTCTCCTGACAGCTGTGAGGTGCATCCTTCCTATTAAATTCAAAACTGTGCTCAGGGCCATGAACGCAGTGTCACGGTGGATGAAGGCGGTGCTGCTTTCTCCACATGTAACAGAAAATAAAGTCCCAGAACCGTGCATACCAGGAAAAGAACATCTTTAGGGAAGCATTAAAAAACCCACGCAGAATAGCCTTAAAAATCATGACTCTATGTCCAAAAAAATAAGGTATGACATAGATAACTTAAAATTGAAAAAGAAAGGAGTGGATAGAAAAGCAGCAGGAGATATCTTTTTCCCTCCAACGTGGCCAGAAGAATCCTTTTCATCTCCAGCAGAGCCAATGAAGGGAAAGGGGAGCAGGAAGGGAGCCCCAAGCCAGGGCCAGGAGAAAGCGTCAGGGGGCCGCCCGCTCTCCTGGGAGGCGGGAGGGAGGGAGGGAGAGGGCCTGCGGGCGGGAGCAGCGCACAGAGCTGCTAAAAGCTGCTCTCTGAAGAAAAATCATCTTATCTCGATCTTGTGGTTTATATTCAAAGGGATGCAGTTCCGGCCAAAAATATTCACAGAAAACCTTTACCCTAATTAAATACCCGGGTTTCTCACTGCTGTTGTGAAATTCAAATTGTCGTCACAATATCCAGATACAGCGCTTGCTACACAGTAAGGGCTCAGTACTCAGAAGCTTCTAGTATATTTCTGTTACATCTTCCGAAACACAGAACGCCCAATCATTTATGCCCAGTTTTCAGTGGGATATATCAGAGGCTTACAAAGCAATGGGCAGGGAAAGTCTGCCTCGTGTCTCAATGACTCTCTCATCCTTGATGTTTCTCTCTCTCTCCCTCTCCTTTCCTCTCTCCGAAATCAATAAAGATATATTTTAAAAATATATATATGTAAGTAAAACAGTATCCTTTTCTCATTTTTCTCGATTCTGTCGGTGCAGTCAAGCTCCATGTGATAAGCTACAGGTATGGGCAGTAAAAGCAAAAAGACTGAGACTGGAATTACAAGGATACCTGGGCAAATGGCTTAACCCCTCTGCGCCTCTGTTTCCTCATCTGTAATCTTTTGCTATGTTAAGGGAAATGAGTCAGTCCGGGAAAGACAAATACCATATGATTTCACTCCTATGTGGAATCTAATGAACAAAATAAACAAACATAATAGAGACAGAGTCATAGATAGAGAACACAGACTGACAGCTGTCCGAGGGGAGGGGGGCTGGGGAGCTGGATGGAAATAGTGAGGGAATTAAGCAAAGAAACCCAAAAATTCATAGACACAGACAATAGTAGGGTGGTTGCCGGAGGGAAAAGGGTGGGGGGAGGTGGAAGAGAGTAAAGGGAGATACATGGTGATGGAAGGAGACTTGACTTGGGGCCGTGAACACACCATACAATATACAGATGATGTATTTAGAATTGTACACCTGAAACCTGTATACTTTTATGAACCAATGTCATCCCAATAAATTCAATAAAATTTTAAAAAAGAAAGCGAATGAGAGAATGCTTCATCACAACAGGCACTTTATCAAGAGTCACTGCATGGCTGAATGATAAATGCATGGGTGAATTAATAAATGAATACATTTAGAGGATTCCTGGCCTTCCTCCCCCAACTGCTCTGTCCATCGCCTTCCCCATCTCAGTCAATCACCATTCTGTTGCTGCACTTTGTATCATACATGTTGGGAAATGTGAGTGCCTACCCAGAACATGACCTCCTTCCACCATCTCCATTGCTATCATCTACTCTGAGCTGTTTGGGGGATTCCTGTTACCAACAGATTTTCCTGTTTCTACCTTTGCCCCTCCATAATCTAATCTCGGAGTGATGATTTTAAAATAAGGAATAGACTAACTCCCTCTTCTGTTTACAACCTCACTTCAGTCAAAATAAAAGCCAATATTCTTACAATGACCTACAAACCTTGTGTGACCTAGCTCCCTACTATCTCCCTAACCTCATCTCCTTCTGGTCTCCCCACCCCTCACTCAGCTTCTGCCACGGTGACCTCTGCTGATTTTAGAACATGCTGGGCATGCTTCTGCCTCAGGGCCTTTGCACTAGCTGTCCCTCTACCTGGAATGTTCTGCCCCTCCTTTACATGTGCAACTCCCTCACCACCACCCCTTACAGCTTTGTTTATATCTCACCTTCTCAATGAAGCTTGCAAGGACCATCCCACTTAATTCTGCAGCCAGTCTCCAGCACCTATTTCCCATTTCCTTACCCTGCTTTACTGGTTCCCTCCTTTTTAAATATCTTTATCACTAAGCAAGATACTATTTTGCTTATTTATGGATTCTGTTTATTGTTTGTTGTCTGTCTCCCCCTGCTAGGTTGCAAGCTCTCTCAGGCTTTTGTTTATTGATGCATCCTAAGAGCCTAGAGCATAGAATGTGCTCAGTAAATATTTGTCGAATATAAGCTATATCATCATCATCATCATCACATAGAAGTCACACAACGGTCTCCTATACTACCTTTCTATCTTCTTAAATTACACCAGTGCCAAAAAGAAGGGGCCCGGGACAATGTTTGGCCCCAGCAGTTGTGTCTGGGGGGGACAGAGGCTGATTCTCTCCTCCCTGGCCTATGAGAATCAAGCAGTTGTCTTCTGATGCCATCCCCAGGGCTTTACACGCAGCACCGATCCACAAGCCAGGGAGAGTACAGCTAATGAAATCAAATCACATATCAATATCAAAGTTATCTCTTGGAAGAAATAAAATAAAAAACGGAGGAAAACATCAAGCTTTGGGCACCAGGGGAGAAGTCTAATAAAGAAAAATCAGTGAAAACCTCAGGGCAAAATAAGCAGCAGAACTCTGATGTTTTCTCCCAGTTAAAAGACGTTTTATAGTATATCTTTCCACAGGTCCTGATAAGGTGCAGGCTGGATGGAGTGAACAAAGTAAATTAGGGCGCCAGAATTTCACTGGGATGGGAATTATCAAAAAGTTTTGTTTCTAATGATGCTGTGATAACAGAGTGGTGACCAGCACAGGTCCCTGGGTCAGACTTCCTGGATTCCCCATGTGGCTTTTGGAAAATCACAGTTTTCACAGTTTTAGGTCACGTGGGATAGGGTTCTTACAAGGAAAAAATCAGGTAAGGTTCAACATGAAAATGCTTAATAAATGATTATGATTTTTATTATTATAATCATGTCCACTGAAAGAGTATGTCCTGTGACTCTCCCCCACCTGTTCCTAAAATAGATTTTCCTTCTTCCCTCATTTCCCCTGTAAGCTGTTGCTGGGCCTCTAGTCCTTCCCATTCATTGCCTGTCAGGTCAAGAGTTCCAGCTGGAGTAACTTGCCTTTCTCCTTGGCCCCCTTCAGCAGCACTAACGCTGCTGGCAGATCCCCCAGCTCTTGCCCTAACCCCAATCTTTACTGTCCAGAGGGCAACTCAGCTCTTCGGTCCAAGTCTCCCTAATAAGGGCAATCCCAGGTGTCAAGCATCATGGAAAGATCATGGTCTATCTTACTTTTATGTCCACATAATGATTTATCGTTAGTATTTACAGCAAATATTTGCTATGTTTGACTGCCCAGAGTCCACTTCCCTTCTTTTGGTGATAGGGTGCTTGCACCCCAGCTTTCCTTCGCAGAGCCACCTTTCTCCACTCCTAGCCTTAGGATCTGGGTGTGCATTTTCCCACCACCTGATCCAGGAGGGGCTATGTGATTGTTCTAATGTCCATACAAGAAAAGTTAGAGAAGGGGGCAAAGCAGATGGAGACAGAGCTGAGAGATGCGGAGGGCAAGAGCCAATCCCAATGACACTGTTTGAGCCCCTAGATGAAACCATGCCTGAAGCTGAGCCACCCCTCAGCCTGTCAGTTATATCAGCCAGTGGGTTCCCCGTTGCCTAATACATACTTAATTGGATTTTCTGTGATTTGTGACTGTATCTCAATTGTCCATCTATGTGCAATTCTTTTCTCCCTGTTTGCTGTGATATTTATGTTTTTATGGGGTCACAGGCACCTTTGAGAATCCGATGGAAAACTGTGGACCCCTTTTCCCCTGAAAAGGCACATAATACAGAAACACAAACGTTGCAAATATTTTCATGTTGTTTAGAACTTCCTGGAAACCCGATGCAGAACCTCATCTCAATAGATATGAGGAGAAAGGAAAAGTACAGAATATAGCTTTTAAGAGTGAGATAGTTATTCCTTAATTACTCGATGTTAAATGGGTAAAGATGAGAAAATATTTGGAGAGTGGGTGCGGTTAAACCCTTTTAAAAATGCTGTAATAGCTGAATAGTTGAGTCAAAGATAGAAGACAGAGACAAGGAAACCTCGGAGACCCAAGCTGTTTTGCCACGGGTCAACTAACATATGCAAAAGTGGCATCAGATGCAGAGTTAAATTGCAGTTAACTTTTTTTTTTTTTTATCATTCTTGCTTTCATTTAATTATTATGGGATATGCTAATATACAAAATAGACAAAAGAGTGAACTATCATATACCCACTTTTTCCCCGTTGACCCCCCTCCTCCCCACTCCTGTCCCCTCCCGAGGCCTTCACCGCACTATTGCCTGTGTCCATGGGTTACGCATTTATGCATACAAGTTCTGCGATCAACCTCTTCCCATCAAAAAAATCAACAAATAAGTGCTGGCAAGAAAAGGGAGCCCTGGTGCACTGCTGGTGGGAATGCAGACTGGTGCAGCCACTTTGGAAAACAGTATGGAGGTCCCTCAAAATATTAAAAATGGAGCTGCCATTTGACCCAGTGACACCACTTCTAGGGATATATCCTAAGGAGCCTGAAACACCAGTCAGAAAGAATATATGCACCCCTATGTTTAGAGCAGCGTTATTTACAATAGTTAAATATATTTTATATAATATTTTATGTAATATTCTTAAATTTATAACATCATGGATCCTGGTGCCCCCAAATTCTTTTGTTCCCCATGCTGACGTATCTGTGAATCTGTTGCCAAATTCCAAGGTCCTCAAGATTTACCCTGTTTCTTCTCTAACGGACATATGGAATAGGTTTGTAGCTAGTCACTGCTCACTCCCCAATGTGTTCTGTGCTCCTCCCAAGATTTAAACCTTGAGTTAAGTGATAAAGACACATAGACGGCCTCAGGATCTTCCTAGTCAAGAGGAAAAGGCCAGGGAGCGCATCCAAACCAAGAAATACCGTCACATTTAGAATGATAGAGATTCTTGCACCCTGACAGTCTCACCCTGGACCCTTGGGGCCTCTAACTGTATGATAATTCTCCGCTGGCTCCCTCTGATCACTGTCCAGCCTCCCCTTTCGTTCTCTGTGACCTGGGGGCTGAACTTTATCAGCTGCCTCACCGGGGAAGTTTTGCCCCCTGGATTTTACTTGGATTTGAGCAATGAGAGGAAATGAGAGAATATCAGAGGGTGAGATTAGGATATTTGCCCCCTGTGCGCTCTGCTCTGTGTGCTTCAGCACCGGGCTCTGGCGGCGGCCACATTCCTTTATGACCACAACTCCTTGGGCAGTCTGCCTTCTACGCTCCAGCTCTCATAGGACACTGATCACGGTATTTCCTCTGCCTGCCTCTTCGGGCCTAAATATGGGAATGGGAATTCGTAATAAAGAACCCTAAGCACAGTGGCATATTTTATCTATAATGCAGGTAAAAACAAACAAACAAACAAAAACAGTTGGTGAGATACAAGAACATACCCATCTTTTCTGACATTGTTTCTATGGGAACTCACGTTCTGGATCCCAAACAAACATTACAAAGGAGCTTCTGCAAGAACACCTGTTTGTTACTCCAGAGTTCCTCTGTTACTTGGGTCTCTGCCCTCCTTTCCCTCTCTCAGCAGCTTGCAGAAAAGAGTACACTATACCTTCTCCAATAAGAAGCTGACTTCAGATAATGAGTTTGAAATATGTCCATTATTTTATGGAGTTAGAAGAAACTCTAATTAGCACAGCTGTTATCTTGAGGACATTAGCTGGTACTAACAATAATAGAACTAGAAGGAAAAATAATAAATCGCTCTAAAATTTGGGAGTAGGAAAAATCTTTCTGACTATGAATCATAAATCTAGAGGCCATAAAGAAAAATGATAACTTAAACTATATAAATGTTTAAATTTTCATGGAAAATAAAAGTGCAAAGTGCTGGTAAAGGGCAAAAAGTATATGGAAAAGTATATGACAAACTGGGGGCAAGGGGGATGATTGCAATTTATACTATAAAAAAGGACTAGTCTCCATAATATATAAAAAGTTGCTAAAAATCAATAAACAAAGAACAACAATGTGATAGAAAAATGGGCAAAAGACATGAACAGACAGTTCATAGGAAAAGATGGTCCCCCCTCATTCATAATGAGAAATGCAAATTAAAATCCACTAAAATGCCACTTTTACCAAAGAGATGGGCAGAAATCCATAATGATAACAATCTACTATTTTGGCAAGGCTATTGGAAATGTGGCAGATTGTCTGTAACCAAGGCCATAGTTATTCCTCTCCCTTTAGCCACACCTCTTTGCAATGTGACTTCGCAACTCCTCCCATCAAGATGTCGAGTCCATTTCCCAAATCTTGGCTGCCATTGTGACTAAATTTGACACAGAAAAAACAGAAGTGCCATCATGCCAGGTCTGTTCTAGGCCTCAAGGAGCTTTGCATGTTTCCATGTGTTCTCTTTGAACTCTGCCCAGAAACCACATCAATGCCTAGGCTAGCTTTTTGGATGAGAGACACTTGGCCTGGCACCTCCTTTCAATCCAAACACCAGCCAACCTACCTTGGAAGTTGACCACCAGTTGACCTCAGATCCGTGACAGAGCCCAGCTGAGAACAGAACCGTTCAATTGAGCCTAGCCTAAATGTCCCACCCACATAATTACAAACTAATTAAATTAAATGATGGTTGTCCTAAGCCGCCAAGCGTTGGCGTGGTATTTTATGCGGCACAAGCTGATACAAGGAAATAGGCACTCTCAGACTTGGTAGGAGTATAAAGCTTCCCTATGAAAGAAAATCTGGTCATAGCTAACAAAATTATACCATATTAACACTCTGACCAGCAATACCATTTCTAGGAATCTATGCTAAATGTATACCTACAAAAGAATGAAATACATTTTATATTAGGTTATTTTTGTGACATCATTTATAATAGCAAAAGATTGGAAATAACGTAAATGTTCATCAAGAGGAAATTGGTTGAGTAAATGATGTTAGAAACATATATCAAAGTGTGCAGTTGTGAAAGGAATGAGAAAGTTGACATAGAGTGAATTCCAAGATGTGTAATTAAGTGAAAAATGCTAGATATAAAGTAGGCTGCATTTTGTGCAAGAACAGAGAGAAAATAATATATATGCATATATGCTTCTGCTGGGAAAAAGAATCAGTGAAAAGATAAAATCAAAAGCTAATAAAAGTGGTTACCTACAGGAGGTGGGAGAGCTGGGGGAAAAATGAGAATTGCCGTTTCATATAGTTTTTGCTCTTGAACCATGAAAATATTTTATATATTCAAAAAATCCAAAGTGGTCAAGAGAAAGATCATAATGCAGATAAAATAATCATTTTGGATGCCTTTAGAACACAATTCTGGAACTGCACATACATAGTGAGATATACACTGAGGACCAAAAGAATGGCAAAAAATAAAATTCATTCAGTAGTTTTAGTATAACCTAAAAATGTTTTATAGACATTGCAGGAAAATAAACACGCATCCATATGCATATATGGAAATTGTTAAATCTAAAAGGGGAATATATATGGGTGGTAATTTTGTTCTCTCTACTTCTCTGTATATTTAAAATATTTATAATAAAGATATATGGAATAAAGATGGAATAAAGCGGGAAAAGTAACATGGCTGTCATCCAGTACTAATTCTTCTATGCCTACGCTAGTTATAAAATGCTACCTGTAAGGAGTCATATGGCACAGGGGTATGGAATTAGATTTAGCTTAATTTTAGCTCTGTGACCTTGGATGAATAAGTTAAATTTGATATGTAGTTTCTCAATTTTGAACTCTCCTCACAGGAGATGCATTCCAAACCGAAACAATTCTTCAACAAACAAATAAACCATCTCAAACAAAAACAGGCCACGTTCAAATTAGCTTGGGCAAAGAGTATCTCTGTGTCCCCTCCAAGACTCACATTTCATCTTAGTACATGAGAGGCTCTCAGACGTCGGCAATGAAGGGACTGGCACATTTGTGTTCATTTGTTTGACTAAGTGTTTTCAAACTTAGAGGCAGGGAACGCTTTCTGAATTGCTTACTCATTAGACTCGTGGAGAAAATGTTCTGTGGGCACCAATTTGAAAAATGGAAAGTGGATCCATGAGCAACGGCACAAGCAACATAGAGTGAGTTGCAACTGAGATTTTCAGAGGGTTTAATCTATGGGTGTTCGTTAGCTACACAGCTCTGGCAGTTCTAGTTCCTGTCATCCATGAAGCTGTTCTCTTAAGAGCAACTGTGGACTTGGATCCACCAATTGGTATATTGTGCTTTCACTTTTTAGTTTTTAAAATTTATTTCTCATTTTTTGTTAATTCGCCATTTGTTTTGTTCATATGGAAAATAATACAATAATTAATAAATAACAGTATGAGAATAGACTCTTTGTTTCGCATACTCACGACTGTAAACCTACATTTGCCCCAACCCGTATTACTTTTTTATTTATTTTTTCTTTTTTTAATATATCTTTATTGATTTCAGAGAGAGGAAGGGAGAGGGAGAGAGAGAGATAGAAACATCAATGATGAGAGTCATTGATCGAGCCCACAACCCGGGCATGTGCCCTGACCGGGAATCGAACCCTGATCGCCTGGATCCCAGGTCGACGCTCAACCCCTGAGCCACGCTCGGCCAGGCAACCCATATGATTAGCTGCAGGCACAGCAACGCACAGCAAATCTCTAGAACTTCATCATCTTGCTTACCTGAAACGTTATACTTATTAAGCAGCTTTTCTGTTTTTCTCTCTCTTTAGCCCCAGGCAACCACCAAATTCTCTCTACGTCTATGTCTGACTATTTTGGATTCTGCATATAAGTGGAATCATGCAGTATTTACCCTTCTGTGACTTATTTTATTGCACATAATATCCTCTTGGTTCATCCATGTTGTTCCAAATACTAGATTTTTTTCTGGCAAAAATACTATCCCATTGTCTGCATATACCACACTTTCTTTACCCATTCATCTATCAGTGGGCATTGCTCCCATGCTCTTATTTTTCAGTTAATATCCAGAACAGCTTTATTTCCTTTATGACTGTGTTTATTTTATACATTCACTTATTCATTCACCACCCTCTGTGTGAATTTCCATCCGGAGCCAGGCATTGTGCTAACAGGGAGTGACGGAGCTTGTAACGACGTATTATTATATATTCTCCTTGCCCTGGAGTTTGCAATCTGGTTGTTTTCAGCCAATTGATACTCTATAAATGTAATTTTATTTTAAGTATGTTCCTCCCCCAGTGTATATGAATTCACTGGGTTAACATTTAGTTCAAAATGCACATCAAGAAAAACATCTAAACTCATTCCAAGCCTAGAAGTGACTTTAATATTGAAATATAATCAACAGTTGATTATCCAGGCAGAATGATTCATTCCTTTTTTTTTCTTTCTTTAATGAGCAAGGTAGTTTAGTTTATGTTTGTGTAACTGGGTCTGGGAATTTTTTCAAACAATTTAATGAATATTTTCACAACCTGTAATACACATCCTAAATGTACTGTTGAGCACAGCAGGAGAATATACCTCCTCGCTGAATTTCAAGCTCAAAAACAAATCCTTGAGTGCATCTGCTTTTAACCAACAAGGCACACTACCTCACAGCTCAAAAAAGAAGAGGGAAGGAGGGTTCCTTTTAAGCTTTCCCTACATTAAGTAGTAGTATTCCTCTGACATATGGATAGGTTATGGGGAAGATTAGGAACAGAAAGCTTGGGATTTAAAAACCTAGGTAAACACCGTATGTCACTCCAGAGAAGTCATTTCGACTTTCTGTGTTTCTGTTTAGCCATAAAATTGATAAAATCTAAAATGATATTGATAAAAGTTGCAGTTCACCTGCATTTTCTGTGGAGACGTTTGCTATAATAGTCTAAATCTTCCGTTGGCCTGACAATAATGATATTAGGGCAATAACAGAGGGATGCTGCGTTCAATCCAATTCTACTGGTGCAGAGTTTCACATACAGCAGCTACTTATTGAATCCTCTTGGATAAAGCTTTTTATTGAAGACAGAAGATTCTTGATATTTAATTGAAATTTAAATGCTTTATCCTAGAGTTAAAAGATGATAGCAAAGCTGGTTGTAAAATAAAATCATAATTGATTTCAAGATAGCCTATTATCAGCCCAATGTCTCATGTAATATTGGAATATAGATAGTCATCATCAAACAATTTAATTTTCATCAAAATACAACATAGAGTGTACATCAGGTAGCCATGCCCTAAGCATTTGAATAATATACATCTAACCTTCATAAACTTTTTATGAATATTATACCTTTAGAAGATAAGATTTGAGTAAATTAGAGGTTTTCTATGTTCCAATTAACAGAGAGAATATTCAAGGTGTGAGAAGATTTGGGAGGAGAAATACTAGTAAAATAACACAAAGATCTTCATCAGTAACAAAACAAGAGCTTTCTGAGCTTAGGAATGCACATTTCCCTCCTGCAGTAACTGCACAGTATAAAAACCAGAGTAAAGCCCCTGTTCTGGTGAAAACAGCTTTGCTTGCAACCTATAAGTACCCAACCTTCATGAGAGGAAACGGTAGAGAAGAGAGGAATTTACATCCACTGAAATCTCACCATGCGCCCCACAGCTGGCTGTATGTTTTACCCCGTTGCACTTAAAGAACACTTCTCTGCATATTTTGCATATTAAATCATAAAGATAAGTAGCATGCCATTTCCCCTTCTCCCCCCCAGGGACTTATTTTTAGCAATAAAACCACACATATTTTTAAAAAGCTGGTAATATTTATGATCCCTTTTGAAGTTAGTAGAATTTCCTGAATAGATTTCAAGGGACTAGTGAGACAGTGTGGGAAACTGGACTGGGACACATGTTAGAGAAATGGTGAATTCCAATATTATGCCACTAGAAATGAATTTAGAGGGAAAGTTTTTAAGATTCATTATAGTTCAGACATCTTTAGGATAAATCTAAGAATCATCATATACTATGAAAAATGAAGTCAGGAAAGACTATTAACTGCTCTCCAGCTCCCACAAAGTGGACACGAATTGGAATGGCTGAGTATTTGACAAAATTTCCAAACCTGGGCTACAACCTCCTTCCCCACCACTGCTCCTGGTAATCCACTCCAATCCTGGTTACAGGAAGAGTGCCTGCCCAAGCGCATACGGTCACAGTGCGTTCCCCCTTCCCGCACCATGGCTATTGGTCCAAGTTGTGGGAATGTCCTAAGCAAAGCCATTCAGACTACTTGCCCAGATTTTTTTCAAAATCAAGCTAGGATTGGGGAAATTCTTCCTAAATAGATGGGAACATGAAGTCATGGTCCCTGCTGTGTGGAGGACACCGATCTATAATAGAAGAGATAAAAAAGTTAAAGTACAAAGAACCTAAATAGACACTTCTCCTAAGTGGACATACAGAGACATATGAAAAAATGTTCAGTCGCTAATCATCAGAGAGATGCAAATTAAAACCACAATGAGGTGTCGCCTCACACCTATCAGGATGGCTGCCATCAGCAAATGAACAAACAACAAGTGCTGGCGAGGGTGTGGAGAAAGGGGAGCCCTGGTGCACTGCTGGTGGGAATGCAGACTGGGGCAGCCACTGTGGAAAACAGTATGGAGGTTCCTCAAACAATTAAAAAATGGAGCTGCCTTTTGACCCAGTGATCCCACCTGTAGGAAGGAATATATCCTAAGAATCCCAAAACACATCGCTTCTTGGCCTTTTGGCTAAAATCAAGTGAAGAATCCTAAAACACTCATCAGAAAGAATATACGCGCCCCTTTGTTCATAGCAGCGCAGTTTACAACAGCTAAGATCTGGAAACAGTCCAAGTGCCCATCAGTAGGTGAGTGGATAAAAAAGCCGTGGGACATTTACTCCACGGAATACTACGCAGCTGTAAAAAAGGATCTCGTACCCTTTGGGACAGCATGGAGGGACCTGGAGAGTATTATACTAAGTGAGGTAAGCCAGGCAGAGAAAGACAAGTATCACATGATCTCACTCATATGTGGAATCTAATGAACAAAATAAATTCATGAACAAACTAGAGTCAGAGACATAGAAGCATGGAACAGACTGACGAATCTCAGAGGGAAGGTGGGGGTGGGGAGTGGGTGGGGAGAGATTAATCACGGAAATTATATGCATAAATGCATAACCCAGGGGCACAGACAATGGTGTGGGGAAGGCCTGGGGTGGAGGTGGGGACGGATGCCAGGTGGGGACGGATGCCAGGTGGAGGGGATCAATGGGGGGGAAAGAGGGACATCTGTAATACTTTCAACAATAAAGAAATTTTTTTTTTAAAAGTTAAAGTGCAGAGATCAGCAGCGGAAGGAGAGCGCGAGGAGTGTCCATCACGCCTCATTCACCCCCGATGCCCTTCCCTATGCAAACCTACACTAACCCAAGCCTTGTCTGATTTCTATCACTTGCAGCCAATAGCATCCTAAGACATTCAGCAGTTTAGAACTGGTTATCAATATTGGCAAAATCAAGTATAGATCTGAAGCAATTGTATAGATTTTTCACAAAAGGCCGGGAGTTGATTGTTAACAGTAATTCAATTCACAGGGAAATGGCACAAGTCGTTACTTTACTATCAAGGCTGTTCTGTTTGCAATTGCTCTTATTATCTCACTCCTCCATGCAATCTAAACCTTTTCATTTTAGAGTCTTGTTCACTCTGATTATATACTTGTCATTAGATACTTAATAATAACATAACAAATTAATTACATTGCACCAGTATTAACAGCTAGTATAATAAAAATTAACTATAAGCCAAGCTCATTTTATGTCCTATTTAATGGTCTCAATACTCGTAATTCAGCTATTTATAAATAAACTGAGGCATAGAAAAGTTAAATAAGGTTCTGGAAGTTACACAGCTAGTGAATGTGAAGGAGCTGGGAGTGAAACTCAGGCGGCCGGACTCCAAGTTAAGGAGGGCACATTTCCACATGAAACCATGCCGATAAGATGGATGAGTTCAGAAATCACCAGGTGGCGGGAATTATCTTTATATCAAATGAGGGCGGAAGAAGAGTAACTGGTCCATCGCTGCCACCACCTTCCAGCTGCATTCCCACTGCCGCTGGAACTGGCACAAGGACAACGTGGGCAGTCATGTAAAATCTCTCTCAGCCCCTACACCACAGTTTTTTTCATTTTCGTAAGATCCCTACTGCCTGCTATAGGGTCTAGGACATAATACTCACTCAATAAAAATCAAATGAATGGAAATAGACATTAAATGAATAATCTAGGGGAGATTGAGGATAGAGAACAGGGAGTGTGGAAAGAAGGTAATTAGAGGACCTGTGAATTCTGTGAAGGACACTGCAGAAATGAAATCCCTCCAAAAGAAATCCCTCCAGATGAATCCCTCAGTCAGACTGCACAGCATCCCCCACCGACCCTCACCGCTAGGCCCCTGTTGGGCAATTTCCCCCTTCCGGGGGATGTTGAAGAGCTTCAAGGGCATCTTCCCCCCCCCCCCCTGCCTCCCCCTTCTTTGCCATCAGCACTTCTTCAGCATGGAATGACTGTGTAGACACAGGGTGCCTATTTTAGTAGGGAGCCTATTTTAGACACCACTCTCTGGCTTCCCAGCTACAAGCTTCTGAAGACCAGCTTGTTTCCTGCACATTTAATGAAGCCCACAGGCAAGTGGAAAAACAACACAGAAAGGAGGTCAAGCCAGATCCATTTTTTCCCCTTCAGCACAGTGTGTTTTAACTGTGATAGCTAAGAGATTGTAAAAGCTAACGGGGCAGGGTCCTTCTACAGTCCCCTTTTCTTAGCTTCTTTGCCAAGTGGACACGAGTGTTACATGAGGGTCTGCTCATTCCTGGACTTCTCTTTCTCACTTGTCACTGTTGGGACCAGGGGCATAGTATTTGTGGTTGGAAGGGAGGTGGGAGGGAAGAGAAAATCTAGTCCATCATTCATTTCTCAAGCACTATCTTATCTGAATTCCATCACCAAAGAGAACCATGTGTAAGTGGAATTAACCATTGACGTCCGTGCCTTCTGTAGGCCCGTCTACTTCGAACAAGTGATTTGAATCTCCTCGGTCAGAACTCACATTGGTGCTCTATGTTCTCAATCTAGTCTGTACTGTGTGTTTTGTTTTCCTGATATTGACTTAAAAAATATTGAGTCGACATGTTAAAATTAAGAGGTTTTCCCCACTAAAGATGGGGTACAAGGCAAAGGTGCCCCTCTCACCACTCCTTTTCAACACTGTACTGGAAGTTCTAGCTAATGCAGTAAGATAATGGAAGGAAATAATACAGATCGAGAAAGAAATAAACCTGTCTTCATTTGCAGAAGACAGGGTCACCTATGTAGAAAATATGAAAGAAACAACCACAGATCTCCGGGAATAAACAAGAAATTAAAGTAAGCTTGTAGGATATATGGCTAATACACAGGATTTAAACACTTTCCGAGATGCCAGCAATGAACAGGTAGAATATGCACTAAACGACACAGTATGTAAGAAAGTATGTACAAGATCTAAATGAAATAAACTAAAAGACTGAATAGTGCCAAGATACCAGTTCTTTTCAACCTGACCGATAGATTCAATAAAATCCCAATTCAAATCTCAGGAATTTATTTTGTGAATGTTAACACACTGACTCTAAAGTTTATATGGAGGGGTAAAGAAAAACACCGAAAAAACAAATAAAACACCAAAATAGTCAATAAAAGATAGAAGGAGAAAAAGGAAGTTGGACTGATACTACTCAACTTTAAGACTCACTATAGGAAGGGAGATGGGGGATAGGTGAAAAAGGTGAAGGGCTTAATAAGCACAAATTGGTAGTTCTGCAATAGTTAGGGGATGCAAAGTACCGCATAAGGATTACAGCCAATAATATTGTAATAACTATGTCTGGTATCAAATGGACACTGGATTTACTGGGGTGATCATTTCATAAGTTATATAAATGTCGAATTACTGGATTGTACCCCTGAAACTAATATACTATTGTACATCAGCTGTAATTTAAAAAATAAAAAATATTTTTTAAAAAAAGACTTACTATAAACTACATTAACCAAGACAGTGTGGTATTGGTAAAATAAACAAACAGATCAATGGAAGACAATGAAGAGCCCAGAAACAGACTCCCACAAGTATGGTCAACCAATTTTGACACAAACAAAAACAGTAAAATGGAGGAAAGGTATTCTTTTCTTTAAATGGTATCGGAAAAACTAGACACCCACATGAAAAAAAAAAAAAAAAGTGAATCAAGACATAGACCTTATATCCTTCAGAAAAATTAACTCAAAATAGATCATAAATGTAAATGTGAAACACAAAACTATAAAAATCCCAGAAGATAATAGGAGAAAATCTAGGTGACCATGGGTATGGCAATAACCTCTTAGATGCAATGCCAAAGGCATAATCCATCACAGTTCAGTCTAGGGGAAAATATGTACAAAAGACACATCTGATAAAGGACTGTTACCCAAGATATACAAAGAAATCTTAAAACTCAACAGTAAGAAAACAACCTGATTTTTAAAAATGGGACAAAGAGCTAAATAATCATCTTACCAGAGAAGCTATACAAATGGCAAATAAGCATATGAAAAGGTCTCCACAACACACTTCATCAGGGAAAAGCAGAATATAATAACAGTTTTATATAACTACATATCTATTAAAATGGCCCAAATCCAGAATACCCACTGTACGAAATGAGAGCAAGAACATGAAGCGATGGAAACTCTCATTTAATTGCTAATGGGAATGCTAAATGGTGCAGAGACTTTGGAAGCCAGTTTGGAGATTTCTTACAAAACGAAACATGCTTTTACCAAACGATCCAGCATCACACTCCTTGGTATTCGCCCAAAGGAGTTAAAGAGTTATGTTTACACAAAAACCTGCACACAGATGTTTACAGCAGCTTTCCTCCTAACTGCCAGAACTGGGAAGCAAACAAGGGGTCCTTCAGCAAGTGAGTGGGTAAATAAAATGTGGTACATCTAGACAACGGAGCACTGTTCAGCACTGGATGTAAATGAGCTATCAAGCCATGAAAAGACATGGAAGGACCTTAAATGCACATTATTAAGTGCTAGAGCCAATATAAGAGTTATCGGTGCACGATCCCATCTATACCATATTCTGGAGAAAGCAAAACTATGCAATCAGTAAAAAGATGAGTGGTTGCCAGGGGATCGGGGGAGTGGAGGGATGAACAGGCAGAGCACAGGGTATCTTCAGGGCAGTGAGAACACTCTGGACCATATGATACCATAATGGGGAATAAATTTGTCCAGAACAATAGAATGTACAACACCAAGAGTGAACTATAATGCAAATTATGGACTTGGGGTGAGTGTGATGTGTCAACAAATGGTCATTGCCCAGCCGGGCGTGGCTCAGCGGTTGAGCATCGACCTAGGATCCAGGCGATCAAGGTTCGATTCCCGGTCAGGACACATGCCCGGGTTGCGGGCTGCAGCCGATCAGTGACTCTCTCATCATTGATGTTTCTATCTCTCTCTCTCCCTCTCCCTTCCTCTCTCTGAAATCAATAAAGATATATTAAAAAAAACAACAAAAACAAATGTTCATCGATCCTACCAAATATACCACTCTGGTGGGTGATCTCAATAACAGGGGAGGGGAGGCAGGAGGTATATAGGAAATCTCTGTATCTTCCCCTCAATTTTTCTGTGAACCTAAAACTGCTCTAAATGCTATTTGAATTGAAAACATTGAGAAGTCTCACATATAATTCTCTCTAAAAAAAAAATGAAGCCTTTTCCTCCTCTTGAAATTGAATAGCTAGCTATACATGGTCTATGTTCCTACAAGGCAACAAGCAGCAGAAACTGAAAGGTGGCTGCTGGTGTCCCTGAGAAACTAGGCACAGGGTCACTTACTATTTGTTGTTGAGCTTACAAGGCTGTTTTTCTCAGAAGAGAACAATCTCTCTATGAAAAGTAGGAAAGCAGCCTTGGCCTGTTTCGCTCAGTGGTTAGAGCATCGGCCTGCAGACTGAAGAGCTCTGGGTTCAATTCCTGGTCAAGGGCACGTGCCTCTGCTGCAAGGCCCCCCTCCCCATCCTGGTGCATGCGGGAAGCAACCAATCAATGTGTCTCTCACATCAATCTCTCTCTCTCTCTGCCCCCCTCCCTCCCTTCCATTCTCTTTAGAAATCAATGGCAAAAATGTCCTCAGGTGAGGATTGAAAAAACAACAACAAAACAGCAAAAGTAGGAAAGCAAAGGAGAGATTAAGAGGGCAAACTGGCTCCTTATGTCTATACAACTTGACTCGCATGTTACCTGCTGGCCCCTAGAGACTTCTGAGTTGATGAGCCTTAAATATGAGCAGTAAAATGATGCCTATTCATGGAGAAAATATAACAGTCACAATGCTGCTATTAATAGATCACTTTTAATTGAGCATTTCCTCTTTGCTAAGTGCCTTATATACAATGTGCAATAAACACTATTATAACCTTCATTTCACAAATAAGGAAAACAGAGGTTAGAAAAGTTATTTAATTTTCAAGGGCATTCCACTCATTAGTAGTTAATACAGGAATCAAATTCACAATATTTTTGACATCCAATGCCATACTTTCAACTAATATATATACTAGCTCCATAAAATATATAAAATGTTCAATTTAATGTACCAGAAATTAGTGCTCTTCATAACCTTATATTAATAATTCTTAGGACTCTTCTTATTAGAATTTCTACATGAACATTTAGATTGACAGTTATTCCGGCTCATCATACATGAAAAACATAAAACATAAGAAATACACACTCAACAATATAACCCTTTTTGCAAGACTATATGCTGAATTGGTTAAACAGTGTTACTATGATGCCTTTGACTGGGTTATCAACAACTTCAACCTGAATTATAAATGGGGGTTTACAGGGCTACTGGTTCTGGGTTATTCGCTATGTGGTTCAATTTCTTGGACCAGAACCCAACAGCTGACTCTCTGAACACTACAGCCTTCGACAACCAGCCAGGGAGTGTGAAAATTCATATCTCCACATCATTTGAGACCCTAGATAAAAACAGATGGTATCCACAAATTGGATAATCTAAGAAAAGTCTTAAGTGTAGGCAGGGTATTGGGAAACCAGGAGGCACTGCATCATTACTGTTCCTAAGATGAAAGGCAAGGTAAGGGGACAGTCAGGACAACCTGGAGATGGAGAGAGCTGTGTGGAAGGGTCACCTGAGAGCACTCCAGCTGTGGTTAAAGGAAGCAGTCAAGCCGTGGTGATGTCACTGGGATGGACCCAGGGAAACAAATACCAGCACCACGCTCTTCTTCTGGCCTCCAATCTCCACCCAGTTGTTGGCATAGGTCAGAGGGAAAGAGCACCGATGATGTCATTTTATACGGGTGAGCTCTTCCAAGACACAGAGCAATGAGGACAAGGGCAGAGGGTGTACCTGGAGTGGAAACACAAGATAGTCGGCATACCCATCCTGGCTAAATGACTAGGATTTTCAGGATGGCAGATGTATTTCCAAACATAAATCAGGGTAAACCATTAAGGAGCCTGCATTTAACTGGGTAAGACTCCAAAATAATGAAAAAGGCTCTCCCAGGAATTTAATATAAGAGATAAGCTTAGAAGTCTAGTTTTATACTTTATCTAAAGCAATTAGTCGCTGCTAATAATACCTCCAAAAGAGTGGCCTCAACCATCCTCATTTTAAGCATCTAAATTGATAAAGAACTCACTTATCCTGAATCAGACAGGATTCCTTCATTTTCCAGTCATAGAAATCCAACTCAGACCACTGACCTAACTGGGAGTTGCAAGTGTGGCATTCCTGCAAAGCTTGATCCAGGGGCTCACACGTTATCATCAGGAACAGGGCTTTCTCTGGGCTGGGTTCACTCTCTAGAGGGCTTTTTTTGCATGTTGACAAGATGGTTGTTAATACCACGAGTCTTATACCCCACCCACCTCAGATGCAAAGCTTCAGCAAAATTCAGGACCCGAGTCTCGCTGCACCGATCTGTGTCATGCTTCCATTCCTGTCCCACTAACAGTGAGTGTCAAGGGGAATAAAAGTGTAATTAGTCAGGCCTTAGTTAAGTGCCCACCTTGAAGATGGATGAGGGGACTTTATCCCACCCAAAGCACCTGGATTTACAGTTAGAGCTGATCTCGAAAACAAATCAGGGTGCTCTTTTTACCAGAAAGAGGGGGTATCAGGAAGAGAAAAAAGATGTCCACCATATTCATACGATTAAAAAATTCTTCCAAAATCTTCTTGTCTCGTGCATTTGTCCTGTCTCCGCCCGATGGAGTTATCTGGAGATTGTTTTCTCCCTCTTTCACATAAATCTCTTTAAGTATCTGAGAACATCCCTCATACTCCTACTACTCCAAGTCTTCACTAATTGAGCTCTTCTTGGAATATATGTCTTGCACCTCACGTCACCTTGGACTCTCCTCTGTATTCTGCGCCCAGAGGATACCAAATGGGGAGCCGGCTCAGAGAAGAAAAACAGAAGTTAACACTTATTGGATACTTGCTATTTCCTAAGCACTGTTCCAAGAATGTTATATATCTGAACGGATTTAACCCTCACATCAATCTTCGGGAGTAGGTACTTATCGCCTTTTTACGAGGCACAGCGAGGTTAAATAACGTGCCCTGGGTGACTCGGCTAATAAATGGAGCGCTGTAAGTTCAAAGCCAAGCGATTCTGCTTCCCAAGTTTGTACTATGATCTCCTACACGAACCAAAAGACACAGCAAGGTTCTGTAACCCTTTGACCGAAAAATTCTCAACCACACTCATAACCAAAGAAATGGAAAATCTTCCAACATAAGAGACCACTTTCAACTTTCAACTTGGCGCCCGTTAACGATAATGGCAGCCAAAATCAGTCGGTGAGAAATGCAAACCCTCTTCTGTTGCTGGAGGAAACTGTAACAATTCTGTAAAACAATTTGGCATTATGCAAAAAAAAAAAAGTCTCAGAAACCTATATTCTTTGTAAATATATAGCTTGTGGATATAGATATGCATGTATGGCTGCAATGATGGAAAGTGCTCTGAGTAATAACAAATATCAGAAATAATCTAAACACTAAGCGATTAGAGATTGGTTCAATACGTCCTGAGGCGTCCGCCCAGTGGAATGCAAAGCAACCATTCAAAAGGCTAATGTACACTGTTTAATAATACACAAATGTGTTTATTCTGTTTCACTGACTGTGCACACACAAAAAGGAAAAAGTAAATTGAGAGAAATTGGAACGGCAGAGGAGGGGCTAATTATATCTCACACAGATGTTCGACAGAATTTATTTACATAGCAAGCTCCCTCAGCAACTCAATTCACAGAAATCTGCCGTCCGCGAACCCTTCTAGGCGCACGTGTATCAGAGGCCGGTGCACCTGAGCTAGGGGGAGCTGCCGGTGGCTGTGCCCACATGGGCAATGGCCGTGATGTATCCGGTTGCTATGCTGGGGGATGCCAGCATCAGTAATACAGGAACAGTCATTCTCTGCCTTGCTTCAGCAGGTGTATGTGAGGAAAAAAATCTATTTTTTGAAAAATAAAAATGCATGCCACTTTTGGGCAGAATTTCCAGCTTCCACATCTCTAGTGCTTTTAGAGAAAAGCATGTGGAGGCATAAAGGAAATTATTCCTGTCTTCACGCCTATGAGATTTTCACTTTCTCCCTAAATGAAAATAAAGTCTCAATTATAGGTAAGGAGACTTTCCCCTCTTCACTGTACTAGTCACATAACTGGAAGCACAATATCTTTTTATACAAAATAATACCACGTTCATTGTGAAAGATGTAAAAAAAAAATAGGACACACTTTTTAAAAATGAAAGAAGAGAAAATAATCTATAATCTAACCACTAGTGGTACCCTTTTAACATTTTCTGTATATATTTCTAGAATGTTCCCATGGATATATATACCTTTTTTTTAATATACATAAAATCACACCGTGCATCCTATGCTATAAGCCTTTTACACTTCCTGAAATCACATAAACATCGTGGCCTATCATTGCTTGTCCTAAAGTAGAATATTTAGCACACAGATGTGAATTTGTTGTTTAATGAAAGAAAGCAGGGCTCCGCCGATGCTCTTGGTGTGTTATCACAGTTGGCACTAAAGGCAACTAAGAATTAGGAATGAGGAAGGAACAAGACGGAATCTAATATTTATTAACAAGACCTTTTACTGAGTACTTTACATTCACGCCCTCATCTCAAACATAGCCCCTTGAGGTAGGACAGTTTGCCCCCCTTCCCACATGAAGAAACTGCGGCTTGAAAGGTTACATGCTTTGCCCAAGGTTATCTCACTATAAGCGGGGAGCCAGGACAACGCTTGCTCGTGTCTGACTCCAGTCATGTGACTATGAAGTGGGAGGACAGGGACCCTAACTCGGTTCTGCCCGAATCCACAATGTTCATGACATTTCCCCTTTACCACTGCCCCCTGGAACTTCTTTACAAAGTTCATTTGATTTTTTAGACAAATAACACTGGGTTAAGAACTGTGTACGCAAAAGGAACCATGACAGGAAAGGTCCTCTTTGGTGATGTTTACATGCCAGAGGGGAAGACAGGAAATGGACAAGTAAACACAGAAACAACTAAACCAACAAGTAGGCCCTGCTTCCCAAATACTCCCATAAGAAATGAGGTCCAAACTCTGGGCTTTCCGAGAAGGGGTCTCTGGCTCACATGGCTGTGTCCTGGAACCATTGGGCATCAGGTCTGTTCAGATCCCAGGGCTCTCTCCTAAAAAGATCCCCAACTAAAGAGCCCTAGAGCCTGGTACTGGCTCCCAATGTGCACCCCAATGGAGTTCAGATCATGAAAGGTTTTATTCCCAAGTCAATGGTCATGAGATCTTGAGATCAAGAGACTGGCAATACAGGCTATGGTGTCACCCTAAGTATATTGCATACTGCTTGAGAACGTGGATTCTGGAGTCCAGTCACTAACTGAGGGGGCCCGGGCAAGCCATTGAACTCCTCTGGGCCTTGATTTTTTTCCATTTATGAAATAGATATAATAACAGTACTTGCCATATGTTATTATTGTGAGAATTAAATGAGTTAAAACATGTGGAGTACCTTGAACAGTGCCAGGTAGGTCATCAAGGCTGTGTAAGTGCTCTTCCTGTGGAGTCATGCTAGGCGCCCCGAGCCAGGGCACTGGAGCTACACCTGGACATCACTGAGCACTGGAGTCGAGCACACCTCAGCAGCCTCTGGGTCCGACCACTCACTGTGTGGGTGATACTGAATACACTACTTGACTTCTCTAAATTTCATTTTCTCTCAGCCTTAAAATGGGGATTTTGACAGTACCTAATCTTAAAGATGGTTTTGAAAATGAAATGAGATCATGTGAAAAAAGATTGAGCACTTAGCATATGGTAGGGTCTTATGAAATGTTAACTGTGATTAAAAGTATGGTCACAGAAGATTAAAGAGTCTTTTCCCACCCCTGCTCCATCATGCCCCAAGCTTCTGGTTGCTAATTCTCATAGACCACCTATGGTCAGGGGGACAATATCTCCCCTTTTACCAGGTGAGATATGTACTATGCATAAGCTAGATCAGGAGGCCAAGGCCGAATCTTGCATGTGCATGTGTGTGTGCATGTGTGTGCATGTGTGTGTATGCATGTTAAAGAAACGATGGCCCCTATAGTCTGAGAGTGCACCTCTTGCTTTTAGACCTTCCTTACATTGTGCTCACTGTTGTCATACCAATGTTTTTATTTCCCTGGGCATATTATAGTATCAGAATTACTTTTCTCTTTGGATATTCTGGAATTGTTATGTAAAAGAGGAAAACAAATGAGTTCTGCCATGAGATTTAATGTGGTGATTTTCAGGAGTCCCCATAACACTGTTATGCTAAATCTGTGGACCAAGTTCCCACTGATTCAAAGTCAGGACTGTTGCTTTCTTTGCTATCCTGTTATCCCAGGAATGCATTTCCCCCGCAGAGTATCAGTCTCTGATCATTAAACAAAGACTACCTCTTATTTTGCCCTTTAATAATTCCCACATGCAGGCACTGATTCTTTTTTTTTTTTTTTAATCCTTACCTGAGGATATTTTTTTCCCACTGCTTTTCAGACAGAGTGGAAGGGGGAGAGAGAGAGACATCAATGTGAGAGAGACACATTGATTGGTTGCCTCCCGCACGCATCCTAACTGGGGCCAGGGATGGAGCCTGCAACCAAGATATGTGCCCTTGGCTGGAATCGCACCTGGGACCCTTTAGTCCCTGGGTCGATGCTCTAACCACTGAGCAAAACTGGCTAGGGCTTAGGCACTGATTCTTGAATATAGATGCAATTGATATGTTAGAAAACTGAATTTTATGTGGGGGTATTAAAAGCAAATGCTCCCATGATATTTCCCCCCACTGTGATATTCATCTGCACCTCCAACAGGTTTACTGGGGACTCAGCATTGAACATGACAGCTGAGCCCCGAGCTTACTGATTATACATTCCAGTAGGGATACAGACAGTTCACAAATACACAAGTAAATGTGAAAAATACTATCCAGAAAATGCAACACAATAGGTAGTGAACAGGGTTGAAGACTGAAGGAGAGGAATATCAGGAAAGATATCCCATCAGAGGTTATACCTGAGCTATCCTAGGGCTTGGATGCAAGAGACACACAATAAGGTCAAGTTGAGAGAAAAATGAGCCAGGAGAAAGTAGGCGGTGCAATGTCCTTGAGGAAATAAATTTCGCATATGGAGGCACGGAAAGACTGCCTGTGTAGCTGGAGCATGATTAGCTATAAGGATGGATGGGAAGGATGGGAGATCAAAAGAGTGGGCCACTAATCCTCCTTGCTAACAGCTTGAAAGGAACGTTGATTCATGGTGTCTTGTTTTCCTCATTTGTTAACAATAAAGTAGTTGGAGGTGGGAGGGAGGACAAGTATGATCCTAAAGGTCAAGGTCTGTCCTGTCACTGCTATTTAGACCATGCAGTACCTTTTTCTATGACTACAGGACATAAGTATAGGCCAATCTAGATCAATCTAGGCAGGAGACAGAAAACTTACACTGCACTGGGGCTCTTCCAAGCCTTAGGTTCCTCATCTGTAAAATGGGGCTGATGATAATAGCACTCAGTAGAAACACAGGAGAGCCATAGCAGCGAGCTGCAACGTGGCGATAAACAGATTGAAACCAGAGAGATATCTTTACCCCCATGTTCACTGCAGCACCACTTGCAACAGCCAAGATACAGAAGTAACCCAAGCGTCCATCAGCAGGTGAATGGATAAAGAAACGTGGTATGTACACAAAATGGAATACTACTCAGCCTTAAAAAAGAAAGAAATCCTGCCATACATGACAATATGGATAAACTGGGAGGACACAACGCTAAATGAAATAAGCCCATCTTCGAAGGACAAGCACTGCATGATTCTGCTTATACGGGAACCAAAAATGGTCAAACTCACAGAAGCAGAGGATACAATAGTGGTTTCCAGGGTTGGGAGGTGAGGGAAATGAGTTATGGTTCAATGAGTTTTAAGTTTAGTTACATTAGATGAATAATTTCTAGAGATCTGCTGTACAGCATAGCGCCTATAGTTAGCAATATAGAATTATCCCATTTCAAAATTTGTTAAGAGGGCAAATCTCTTACCACATACACACACAAAAGGGATACAAGGAGACTCTGGGAGGTGTTGGATGTGTCTGTTACCTTGATTATGGTGACAGGTTCATGAATGTTTTCATATGTCCAAACCCATCAAGTTGTGACATTAAATATTTGTAGCTCTTTACATGTTAATTATACCTCAATAAAACTGTTGTGTTTTTTTTAAAAAAAAAAACAAAAACCCAGACAGCTAGACTGTTTAAAAAAAAATCTGCATTTCTGAGACTGTGTTATTATTCTGTATTTTGGTGTCTGTGCTCACAGCAGCTGGGAAAATGGCCTTCCTAGAACCAGTCCTGTGCTTATGGACATAAATGACTCCACAATACATGTCCACGGCATAAATCACTTTCTCTTTACCTTTTCTATGCTCCATAATGATGTAAATGGCTGAAAGGTCACCAATTTCCTGGCTGTTTATAGTCAGCAGGGTTAATTTTTCCTACTGGTCAGAAAATGTCAAGCCCATCAGTAGCATTAGTCGCTTCATTAGCTAATGTAGTATAATTCATTGTTTGGGGATTAAAGAAAAGACACATTTGGAGAATACCTGGAATAAGAGAAAGGATATTACTCAAAAGGGAAATTCTCAGTTGAAATTACCATCATCACTATAGCTTATGATCTTTTCTCAGAAAATGACCCCATATATCAGTATGTCAAATGACCATAGATGTCATTTTCCAAATAGACCTAAGCCATGCTTTAGAAAAAAACCTTTAGAACCACTATATAATCATTTTGATAGCAAATATTTATTAAGTCTTAGTATGTGCAAGGCTCTGAGACGAGTATTTTGAGCAAATTGCCTCCCAGCATACTCCTGCCCTTCTCATGAGAAGAGGTTATTGGTCCCTATTTTGCAAATGAGAAAATGGGTGCTTTGAAAGGTCTAGCTGAGGGAGGGTCACCAGGCTCTGAGGCCTTGCCCTTTAGGCCTTAGGGTGCATATAGGACCTTGCTGAGGCTTGAAGTCAAGGGAAATTCTCTTTCAAGGTTTAAATGGCGGCGAAAGAACCTGCCATCACTCTCAGCTTTGTTCCCAGCTTTGCATCCAGTCTTCCTGGTTTCACCCAAATCTATTTCACTGGCAAGTCAGCCACCGAAAGAAGAAAGACTCCATTGCCTTGGGATGTCCCTACCAAGATCTCACATGACCATAGCCATCTCTTGGAACACATTTCCTAAAACCTTCCTCTTCACTCTCCAGTCGCCCTAGCCTCTCCCCAGTGGGTGTTACGGCTCCAGCACATAGTGGGTGCTCCATAAAAACGTGTTAAATGCATTACGAAACCTCCCAGTTGAAAGGGGTAACCTGTGAAGTTACATGTAATCCTCTAATTAAAACATAGTTTTCAGCACTTTCTTTCTGTTCCTGCTTGACCATCACGTCCAGGGCACAGAAACTAATGGAAAGGCAAAGCAAGGCGTGGAGCTTGTGCAGTGTCTGAAGTACAGTTTGTTATCTGACACCCTAAATGGAAACTCACTCTTTCCATAATGTGACAGCAAAGAAAAGAGTACTGACTTAAAATCAATAGTAAATAAACATGCAAGTAAACAATACTCTCATGATACAAAAAATATAGCTGCCTCAAAACAAGTCAAATAATTTCCTTACTATCTTTATGTAAGATTGCCAGACTATCATAACCAGAGACAAATTGTTCTGTCTCATTGCCAGGAGAGAAGTGCCCAAAAATAAAATGAGAACAGTGTTAGAGAAAAGTGCCATTTTAACAGTTATTTAAATAGGTTTAGTGACTACTCCAGCTACATTGGTCCCATTTTATCACTAAGTATGTTTTATTCTTGCTGATAAAATGCTAAACCCTAATCCGTTGAAAAAAATGCTTCTGTTGTGTTTTTAATCAGTATTATTTACAGTCCAATAAATGTAATATGCCGGAGCTGATGTGGAAACGTTTGCCCCCGCAGAGCAAAAGGCAAATTCTGTGCTTCCGTATCACTGTGCTGCGAGCAGGGCAGCCCACCGCTCGCTGCCTAGATGGCAACCCCCCAGGATGGCACGGGCCCCAGGGGCGCCGCGGCCTGCAAAGGGACTCTGCGAAGAGAAACTCGGCCCATTTACAATTTTACCAAAAGTTAGCCCTTGGCAAACAGATGAAGAAAAATGTTTATGGCTAAACCTCTGAATAATCCACACTAAAAATGAAAGGGAGTTGCCAAAAAGAAAGAAAAAAGAACAACAAAGAAGGGGGGGAACAACAAAGGGGGGGAACAAACCCTGATATACTGACGTGGTGCCTGCTTGTGCAGCTGGGAGTCCAGCAGACCTGAATCTAGATGCCCCCCACTCCACTGAACAAGCATGAAGCTTAGGAACACAGATTCAACGTCCAGCCCCAGCTTTCCCCTCTGCAGAATGAAATAATAACAACTCCCATCCCAGAAGCATCTTTAGTGATAAACAAAACAGACTCTTAAGGAAGAAGGTTCTTCATAGAATAAAATGCCCAACAGCTGCTCTTTGAATCCATTTCCAAGGCAGTTAAAAATGACTGGTGTTAGTCCATTTTTGTTGAAATCCCAGCTAGTGAGCTGAATGCCTTTGGCCAAGTGACTCATGCTCTCAGAACCCAAGTTTTCCTGTCTGTAACATGGGAACAAAACAGTACCTGTTTGAGCTGGAGCTGTTTTCTACTGGTGCCTCACAATCGGTCTCTGCGCTTGCCCATCCTGCTCCTACCTGGGATATCACCTCTGCAAAGTAGATCAACAGGCTACCTCGTGTCTAACTTCCAGTTGGATGTGGCCAATGGGAAGCACAGATGAACAGCAGGTGGGAGAAAGTGAGATAAGCACATTTATTCCTCTAAATCCCTCGCTAGAAGGTCTCAACGGCTTGCCTGCTACTCTACCCAAGCCAAAGCTCCAGCTACATGGTCCTGTCCTATAACCACAACTACTTCTCTGGATTCTGCTAACAACTCCCTCCCCTGGCCCCTTCAGGACTTAACAAATACTGCACTAGCAATAGTTAGGGTGGCTCACCATCCCTTGTTTTCTTCTCTTAATTGTGATCATACTTAGTAAATAGTTACTCAGTTTCTTTAGCCCATATGAATGTCTCATTTGTTTCCTACCAAGACCAAACCCGCAGCTGATACAACAGAAAGAGCCCAAGAAGACGAACCTTCCTGATGACAGTGGGTGGCGCATACATTTGAGGAGGGCACACTTCCCCTGTGGTAAATGAAACGCTAGTATTTCATGTGGTGGAGGGGCATTGTGCTTGTTTGAGTTATCACTGGAGATGGCCTGGCATCGAGTGCAAATGGAAGGCAAGGGACTGAGAGATTAAGTGGCTGTGGCACTTAGTTTCTATGGTGACAATATTGATCAGAATGCTTTTGGGGTAGTTAGTTGCTGCTGACAACACTGGAGAGGAAGGACAAATTGGAATCTTCAACTGTCTAGTTCATACTGCAAGTGGAAAATCTGAAAGCCTTGATGATAACTTTGTAGTCGTAGGCTGATGTGTCTGTGATGGAGCATGAGGCCTGATTGTAAGTAGTGCTGAGTTGGGACACCAGTTAAAAGCTCAGCTTCACCAGATCTTTTAGGCAATGGCTCTGATGCAAGAGGAGTGAGACCCTGATACATGAGAAAGCTACATTTGGACAGAACACAGCTGATGCTGAGAACTTTGCATCTGTAAAGCTCCCTGACCGAAGCAGGTGTACTCAATATAAAACCAATAAAAGGTAAATCCCAGCATATCCAAGGCAGAGCATTCAAGGCCTGGGAAGAAACAGCACATATGCCAAAAGAGCTACAGAACATTGCCAGTTATATCAAGAGATGTGAGTTGATGTAGTGTGCATGAGAGTGGACACTAATGGTTTCAGCCAAAGATGACAAAATTTAAAACTGAATTTAAGCCAAGTTTATTGATATAGGTACACTCACCTCACTGGGACTAGAATTAATAGTCTATTGGTTGAATAATTAGACTTGGATTAAGGAATGGCTTAAGGCCAATGAAGTTGAGATATCAGAACTTCCTTGGCATATATATAGGGAAAGGATTCAGAAGGCTCAGAGAGATGGGATTGGTAGCACAGATCTCATATATGAGATCTGTTTAGTCATGCCCTAACCATCACAACCCCAGGAGAACCCAGATGACACTCCCTTCACCAAAATCTTAAGAATACATCCATTGGCATTTGAAAACAATATGTTGGCTAGGATAGAGATGAGTGCAAGTGTAACAAAGGAAGTTGCTTTCTTGACCTCAATTGAAATAATGGGATCCTGGAGCAGAGGGTAGGAGCAATAATTACTATTATAAGCTACAGGGGCAATAGAGTGGTGATTAAAGTGTTTTGATGTACAGGGATTAAAGTGGCAAGGGTTAATGTACTATTAAATCATTAGGAATTAAATAGATAGAAGGAAATTTTAGGTACCGGTGGTGTAATAAGAAATCTGATTCACATCTCTGGGGCTGATCATGACCTTTAAACAGTATTCAGACCTAAGCTAATTCATAAATCCAGGTTCTCTTGATCATAGGGGAAGATACTTCCTTCCATCTGAGGGCAGTCTCAACAAGTGGCCATTAATATGTACTGTAAATATTCATCCAAGGCTCCCTTGAAGAATCTGTGAATGTTTACCAGGCTTCCTGAGAACTATTAGATACTGACTCTGTACTAAAATGGATCCTCTGAGACAGAAAACATTGCTATGAGACACCACTCCCAATGCAAGTCAGGTGATAGATGAAGTCTTGACCCAAGACCATCTCATAATGGGTCCAATGGGAGGCTAACCCATGTTGTTTCTTCCTCTAATCCTAGAACATATAGTGGCAAAAAATGTAGCAGAACTCCCAATTTTGTTCCTTGACCCACTGAGTAAGAGCTATCATGTTACAAAGGACTTAGTGGAAGCCCCTGGAACTGTCCCCAACTCCAGCGTATGCTGACATACTTTATCTATGGGGGTACTGCAAAGATGAGGAGATAAGAGATTAGATTTACCATCAAAGACTTTAAAAATGCAGAGGTAGGTATTATTACCTCATCTGTGTTTAACTCACATGTGTGGCCAGAGCTAAATCTAGGTAAATGATATATAAATTCACAAGCATGTGTAGATATCACAACCTAAAAGTCGTAGCAACAGTAAATATCATGTAAGTTGATGTGGCTTTTTCCTCTATCAACTAGGGGCCATAACTTCTGTCAGCATAGAAAGGAAGTCAAATTAGCCAGTTGACTAGAAGCTTATATTGTGGAGGGTATGGAAGGAACATCTATTTCCAAGATGTGTTCAAAGAACACAGGGTCAATGAAGCCATACTTGCAATGCTAAGCCCAGCAGCCATCACAGAAGAACCGTCTCTAGATGAATTATCCTTCCTACAATCTGATTTAATTCTTAATATTAAAGATGAAATCTAAGAAAGAGGGCAATGATTTTAGACAGATTAAATGGCATTAAATTTAATTCTTCAGGATTTTTTCATTTCACCTAATGAGAGACCTAGGGACCCTGATATTTGAGATCTACTAATATTGCATAAGGTGACCCAACCAAATCTGGAGTAGAGAGTTTCATCAGTAATCTAGAGCCTACCAATGTCTCCTCATTTTGCCCTGGGAATCTTTATTAGAACATTTTCTCTGGCACAAAATAGCAATCAGATTAAATGGTATCCTCCCCTAATTTCCAAATCCGCAAAGTAGATTAATGACTTTTTTCATCAATATTTGGGGTCCGTGAAGACATGCTCTTCCCTGACCTCCATCTTCCTAGAGGGCTCTGTCTCAGGATACTCCTGCCTTGGTCTTCCCCCATGACTCAAAGGAGCTCACAACAGTTGACCTGTTTTCTGGTGAAGTCCTGGTTTCCAGTAAATTCTCTGGAATGGAGCCCGGAATCATCTGAGGTGTCTCTCTGAAAGCACATGTCCCATTAGATAATCTACAACAAGTCTCGGGTGTACCAAGAGGACAAAAGGATGGCTTCTTAGCTAGAAGGCAAATAAGAAAAAAACAAACAAAACTCTCAAGACTCCCAAAGCTAAGCCTTCCAAGGATATAAATGAATATAATTTCAGGTATCTGGGAATGCTTCCCAGTTGCTAAAAATCACAGGTGACTGTGAAAAATGGGTTTGGACAAGATCCACAAGGTAAATGTAACATCCAAAGCTTCATTTGTATTTTCCTGTAGTATTTAAACAGGTTTTTAAATCTATCACTGGAGTCCTGTTAGAAACCAGGAGAGAGGGGAAATAAGTCATTCATATAAGGAAAAAGATGGGACCCACTAGGGCGGAGAAAATGCTAATGTTCTTGGCCACTGTTTCTACCACCAGTGCACAGCTTGGTGCTCGACATACAAGAGTTTAATACAAGTTGCTTGAATGAATGCAGAGAGAAGAGAAAGAGGGTAGGCTAAATACTTGTGGAAGACACACCCCACCTACATGATCCACCATCTCCCCATAAACTGAGCTTCAAGCCATCATGAGGTACTTTGTTTGGAAAAATGAAGCTCTTTCCAACACTTTCTTCTTTTGCTTATAAATCAATTTATGAGAGAGAGTAATTGCATGCAGGATCAATTACTATCTCTCATTATTTGTCTTAAAACAACTGTGCTCTATAGCATCTTCTCCAGGATTTCATCCAGGAGGTGGGTTATTTGTCTAATATATTATTATACTGTCCAGAAAAAAATCTTAGGGAGATAAATATGTATTAAATATTCTAATTATATTCTTCAGTATATTCAAATAAACTTCTCCTATCCTCTTTCCTATCTCTTTTCCTTTCCTTCTTCTGTCCTTTCTTTCTTCGACAATTCTAGTCAGATCAACCCACTTCTTTCCCGTCTCTGTTCCTATTTTTGTAGCACAACAGTTCCTCTCTTCCGCTTCTTTGATTTAAATATATCCATGTGTCCTGGATATAACAATTTAACTACTCTTTCTAGAAAAAGAAAAAAAAGCCATACCTAATCTTAATTTCCCCCCTTCCTCATAATTAGATAATTGAACATTTGGTAGTTTAATCAGTTAATTGTGTATGTGCAAAAAACTGCTTTAATATGTTAAAGACACTGCTTTATTTGTCAGCAAAAAGGATTAATGTTTGGGTTTAGAGGATCTGTGAGCAGATTACTTTATAGCTTCCACATCCTATTAATGAATGGCACCTAGGGCCAATCCTATTTCTGTTCTTAATGAAGAAATGGCTTCTTATAAACAGACTTTGATATCTAAGAAGAACTGAATGAAACATATTTCTTAGAAAGAAAAAGTCTGTACTTTTACTGGTAGGGGGCTACTGTGGTTGTTGCTGACCTGATTGTCCAAAGCAGCCCCAACCTTTGTGAAAATGGTAGAAAGTGTATAGGAAAGCAGCATCTCTTAAGAAGGTCAAAGAACTCGCTCAGGCCCTAATTTGTAAGTTCCGTATTAAAGTTTCTTGATTAAACAGAAGTTAATTGATAGGGGTCTTTTTTTCTGTCCACCATGAATAGAAAGCATATTATCAGGAATTTTTAATGGATCCTCCAATGACTAATGTTAAACATTGAAGTGGTCAAGCTGTCTACTTGAGCCACTCCTGGGACAGAGCTATGCCTAAGGATAGGCAGAGGAAATTCAATCTTCCTCTCTCCATAACCAAAAAGGTGTGCAAGGGCACGTTAGGACCTTGACAGGAGCCAAATCCTCAGCTTAGGGAATAAATACTACCTCACTGGAAATATTTTATAATTTAACAGGGATTTTAAATGCTATCGCTTAAAACCTCAAAACTAAGGTTCTAACATGTATATGCGTGTTTGGCCCCATCCTCTTAAAGAGTCACCCAATCACTCTTTTTTTCTAAAGGTGATCAAAAGAAGACCAGCTCTGAAATTCTCTAAGTCCCTACTACTGTGATCTAAGTAAGCTCTTTCAGATACAGAGATGGTTACAGGTTATAATTTCAGGATTCTGCTTGCTAGCAACTTCATAATTTTACTATATTGTCATGTATTAATAAAAATACAAAGAAAGTATAAAACAGTGCTCGCTGAATTCCCTCCCCACCACACACACACACACACACACACACACACACACACACACACACACACACACACACCATGGATCAGAACTAGGGAGAATATGTGAAGAATGAAATAACCCTTAGGCCACTTGTCTCAGCATGCATAAGCATCTAAAATAAAGTGATGAATAAAGATAGCTACCAAAAGCCAAGTACTCTGAACAGCCCAGCCTAACCCTGAATCTGACAATAATGTCTATTAGCTTGAGACAGAACAAATCCAGTGAGGGACCAGGGGACCAGGGGACCAGGGGACCAGGGGACCAGGGGACCAGGGGACCAGGGGACCAGGGGACCAGGGTTAAATCACTTTGAACATCCCAATATTGATAAGACACAAAAATAAAGGGAAATAACTATTCATGGAACTGAACACTAATTGGTCTCAATCAGTCAAGTTCTTCCCAGGGGGCAATGGAAGATGCTTTGCCAACTGTACTGAAGAAAAAGGGCTGCTGACTGCTTTGCATCTGACTCTCTCCTCTCTGTTACCCCACACTACCCTCCGTTCAGACAAAAGAAGATCTATATACAGACAGAGCATCATCAATGGGCCAGGATATTTGAATCATCAGATGGCTGGATGCCTGCAGTGGTAGGTGAAGAATGGCACTAAGAGTAAGCCAGCAAATTAGCAAAATAAATTTATGAAAGAAAAAATTTTAATAAGTGGTATTGAATCAATTAAAGATTAATAGGTTAAAAAAAAAAACAAAAAAAAAAACAAAAAGCTTTGAGCCAAACATCACACCTTATATAAAATGTTGAGTTAACTGCAGATTATAAACTTAAATGTGAAACATAAAACTTCCAGAAAAAAAGAAGCATAGGAGAGGATTTTCCATATGCACAATCCGTAAGAGAAAAAAATTGAAAAATTAGACCTCATCAAAATTAAAACCTTCCGCTCTGTGAAAGAACTTGTTAAGAAAATAAAAATTACAGACTGGGAGAAAATATTATTTGTAAGTCACATATCTGACAAAGTTCTCTTATGTAGAATATGTGAAGAACTCTCCTGCACTTTATACAAGTGTCCTGGTTATTAATCCTAACACTTCATTCCTCCTCTGTTTAATCTCTACCACCCTTTAGACCTTTGGGATCCAAATCATTTTTCCCTCCTGTCTTCCTTTCTATAAAAGTAAAAAAAATAAACCTGCTTTCTCTGGTACCACTTGCCTTGCCACTCACTGTTGCCATCATTGGCTAGATATTAATAAGGGGAAAGAAGCAAAGGGAGAGTCAGAAATTGTTGGGCATGATCAGCTGGGAAGCAGAGGCCTGTTTGCTTTACCAGGAAGCTACAGCTTCACACTTCCCCCAGGAACACCAGTCCGTTCCCCACAGATCACACTGGGGGAAGGGATAGAACAAAGGGGCAGGTAAACACATGTGCAATAAAGTAAAAATGGCACAGGGGAGGTGTCAGTCTAACCTGGGCAAAAGATCACTGGCTAGGGAATGGACCCCATCAGAAGCCCACAGAACTCCAGGAAACTGATTAATTATTTTTAAAAAGCTTCTTCCTCCCAAGCCTGGGAATATGTAATCCCAGGAAACAAAGAGCCCCTCTCCCCCGCCCCGACTCGCCCCATGCATTTGCATGTTTTCTCTCCATGGCCATGTGGCCATGTGGACTCCAAATGCAGGCTCCAGGTGGGAGCCTGGATACTGCAGCACAGCAACGGACTGCAGCCAGGAACACAAGCTAAACTAGCTGGATGCCAGACTGAACTAAGCTTTAATATGGCACAGGATCTCTGGACGTTTCTATTTCTGGTGATTTTCCAAGGTAGAATGGACAGAGATGAAACACTGGGAACTCCTTTAATTTTGCTTCCCAAATAAACTCTGCCACCAGACCTCATTCTCTCTTGTGGGTCCCAGAAAATGCTTTTTCTCGTGATATACAAGAACCCACTTCCACTGGCAACATCACCACTTATCGTTTTTTCTCCCCTCTTATATCCTGCTAACTCAGAAAAGACACAACTGCAGCCATTATATGACTTTTTGATTATGTTAAATTTCTTGTATCCATTCCCTGGCATTTCCTAGACTCCAGTTTCCTCTTCCTGCTAGGGTTCCTGCTCTATTCTCTGCTTTTTCTCTGCATGAAACATCACTTTACCTTCTGCTCCACATTTTTTTAAAATGTTATTGATTTTAGAGAGTAAAGGAGAGGGAGAGAGAGAGAGTCAATCGGCTGCCTCCTGTATGTACCCCGACAGGGGCGAAACCCACAATCTGGGCATGTGCAGTGGCTGGGCATTGAACTGGAGATCTTTTGATGCATGGGAAGTCACTCAACCAACTGAGCTACACCGGCCAGGCCTGCTTCACATTTTTATAAATACTATTGAAATTATCGGATGCCAATGATGTGAAAGGTGAAGACATTCTACTGATGTTCTCTTGGCTAATATAAACATGTCCCCTGTGAAAGATTTTTCTTATCAAATTGTTTCTCCAGTGGTGTCAAAGGTCAAATGGAATGAGTTGACACAATTATTCAGAAATTCCAGACCTTAAGAGCAACAGCGACTACTGATAATGAAGTAGAATTTTGTTTTGAATTTTGTCACAATTCATCACCTTTCCTAGATAAGTTCTGGACTCTCTACTTGGCCTCAATGGAAAGAATTAACGTGACACTAGAGTTGGGAACAAAGAAGAAAGTTAACTCGGTGACTTAACAAATCAATTGAAGTTGCTTTTGGGTTTCAGCTTCTGAATATAGCAACGGTGACTGATCACATGGAATAACTCATTTCTCTAATAATTACAAAGCTGAATGACAGCTAAGTTTCTAGTCTGCTTTATCTTGGGCATTTCCTTAAGCTCCGTGTATGCAAAAAAAAATAATTTTTTTAAGTAAAATAACAAAAGAAAATCTTTGTGAAGCAGTTCTAACCTGGGCTAATTATGTAGCTATTTCAGAGAAAGTGATTTGGGGACCTGGAATTGCTTGCTTTCTGTACTGTGTGCAACTAGCAATACCCAGTGCTCAGCACCAGATCTCAGTCAGTCAGCATTCTGTTGCAGCAAAGAGCAGACTGTGCAGGTGACTATACACATTGCTGTCCTAATGGCTGGACCCAAGCGCCCCAGCTAGAGAACTTCAGCTTGGAGTCACTTGCGCACACATCAACCACTACTAATACCAGTCACATGTCTACACACTGGGATAAATTACTGAGCTCACAAGCTGCCAAATAAATAACATCTAGGCCAATTTGTTGAAGCTTGGCCATTAATATGCTTTCCTTACGTCTACAAAGTTAGAAGGCAAGGGATGGGCCTGGGAGAAAAAATACTACAGTTGAACTACTATTTGAGACAACTAGAATAGAAACACAGTAAGAAGAGAAATATAAACATTACTTATGATTATTTTTAAATAAATATATAAGGAAGGCCCAGAGACTACAAGTATTAGACTTCAATTAAAATTTATTGAGCACCTAATAAATATCGGGCACTGGGGATGGAACCATTAACAAGATAGACAAGGTCTCTGCTGCATGGAGCTCAAATTTTGGTGATGAGAAAAAAATATGCAAGTAAATAACACGTAAACAGAACATTACAGACCATGATAAATAATAATAGAGATAACAAATCAGGGTGATATGACTGAGAGTGACTAGAACGGGGAAGGAGGCAGGAGAGAGTAAGCATGCAAGGCTCCCAAGGAGGAGACATTTGTGCTGGGATCTTAATGGCTGGAAAGAGATGCCCATGGGCAACTGTAGGGAAAGGTAATTCTTGGAAAAGGGAACAGAACGTGTGAACACCTTGAGGTGGGAATGAGCTCAGTGTGTTCCAGGATCAGAAAGACCATAGTGGCAGGAGTGAAGTGTCTAAGCAAAAATTGCACAAGACAAAGTTAAACAGGTAAAGAAGACAAAATTCAAAGCCATTGTGATAGAAGAGAGTGACCATAAGGCAGTCTGAAGTCACCACCAATGAAACAAAGGGCAGGAGAGTTTTAAAAAGCTGAGGCAGGTGAGTTGTAGGTCATCTGTGTTTTCTATTGGCCTTGTGGAAAGTAAAAGTAAACATTCTCCAATCTTCACGATGGGAAGTAGTTTTATAAATTGGAGAAAAGGCTCAGTGAAGTTAGGTTCCTGCCCTCCCATAGAAACTGGGAAATAGGGATGCAGTCTTCCTTAATTACATTTCAGAAGATGGCCCCAAGGTTCATGAGAAAGACATTCCAGGTTGTAAAACTGGCAAGAGATGTTTAAAAAGATTTGCACCTCAAAGGATCAGAGAGAGACTTTGCAATTACAAGTTTTCTAAAGAAAATGCTCTAAGAAAAGGGCGGTCAGTGAGTTGAGTCAGAAAGAAGCCTGTCTAAAGTTTAGTCAAGCTGAGGGAGATGCTGAAGCTGTTTTGGTCATTAGATAGCAAGTGGAAGGATGGGTTGAGGTGAGGATGTTCATATAGGCAGGGACCATGGAACACCATGGGGGTGGTCGCCAGGTAGACTTCACTCAAAGTGTAACAGGAAGCCGCAGAAGTATTAGGCAAGACAAATAACCGCCCTTGTCATCTCCCATTTATACAGATAAAATATTTGGTGTAGACGACATTAACATATATCAAGCACTTCCAAGGTACAGCATGTGCATTGTTTTACTTAATCATTGTAAACCTTGATGTTACCTTGTAAGCCTGAATGACAAAATTACATAACTTTAGGAGTTGTGGGTTAATTGTTTGGCAATTTAAATATTACCCTCATTTTGGAGTTGAAAGAAGGAAGGCTCAGAAAGTTTAAGCAACTTGCCCTAAGTTACCTAGCTAAGTGGCACTCATTTCCCCACATTCTTACTATCGAAGGACTTCAATGGTTTCCATTTTCTACCAACATCCAGTTGACTGGTGATCTCATCCAGTCTCATGGCTTTAAGCGCCATCTATATGCAGGTGACTCCGAATTTTAACTCCAGCCCACACCCTGCCCTCATAGCTAGGTGATGGCCCGTGATGTCGGTGTAGCCACTAAAATACCAAAGTCCTTCAGGGAGCCAGGGAGTTCTGAAAAATAATTTCCACTCTCACTGATAAGAGAGAGATGTCTGAGGACAATTTTCTGGACCAGCTCCCTCTTCCTTTAAAGTTGTTGGTCAAGGAGTGTTAACCACTCACATGATCCTCAGAAGCACGCTGGGGATGATGTAGGAAGACAGGGACCCCCGGGGCTCTTGCATGATTATTGAGCCAATAAAGTAATCCAGGACCACTGTTCTGCAGAATTTTAATTACATAAGAGAATACTGAATGTTAATTTTTTAAGTCTCTTTCGTGGTTTGTCACTTGTACCTGAAAGTAACCTGGACTATAGGCCATCACAATGATGAATCACAACCTATGATCAAGCCAGTCCAACTTTCTCACTATTCAGTGTAACATAACCATTGTACAGTTTACTTACAGGGGCACGCTCCAGAAATCCACCTGCTGGCCATACCCACAGAGAAAATAACCTCCAGGTGATTATTTTTCTATGGTCGCGCAACAAACACTAAGCATCCGTTGTGTGCCAGAAACTACTCAAGGCTCTCAGGATACAGCAGCAATGAGCTGAACAGGCAACATTCCTGCCCTCATGGAATTTACATTCTAATATAGGAAGACAGATCACGCAGGGTTGGACTTCAGGAGCTCACACATATACAATTCTCCCCTTTCTGGCCAAATACTCATTGATACCCTTGGCAGGAAGAGCCAGGGGACTAATTCTGACCAAGTGTCACTAATACTTTGTGAGCAGAGCTGATATGTGCTCCTTCGGGGCCCAAACATTTCATTTTCACTGCAAGCAACACTCTCTTCTCCTGTCTCCCATGCTTGAAGGAATATGTATTGAGAGGGAGGTGCCACACATGGTCTGGATTTTAAAGTCATCTCTTGGAGGACAGTTGTCCTAGAGAGTCATTCCAACCCTCAGTGCACTTTGCATGAGAGAGAAAAACTTTATCTTGTGCGATCACTGAGGTTTTGTGGTTCATTTTGATTATATATCCCAACTAATATAATGTATTAGATGGTGCATTTGACTACAAATCTCCTTTTAAATACAATTTTCTCACGCAGTATAGCTTACAGAAGCATTTATAAATTCCTCTCAGCTATGTTTAGAATTTATCCTTTCTAAACATCGTTTTCATTAGTTTCAGCTTGTGTGATACACGGACACACAGACATCAAACAAAATTATTGTAGTAAAGTCAGATTCTGATTTCTATCTGATCACAACTTCCCCCTAAATACATTCTCCTATCCTGCAAATCACAGGTAACAACTATAAGAATCCACATATCTTTAAAAAACAGTTTAGGGCACTGGGGAAATTATATATACTAAATTAGTTGATATTTAGAATAGGAATTGGAACCAGATAGAAGAATAGTGACTTTTGCTCATTTGTAGTAAAATGAGTGAATCTCCACTATGTTTCTTTTTCTGTGCTTTTTAATATGACTTTTTGAATGTCCCAGGAAACTAAGCATCCGTCATCCTAGTAGATTACTCTGTTGGCAACAGTGTTCTTTTTCAGCTATTTTCCAAGATATTTGCTCTACAACTTTTTTTTTTTACTCCTAGTCATTTACTGGTAAAAAATTTCAAGTACCAAATTCATCGTGTCATAACATTTTTTAAATGGTTATTAGGTTAAACCTCAATAAGACATATTTGATATTACCATATTACCATGTGCCGATAACCAAGATTTACTTCTATCTCCAGGAGGTTTCTAGGAAACCCTTTGTTGCAATAGTGGATAAAAGTTTTCTTAAATGCTCTTCTGGAGTTTCCTCAATAGGATGTTCCTTTGAAAGACTACGGGCTGTGACTTTATAAACAAAGGGAACATTCTGGAATCCGCCACTGCTCTATTTCCAGGGCCTAGCTTAGTGTGTGCACATAGTAGGTATTCAATAAAACCTGTTATGTACTAGCCCATCTCAATTCCCCATAGCTGATTATTAGTGCTTAATTAATGTGTTGCATGAATTAAAATCAATTAATGTATAGATTCAGATCTCTGAGTTGGAAATCCATTGTTATTAATTTGATTTTACAGTACCCTGGTCCCATTTTCCAAAATTAGTAGCACTTTAAAAAAAAAAATAACAAAAATTTAAATAAGAATCGTGCTCCATACCCCTGTACAAATGATACAAAGGCCTTCATAAATACATAAACAACAGCAGATAATCCAGATTTACCTGCATAGCTTGATTCATTCATGCTTTTATGCCTTGTCTATTATTTTTTTCCTTGGTGCTGAAGTTGCACTGAGAGAACAAGAGGGGGGGAGAGAGAGAAATTGATGACAATGCATCTAGGTCAACAGCGGGTGTCATCATTTTTAGTATACTCCTATAAGAGACAGAAGAATGGGCCCTACAGATGTCCACATCCTAATCTCAGGACCTGTGAATACATGGCAAAGGGACTTTGCCTATATGATTAGGGATCTTGAGGTGGGGCTGTGATCATGGATTATCCAGGTAAATCCAAGGTGATCACAAGCATTCTTATACGGGAAAGGAGGTAAGGGAGTCAGATGTGAGGACAGAAGCAAGAGACAGGGCCAGAGATAGGCACAGTTGCTGTCCTTCAAGATAGAGGAAGGGGCCATGAAGCCAAGAAATGAAGGTGGCCTTGAAAGACAAATCAAGCCAAGGAAATGGATAGTCTACTAGAGTTTCCCCAAAGGACACAGCTCTGCTGACTCATTTGGACTTCTGTTTTTCAGAACTGTATGAGAATACATTTTTTAAGCCACCACATCTATATGAATTTGTTACAGCTGTAATAGGAAACTAACAACTATTCCAAATTTTATGTAAATTTTAAAATTAGATCATTTCCCTGTTTTGTAATTTGTATAAATGAAATCATACTCTCTCATGTTTTTCAGACAATAAAATGATATTGAGATCCACCCGTGAGTAGTTTAATATTTATTTTAATATTTATTTTTGCTGAGTGGTTCTCTAGTATATGATGATGCCATAACTTATTTTTCCCTTCACCTTTTAGTAAGCAATTTGGTTATTTGGGGCATTTAGCTATTATATATAGAACTGCTTAAAACAATCTTTGAAAAGCCTTTTTGTGTGCGTGGGCACAGGCTTCTGTTGCTCTTAGGTACAACGTAAGGTGAAATTACTGGACTTATGAAGTAAGAGTGTTTAATTTTATAAGACTGTTAGTTTTCCAACTGGTTGTTCTATTTTTGTGTTCCTATCAATAGACATTTTTCTTATGTCTTATTTAGTCTGTAGCTTGTGCTTTTGTGTCCTTTCAAAGATATCTTTGCTTACATTGAGGTTGTAAAGGGTTCTTTCTCAGGAACTTTATAGTCAGGTCTGTGATCTCATGGGAATGCCTTGTCCTTGCCCCTCCAACCAACTGAACCACACTGGCCCGGGCCCAACATCATTTCTTAATAAGACTTCTGTCAGTTGAATTATGTTCACAACGTTGTCATATATCTACAAGTATTAATGTTTTTTTATTTTTTACTTCAAACATTAAATTGTATTTTAAAGAATTTAAGAGAACTAGGAGAGGGACGATGGCGGCCCTGCGAGCAGCAGCAGAGGCCCTGCTCCCAGCCACGGACTCGATTTCCTCCTAAAATACACGGAGCCAGCTGGGAAAACCAGAGACACATACCTGAGTAGACGGAGCACGAGGGGGGCACTGAAGACACATCACGGAGTCCGGTAAGGGGGGGGTGTAGAAAAGGGGGAGCCCCCTGAAGCCTGCGCTGGGCGCCGAGCCCCAGGCCTGGAGGCTGCAAAGCTCCCTCCCCTCGGGAGTGCGGACGGCATCCAAAAGCGGGGATCCCACCCCGAGTGACGAGAGGGGAAGGGGCACCCCATCCACAGGGCAGAGGGGCCCAGGGGAGCGGTGAGTCCTGGAGGGGACGGCCACCTTCCTAGGAAACAGGGCCTCTAATGGCGGCCGGCGCCTTCCTCAGAAACAGAGCTTCTAATGGGGGCCAGCGCCTTCTGAGGGAACAGGGCCTCTAGTGGTGGATGGGACTGGCCTCTGGTGCTCGGGGTGCCGACCATAGGGAAGGCTGTCCCAAGGTCTGTGGCACCCAAGTGGTGAGGGACCAGAGGACTGTGCTGAGCAGCCGAACATGGGGACCCTCTGCGTCCCCGGGGGGCACTGTGTTGAGCCCCAGAAAGCACTGAATCTACGTGGCGCCGGGGAGGGGAGGAGCCCTCCAGCCCTGAGCTCTGGTGCTGCCAAGAGGCTGGGATCTGTGACCAGCCCTGAGGGGCGCCGTGGTGGCGCATGGAGCCGCCCCAGCTTCGCTGAGACCAGGGGAGCGGGGAGCTGGCTTTGGGTCCCCTCCCGCTGGGGGCCTTGGTGCACCGGCGGCGGGACCTTGCGGGGCGGACTCTGCCTGTGTGTTGCTTTGTGCGTTTGTGAGTCTGATCCCTGAACCGGCTCCCACCTTCCCGGCGTGCACTGGGGGACACACCAGAGGGGGCTGGGACTGGGGTCTGCACAGTAGACGGTCTGAGGGGCGGGCCTGGTGCGACCAGCCAACCAGAGCTGGGCAGGGAGGGGCGGAGCCCACCAGCCTCTTCTGCAGCCGGGAGCACCGCCCCCAACAGGAAAGGGGCGGGTTCCGCTCACTGAGTCCCAGACACCCCGCAGGGCACAGTCCTGAGGAGGGAGGGAGAGCAGCTCACAGGAGGACTTTACAACAATAAGACTCTCAGGGCCTGTTGTTTGGGAACTGGAGGAAACGCTGAAACCCCTGCTGGGGGCTGGGCAGGCAAAGGGCTCACCAGAATGTTCTTTAATCGAACCCACTGAGTCCAGGCTGCTGAAACGGCCCAAACAGAAAAGGCGACAGGCTGAAGTCAATCTGAAGCTGCAGCAGGACAGAGCCTGGGGAACTAGAGTCAGAGGACAAGGTAGGGACTGAGGAGCTGGCTGTGGAGCAGAGACAGACTCCCGCAGAGTGAGCGCCTGACAGCAACGGCTCTAAGTAAGGGGAGTGATACCCTGGGCTACACTAGCCACCCTGCACCCTAAAGACTCTACAGAAGACTCTGGAGCAAGACCAGGCCACTACAAAGTGGAAAAATAGCTGATAAGAGGAGGTGGGCCACAGAGAGCCTCAGATCAACCATCTACCTGAGGACACTCCAGAGCCAAACCTAGACGGCTCCTCACATTGGCTGATACACAAGCACCTCCCAGGAGAACAGAAATCAGCACACAAAACAGTGACTTACAGACAACACAAGCGACCCAGAAGAAACCCACCTAATTGACTGTCTTTTTTTGTTTTTTTTATTTCTTTGTTTTTCCTCTTTTTTCCTTAGGAAGAAAATTTGTTTTTTCTTCTTTTTTAAATTTTATAATAATGGGTTTTTTTTTGGTTTTTTTAAACATTTTTTAACTAAATTTTTTTTTCTTTTTTATAAAACAATTTTGTCTTGCACAGTTTATTTGCTTTGTTTTCTTTTATACTTGCTTCTAATATCAAGACTTTCTTGATATCCCTGCTTAACGACTGAGACTTTATCATTATAACCAAGTTTACAGCTTTCCTCTATAGTTTCCACCAAATCTCTTACCAGACTCCCTCCCTGCCTGGGCTATATCTCTCTCTTTCTCCTCTTGATCCATTGGCATAACTTTTTATTCTTTTTCTTTTTTCTTTTTCTACTTTTCTTTCATTCTTTCATTATCCTCCCTTCTGTCTTCCTGTCTTTTTGTTCGATTGCTAGTTTCTCTTATTCTCTTTATTGTATTTTTGTTTTCTCATTTTAAACTATTATCCTATTCCTATTTTCTCCCTTAATTTTTTTCTGGCCTTGTTTCAGAATCTTTTCTCTGCTTCTGTTATCTCCCAGTAGCTTCTCTATTTTTTACATTTTAGTTTATTATTATTTTCTAAATTTTCACCAGTATTAACAACAATATACATCTCTCTCTCTAAGCGTTACTTTTCTTTCTCTCTTTCTTTTTTTTAAGCATTTTTTTTGTGTGTGTTTTCCCTTCACTCTCCTAGTTCTCTTTTCATGTGGGTTGTTTTCATTGTGACTGTCAAGACATTTTGCAAGATACCTCTTGCTTCCTGGAAGTTTAGTTATGTATTGTCCTGCCTGGCCAGCACCCATACAACAGGTTACACAATGAGGTTGGGGCTGAGACACAGTTAGCCAACATGAGAGGAGGGTCCTCCCAAGGACTGATCAACGACAATCTAGACCCAACCACAACAGGAGAACATAAAGAAATCACAAAAGGGACACCCACAAGAGGGACACGCCTAGAGCAAAGAGCTCAGAGGTATAAGGAAAACACACCTCTGGGCTCCACTGGACCCACAAGACAAAATCCCATCCCACAAGACTGGGAGACAGCAAATATATCTGATATGTAGATACAAACACTAAGACCTATCAAAATGGGGAGACAAAGAAACAACCCCCAATTTAAAGAAAAGGAAACACTGCCAGCAAAAGACTTTGATGAGATGCAGTTAAGAAAGTTATCAGAAATGGAGTTCAGAGTATTGATGATGAAGATGTTCAAGGAACTTAAGAAGACACTAGATGATAAGATCAAGGATCTTAGTGAAAACATGAAAAAAGAACTACATAATATAAACAAAAATCAGACAGGGATAAAGAATGCTGTATCTGATATCAAGAATGCACTGGAAGGAATTTAAAGCAAGCTCAATGAAGCGGAAGATAGAATAAATGAAGTAGAAGACAAGGTAGAAAAAAATCACACAATCAGAGCAGCAAAAAGCAAAAACACTTAAAAGGCATGAGGACAGTCTAAGGGAGCTTTGGGACAATATAAAATGAAACAACATTCGCATTATAGGAGTGACAGAGGGGGAGGAAAGAGAACAAGTGATAGAGAACTTGGTGTAGGAAATAATGAGAGAAAACTTCCCTATGCTAGCGAGAAAGAAAGCCACACAAGTTCAGGAAGCACAGAGTGTCCCAAACAAGAGGGACCCAAAGAGACCCACTCCAAGACACATCGTAATTAAAATGGCAAATGTCAAGGACAAAGAGAAAATATTAAGGGCTGCAAGAGAGAGACAAGCAGTGACCTACAAGGGAACCCCCATAAGGCTGACGGCTCATTTCTCAACAGAGATGCTTCAGGCCAGAAGGGAGTGGCATGAAGTTCTCTCAGTAATGAAAAACAAGAACATGCCACCAAGATTGCTTTATCCAGCAAGGCTATCACTTAAAATTGAAGGTGAAATAAAGAGCTTCCCAGGCAAAAAAAGGCTAAAGCAGTTCAGTACCACTAAACCAGCATTGCAAGAAATGCTAAAAGGACTGCTTTAAGAAAAAAAAAGGAATAGTGAGAGAAATGTACATCAGCATAAAGGGGGAAAATGGCATTAAATAAGTTGATATCAATAGTAACCTTAAATGTAAATGGAATGAATGGTCCAATCAAAAGAAACAGGGTAGCTGAATGGATAAGAAAACAGGACCCAAATATATGCTGTTTACAAGAGACCCACCTGAGAGCAAAAGACTCACACAGGCTAAAAGTGAAGGGAAGGAGTAAAATATTCCATGCAAATGGAAAGGAAAAGAAAGCTGGAGTAGCAATTCTTATTTCTGACAAAACAGACTTCAAAATAAAGACCATAACGAGAGACAAAGATGGTCACTACATATTACTAAAGGAATCAATCCAACAGGAGGAAATAACCCTTATAAACATTTATCCACCCAATACAGGAGCACCTAAATATATAAAAATTTCTTGGGGGACTTTAAAGGGGAGATTGACAGCAACACAATCATAGTGGGGGACTTTAACATCCCACTGTCAGCACTGGACAGATCATCAAGACAAAAAATCAACAGGAAAACGCAGACCTTAAATGAATCACTAGATCTAATGGATTTAATTCACATTTACAGAACATTTCACCCCAAAGCAGCAGAATACACATTCTTCTCAAGTGTACATGGAACATTTTCGAAAATAGACCACATGTCAGGGCACAAGGCAAGTCTCTACAAATATAAGAAAATTGAAATCATATCAAGCATCTTCTCGGATCACAATGCCATGAAACTAGAAATCGACCACTATAAAAAAACTCAAAAATTTCAAACACATGGAGGCTAAATAGCATGTTATTAAATAATGAATGGGTTACCAATGAGATCAAGGAAGAAATCAAACACTTCATGGCAAGTAACGGAAATGAACAGACAACAACCCAAAACCTATGGGACACAGTGAAAGCAGTCCTGAGAGGAAAATTCATAGCATTACAGGCCTATCTCAAGAAACAAGAAAAAGCTCTAATAAACCATCTAACACAACTAAAAGAACTAGAATGAGAACAGCAAGAAAAGCCCCAAGGAAGTAGAAGGAAGGAAAAAATAAAAATCAGAGCAGAAATTAATGACATAGAGACTAAAAAAAGATATAAAAAAATCTATGAAACCAAGAGCTGGTTCTTTGAAAAGATAAGACTGATGCACCTTTAGCCAGACTCACCAAGAAACAGAGGACCCAAATAAATAAAATCAGAAATGAAAGAGGCGATATAACAACTGACCCAACAGAAATACAAAGGATTGTAAGAAAATACTATGAGCAACTATATGCCAACTGGACAACATGGGGGAAATGGACAAATTCCTAGAAGCATACAACCTTCCAAAGCTGAATCAAGAAGAGGCAGAAAACCTGAATAGGCCAATAACAACTAATGAAATTGAAGCAGTAATCAAAAAACTCCCAGCAAACAAAAGTCCTGGACCAGATGGATTTACAGGCGAGTTTTACCAAATATTCAAAGAAGAATTAACACCTATTCTATTCAAACTATTCCAGAAAATTCAAGAGGAGGGAAAACTCCCAAACTCTTTTTATGAGGCCAGCATCATCCTAATTCCAAAACCAGATAAAGATGCTACAAAGAAAGAAAATTATAGGCCAATATCCCTGATGAACATAAATGCTAAAATCCTCACTAAAATACTAGCAAACCGGATCCAGCAATACATTAAAAAGATCATACATCATGACCAAGTGGGATTTATTCCGGGGATGCAAGGCTGGTACAACATCCGCAAATCAATAAATGTGATACATCACATAAACAAAATGAAGGACAAAAATCATATGATCATATCAATAGATGCAGAAAAAGCATTCGACAAAATCCAGCACCCATTTCTGATAAAAACTCTCAGCAAAGTGGGAATAGAGGGATCATACCTCAACATACTAAAGGCCATATATGACAGACCTACAGCCAACATCATACTCAATGGGCAAAAACTAAAACCATTTCCATTAAAAACCGGAACAAGACAGGGATGTGCACTTTCACCACTCTTATTCAACATAGTACTGGAAGTCCTCGCCACAGCCATCAGGCAGGAAGAAAACATAAAACGTATCCAAATTGCCAAAGAGGAAGTAAAACTGTCATTATCTGCAGATGACATGATATTGTACATAGAAAACCCTAAAGACTCCATCAAAGTACTACTAGATTTGATAAACGAATTTGGCAAGGTAGCTGGATACAAAATAAACATCCGGAAATCAATGGCATTCTTATACACCAACAATGAACTTTCAGAAAGAGAAACTGAAAAAGCAATACCATTTGCCATTGCAACTCAAAAAATAAGATACCTAGGAATAAACTTAACCAAGGATGTGAAAGACCTGTACTCAGAAAACTACGTGACACTGAAAAAAGAAATAGAGGAAGATTTAAACAAGTGGAAGAATATGCCATGCTCATGGATTGGAAGAATTAATATCGTTAAAATGTCCATACTGCCCAAAGCAATTTACAAATTCAATGCAATTCCTATTAAAACACCAACAGCCTATTTCACAGACTTAGAACAAACATTTCAAAAATGTATATGGAACCAAAAAAGACCCCGAATAGCTGCAGCCATCTTGAGAAAAAAGAACAGAGGGGGAGGGATCACTTTACCAGACTTCAAACTGTATTACAAAGCCACTGTAATCAAAACGGCCTGGTATTGGTACAACAACAGGCATATAGATCAATGGAACAGAACAGAGACCCCAGAAATAGACCCAACCCATTATGGTCAGTTAATATTTGACAAAGGAGGCAAGAGCATCCAATGGAGTAAGGACAGTCTCTTCAATAAGTGGTGCTGGGAACATTGGACAGATACATGCAAAAAATGAAACTAGACCACCAACTTTCACCATACACAAAAATAAACTCAAAATGGATAAAAGACTTAAATGTAAGTCACAAAACCATAAAAATCCTGGAAGAAAACATAGGCAGTAAAGGTTTAGACATCCCAGGTTGTGGAATTTTCACTGATACATCTCCTAGGGCAAGAGAAACAAAAGAAAAAATAAACATATGGGACTACATTAAACTAAAAAGCTTCTGCACAGCAAAAAAAAATCTTCAAAATACGAAGGAACCCCACGGTCTGGGAAGACATATTTGCCAAGGGTGTATCTGATAAGGGGCTAATTTCCAAAGTGTACAAAGAACTCATATTACTCAGCAAGAGGAAGACAAACCACCCAATTAAGAAATGGGCAAAGGACCTGAATAGACACTTCTCCAAAGAGGACACACAGATGGCCAAGAGACACAGGAGAAAATGCTCAACGTTGCTGATCATCAGAGATGCAAATTAAAACCACAATGAGGTATCACTTCACACCTGTCAGAATGGCACCATCAACAGGTCAACAAACGACATGTGCTGGCGAGGGTGTGGAGAAAGGGGAGCCCTGGTGCACTGCTGGGGGGAATGCAGACTGGGACAGCCACTATGGAAAACAGTATGGAGGTTCCTCAAAAAATTAGAAACGGAGCCGCCTTTTGACCAGTGATTCCACTTCTACGAATGTATCCTAAGAATCCTGAAACACTAATCAGAGAATATATGCACCCCTATGTTCATGGCAGCACAGTTTACAATACCTAAGATCTGGAAACAGCCCAAGTGCCCATCAGTAGGTGAGTGGATAAAAAAGTTGTGGGATGTTTATACCATGGAATACTATGCAGCTGTAAAGAGGAAGGATCTCGTACCCTTTGGGACAGCATGGAGGGACCTGGAGAGTATTATGCTAAGTGAGATAAGCCAGGCAGAGAAAGACAAACATCACATGATCTCGCTTATACGTGGAATCTAAAGAACTTAATAAACTGATGAACAGAATAGATTCAATGACATGGAAGCATGGATCAGACTGATGAATGTCAGAGGGAGGGAGGAGGGCGGGTGGGTGGAGGGGGAGAAAGTAACCAAAGAATTTATATGCAGATATGCACAACCCAAGGACATGGACAATGGTGGGGAGAGGGACTGGGGAGGGGGATGGGACGGGGTGGAATGGGTCATTGGGGAGAAAAAGGAATATCTGTAATATTTTAAACAAAAATAAAATTAAAAAAAAAATGACTTTAAGAGAACTAGAAAAATAATCTTTTATATTTACCCACATATTTACCATTTCCATTAATTCTGAATAATTTCAAGTTTTCCTCTGTTCTTGTTTCTCTGAAGCTTTTATTATTTTGTATGCATTTTTGAAGAATAGTCTGCCGACTATGTCTACATGATACTGATGTTTTCTAATTGCTGTATTTTACTCTGTACTTTAAAAAATGGTTTTCCATTCCATTCCAGCCTCTTCTGCTTCTGATGATGTCAGCTATAATTCTTATCATAATTTGCTTGCATGAAATGCATGTTTTTCCTTTGGCTGTTAAAATGCGTCATTTGATTTTCAGCTGTTTCACTATGATGTATCACTGTATGATTCTCTTTTGTATTTATTCTGCTTGGGTTTTTGTTTTTCCTTTTTTGAAACTTTTGAATTGGTGGGTTGCAATATTTATTTTTTTATTTTAAAAAAAAATTGCTAAAAGTCTCATATTTTTTCTGTTCCATTTTCCCTTTTCTATCTCATTTGGGAGTCCAAGGCCATGTACCTTCAACCACTAACATTGTCCCATGGTCATTGAGGCTATGCTTGTCCTCAATTCTTTTTTCTTTTGTGCTTCAATTTGTTTAATAATTTCTATTGACCTACCTTCAACTTCACTGATTTTTTCTTATCCATTTTATAATCAGCATTTAAATCCAATCACTGCATTTATTGTTTCAGGTTTTATTTCTTTAGTTGTAGAATTTCTGCCTGTATCTCAGAATTTCCATCTCTTTGACATTTACTTAGTTTACTTTCATGTAGATTCTTTTACATGTTTTGTTATTTTAAAGTCTTAGCCCAGATGTTGAAACTGGTAGGCAATCTTTCTATTGTGTGTTTATTTCTCTTATGGTAATATTTTATTGACTTTTATTGTATGGTAATTTTTATTGTATACTGAGTATTATAAATGATACACTGTAGGGGCTCTGCATTATTTGTATTCCTCTGGAGTGTGTGGAATTTTGTTCCAGCAGGTAATTAAATTAATGATGAATCACCTTTATCCTATAGCACCTTGGTATTAGGCTTTCCTAGTGAAGGTCCTTTTGGATTTTCCCTTAGTCCTAGGGCATAGACCTTAGTATTGCCACATAATTCTTATTCCTAAAGCATAACTGTTTTGAGATTTCTCCAAAAAGCTCAAGGTGTTTGCTAATTTGTTATACCTTAATGCAGATTGCACCCCAAACTCTCTTCCCAGCACCAGACAACTGTTGCATTTTCAATTCTTTCAACCTTCTAGCTTTTGAATTCCTTGAAGCCTAGTCCCATGCAGGCGCAATTCAAGAATACAGCCAAGATTTCAGGGGGGCAGACACTCATTGTATTGAAGCTCCCACCCTCTGTAACTTTCTTCTTTTACTAGATGCCTCTTTCAATTACCAACCATTCTTGCAACTAGGGAAAAACCATTTACATGTAGATGCAACTATTATATTTCCTTTTTTCAAACATTTTATTCCCTTTAAGTTTCCACTGCTTTGTGCCATTCTCCCACACTATCAAGTAAGTCTCGGATGTATCTTGTGTGACATTTATAATTGTAAATAGCAGACGCATTAGGCTCATAATATCTGTACCACCATTATTCAAAGTAAGAACATCCCGAGGGAAACCCTTAAAAGAAATGCCTGAAATGTAAAACCGAAGTAAAAGTAAGTAAAAATAAAAGACACCCCCACCCATGAATAGACTCTGGGCTAATCAGGTCCCTCTACCTACCTACAAGCCTATAGGAAAAAGAAAAGTAAGATAAGCCAAACCCCTGGGGAACAGACAAACTCAATGTGCAAATTCTGTAGGACAAACAAGCCAATTTCCCCAGCAAATCAATGGCTTAAAAATGGAATGAGGGCCTATAGGATTAAACAGACTAAGGACACATAACCACCAAATGTTATAACTGCCCCTGGTTTGTAGTTTGATTGTAAAAGCTAACCAACTATAAAAGGACAGTTTGAGAGGATTAGAGAAATTTGAACACGGACTGGAAATTAGATGACATTACAGAATTATGGCCATGCTTCTACGCAACAGCGGCCAGTGCTGATGTAAGTGTAACTATCAGTTAGAGATGGGTCTTGAAATATTTACTAATGAAATGATACCCCATCTGTGATACGCTTTAAATGTTAACAGGAAAAACAGGTGGGGAGTGGAAATATGAACTAGCATTGGGGAAAATATTGTTTTGTGATGAGTAGGTAAATATTTGAGGGCATTGAGGGGATAAATGGTGATGGAGAAAAGAAAATAAATTTTTAAAAAGAAGAATCTCAAAAACATGGTGTGTGTCAATGGAAGACACTGTTCAATGATGAAGGCACTTTTCCTAACAAGCAAGATTAACTTTCTCAGCTAAGCCCTCTAAACAACTACAAAACAATGAATTGGCACTAGCAGGAAAGACAACTATCTCAGCAAATGTCCCTTCCTCCCATTTTATTTTCTCTCTCTCGTTATGAGCCAGCATTTTCTCTGATTTTTCCATGATATATAAGCCTGAGCCTACTGGGGAGGAGGAGGTTGTGGAAACCAATACGAGGGCTCCTCAATCCCCATTTTATACGCTGCACCCAGAGAAGTGTCATCTTTTGTTGAGTTACTGAACACACAGAAAAAAAGAGTTGCAACTTGTATTTCTGAGGGACCATACAGAGGACAGCTGCCCAGGGGACTTCCTTGGAACCACAGAAGACGTTAAGTCAACAAGAAAAATTACAATTTTGTTGTATCGAGCCACTGATATTGGAAGGATTTGTTATCATTGTTGATATTACTGCCTATAAGCCTAGACTAACTCAGTTCATGAGGAGGTAGGAATGGCGATAACCATAAGTATGGGGTCATCAAAAAATGGGGTGTTTTTAAATTGTACACTCCAGTAGACTTTAGTGATAATAATAATAAAAGCCATTTATTAGGTGCTTATTAGTATTAGGAACTCTTAATGTTTTATAAAAATTACCTTACATTTATTACATGAGTTACATTCATAAGAACATATAAGGAAGGTTTCACATTTTACAACCAGAAAATTGAGACTCAGAGTTAGTAAGTGATTTCCCCATGTTCACATTAGCTAGGCGTGAAGGAAGCCAGCATTTCAAACCAGGTCTGTGGAGTTTGAACCCTGTGCTCTTAACCACTGTACTGCAGGCTGTTCAAGGGTAGACATGAGACCTTGTATTTGTGTTGTGCCCTCCAGTACACTTGGTAAAAATATCAAGTCTATATTTTATTCATGAATTGAATATAATGAATACATTTCAATGCAGGGAGGGAAGAAGACAGTCTGGGAAATAGATCAGGTGAGGGAATCCCACTAAGGAGCAGTTTTCTCTCTTCCATATTTTTAAATCATTCATAGCTGGTTGGAAGTTGCTGGTATACTGTTATGTTGCGAAGTGTGCCTTGTTGTTTACATGCTTATAGTTTAAACAACAATGTGGGCGTGGAGGTGAGAAGGGGACTGGAATACGCATACATGGGAGAGGCTTTGTACTCAGTCTCACTACTGATGCTCTTTACAAGTATTTATCGAGTAATGCAAGTATTATAGTAACAGAGCCATGGTCAATATTTATGGAGCACTTGATAATGAACTGGCAAAGTGCTAAATGCTTTTTTATATATTATTTCATTTGAAACCCAAGCAGAACTCTGATACCAGTACTACAGTTACCCACACTTGACAGAAGAGGAACACAAGACTTGGGCAAGTTAAATGACTTGTCGAAGGTTACAGATGCCTGAAGTGGGCCAGACACTGATCGAAGTCCAGAGTGTAAGTTCTTGACTACTACACCCTCCGTCTCCACTAATGTCCTTCCTGGTTCTCTCTGCCATCTAAATCAATGGCAAAAATATATATTTTTTAAAAAGACAAATGTTTTTGATAGGAAGCTAGAATCTGATAAAGCCATGGAAGTTCGTGATTTATTTCCATTTAGAAAGTTATCCTTTTCTTAAAAAGTCACTCTTTGGCATTTTCGCTTCGGCCAAATTCATTGCTTCTTCTGAAATTCTTAAAACCATGTCTGAATTTCCAGAAGCATCTCAATGGTGATGAGCAAATTTTAATAATTAAAGTACCCACATGATTTAGAGATTTGGGGGCTCTTCTTATAACAAAGTCAGCAAGAGTAAGACCTGACTCAACATGGACATTACCCTCCCATTCAACTTGAGCTTTGGACAAGAGCTTTCTTCAGCATCTGTTGCCCAATTCTGACCTTTAGAAAGATTAGTTGGAAGCATCAATAAAAGATTTACATATAACACCTATGAATCACAGCATCTTAGACTTAGAAGACACTTTACGTTATCATCTAGTCCAACTCCCTCACTTTACAAATGACAAATCTGAGAGGAAGCCTTCTGTGATCAAAATCTCAATGGCAAATTAATAATTTTTCTGGCACACAATTCGATGCTCTTTCCACCTCATCACAAGAGAGGCTTGGGAGATGAGCTGTGTAAAGAGGCAGATTGAGAAGATAAAATATCCGTATGAGGCCATTTTTATCAGTAGAGGACAGAACTTTTCAGTTTAAGTTTTGGAGTTTCAACTAAAGAAAAACTTCAGTCATGTGCGATGAGTAGGTTATGGAGATTTAACGCACAGCATTGTAAATATGGCTCATACCACCTTATTTCGACTTGAGTTTGCTAAGAGAATGATCTCAAGTGTTCTCATCACACACACACAAAATCAAAACTGTGAGGTGATGGATATGTTAATTCGCTTGATTGTGGTAATCATTTCACAGAGTAGATGTACATTAAAACAGCATGTTGTCCACCTTAAATATATACAATTTTTATTTGTCAAGTGTATCTCAATAAAGCTGGGAAAAGAAAGGAGACATATACTGCTAGGCACACATATGCACAGGAAACCTATTAGGAGTAGTTAAGCAAGGGAATATATAACAAAAAGAGTTTTCTACTCTATAAGCCAGGAAAACCCAAGTGATTTTCACCAATATAAAATGACATCCTTGTAACCCCCACCAGGGCCAATCAACGTTCCTTCCTTCCTTCACAAACGTTTATGCAGTACTTTTGACCTGCTCAGTGGCTTTGAGTTTGACACAACAAGCAATAACAAAATTTGGTAACAATACCTGCCCTGGAGAAGTAAGCTTTTTTATTTTAAGGAGGGGGGGCAATTTAAAAGTATACAAATCAACAATATAAATGCGCATTGTGATGAGGGAACAATAGGGCAATGGGAGAGTAAATGGGGAGGGTCCAATATGAAGGGTCATCAAGGAAAGTCTCTTGGGCTGAAATCTGAAAGACAGGAACATAACTAGGGAAAGAGGTAAGAACAAAGCATTCGAGAAAGAAGCAACAGCAGGTACAAGCAAAGTGGTGGCTTGTCTCCATAAGGAATGTGGTTTCATGATCAGCTCAGCCACAAAATACATTCTCCTCTGGACTCACCACGTCCTGGCATCTTCACCCTGACCTCTCAATTTCCCTACCATTGTCTGCTTATGTTTCTAAATTTTATGTTTTCCCCTGAATTTCTTTAGTGCTTTTATGTAGATGACCATCTGGCCCAACTTAAAATCTCTGAGATAATCTTACAATAATCACCAGAGGTACTTGGGACTCTGCTCACATTTGCTTTCAGTTCTCCTCTACCCATCAATCTGATTTCTGACACAGGCAAAGTGCACAGACAGATGGAAAAGAAATGTCTAATATCCCACCCTACGGAGAGTCTCCGCGGTAGTTCCCTGACCACGCACCCATGGGACAAGACTAAGGACTTAGGATGTCGGGGCTAAGTTCATAGAACACGCTGATTGGCGTGGTCAGTGTGCTGTCCGTATGTCAGCGCCGGTCTTCAGCTCCGACAGGCATCCACCACTAGGAATGGGCCTGTGTGAGGTACGGCACAGGCCACAGATAAAAACTGAAATTGTGCTTCCTTTCTTCAAGATTACATTTTTCTTCTTTGAGAGTAAAGAATGGGTTTTTTACTCAATTTTCATAGCAACCCGTATTTTTTTCTCCTTACCATATTATTAATTGTAATTCAATATCCTTGTGCATAATTATTGGTTTATAATGTTAAGTTCACTAAATGTTAAGTTCCTCAGAAATAGGGGGGCAGGTTTGTCCTGTTAATCAGTGGATCAATGAACGTCTTTCACAGTAACGTGTAGTAGGCGGCAATCAAATCTTCTTGGATAAATAAATAAAGAACAAGCCTTTGGGTCACTCACAACCCAGAAGGGTGCTAGTCTGTTTGGCTTTGGGAGAGGCAAGACATAAACCCATGAAATCGCTAGGAGGGGAGGCAGTATCCATTCATTTATTCAACAAATGTTTGCGTAACCATTATGTGCTTGGCATAGTGGTGGAGATAGATTAGTGGGGAAAATCAGAAAACGCCTTTGGTTTTACTGAGCTGACCATCTGGTTGTAGAACCAGATGCTGGTTAATCACACAAACAAATGGAAAGGCACAACTCAGAGAAATGCCATGAAGCTGTATGGTGGCTCATTTAGATTTTAGGAGCTCTAAGCAAAGAATTGCCAATGGCAAGGTGGGGACAGTGCCCACAGTCAGTCAAGGGCAGCTCTGATTTGCCTCATTACTATTAATAGTTTCCTCTTCCTATAGCCACAGGCAATGTGAAACCTGTTACTATATCTCAGCCAGTCCCTCTTTCAGATCCTCTAGCCCGCCATTCTTTGGAATCTCTCTTCCTGATTTCTGTCCAGCTCCCTCACCCCTGGGATCTTGTCTGCACTTGGTCCCTTTGGATAGATGTCATAGTTGGACACGCTGTTTGGTTTGAATGGACTATATGCTGGTTCTCCTCTGGATCCCTGCTTGGCCAGTTTTAGTTCATCCCAGCACCCAACCTACAGCTCAGAATCCCAACCCCTGGGTTTTGTTTGGGCTGGAGGTCCAGGGTGCCTGTGCCCCACACGTGCCTGCCTCTGACCTGCGTGCGCTTCCTGCCAGCTCCCACCAGTTCCCTGCTCCTCTATACCCAATTCAAACGTTCAATTTCTAGCCCAGGCCTTATCTCCCCAGGCGGTTTCTGATCACTCTATTATCTCTGTACTTGGCATGGTTTTCTCCTACTTCACTGAGAAGTAAAATCAGTATTTTTATTGAATTTATTGGGGTGCCATTGCTTAATAAAATTATACAGGTTTCAGGGGTACAGTTCTATAATACATCATCTGTATACCATAGTGTGTGTTCACCACCCCAAGTCAAGTCTCCTTCCATCACCATTTATCCACTTTACCCTCTTACACCTCCCCCACCCCCCTTTCCCTCTGGGAATCACCACACTGTTATCTGTGTTTATGAGTGGTTGTGGGGGTTTTCCTTAATCCCATCACCTTTTATTTTTAAAAATGTTAATCACTCCATGTTACTCCCTGCTTAACACTCTCTAGTGGCCCCTTTTCTACTGAAAATAAAACCCAAACCCCTTACCATGCCTGCAAGACTACTTGCAGCTACAGTCCTCGCCGATGACATGCAGTATTTTTCCATCATTCCCACCCAATAGCCCCGGTGCCATCCGCTCCCATTTTCTGCAGAACCTTCTCAGCATCCAGAGCACTGCCCGGCTACCTCCTGCCAGGCCCCGCTGGCCTGCTCTGAGAGCCCTTCTGGCAGATGCACGCCTCCCCTGCATACCCCCTCCCCAAGTTACTTCTGCCTCACTCTAGTCACTCTATTCAATTGTCCTAATTTCACTTCTCCATGGCTCTGACCACTCTCTCAAACTACCCTGTTTGCTTACAGAAGAATAATGGAAGCTCTGCTAAGTATCTCAACCATCTAGTGGATCTTGATTACCGAGGATAAGTGCACCTCCCCTGCAGCTGGCCACTGGCTCCTTCCTCGGGCACGGGCGCCCCTTGGTGCCTCAAGTTCTTTCCTGAGGTCTATCCAGTCTTCCCTGCAGCACCCCTCAACAGATGTTAAATCGTCACCCCCTCCCCCGTTTTCACACACATTCTACCCCTGGGGAACGTTTAAATATTACATTCCTCATAAACGTAAGGTCTGCAGGGCCTTCAAGGCTTGGCCAGTCCACTGTCAAAGCAGCTAGCCAACATATATTTCACTTTTTTGGATTTTTTAGAAGGAATTGGACTCAAGTGTACTGTGGTCCCCAAACTGAAAAGAAAGAAAAAAAAGTCATTATGCTCTGACAGGTCTCCTTCAAGCTCTTCTCTTGACTTGAGATGAAGAGGGGAGCAGGCTCAGCTCTCCCAGGTGGGGTTCTCTGATGCAGTCAGAGAGTCCCCAATGCTCTCACCGAACATCTTTTACCTTCCCCTGTTGACTTGTATGCTCATTGCCCAGGAGGGTTTCAACAGATGTGAAGCAGCTTTAGACACCACTGCTGAAAGGCTTATTTCCTGACCTCACATTTCACTCTGGAGCGTGGCATCTGTCATCCTGGTGCTCCATCCGTAACTTTCAGCGTCGTTTAGTAAGTATCTGTATGCGGAATCGCACTCGAGACATTTAACCACCAATATGGCATCAGAGCCTACAAATCGGGATGGCCACTGGATGGACACTAGCTGGAAACAACGGCACAGCCACGCTGCTCCAGCCCTCTCTGCCTCCTCCCACGGGAACCTACACCCGTGACAGCAAGGCACGGCCTGTCCCGTCACCACTGTGGATCCCTGGAGCCCAAAACGGCACCCGGCCCAGAGTGGCTGCTCAGGACAACAGCTAACAAACCAAGCGAGGTGGCATTTGCTACGTGCAGAACAACACTGATATTAAAATACTCACCTCAAAGACAGTTTTTGTTCTTTGTTAGATAAAAGAACTGAGGTTTCCAAGCAGTTAAGTGACTTGTCCAAGGACATACATGTAAAAGTGTCTAAGCTGGGGTTCAAATCTAGGCAGTCTGACCCCAGAACACTTAAGTTTCTCTATTAGATGGTCTAGTAGGTGCAAAGCTAATAGGTTCAGTACACTGCCGGTGCTCAAGGGCTGGAACTGAGTCTGAGGCTTTTTCTATTCCAATGAGAAGAATGAAACAGGGCACAGATAACTATAGGAAAATGTAGGATACATTTGCAACAAGAAATCCATTGCTGTAGAATTTCAGGGAAGGCACTATCAAACCTGACTGGGCAAGATGCACTTTCGGAAAATCTTCGTAATGATGATGGCTTCTCAAGTTGTTCTGAAAAGACGTTTTCAATTTTAATAGTTGCAGATGGGGAATAAAAAGCATTATAGGAGAAGGTAAGGGTTAGATTGTAGTAGGAACAGGAAAAACAGAATCAAGAGAAATTATGAAGCCAGCTGATCAGATAGTGTGGGTTAGGAGAAAGGGAAATTGATGACTGATACAGGGATTTAAGAGCTCCAAGATGAAATAAAGAAAAGACAAAGGAAGCAGAAACCTTGGGAATTAGCATGAAGAGAATAGGAGCTTTATGGGGATGATCTGAAACAAAAGCAAAGAGACTATGACAAGAGTCCCTAGGATCAGGTGTATAAATGAAAGAACTAGCTAGAATACCAATTTGTAGTGGATCCAAATAGCATCCTCCAAGACATGTACCTCAGCTCCAGGAAATTCTCTGGAGACATTGGTTAATTAAGCTATGTCTTTCCTGAGAAAGATAATAGATGGTAAGAGGGCCAAAATAGTCTTTTGGTTTCCAATAGGTCTTTACCATTTCTGAGCCCTTCGTTACAGAACATGCCCCCCTAAGAAAGGGTTGAGAATTGACCATCCTGCCTGTGGACAATGTGGGACAGACAGGCAAGAAGCCAGGAGCAGTGAGGGAGATATGTAACATTTAATTTTTCACATGATAATAATTTTCCAGGATCATTCAAAACTGAAATTATAGTTAAAAATCATCAGGTATTTGTGAACTTTCAGGTATCTATTTATATCCACAGGTACGTTTATATCTATAACTACCATTCTTGTCCCAAAATATTGTGTCAAGTTTTATTCCTTAGTGTGCTTGAGTCATGTATGTCCCACCATAGAAAGGTCTCTGCATCACCAAGGACACAGTGAAATGGATAAATATTGCTGGGTTGTATTTAGGTTTCCCTTCAGGATTTCCAGTTCAAGAAATAAAACCATGTGGCTGGTTTTCCCAGCTCCAGGCTTAACTGTTCAAACAGGAGCAGCTACTCTTGCCCAAGGCAAGAGGAGATGGCAGGATGCTTCCTGCCCATGTCAAGGGTGAAAGCAGAAACTCTGGGAATCTCCGTGTCATTCTTGCCTGCTCTTTGACCATCAGCGACATCTGTCTAGAGCCTCACATTCTGCTTACGCAAACAAGAACGTAACGAGTGATGGCCGAACCCCAGGTTGATGGGCCCCTGCCTTCCTTCTGCTATACTGGAAGGCTGGAGCGGAGAGCGCCCAGGCCAGCAGTCAGGAAATGCTAGTTCCAGCTCCACGTCTGCAAGGTCAGAGTGATCATTTTTACTTTGCCTACTTCCTGAGGCTGTTCTGGGAATAAAAAAGTTAAAGTGGATGCAAAACTTTGCAAGAAACAGAGTAACTGCATACACTCACTTATTCCTTTCACTTATTCATTCAACAAATACTTAGTGAGTATCCACCTGTGCCAGATATTGTACAACTCCCTGGGTACACCTTGGTGGGAGAAACAGAAATTGCTCCTGCTTTTATAGATCTTTCTTACTACCTAGTGGCATATCTATGTAAAATAGTGGAATCAATATTATGCCATGCACAGCCTTTATTCTAACCCAAGAATCCAGCGTATATAGGGTGTCCCCCCAAAATGTATACACATACATTTTTTCATAGCTCAATTGTTTCTTTCTCTCCAGATTTAACCCATTAGAATTAATAATTCTTCAAGTGTGTATACCTTTTTGGGACACTGTATACAATTTCAAGTTCTGAATCCAACAAGTGTGTGTGTATGTATTGAAATCTATATATGTCTGCCTGAATCATATCTATATGATTCACACAAATGCACACACGTATTTAAAGCTCTGCTCGGGGGTTGTTCACTTGGAAGGTGGAATTAGAATTGAAGTCAAGCAGACCTGTTTGTAAGCACCTCCACCACTTACTTACTAGCTGTCGCCTGGAAAATTTACTCAATTTCTACTGTCCTTGGGAGTGTTTAGATGTAGAATGGGGGTAATAATAGTTGCTCCAGCTTAGGGTTGCTGGAACTTCATGAATTCAGCCTTATTAAGCACGCCATGTAGCAGCTGGCACACCTAGAATCCTCTGTAATTTATGGCTTACGAATTTTGCTTGGAGATGCTCTTTTGGCCACGCAGCTGCTGGAGAACAGACTATCATGCTCCCAGGTCTCTAGATGAGCCTGTCACTGGGGGCGACTCTGAGCAATTTCTAAATCATTCATGAAGCTAGAGGTGGGCCCAGACACAGGGACAGGCACTTCCTGCAGCCTGCCTGATTTCCATTCATTCTGTGTAGGCTTCCCAGGCCCCGGCGCCCCCACACTGTGGGGAAGGGACATCCCCTCAAAGATTTCCTGCCAGATTAATGGGAGTGCGTGGCCCCTGCAGCTGCTGGAAGTAGAGCCAAGTGAGCCGAATTCCTCCAGTTCAGGGAACCTCCTGAGGAAACGTGGCTGCTCCACTCCGGAGGAAGCAGCTCACCTTCCACAGGCCAAGCTCCAGGCACCTGAGCAGGAAAGGGGACCCTGGTCGGCAGCCCCTTCCCCACCAGCCTAAGAGACAGTGGACAGGACCCCTATGCTGCCCAAGGTGGGCAAACAGGCCTCCAGGGCCAAGAGTCCTCATGCTGGGGTGGGACAGGCCACCTCAGAGGGCCAATCAGGAAAGCCACTGGGTCTGGTTCAGGGAGGACCCTGAAGGTAAGCCGGCTGCTTCCACAGGCTCTCACGGCCCTGTCGCTCTCTGTCAGCTCCTGCTGGTTGAAAGGGTTTGAAGCAGGTGCTACATTAATATTCATCATTCCTCCTTTAAAAGCGTTTGATCTAAGAGTGCAAAATGCCACACAAACTTTTCCATGGGCCTGATCACCAGCACCCTGCCTCTCAGTGACACCTGCTCCCTGAAAACAAGAGGCTAGATTTCCAATTAATTAGAAGAGGCCTCACCAGTCCTGAACTACCAGGGTGCGCGGGATGAGATGCCCTTTCCTCACAGGTCTGTGCGGAGTTTTCTCTGCTGGCTCTCGTCCATGATACTCCCTGAAAGCGCTAAAGGATGCATCAGTTCCCTAGGGCTGCCGTAACAGTACCACAAACTGGGTGGCTTGCAAGCAACAGAAATTTATCCTCAGAGTCCTGGAAGTCCAAAGTCAAGTTGTCTACAGGGTTGATCCCTTCTGCAGCTCGAGGGAGAAATGGGTTTCATGTCTCTGCCCTAGCTCGGAGCAGCGGCCAGCAATCCTTGGTGTTCTTTGCTCATGGCATCAGAAATACTGTGTCTGCCTTCCTATCACATGACCTTCTTCCCAGTGTGTCTATCTCCAAATCTCTCTCCTTATCAAGACACCAGTTATTGGACTTAGGGCCCACACCAATCTAATATGACCTCATCGTAACTTTATTACGTCTGCAAAGACCCCATTTGCAAAGAAAGTCACAATCACAGGTAATGGCAGTTAGACCTTCCTCATCCTGTACTTAGGGACACAATCCAAACCACAGAAGGGTAGCAAGAAAGGACTAGCCAGGTGTCTGTTCTACACTCAGAGAACTTCCTTTGAAAAGTTTCCTGGTCTTCCATATAGTGAGCATATGCTGGAGCAAGAACCAGAATTCAGCCTGTCTGGCATGGCTCAGAGGTTGAGCATTGACCTATGATCCAGGAGATTGCTTACTTGTGGTAATTATGTTCTATGAAGCAGCCACAGATACAGAATTAACAAATGTTAAACCAGCAGTCCTAGGAGAAATGCAGGGGTAGGTTCCTGCGAACCTCGGGTCACAAGGTTTTTGTTAACCAATCAATATATAACCTTGCTTTCTGTGTCTTTTTCTTCCAAGAAAACTTATTTCATGTGTAACTTAATTCATTAACATTGAACTCATGGCCAGCAACACTATAACTCACGTCTGATTGAAGCTGTTCTAACACACGCATTTTCCCTGTAAGGCACACACAGCCTCCTTGTACTAAGGAACACAGACAGCACTATGCTTGGGGTCCACTGTAAACAGAGAAAACACCAGGAAAAAGCTCAAAAATGTGGAAAACACAGCACTTAATAGACACAAAAAGGACACTCACATCTATGAGAGCTAAATCAAGAAGGCAGAGTGTCGCCTGTTCATCCTCGACTGGGAATGTGTGTGTCAAGCAACTCGAATTTTTCACTGCTCTGAGCATGTCTGTGTGTGACCATGAGAGCACCATGACTATTGATTTTGGATTACAAATCAATTAGAATAGGAAAATTCACAAATATGGAATCTGCAAAAGAGTACTCACTGCTTATTAAAGCTAGTCCCAGTGGGGTTCATGTAGGAGTCCACCTAGCTCAGCTGCAGCTGCCAAAATGCATGAGTTGAGTTTAGGATCACAAATAAATTCTAGCAAGTGGGAAACCTCACAAATATGGAATCTACAAATATTGAGGATAGAATACACGGCATCCATTTCTATCAGGTTTTGTGGTAGAAGCACACGAAACTCATCTGCGGATGTGAAAACTGATGGAAGCTATGAGAAAGCACAACGGTATTACTGTGTATCTTGTTGGGCCCCAGGGTAGATGGATCCCGACCTACCAGCAGGACATCTGTCCCCACAAATAATGTAATCTTAAATAAATCCTAGATGATAAAATCTACACCAGGGAGGATGGTGTAGATCCTCCTGAATTTGACCAACTTTACCTCTAAATATAAAAGTAATGGTGTTACCCAAATTAATCAAATTATGTTTTTCTGCTCACAGATAGAAAAGAGACATAACATAAAGATTGAGTTACAGAAAAACTGTTAACTTTTTCACTGAAATACACACAGTGCACAGCAGATATTTATTGAGCAGCTATTATGCAACAGACACCATGCCAGGGGCTGAGAACATAGGTGTGAATGATACACATGTGTTTAATGAAGAGGACAGACATTAAACAGACAGTGAGAACAAGTTCCTAATACTCACCAATGCATGTCTAATACCTAGCCTTTCCCTGGCATGTAACAGGTACTTAAAAGTATGTTTGAATGGAGGTGGCAGTGAGCACATCCTTGAGAAAATGATATTTAAGTTTATACCTGAGAATGAGCTACCCTCACAGTTGGAGGGGAGTGTTGGTCCCTGCAGAAGGACCAGTATTTGTAAAATCCCAAAAGCTACAGAGAGCAAAGTGAGTTAAAAGAACAAAAAGTTTAGCTGGACCACAGTGTAGTATTTGAACACCAAGAAGACAAAACTCCTGAACACAGAAGAAATACACAACTTTTGGATAGACAAGGAAGATGTCAAAATTGTTAAAGATTTTGCCCACCTTGGCTCAGTCATCAGTTCAAATGGAGACTGCGGCCAAGAAGTCAAGGGAAGGCCGAGACTCTGGAAAGCAGAAATGGAAGAATTAGCAAAGGGAACTGAGGGCAAAGATGAGTCCATAGAGACCAAGGCTAAGATCGGGCCCACACCTGCATTCTCCACGACTGTGTGCAGATGTGAAAGCTGGGTGGTGAGGGAGAATGAGAGGAAAAGCTGATTCACTTCAAATAGGGTGCAGAGGGGAGCTCTGCGCACACCCTGGGCCCCCAGAAAGCCAAGCCAGAGGCCCTAGAGCCAACCAGGCCTGAAACGCCACCAGAGGCAAAACTGACAAAAGTGCAGTTGTCCTACTTCGGCACGTCATGAGAAGGCAGGGTTCTTTGAAAAAGGCAATAATGCCGGAAAAATAGAAGGCAGCAGGCAAGTGGAAGACCAAAGAAGAGATGAATTGACTCCATGAAAAAAGCAATAGGCATGAGTCCATAGGAGCTGAGCAGGGCTGTTGAGGGCAGGACACAGTGGACATCGCTTATTCATAGGGTCGCCAGGAACTGGATCCAATTCAACAGCATGTAACAACTATAGTATGCAAGAGGGAAAACAGCTGAAAATGGGCCATTGGAAGCACAAAATAAAACTATCAGTGTCAGCAACTTAAGAAGTTTGGCACCAGTGTGTTGACTCTAACATATAGTATAGCATCAAGTTCTTCAAGACCTACTTAAGAGAAAGGCGGCTTGATGTAGGATAGCAACCTTTCCATGAACATCAAAGTTCCCAAGACCCTCAAGGACTCCTAGGAGATCAAAACTGTGTTCATGATAATACTGAGATATTACTTTTTCCCTGGGTTGACACTTGTACTCATGGTGTAAAGCAATGGTGAGCAAACTTGCTGGAGCCTTGGCACATATTCATCAGTGCCGCCAAACTCTACTAGTAGAAAATTATTGTATCCTTGACCACCATGTACTTATATATTTTTTTAAAAAGCCAATTTTACCCAAGAATATCCTGTTTGAGATTTAATAAAGTTAATAATTTATACTCCATCTTGAGTACATGTCTTTTTAATATTGTATGTGATGAAATGATGAAATGGAAAATATGCGTAAGACATTGCTGCTGCATATCAAGGTATGATGACTGTCTTGAGGGAAAAAGCTTATGTGAGTGAGCTGCAAGTTTTTTAGGGTTTTATGTGAAATGTAAACTTTGATCATTCAGACTTGGAAATGTGGCATAAAGGTGTTATCTTGAAAATTTCTTGAGAATACTAAAGTGAGCCTGTCACCTTAAGGAACATAACTGATATTTGTTGTTAAAGATAAAATTTGAATGGAAAAATGAGAATTTTGAATATGTTGTGTCTGCAACCACGAACCTGACAGCTTTCAACATGTAGGGACTTTTTAAAATAAGACTGATGGTGTCATTAACAGATGCAATTTGTTTATACTCTTTAATAAAATGTGGTAATATTTGTTAAGTCTTCACAGTTCAGTGAATCAGTATTTTCCAAATAACCAGAACATGATGTCATAAAATCATGCATTGGTAAAATATTAATTCAGAATGCAAGTAGGCCACTGTATTTTAATGTAACAGAGTAGAAAAAATTCATTGAAAGTCGTCAGACTACATATCACAACTGATCTTTGAGAAACTATCACTTGCTGAGTTTTGGTTGAGTATCAAAGAAAAATATCCACAACTGTTTGTAGAGGTTATTAAAATAGCCTTTTCCCAACTTCATCTCTGGGTGGTCAGTTTTCTCACTTTGACAGAAACATCATCTTGCAACAAACTGAATGCAAAAGAAAATCTGAGAATCTAGTCATCTAGTAATCCAAGTATTAAAGTGATATTTTAAAATGTATGAGAACATAACTCTTCTCACGATTCTGTTTGGGAAAGTATGATTTTTTTAAATAAAAATATATGTTTTATATGACCATGTAATGGGTTTAGTAATGTCATTTTAAATGAAGTAGTAAATAGTAGTTTTAAATTTTCTCAGTTTTAAATTCTAGTATGGAAAGTGTCTATAGACATAAAAACCATGAACAAAAGATCTCTGGCGTCCTCAATAACTGAGGCTCTAAGTAAAAACATGTAGGAACCAAGGATGTAGGGGAAAGAACATGACTGCATCCTAACTAGTAGAGTCATCTTAGAAAAGTAACTGAACGCTTCAAAATCAGGTTCTCCCTTCATAAAATGAGACACTACTAATCCTAAATGCGCACTGTTAAATCCTTATTATCCACGACAATAGCAGTTCCAACTAAAATCTGATGAATCGTGTTGATAATAATTACTTTCCTGTGATAAAAAGTAAACCGTGGATCAGCTAAATCATCATGCAAAGCATTGCTTAATCTCATCCCTCACACAGGTTCGTTTGTTTGGTTTTCATTATTTTTTTTTAAAGTCTTTAGAAACTTACAAGTTCTGATTACAGATTTAATTGATTGGTTTGATTGATATAGGTTGTTCTGATTCCAGACGAATTAGGAAAATGGTTTCCTAAAAACGTATTTGGAGTGCATGTGGAAATTGCAGCAAGAGTCAGGAAAAGATTCGAAATGATCTAAAAGCAACGAGTGCAGTGAAATAAGGCAGGCGGAGAAAGACAAGCGCCGTGTGATTTCACTCATATGTGGGCCTTAATGAACAAACCGAGCTACCAAAGGAGAGACAGACAGACTCAGACAGACAGCAGGCAGGCAGCTGGGGCGGGGGTTGAAGGGAGAGTGGAGGGACTGAGCAAAAAAGGGGGTGGGGTGGGGGATAGAGGTGGCAGAGACCATAGAGGGGGTAAATGGTGATGGAAAAATAAAACAAAAAGAAATAAAGGTAAAATGCCTCCCCCAATAAATAAATGAAAGTAATGAGTGCTAGGTGGCTGAGATCTGCAATTATTAGCATGTACCCATCTGAGACTCAGACTGAAACACAACTGACTTCCTGCTGATGGCGCCAAGGACCCGAGTGTCAGAAGAGGCATGAGAGGCCCCTTACTCAATGCCTCATCCAAAGCCAGAATTTCTTCTAAAAACCTCTTATTTATCCCAGCTCTACTTACATACTGCCAGCAGCTGGAGACACCACCTCATACAGTAGTTCATTTTATGTATTACAATTTTTTTCCCTTATGCGCATCTAGTCACACAACAAGGGAATCATCTTGAATTTCTAAGGAGCTGCCAGGTGATGCTGGGCAGCTGGGCAGGGCCCACACTTCCAGAAGCACTGACCTGGGGGTCTCACCCCACTTCCTCACTCAGTGTACAGGGTGACGTGTTCCAAGCTGCATGCAGCTGACTTGCAACAGCCCCCAATCAGGGCGCTGAGACTGGCTGGCTGGTGAACTCCGAATAACTGTTAATAGGAGAGCAGTGGGGTGAGTAATCCGCAACTACGGATAAACCAAAAGCCATTGCAGCCTGGTTCTGGAAGGTGTTCACGTCAGATTTTAATTTTGCGAGTACTGGATTTGCCTTCGTAAGTAGGTTTAGCTGAGGCCAGTATTAAAATGGAGTGACTGTTCCCTGAGTAAACACATGCTTCCCACCGTGGGGGGCACGCCTGCCAGCCTAGCACGCGGGCCATGGAGACAGCCCTGGCATTATAATTCCCAAAGCAGACAAACTCCCCGAAGGGTGACTCAGAACGGAATCCACTTAAGACACTTTAAAAATTGTAGTTACTAAGAATATGCATGAGACTTGGGAAGATTTGGGGAAAACTCATCAGTTCTCCTTTCTATACATTCCTCAAACTAATTCAACTCATGCAGCTTATGGCCTTCAAATTATCTCCCTTGTGTCTAACCCCCCACTTCACCCCTCAAAAACACCCTAGAAAACCTGGGTGAGGGTGTGGGTGCACTGAGAGTTTTGCCTTAGGGAAGGTTATAAAAGGTAACTGCCACCCAAAAGCTCACAAATGCCACTGTTCTCATGGACAGCCGTGTCAGAGCTTATGGCTAGAGATTAAGTCGGTGAGAGTAGTTTCTGAATGTTGGCTTGTGAACAGACAGGCTGTGTCAGAATAACCCGAGATCGTCAAAAACACAGGCTCCTTCCCTGCAACTCATCACCGAGGCTGTGTTAGTAGCTGTCTTCACCTGCCTTCCTGGCAGCCTAGTTCTTCCTCTCCCATTTCAGTGTTTCCAAGATATCGCAAAGGATCAACGATTGCTGAACCAACTTGTGGGTATTTGGAGGAAAATTTATTGACGGGCTCTGTAAATAAAGTCTTGCTGCCTCAGGAATGCAAAATAATCTCAGAAATGGAGGAAATAATAAAATTACCTACCAATTTTTTAGCTCTTAACAGAGCCCAGATATTGCGAATCACTTTACTTCTTTAAAAATGCCACCAAGTGGGTCCTTTTGTTTTTTTAAATATATTTTTATTGATTTGAGAGAGGGAGGGAGAGAAACATCCATGTGAGAGAGAAACATGGATTGGTTGCCTCCCACATGCACCCCAACCGGAGACTGAACCTATACAGCCCGGGGACGTGCCTGACAGGGAATCGAACCGGCAACCTTTCGGAGCACCGGGCTGGCTTTCAACCATCTGAGCAAGTAGGTCGTTTTCTTGGCTTCATTGCATAGGAGAGAAAACTGTGGCCCAAAATCACATAGCTAGAGAGTGGCCATCAAGGATCTCCCATTGCCCTGTTCTAATCACCATTCAGTACTGTCCCCCAGACGAACACATGCTCACTACAGCACCTATTTAGGAAAAGCACCTCCTTGCAAATTAGCTTACATGCCAAACACCTCTTGTGTGTCGCTTCAGATCGTCTTGGCCTCTCGGTTCCTGGCGCTTGTCTGGGCCTGGGCTGCCTCTGACCGCAGGGCCCCACCTCCCCAGGGACAGGGCCCCGCAGCACCACGTTTCACGTGTCCTGTGCTCACCGCTCACCTCTGTCCTCGGGTCGTTCCCCTGGGTGCTGACGGGGTAGGTGCTGCCGGGAACTATGAGGGCGTTTCAGGAGGGCGGTCAGACTGACGCAAGTCTGGGGGAGCAGGGAAATGTCTGTCTTCCCTTGCCCGAGCTGTCCGGAGAAGTGACCCAGAAGCTTCTGAGACAGCCCTCCAAGAGGGAGCTGTCCCTCCCCTGACACCAAGCAGTGGCTAACTTGGGAGCTCGTGTTACCTGGGCCCTGGTCTCGCCCCTTCCCTGCCTCACACCCTTTCTCCTTCAGTCAGGCTCCCTGGATTTGGGCCCTCTTCGTAAAACGGTAGCACAGAAATCTCAACCCAGGCTCTGCCGTCGGGAAACTGAGGCCAGGGCAATTTGAACTTCCCAGCTTGAGAGGCAGCTTCACTTCTAACCCCGCTGTGGGCGGGGCAAGAGAGGAAGAAACTGGAAACAAAGCCATTATAGGGCTGTGTTTTGTCTCCTTTAGAACTACTTCTGGGAAAAGCATTCCCCTGCTCTAAGCCTTCAATGCAAACATCCCCCCAGCTCCGCAAGCAAGGAGAGACACGGTTGGAGAGAGAAAAATCCTGAGTGGCTTGTCTTTCTTTTCCCACAGGGAGGTTCTCGCTCTTGGCCTGTCTCCAGCACTCCCTGCCCTGGGAATCGGGTCTCTTGAGGGGTCGCCTGGCTGAAGGTTCCCCCCCAAGAAAGGAAAGTGATGAGCCTCCTGAAAGCAACGCAGAAGCTGCAAGGCCCCTGCCCTGCCTCACTGCGGGCGCCTGAAGCGCCGTGGCCGGCTGCCCAGAAATGCAGCCGTCTGGGGAAGGGGTGGCTCCGAGCCAGGGCTGGAGATGAGCAGGTGAGCCCCAGGGGACAGGTTTCCAGCATCCTCTCTGGGACAACAGAATTAACATGTGTTTCCTTTCTCCTCCATTCTACGAAAATCTGTCCAGCACACTCCAAAAAACAGAAAAGATAAAGAAAAGTATTTATTTCACAAATCCTTAGAAAGCATGTATCTCTATATGAGGAGTGAAATGTGGAGCCAGAACATGTACTGAAACAAGCTGCGCATATATTGGCTTCGAATAAGTTTTCAGGAGTGCAAGCACTCTAAGTGTAGTATTTATTGCATGTTCCTACACTTAATATACTTGATGCGTATGTTAATCCACAGTTTTCCTTAAGCATAGTGACCTAAGTGCTAAGCGGTAGATGACATGAATGAACAGCTTCGAGTATGGTCATTGCCAGGGGCAGAATTATAAGGCAAAATCCATGTGCATGTGTGTGTGGGGGGGGTGCTTGTGTGTCCAAATCCAATATTTCTTTTCTAAATGAATGAGTAATGAGTTTACAAGTGAATGGTGGGCTACTTTGATATTAAGATTCAATAATTATATTAAGTTTGGACTACATGGCAAGTCCTATGCTGGGATTACTTCATAGCAATAAGTAAACATGCATAACACATAGTCTGAACATTTAATGAAATCGCAGACTGCCAGGAGATTATGGTTATTAACATTGTTATAATAATGGTTGCTAACCTTTACTAAGTACTTACTATGGATGTATCTTTGCATGTGCATCTTGTTTAATTTTCATAATGACCTGAAAAGTAGATCTAATCATTTCAATCTGTCCAATGAGTGAACAGAGTTAGGCCACGTCAGGATCATATGAGTATCCCACAGCTACAAAGAGGTAGAAGACTGACCGGGTTTTGAACCTGAATTTGTCTTTCTGCAGAGCTGACTCAACCATGCGATCTTGCCTTTGTAAATTATCGTTTGATTTCTATAATCAGGCAAACAGGACAGTGATTGCTCCCATTTCATAGTGAAGAAACCAAGGCTCAGAGGGCAAGTGACACTGTCCTATTCACACAGTGAGTGAGGTAACTGCCACCTGGACTTATGTTCCTTCTGATCTCCAGTTCTGCGCTTTTCCCCCCAACGTGCTCACAGAATCCCAGACTCCAGTCCTCCATTCAGTTCCACTGCTTCCAATGGCCAGCAGCTCTGCGACCTTGCTCCACCTTCCACGTGGGATTTCCGCAGGTTTTACAACGCATAGGGCTGGAGGCGATGACCAGCATCCAGCCTTCTCCTGAGCAGCATCATATATGAACACTCCCCCACCCCTCAGGCTCCAGGTGACTCATTTATGGGTAAACAACTAAGCCAAGGCTAAAGAACTGGTTCGGTTCCATTCCCTGAAATATTTGCACTTTGGACCAGAGAGAAGCAGGGCATTTTCTTTCTGGAGATTAAAGTCATACAGATACACATCTAAGAACCTGCTAATGTTTCTTTGCTCCTTGAGGAGCGCGCCTGGCTGCAGTGAGAGAGAATGAACCTGGCTCCCCAGAAGGAAGCCGTGTAGGGAATCCAGGGAAAGACTTGGCAGCACTGGTTTCGAGATCCATTTGTTCTTGCAGTTCGGTTATTTATCTGCCTTTTTTGTGGTCTATTTCCTCAACCCTTCCTTGAGTTCTGTGAATTAAGAAATTCCCTTCTTGGCCTGAACTTAAGGCAAGTTTTGTTTCTCTCACACATAACCAAAAATAACTCATCCTAATACAGTGTCCAATGAGAAAACAGACCCAAAAAGCTACTTTAAAAAGCACCAAGTCATTTATGAAAGCACATGCTTATTTTAACGGGACCCTCTTTGAGACCAAATTGGACCCTCCCTTGTTGTCTGACTCAGCGGATCAGAGCCTGTCCTTGTGGTGGTCAGCGCAAAGCCATCATTATAATTAGTATCTTCCTGCATCTTTCAAATGCCTGAGCCATTGCATGAGCTGGTGCACCCCTTCCACTTGCCATCGGCACTTGTTCAAATCCCAGCTTAGCGAGTGCGCTCCAGCTTCCTGCAGGGGGCCGCTGCTACTCCACCTGCCCTCCGTGGTGGTGTCCCCGCTGCCAACTAGTGGTGGGTGACCCAACTCCCAAACGCCATCCCAGCGAGCTGCCTCCCAGGACCACTCTTGGAACTGACTCTCAGGCAAGTTCCCTAGCAACAGCAATGGCAAAGGCATTCAGGGACAACTTTAAGGGATGTCCTTTGTGGAAGCCTTCTTTCTGGAACCGTATGCTTCTGTATCGCTGCTTCTCTGTATGTATCTACTGAATTGCTCTCTCCTCCACAGATCTCTCTCTCACTCTCAAGACAGATCCCCTCTATTTTGTGTGACGGAGCTAAGAATGACAGTCGGGAACCCATTTAAACCAATTCTTCTTAAATAACAAAGCAGTCTTTTAAGTAACTCTGAAATCTAATTCCACATTCTAGGTGGAGATTTACTTAGCTATCGTAAAAGCCCATCCGCTAAGGCCATGGGTGGCTGAGACGGTGAAGATACAGCTTCTTGGGTGCATTTCTGTGGGTGGCAGGGACTCACTAAGAGAAGAGAATGGTGCTTAAGCAGGCACTCCAAACCTTCTACTAGAGCTGCCTTTTCCAAAACGGACCAGCCAACTTACTGACATGAAAGTGAGCATAACTCAGAGTGAAATATCCCAATATTTTCTGGCAAAACGTTCCCCTGGCTTCAATAAGACATATGAGAGGTAGCACAGCCTTGAGTGAAAATCAATAGAATGGAAGCTCCGTGAGAGAAAGAATTTTGTCTGTTTTGCTCAGTAATGTGTTCCCAGCACTTATAAAATCACCCAGGTCATAGTAAGTTGTCAGTAAATTTCTTAAGTGGATGAGTTAATCAACGCCTGATGTCAGAGCGATCTGTTTACAGTCCTAAAACCACACCTTGGATTCTGGCTTAACTTTCTTGCCTGTAAAATGGAGTAACAGAAACACCCAGCTTACAGAGTTATTTCGTGGGTGACGTGAAGGCTGCCACTATCATACAGACCACAGTGCAAGCACACAGTAGGTATTCCTTAAGTGAGAGTATTAGTGAGAGAGAGTCATGCCCGGGCACAATAATACCGAATGGAACAAAAGCCTATGCAAGGGACCCACGGAGTGCAGAGTCAGTGACACTTTCCCAGGGAAAAGATGCATCGTCCTTTGTAGGGGAACTGCGAAAATAACGCAGATAAGTAATTCGAGCAGAACCACAGGCAGGCATCCCTGCAAAGGCAGATCTTCTAGCTGGTCAGAAAAAATTAACTGAAACCAACAGCTGCAGCGGTGCCAATAAAAATGTTAGCGTAACATCTCAGACAGTGTTGCCCCTTGGGAGCCCTTCCCTCTCCACAAAAACGCTGCATGTCCCTACAGGAGTGACTTGAGGAAAGGGAAACCGCCTGGACCTGCGCTCCTGGAGTTCAGCAGACAGCACAGAGCAGGATTCCGAGCCCATGGCTGCTGGGATGGGCTGCCCGCCTCGACCTCTCCCGCCTGCTGGGCTTCTCCCCTCTCCCCACCCCGCAAGCTCACCGACGGGGAGCCGGGGAGCAGGCCGCGAGGCTGCCGCAGTAGGTGGGCCCCCACCAGGCGGGGGAAGCGCCTCGGCGTGCGGAGAGACATCCCCCTCCGCTCTCGGACAATTTCTGAAGCAGCGGAAACCATGGAAACTAACACAAATGTGGCCAGTGCGCTGCGCATTCTCGGTCTGAAACAATAAAACGACTGAATCAGTTAAAAAAAAGTTAAAAATAGTCATAACTTTGACAACAGGCTTTAATAAACTTCTTACTCCCTGGATGAAAACTTGTGAAAAGCTGGGCAGTTTGAAAGAGAAAGAACTTTTTAGATTCAGTTCATTTAATATCTGTATACATATATTACATACGTATATATGTGTATGTGTGTATATAAAACACATATATGCATCACATAGTATATAACATGAATATTATATAGTATATAGTAATGCATATTTAATATATATTACATATTATATATACATATCATATATATATCCCCAGGGCTAAGTATGTCAATGAAACAGTATTGTTGAAGAATTATAATAAATATAAATGTGTTAATAAGTATATATAATATGCAGTTAGTATCATTTAACAATACCATTTAATAGGGAAAATCTTGGCAGAAAAATATGGTGATAGACAAATCTGGTCCTGCTCTCTTTGGGCATATAGACTAGCAGGGAGACAAAGACATTTGTCACATACCAACAAAATGAATCCATAATTACAAAGAGCTCTAAGTTCAATGAAGGGAAACCACCTGGTGACATAGTAAGTATGACAAGGAATCTAATTTAGATGGAGGGACAGGAAATTGGTTTAGAAAAGTAAGGCACTAGCTTTTGTCAGCACGAAAACCCATTGTGTGTACTATTTCGAAAACAGTAGTAAAATATTTCACGATGCAGAAAAAGGTATTCAATTAGTAGAAGAGTGAAAAGAGACTGACCCCTGGCTGGCCCTCATGAGAGAATGCAAGCAGAGGGACCACTTGTTTCTATTAAAGGAAGGGGGAAAGCTATGCCCGGCCTCTGCTGCGGCACAGGAAAACTCTACTTAAATGCCCGAAAAACATCAGAATCATTTGGCAATGGAACAAGTTACTGACGGGTTAACTTCTCTGGGGAGCCCAGAGGTAGTGAAAGGAGGAAAAGTCACTTGAAGAAGTAAATTTTTCTCGTATCATAACAAAAAAGGTGATTTTTTTTCTCCCCAGGATCATGAAAGTCATTTCAAGAAACAATGGCCCAAATGTCAGGCAGACCCATGAACCCATTCGTTAAAATGCTCTGCCATGTTGTTTTTTTCCATATCTTGGTTTTAGATCTCAAGGCCCGAAATAAACTATCATCAAAATTCCTTTCTCATGGGGATGGGGTGGGGGCATTATTAATTGCATTTTTTTTGAATGGTAAATGAAACAAATGATTTGTGTGAGCCATTCAATAGAGTTGTTGGTTGGTCCAAACATTGAGCTTATAGGTTTGGACTCTGAGGTGTACATTTTAACGAAGGCCATATTCCCTCTCCTATATTGGGTACAAAATACTTAATGCTGGCTTGAGAATGAAATAAAATAAATACAGCAACTAAACCATACACTTGAGAAATTATCTTCACATTATGTGGAGTTTCTCACATCCTGAAAAGCCTATTTCCCACCTTTAATAAGTCTGAGTTTGCTGTGCTCAGCATAATTGGACGCAGCTGCCTGCATTTTCTGCCAGGGTGTAAGGGAAAATGGAGTTATTATTAGAGCCTGGTGTAGCAACCTGCCTGGCCAATGTAAATCTCAACATCCAATTGTTGATTGGTTGTGAATTTTCCATTGTACGGGCACTGAGGAAGCCTCTTCACTAATAGGAGTCTGGAGAAAAGGGCCGAAAAGCTCCCAGTATCCAATCAGAAAATTAATGGGTTGACCCATCCGTAATGCTGGAGTCAACAATAGAGACACTGGACCACAAAAAACGGAGGTGTCCTCAAAATGAGTAACTGCAGGCAGCAATTTCCAGAACTTTCAAGAGAAGTTGGTCTGCTTTTAAGTTAGAGGACTTTGTAAAAGCATTACACTCACGAAGGAGTAAGTTTGAAATCAGTCTTAGTTTTGGTTTCCCCAGAAGCACACTCTGAGATGGTGATTCGAGCACAAGGGGTTTAATGGGGGAGATGCAGAGAACACCAGCCAGGAAAAGTGATAGTGTGAGAGAGAAGGGAAGACAGCTACTAAGGGTGATCATTTAGCCAGCTACGTAGATGAGTAAATGGAGTTTAATATCATGGGCAAACTCTGGTGGATTTTGTTAAAAATGCTTCATAAGTACTGAAGCCCAAAGGCAAGAGAGCTGGAATACTTAGACACTGACTCCTGAGGCTGCTCCCAGGGTGTTAATTCCTTGGCATTGCTGGCCTGCCATGAGTAGAAGTGGTGCCACCTTCAGAGAATTTGGAGAAAGCCCTTGGGTAGAAGACAGGCAGGTACCGGCAGTGGAAGTCAGCTAGAACATAGCAAAAGTCTGCAAAGATAGGATCTGAAGACACAAACAGAGGCTACCTCAACATTCTTTTCTAATGTTTTCATTTATCTTTGTTGAAAGTATTACAAATGTTCCCCTTTTCCCCCCACTGATCCCCTCTACCCTGCACGCCCCCCCCCCAGGCCTTCACCACACTATTGAATGTGTCCGTGGGTTACGCATGTATGCGTGTAAGTTCTTCGGTTAATCTCTCCCCTCCTAACCCCTCCCCTTCCCTCTGTGATTCGTCAGTCTGTTCCATGCTTCTATGTCACTGGATCTATTTTGTTCATCGGTTTACTTTGTTCATCAGATTCCACGTATGAGTGAGATCATGTGGTCTTTCTCTGCCTGGCTTATTTCACTTAGCGTAATACTCTCCAGGTCCCTCCATGCTGTCCCACAGGGTGAGGAGACCCTTCTTTTTTGACAGCTGCGTAGTATAATGTAGATATTCCATACATAGGAACTTGGAGGCTAAAATGCCAGCTGCACTAGGTTGGTAATAACTTCCAGGACTAGCAAGTTGATGGGGATCCTAAGGCAGACGGAAGAGAATTCTGTAGCCATTCGAGATGTCAGCCATGGGCAAGGTAGAGTATCGGCACATAAGCTATGCATTTGCCATCCTGAATCTACATTAGGAGTCAGCAAAACTTTTCTGAAAGGGCTCAGAGTAATACTTAGGAAAATATTTTAGGCACACACTCTGCTTCGTTATTTGTTAGTTTGTTTAACAATCTTTTTAAAATGGAAAAATCATTCTTAGCTTGTGGATATACAGAAACAGACTGCAGGCCGATTTCCCCCATAGGTCAGTTTACCCGCCCTCTGTCTGCATATGAATAATTTCTAACTTTTTATTATTTTTCAATATATTTTTAGTGATTTTTTAGAGAGAGAGGAAGGGAGAGGGATAGAGAGAAACGTCGATGAGAGAGACACATCAATCAGCTGTCCCCTGCATGCCCCCTACTGGGGAATCGAGCCCACAACCTGGGCCTGTGCCCTGACCCAGCAACCTCTTAGTTCATGGGTTGATGCACAACCACTGAACCACACTGGCCTGGCCCCTTTTTTATTTAAAAAATTTATTTTAAAAAACCAGGTGCTATGAAGTAATTTGTGTGTTTTACATATGCTTCTTAAAAATATTTAAGTAGTATGTGAAGGTCTTAGAAACTAAAGCTGCTCTCCCATCCCACCCTGGAGGTTCCTGGCACACAGACCAAAATCCACTCACCAAGTTCAAATGTCTAAGTTTACAGAAGAGAAAATGAAGGCCTAGAGAGAAAGCAAAGACTTGTCCACCATCAAATGCTTAATGATGTAGCAACCAAATACTGGTTAGTGGTGATAAGGTCCTCATTAAACCAGAACACATGAAGCTGTAAGAGAAAATCCAAATTCCATCATGCATAAAGTACAAATTAGAGCTCTCTAGGCTGCTGGAGGAAAGAGGGATTAAGTACAGAATGAAATAATAAGAGAAGGTTTCATGAATAAAGACTCTCCCAGGAATGGAAAAATCACTTTAGCTTCATATTTGTTCAACAAATAGGACTTGCGACCCTAAGTGGTGTCAGGTGCCATGTGCACAGAGGGCCCAGCGCTCCAGGGCACAGGCACTAAACAGACACAAGTAAAAGAAATGAAGTGAATCTAGGGTTTCGATATAGGCGTAGATTCATTAACATCCAGCACAATGCTTTGCACATAGATCTCAATGAATAATTTTGCAGTGAGTGAGTAAACGAATGGCTTCAATAGCAATTTTGGCTCAGAGAATACATCACAACTGCAATTACTCATATGCATTAGTAACAGGTTCCTTTGTCTTTCACGTGTCCAGAGCATTTATAAATCTGTTAAGTTTTTAGCAATGCCTGGACCTGGAGGAGCAAACTGATATTCTCAGTCAGTAATATGGTATCCGAAGGGAGAGAGCCTGAGCTCACGTTAGTCATTCGTTACCTACTTTCTGTATGCCTGGCCAGTCCTCAGCTAATCTAGGGCTAGTGAGAGGCAGAGAGTCAAGAGAGCTGGCCAACGCACCCAATTATTTGGAGAATGAAACCTCAGTACAGCAGCAGCAATTCATACCCAGTTGCAAAATAATCAGGGAGAGAGGGACATGATTGCCAAGGCTCGTTGGGCAAGAGGCCAAGAACAAACATGAAACCCACTGAGCTCAGCGGAATATAAACAAGAGATTCTGTATTCCTGTGGTTTTCTTGGAGGCCAAGAGCTGTCCAACAGGCCAATCCCTTGAAACACTTTAGTCAGCTTAATGTGCAGCACCCTCTGGTGTGGGATGTGTAACAATAAACAATTCATCAGTTCAACGAAACAGCCCTCAAGTATTATCATCAGCAAGCAAGCGGCCTCAGGATATGGCAGTATTAATTTAACTATGATTAAATCCCATTATTCTGGTTATTTTAATGGCGTAAAACCACCACCACTTGTTCTGCTCGCAGATTCAGTGAATCCAGGACGAAGACGAGGCAAAGTGGGGCTGACTTAGCTCTGCTCCACAATGCCTGGGGCTAAGGGGGGACACTAGAAGGGCTGGGAGTGACAAACTCCTGGGACAGGAGCCTTCTGCCGATTCTGCACTTGCATGTCTGAGAGCAGAGCTGGGACGAACCACAGAGATCAGGTGGGACTGTTCACACGAGCTGCCTACACCAGGCTTCTCTCGATGGCCTGGGTTTCCTCAGTGTGGCATCCTCGGGTTCGACTATTTTCATGGCAGGTCAGGGCTGTGGGAACAGTTCACCACCTAACAAGGTGAAACCTTCACGGCCCTTTACGGCCAAGTCTGGGAAATCACGTAGTATTACTCTCATCAAATTGCCCCAATTTAATAAGAGGATATAAATCACAACTTCCCATGGGAGGGCTGGCAGAGAATTTGGGGCCATGATTTAAAATCACTACAACCTGTTTTTATTATGACTTTTATAAAGTTGACTCAAATTCTGAGAGACAGCAGAACATAGTGGCTCAGTGAGTGCTGGCTTGAACCCCAGCTCCACCACTCACTAACTAGGGGTGCATTATTTCCCCTTTCTCTGCCCCCTTCTTCCTCTACAGAACAGAGGTGATAACCACCGTACTGAATTCAGAAGGCAGTGCAAGGGTCAAAAATGAGTTCAGGTTATTGGCATCTGAAACAAAGCAGTGTCAGTATAGGGAACCAAGGAAAACTCAGTAAATATTAGCTATTATTATATATTGATTCATTTCATTCCTTTATCAAGTCTCAGCACAGTGGGCAACTGTAACCACTGTGACTATGACAGTCTTCAGGGATCCAAAGATGAATAATCGATCACTGATATGGATGAGCTCACACACAACTGAGGGGACACTCAGAAATATGACAGGAACACCCGATATGTATAAATCCAAGAAAATACTTTGTAAGGGGGAAAATTAGCCTCTTATTGTTTCTTACCTACTAAATGGAGATAATACAGCATTTTTCACCCATCTCATAGAGTTATTGTAAAGATGAGAAAAACAGAACTGTAGAAGGGCTTCATAAACTCTGGTGTACTGAGCAGATGTGAGCTACCAGCATTGCCCGAGCACTGAATGCCGAACCTGCGTGTTGGGATTTCATCACCAAGAGATCAGTCCTGCATAGGAGCTCCCAGGCCCTGTCCACAATCCAATTTCACAAAGAAGAATCTATATTATTATAACATTTTAAATCCCATCCTTCAATTTTAGTTAAATATTTACAAACTATCTCTCCCTTCTGCCACACAGAGATTTAATCTAAATTCCAAGTTGAATAATTTGCTAGATAGGAGATGTTACAATGAACTACACGAGTCACTTGAGAGATGGCAAGTGTCACTTTTCTATTTGTACTCAGTCCTAAAGGATAGGCAAATCTCAGAATGTGGTTCCCTGGAAGTGATTAAGAATAAAAATGTTTTAAGTTTACCTCTTTGTACTGTTGAAATGCTGTAACATTACTGTCCTGGAGAGGAAAGGGCTGGGACTTGAAAGGAATATAATGTCATCGTGACAGGGAGGGCTGACAGGATGCCAAGAAAAGCAAAAGGCATATCTAGGGAAGGGAAGGGAAGGGAAGGGAAGGGAAGGGAAGGGGAGGGGAGGGGAGGGGAGGGGAGGGGAGGGGAGGGGAGGGGAGGGGAGGGGAGGGGAGGGGAGGGGAGGGGAGGGGAGGGGAGGGGAGGGGAGGGGAGGGGAGGGGAGGGGAGGGGAGGGGAGGGGAGGGGAGGGGAGGGGAGGGGAGGGGAGGGGAGGGGAGGGGAGGGGAGGGGAGGGGAGGGGAGGGGAGGGGAGGGGAGGGGAGGGGAGGGGAGGGGAGGGGAGGGGAGGGGAGGGGAAGGGAAGGGAAGGGAAGGGAAGGGAAGGGAAGGGAAGGGAAGGGAAGGGAAGGGAAGGGAAGGGAAGGGAAGGGAAGGGAAGGGAAGGGAAGGGAAGGGAAGGGAAGGGAAGGGAAGGGAAGGGAAGGGAAGGGAAGGGAAGGGAAGGGAAGGGAAGGGAAGGGAAGGGAAGGGAGAAGGAAGTGGGGAGGGAGACAGCATTTGGTTACTGATAGATGTGGGGAGAGAGGGAGATCCCCAAATCCTAATTCTAAGCACCCAAGCGTCTTGGGGGCGTGTGTCTCGGGCCTGAGGGAAGCGTGGGGCTTCCTCACGGGGAGGGAGCTGCTCGGAATGAAGGGTGCGGATCCCGGAGCCCCAGCCGGAGGAGCTGGGAGGGCTGGAGGGGATCAGGGGGCAAGGGGCAGAAACAGGGTGAACTAGGTGGCGAGGGTGGGAAGCGTTCCTGGGACGGGGTGCCTCGGGTGGCGCAGGCCGCAGAGCCTGGCGGGGGTGAGGGAAGAGCCAGGCCCCAGCCGGGCTGCCTCCAGGGGCATGATTCGGCAGCGCGGAGGCTGCGGGCAAGGGCATGGGGCCCCGGGACGCGTCGTGCGGGCTACGCTCCCAAAGATCTGCGCCAACTTCCATCTAGAGCAAGGGAAGGAAGAGACGGGATGCACCCAGGCCCCGGACACGGCAACGCGGCGCTGCCGGGGGGGCTTGGCGGCAGGACAGGCAGTGAGGGCAAGCCATCTGGGGTCCCCGCGCAGGTCCGCTGAAGGGCCTCGGTCTCCCCACGAAGGGCCCTGGGGTCTTAAAGCGCTAAGGGAGGGCCTAGGGCGCACCTGTGTCCTGTGACCGTGTATCTGTGAAAGGGGAACTTAGCATTCATGTTGAAACCTATCTTCCAAAATCAGTAAATTCTATAAAGTTTCTTTCAATACTGGGATAATAAGCTTCAGGTTGGATAATCCCATAAAGTAACAATGAACATGACCCATTCAACAAATTCATAGATGGTGCCAAAAAATATCGGCATGATGAAAGATGTGTGGGGGAGAAGTCAGATGTACGTAATAATTCCAAAAAAGGGATGGAGAATAGAAGATGATACAGATAATAAATAAGACATAGAAGAAAACTTTAAAAAATAGAAATCTTTGCTGAGTTGAGGAAGAACACAGATTTGCAAAACCAGCAGGCTCGGTAAGTACCATAAAGTGTTGCCAGTATAAAGTAGCATAAATACTCTATAGAATGAATATAGACAAAATATTTTGTAGTTATTTTCATTTCAAGGATGGAAAAGAAAAACTCACATAAGTAGCCTAGAAGAAAAAGCATTCTACTTCTATATACACCGAACACTCTTCTTGAAAAATAAATTACTTGAGGATGTGTAGCAGCCTTCCAGAGATAAATCAAACTAAGTATCTCCAGGAGGAAAAGGCTATTATAGGGGGTGTAACTGTGCAATAAGACTAAATTAAACAAGGTAACATTGAAATCACTTTGTCAGTATGGCTTTAACATTAAATGTAAAAACCCAGAATAATGTTAGGCTTTGGCATACCACTTAACAACTTGTAGTTAACTGATAAAAATTTGGGGTTAAAATCCAAGATTATATGAACAAACATTGAGAGAAGTGCAAGTAGGAGAGAGAAGTAAAAATTGCACTAAAATTCCTCTCTTACACAATGGTCAACTTTTTTATTTCAACATCGATCTTGGTAAATAAAAAGAAAAAAATAAGTACAAATATAGAGCTGTGGAGCAGTGGGACAGATTTCAGAGGGATGGCGGGGGTGGAGGGGGGGGAAGAGATTAATCAAATAACTTAGATGCAAATATGCATGACTTATGGACACAGACATTAGTGCAGAGAAGGCCTGGGGGGTGCAAGGGTGGATGCCGGTGGAGGAGATTACCTGGGGGGACATCTAATACTTCCAACAATAAAGATAAATGTAAAAAGAAGAGCTGCTTTGAGTCTCTCAGTAAAGAAATTCAAACTTTTTTACAATGTAGAAGTAACCACAATTAGAATAAAAATATAATATGACCTGTTCCATAAACTTGGGTTTAGATGTGGTCACATACCTTATTTTTCCAATTAATGGCTCTAACCAACAAGTGTGCCATCGGCAGGAGGTTTGAGGCTCCTGCTGTCCTCTGGTTATCTACAAACCCTGGGGCTTCAGTGAAACCTAAGGGGGCTGGGCTGAAGGACATGCTTAATAGAGAATTCCCTGGAGTGTGAGGTGTTGAGCACAGCTATTCTGTGTCACTTCCACAGGGTAGTTGACAATCTAGAAAGGATTCTGGCCCACCACCGGGGGTTATATTCACTGATTCAGATCTCTGTGTTGCCAGTGTGTGGAACAGGTCCTTTTGCGCCCAGGTGAGGAAAGAATTGCAAACGAACACGGGTGGAGAAATTTAAACATGATGGTAAGATCTCATTGTGAATTAAGTGGAATTAATACACCCTTGGGGACCTAGAGGGAGGGCAGGCTCTAGAAGCACTGCCAGGAGGTTTCTGCTAACACCTCCATGTATCTTCTTGGTTCCGGTAAAGGGCAGAAAGAACCATTTAAATTATCCAACCCAAACTCCTAACTTTCCCTGGACTTGGATTGGACCTTCCTCTTGGTAAATTCTATTGGGATTTCAGGCTTCTATCCAATCCAATTACCTTTCCGATTGTTCCCATGCTGGGCCCTGCCCCTCTATGTGGACTCCCATTGCGTATATACAAAAATTTCATTACATCATCTAGTTCCAATTGGGAATGCCCGTGAGAGGAGGAATTTCTCACCACCCTCTAGTACAGGCTTTTAACACTCCTGGGGCATTTTTCCTGGGGCGAGGGGGAACAGGGCAGTCCCCTGAAGTGCATGAATGAGTGTTTATCAGTAAACTAGATAGAAATTCTGCTTCCTGTATATGAAGATTATTTAATTTCCTTTTTCTGTCTTCCTCACATTAATAACTAACTGCCCATGCTGACAACTGCACCAGCTGTCTGGATTCTTCAAGGGGCTTGATCAAGGCCTGACTGGGCAGGGCGCTCCCAGCTTGGGTTCCTAGGGTTGTAGCTCTTGGCACTCAGCTCTCTTGGTTTCTATAACCAGGAAGCCATCCCCACCCTCCTTGGGAGAAGAGGTTCCACACCACCACTTCACAGACTCAGAAACAGGTCGCTCTTTCTGGAGCAAATTCTTAGAACACAAAAGTTCTGTTCACACCTGGTTTCCCTGGACAAATGAGCTTCCCCTGGAACTTCTTATGGAAGATTCCCGAACAGCTCCAGGGTGCCTTACACTTCTGAGAGAGCCTTCCTTCAGAGACTCAATGTTGGTGTGGCTCTGCAGATGACCTGGATGATTCTTTATCCCCTCCTTAAAAGAAACAAACACACCTATGTATATTTGATACGGTCCTACTATGGCTGTATTCCTCTCAAATTGCTATAATAAAAGAAAATCAACAGCATGTGCATGTGTGTAAGTGTGCACGGTACTCAGGGCAAAGATGTGGATCATCATCATCAGGCATCATCAGGGAAGAACAATCAAAGTAAGATGACTATAATAAGACTAAACTTATCTGCTGTCTGAATGAATATAAATGAATTAAACCCCCTACTAAAATAAAAGGACTCACGGATGGGGGGGGGGATCAGGAGGGAAAACGGGGGCTCAGAAAATTATGCAAGTATCATTTAAACCAAAGTAAAACTGAAAACTCATTTTGTTGACAAAATTAAATATGTAATAAAGACATTAAAGATGTGAGTCATGAACCTTCAAGTGAAGAATACTATAGAAATGAAATATAGAAATCAAAAACTGTCAGAATTATAGAAAGAAATTGTCAGAAACACAAATGAAGCAGGGAAATTTAATATAGCACTCTCAGCTTTTGATAGGATATGTAGAAGAAAAAATAATATATGCAAACAATATATAGAGGTTTCAAATATAATACGTGATTAGGTAGAGAACAGTTCTTTACATATAATGAATCCACCTTACTTTCCAAAGATGATGGAAAATTTATCAAAACTGGTTACATTCTGCGGCAAAAAAAAAAAAAAAAAAAAAAAAGGCCTGCATAAGTTTGAAAGAGAAATTATATACCACTTTCTCTAATAACAATCCAATAAAGACAGAATTAAACCATCTATCTACATATTATATATATAAAATCTTCTACTGAAGAAAACTTTTTGAAAAAGGAAAATCCAAACTATATTTTCTATATAGCTTATAATTAATGACAATAAGATTACTATAATATAGAAAAGCTGAAGCCATTTCATACTTTTGAATTAGATCAATATTTTTAAAGAAATGAAAGAAAAATAAACTTTTAATTTCAAGATTTAGAAAAGGAATATTAAAACACATTTGAATCCAAGAGGAACGAACACTTCCAAACTTTTTTTATGAGGCCAATATAATTCTAATTCCAAAACCAGATAAAGACACTACAAAGAAAGATAATTGCAGGCCAATATTCCATATCCCTGATGAACATAGATGCTAAAATCCTCAAGAAAATATTAGCAAATCAGATCCAGCAATATATTAAAATGATCATACACCATGACCAAGTGGAATTTATTCCAGGGATGCAAGGCTGGTAAAATATTTGCAAATCAATAAAAGTGATACATCACAGAAACAAACTGAAAGACAAAAATAACATGATCATATTAATAGATTCAGAAAAAGCATTCAACAAGATCCAACATCCATTTTTTTTTTTTTTTAATATATCTTTATTGATTTCAGAGAGAGGAAAGGAGAGGGAGAGAGAGAGACAGAAACATCAATGATGAGAGAGTCATTGATCGAGCCCGCAACCCGGGCATGTGCCCTGACCAGGAACCGAAGCCTGATTGCCTGGATCCCAGGTCGATGCTCAACCGCTGAGCCAAGCCCGGCCGGGCCAACATCCATTTTTGATGTAAACTATTAGCAAAGTAGGAATAGAGGAATCATACCCTCTAAACACAATGAAGGCCACATACAACAAACCAACAGCCAACATCATACTCAAAGTGCAAAAATTAAAAACATTCCCACTAAGAACAGGAACAAGACAGGGGTGTCCTCTTTCACCACCCTTATTCAACATAGTGTTGGAAGTCCTAGCCACAGCAATCAGACAAGAAAACGTAAGAGGCATCCAAATTGGAAAGGAGGAAGTAAAGCTGTCTATTCACAGATGACATGATATTGTACGTGGAGAACCCTAGACTCCACCAAAATACTACTAGATTTAATCAATGAATTTGGCAATGTAGCAGGATACAAAATTAACACCCAGAAATCAATGGCATTTTTATGTACCAATAATAAATTCTCAGAAAGAGAAACTAAAAAAATAATACCATTTACCACTGCAACAGAAAAAATTAAGATACTTAGGAATAAACTTAATCAAGGAGGTAAAAAACTTGTACTTGGAAAACTAAAGGATGCTGAAAAAAGAGAGGAAGATATAAACAAGTGGAGGAATATACCATGCTCATGGATTGGTAGAATCAACACCATTAAAATGTCCATATTACCCAAAGCAACCTATAAATTCAATGCAATTCCTATTAAAATAACAAGGGCATATTTCACAGATCGAGAAAAATTCTCCAAAAATTTATACGGAACTAAAAAAGACCCTGAATAGTTGCAGCAATCTTGAGAAAGAACAAAGTTGGAGGGACCATAATACCAGATTTCAAGTTATACTACAAAGCCGCTGTAATCCAAACAGCCTGATACTGGCACAAGAATAGGCATATTGATCAATGGAACAGAACAGAGAACCCAGAAATTGACCAATGCCATTACACTCAATTAATATTTGACAAAGGAGGCAAGAACATACAATGGAGTAAAGACAGTTTCTTCAATAAATGGTGCTGGGCAAACTGGACAGGTACATACAAAAAATGGAATTAGACCAGCAACTTACTCCATACACAAGAATAAACTCAAAATGAATAAAAGACTTAAATGTAAGTCATGAAACCATAAAAACCCTAGAGGAAAACATAGGCAGCAAAATACTACATATCATTTGTAGCAATTTGTTTGGTGATATATCTCCTAGGGCCAGAGAAACAAAGGAGAAAATAAATAAAAGCTTCAAAATAAGAAGCTTCTGCACAGCAAAAGAAAAACAAAAAGGGAGCCCACTGTATGGGAGAACATATTTGCCAACAACACATCTGATAAAGGGCTAATATCCAAAATATACAAAGAACTCATGCAACTTAACAAAAGGAAGACAAACAATCCAGTTAAAAAATGGGCAAAGGACCTGAATAGACACTTCTCCAAAGAGGACACACAGATGGCCAGGAGACATGAAAAAATGCTCCAAGTCACTAACTATCAGAGAGATGCAAATAAATCCACAATGAGGTATCACTTCCCACCTGTCAGAATGGCTCCATCAACAAGTCAATGAATGACAAGTGCTGGCGAGGGTGTGGAGAAAGGGAAGCCCTGGTGCACTGCTGGGGGGAGTGCAGACTGGGGCAGCCACTGTGGAAAACAGTGTGGAGGGTCCTCAAAGAATTAAAAATGAAGCTGCCATTTGACTCAGTGATCCCACTCCTAGGAATGTATCCTAAGAATCCTGAAACCCTAATCAGAAAGAATATATGCACCCCTCTGTTCATAGCAGCACAGTTGACAATAGCTGAGATCTGGAAATAGCCCAAGAGCCCATCAGTAGGTGAGTGGATGAAAAAGCTGTGGGACATTTACCCCTTGGGACACTACGCAGCTGTGGGAGACAGGGATCTCTTACCCTTTGGGGCAGCATGGACAGACCTGGAGAGAATTATGCTAAGCAAAAGAAGCCAGGCAGAGACAGACAAGCACCACATGATCTCACTCATATGTGGAATCTAAGAACACAATAAACTGATGAACAAAACAGATCCAGAAACACTGAAACATGCGACAGACAGACATATCTCAGAGGGAAGGGGGGCAGGGCGGGCAGAGATGAATCAGAGAACTGATATGCTTATGTGCATAAGCCATGGACAGAGGATAGTGGGGAAGGCCTGGGGTGGGGGCGGGAGTGGGGTGGAGGGGGCCAATGGTGGGGAGGAAATGGGGGAACATCTGTAATACTTTCAACAAAATTAAACCTATTAAAAAAACATTTGAGGAAAACTAAATGAAAGTTATTAATTAAAAGTTTATCAGAAAAATACATTCAAGCAAACGAAAGCCAAGAATTGGTATATGAGTCTCAGAGGCGGTTTTCGTGGGTGCAGACGGTTCTTGGGACTGGTGAAATCCAGGCAACAACATGAAGCAAATGGATATTACGTAGGTAGACACGCTCTGTGCACAGGTATGCACGTACAGAGTGTCTAGTATTCAAAACGTGGTCAATTTAAATGAAAGGACAAGTGCTAGAAAAATAAAATTACCAAAACCTGTCTAAAAATGAAAAAATAAACCACCTGAAAGGCAGGACAACATTGGAAATAACAGAAAAAGATGCTGAATGCTGAATAATTGCTTCTAAAATTAGTCGCTGTGCTTCAGTTGTGTTGCAAGTGATACAATGATTGACTGTTTAAGGCACGGATAACTTCCTCTCTCCTTCACCTGTCTAATGCTACATGAGGGGAAATTTAAAACTTCCCATTTCATTTATAAAATAGCCATTATACCAAAATCTTGCTGATGTGTTGAAATAGATTTTAATATTCAATAAAATGCTAGCAGATTAATCTACTAGCACATTAAAATAATAAAATGGTGGCCAATGAGATCAGTCAGGCTGGTTTAAAATTTCAGTTCACTATTTATACTAGTTTTTTGAATTTATATAACTTACCCTCAATGAGTCTCCGTTTCCTCAACTGTAAAATAGCACTAATACTGACGTAACAGAATTGTGGTGAGGATTTTAGAAGACATTACATACAAAGTATTTAGTAATATTTATTGGGTTTCTATGATAGATACTCAAATACTATCTTTTCTTATCTTTTCAAATAGACTTATTTCAGGAATGCAAGGAAGATTTAATATTAAAAGTGTATTAATCATTTTCATGGCATTAAGTTGTCAAAGGATAAAAACTGTATGATCACCTTGGTATATTCTAATACAGCACTGATAAAATTTAATATGTGTTCTTCATAAATCACTGGGTTCCCTAAATGAGAGTTGTACAAGAGGTATTTCATAAATTGAAAATTTATCAAGGAATAAAAATACAGAAAAATGTTTCCTAATCACCTTTTGTTTGAAAATAAAGTCATCAAGTGAGCACTCCAATGCTTCTCTTTCAAGAAATCATCTAAAAGCAACAAAGAGAACGTGCACATTCCATTTCCAGCTAAGTAAAGAGACAGAGCTGTAGCCTCAGATCTCAAGAGATTGTGAAGGGCTGCCAAAGTCACCGAGAAAAAGGCAGGAAACCGTTCAGGGAAGGAACAGAGCAAGGCCCTGGCCTCAGCTTGTCACCCGCTCCAAGTGCTTCCTCTCCAGGGGCTGAGAGGAGGCGCGTGCCGGTGCAACCCCTGAGTCGCAGGGCTACCCCAACACAAAGGACACAGGGGCTGGTGGCAGAGGGTCCCCAGATGACACCGCCAGCAACCAGCCAGAGGGAGCAAAGGCTACACAGAAGCTCAAAGGAACAAACCACTTGTTCAGAAGTGAGTCTCTGGAAACAGAAAAAGATGCTGCCTTCTGAACCACCTCCCCACCTCTTGGTCCAAATTAAACTGCACCTAGCTGAGAACCACTGTCATAAAAGAGGGAAGGAGGGAGGGAGGGAACAAGCTCACCGAACATTATTGCCCCCAAAGCACCCGACCCATCAGCTTTAGACAGATGTTCTACCAAGTATTTGGGGGAAAGAAAAGGAGAGGAAATTACAATGCTATTTAAAGTTTTCTAGAACATAGGAAATGAAGAAAACCTCCAAATTTTTTATGAAATGAACATAACTTTTGATTCCTAAAGTTCAGAAATATTAGGCAAAGTGAGCCTATATACCAGCTCATTGATATTTGTCATTTAAAGATAAAATATCAGCTGACAGAATCCAGGGGTACATTCCAATAACTCTGCACACAAACAACCACATAGATTTGCCCCAGGAATGTAAGTGCAGTTAAACTTCAAGACATTTATTAAAATGCACAACGAAGCTAAAGAGAAAAGCCTTGCTTATCTTCATAGATGCTGAAAATTTTGTTTCATAAAATTCAAAATTATTCCTTAATAGGAAGGTTATTTCATAAGACATTTGTCTTAGCATCAAATATGTCCATCTCCACCCTCAGGTCCACACACAGTGAGGAAGCGCCTGAAGCGTTCAGTCGAGATCAGGGAAAGACAGAGGTGTCCCGTAGCCACCATTGTCATTTAACATTGCTCTGCAAGATTAAAACTGCAATCAGGAAACAAAATCCAAAGATACAAAATAATTGGAAAGAAATTAAAATTACCCTTATTTGCAAGAGGGCATTACTGCGAACTACGAGATGGTGAGCAAATTAACTAGAAAACAATGAAAACAGTAAGAAAATTTAGTAAGAAGGCAGTATACACAATCAGTATAAGGAATCAATAGTCTTTATATACTAACAAGAAGTTAGAAGTTTAAAAAAAAATTTCATTTTCAGTTGCAACTCCCACCTCCCCTCAAAAAAAGATGTAATACCTAGGAAAAAACGAATTAAGGCATGTGCAGGATTTATATGAAGCAAATTTAGTTGTATTTACATGGATAAATCTTTAACATACAGTAGTAAATAAAAACTATTAGAGCCCTTGCTGGGTTGCTCAGCTGGTTGGAGAATCATCCTGTACAAAAGGTGGGGGGTTTGATTCCTGGTCAGGGCGCACACCTAGGTTGTGGGTTCAGTACCCATGTGGGGCGTGTATGGGAGGCAACCGATCCATGTTTCTCTCTCTCTCTGTCTCTCCCCCCTCTCTCCCTCTCCCTCTCTAAACATATCCTTGGGTGAGGGTTGAAAAAGAAAAACACAAAGAAACTATTAGAAATGAGATTGCTACTCAGCAGGTTATGATTTAAATAGTTTGGAAAACATACACTTTCCTATTTTATGACATTTATTTTATAAGAAAATCTACATCCAGGTTCAAATATTAGACAACTGAGAGTGGGTGACCATGTGGGTTGAGGGAGGAGTGGGCTAGAATATAACTGGAAATCAGGAATGAGAGCGTCCTACTGATTCTGAAAATGAGAATGCGCCCTGAAGTCTGTGCCAGAGACTTACAAAACATCGGAAAAATCATAATGCAGAAGGTGATTTAAATGTCATTAGAACATGTATATAATAAAAGTTAAATGGTCAAAATTCAGAACACTCAATACTGTATATGGATCACCTCAATTTTGTGTAAAGCCTATTATGAAAGGAGAGAGCAAAAAAATAGAATATTCACAATGTTATCTCCGAATTGTGAATGGTTTCAATTCTTTTTCCTTTTAAGATTTTTCACTGTTTACTACAACCTTTTATTAATTTTAGAATTAAAATAAACAGTAGCTATTAAAAGGAAAATGTGAAGAAAAGCACTCAGGGACTAGAAAAGAACACCTATTTTCAAATCCTCACTCTCTTGTTTATCAGCTACATGATCAGGGACCTACATTTTTAAACCTCAGTCTTTGCATCTGAAAAATGGGTCCAGTAATGCATTCAGTACATATCAGGATTACTGTAAGGATTATTCAAAGTAGCACAGGTGAAATAATTTATAACCCATAAAGTTATTCATGCTTCGTGCTTCAGAATCCCTCTGTTTTAGAAACATAATGTGTAGGAATAATACATTATGTGTCAATGCAAATAGTGTCAAAGGAACCATCCTGAAATCCTGTTTCTCCAGTGAACTATTAATCTTCCCTTTAAGAAGAATCAGTAAATAAATAGCCTTGAGTCAGTTCAGGTTGCTGACAAATTAGTTCAAGCCACACCAGGTTTTACCACCAAATAAATTATAAAATCATTTTATTTTCAGAATTTTTGATATTAGAGTTGTACATAAGGGATTGAAACAATCCTATTGTCTTATTTACGTAAAATCAGAAAGAACAACTCTGCAACCTGACATAGATTTATCTAGCTAGAAACCTAAATGTTTCAAGGCAATGCAAAATGAAGCTTATTCGGAACTGGAGGTTGGCACAGTGGGTTGGGCAAAAGCTGGGGTGACAGGTACAGCAGGCGGTAGAGACACCGGGAAGCAGGGGCACGAGGACCTTGGTAAGCAAAGATCCACGGCCTGAAGGTCAAGGTGAGGACCTTAAGCTGAGGCCAGGTTTGCCTGAGGCAAAGAGGAATGAGAAGACTGTGCCGGGAGGGCAGCCTTAGAGCCCCCGCCCGGTCAGGGTCCACATCAAGCACGGCGGCGATTCCGGGCCCTCCGGGGCCTGCTCAGCCGGGCGCCCGCCCTCCCCAGCGGGTCCTGGCTTCTCCGCGGAGCCGCGGTCACGGCCGCCGAGCCAACAGACGGCGGGGCTGTGTCCCCAGCAGCTTCCAAATGTAAAAATACAGTCATTCAGATGTTTTCTGTGTGCACCCGTTTCCTCTTTACTCTTCTAAGTGCAGCGGCAAAGGGATAGTTTCCATGTGGAACAGGGGCTTCCTGGCCGCCTTCATTCACATGCTTTCGGACCCCTGCCGTGTCCCCAGCACAATGTTACAACTGGCGGTGTGCAGAGGACATCGGACAAAGTCCCTCTCGTACGCTTCTCTTATTAGTGAACCTGTGTTTTATCTCACCAGCTATATTTAAAGCTGGTTAGGAAAAGGGTACAAACTTTCAACGAAGATGAATACTGCCTGAGGGTCTAAGGAATAACTTGGTGACTATAGTTGACAACACTGTATTGTAAAGTGGAAATCTGCGAAGAGAGTAGAATAAATGTTCTCACAAAAATTGTATATATATATACGTAGCTATACACAGAGTGATGAATGAATTAACTAGACGGGGGAATCTTTTCACCATGTGTACGTATATCAAATCATCACCATGTGCATTTAAATACCTTACAATTTTGTCAATTATACCTCAATAAAACTGAGTTAGTAAATTTTATTTCATTGATTTTTAAATCAAAACTAATTTGTAAGAAGTGCCCACATCCCCTCCAAAACAGGCACACATGCAAAGCAAAAACAGAAATGAAAGCTGAAAGCACGGCTCTGCCAACCGTAGAACCAGTTATAAGTGGTTCTTGAATCGCCCTCTGCACTTGTTCTGTAATCAGGATGAGGAACAATTGGAAGTTATCTATCTGCCCATTACTCCCTACCTGGAGGCTAGCAAGAGGCTGGAATTAGAATGAATGTCACTAATGCCTCCTCTCACCAATTTATCTTAAAAGTTCTGACCACATTAATCTCTCTCCAGAGCATATCCAATTTCTGCTAAAACTCCAAAGGATTTCTATTAGCTACCCAAACAAACAAAGATTAAGAAAACTGGCCTAAGCAGTTTTTCATTATCTGGTCCAAGCTGCCACTGCAGTGCGGGAGAGAGACCCATGTCATAACTCTGGTTGACCCGGGCTCCATTCCGCAGGCTGTCACTCGCCCCTCCACTGGCAGATGCCGGGCCCCTCTGTGCGCACCCCCTGAGCATGCCCTTCCTTCTGCCCAGGCCGTTCCCACACCTTCCGGGGCTCCCGACTCTACCAGCCACGAGTCCGCAAGTGACCCGGGCCTGGCCGATCACGAAACCCCTTCTTCCAGCAAGAAGAGCTGTTTCTGTGACCCAGGAACGACCTCCCCCAGACACTTTTGTCGCAACGGTTAGGAGAAAGACACACATCACAGAGATTATATCTGGAAGGTCCACAAAAGCCTGAAGCTGTCAGAGGCCAGATTTATCCCACAAACATACCCCAAAATTGAGAATTTTTTTCTTAAATATTCCTTAGCTGCCCGAGACTGGAGTCGGTAACTGAAAGTAGAGGTAAGTGTGAAGCAAAGCTAGAAGAATGATAAACCAACTTGGAAAGACAAAAGCACCAAATTTTTGAATCCTGGAGTGAGGTTTGGTGTATATTCCAAATATTCTACAAAAATGTCTCCCCCCTGCCCAGGAAAAGACACCATGTGTAGAAACACACATTGCCTGGCAACTTCAGTCATCTACCTTGAATTTCAAGTTATCTTGTCCTTGGGTTTCATTTTAGGACCTTGGATCTATTTTTATTAATAATCAAGACTTTAGGTTCATGTTTTACGTTCTGTTACATATAATGGTCTGTATAACCCTCAGATCTAATGTACTGTCAATGAGGTTGCTTAATAAAGAGATCTATACGAAACTGAGGGCCATATGCCCTGGCAAAATGTTTACGTCTCTTTCAGTCTTCTTTTCTTTACTTCTGGCACTCCGAACTTCCATTGGGGTGCCCACCCAAAATCCTTGTTTTCCTCTCGCTGCATCCCCAGACCTAAAGCCCTGAGATTTCCAGATCAAAGTCAGACCTCAGACCATCTGGAACAGTTGACTGCACATTCAGTGTAGGTCAAATCTCACCTTTCCCCCCACTCCTGCTTCTCTGAACCACCAAGAATCTACATGACATGGACCCATCTGCTAATTCACCAAGAAAATCAGCCAAATTCTTTTTTTCTTCTTTAGTTGGCTTAATGCAGATTATAAACAAATGACTGACTGACTCGTCACTTTCCATTCAGCTGTTTACTTGCTGAGTGGGTAGACCCCGCCTTGGATAGTTTATCTGCTATGTAGTGATTTTGAAAAGGGCCTCGCCAGATAATTCTGTCCTGCCATCTCCTCTCGGCTGTGCCAAGAAAGGGGTTGAGCTGGGACCGGGACAGAGGCGCTTTGGCAGGGAAAGATAAATGTGGACAGGTGGTTGGCAGAGAGGGATGCTACCGAGCTGGCCACGTTTGAAGGGACAGGTGGGTAGGCCTGGCTGTCATCACCAGAGCTTGTTGGCTTGTGGCCAAAAGCCAGGGTGGAATTTTAATCCCAGAGGATGCGAATCCAGGAGGTGAGTTACAATGTGGATGCTTGGGTGGGAGCCAGACACGGACACTGCCAGTGTGAAGGGAAACAGAGGTGAAGAGAGCCCTGCCTGTTGCTCAGGCAAAACCTTCATGCGTAGGGGATGGGGAAATGGGGACACTGAACGACGGGAAACAAAGATTTTAGATCAACAAACCCCATCAGTTTCAGCAGCTTCAACTGGGTCAGGGTATTTTCTTTCTTTTAATAGCGTTTTCTTGAGCTACTCAATGACAGGGTCAAGAAAAGTACTTCCTAAGGCTGCTAGAAAAGTTCAATGACACATTGTGTGCAGATGCTTCATGAATGCCATCACGTTCGCAAACAAATGTCAGCTGTGTATTTGTCAGAGACAAAATGGAGCATGTTTTAAAATAGAGGTTGTAGAAATGGATAATTCAACACTAATAGCTGGAGACATCCATACCTCGTGTTCAAGAATGAGCTATAAGAGAGAAGGTCAGCAAGGAAATGGAAGACTTAGATAACACTCTAAGTAGACAGCTATGAAGCACTCCACCCAACAAGAACCAAATAGGCATTTTTCTCACGTGAATATGGAAGAGTCTACAAGAAAGTCCACATGTTAGGCCACAAAACCAGGAAAAAAGTCTCAATAAGTTTGAAATTATACAAAATATGCTTTCCAACCACAATGGAATGAAATTACTATTGATAACAAAAGGACATTTGGAAAATTCACAACGATGTGCTACAAAAACAACACATTCCTAAATAACCAGGGATCAAAGAAGAAATTGAAAGGGAAATTAGAAAATACTTTTATATGAATGTCAACAAAAACATAGTATACCAAAACTTAAATGATTTGGTGAAAGCAATGCTCAGAGAAATTTAGAGCTGTAAAAACCCACACTAACAAAGGTCATACTTTATCTATTGTGTATAATGTTGCAATGGAGTGTAGGGGAGTGCAGATGCCTCTTCGAGATAGTCAAGACATGGAAGCAAACTAAAAGTGTATCGACAAATGAATAAAGAAAATGTGGTATATACATACAGTGGAGTATTCCTCAGCCTTAAAAAAGAAAATCCTGCAATGTGCAACAATATGAATGAACCTTGAGGACATTATGCTAAGTGAAATAAGCCAGTCACAACAATCTAACATAGTCAAACTCATAAACTCAGAACATATAATAGTGTCTTCTTCAAATAAGATGATTACTCTTCAAATAATGTCCTTTCTTCAAATATAAGAGGGTATTATTCTACTTGTAACTCAAATGTAAGATACTTCTATATAATATCTATAACACATAGACCCTTAGATAGTATCCTAAGTGAGTAGGTTATGTGTGATTAAAACTAGCTCAAAATGTCAGTGAATTAAGCTTAAAACCATAAAACTAAGTTGTCCAAGGATTCTCAACAACAGCCAAGTAAATGTTCCCCTGTTTTATTTAATCAAACCATTACATGTATTATAAAATTTTAAAGCACACTCTAAATTACCCATGGAGCAAAGAATAAATCACAAAAATTAGAAAATACTGTGAACAAATTAAAAGTGAAACCACAACATCTTAAAATTTGTGAACTTGGGTAAAATGATGCCTAAAGAGAAATTCACAGCATTAAATGCCTCTATTAAAAAGTAAGGGTCTCAGATCAATAATCTGGGCTTATACTTTGAGAAAAATAGAAAGAAATTAAACCTGAATTCAGCAGAAGGAAAGAAATAGCAGAAATCAACTGAGAAGAGGAGAGCGAAGCCATAGAGAACATCAGTAATACCCCAAAACATTAATTAAATTGAGAAAGCTTTTGTTCTACAGATCAGGATAAAGAAAGACGACACAGAGAGCCAATATCAAAAGTGAGAGAGGCGAAATAACTACAGATATTAAAAAGATAACATGGACCTATTATGAACTGTCAGGTTAACACCACCATGTATTGCAAAGAACGTAGTTACTAGAACTCTCATAGACTGCTGGCAGGGATACAATATAATATATAGCCTCTTAGGAAAAGTTTGGCAGCTTCGTAAAAAGACAAAATAAATTACCATGTAACCCAGCAATTCTACTTCTAGGTATTTATGTAAGAGAAATGAAAATAGATGCCCGCACAAAGGCTTGTATGCAGATGTTCATAGCAGCTGGACTAACCATGGCTCGAAATGAGGAACCGCTAAGATGTTCATCAAAAGGTAGACAAACAAATGTGGCACATAGAAACTATGGAATACTACTCAGCAATAAAAAGAACACTACTACTGAACATGCAATGACAGAGGTGATTCTCAAAGCTTTATGCTGAGAGGAGTAAGCCAGACAGAAGGGACCACGTATTTTATGATTCTATTGATAAGAAAATCTAGAAAAGGCCAAACTATACTGACAGATTAGCTACTGCAAGAAGCCCTGATAGGAATAAGGAATTAACTTCTAAAAGGCCCAGGAGAACTTAATGAGATTACAGGATTGTTTCATAGTTTTATTGTAGTGGGAATTACTTAACTATGCTAAATTTTCAAAAAACTTGTTAAATTGTACATATAATAATTTTAGTGTTTGTATCTTATACCTTCATAAAGCTGATTTTTTAAATTTTAAATTAAGGACACTATAGAAGATGTATTTCTTCAAACGGATTATACGTTGAAAGGGGGTGAAAAATATTCTGAAAAAATATGGTGTGCAAATTGTTAAGAATGTGTAAATAATAGACACCTGCTCCCTAAACATACCAACTTATCGAAAATTTGAGACAGTAACAACATGTATTGTCATATTGAAAAACCTGTTTTTGGCCAAATTAGAGTGGGTCAAATTCACCTGCTATTGAGAAATATAGGGTGTCCCCCCAAAATGTACACACACTTAGAATAATTATAAAGAAAGAGTTTATTAAAATACATTTCATTTTCAAAATTGAGCTATCAGTTGTTGAAGTGTGTATACATTGTTCTGGGACACCCTGTATATTAATCTTTTGAAAAATATTGACATATACAGGCTTTCCTATTTCAAAATTACAAAGGATAAAATGTATTTGCAACATTAAAACAACTAACCAGTTTATTAAAATATTCTATCATTGAGGTTGTTGGACACTACACATAGATAATGGTCGAGTCAGCAAGGGCAACTCTGAGCAAAATTCTGGTATCATAGGAATGTTGACTATACAATATTTTGATAAAATCTCCACGTACAGAGCTGTATCTGGAGGCTTATGCTATCATTGTTAGTAAAACAAGGTGCTTATCAATCAATATTTAAGCCGCAGTGACTGAGAGGAGTGGTGATTGAAAACAGACCGCAAACACACGCAGAAACACCCAGTACACAGCTGGCACTTGCCAAATGTTTACTGAATGGAATTAAGTCCAGTCAATGAAATAAGACATAGGTTTAAAATAATGCAGCAATTTGAGTTCAGCCAGAAAAGCTTATCCAATCCAAACAAGATGTACCAGGGTCCTTGAAAAATTCAAGCCCTTTAAGTAGGTCAATAGAAATGAGAACAACAGGAGAAACTTGAGCAAACACCCAAGAGGTAATTGCCATTGCGGGAGCATCTTCACACTTCACTGAGACAATGTGAGGGGCCTCAACGTGGCCTTGAGCACAGAAGCACATGTGAGCCTCAGGAACCTCCCTTCTTCCTTCTTAAAAGGCAGCTAGAGAAAGGCTGGGGGCCAGTCCTTGTCCTTTCCTCTTAGGCACCCTGCTTATTCTAGAACCCTGGGTCTTAGAGTCACCCTTAGAATTCTCATTCTGAGAGGAGGCACCCATAAAAATGAGTCTTAAAAAACCCAAGCACCCTAGAACCCTATCCACATTTTACCTGTCCTGGGGATTACCTCAAACAAGCAGATAAAGCTGATTGGCAGCAACTTGGGAAACGTCACTCTCCTAATGAGGCTCAAAGACTGCCCCCCAAAATGCCGCGTGCCATCCCAAGCTCCTTCCAGTGAATACACATCACCCCAAATCGCCAACTACCCATCCTCCCACGAACATCCAGAAGGGTGGCTGTTGGCGCCCATCTTTTCCACAGTCCTGTATTCTCTACGATATTCACGAAAAACATTTCTAGTCATTTTGACACTCGGGTTTTTTGTGAGGATGGTAAACCCCCTGCCTTTGAAGGCTTGGAAATGTCTAATTCCTACAGAACGTAATGGAGTCCAGAATCCCTTCAGGGCCAGGAAAAGCTTCAGGCATCAAAGATAAGGAGGATTAGCCAGGATGTTCTAAAATAGTTAGTGCTAATGAAATGTACAAAAGGAAGGTTTATAAGCCTATGTCGGGGAAATTTTCAAACCCCTCAAGGTGAATGGAAATGGGGGAGAGAATTCTAAAAGACTCCAGCTTGCCCGGCCGGGCGTGGCTCAGCGGTTGAGAGTCGACCTAGGATCCAGGCGATCGGGGTTCGATTCCCGGTCAGGGCACATGCCCGGGTTGTGGGCTCGATCAATGACTCTCTCATCATTGATGTTTCTCTCTCTCTCTCTCCCTCTCCTTTCCTCTCTCTGAAATCAATAAAGATATATTTTAAAAGACTCTAGCTTACCTGTGTGGGTTTACTTCGCTGTTATTATTGAAACCTCTATCACCTCTACAGAGTTTAACTCATGTACCTTCTAAGCAGCACCTCCTAAGTCCTTCCTAACCAGTACCAGCCCCCTGGGGATTCCAGATACAAAGAGTAACAGGACTTAGTGCCTGTCCTCTAACAGCTCACCCAAAGCATGGAGACAAGTAAGTAGGTGCTGGGCTGTGATGCAGCTTAGTGGGGGCCTTGGTTTCACCAGGTGACCTGAGAGCACAGCTAGGCCAGACTAGGAGTGAAGGTCAGAACAATGAAGTCTTTGCAAAGGAAGTGACATCTGAGGTCAGTCTTACAGATGGCAGGTAAAGCAGCCAAAGACAGGTGATTAAAAGAGCAAAGAGGAACTAAATCAGGCAGAAGAAACAAGTGCGTGAAAGTAAGAGTGGCGGTCCTGAGGCTGTTGCATTTAGGGAGAGGTGTGCGTTCTGTAAGGCTGGGAAGCTGGGGGAAAAAGCCGAGGTGGACAATGAAGCTGCTCATGGACACGGGAATATGAGAGGAGGAAAAGGTGGGGGACACAGTAAGTACAAAGAGTTCAATGTTGATAAATAGCATTTAGCAGTAAGATCTGAATATAAAACTTCTTTCCTGAGGCAAAGCTCGATATTCCATTTGTTCTACAGAAAAACTTGATGTTTTCCTTGGGCCTATTGTTCTGGACACCTTAAAAATATTAAATTCACTGAAAGCGTAAGTACAGCATGGACCTGTTACTGTAAATTCCCTATTCTACTTATATTGGCAAGCTGTTTTACAGCCATGTTGACTTTTAAGAAATAATTATGAACTGTTCCCCTTGAGGTCTGTTCATTGAATTATTGAATGGCACTGCAGACAAAGGTCAAAAACAGGATTTTCTATGCACAGCGCACACTACTTTCCATTGCTTGGGCAGGACAGAATTATTTAGGCGCCCACTGCTGCAGCGAGGAGCTACCAAGGAACTACAACTTTTAAATAAAAATAAATAACAATTCAGCTCAATAGATCCATCAGGGAATTTGCCCATCTTATCCACATTTCCCCAAAACACAAAAGTACGGAGAGGAAAGGTAATATTGAAAATATGGAACATGCTGAGAATGTGGGACAAAACCTACTTCTCAGGGTTTGTCCTGGTGCACTGACTCCCATAAGGAGTAAGAAAGTAGCACGGCCCACATGATAAAGCTCTGTTCAGTGAACATCCAGCCGCTCCCAGCCACAGAGACTGCATGTCTGCGTCAAGAGCAACCACATGTCATGTATAAAACTAAGGTCAACTGAGCAGCAGATTTCATGCTAATCATTATCCTGGAAGACATGATTTTCCATAGTCTCTTGGAGGAAAATTTATCTCAATTTGTGTGGATTTTTAACAAAAATGTTCAGCGGCACGTTTTTGAATGAACCTTAAATTTGTCTGAGTGAAAGAATCCCTCCAGCGTATTTGCGGCATTTTGCAATGTCAGATGTTGCTTCCAGCTGCAAGAAAATGTATCCTTTATGCTAAGCTTCTTAGAATGTTCACATCTGTAGCTCCACGTGGAGCCCAGCACCCGCAAGGTGGTTGGTTCTGTACACCGTTGGACGACATCACGCACAGCACTGTCACACACGCAACGACTGGCTTTTCACGTGGGGCCCACCGCTTCAGCAGAGCCTTTATTATTCATGCCAATCTGGCTTTAGTTCCTCTTCCATAGACACTCCAGATTAAATCGTCTTCATTATCATTACAGAACTAGATGAATAAGTGCCACATCTGCTCGTGCAGTGGTTTATTATCTGTTCCGATGAGGTTTGGGATGAATAAAAAAATAACCACAGAGGAGACAAAAGCACCCAGTCTTATGCCCACTGTGAAATGCAGGACCAGCTATGCTCTCTCTCAAAACCCACTGGTGTCCCCCTCCCGCTGAGTGGGGAGTTACCATCTAACGAGTTGATGCAAGTTAACACGGGAAGGAGGCAACGCAGACAGGAATCCATCCCGAACAAATGAGCAGGAAGCCGGCTCGCGCTCAGGGCCTAATGAAGACCTTCTATTGTTCAATTCAATTCCCAGCCCACCCTTTCAAAGGAAAATCTGAAGATCTGTAAATATTTTCCCAACAATCCCGTATCGGATTTTGCATGCAGAACAAGGCTGTTTAAACCTGCTGAATAGGAAGACAGCAACACACTCCAGCTGTGCCATTCATACGGGGTTTAGGATCCATCTTAACTATTACTCATAGGCCACAGCGTCCGTTTCAGGACTATCACCAGGCCTGCAGAGTAAGAGCCTGCGCGTTCCTGGCCTAGCGCCGGCCAGGTCTACAGTCAAGCCTTTGTCGGCACCTAACCTGACCGAGTCTCCCATTTCCCATAGGCCAGCCGTCTCACTCAGTGTGGCTGAGGTCATAGGTGTAAACGGTCTGTTTCTGCCAATACCAAACTACAACAACAATAAATAATACCTACTCCGATTTTAATGTACAAACAAATCACCCGGGAATCTTGTTTAAAAAAGGCAGATTCTGACTTAGTAGGTCTGGAGTGGGGCCTAAGAATTCATTTCGAGGAAGCTCCCGAATCAGCTGACGCTGCTGGCACTCAGAAGGTACCAACATGGAGGGGGACCCAGGATGCTGGATAATGCCAGGCGCCTGTGGCTCCTGAGCACGCAAATCTAGCTCTCCAAAAGGAGATACACTGTAAGTATAAAATCCAGGTCAGACTGCAAAGATTTAGTACAAAATACTGAAAAGTTATTCGTAATTTTATATGGAGTACATGTTTAAAGGGTATTTTGGATATGTTGAGTTACATAAAATATATTACCGAAATTAATTTCACCTGCTCATTTTCACGTTTGTAAATGTGGCAACAATAAATTTAAATTAAATTACATACGTGACATGTGTATTTCAACAGCACTGAGAAACAATTTATGAGATTGGTTATGTTTCGTTTTTTAACATATGTTAAAATGGTATATATGCATCTGCCTGTATGTATATATTATATATGATATGATTATCACCATGCCTGATAAAGGACCTCTAACAACAGGCCTTCATGGAAGTGAAATAACTTTATTTTTGTAATCCTCACCCGAGGATATTTTTTCCATTGCTTTTCATAGAGAGAGGAAGGGGGGTGGGGGGAGAGAAGCATCCATGTGAGGGAGACACATCAGCTGGTTGCCCCCCCAACACGCCCTGACCGGGGCCAGGATCGAGCCTGCAACCCAGTTATGTGCCCTTGGCCGGAACCGAAGCCGGGACCCTTCCGTCCGCAGGCCGACGCTCTAGGCCCTGAGCAAAACAGGCCCAGGCAATAACTCTGTTCTTGATTCTAACCAGTAAATGCTTTCAACTGTAAGAAAAATCAACCTGTTTATTTAGCTATAGGAAAAGTATGTGCTTGGGAAAAGGGGTAAAATAAGATTCTACAATGTGTAATTTAGGGTCTCTTACTCCATTTATTTTCAATTCCCTTTGCTCTGATACAATGTTCAGGCCCATTGACAACTGAAAAAAAAAAAAAAAAATCCAGAGGGAAGAAAAAAAAAAGACAATCCCCTCTCTGTAAGTCTCTATATAAAGAGCAAGGAAACTTTTCTAGAAACCAGTAAACTTTATTCCCATCTCAATGTTCCAAACACACATTCCCAATCCTGAGCCAATCCCTGTGGCTTGTAAACTGACAGGTTCTTATTATCTTAGACACCACTTCTTGAATCAGTCACTGGTTAAAGCAGTGGAATTAGCAAAAGGGGCTCGGACCAACCATGGTCCACTCCTAGGGAAGTGAAGCTGATCCTCAAAAGTTCAAGGGTGTCACCCAACGGGACAAAAAAGTAGCATGGAGGGAAATAAACTCAATGCCAACAACAGTGTGTGGGACCCTACTCCTGTGTTAATATGTAAAGAATTATTATCTTGAAGAAATTACACTAATTAATGGTGAACATTTTTTAAACCCCCGAAAATATACAGGAAGATTTACAACAGCACCCAGAATTGTATCACTCAGCAATAAAATTGTGGTAACTCTCCCTCTTGGTATTTCCTTAGGCGCGCACATGCGCATACGTCGTATAAACTATAAATACTCAACACTAACTTTCCTCTTTCTCCTATTCAGCCTGCTGTTTACATCATCTTTTTCTAGCTCCAAATATTCCGTTGTACATATATACTGTATGTAATGTATATATACATATATATATACCGTGTATATATGTACAGTTACATATATACTGTAACTCAGCACTTCCCATGGGCCTCCAGATGTGAAACCACTCGGGCCTCCGGGCAGCCAGGCAGGGCTGGGGCCGCTCACACAGCTGTGTTCGAGCGAGGTGCGGGTGGCCCTCCCCCACGACCAGGTGTGGGGAGCACAGCGTTAACTCCCACTGATTTCAGATACTTACGCTATCTCCAAACTTCCGTTATCACAAACAAATCATTATTCACATTGTTAGACACATATTTTCCCAGGGGAGAGAGCTGATGACAGAATCTGAGACATTTGTATTTTCAGCAGGTTTTTAAAGGCCGTAAGAAAAATTGAGATGTGAGACAGGAGTGGTTATAACCCCGTCTGCTTCACTGTCACCCTTCCTAGGCCTACAACTTCGCCACACAGCAAGAATCCCAAAGAACAGCCACGTTCATTTGACACCACTTGGGGTAACAATTAGAACTGAAGTGACCTGTTTCACTAGACTTACTGGTAGTAACATAGTGTTATTGTCAAACAGAGACAGAGGAGGCCGGCTTCCTTAATGTTCAGCTCACAAATGGTTGCTGTGAGCCAGTATTTGATCCCTGGATAGTGCAGCAGGTTTTATTCAAATTTCCCAGTGTGAAAGAGTGGGCGGGTGTGTGTGGGGGGGTGTGTACTTATATAAGACAGGAGAAGAAAAACAGACAGGCAAATAAGAAGACAAAAAACAGACACGCAAGACACTTTTATTTTTTAATCTTCTCCCGAGGATATTTTTTCCATTGCTTTTTAGAGAGAGTGGGAGGGAGGGAGGGAGGGAGGGAGGGAGGGAGGGGGGGAGAGAGAGAAACACCGATGTGAGAGATCATCTGCCTCCCACACGCGCCCCTACCGGGCCAGGGATCGAGCCTGCAACCGAAGTACGTGCCCTTGTTTGGAATCGAACCCGGGACCCTTCAGTCTGTGGGCTGATATTCTAACCACTAAGCCAAACTGGCCAGGGCAGAAGCAACATTTTTAAATAAATTTGGCTGATGCTAAAAAAATGTTCAGTTAAAGCCTTATAGCAGCGTTCTTCCCAAAGTAGCTATTACTAGGCCCATTTTACAAAGAAGGTAAAGGCTCACAGAGTAATCAAACCAGAAAGTCTTTAGAGCACTCTGACTCAAAATCTCTTGCTCCCGTTTCGAAGCCAGCACTACCCTGCAGAAAGGAACTGCTAGCATGGTCCGATTCCAGGCCATGTGGGGAACGCATGGTAAACACACACACACACACACACACACACACGCGTGAAACAACACATGTTGATCTGAATGAAAGTTGATCTTGGTAACAATGTGGTAGTTCTCCCCACTCAGGGAGCTGTGCGGTAAAGATGCCAGGTCCACATTGGCATGGTGCAAGCCCCCTGTGAACATGGCTGATTCCTGACTACGCACAGACCAGTTTAAGTTCTGAGAAGAGATTTGCCAGCAAAGCCTCCAAGATGCCTGAACGGCTCAGCACCAGGTACTGTACAGCTGGTTATTTTGTGCTTATTACTGCCGTATCCGTTAGACTATGGAAAGGTTGCCAATAACCAGACACAGAATTGACTGGGCCAATGGCATCTTGATGTTAAATTCTGTAGAAATTGATGAATGAGCTATGAAGTCAGAATGACTTATTGGGATGATTAAAAACATAATTTTATGCATCAACAGTTTGAGACCACTTCTGAAAGAAGCCCTTCAGATCAGGAACTGGAATCCCGAAGGTCAAGGGGAGAGAGAGCCCCAGTGGGGAAGCTTCAGAAAAAACTTCTACCCCACCCCCCCAATCTCTGAACCTTATCTCTGGTCCAGTACCCCTCTCAGCGTTGGATTCATTCTCTTTTCAGTTCCTTTAGCTGGCCTCTTTTTAACTCTCTTTTCTGTTCCTCTTTAGTTTTGCCTGCTCCTGAGCCTCTGGATGACAATAAAAGTACGAAGTAAACTCCATCAGCAGACTTCCTACAAAGGTGGGAAAATACTGCAATGGCTCAATCAAAGTATTTGCTCACATACCAGCTAAAATCACTCTGCCCAACACACTTCTGAAACCTCTGCCTCAAGGAATTGTGTCCTCAAATACAGGCCAAAAGACAACACAAACAAGAAGTGGAAAGCTGATACTAAGAAAGCAACACCTTTCCAAGCGGCCAAGGCAGATGACCAAGGACAAAGCTTTCCTTTTTCTACGGCAAGTCTTTTCGCACGAGTGATGACCCATGAGCATGCAGAGCAAACAGCGCCCCAATAACAACGCGGTGTCCCCGTGCCTAGCACCGTTTGGCTTTCCGTATTTATTTGCTCGATTTTATACCTCAAGGTGGCCCTCGTAATGATTTTGATAAAGAAATGTGATTCATACCTGGATGGCTGCAGAGAAAGCTCAAAATACAAAATCCATTTAGTACCAATTAGTCTCAGAACATTATTTATGTCACCTGTCACGATGGCAGATATTAGCGAGAAAATTTTTCTCTTTCTTTCGGAACAGTTTATCAATCACCCTTGCTCCTGACAAGCCCAGAGGGGGAGCGCATTTTTCAGGGTGTATTAGAAGACGCTAAAAATAAAAGGTGAAACGAGTGTTTATGAGAAGAATATGGGCTGATTACAAAGACCTGAGAAGAGACTTCAGTCCTCAGGCCACTGCAGGCAGCGCGAGCAGCCGGGCTCGCTCAGACGCATTGGAGTGCTCCCGGGTGGAGGGAAGAAACCTTCCAGGGGGTTCTTAAACGGGGAATGGGCAGAGATGAGGGGCTTACACAGCACTGTGATTAATACCGGGCTTCCACCAAGCAACGCGCAACATGTTGATAATTCGGTGCTTCTCAAATTTGCGAAGGTGACAGAATTCAGGTTACCCAATAGAGTCAAACAAGCAATAAAATCCTTGTACGAGAAATGATAATATTTAGTACTTACACAAGATTGTGCTATTTTCATCTTGAAAGTGGCAGTGAGCCGCGTTTCGTCCTGAGAGCAGCAATCTGGAGGTCCTTGCTCTGGTCTCAGTTTCCTCTGGGCCAGTCGTTCAATGCCAGCAAGGCCTCTTTTCCACGCGTGGCCTCCAGGAGCCTAAAAGCAGAGTTTCTCAGTGCTGGCAGCATGTTAGAATTACTAGGGAGGCTTTCAAGTAGGTTTATGAACCCCTACCCCCAAACAAACTAAGTAATACTCTCGGAAGGGGGTTCAAAAGCAGCCAGGACGCAAAGGGTGAGGGGAGATGGAAGATGGGTGCAGGCCGCTCCACCCACACCGGCTGGTAGCGCGTTTAATGAGCAAGGGCGCTTCCTCACCATGCAAGCCGAGGAGCAGATCTCCGCACCCGCCCAACAAGCCTTGAAAGTTTACTTGGAGGCCTAAGCAGCATGGAGCCAGGTGCACCGTCCAGCTTGTCTCCACAACACATTAGGGTCTCCAGGCCGCGTCCTGGAAAGGGGCGCCTGCTGCGGGGGCGCGGGGAAGGTCAGGGCCGCAGGCTGCACCGTCCCAGGTCAGGACAGGGACTGAGGAGCCTGCAGCCGCCCAGGGCCCGCTCACAGCGGGGTCAGCGGGCAGTCGCTTCCTCCCCATGGCCACCTCCATCATTTTCCCCCGGTGACCCGATTTTACAATTTTATAGGCCCGCCTCTTCCGCACCAATGCCCTGCGCGGGCAGCAAGGGCTTTCATTGGCCTGGAGGCGGCGCCTTTGGCTGCACCCGAGGCAGATGCTACAGCAACAGTGCAGGCACGTGCAAAAGCAGGCACAGGTTGAGATCATGGTAATCAAGGTTAGTCCGGTTCTGTTTTCCACCAAGAGCCGGATGACTCGAACCATTCACTTACAGTCGCCCAGGCTGGGAGCCGGATCGCTGAGGGTGTTCACCTGTGTCCCCATGTGATTTAATGAAGATGGTACATTACAGACCCATTGGGTATGAGCACACAACGTCCTGTGGGAACGATGGCACAGATTCCTCCTTGCGAGGCAGTAACAATGTCCAAGACCATCTGTGATATTGCGATTTATAGTAAGAAATAAGTATTTGGTCTTCCCCCTGGTTTCTGGCAAAGAGCACCTAAAATGCTGGTTATTTATGAGCGTGGCAGGAAGGTGTCTTTTATTATGTTGATGGGGACTATTGGACTCCACTTACAGATGGGGTTTTATTGCCCCAGGAACCAACCAGTTGATTTAGAGGGTTAGAACTTGCAGTTCCACCCCCCATCTCCAGGGAGGGGAGAGAGACTGAAGGTCGAATGGATGGGCAATGGCCGATAATTGAAGCGATCGTGCTTGTACAAGGAAGCCTCCATAAAAAACAAACCGAAAAAAAGAGGGCTGGGATTGGAGAGCTTCTGGGCTGGTGAACACGTGGAGAGTGGTGCCCTTGGAGAGGGCGTGGGAGCTCTGCCCCTTTCCCCTTGCCTCCCCCTGTGCATCCCCTCCACCTGGCTGTATTTTTTTTAAATAATAAACCAGTGGTACAGTAGCAGGTTTTTCTGAGTTCTGTGAGCCGCTCTAGCAAATTAATTGAACCTGAGGAGGGGGAAGCTTCGAATCCTCTGATTTACAGCCAGTTGGTCAGAAGATAGGTGGCCTGCATTTGCGACTGGCCTTTGAAATGGGGTAGGGGAAGCCACGTAGGACTGATCCTTTAACCTGTACAATCTGATTCTCACCCTGGGTAGACAGTGTTAGAACTCAGTTGAATTAAAGGACACCCACCTGGTGTTCAGAGAATCGCTTGTTGATGTGGGGAACCCACCTCTCGCGCCTCCTTGGGCCATCCTATTTTGGGGGACAGCTTTTCTCATTGAATACATTTCAGTATTCAGGAAAGACAGGCTCTGCCAGCTATCCTTTGAGGTTTGTTGGGTGAATTTAGTAAGAGCTCCTATATGTGCTGTACTGTCCTTCAAGCCGACGGAGGGGACAAAAACGGTGGCCAAATGATAGAACCAGTAGATCACTGACCTTGAAGAGAGGGAGATTAGCAGGCTATGTGACCATGGGGCAGATTCTCCCTTGTGCCCAGGGAAAACCCAGGGTTCAGGACTCCAACCGCCCAGGTGGAAGACACAGCCAAAGATTTCTGCCACACAACTATTGGGTCACATTCGGGCTACCCGATAAATACCTGGGTGGCATAACCAGTCAGTGCCAAAATAGTTGCTATCTTTTAATGTGACAGAATGACTGCCCAGTTCCAGTGATACCCATCCGCATCCCTGCTGCAGTCGGGTTGGTTCTGTTTAGAGTGATTATTTTTGTTCCCCGCATAGGGGTGTTCAGGTACTCAAACGTCCATAGCCAGGGGTGAGCCACATGAAGCCATCCAAAATCTGAGTGTAGCAACCCATGGTTCTGATGGTGGTGATTTTAGGACCCTTCTGAGAAGCAGTTTGATGGCTGCCTGTATAGTTTGATTGACAGCAAAAGGGCACCCATACAAAGTGTTATTGTGTGTGCCACAGGCCAGCTTTCTGGATTAGTAGTGGTAATATCGGGTGAATGAATAGTACTAGTTGGGGCTCGTTCTTTCTTTATATCCTGCTTTATGCCCATCTAGTCTCCTCCCTGGAGTGAGATACTCACCATGGGAATCCTGACGAGCAGAGTGGGGCAGCTGGCACATACCCAGCGGTTAATCGATTCCTCCGCCGAGCATATGGGGGGGTCCATTGTGGAAAGGTATTTCCATCAGGTGCGCATCCCAAGACCGGATACCACAGGATCAGCAGAAGTCTAAGGTGGAATAGACAGACAGTTACTAGCAAATTGCATGGGAAGTAATCCCCTTCTATAAGAAGCACACTGGGGCCTGATTCTTAGATGTTAATGTGGCTGCAGCTTTAGGAATCTAACCTAATTGTGTTTACCACTCATGCTGGCCAGGGGAGGCAGCGCCGTCAGGCGGTGGACAGGGAAGGTGTGAGGAACCTTCAGTGTCCCAGGTCAAGCTTGTAAGGCAACCAGCAGTCACATCCTCTGAATGACCTCCTCCAGCAGGTGGTGGGACCCATTTTTTTAATTTGGGGGGGGGGTATATTTAAACATCTCAGGTGATTCTAATGCTCAACCATAATTGAGAACCATCGGTTTAGAACTGTGGTTCTCAAATTTTTCTGCATATTCCAAGTTTTAAAATGTCAAATACTCACATCACATGCAACACCAGTTCCACCAGGATCTGTGGGCACGGACCCAGGCATCCGTATTTTGTAAAGCTCCCCCAGATGATTCTCATGTGCAGCCAAGTTAGTGGATCAGTGGTCGAGACCATTGCATCTCCAACTTTAATGTGGATATGAATGATTTGGGAATCCTATTAAAATACAAATTTGTATTCAGTAGGTGGTGCCTGCTAGTCTGCACTTCCAGTAAGCTCTCAGGTGCTGGTAATGCTGCTGCTCTGTGGACTGCATTATGGGGAGCAAGAGAGGTCCTAGAAAAGCAAATGCAAACTCCTTACACAGCCATTCACAGCCCTTCATGTCCATCAGAAAAAAAAAAAAAAATGTGCACACTTGGGCTAGAGAGCCTCAAAGTCATCTCTCATGAAGAGCTATCTGACGCCTACAGCTCTTACATGGCACATCCTCACCCTCACAAAATTATACGTTTTATTCCAGTACTTGCGACATCCTTCTAGAAGATACCAGAAATAAGCAAATGGAAGATGAGGATTACAAGAGAATCTTAAACCATCATCTGGCGTCTTGCCATATTTCCGGCCTGGGTCCATCCACTGCCTAGAGGGAAATGGCAAAATGTCCTGTGTTAGTAAAATGGAGAAACCGTGAGCAACCCAAGTCTTGAGGCTTGAGCCTCGAGAGCTGCAGACTGCAGGCTCCGCTCTGAATTTCCCATTCTCAATGGCCCGAGCGTCTGCCGTCGGAAGCTGTGCCAACTTACACGGTGCAGTAATAACAGAACTGGGTGTCAGAAAGTCCTTAAAGTTTAGAACCAGGAGAGGAAGTAGCTGAGAACGCCCAGCCCTTCAAGACTTTTAATAGATAATTCTTATATCTGTCTCCCTTTTTTTTGGATTTCACAGCCATCATCCTTGTCCAGACTTCTTTTTTCATAACCCTAAGACCAGTACATCAATTTCCTAACCAGCTTCCTTACTCCATTCCCTTGCTGCTCCATTTCATCCCCCCAGTTGGTGTGCAAGTCATGTTATTAGAAGATAGCTTTCATTATCAGGCCACATTTAAAAATCATCAGTGGCCCACATTTAAAAATCATCAGTGGTCCCCATTGCCAATAAAGTAACTGTTGTTGGACGATTCCAGTGGAGGGATCTCTGAGGAACCCACACCATGTTCCAAGAGGGAAGAGTTAAGTTTTTAATGCACAGAGGACTCAATGTTGGAATAAAACTACAGCAGCTACTGAGAGGCCTAGAATCTGTAGCACACCACTAGCAATAAGCACACTAAGTCCTCAGATTCTGGTTCCTAATACTATCATCCAGTAATAGAGACCAAGGCTCCTTGGGGAAATGGCTAATTCTCACTCAGGCCAGGGCAGGGAAAATACAAGGTAAGCCTAGAAGATTTCTTAATGTGTAAAAGTAAAGAATGCTCAAAAGTCAAAAGGATAGGGGCTTGTCAAAGGCACACAAAGGTGGAACAATTGAGCCACAAAATAAATAATGAGTGCAATATTATATTACAACATAAAATATAAAATAAATATATATGAGCCCATACTGATAAAAATGGATAGAAAGAGAGAGAATAAATCTTTACAAAAGAATTCCAGATTATTTATGTATATACACCAGGAAGTGAAACGTAGCACCTTCGCCCCCGCTCTTTGAGCATGGGCTGGACTTAGTGACTTACTTCCAAAGAACAAAGTATAGAAAACGGGGGAAAAGCAACTTTGCGATGCAGGAACTGGCAAATATTACCTTGGCCAGATAATCAAGGTCAGCATCACCTAGTAATAAGTTATGCTCATAGCACTTACCTCAAGGTGGTATAATGAGAGGGCATTTCATCTCTGTGGTCTTCTCAGAAACCTGTAACTCCAGGCTAATTATGAGAAAAATATCTGATAAACCCAAATTGAGGGAGATTATACAAATACCTGGCCAGTACTCCTTAAAACTGGTAAGGTCATGAATCACCTTAAGAAAGACTAAGAAATTTTCACAGACCAGGGGAGATGAAGGATCTATGACAACTAAATGTGAGTAGTATCTTGGATGGGAACCTAGAACAGAAAATGAACACTAGTGGGAAAACATGGGAAATCTGAGGAGAGGGTGGAGTTTGGTTAATAGCAATGTAACCATGATGGTTTCATAGTTGTGACAATGTACAATATGGAAATGCAGGATGCTAACATTAGGGAAAGCACTGGAGTAAGGAGTATATGAAGACTCTCTGTATCATCTTCACAACTTTTCTTTAAATATAATGCTGTTTTATTATTTATTTATTCATTTATTTATTTATTGGGGGGGGGTAATCTTCATCCGAGGATATTTTTCCATTGATTTTCAGAGAGAATGGAAGGGAGAGGAGGAGAGAGAGAGAAACATCGATGTGAGAGAGACACATCGATTGGTTGCTTCCCACAAGCAGAATCGAACCTGGAACCCAGGCACGAGCCCCCGACCGGGCATCAAACCTGCAACCTTTTGGTTCAGGGTCTGATGCTCCAACCACTGAGCACACCAGTCAGGGGTTATTATTTTAAAATATGTTTTTATTGATTTTTAGAGAGGGAGGGAGAGAGAGAGACACATTGACTGGCTGCCTCCTGCATGCCCCCTACTGGGGATCAAGCCTGCAACCTGGGCATGTGCTCTGATGGGGAATCAAGTGGCGACCTTTTGGTGCATGGGATGACATTCAACCAACTGAGCCACACTGGCCAAGGCAAATCTAAAGCTATTTTAAAATCAGAAGTTTATTTATTGCCCTGGCTGATGTTGTTCAGTGGTTAGAGAGTCAGCCCGTGATCATAAAGGCCTCGGGTTTGATTCCTGGTCAAGGGCATGTACAGGGGTTGCAGGTTCCATCACTGGCCCCGTTGGGATACGTGTGAGAGACAACCAGTTGATGTGTCTCTCTCACATCAATGTTTCTTCTCTGTCTCCCCTCTCTCCTTCCATTCTTTCTTAAAAAAATCAATGGAAAAAATATCCTTGGGTGAAAATAAACAAAAAGTTTATTTATTTTAAAAAAACATACCATCCATGTAAGAGACTGCACCCTTTCCCTTATTAGCTCCCTCCTCACATTGAGTCTGACCCTGAAGCAAATAATAAATGTGAAAGGAGCTGGAACCAAACAGAGAGCAGGTTTCTAGCTACACAGAGCCTAGCACAGAGAAGTTACTAAAATTTTTATTAAAGGAAGTAAAAACATGGTGACGGAAGATGATTTTACTTCGGGTGGTGGGAACACAATGCAATATGCAGATTATGTATCACAGAAATGTACACTTAAAACCTGTATGATCCTGTTAACCAATGTCATCCCAATAAATTTATTTTTAAAAATAGATTATAGAAAATAAAACAAAGATCATGCAAGGGGCTGTGGAAGGAAGGCATAGAGACGGAATAGACACATATTCTTGATCTACTGTCACCTGTGGTCTGACAGAGACGGTAAGCAGAGGGATTAAAGAGGAACACAGAGAGAAATGACTGTTGCCACCAGTTCTCTGTGAAAATGGAGACACATTTATGCTAACTGGGGGGGGCGGGGAGGGGGGCTCATTCATTATTTTAATACGGCCTCATAAGAGTTCCTGGACAGACGTGAATATTTCCATTTCATAGTTTTCACAGGCAGGTTAAAGGCTTCACTTGGGATTTCCTTGTGTACTTGAACAAAGGTGTTAGTCGACTGCAGTGAAGGTGAGTTTGTCCTAGGCTTCTAAGTCTTATGGAATGTAAATGACACGAGATCTCCCATCTCTAACACCTGAGGGTGTATTAATTAACAAAAGGAGAAGCTGCCAGATTGTGCTGCTCTAAATGACAATTGGCAGGATCTGTGATGAGTTACCCCAGCGGAGAATGTTAAGCCAATCCAGGCTTCGGAAGTTTGGGAATTCATAAACAACTTGTGTAAATGTGAAAAGTATTACCGAGCAAGACAACGTGAAGGCCCAGACTCCTATCCATCCATCGAGCCCAAATTCCTAAACCTTCCCTAGATCACAACTCGGACTCAAGCATCAGTTTCACCGTCTTCTTTCCCATCCAGCATCTCACTGATAGGCCGTCCCCTTCTGTCCCCTACAAGTATGACTTACCTCCTTTGGAGGGAAGGGAGAGGGCAGTGGAGGGTCGGAAGGAAAGCTCCCTCTTACAGGGCGAGTGTCGACTCTCTCCCCCTGCCGAGACGATGCCATGAGAAGGGGCTCCTGCCACAGTGGTCACCGGCCTCGAAACCTCTTCAGGTTAGCTGGCAATCAACTTTAACTTATTTTTTAAAACCTCTTTAGAAACCAGGTATACTTCCCTTATGAAAGAGCCCGGGTTCTAAAATTAAGCATTGTCTGTTGTGTCTCCCCCTCTCTGAGTTGAAAGGTTGCCCTCTTGATTGCTGTAATCATTGTCTGGACTCTCTCGCGGTCATCATCATCATCATCACAAGTAACCATCGCAAGCTTTTATTGAGTGTTTGCTCTGTACCAGGTGCTGAATTAAGTAGGCTATGTGCATTATCTCCTTCAGTTTTAAAAAATGTCCCTGTGGGCCGGGCCGGGCATGGCTCAGCGGTTGAGCGTCGACCTAGGATCCAGGCGATCGGGGTTCGATTCCCTGTCAGGGCACATGCCCGGGTTCTGGGCTCAATTAGTGACTCTCTCATCATTGATGTTTCTGTCTCTCTCCCTTTCCTGTCCTCTCTCTGAAATCAATAAAGATATATTTAAAAAAAAAAAAATGTCCCTGTGGGGCAAGTACTATTATTATGAATCTCGTTTTACAGAGGGAAGACCACCAGGAGAAAGCAGGACCCGATTCAAACCCAGCTTCAGAGCGTATGCTCTGACCACTTGGTAAGTGTGTCTTCAAAGTTTAGGAGAAAATGCGTGTGTTCGGTTCCGACCTGGCTTAGATTAGATTAGATTAGATTAGATTAGATTAGATTAGATTAGATTAGATTAGATTAGATTAGATTAGATTAGACCCCCTCTCAGGGCTTTTCTTTCTGGGACGACAGAACATAAGCTCCCTGAGAACAGGCCCCCGGCTGCTTTCCCTGCACTGCTGCGTCCCAGTGCTGGGCCCGCGGCCGGCGCGGCATGGAAAGGGGGTGCGATCACTCTTTATTGAGTGAACAGTTAACAACACTCCGGAGACAGTGGCATCTATTGGAAACTCTTGAAACCTGGAATCATGTAAACTTTTATACTTACCGAGTAAATTAATTTAAGCCAGATTACACAATATCCCTGAGCCAGGGAAATGAGCCTAGTGATTCCATCCTTATAGACAACTCTTGAGGCCTAATGAGAAAACCCGCACAGAGAGCACCGCAAGAGCGGGCGCATCCTGAGATTTTACTGTCGTTATATGTCACTGCACTGTTTTGTTTTACTGCCTGTATTTCTGTCTCCCGACTAGTTTTCTTATTAGAAATTGTGTGTGTAAATTCAAATTAGCCCCTTGATAAAGTCTGACTCCTCAATTCAGTGGTCCAGCCCCACCTGTGAATATTCTAGAACACTTTTGGATTCTGCTTTCATAAAACTAGCCTCGCCAGAATCGCCGACGGGATCTGTCTGAATGCAGATGATAAGGCGGCAGATGACTGATCGGTGGAGAGGAACGATGGGTCGGCTTTCATTTTAGGCACGAGGGGACAAGTGCATTCATGGGAAACAGAAGCTATTGGTTTGGAGAAAAGAGCTATTTCAACAAAAGAGGCTATTATGATTGACGACATGTTTCTACTGTAAAGTGCCTCAGAGAGTAGGCCCCTTTTTTTTTTATTTCTTGAAAATGAAGCAGCATGTGCTCGTTGGAGCTCTCTGCAGAAATACGTGTGTGTGTGTGTGTGTGCGTGCGTGTGCGTGTGTTCCAATCCAAGGTTTTGGCAACTGAAAAAAAAACAAAAACAAAAACCAGTTTCAACACCAATGTTCTCAAAAGAAAGAAAAGAAAGCTGAGTTTTCCGCCGAGATTTTTTTTATGGCCGAGCACATCCAAGACCATTTGCCTTCTCCTGCTCGGGGAATTTTCTGTGCCCTCCTCGGCAGCAGCCCAGCAGACTTGGAAACCGGCGCCCGGTCAGGCGCCAGCAGCGAGCTGGGCCGTGGCATCCAGGCGGCACATCACCAGCGGCTGGTGGACTTTCAGCAGATGTTGCAAAGGGCAGGGAGCTCTGCCATGCTTTCCTGGCAGCGGCCCTGCTTTCTCTTCTGCGGTTTGCTCTTTCCTTGCGGCACACAGTCTGTCTGAAGAGCAGATGTGTTAGGGCTACTTTTCTAAGCGAATTCTCCGCTACTGTTTGCTGATTAAATCCCAGATAGTTCACTGGAGGGGCTTCTCCCAGAGAGGAGGAAAGAAGACTTATTCGAAGCTACTGTCATCTCACAATTTGAAATTATGCATTTGCTTCCCATGGGCAAAAATAAGAAAAGCATTTTATTTCACAGGGAAACTTGTTCTGCTGATAATGAGGGAAGGGGCACAAAATACGATTTATCTATGGCTGAAAAGTACTGAAATTGGTCTGAACTACTTTTATGGTAACTTTGGGTGCCTATAAAACACGCAAGATAAGCTATGTACAAAAAAAAAAAAAAAAAAGCCTGCCTGGTCGGGATGACTCAGTTGGCTGAGCGCATGAGCATCGACCATCCCATGCACCTGACGGTCACCAGTTCGATTCCCGGTCAGGGCCCCACCCGGGTTGTGGGTTGGATCTGATCCCCGGTCGAGATGCACACAGGAGGCAACCAATCAATGCCTCTCTCTCACATCGATGTTTCTCTCTCTTTCTCTCCCTCTCCCTTGCTCTCTCTCTAAAATCAATAAAAACATATATTTTTAAAAAAACACCTGACGGATGACATTACTTTATCCAAACACTAATTGTCTGTTCTCTCTTTGTGTTGTTTTCTGGTCTCTGTGCTAACGTAGTAGCTCTAGAAATGACACTATGCAATTTCTCTGCAAGGCATACAGCGAAGAACATTTTCCATAAATGTCCTGCTTACCACCCAGAAGCATTTGTGAGGATACGAGACAAACGTGAGGCGAAATCAAGAAGCAGTTTCTCTACCACTGTGCCTACTAGTTTGGATCATTTCAGCTGGAATGAGCAGAGAGACCCAACCAGGTGGCCTCAAAGAAGGCTACTGTCAGGATAGACCTGGCCTGGAGGAGAGTGGACTGTCCCAAATCCAAGCTAGCTTGAGGGGCTGCCTGCTGCCCTGTCTCCCCTCCGGGCCTCCAGAGCCTCTGTCTCCTGGTAACTCTCCTCTCGGCGGGACTCCTCCACTCTCCCCATCTTCGGGGTCCCCCCCCCGTTCTCTGGCCTGGGGCCAGGCTCTGTGTGGGTTTATGTTCCCCATATTCATCTCTCAGTGTTTCACACACCCGCACACAAGTGAGCAGAGGGTGGGTGTCTCGAAACTGCTCTTCTCAGTCCGTTTCAGTTTCCAGGCGCCCCCCATACCGTGAGCAGCTCACAGTAGCAAGTACAATTCGAGCATTTTAAGATCCCTATTTGCAGTAAAACGTGGCTCCTCCATGCAAGCCGACTGCTTCACCCGGGCTCTACCAAAGAAGCAGTAACCTGTTTCAAAGCTCCAAAGCTAGACAAAAGCCATGCTACGGTGAGCTTACCAAGAAACAATATGCTGGTTGCCCAAGTGGCACCTACCTAAGGGGACTTTCAAGGGTAAATCTGACTGCCTGCAACACCAGCTGGCTTTAGGGACCAGCCTCCAGTACATGACCCCACTGCACACGGTTTTTGCATTCTTAGAACTCTTTTCGCCTTCTAAATAACATCACAGCCTCACAGCTCTCAATTCCAAATTCTGAAGGTGAACCTGGTTGTCTTACCTTATATTTTTATTCCAGATAATGGACCATAGTTTACTGTCTGGCATCAAGATTGCTTGTCCTTAGGTCAAGGGTTCATCTCCAGGCATGGCTATGGTGGCCTGAGGTGAGGAATCGTAGACAGGGACATTTTCTATAAAACCTACCATCAGCCAAAATATCATTTTTTAGAAGTTTTTAGTAAACCACCAATGAAGTGGCCGAAAGGCCACATTTAAAAGTAGATGGATGTTTATTTCATAGAAAGGTTGGCAGCTCAAATTATCATGTTCAGTGTTCCATCTATTAGGGAAAGCAGCTCAGGGAGACAGTAAATTGGTCTTCATATTTAAATGCAAATTAATTTATAAAACAACTACTGGATGTGCAAGCCAACACTAGGTGCCACCAGGAATAATAAGAAGTATTAGACATGGAACATGCTCAAGAGGATTTTCTTTTCCCTTCTTTTCTCTTCTGGCATTTCCAGGGAGCGATGAAGCATGTGTCAGAGATCACTGCTGGCACAACGTGGGCCCCGATAGCTGCATGAACAGAGCTATGGATCAGACGCTTTGGGAACCGGGAACTACGAAGCCACAATTTCTAGCCGGGGAGAATCTGCGAAGGAAGCGGTAATTGAGCTAGACGCCGAAGGTAAGAAGGAACCATCTTTGAAAAGGTGGAGGAGATGCCCGGCTGGCGTGGCTCAGTGGTTGAGCATCAACCTAGGATCCAGGAGGTCACGGTTCGATGCCCGGTCAGGGCTCGTGCCAGGGCTGCGGGCTCGATCCCCGGGGGGGGGGGGCGTGCGGGAGGCAGCCCATCAGTGATTCTCTCTCATCACTGATGTTTCTCTCTCCCCCTCTCCCTTCCTCTCCCTGAAATCAATAAAAACATATTTTTTTAAAAAATGTGGAAGAGAGAGAAGGGATTCCAGGCTAATGCAGGGGTGGGAAGAGTTAATACTGGCGCACTGAGGAGGTAAAGGAGAACTGAGCAAAATGAATTTGGGCTGAAAGTACCTGAAATTTTGAAAGCCAGAAGAGGCGAGGTGTTTAGACTTTATCTGAAAGTCCAGAGGAGCCCAGAGCAAGAAAACACTGAGATTAAAGCCATACTCCGTGGAGATAAATCTGGAAGGAATGAGAAAGATGGATTTCAGAGGGCAGAAAGTAGTGGTGGGCAAATAAGCTAAGAATTTATTGCAATTTTACTTCAAAGGAACTTATCCAACAGAAACGCAAACCCAAGTGTACATAAATATTTATTTATTGCATTTTTTTACTGTAAATATTTTTCTTTTTTTTTAATTACAGTTGACATACAATATTATATTAGTTTCAGGTTTGCCCGATGATTAGTCACTATATAACTCACTAAGTGATCGACCCGAGAAGCCTAGTGCCCATCTGACACCGTGCATAGTTAGTACAATATTATAGAACATGTTCCCTGTGCTGTACCTTACATCCCCGTGACTATTCTGTTACTACCACTTTGTACTTCTTAATCCCTTTACTGTTTTCATTCATCCCCCAGCTTTTTTTATATTAGAGGAAAAAATTATAACTCACTTAAATGTCTACAGATAATTTAACTAAATAATTATTTTCCCATGCAACAGAATACCATATGGCTTTTAAAAAGAACCAGGTATTTTGATATAAGGACAGGTATCTCTAATCTGCTCTTAAGTTAAAAAAAGGATGCTGCAAAACATGTACTATCCCAAGTTTATTAAAAAACAACAACAACAAGGAATACTTTTTATGTGCTGTAAGAGCAAAGCTGGGAGCTCTGGAGGTAGCGGGGCAAGTTCAATCACTGATCCGATAGTACAACAGAGATTGTGTGAGAAAATGTATGTAAAGTACTTAACACACTGCTGGCTCATAGTAATTTCTCAATAAATAGCATCACCTAATTTGATTACGATGCATATGTTGATATGAGAATATTGTATTGTTTGACAAAGGGATGTATAAATATACGGGCATAATGAAATCAGGACATGACCTCTAAGTTGACTCAAGAGAAAGCACTTACTGATTGGAAACCAAAGGCCAAGGAGAGGAGGACATTAAGGATGACAGAGGTGCTGGGAGCCGTGATGCCTAAGGGACAGCGCCGCTTCCTAACCTAACAGCAGGGGAGGAGGAAGACTTTGCAAGCAAAGGCGCATTAGTTTTGTACTTGGCTCCTTGATGGTGATGCAATGACCACATCGCCACTTACTCTCTTTGTGAAAAGCTCCTCTGGCAGTATTTTCAGTCCTTCACTGGTGATGATCCTGGAGCAGAGCAGAAAAAAGTTTCGGAAGTTACTTTTCCTTCCTTTCTCACCAGCACATAATGTCGTCTGTGTTCTAGGTTTGGGCCATTCTGTTGGGCACATAGCGGCGTCTTGTTTTAATTTGTAATTCTCTAATGATAGGTGATGTTGAAGGGCTTTGGATATGCCCATCTGCCCTTGGTATATCTTCTTTGGTGAAGTGTCTGTTCAGGTCTTTTGCCCATTGTTTTTGTTGTTTTTTTTCTTGATGAGTTTTAAGAGTTTGTCATATATTTTGGACAATAGCCCTTCATCAGATATGCCTTTTGCAAATATTTTCTTCCAGCCTGTGGCTTGTCTTCACATTCTTTGGAGCTTGTCTTTCGCAAAGCTGAAGTTTTAATTTTAATAAACTCAGCCTATTGATTGCCTCCCTCAGCTTATCAATTACTTCTTTCAACTCCTTTGGTGTTGTATCTGAAATCCTTGCCACACCCAAGGTCACCTATGTTGTCTCCTACGCTGTCTTAGGTTAGGTTTTTATAAGATGATTCTTTTATTTTCCTGGAAATATTTTAAAGACTGTAAAATCTGATTTTGCCTAGTTCTTATTTCCATACTTTTAAGTTTCTATACAGATGATATTGATTCACAGACTTGTTTCTATTAAGCAAGGAGGATTTTCCAAAACCCAAATCTTGAGAGTGGCTTCTGTGTTCATCATGTTAATGGGATATCAAACATCTAAATGTTTAGAAGAAGATTCTGTCAATTAGCCAGATGCTTCCAAATGTTCAGCGACTTGGCATTGTGTGCACAGCTGGTTCCAGAGCAATCTAATTGATTGATAGAGGCTTTTGACTTTTAATCGGCACCGTGGGTGTCAGGTAAACACATCTACCTTCACTTTAACACCTTTACTAGTTCTGTGCATATCATCAAACAAACGAAAAGTAAAGTTTCAGATTAAACAGTGCAGAGCTGGTTGTAAGTAATCACAGCTGCTGCTGGAAGCCCATTAACTCAAAGATATATTGAAAAAACAGATTCTTCTAGATAGAGGAAAAGAAATCTAATCATCAAAAGAATTGTGTGTTTTTTTTGCACTGCTGGCATTGTAGTATTACCTTCTGCAAGTCTGCCTTTGAATTCAGATTTTGAATCTTTTATTTATGTTTTGTCCCTTGGCCAAGTGATAGTAACAATTTCATTAACAATGTTAGGTTCCAGCCTAAATTTGTCCATATAATAAACATGTAGGTGTTGTACCTCTATAAAACTGCATTCAACATCTGCTAACTATAAGCGAGACTGTGCCTATAGGGACCCCAAACGCAGGACACAGAAAAAAGACCTACTCCTTCTATGACAGTAGATTACAATACAGTTGACCTATGAAGCTGTAGACCTTAGAATGAGATGGGTTAGAATACAGGTGACACACAGAGCTGTTAATCCTTATATTAGAGTAGATTACGATACAGTTGACCTACAGAGCTATAGTCATCACATTGGAGTAGATTTCAACAAAGATTAAAAAATTAGACATTATATGAAAAAATATAAGTCTGCCTATAAATATATAGTGTAGTTCATATAAAAGAACTGAACACATGCAAAGTGCATTAGTCAGGGTTCTCCAGAGAAACAGAACCAATAGGATATATCTAGATATATATATATATATATATATATATATATATATATATATATATATATAAATAAAAGAAGATTTATTATAGGGATTGGCTCATGCAGTTATGGAGCCTGAGAAGCCCCACAGTCTATCAGCAAGCTGGCCGGTGGTGAATTCAGAGGCCTGAGAGCCAGGGGGATGATGGTGTAAGTCCCACTCTGCATCCTGTGGAAGCTAAAAATATTAATACTTTCCCTCCCACCTTCTAAGTTTTTCTAGCTGGGCTAATGATCAAATTAAGAGACAGATTAACAGGAGAAAATCAAATTTTAATACATACACATGGGGAATTCACATAAGCATGAAAATTCCAAAGACAATTGAAAACTAGAAATGGAATTAATGTTTAACAAAACAAAACAAAAAAGAAACAAAAAAAGATCAATACTAGCTTTTGTGACTTATGGTACAACTACACCCTGCATCTTTCCCGGTAAACAAAGACACTGAGTCTGAACACTAGCTCCTGACCGCTTCATACCTTTACTCCACTACTGCTCTTGGGCCCCTGATCCCAGTTTCTCAGTTTCTACAACATGAAACTCATTTTGACCAATAAAATTTTGCTGCTCTTTCTGATATCTACTCCTACAGTCTGACCTGGATAGGACAAGAGAAAGAGCCATTGCATTAGGAGGTCCAAGAATTGAGGGTCACTGCCTGCCCCAGTGTGTTGAGCTATGGGCAGGTTAGTGGCAGCATTAGATTTATTTTTTTGGAGGCACTACCTGCAGTGACAGTAAAGTCCACCTATAGAAGCAGGAACATCTGAAATAGACTTGAGTTTAGTCTATCCCTGGTGAGCTGAGCCAAACCAGCAAAATTAGGAGCAGCTACAAAGAGCAGTGAGCCAACACCCTCCTCAGACAGGGCACAGGAGGGAAGACAAGTCACTAGCTGCATGAACATACTCCAGAAGGGCAAGAAAGCGGCCTTCTTGCATGGAGTGACCATGACATGGTGACGCATTGAGCAGATTGTACCATTCAAACAATCATGCTTTTGTGCAAGGCATAGACATAGCTCAAAGATATGAATACGATTCTTCTCAGGTCCCTACAGCTGCTGGTTAGTGAAAAGTCATCCTCCAGGAACCACCACAGTGGGGAGTAGAGAATTATCCTTTCGATGTGGATAGCCCTCTTCTGAACTCAGGGTCAGCCCTCTCTGGAGCAGCCTTAGAGAATAGAACATCCTATCCCTGAAAGTTTAGTTAATAAAACCCGACACAACTTAAAAAAAACAAACCTCACGGGCAAAGGTAAAGATAGATTGATGGAATAGTCATGGGAGGGCCTGACAAACGAATCTATATATAAAAATAAAAATAATTTTTGAGCTCTTAGCATGTGCCAGGTACTGTGCAAAATGCTTTACATAAACCATTTAATTTTAAAATAATACTGCAGAGTAGGTACAATTATGTTTCTTGTACAGATGAAAAAATGATGCTCAGTTTAAGGAATGTGCCTAACGTCACAAAGAGTATTGGTTTAGTACTGTGTCGACTTAGCCACGCTGGAGCTACATGTCGCACGATCCCCTTCCTCGCATGAAGGGTTGTCCACAAGAAACCTTAGCTATGATTTTGACAGCAAAGTGACAGCAGCCGTCTTACTTTAGAGGTTCCTGTTGGTTAGAGAGAGGCGCAGAGGTGCAGTTTGTCCTTGCTTGTCTCCACCCTGAGCCAAGCCTCCTCCTGCCTGGGGCCGTCACCGGCTCCAGGAGCCCCCCCCCCCCCATGCTCCACTGAGCCTCAGGCGCCCGGGCGCCCGCGGCCTTCCCGGGGCTGCCCGGCCCTGCGGCGCCGGCGGCTACGGTGCCCTCCCGCCCCCTCTGGGTCGCCTGTGCTAGTGGCTGTTCTCTGATTTTTTTTGGACCCTTTGTTCCTGGACCCTCCCGCCACAGGCAAGGGATACCTCCTGTTCCCAAATACAGACGGTGGCGCGATGGCCCTAATCAAGCGGCGGCTGCTCTAGCAGCTGATGGAGCCGGGCTTCTACCGTGAGCCACGTGTTAGGGACACCAGCTAAGGCAACATTCAAACTGGTTAGAAGATCTGGGTCTGCACAGAGCTTCCTCATGTTCCTTATACCCCAAAGGGGAAGAGCAACATGTTGGTAAGTAAGGGTAAAAAGTGTCCAAGCGAGATGCCAGGGGTAAGCTGAATCTAGAGATTAAACCTTCCCGGAGTGATAGAAATGGAGATGCTGTGCCCATAGAGGAGCACACATGTGTGACTGCATTGGCATAAACCAAGTGTCCCTTACCCCGAAGCTTTCGCGGAGGCCTCCTGCCTGCAGTTACAATGCCAGAGGCCCTCAGGCACAGACAGTTCTGCTGGGCTTGCAGAAGTCCCTGAGTACCGGAGCTTGCTGGGGGCTGGTAGGCAAAGGCAAGACGAGATTTGTCCCATTCACAGCCATTTCTGTCACTGCCAACGCCAATTTCTTCTGTCCATTGCCTTCTCCTTCCTGGGCCTGAATCATAAAGGATGACCCGTGAGTTGCCTTCCTGTGTTCTAGGAACACACCTTGCCTGGCAACTGTGTTTTAAGCACATATTTTTGATAATATTCTGTGTCCCTGAAAAGATCAAAGCCATAAAGACAGAGATATTTATTATCTATTATCTCTTCGGTCAATCATAGGTGTTATTAGAGGAAATATTTTTTAAAATAATAAGAGGAAGCGTCTGGAATATGTACAGGATAGAGTTCGGTTGTTTATACCTGGAAATATTTTGACTTGAGAAGTGGTGGGACCTTCACTCCTCTCCCTAGGGACGGACTTCTTTGCTGACTATGTCTGGCCAGGTATATATGCATAGTCAGAATTATTCCGAAGGAAACTGGTGGACTAGAATCCTTGCATCCACAACATAAAGCCAATCTGGGGGACCTGGAAGAGAGGACTTAATGTAAAGCTTGGTGTTCTAGGCTTAAGACAGACCTATGAGGCCTACCAGTGGAACTTTTATGTTTCGAATCATAAAACCAGTAGTCATGTATGAGGTTCCAGTCATTTGCTAGACACTAATCTAGGTACTGGAAACTAGAGTTGTATACAGTTTGTGTGCTTGATAATTTTGAGAAATGCAGATGTGTTCAACTTAACAAAATAGCTGTGAGAATGTGTTTCCATAGCATCTTCCCAACAAGCATGTAACCGCCTAAGAAGATAGGCGTTGCCATTGTTATTCTTCTTACTTTACAGGTGAGGAAACTGGAACTGAAGCTCAGAGACGTTGGCCTTAAATCTGTTTCAGGGCCCCAAAGCTCAGCAACAGATGTGTCTCGGGTCCAGCTCCTCAGACTACAAATTCCACACTCTTTCAATACTTCTCCCCTGTACCTAGAAATGCTCTTATTAGTTTGGGGTCTCAAAGCCTCGAGCATCAGATAAAGTACATTATTTGAAAACTAAAATTTGCAAGCTGTTGTCAGCTTCAATTAATACTCCGTGCCCTGTTGGTGATTTTAACATACAAAGCTTACAGGGGAAAAGTTAGCTCTTCCGCTTAAGACATCCCTAAAAGACAATATTTACACACAAGGTTGAACACATGATCGCAACAGTAATAAGCACATTAAGGAATTATCTCTGCAAACAATGACATGTTTTCTCTGCTTTTCAAAACTCCCTTCCTTAATTGTCTGGTGCAGTCCACTTTAGTTGACCGTTCTGTTTAGATTAGCTGCTCCAGTGGAAACCATGACAACTATTATACTAGATTAAAGCCTAATAACTATGTAAATATTTGTTCAGACACAGAATAAAATTCTCATGAAGATTTAGGATAGAACTTCTATAAAATAAAATGTGATAGAATAAAGACCATTTAACTTCAGTGTGGTGAAGCAATAGATTTTATCACCTAAATATGTGATCTGGGACTTGCAAAGGTCTAACAGAGAAGAGGTTATTAGTCATATGTCAACAATGACATAAAAAAGCACAGAATAAACATTGCAGCATTCTTTAAAAATGTAATGATGACAAGGTTTGACACGCAGAATTTGTAACAAGACACATCGGTGAACTATGAGATTCTAGACTGCAGCCACCATGTCCTATTGCTGTACCCTCAGAAATATAGTAAATATTTTATAAATATTTGATAAATGAATGGGATTTTAAATAAAGAGTTTGTAAGGTCTAGGAGACAGGGAGACATTTAAGGTTCAAAAACTACATTTCACCATATAAAGTAAATAGAACATTAGATATGCCTGAGTTCCTTATTTGGGTCATAGGAAGTCAGAATACCGTGTGTGTGTGTGTGTGTGTGTGTGTGTTAAACTTTGGAGTCCAAAAAACCTGGATTCAAATCCTAGCACCATCACTTCCTATATGTAAGATTTTTAGACATGTTACTATGTCTTTACTTCATCTGAAAAAAAGAATTGATTCACAAGACATACAGCCACACCACTAACATCATACACAAAATAGCCATAAAAAACAATAGGCAACTGAACTACGGACTTTTAGACAAGCTAGGGAAAAAGATTCCTATAAATCCAGTAAAATATCCTGCTGCTTCTATTAGATCTATTGGAAAGAAAGAGTGTTCCCTGCAGTATCCCAGAAAATAGTGGCTATAAACAAAGAGACAGAGCAGATTGAAATTGGATTCTGCGGAAATTCATTTAATGATACTTGGAGTTATTTTCAGTAAATTGGCAGATGTGTGAGTTCAATCAATCCTTAACAGGGGATCCAATCAAAGAGCAAATACCAGTTTCTTGACTTTCATTAGTAACTCATGAGACAGCATTTTAATAGAACATACAACTTCCAAGTCTTTCTCCTACTGACAGATCTTCATTCAGCCATTTCCTTATCATAACACTAGCAATGAGCACTTGTCGAACCAGAGACTCTCCCTGGACCTAGGCCACTCCCAGAAGGAGAAAGGGCTGCCTGGGATGCTGCCAAGGAGACAGCCGAGTGGCCCAGCGACTCCGGGCTAGTGGCGACCACGGTAAGCAGGCTGGCTGCGGTCCCTTGGCTTCCCTCACCCTGCAATGAGAGCTGCAGGATGCCTCGGAAAGGCTCAGCTGGGTTACACGCTGTGTGCACAGCTCATGGGGGAATTTCTACAGTTAGCTCTCTGGATTCGGATCCCAATTCTACTCCTTAGAACCTGCTTGAAGTTGCATTACTTTCTTAATCTAGAGCATGCCTCTATTTTATCATGTATGAAGTAAGAGGCTATCCTATTATCACATGGGGTGGTTGTGAAAGTTAAATGAGATGATATATTCTATGGCTTAGCACAGTTCCTGGCACATTATAAGGGCTCAGCAATGGTGAGATGCGTATAGAAGCGGTTGTGGTGGTGGTGCAGGTAGTCACGGTGGACGCCATGGCAGAGGTGTTACTGAAATGCTATGACATAGCATGAAATATAATGAAAAGAGTAAGGATCTAATCAGTTAAATGAGGACCCATAGCCCAATTCAGTCAACCTTTTGAAAACACTAAGCTTCTTAAGTAAGTCGCACGCCCTGTGATGGCCTCAGACTTAGCATAGTGGTAGTTAGTAACCATTTTAGGAGATTATGAAGATTCAGTGAATTTATCGATCACCTATGCCACATACTTTAAGTGGAATATCTCATTTAATCCTTACTATGACGCAGCAAGGTATTGTCTCCCCTTCATGGATGAGAAGACTGAGGCTCAGAGAGTTTAAGTGAGATTCCCAGAGTCACAGCTGGAGGATATGGTAGGTTGTAAACGCAAGGTAAAGCCGACTTCAAACCCTGAACCCTTCCCTCGATGCTGCTACTCAAAAGCCTTAATCTTCATAAGAGTGCCTAGCACACTCTTGCTCATAGTTGTTACCAAATAAACACAAGCTCCCTTCCCTAGCTCTACCTTACCTTGGCTGCATGGGCCCATGGGAGATTTGGGGAGCGCGCGGATATGCCCAGCACAGCTCACTGTTATCAGGCAGGAGTAGAAATTCATTTCAAACTGCCTTTGTCTCCAGCTTGTTACTTTTTATAGCTTGAAGCTGTTTCTATATTTACTTACTGTATTTTATATTTACTTTTCTTGTCTCCCACTGGGAGTAAAACATAAGCTTCAGGAGGGCTAGGACTTGCCTCTTGCTCTCATCTAGGCCCCTGCCACAGTGCATGGCACACAGTAGGTGCTCAATAAGTCTTGGTCGAATGAGTGAATCCATATTTTGAAGCAGCGTTTATAGACCAATGGCAATCTTTTCTCCAGGTAACCGGTAGGAAGCACTCTGGCTTGACAGAATGGGCACCACAACTTAAACATCTTTGTGGACTCCACCCCCACCAAGACATGGTGAGAAAAGCCTATAATGTGCTTACAAAATACTGGTTTAAGTAAAACCCCTCCACCTTGAGCGTGGCTCTAAGACACCCTCTCACCTCCCTAACATGTTGGAAGGTTTCACCCACCTGGCCTTGCGCACCAGGCAGCTTCCCACACTCATTCTTTAAGGTCAATAAGCGGGACAGATTTACATACGCCAGGCTCCCAGTGCGCTCATGGCTCTCTTCTCTGATTAACATAACTGATTTTCAGTCTTTGGCCTTCCATAGAGGAAACTATTCCTTTATCATCAGTAAACCTGGGCTGTGTATTTATAGAGAATATCTAATGTCTTGTGGGCACTATCTTCCTGTGGATCCGTGTGGGCTCGCAGCAGTCGGTTTACTGTACATTTCACTCAACTTGATGGAGCGCGAGGAGGTGAGTATTTTCAGATGATTTGTCAATATCAACTGATGTTTTCCTGTCACAGATAAACAGCCTGTGCCATGAATCAATAGTGTGTCGGCGTAGCTGTCACACACCCCCTAATGTGTGTGCTGCACGTTGACAGCAGATATATTACTGTGAATGCCTGCAAATGTTAAGCAGCTGAGCTATTTGTGTGCCACTGCTCCGTGCCCCTGAAAAGCAGGGCTTCTGCTTCAGGAGCGGCCAGGGAGCTTGACTGAGGCTGGTGGGGAGGCACCGCGGCAACAGCTCCGTTCCGCTCCATTGCATTGCATTGCATTGCATTGCATTGCATTCCACTCCACTCCACTCCACTCCACTCCACTCCACTCCACTCCACTCCACTCCACTCCACTCCATTCCATTCCAGCTGCAAGTTCCTGCTGAAGGAATTAGCTGAAATCCATCCAGGCTGTGTGGCTTGGATGGCACAGCTGTGCCCAAGACCACATGCTGATGTTTTCACCGACATCAAAGTTATGCAGCGTCTTGAGCCACAGCCCTCCGAATCAGCACCCACTAGATATGTCCCAACCCAGCCGGCAACAAGCGAGCCAGCCCAGGACGCTCCCCACGCGGACTTCTTGGTCAGACAGTTTCTCTAAAGGGCTCCGGACCCCAGAGCTCTCCAGATGATCTCACTAATCCCAGCAGAGACGTCAACGGTGCCACCCTGGAACCTAGGTGGACGACATCTTCAACAACCTCGACAGCGGACAGTACCCTGTACTCATTTAGAACTGGAGCTTTGAAATTAGACTAACCTTGTTTCCAGTCCTTTCTCTCAGATCCTGAGCAAATCATTTGATTTTCTTACTTTAGAATGGGGCTTGGTCATAATAATAGAACCTGGTTATTATGATGACTTCATAAGATACTACCTGTAAAAATTGAGCATAGGACCTGGCATTAAATATGTTCTCAAAACCTGGAAAGTATGATTAGAAAAAATGAGCAAGAGAAAGAAATGACAAGGCAAGGTTTCAGTCTTGTCCCATTGAAAGGTGGAATTGATAATGCTGCCATCATGTGCCAGTGAACAGCCAATGGTCTATATGACTTGACTTTATGGGATAAATGTCACCTCCGTTTTACTTTCTGCAGATATTAGAATTCTTACTGTGCTTTAGGATATGAGTAAGGCACAGAAAACCCTCCTGAATCCTATGCTTGAAGCCCTGTCTTAATAGAAACTGCTAGCTGATTAACACCAGATGTGATAAGTCTACTTACTTCACTCTGATCCCTGTGTTTATGCATATACACCTAAAAAAAAATCCAGGCAAACAAGAACTCTTTTTTAGTAAAGGTTTATGCTCCTTCAATGCCAAGCATTTTACCAAAATTATATTCTACAAAGGGCACGGAGACACGCGGCTTACTTTGCTCAAGAACACTATGAGATAAGCAGGTCAGGAGGTAATGCTCCCATTTCTCAAGCGAGAGGAGCAACGCTCAGAAACACGACTCGCTCCAAATCCTGTACATAACACACACACACAAATTAAATGTAAGAATGTATAGGTCCTTTGCACTCAGAATCCAACACCCAGACCTGCCTTGGTGTGGCTCTAAATCCTAAACATCTGTTCTCCTGATTAATACCGTTCAGGCCAAAGAAACATTTCTCTGCCTCTCTTGCTCTATTTGATCTAAAAAGACAATTACGTCCCAAAGCTGCGAGCGTCCGGGGCTGTCTGCTGCCGGCGCTGGAGACGGATCTGCTGCGGAGAGGGGAGGATGTGAGCAGCAGAGGCGCTTAGGTAAAAGCAAACGCAAATTAATTAACCTGTCAAATCCTTTCTCTCAGGTAGGATGAAAGCAACAGATCCCTGCACAGCGAAGTATTCTCTCCCCAGAGCTCGTCCATTTTCTCACTTCTATTTGTTTTCCACCTCAGAGTTGCAGAGGTATTTAAGAATTCCATAGTTCAGTATTTGCCCCTTGGTGGCTGACAAATACCCTGCAATATTAAACAGCTCCCATTGTGTGCCGCTGACTCTCACATGTCAACTAGATGCCTGAATGCGAGAATTGTAAATAGTTTAATTAACATAAAGCTACTTTATAAGAGGTAATAAAATTTTCAATTAAAATTAAATTACAAGTTTTTAAATTTAAATAACTATATTTTAAGTGTTAATGTTCATTATTAATAATTTGAGCCCGGCCAGTGTGGCTCAGTGGTTCAGCATTGACCTTTGAACCGGGAGGTCATGGTTCGATTCCGTCAGGGCACATGCCCGGGTTGGGGGCTCGATCCCCAGGCGTGCAGGAGGCAGCCGGTCAATGACTGTCTTTCATATTGATGTCTCTCTCTCTCTCTCCCTTCCTCTCTCTGAAATCAATAAAAACGTATTTTTCTTTTAAACTGAGATTTCTCCTTTTAATTTTTACAGTTGTGCATAATTTAGAAAAAAAAAAATGACTGAAAACCCATGCAAATATTTTCATATTTCATGACTTATTATGTTTATTGTAATTTACTTTTTTGAGGAAAATGTAATTAAATTGTGGACATTTTGGATACAATGATATATTTACCTTTAAAGAGTTACTGTTACAAAACCAAAATATTTGGGTAAATCTTACCACAGCATCATTAGTGCTTGGACTGAAGTAAATCGAGGAAAAATTTGAGAGCATGAGTACTAATCATTTATAAGTTATGCATGTCTTTACTTTATTACTCATTCAAATATTACTGGCCTATTGAAAAGCACTCAGATGTATGCAATCACAATTAAATTCCATCATCTTTGGTATTTTGCAGACTTTCAGTCATATACATATGTATATATATACACACATATACATATATACACATATATACATATACATATACATATATATATATATATATATTCCTACTGTGTGCCAGGCCCCTTATGGTAGGTGTTGTTTATTTTTCAATTACAGTTTACAATCAATATTATTTTGTATTAGTTGCAGGTGTTCAGCATAGTGGCTGGGCAATCATATATTTTACAAAATATCCCTCCAGATATTCCCAGTGCCCACCTGGCCCCATATATAGTTATTACGATATTATTGACTACATTCCCTATGCTGAACTTTATGTCCCGGGGACTATTTTGTAACCGCCAGTCCCCAGCCCCCAGCCCCCTCCTCCCTGACAGCTGTCAGTCTGTTCTCTGTGTCTATGAGTCTGCTTCGGTTTAGTTCCTTTGTTTTGTTCTGTAGATTCCACATACGGGTGAAATCACATGGTATTTGTCCTTCTATATCCGACCTACTCCACTCAGTGACCCCGCATCTGGATGCATATCCGAAGAACCCCGAAACACTGATTGGAAAGGATCTATGCGCCCCTGTGTTCACTGCAGTTATTTCCAAGCTATGGAAGCAGCCCAGGTGCCCATCAGGAGAAGAGTGGCTGAAACGCTGTGGTCCGTAGGTACAATGGCATATTATCTAGAGGGGCTATGCTAGTTAGGCGCTTTTCAGACTGTTACACAAAAGAAAGTCAAGGTCATGTAGGGTCTAGGCGAGGGTCCAGGAGGAGGCAAATCTCCCCTAAGGCCAGCCTCGCCCTTCCCTTGCAGTGAGAGAGAGCATGGGACCAAGAGCCCAGGCCCAAGGCATTCTGCTTCCTTTCAAGTGGCAGTAAAGTCACAGCAGCGTCTGGATAAAGGCCCACCCCACCCATTGCCCCCTCCCCACCCCACCTCACCCTCTGAACCATCCATGCATCCCCACCTTACCTCTTGTCTCCTTTTAAATGAAGGGAAAGTAACTTGTCCTCTTAAACGCAAACCTTGTCTAACCCAAATCTTCAAGCTCAAGCACTGAAGTCTATGCCTTTCTCTACCGTGGGCATTGCAGCCCTGCCTTCCTACTAACAAGCCGCTTAGACCTAGAACTCCCAGCTGTCAGTGGAGGCCCTGCTCCTTCCTAGTCCTGGGACCTGGGGCCTGTTCCCAACCTCTCTGGGCCTGGCTCCTTGCCAAGCCAGGAGCCGGTGTGTAAAAATCAGAGGATGTCATAATGCATCTCTCAAGCTCCAAGTGGAGGAGACCAGACCTTGCTGGGTGGTCCTTCTCGGCACCTATGCAAATGCAAATAGCTCCCAACGCCCTGGGATCTGCCCTCTGAGGGACCCCTAACCTGACAAACTAGCAGGGTGTTAATATGTGCTAATGGAGTTGCGAGTGTGGTGCGCCCCAGGTGATATTTGCATTCTAAGGAGGCCTTGGGGCCTTGGCAGGAGGGGTGAATCTAAGAATGGGCCTTGCAGAAGGTGGGTGCTAACGGGTTACCTGAGTCTAAAACCTCCTGTTGCAAGGGACTCGCTTCCTAGCACCACTGTCCCAGAGCATCTCCCACTCTTAACGTTTCCCCTCAAATTTACCGGGAACACTGAATTATTCACCTTCCTTTATGGGGATGGATCATTTGTTCCTAATAGTTGACAATCCCTGGACAGTATCTGGAGAGAGAAAAATCTCTCTCCCGATAACCAAGGGGAGAGGCGACTCCTGAGCTCCTGGGAGCCCTTGGAGGAGGTGCTCAGCTCAGTGGCGTCACTGGGCTTCCTTCACACACACACCCCCCACACCCCCCACCCTCCCACCCCCTCCACCCCCCCCACCCCCGCTTGCCAGAGGCCAAGGCCGCCCCTGCTTGGTGAGTGGGGCTGTCGAGGGCCAGCCCCATTGATTCCTGCCCCCAGGCCAGGCTTTCAGGCCTCAAGACTCTCTTAGTTCAGCCAGAAGAGAGAAATCAGGGGAGTTTTTTTTTTTATTGCAAAGGGACTTTGTACATTTACTTCATAATTGGTATCTAATGAGTGAATTTCATTTCTAATCAGCGTTTCTTACCAACGAAAGGATGTTTTTCGCACATGAGCGTCAAAATAATAATAATGGTATAAAAATCATGCTCGGCATTTATTAAAGGTCTACTTTTCTTCTGAGGCTGTGTATGTTAAATCAATATATCTTCACACAAAAGCACGCGTCACCTCTTTCACAGGTTGAGGAAACAGGATCTCTGGAAGGATGGAAAATAAAAGCCGCCGGGACACGTAGGTTGAAACCCTGGCCCTACCTCCTGACCGCATGACATCGGGCAGACACACTGACCTCTCCGCGCCTCGTGTGCAATGTGGAGATGAGAGCATCTTATTTCATCAAGTCGCCATGAGGAATAACCGAACAGAAGTCACAACGGTATCTAGTAAGGGGTCGACTAAGGCTAAATATTTATTTGCCCCTCCTTTGTTTTACAAAGAAGGGAGGAAGGTGCAGAGCTCTTACCGGACTGGCCTGGAGTTCCCGGCGAGATCTGTGTGTGGCGGAGAGAATGTGGGTCCCCTGGCCCCCAGCACCACTCCCTTCGCTCAGCTTCCCACTGTCCGCTTCGTCTGCAGTGTCCTTTCAGCTGAGTGGCTCTCTCTCGCCTGTTCTTCCCTCTGACCTCCCAGGGAGCTGAGGTGGTGTCTGCCGAACTGCCTCTTTACAATCGATTTATTTGCTTCCCACAGCACCGCCCTCGTTGACATTTTTTGACTAATTGTGGCCTAGTCTGTGTGTGTGCTCCACTCCGCAGCACGGTGCCAGTCGGTTTGAATGATGTGTCCTGTGCCCCAAATCACTGTAGAATGAACCAAACCGTTATCTGCCCGCCATCAAGGAAACGTCCTTAGGAGTGAAGAAAACTTGTCACTGGCTTTTTATCTAGATTTGTGTTTGGATGCCTGAGCTGAAACCAACCCCTCCCCTCCCGAACACACACACACACGTGCACACACACTCCTATCTGCTCCTATCAGCATCTCAACCTGGCACTTTGACATCTCGGGCTGGGTAACTCTTTGTTGTTGGGGACTGTGCCCTGCATTGTGGGATCTCAAACAGTATCCCTGCAAGACCTCCCCCACCCCACCTCTGGCAACAATGACCTTCTGAATGTCCCCTGGGGGGCACCGTTGGACCCAGTTGAGAACCACTGGCTTACATGATTTCAAAGGGCCTTCGGAGCACTAGTTTTTCTGGGAGGGTCCATGTCCCACTAGCACCCAGAGCAGAGTGGATCACAGAGTGGAAGACAGGAGTGCCCCTTGGGTGTTTTTGTTTTGGTGGACATTTACTTAATGATAAAAGACTACTACAAACTGTGGGGAACAGTGACACTGAACACGTTTCTATGCGGTCTTGTCTAAATGCTGTATTTCCAGCATTTCCTCAAAGCCTCTTAAACATCAACGCCAGGTGCTCGGTCACTATCAGACCCACGCGAGGTCATGTTCAAGGACGGCTCTGAGGCGAAAACGGTGCCATCCTTTCCACACCCTGACCTCCTGCTTCTGCTCTGGGAGCTTCAGGTGAACAGGCGTACTCACTGCGGACCCCAAGGTGCCGGCTGACAGCGTGGACTTCGTCCCAAAGTGAACGTGGAACCAGCTTTGCCCGGGGACCTGCAGGTAGCTCCCCTCTGCGGAGGAGCTCAGGGTAATTAACATTCAATTTATTTACTCCAGCAGGAAAAACGCTCTCCCACCCCTCAGGCACACAGGCCTGATGTTATTAGCATCTCTTTAGCTGTCCTTATTTTATAGGCAGTTAGACAAACAGGAGCCGAGTCAGGACGGTGGGCCAGGCACAGAAAGAAGGTCACCAGGGCAGAAAGCCCCGGGTGCCTAGCAAGGGGCAAAATGGGAGACAAGAACCTCGCCCCCGGGGTAACCTTTCCTCCCCTAGCCTATCGCTGGTCATGCAGTTTAGACCCTTGACACTTCCTGTGGCTGGTCAGGCAGTTTAGACTCTCTGACCTTTTCCTCCCTAAAGATAACACGTAGGCCTCAGTTGTATTTCAGCTCCAGGCCCAGAGAAGCGGCAAAACCAGACAAGTGAAGCCGTGGCTGCCTCAGGACCAGCTGCATTGACTAATGACCCTGCCCTGGCACCAGGGAATCAGTGGAGACCAGGACCTTAAAAGAGCACAGCTGGGAAGCTGATGAATATTCTATTGGACCCTCCCCTGAGACCTCTAAGATTTCCACCTGCAAGAGAGAGATAAATACCCCTAACACAAAGGGCCAGCCTGGCTCTCCCTCAGGGGAGCACACCCATGCCGTTCCCTTCCCCCTCCTCCCCTCCAAGGGTCCCCACTGGACTTGCAACCAGGGGAGCAATGGGCAGCGGCAGCTCGTCCCGGGCTAACCCCCCGAGCCTGTCTCCAAGGCCCCTTCTCTCCCTCGCTCCCAGGGAGCCAGGGCGGCCAGCTTAGGCTCTCCTGTTGCTTCTATGCCCTTCCTGTCTCACTGTCCCAAGTGTGTTTTTGCTGGGACCAATATTCTTCCTTGCTTTGCTGCACTTTGTCTCTTGATTGAAATCTTTCCTTCAAGAAGACAAGAACCGAGGTCTCATCGTCTCCCTGGGAACACTCAGACCCTCTTGCATGTATTGGTGTCACGTGGCAGAGAGAGTAGAGCAACCATCTGCCTACAAAAAAAACCCCAACAGCTTTATTATTTCCAGGCACTGGGGGACACTCTCCCCAGGGGCCCGGGGAGGAAGGCCCCTCCCACCTCGCTGCTGGCGGTGGCCCTCCCATCTCCAGCTCCACTCTGTTACTGTTGGTCCACCCTGCCAACCCCTTCCCATCTACCCACGTGGGAGACACCGTGGAAGTTCACACTGGGCCTGCTGAGACACAAGCTACGGGTCAGGCAGGAGATGGGTCCCTGACCTGGCCACTGTGGAAATTCCCTGGCAAAGGGCTTGGGCATCTACTTCACCCCCTGGGGGCCCATTGTCAGAGGGCGGAGTGAGCACGGCGTATCCATTCACAACAACTTTGGAACAACACAGTTCAAAAGGACCCACCGGCATCCAACTTACCGTCTCCTAATCCTTCGCTCTCTCTTAGGGAGACCAGCTGTTCTTCATCAAAGACACTCTGAAATGGTCAACCTATGGGAGCGGCCAAAGCCCCCTCTGCCCCCTCCCACCACACCCCACGCGGGAGACCGGGGAGAGCCAGGTAAACAGCAGAGAAGAGCGACGGCGAAATGATACACAGGAGCATGTCCTGATCCTTGTTTACAGATCAGGTGAGGAAACTGAGGCCTAGAGAGAAGTGTGGGGTGGGGCAGGGTGTCACACAAGGGGCGCTGGGGTTCATTAAACATGTTTACTCTGTATATCGGACATGCAAAGAGCAAAGAAAATAAAAAAAGAGAAGCAGACACACAAAAGTGCAAATAAAATAGCAAAGGCCAGGAGACATGGAAGGAAGATGTGCTTTTATTTTAAATATATATTTTTATTGATTTCAGAGAGAGGAAGGGAGAGGGGGAGAGAGAGAAACATCAATGATGACAGTCATTGATCAGCTGCCTCCTGCACGCCCCCTGCTGGGGATCAAGCCCACAACCCGGGCATGTGCCCTGACCGGGAATCGAACTGTGATGTCCCGGATCCTAGGCCGATGCTCAGCCGCTGTGCCACGCTGCTGGGCAAGAAGCGGGTATTTGTGTCAGAGGCACAGGTGGCTTTGTGCTTCTGTGTGTCGGGGGCTCGCATACTCCGGGGAGTACCTGAGCCCAGACAGCACACTGAGCCCGGCCTCCTCACAGTCCCATTCAGTGCACCAGCTCCCTTTAGGTGACACCGTGTTTTAGTTCGTTACCCTAAAGACAGGGCATAGGGTTAGCCAGCAGGAAGGGGGAAGCCAGCCAAAGACTGCGTTTGGTGCCCAGACTTTCTTTCAGATGCTTTCATGACCAGGTTACTGAGACCCAGCCACAGCCCCTGGGTGCCCCTGAGGCTCTCGGGGCCTCTGAGCATTTGGGAAACCTGCCCTCCTGGGCCTTTGCTGCTGACACCTGTGATGTTAAAGCCTTGCGGGGTGAGCCTGGCCCAACTGAAGCTGAAGGTGTTCTGCCCGCCTAGGGATTGTTACCCACCCCTCCTGGGATAAACACCCATGGTGACCTGTCTCAGCGGCGGCTGCCATTGGTGCCAAGGCTGCCTTTGGGTTGAAAATAGAAGTGGGAGAAATACTGAGAAGGAGATGTTTCCCCTATTTCACTAACCTCCTCCCAAGGGCTGTGACCCTTCCTATCAAATCCTACTCAACCCGCTTTGTCAGGCTGATGCGTTTTGGGTGAGGGCTGTGGGCAGTCACTGGCTCTTTGGAATTGCAGTGCAAAGATGGGCAAAGAAATCGACCACCCGGGTCTCTCCAAAGAGCTCAAGGGGGAGCCTTTCTCCCAATCCACCAACAGTGTGTTCCTGCGTGGGGCCCCCACACACCTTTTCCCTCCAGGCTCAGCACAGGGGTTTCTCAGCACAGGGGTTTTCTTTCCAAGTTTTTGGGAGGAAAGCCCACAGTTCCCCACATGAGAATTCATGAGGAAGTTCTCCTGCAAACCCCTGTCCCACTTTGGTCTACCTAAGCTCTTGTTTCTCGGGCGGCTGAGGGACAGCATGGTCCAGCATCTGCGTCTCTACAGTGACCGTCTCTGATTAGAGCTCAGGGAGCCCCAGGCAGGCCCTAGGCCTGTCCCTGAGCAACCTCAGGGGTGACTGACTCTAAGGGAAGATTCTTTGCACTGGGTCCCCACCTTGCCCCTGCCCGGCCTTTGGGACCTCCTGGGACTCTTGCTTTGGGTCTGTGCAGGGCAGATGTGGTGAATTTAGGCCAGTTTCTCAGGGCAATGCCATTGCCACTGCCAGTCATCCACGTGAGGGCGGTTTGGGAGGTTTAGCCTGAGTGGGTAGCTGGGGCTCTGGACCCAGGGCCGCCCCACCTTCGACGCATCCCTCCCTTCCCCTCTCTGGGTCTCGGCTCACACAAGGAGAAGATTGGGCTAAATTTCCCAAAATGTGTACCTCGGAACTGGAAGAATCCTCGGTGAGAGAAGTCTGGGAGATTCTGGGTTAAGTAAGGTTTGAAGTCACCTTGACTGCGTTACTCCCGGGGCTTTAAACGTGTTAAGGAGCACTTTAAAATTACAAAGTAGAGGGTGTAAAAAGGTCACACTTCCCAAGCTGTACTCATCCAATTCCCCTCCTGTTTTCTGCCAAATATGCCCCACAGCAGAGAGAGGCTAAGTCATTTCTAAAGCTCCTCCAAGCTGTAGATTTCTCTTTTTCTCTGTATAATTTTCCCTTTTGATTAAACAACACACCGAATGCTTAGCTCCATAGGCAATGCCCTACAAGGCTACAGAGAAAAATGAAACACACACATTAAGATATTCTGAGCGTTGAAGCCAAACTCCCCTTTTAAATGTGCGTTTTGGATAATAGTGAAAAAGAATGGACAGGGGCTCCTAAGCATTTATTTACTGTACTCGATACTGCACTAAATGCTTTACTTTGGGTTATCTAATGTAATTCTCACGGGAACCTTATGAGGTATCTATTATTTTTATTTCCTATTTACAGACGGGGAAACTGAGGTTTAAAGAAACTTGATAGTGTAAAGCCACCCAGTTAAGAAGAGACAGAAGCAACGCCTGGGCTCCTTGCAGTGTCGCTCTAAGAATTTTAAACCACCCGCTTCTTAAGTCCCCTTTCTTATACCCCGATCCAGCAAGCTGCCACAACAAACCAGAAATGAACTAACTGCCGTGCTAATTGCCTTTCACGTCAAGTTCTTGGGTTAGCGTGAATTAACGTTGAATCATCAGTCTTTGGCGTATACTGAAAACAGGCATAGCTATATAACAACTAAATGTTACCAAAGTATTTATTGTGATCAGTGCTAAATTACAATGTATATGAAATGGAGTCATTTCTGGACACACATAAAAAATAGTTACCTATGTCTGTAAGTATATTCACACGAGAATCTGAAATATAGTTTCTTGTCGGCCTTTTAAAATATATCCACAGAATGACTTTTGTAGTGTTCACCACACAGTTTTACAATACTGATAACTGCACCGGCATCGTTTACCATATTGTAACAACAGAACATGAAAGCAGTGGGTAGCAAATTAATTGGTTTCTATCCATCAAACGATTCCAAAGAAAACAGCCTGTTCCGTTGGCAGTGAGGATAGACGGTAGTAATTAGCATTGTAGACACTGCATACATAGATATGTATGTATATATTTATATGTCGCTCAGGGCCACTGTTCCATCAACAGGCAGCTGCCTTTGGGGGGGACCAATGATCGCCGAAATGGTGTGCAACTCCGCTGGGACAATTAGTGGTGCTTTTACCGTGTTTCTCTCGCGAAAACAAGTGGGTAGGGAAGAGATACAGCAGGCTGAGCTCTACAGTGTCACATACCGAGGTAATAACAGCTACTGGGTGACCAGAGTCCTGGTAGTTTATGTATATTTGCTATTCACAGACTTTGCTGGATGACCCAGCTGCTGGGAACTGATGACATGTAGACATGCATTCATGTGAGTCCGTAATAAACGATGTTTATATTGTAAGAAGCACATTCATTTTCACACCAGTCAGTAAACAGATTCCTTTGAAGTCGGAGCTAAATCTGCTATCACAATTACACACAGAGAGAACCTGTAAACAATTGGACATTACACGTATGTACAAGTGAACCGCACTGTAAAGGAAAAGAGGTAATTTCGGGGGGGGGGTGCCTCAGCGTGCAGCTGACCGACCCACGTCCTTAAGCACGTGATTGAGGACTTGAGAAAAGGGGACCCCAGCAAAGCCCCAATAGGTCACCACTCAGTGTCAGTCTCCTCCACCTGCGGTGACATCACATTCGGAGCGTGAGGGATGGACACGAGAGGAGCTCGGGGATCCCTGGCACGTTGTTTTGGGTGGAGATCTCTATGTAACCTAAGCAACAGGGTCTTTATAAGTGTCCAGGATGGTGCCGATAGTGTCTGATCATGTCGATTTAATTTGGGCCAATTATTTTGTTTGTTTAGGTCTGGCCCAGGGCTCGGCTGTTTCTGACAGATGAGGGGCGCAGGAATTCAACCGAGATCATTAGTTCAATTCCTTCGGGCAACACAGAGATTGTTGATTTAACTAAGTTCCTATACGAGAAACAAGCTGAATGCCGTCACTGATCTAAGTGGTGACCCATTTGAAGCAGATCCGTGGGACTCTCGGACGTGCAGCTCCCCCCGCTGTGTGTGTGTGTGTGTGTGTGTGTGTGTTTTAAGTACGATACCACTCTAGTAATTCATGAATCCACTTCTTAGATCAGAAACAGGGTAATGATCTCCACCCCCCCCCCCCCCCCAAGAGTTACAAAAATACGAGGATCTGTCCTTATCTAAACTAAGAACTTCTCCTGATTCAACATTCTCCTTGGAATTAAAAATAAATAAAGAAAATGTTAGAGGACTTTGAAGCCAGGGATAATGGAAAACGTTACCCTTTGCTCCAAAATGTCCGGGGAGAACCCCCGCTCCTTCAAGGGTCCTTACGTCTAATTAGAACATTTCATGCCTACAAAATGAACTTTCTTGCATGTGCTTTTAAGATCACATCTGCGGGGAGCTTGTGGCAGAAAATGAACGGCCGCACTGGACGCGCCCGCAAGTGCTCCTGGTGCGTGAGCAGCCCGGCAGGTGGCAGGTCGCGGGGCGCAGCTCCCTGGGCCCGGCGCGGGGCTGGGCGCGGGGCTGGGCGCGGGGCTGGGCGCCCGCGGGCTGCGCGTCTCAGGGCCGGGCTGGGTGCAGCCACGTGGGGCCCAAGGAGCACACGGAGGCTCCGCCGGCGCGGGTGACCTGAAAACACTTCCAGAGTCTTCGAAATATGCAAAGCACATGGCTCTGAAAGCAAACATAACTTGCTGTGGCCTTAAGAGTACCCCAGTTCTGGTCATTTGATTATGTCTGCAGGATGCCAAAACAGATCGTTAATATTCCTTTCACGTCACTATGTTGTTCCTTCTTTGAGCGACTATTACGGCCTCTGCATAAAACAGGCTCACGGGGTTATACGCAGGAGTCTAGCAAGTGTTTGGCTATTACAATGTGCCCTTGAGCTTTAGTATATATTTACAATGTACATATTATAGATTATTTACTATAGCTTTAAAATAACTAAACAGATGATTAGACTCACCTCCGATTTGTGTAGGGCCACGGGGACCCCCCCCCCCCCATGAACAATGCAGTAAAAGTCAGTAAGGAGAGTAAAGGAACCAAAGTGCTGGTGAAGTGCCATCAGCGTGATAACCGTTGGGTATGTGTCATCAGAGACCTACATGTTCTAATGTTCTTCCTAAACATCTTCACGCTCATTTGGTGAGGTGTGTGTGTGCGCGCGTGTGTGTGTGTTTGAATGAACATGTTTGAGAACACATAGTCTGAAGTTCCAACAAATGGTTTAAATAAGAAAGCCAGTTTACACAAGCTTGGCTTTTCCTCAAATGCACTTTTGTTTGGTTTTGTATCCACAGATGTGAAACCAAGGTACTTTAATCATATTTTCTGTACCATAAATAAATGTTAAAGAGGATTTTGGAAAATAGTTAAAGAGGATTTTGGAAAATATAACTATATTAAACTATCTAGAAAAACAAATATAAATCATCATCATCCCCCTCAGACTCAAAATTCCTAAGTTCCAAACTGAGATTTGCTTATGTGTGTATACATATGTATAGATATATAGATATATACACTTAGGTAGATGTACAAACATATGTACATATATACACAGCCTTTGATACATGAACACACACATGCAACACACACGTCCATACACGCACGCCCCTCAGACGCACTCACGGATCTCAGTGCAGTTTATTTCCTGCATCTGCCTCATTTTTCCAGCTAGAGCTGTAAGGATGAGACGCTGCGAGCGGTCAGTCATGTTTGGATGTCTGACCTGTCTTGAACTGAGCCCAAGACTGTTTAAAAAGCCAAAAGGTAGAAAGTGGGAGATGCGTGCATGTGCGCACACGCTCGCACAAACGCCCGTGTCCCTTCTCATGAGCTCTGCCCGGGTGGCCTGTAAACAGCACAGCAGGCAGCTGAGCTGCAGGCCCCTGGCATGGAGGCGATCTTGCCACGTGGGTGCCCAGCAGGTGCCTGGTACACAGTATCCCTGCCCCCGATAAGGCTTGTGCCGTAAAGTACATTCCGTGGTAGGCAGGCCACGCCACCCCTCCCGGTCTGCCTCTCCTTGATCCCCTAGGGAGGTGTCTGTCCAGTGGCATTTGCAATTTAAAATGGCTAATAACTTTCAGGAGGGCGTCAGACTGGATTCTCCCTTGTTACCTTTCGCTTAGCGTAGAAGAAACGAGAAACAGGCGAAACACAGAGAACCAAGGGAAAAGATTATACAGTGAGGTGGGTAAGCCATCAGCCTTCGGATGGCTCAACTCAGATGAAAACCTGGGTCTGCCACTGTCGAGTTACGCGCTGTTCTACCTACCTGAGCCTCACTGGCCTCATCTGTGAAAGAGGAAAGGAACAGGGCCTATTTCGCTGGGTTATTATAGGATTAAATAAGACATAGAAAGCATTTAGTGGTTTCTAGTATATAATAATAATTCCTTAATGTACATTATTTATAACAATATTTAAACTATAAATCTAGAATGTTTATCCATCAGAACTACATAAAGAAATAATGTTAGTCCAGGATTTAGGTGATCTGAATTCAAGTTCTGTATCTCAAGTTTGCAGAATCTCACCAGGGTGACCTGGTCACCGTACACCTGCCGATTGAATGAATGAATGAATGAATAAGTTGCTGCTAACCTAAACCCTCTGGGCCTTGGTTTCCCTTGTATACAAGGGGGAAAGAATGACCAGACCTTTATTCCATCACTGGGAGGTTGGTATGATAAATTAGAAGAAAAATGTCAAATTATTTAAGACACAAATGTGTTTTGTGTCCTAATAAAATCAGAATATACACAACACATAATAAGGCTCAGTAGCTAGGGCCTGTGCTTAGACTTGTCACATCTTTGAAAACAAGGGCGTGGGGCCACCTGCGTGAGTCTGAGGACCATATTTTCCAAGACCCAAGTTATCTTTAGTGAGCGGATACTCAACTCAAAGTCCACAAGGAGCAGTTAAAGGCAGCAAATCACTGGCCTGTTCTAAATACACCTGCTCCCCCCTTTCAGTTTCTCTTCTGAGAGCACCTTCTTGTCTACTACTGACCAGCTTGAAAAACACCTCTCATAGGGTCACGTGAACTGAAAATGGTCCTGAGTTGCTTTATAATAAACGCATTTAGCTGTTACAGGTTCATGACTGCACTGGAGGAGAAAGAGACCTGAGATGAAGACAGAGACGTAGACCACAGGCCTGCCCATCGCTAATGGAACCCTGGAAAAATGACCCATTTCTCCCTGTAAATCTCAGCATCCCATCTCCTAAAGAGATCATTGCTTTTAGCTGCAAATAAACCCCATACAGACTTAAGGTGGTACTAATTAATTATTCTATTTCACCCTGTCTCCTGACGCAGAGGTCTTCGTCTCCATCGAAAGAATGCCTTGAAAAATCTGAGCCAGTCGCTAACTGGTGGTTTCTCAGCCTCAGTGCTTATTGACACTTGGGGCTGAATAGTTCTCTGTTGTGGGGGCTGCCCTGTGCACGGTGGGATATTCAGCAGCATCCCTGGTCTTTATTCATTTGATGCCTGTAGCACCTCTCAAGTCATGACAATCAAAAATGTCCCCAGGCATTGCCAAAAGTCCCCCGGGATGCAAAATCACCCCGTGTGAGAGTCGCTGCCTTCAACGCACAAAACCCACTCAAATCAAAGAGCGTCTCCTGGAATTGTTTCCCTCGCGTACAAGGCCAAACCACTGACCACCGGCTGCAACTGAGAAACACCGAAAGACCATGGGAATCCTCAGTATATTTAAGATTTCAAGGCATTATTTTTCTTTCTCCCTCCCTCCCTCCCTCCCTCCCTCCCTCCCTCCCTCCCTCCCTTCCTTCCTTCCTTCCTTCCTTCCTTCCTTCCGGGTAAGACACCACTAGTTAACTATATGAATGAAAACGAGTTTGACTTTTACCCAGAAACCTGTCTTTGAATTTCACATCAGGAGATCAGCTTTACTCAATGTTCTCGAGGACTGACACCCTCAGTGCAAACTATTGTGCTCAATTAAAACCTGATAAACTCTGTAAGCAGAGGCTTCTTCCAGGCACTCGGGTAGTATTACCATGGACACTAGCCACTGACTCAACACCGACCTAAAAATTGCACATGTGTGTGCACACTCACACACACACACACTGACGCAATGAGAAAGGAACCCTTCTCCATCCTCTGCATCGGTCCTGCTCCCACTCCGGATGGATGGAGCCCACATTAGCTGGGAGAGAGCCTGGAGCACTGTTGATGTTTATTGTGCAAATGCAGGTAAATTAGCTTAAAGGTCAAAGCTAAGAATAAACTGACAAGATGGAAGAGGTCGCCTGAGAAAGGAGACGTCCTGAATCCTCCTGAATCCTCCCGTTGGCCTGTAAGAGCTTTTAGGAGGCTGATTAACAGGAAAATCACCGCCCCCTGCCCCAGGACAAACCCCTCGACCCATCGCTGGGCCAGGGCACATTTTTCTTTAGCCTTTTCAAAGTAAATAAAGCCAGGGTGACAGTTAAAAAACTAAAAATTCTTTACCCAATAAACAAAACAATTTGTCCACAAACAAGAGGAGCACTTTTTTAAAGGTTAGGAAGCTGGAGCATTAAAAGGATTCCACTTGGGGAGTAGAATAGAAAAGGCAAGCAGAATAAAATTTAACATTTTAAAAAATCTTGGCCAGATCATCTTAATTAGCAGCTCCAGTTCATTAGTTTCATTAACCATTGTCCACTTTCCTTGGGCAGCAGCTGTACTGAAATATTCATTGATGATCCTGACAAGCATGAATTTAAGCCATTTGTTCTCTTAATTCTTGTAGCAAATGAATATGAGAAAATGATACCTCTCCAGTTATTCTGTTATACGGACAGAACCAATGGGACCGTAGAAACCCTCCAAAATTTTTCTATCTAAATAATCATAGTATTTTGCCCAGCCAGTGTGCTCAGTGGTTGAGTGTAGACCCACGAACCGAGAAGCCGAGGTTCGATTCCCGGGCAAGGCACGTGCCCGGGTTGCGGGCTCGATCCCCAGTGAGGGGCGTGCAGGAGGCAGCCGATCCATGATTCTCTCATCATTGATGTTTCTCTCTCTCTCCCTCTCCCTTCCTCTCTCTGAAATCAATAAAGACATATTTAAAATAAAATTAAATAAATAATCATAGTACAGCCATCTCCCCTGGTCGGAGTGACCAGAAAGTTATAGAACTTTGTGCCATTAAACCTGGAATATGACCACTACTTTGAACCCGCCCCTTATTTCTTTCTTTTATATTTACTCTCCCTCAAGGGCTTTGCTTGAAGTTTTTCTTACTGTTGGGGATCAGGATCTTCAACTCTCTGAGAGCTTCATAGTCCTGCTTGAGTCAAATTGGACAAACTTAGCAGTTGAATGATGCAGGATTTCACTGGTGGAATACAGCTAAACTCACTGATCATTCTACATTAATTTTGGTGATGTCTGTATGTGAAGTTAATGAGCCCACCCTCGGGGCCTTACACGCAGTTAAATGACAAATTCCTCTCAGGTTCCTCTGACTCCGGCTGCATCAGGGCCTGGAGATGAACAACTCTCCTTGGGTGAGGTCACCATTCTCATTCCCTGCTGGGCATCATTAGGATACATCTCACTCAGAGATGTGCTCCCCTCTGCCCAGGGACAAAACTATATTAATACAGGCTTTTAGTTTGGTGAAAAAATAAGTAAAAGGCACAAGCACACGCAAAATGGAGAAGAGGTTATGGATGAAAGACAGACGAAAGGCCAAAAGAATCATGGAAACCTACACTACCCTGGTCCTGGGATGGTCTCCTGCGGGCCTTTTCTCTTAAGGTATAAGGTAACCATGCTTTGTCTTATTTGTAGCGGAAAGGAAGTACCACTAGGAAGTGAGAGAAAGGCGGACCCCTGTATGGTCTCTAAAATAGCAGAGTTTCTCAAAGTAAGGTCCACAGACCACCCGGTCCAAATCATTAAGATTGCTAGCCCCAAATGCAGATTCCTTGGCATGACTTGAAGTTTCTGACTCAGACTCTGGGGTTAGGGCGGAGGAATCTGCACTTTAACAAGTGCTACACACAAATTTTGTGCACTCTGAGTATTGAAAAACATTGCTAAAAAGTTTGCGATGGAGGTCGCTGGGAAAAGAACCTCCAGTCCAAGGCATACAGCAAGATGAGGAAAACAGATGTTTAAAACAAACAAGCCCTGTGGTCACATCACCGCGCCGTGATTATTCAAGTTTAAGACTTTTCTTTTAGGAGGGGTGGGGAGCAATAACCATTTCATGGAAAATCAGAACGCTGAAAGCAATATAAATCAAACTCATCCCAGCAGGTTTCATTTGGTCTAGTTTCTCTGCGGATATTAATCAATGTACAGTCCTGCACAAATGACATCTAACTCCATTGCAGCTCAGAACACAGAACGCCCACTCTGATTCTTCCTCTAGCGTGTTATTTTGACAATATAAAAGAAAATAAATGAATTGGAAGAGTAGGCCATCGAGTAGGCAAGGTACCAACAATATCAAGACATTAAAAAGAGAAATGGTCCATGCTAAACCTATAACCCGGCATGCAAATTGAAAAAAAACATTTATCTGCCACAGAGTCACGGGGGTGGGTAGGAGTAACTGCCTTGGTTTTTCCTTTGAAAACTGCTATGGCAGGTGGAGGTGACTAAGAATTCCACCTAAAAGTTCACAGAAAGTCTTACTAATTTCTGTAAAGATCACAGAGAAGACCAAGCTTAGTCAGATTCCAGGGCAGGGTATCTCCCAGGGCATGGCAGGAATACCAGCACTCACGCGGGAATGACAGAGTTGGAAGGTTGAAACTGTAGCAAAGGAAAATAAATGGGAATCAAAGTTTGGCTCCCATTACGGGAGATGGCATCAAGCAATTTTGCAAAACACCCGCGTACGCCTTTGATTTTCTCTCACTGGAGCGTGTTTTGCTTGGCACAGACAAAGGAAAATCAGAGAAGAATTTAAAACCCAGAAAAGCAAAAGTAATCCAGAAGCTCAATCAGTGGCAACTAGGAGGACCCCGAATGAAAAACACGCCTCTGTGCCTGTGGATAAAGAAGGCTCGAAATCTAACCAGGCCAACGGAAAGGTGAGAAACTCCCTTGAACAAATGTGTCTACCCCAATGAATCGGTTGGGGGTAAACATAGCTCCTGAGGAGTAAAGAGCAAAGGGGACACTTTGGATCTGTGCATTGCTCCCTTTTATTTTAATTCGCCATGAGTGCACTTCCAGTAAGGTAACCGTGCCTACAGCTGCAAAGGATAACACCACTGCACCTTCTGGAAGCCACCTCGCTTTGTTGTTTTATGGCCAATCTCAGTGCAATTTCTTCCCAGCAGGGGGACAGCACACTACCTACCGCCATGAGCTAAGTTCCATTTTCCTGTCTTCCCCCTTTTTTTTTTTTGATGAACGCAGATCACTCCCCTTTTGATGGCGGATAGGAAGGCTTTATAAATACGTTTCTGACTTCAGGAGAGCCACATACCTGTAGGGAATGCCCCCCTCAAGTTTATTGGGTTTTAGCTCTGCAGGATTTCCCAGGAGGCGACTCCAGTTGGGGCTCTACACAGATGATTCCTCATTCAATTGGCCCATTGGATGCTATTAGTTTCTTGATAACAGCAGCTCATGGCCCTTGTCATAACCAATATTCAAGAGGCGAGCCACAGATATTGTTCTGTCCAGAACTGAACTAAAAGTTCTTAAAACAATTTTAAGTTCAGGAAACAGGCCTGAATCACAGTGACTACCAGGGCCACTAGAGAATTTAATCTCATAACTCAGTTACCCAGAACTCATTTCCAGGGTTTCAGGCTGCACAGATATCACTTGATAACTCCACTCAAACCAGGACTGAAGATTTCCATTTACTCAGTGCCTCCTGAGAGTTTTTTCCTGACCAGGTCTATATCCGTCTCTATACCAACAGCCAAGCAAATGAAATATTGCTGTCTTAGTTATCTGGACTATATGGGGTGGGTGTCAGTCTATAGCTGACCCAGATGAAAATGTTGCACAGGTTTCCTACCATTAGTTCTGTTCACTGCGGGGTGTAAAGAGTGCCTAAGCAGAAAAAAGTCATGACAGATCGAGGAACAGAAATGACGCCATGAACATTTCCTTGGAAGTGTTTCATTTCCTATTTAAAGTATGTAATCAAAGTAGTGGGGTGACTGTCATGGTACTAGTTCTCCAGTCCTTACTCGTGTGTTTCTACCTTGGCGCCATGAAAGTCAGATCTGAAATTTAAGAAAGTTGGGACTTTGGCCATTTTATTTAAGCTCCAATCTTTGATAGTGCTTCCGGTAGGGTCGCAAGAATCATTTGACCAAAGTAAGTTTGAGGATTTCTTCATCAAATTCAACTTTTTCTTGACCTATCAAGTTCTGTGATTCCTTGCAGGACCTCCTATTATTAGTAGGATGGTATTTTGATGTGGTGTTAAGAAACACTGAAAAGAATGAAGACGGATTGGTAGACTTTACAAAGCTATGTAGTAGTTAAGAGCAAATGTCTGCTAATACAGTAACACATAAAATAAAACCACTTAAAAATTCATAAATTATAATTCCCTTGACAACTCAACTCCCCAATAAACTTTCTTCTTTACCTAAGTGAAACTTCAAGCTCTATTCAAATCATCACGACAAGAAAACATTGGCTGAGTCTGCCACACAGGTGTAAAGGCAAGAATTACAAAATTTCAGAAAGATATCCCTATACTAATGGGCACTAATAACAGGAACCAAGACAGAACCGCTTACATAATAAAGCTGCATTAATGAAATATTTTTAAAAGGAGCATTTGGTCACTGTTTTCCCTCCTACAGACATCATCCCGTTGCCTTTATTACCTGTGATACATACATACACACGCACACAAACACACAATAAAAATTTAGGGGTACTTGGCACAAAATTAATGATTGACAAATTATTTTTCAGTGATGCATGAGGAATGCTAGAAATAAAACCTGGTCTCCTGAATCTTCATTTACCACAAGTCTATGGAAGAGCTATTGGTACATCAATAGAATAGAGTCACCTGGCTGGTTGGCTATTAACAGTTTCTTTTTGGCTGTGTCTATAAAGGTCAAGGGTGTCATAAAGAAAGACAGTTTAGAAAGCCTCAGCTCTGGAGCTCCAGTTATCTAGCTGGGCTGTTCAGACGTGAGAGAAATGACAGCCAGCCCTAGTACGGACACAGCCAAATCCCACAATCCCTAAGCAAACACAACTGGCTACAAGCAAGTGACGATGCAGGGCTGTAGGTTTAAGACTGTATGAGTAATTTTAGGTGTTTAGAATAAAATTCCCTCTTAAACAAAAGGCTGGACCCTAATTCCAGCGCGGCCTGCGTGGCGTTCTCGCTTCCGCACCCACGTGGGGACGCAGAGGGTTCCATGCGGGTCGAGCGGAAAGGCCACGCCGTGGACGCAGGGGCAGTGAGGAGAGGGGGTGCTCAGCCCCGGGCAGGGAAGGCCGGCGTGGGCCGTCCGGTAGTGATTTCTGAGGGTCTGAATGTTTGTTTAATACAAAAAATGTCTGGTTAGCTCTTCTCACCCTCTCTGATTGCAGAGAAAGAGCAACGCATTAAAATGGAGCCTGAGGGTGTTAATTTCGAAATAAAGGAGACGATTTCTTCATGATGAGGGTTATTCCGAGTTAGAAAGTGTTGCCAAGAGAGGCTGGGGAATCTTCCCAGAAGGGTTTTAAGGAAATAGCGGAGGCTCCTCTGCCGGAGGTGCCCGGGCGGGTGCTGCGGGGAGTGGGGTGCACCGGCGGCTGTGCAGGCCGGGCCCGGGGCGCTGTGTGTGCACCTAACACCTCCCTGTCCTTGGGTCGCACAAATCCGCACGCATACGGTCAATATAAACTGGCGCGTGATAGATTGGAGTGAAAAGTCGTACAAATCTGCCATCCCCCCTCCCCCCACAAACAAACAGAAAAGGAAATTTTTTTTAAAAAAAACAAACACCTCTGCCATTAGGCCAGATCTCTTTCTACCATATTCTTGTCCACAGGACGGAGGTAGATGAGAGAAAAGCCAGTTTGGGATAAACGACTCCCGAGGCCTCTCAGCTCCTCTCGCAGAGCTGGGTCGCGTTGTGCATGCTCAGCACGTGGGACCAAATTAACAAACAAACTCCCAAATAAGAGAAAGAGGCTTTCTCATATGCCACACCTGGAAGGAAATCTACCCTGTGGGTCTACGCGTTAAGGTGGGTTAGGTCAGTAGGCAGTAAGTAGTACACCAACGGGCATCGTGTCCTAGCAAACGTGTACTGTTAGTTGCTGCTCTTTGCAAATGTGAATTTCCTGCAGGAGGCCGATTCCAGGCGCTCGGGCGGTTTGGCTCCTCTCCCACCCCCAGCCCTGCCCTATAGGTGGTACTTTCGTAACAGTTCCGACTGCCAAGGATGCTTCCTCTCGGGGAACCGCTCTGGGATTTTGATCTTGAGGAAATCCTGGATGCATTTCTCCAGCTCCTCCTCGATCGAGAGCTTTTCCTTCACAGCTTTTTTTTTGCTGCTCATGTTCGACTCCCTGGAGCCAGAGGTGAGAGTCCGGAGCAGGTCGCTTTTCCGCCGCATCTCCGACTGCTGGATCAGCTGCACGGGGCCCTTCTTGATGGGACGGTCCAGAGTCTGGATGTTGGTCTGGCGCGTCACGGGCCCGCAGATGACCGTCTCCTGGGGAGAGCTGGCCTCAGACTGGCTGTCGCAGCTGGAGGTGGAGAGGTCGTTGCAGGAGGTGCCACTCTCCCCTTCTTTGTCACCCTTGCCATTCTTGCAGCAGCAATCGCAATGCGAGGACGACCACCTAGAAGGCTCACCTGCAAGGAAGCACAGGACCCAAGTGATTAATGCCCGGGGTAGCAGCATTGCACCGGAACACACACACACACACACACACACACACACACACACACACACACACACGTCTTTAGAAGAAGTGGGGTGGCTCAGGATGGGCTGCAACCGGGGCCCCCAGAAGACAAGTCCGTGGAGGGGAGGAGGTTGGCCATGGCCTGCTGTGTAAGAGGGGATAGAGTAAACCGCTTAAGCCACAGCACTGGAGTCAGGTAGCCCCGGGGAAGGGTACTCAGCTGCACCACTTACCAAGCCGGTTACGTTGGCAGACCCCTTACACCCTCACAGCTTCAGTTTCCTCATCTGTGAGATGAAGACAATGATTTCCCCACTCCCCGGAATTAGTTAAGTCAAAGGAAGTTCTGAATGCAGAATGTGGTTCACAGTAAGCACTCAACGCGAGCGGGTGTCACTGCGGCCGATGGCGAGCCCTATTCAGAGCCCCACACGACCGCTGGCAGGTCCGGTGGGCGAGTCTACACAAGTGAGGTGACAGCCGTCAGTCAGGGGGGACTTTCTCTGTGCCGGCCCCCAACACAAGCTGCGTGCATCGTCAGCTCGTCGAGCCTCACGGCGAGGCTGTGCGCTCAGGCGAGGAAACTAGGGCTGGTGCGTTTAGGCAGCTTCCCGTAGTTTGAACAATTTGTAAGTGGCAGAGGTAGGATTCGAACACAGATCCCCCAGATACCACAGCCAAGGCAACTAACCATCCTTCTTCAGTTTGCCTGCCTGTGAAATTCCTGCTTCTCCTTCAAAACAATGCTCGAGGTTTGACTTCACACTGAAGTCCTTGTTTACCACTCCCCAGAAACAGCTGACATGTTTCCCTCTGGATTATGGTTTTTATTTTGTAAGCGTCCCTGTTATTGCACAGAGCACGTTCATTAGAACTCTCTTTTACCTTCTGCACCTCAGCTACTATATCCTGAGCTCTCTGAGGTGGGTACAGAGATTTCTCCATTGTTACAATCCCAAGGAACAGTGTACAAATTCAGTGAAAGGCTGTATCCGCATTATGACTTTGAAGTGCCTGGGTCCAGCCATACCTGAAGCCAGATCTATCTGGACTTTTTATTTGGAGGCAGTCATTTTTCAGATACACAGTTGGTGGCTCCCTGAACTAGAAAATCCATGATACGGCACAAAGCAATTTCCTAAGTGTATCAGTCACTGCTCCCAGCCTCACACTAGAGTCAGTCTTCTTGGAGTCATGTACCCGATACTACATGCTGATCATATATTACGCGCTGGGCACTTCATATGGTTCACTGCACTTAAGCTGTAAAAATCAAAGGGAAAGGAAGCCCCTTTATGATACTAATATTGGGGACAAGGGTAATGTAGCAACTTTACGTGTTTTATAGGAGACCCAATTTTGATGTGCCCTGTATCTTAACCTCATAAATAATGGGTTGCTTTATAATAAGATTCCACTTCATTGCCATTTTCAAATATGGTCATGGCAGAGGAAACCTAGAGTGGAAACTATAAGAAAAGTTATGTCCTGTAACTAAGGAAAGTAACAATGCCTATCCTCTACATACCTAAATGATTTAAAAATTTATAGCAACTCATCCTGATCCAGTTTTCCTGAGGGAGCAAAACAAAAAAGTCCCCGTAAATCACAAGTCTGGGAGTCTCTCTAACGTCAACTCGCTCTTTCAAACCACTGTTTAAAATATGACCGAATAATCACTGTATTCATATACCCATTAAGTGAAATGCAACAATCCAACCGGGCAAAAGGCACTGCCACAGCACTAACGTCCTAGTTGTCCTGGGCTGTTACAAATAAGTGTCTGCGGGGCAGCAGAGACCGTTCCACCCGAGCCAGCGGGTGCCGGGAAAGGCCGCTGTCCCCCAGCCGGGCTCGGAGGTCGCCTTTCCCTGCGGGGGACTCCGCTCTGCCTCTCCAGGCCCCGCCACCCCGTCCTGACACCGCTCCATGCGGGAACGGCTCCGGTGACCTGGGTCAAGGAAGCGTAATCACATCAACCCAGAGTTGATCTAGTTTGATCCTTCTGGAGAAAACTGAACTTAACCTTAAAAAATAAAAGAAAGAAGAAAGAAGGGGAAGGAGGGAAAGAAATAAATGCTGTGATGTGCCTGCCTGTCAGGCTGAAACAAGAAGACAAGGTGTTTGGGCGCAAGCCTGGGAACCATTGAGATGCCAGCCCTGGGTTTTCCTGCCCAGGAGATGCCGGTGAAGTCACCCCATGGTGGTGCCCTCGGAGGGGAGCCCGAGGCTTTTCTAAAAGCCGCTTGCGACACAAACTGCGTGGCGTGCGGGAGCCCGGAGTGTCCACGTGGAAAGCTGCACGCGGCCCTCCGAGCGTGTCCAGGCCAAGGACCGGGCGCCGGGCAGCTGGCTCCTCCCTGAGCTGCCGAGACGGCCGGGATTTCAGCGCCAGCCGGGGTCCCCCAGCTTCCAGGCAAGAGGAAGCATCACCTTCCCCTTACTCTGGGCGCTTTCCATCGCTTTAAAGCTGAGGAAACTGGACAACTTAATTTCAGCGCAGCCTGTTATCCTACCACATGCTTCACAATTTCATGAGGACACTTGAATGTTTTAGCGTTTGGGCGAGATAACTCCCAGGACGGCCGCTCGTCCATTATGCTGAAATCAAGGAAGGAGACGGGATTCATGCAGGCTGGCTGGACGTGCTGTGTGACGAGTTAGAGTGAAGCTGGAAAAAAGTCAAACGTGAGAAGATAACTGTCCATTTCTTTCCTGGAAGCACTGTCTGTCTATCTCCTTTCCAAGAACTTAGCCACAGGAGAGGCTTAGACCAGAAGGTAACAGCCTGTGGGCGCTGACCCTTCGCCCTGCAGCCCACTGACCTGCGCTCCCAGCCCTGGGCTCCCAACCGCCTGAGGTTTCAGCACTGACTATAACAACTGCACCCGAGGGGAAAACAGGACACAGCTGACTCGCCAGACGTGGGGGAGCACCATTTCATTCCAACAAAGGGCTCATTTATTGATATCAAAAAGGCAAATAATTTATTCCCCTTTGGGCTTTGTTAACTAGTTGCTCATCAAAGGGACTAATAGCTCTACCTTATTTTAAAATAAACTACGGCTGAATTTGTTGGATATTATATCACTTTTGGTATCTGGCACATAACGGAGGTTTGCTAAATGTTTGATGTGTGAATGAATGAATGAATGAATGAGCCAAACACATATATTGAATTGTATCAAGCTGATAACACAGCAGGGCGGAGTTCAGGCTCCAGAGTCAGGACTCACAATTTGTCAGCTCGGATAAATTACTTTACTCAGGTTCCTCATCTGAAAAATAAGATTAATAGTATCTTCCTCATAGGGGTTTTAGGAAAACTAAGCGAGATAGTTAACACAAAGGAGTTTCCTGGCTTGTGGCACCCAATAAGCCTTCCATTCATTCACTGGTGCCTATTTGTTCTACCATAAGCCAGACACTTATCTACAAAAACAAAGCAAATCAGGAGCTTGTTAGATATGATTATTACGTCTCCATAAGGAATTCTTAGGTGTGGTTGGAGCATCATGTTAGGAAGGACACTGATGGGCATTTAGTCACCCCTGACTTTGGCATAGGAGTGAAAACCACCACAGGCAGGTACAGCGTCTGGCACAGTGGGATCGGGCACCGTTTGGAAGGAAGGAGTCTCTGCAGTACAGCGCTCACAAGCTCACAAGTGGATGAGTCTTCCAAGACAAAAATCTACTTGAAGGCACATCAATTCAACGTAAATCCAGAGCTGGGAGGAATTTGTAGTTTGGATTAAATGGGGAGGGGCAAGAAACCCAACTGCCCCACGTCCTCAAAGCCCAAATCTTCCAACATCTTACAACTTGGAAAAACTGAGGACCCATCAAGCAGGATGTATGACCGGACTTGGCCCCTTCCCATGACACCCCCAACTGTGCATGCCCTTACTGATAAAGAAGAAATAAAAGATGGAAGACTATACAGTGTTTCTCCCCTATGGAAAATTCAAACAGGGCTGAGCGAAACGTGACCGAGCAAACTCACAAAGTGCTTATGCATTTTTAAAAGAGACCACTCTGCACTCTCCCCGCACCTCAAGTTCTCCACCTGCTAACGGCTGGGAACACAATGCACGTCATTTACAGCAGCAGCCGGGAAGACGGCTCTCCCCTGGCTCCCCTGTCAATGATGTAGGAGCCTGCCCGTCTGGGAGCGAGGTGGCCAGATTTAATTTATTGGGGCTGCTAAAAGACTTTCTTAGTATCCCGGTTGAAAAGTCAATAACGGCCAAAGTGATGTTTTTATAATTCTGCTAACCTTGGAAAAGATACTGCAGGCAGGCTGTGCAAGCTTCTGAGAAGAAACACATCTCAAGCTTGACAATCATCATTTCTTGCTCGTGGTTGGCCTTTTCCCGTCGCCGACGTTTGGCCTTGCCTGGGCCCCGCTGGGGCTCCTCGTTAAGAGGGGGCAAGTTTGGCTAAGTCTGAAACAGTTCAACCATCCAGGACCAGCCAGGAAAACAGAGACTCTGTCTGGTGTCTTAACAGGGAGAATTTAATATAAGGCACTGGAAAAACAGACGCTGGAGGAGTGAAAATGCAAAACGGTGACACTGGAGAGACCAAGAGAGCGACGGCAGGAGACAGCTACCACTCTTAGGGCTGCGGAGACAGACAAGGATGGGTGATTAGGACCCAGAAACTGCAACAGGTGTCTGGAGGTGGGACCCAGGCATCTGCGGTGGGCACGCTGCCTGTGGGTGTCGCAACCTCTGAAGGGCCTGGTTCTGGGGTTTACAGGAAAAAACAAAATTGGAAACTGGGTCCAATTGCTTTTCGGGTAAATAAGAGCTGGGTTGGAGCCGATGAGCAGAGAGCAGACAAGGAGTCTTTCCTGGCCTCAGTCATGCTCTTCCTCTAGCGCCCCCCATGGGTAGAAGCGAACAGGAGGCCACCTGGACAGGGGAAGAGTGTGGTTAGCTGCGTGAATCCCACCCAGCAGCCCAGCAGACAGGGGTGGCTTTGGAGCTGAGGGGCGACGGCTTATTAACTGCGCACTCACCCTGCCTGAGATGCAAAAGATAAGAAAGATGCTCCAGTGGAGGGGTTGGGAAATAGGAATGAAAGAAAATCATCGCCTCATCCTGCCCTGCCGCCCTTTTTTATACCTTAGGGTTTTGCATTTGCTCTTCCTGCTGCCAACAACACCTAGTCTTCTGATTCTCGCCCATTTAGCTCTGTTTCAGTCCCCAAGAGCTGGGCTTCAATGTCACTTTCTCAGAGGAGTCTTAACCTCCAACCCATTTTAAGCTAGTCCCAACCTCTAGCCCGTGTCCTTCACAACACCACCATGTGTAGTCATGGCTTATTTGTTTGTTTGTTAAGGCCTGTGTTTGTCCCCTTCTGAATTCTTATGCACACTCCAGGGCACAAAAAGGTCAGGATTCCAGGGCACATAGTAGGTGCTCAGGAAATATCTGCAAGACATTTGAATGGCAGAACAAACAAACAATGTGTGTAGACAGTGAGTTTTGGTTCAGAGTGTGTGTGAAAGACAGTGTTCACCCACCGGGGAAAAAAAGGTCAGAAAATCTGGCACAAAGGTCATGGGAATGGGAAATATTTCAGCACATCACTGGACGTTTCCTATGCATGTGACCAAAACACGCTGACGGACAGAGATAATAGCAAAATCCAGGGCCTATCCAGAATTGAGAAATCGCACATATATGCACACACAAACAGGGTGGGGCAAAAGTAGGCTTGCAGTTGCGCGTACGCAAAACAGAGTTTATTCTTCTATTATTATTTATTAATTACTGTATTATTTTCCATACGAACAACTGTAAACCTCATTTTGCCCCACCCTATATATTTATGTACATATATGTATTGTTTTCATCGACCCCCACTCATAACTATTTACTGATATGTATAAAAAAATCCCTAAAGGCATTACACAACTTAAGTAAAAATTCACTTTCCTGACCCTTGACCCCGGTCTCCGTCCACACGACCCTCCCGCGTGCTGGTGTTCAGACGTGCCGTCCCAGCTCGGGATTTTCACGTGGCGCTGCTCTGGAAGCCGGCAGCGCAGCGTGCACGGGGCCGCGGATGGTGAATTTTGGCTCCCTGGGCCAGCGCCTTGCTCTTTCACGTGCTTCTTGATGACGCCCCTATTTTGTTTCCCAGGACCCCTTTGGCCCTTTCTTGCTTCCTCCCTCTCTGTTGCGTTTCCTTTTAGCCTCAGCATTCCTTGGCGAAGGTCCTATTGATTACACCTGCTTAGAGGTTCTCACTGGCCCATTTCATGGGGAAGTCCCGAGGCCTGTCCCTTTTCCTACCCTGTCACTTCACCTTGGCTCTCCCTCTGTCAGATCTCTTCACCCATTGCTCATACACTTGAGCGAGTCCCCCAAACAACAAGTCCCCCTACAACTCCCCTCAGTCAGTATCGAGGAGTCTTCTGTCTCTTCGAGTGAACTGTACGTGTCATTACTAGAGCTCCCTTCTTCCCCTTTAGGGAGCTGCCCCTTCTTTACCCCAGGTGGCCCTGAAGGGTCTGTCGGGCACGGTGCCATGCCTAGGCACAAGGGGAGGACACGTGGCCCGTATCCGAACTGTCACCTCCCGACCAAAGTGGATGACTTAGGCCTGGGCATGAGACCCAAGCTGCATGAATCAGGGTCCTCTTTGCGACTGTGGTTCTGAAACATACGGGTAACATGGGCTCTAGGCTGCAGGGGTTGCTCAGCGAGGAGACTGTGAGCCCAGGGGCCAAGCTCCCTACCAGCTGGGGGACGTTCACGCAGCAGGGAGCCAAGCAAGACAGGCAAGGCAGAGAAACAGTCAGGGTCTTACATGGGCCCCATCTCTAGGCTTAGAATTTTATAAGCCAAGAAACTCTCTTCTCGCTTAAGCCAGTGAGAGTTAATTTTGTGTTACTTACAGTAAGAGTTTTAAACACTTCATCAAATGCGCATGAACACAGGTAATACCTCTCTAATCTGCCTGTCATTCTCTGAGCACCTGTTCGATTTTGTCGCGAATGCTGGCCAGTGCTCTAGGGGGCAAGCGCTGTTACTCTGCTAATTTAGAGCGACCTGCTTCTTCTCTGGAACGCCAGCCTATTTGCTACACTAGTTCCAACAAATCTGACTAACGCTCTCAAGAGATGTGCTAAGGTTCTCCTGCCACCTGTCATAGACTCTGATTCCAATGATGAGTAAGGTGACAGCTGTCCCTCTAAAACCAGGAACTTTGCATAAGAATAGAGACCACTTTTTTTGAGGACCTCCAATGTGCCTGTTATCTGTGCTCACAACTTAACTAATATAATCTTCAAAATAACCCTACTGGGTGTCTGTCTGCTAATCTTTCCTTTTTACAGAGAAGGAAGCTATAGCCCAAAGTAGTTAATTATCTAATCCAAAGTTATAAAGTTGACAGGTGGCAAATTATGAATTCAAATCCAGGTCCCTTTTAATGCAAAGCCTCTGTTCTTTTTCATGGAAACCTTACTCGAGATCGTGAGAACGTTCTACTGGAGATATTTTAAAACACTAATAGGCTTGGAGGGTTAAAGTGTTGATTCAGCTCCCTTCCCCCACCCCACTGGCGAGAACTGAAAATGACTAAATGAAGGATGAAGGTCACTGGGGCTCCTGATGTGCAGGGCCTGTCACATCCCTCCATCAGTCCTCAGTCCTCAGTCCTGCGGGGCTGCCCCAGGGTGGTCAGCAGTGTCTGAGGTGTGCACTTAGGGAAAGAAGCCCTTTGCCAGTTCATTAAGATATAATAATTGTGAACACTGCTTAATGAATTTTCATCAACCAATCAATATGTGGTACTACCTCAAAGGGGGGGGGGGGGATCACAACACAACAATCTACAGTTTATTGGTAAATGCAAACCTAAAAACCTGAACTCCTAGTGATCCTCCTGGTTAAAAAAGAAAAAGCCAAAGTAACCCAGAACAACTGTTCAAGAGCTAGAGAACCCTGTGAATTTTATGATAACCACAGAGAAAATAAAAGAACTGTCTGAAAACATGAATGATAAACTACTTTGAAGGGCGGCAAGGTTAACCAGGAAACCGTGGACGGTGAGAAGCTGGGCCGTGAGAAGCCCAGCCAGGATGACTGTGCAGATGCCGCTGTGAGCTGGCCAGACGGAGGCATGGAATGCGACGTGAACGAACAGAACCTGAGAGGCCCCAGAGCACCCTGCTTTCACACTGGGGAGAGAGAAGGGGGCCTAACAGAGCCAGAGCCCAACTCTGCGTTTCAAGCCCTATCTGGGACCATGCCAAGGACACAGATGGGAAGGTGCAGAGCCATGTGGGCAAAAGGCAGATAAATCATACCCAACCAGAGAGGGTTTCACGTATGAACAGTCCAACATCTGGGGAAAATAAAAGCTCTCAGGAATACAAGCTCTCAGGAAGAGTCCACTGTTGAGCACAGTGAAGACAAACACAGGACAGAGCGGTCTGGAGAAAGCAGGTTCCTCCAGTATGACCATGCGGCTTATGGAGTGAGAGACGGGCAGAGAGAGACAGAAAGTGCCCAAGTGGCCACAGTGATGATAACACCGGCCTGCATTGGCACTCACCAGACGCCAACACAGGACTAGGCATTTTCCCTGCATCATCTCATTGAACCAGTGAAGAGAGGAAAGGAATTGCAACACCTAATTCCTACCCCCTAGGGAGGCCCAAACGTCCCCAGCGTCCCCGCTGACTGATATTCCATCACAGAGTACTGAGAATCAACATCTAGAAGGCCTTCCTGTAAGCAGCAGGTGCCCACCATGGAAGAATGGGTCTGGCATCTGTGTGAATTTGTTGATCAAAATGCTTGGGGTGACAGAGAAAGCCTGAGAACTCGCATTAGTGGGCAAAGCCTTGCAAATGACATTCACGGACTATGAGTACCTACCCCGTGCCATGTGCGGTGCTAAGTGCTTTACAAACATTTTTTATTTTATTCTAACAGCAACTCTCTAAGGCAGAGTTTCTCAACATTGGCGCCATTGACATTTGGGCCGAGTAATCCTCTGTTGGGGGGACTGTCCTGTGCATTGTAAGACATGCAGCAGCCACCCTCACCTCTAGCCAAATAGTTGCCAGTAGCACCTCCCCTCCTCAGACAAGACAACTAAAACCATCTCTGGATATTGCCAGATGTCCCCTGGGGGGCAAAATCGCCTCCAGTTGAGAACCACTGCTCTAAGGTAAGTATTATTCCTATTTTACTGATGAGGAAATTGAACATCTTAATTTTTTACTAATTTGCCCACAAGGCACAAAGCTAGTAAAAGGTGAAACTAGGATTTGACTTTTGGTAGATCTGACCCCACGATGAATGGCTGTTGCATCACTGCACTGGGCTGTTCCAGGGCAATGATGCCCATTTGGAAGGAGCTTGTAGGGCAGAGACCCAACTGTTCCATTCACGGTAAGTTTCAGAAAAAGGCCAGTGAAAGGAGATAAAGGAAATTGAGTTGCCCTCTCACCTTTAATAAAATACCAAGAATGTCTCATTTGCGCCAGGCTATTTCAGATGATAACGGGACAGACAGATTTACAGAACTTAGCAGTTCTGCCTGAATCTCTGCTAAGAGGTCACTGGCTAATTACTCTTCTTTTAAATTAGGATTTCAAAATGAGACAACGCTTACTCTAATCGAGGATTTTCCCCACATGCCCACAGCCTCTGTGAATACCACTTAATAATAATAGGCAACATTAAATAGAGTGGTAACTCTATGCCCGGTGTCGTTCTGCACCTGCCTTGCAGAATCTCGTTTGAGATTTACAACATCCCTACGAAGTGACTCTCCTGTCATTCATATTTTACAGAAGAGCAAACTGAGGAACAGAGAGGTTAAGGGACCAGCTGTGATGCAAACTGAGGCAGCTCACTCCAGAATTTCCACAAAGAGTCAGGCAGTCTGCCTACTGTTTCAAAAATTGGGGTTTAGCCCTGGCCCATGTGGCTCAGTTGGTTGGGCGTCTTCCCTTGCACCGAAGGGCTGCCGGTTCGATTCCTGGTCAGAGCACACACCCAGGCTGTGGGCCCAGTGCCCTGTAGGGGGCGTGCGGGAGGCAGCCGATCAAGGTTTAGCGATCACATTGATGATTCTCTCCCTCTCCCTTCCTCACTCTCTCTAAAAATCAATAAAAAATCTAAAAAACAAAAAACTTGGGGTTTAGAGTTAAACAAAAATAAGACTCAGATCTGCTAGTGACTTTCAGTTTCTTCACCTGAAAATGTTAGGAATAACAATACTTCTCTGGTAGGAGTGTGAGGATTAAATAATATTGATCCACAGCATGATCACAGTACCTAGAATATATCCAATGCTCATTGAATAATGGGTTTTTAAAAGAGAATTGATTACTTTTGATATCCAAACGACAACATTAATATTAATCACAGCATGTGGAATATTTAAAAGGCCACCTTGATATAGGTAATTCCTTGTTTCATTTGCTTTTCTTTCATTAGACAGTCAGCCCAAAGCCCGCCTTCATATTATTAACCATATGACATCAATAGCACAAGCAACAAAAACAAAAATCAATTAAGTGGAGCTACACAAAACTAAAAAGCTTGTATACAGCAAAAGAAACAACGAAATGGAAAAGCAACCTACAGAATGAGGGAAAATATCTGCAAATCATGAATCTGATAAGAGGTTAATACCCCAAATATATAAAGAACTCATATAACTCAATAGCAACACAAATAACCTGATTTAAAAATGGGCAGAGGAACTGAATATACACTTTTCTAGAGAATACAAATGGTTAATAGGTACATAAAAAGGTGCCAGGAAGAGGGAGAGGTTATGAGGGGGGGATGAAGGAAATGAGTTAAATTGGGGAATTCTTTCAGGCCTATAGAGGCCTATCCAAATTGATAAATCCTTGTGTCTCTCCTCATAAACACTATTTCAAGTTCCTTTTTTCCCACGCTTCTCCTCTAATTCTATAAAAATCCCTTTGTTTCAATAATTCTATGTGACATAGGTGCATCCGTACAGTTGTAAAGAGTTGCATGGCACACAACAGAAAGCTGACCTCTGCAAAATGAATACAGAATGTCTTAAAATTTTTCATCAAAAATTTTATTTTATTCTTTGTGCTAATTTTTTCTTTCATTAAATTATAAGTTTCCGGAAAGTAAGCTGCCATTTGAGAGTTCTTGGCTGAGAATGGTGCTCATGCCACTTTGACAAAGGTTTGATAAGAGCCATGACTTAGGAGAGACAAAATTATGAAAGCTAGTGTTTGTACAATACTCAGCAGATTATAGAACCATTTCCACTCATTATACCTCACTTGATCCTCACAGCTACTCACTCAACATTGCTTGATGGTTCCCAGGCAATGGGTACACAGCTGGCTACAGGGATCTTTCATTCCAGTAAGGAAGATAAACAATAAACAAGTAAAAGATAATAAAATTTTAGGTAGTGGTGATGGCTGCAAAGAAAATAAAACGAGATGATACGATGGAGTGAGTTAGAGGGTTGCAAGCGATAGATAGAGTGGTCAGATGGCATCTCTAGAGACGCTGGCATTTGAGTGGGAACCTAATACCCAAGAGGAGCCAGCCTGTGAAGATCAGCAAAAGGAGCACCACATGCAAAGGCCCTGAGGCAGGAATAAGACGGCACGTGCAAGGAACGGAAAGAAGACCTTCGTGGCTTGAACGTGCTAAGGGAGGAGGGTGGTGGAAGATGATGGTGGAGACAGAGGCAGAGGCCAAATCTCGCAGGGCCTCAAAAGCTCCACTTAGGAGTTATTTTTATACCAGGGCATTGAGGAGGGTGATTTTAACAAAGGGATTACGTGGCTGAATTCGTCTTTACTGCAAGCTCACTCTGGCTGTCCTCCAGAGAACAGGTTACAGACGAGGGAGTTTGGAGGCAGGGAGGCCAGGTAGGAGGCGATTCCAGAGCCCAGGCAGGAGATGGCAGGGACAGTGAGGGGGATTCCTTATTCTCAGCTTACAAATAAACTGGATTTGCCTAAGCTCAGTATTAGAGTAGAGAATTTTTCTGTTTATAAGTCCAGTTCCCATTTTGCCATAGTTACGTCCATGATGGAGGCATCGGAAAATACTGATTTTTTTCAAATCCTCACCAGTCAATCGGTTTTCGACAGAAGATGCTCTCACCGTCCCTGGCTCTGTCCTGCGCCTCAGGACGCTTAATGGTTAGTCCTTCTGCTGATCTGCACCTGCTGGGGTTGTTTGATTGACTTCACAGACCAGGAGCCTGGAACTGAATCCTACAATCAGGAATCATTACACTGTGGGTAAACAATGACCGATGATGATAAATGTGCACTCGGTTAATTACTGCCTTCCCACGTGCCGCTCCACTCTCGTCTCCACCATCCCGTCACATCTGGACACCTGACTGTGCTCTGCGGCCGGGAGAGAACAGAGGGGCACACGCGCTGGGATGCAAGGAGACAGCCCTGGATTCTGCCGGGTCCTTAGGAACAGGAGCCCAACCTGACGTTCAAACACTATGGAAAATTAACAGGTTCGCAGTATGTTCAGCTTTATGTCATTCCTTTGGTTTGTACATTAGGTTTATATTCAAGGGACAGAGTTTCTAACAGGTTTCGGTTACAGCCCAGCCCCTGAAGCTGCATTAGTAGATGCTCAGTAAACCAAGTGCCATTAGGATCTAAGACATTTGCCCCCCTCCCCCCTTTCTTCCCCTCTCTCTCTCAACAGCACAACCAAGGAGTAGTTAGTAAACATCACGGGATGGGGCAGGCTTCTTTATCTACAGAACAGCAGGCTCTGCACAGCAAGTTCTGGGAACAGATAAAGAAGTCTCCGCGTGTTTTATCAAATACCAATAACTCACGTGTGGCGCAGTGCAGGTGCTGCGTAAATCAAGGGGCAGCACCGAGAAAGGCAGTTTCTTTCCCACGGCGGGGGAGAGCTTGGGCTCTGATGTCAGACAAAGCTCAGGATGAACCGCGCTTCGACGCATCACGTGTGTGACTTGAGCGAGCTGCTGAGCCTCAGTTTGCTCACCTGCAAAACGGGGGCAGTGGCGGCAGGTCCTGTCTGAGTTCGGTATTAGAGAACCTTTCTGTTTATAAATCCAGTTCTTCCCCATGGGATTGTCTGAGAAGGAAATGCAAAGGGCTCTGCTTGGTGCTGGGCCCCTGAGATAAAAGTATTGGTCACTGTTGCTACCAGTTATTATTATTACTAACAACATATTATTAATGTATTATTTTCTCATTGTAATCAATTAATCATTTTAATGTATTATTATTAATTATTATGAACTGTTCCTTACTCTGTTTTCTCGTGTGGAGAGAATAAATCATATGTACACTAGTAGCTTTTGTCCCATCATTAGGCTTGGCCCTGCGCTACTCTACCAAACAGAAGCCCATCTGACCAGCCTTTTCCATCCCCTCTTCCCCTTGCTGGGATAATTTACCAACGAAGAGTCAGCTTGGTTGTCCATTCTCTAGAAAGCTTCCTGATTTCTACCATGCCTGGCCCCAAATGCCCCCGGGGGTAAGTTATGGACCCTTCATCTGCCCTCCCACTTCACCTGGGCCACCTTCTCTTACGGCATTGAGTTGTCACTGCGATGGCTCCTGCCTCAGACTCCAGGCCCCTTACCGGCAGGCACCACACTTATTCATCTTCTATCCCCACAATAAAGCAAAGTATTCAGCATATGAGGGCCACCCCATCATGGTCGTTTGAGTGAGCAAATAAGTGAAACATCTTTTAATCAACTAGGCTCCCTGATCACAGATTCACTGAGTACCCATTACATTTAAATACATATACAGCCATGTGTCGCTTCACGGCAGCGATATGTTCTGAGAAACATATTGTAAGGCGATTTCATCCTTATGTGGACATCACAGACTTACACAAACCTAGACGGTCTAGCCTGCTACACACCTAGAATATGGGGTACAGCCTATTGCTCCCAGGCTACAAGGCTGTACAGCAAGTTTCTGAACAGAATACTACAGGCAGTTGTAACAATGGTAAGTATTTGTGTATCTAAACGTATTTAAACAAAGAAAGTACAGCAAAAATACAGTGTAAAAGATACAGAACTGGCACATGGGCATAGGGCACTTAGCATGAGTGGGATTGCGGGACTGGAAGTTGCTCTGGTGAGTCAGGGAGTGGTGAGCGAATGCGAAGGCCTCGGACATTACGGGACACTACTGGAGACTCTATAAACACTGCACATCGCTGTCACCACAAACGCCACGTTATGACAGCTACAATGTCGCTAGACGATAGGAATTTTTCAGCTCCACTGTACTCCTACGAGCTTATCAATGAGACGACATTACGCGGCACATCACTGCGGTCCAGTGACCACGGCCCTTTCACTCCCAGTTTGAACGTCACCTGAGCAGAGCTCCATTTGCTTCCTCCACTACCTCACTTGGAGCTCACACTACACTTTTCATCTATTGCTTTGTGCATGTTATACTCAGAAAATCTTTGCATTTCCCCCTCCTCTTGGGTCCTTAAATACACTTTTGAATAAAAACAGTCTGTATAGCATAAGGTTTGTAAGAGACTATTGAGGGGAAGGTAGTTTCAAAGTGTCTATCTTTTGAAATACTCACCTTGACAGTCATTATAAGAAGTTGTGTTTTCTTTGTGTTTACATCCACCAGGGGGAAAAAGAGATGTGGTGGTGTCCCAACAACAGTGTTGCCAAAATGAATTCAAAAGCCAAGACCTACCCAGCTATAAACTTATCAGTCAAGAAATGCATTCACCTAAATGAAGACATTGACACACACTGAGGAAAATGAATGGTGGACCTGAGGCCATGGCTGCTTACCTTCCTCAGCTGAATGAAAAATGGGCAAGAAAAGTTTGATAGTCAAATTGAATTGCAATATGCCCCCCAAAGGAGTCTACCCTGGGATACACTGTGCATGAAGGGCGGGAGTGGGAAGGAGGAAGGGCATGAGTGGAAAGGAACATAGCAATAGGCCACGTCAGAAAAAAGAAACACCCAACAAAGTATGTAACAGGCTGTGTTTTCAGCCATAAGTTAATTTTAGTTAATAGAAAAACAGGCTTGTATTTTCTTTTTAAGTTAAAATGTTAGTGTTAAAGGTCAAAAACTCAATCAAAACCTCAACAAAGTCGTACTTTCCTGTTTGTGTGTGGGAGTGGAACTATAGAAAGAATTAAAAAGAGTGAACATAGATACAGAATTTAAGGTAGTGACGACACATAAAGAATTACATGTGCCTTTCTAGATACACGTAGAGAAAGGGTTAAGCTCCAAGGCCATACTCCTGTTCCTATTACTTGAGGATATGTGTATTATATATTTATTGCCATGGGTAGAAACTCATGCCAGGTTGGTATAATTATAATATGGCATAGTATGAGACGTGGCAATGGCTTCCAGTTTATCTTGAATCAAGTTAGCAGTTTTATCACTTCCAATGCGGGCCACACGTCTCCCTTCTGTGACTCTGTCGTGGGAGAATCAGGCCTGGACCCAGGACACCGAGACCACCGTGCCTGGAGGACCGCAGCCAGGCTCAGGCATTCTCAGACGGCTGCGCTCTCCTTCTACGCCAGGCCCTTTCTTAAAGATCACAGGCTGCCAAGGCCTCCGCTTCAGGGATTAACTGCTCCATGTAAACATTGCCAGGCCTACCTAGATGCAGCCCCCGTTCCTTCACCCTGCTGCTAACCTCTTAGGCCGCGACAGCTCCTGGCTCACCCGCTCCACCGCCAGGGCCAACCCATGCGCCCAACTCAACACTCTGCAATTCATCTTCCTCCCTCCTCTGCCCGGAACAAAGATTGTCTGTCACTGGATAAACTGCCCCCATTAAGTCTGCACTGTCCTTAGATTTCTTTCTCGAGTCACAGCGATCCTGCTCCTTGAGATGGGTCAGATTTTACATAGTATGTTCAAGTTCAGATTCTCTGAGAATTTGGCACATGCTGGATCTCAGGATTATGCTAGATCGAATACTTCTCAGGACATCTTGGAGGGTGAAGGGAATAGCGTGTCTAAGTGTGGAAAGGGTAAAGCTTCCCACTCACTCTGCCCAGTGGGGAAATGATTAGAACCAGCTAAGGGCTCCGATGGGAGGTAAGATGGAAAAGTCCATTTGTATCACCAAAGAGAACAAAGTCCAAGAGAAATTAATACGCTGCGACTCACAATGTTTCGCTCCCAAGTATAATGTTTCCCCAGCTCCCTCCCTTCTGAATATTCACACTGCTAAGGGAGATGTCTGAGGTCCTTCTAACAGTTAATGAGCAAAGACGCACGAGGGAAGTTTCTCAGGATACGTGCCTCTTAGCCAGGGCACTGCTGTGATGAACCCCGGGAAACGCATTGCCTCCCTGTCCTAGGTACAAAGCCCCTCAAACTGCCTTTGAAAGTTTGCTTAGAGTCTACATAAATCAAACTGAAAGACTTAATTATGAAATCCCAGAGCTGGTCATGAGGATAATAAAGCGCCCGAGTTTCTGTTTCAATAGATGTGTTAATATTTTAGCAGCTCCCAACTGCCTGTGTTCTATTTCACAAGTTGTGATTAAAGTTTGATTTTAATAGAGCTTCCAGAAAAAAGTGAGACTGGAGTTTCGATTCCTTGTTGTTGCGCCGGGTTGTCCTTTCCAACATGTAATTAGTATCTCCCTCTTAGCTGTTCTCTCTTGGTGTGCTGAGAGAATGGCCCCCGCAAAGGCACAGCTGAGCCCTGTGGGTGACCTGACCCCACCGCACAGACCCAGACACAGACTCACAGCTGGCATTTCCTGTGTCCTCCTGTCCAGCTATCCCACATGTAGGTGGGAGAGTGAAAATAATTTTAATAAATGAACCATTTGGCTCAAAAACAAAATCTTCTCTCTCCTTTAATTGGGAATTATAATTTGAGACCTCTAGAGAACTGAGAAGTGAAAGGAAGCAGGCTAAGATTCTTTTTAAAAAATTTATATTTATTGTTGAAAGTATTACAGATGTCCCCCCGTTTTCCTCATTGACCCTCTCCCTCCGCCCCACTCTGGGACCCTCCCCAGGCCTTCACCGCCCTGTTGTCTGTGTCCATGGGTTATGCATATATGCATATAAGTTCTTTGGTGAATCTCTTCCCTACCCACCCCCCCCACCCCCATTTCCCAGGCTGAGACTCTTTAGTTTCTGCCATTCAGATGAGAAATATATAAAGAGTGGTAGATTCTACAAACCCTTCAAATAGTCTTAAAAAAGGCAACCAACCTCTGCTATGTCAGAGGAAAACCCTCTAACTATATCTAACTTCTTTAAATGTATGTATACATACAGATATTATAAGAAAACAAAAAATATCAGATTAAAACATTGAAAGAAACCAAACCACCTGTATTTCCATCACAGGGTAACTGTTTGACTATTATGGTATGAATGATTCCAGACTCTGTATCATCATCTTTCCAAATTGCAAAGATGAACCTATGGCATTATTTTTAACAGCCTCATGGTGGTTCACTGGTTGTATACCAAAAGTTTATCTTACTTCAAAACAAGATGAGCTGTTTGGTGTCTACTGGGATCTAATGTGATACAATGAAAGCCATTAGGAAGAAGTGGTTTCTCATTTCTCCTAAGGGTGGAAGCATTAAGAAAAGGAGATTTGATTAAGACAATATGGAGGCAAATCAAAATCTTTAATCCAGGGCTTAGCCTTCTGGAATCATGATTTAATCTAAAACAGGAAGGTTTCTTAGAGCTGTCATTTTAAAAATACGCTCGCTCTTGTCTCTGATGCCGTTTTAATGCAACCGCTGATAAGAATCCACTCCTCACAATACGAGAGCCAGGCCAAGCATATTTTAAAGTGGCAGGTCTAATTTCCAACTTCAGCCTCAGTGTTATGAATATAAATCATCAACCTAGAGAAGCAAATACCTTATTGAAGTCCTTGTCAGCAATTCATTCTTCTCAATAAACTTTCCAAAGACCCAAACTTTATCTCCAGAAATTCACAAAGATAAGCAGAGATTGCTGAAGGCTCACCTTCAAGAACTGGCTCATATTCTCACAGTTAGCATTCAACTGGGAACAGTACAGAGGAAAAAAAACCCTAAATTTACAACAAATTGGCCATTTCATTTGCTATGTTAAAACCAGATACTTATAATAATCTTTAGATCTGCTACCTACAAGTTATATGGTGATTGCCAGGTGACCAGTCATTTTAGGGGGAAGAGTAATTCTAGCCAGAGAGAACTGCATATGCAAACAGACCAGAGAAGAACGGGGTAATGAATTTTAATGCTACAAGTAGTTTGATATGACTGAGGCATGGTTTATTTGTGGGCTTATCAGGGGATATCAACATGGAAAGATGTAGAAATAGACAAGAGCCAGGTCAGATTGTCAAGAGCCTTCCAGTCAATGATTCTCAAACACTGGAACTACCTGGGAAGTTTTAAAAATAATGGATGCCTGGTCCCACCCTCATAATTTCTAATTTAATTGGTCTAAGGTATAATCTGGGCATCAGGGCTGAGTGCTTTTATACTTATAAAAATAAAATAAGAGATAAAAGGGTTCTGGAGAGAGTGACAAATATCAAAGACAGGCAAAAAAACAAAATTCAACTAATAGATAATAGGCATCCCTACAGAGGAAAACTGAAGCAAGGGAACAGAGAAAATACTAAAAATTATAAATCAGGAACATTTAATTATTTAATATATGTATATATGGCTTTCAGGAAAAGAACAAGCATGTGGCTTATTAAAGAAAGAATATTAAATTATCATTAGCCTTTTTGACAGCAATATTTTATGCTAGAAGAAAATGGAATATGATATTTAGGATATTCAAGGAAAGAAGGTATAAATTAAGGATTTTATATCTAGCAAAACTAACTTATAGGTATGAATGTCACAAACTGTTATCAGCTGTAAGAACTAAGGGAATATACTTCTTTTGAGAGCTTTCTGGCAAGTCTATAACTGAACAAAATTAACCTAACCAAAGTGACTACAGAGGCATCAAGATAAGGACCTGTGGTTAATACTAAATATATTTTTTGAAGTGGGCATTTATTACTGTGTCAATATAGTGAAGCTAAAATTGTGTTTTCCAGAATGTCCTTCCCTGTATTGTTCTAGGTTAGAAGTGTTTATAGAAGACATTTGTGTAAGATTTGGAAAGCAGAAGTGAAACAGAAGCCATTATTCTGAGAATGTCAATGTAGAACTCCATGTACTGCTTCAGCTTGACCATGCAGTTGTGTGCTATCTTCTAGTTCACCTCGTTAGTTTCTGGCATCAGCCAATCCCTAAACGCCTTCAATTCCTGTCAAATATCCTTCTTAAGCTTCTTTAAGTTCTGAATCAAGCATGTATGCAGCTCTACAGCAAAGACTACCCATTTCTTCTAGCACTAAATCTGTGCTACAAATGATACTACTGAGAAAGTAAAAAATCAACACAAAAAATAACTCATAGAATTAGATAAAATATTTGCAAATTATATATATGATTAGGTTCTTAAATCTAGAATAGAAAATTCAATAGAAGGATAAATACTCCAATTATAAAATGGACAGAGTATCTGAACAGACATTCCTCCAAAGAAGATCTACACATAATCAATAACACATCAAAAAAAAGCTCAACATTATCAGTCATTAGAGAAATACAAATAACAACTACAATGAGATGTTTCTTAACACCCAGTAGGATGGCTGTAATAAAAAATCAGATAATAAGCATTGGCAAGGATGTGGAGAAATTGGAAAATTGGAACCCTTATATATTAGAGATGGAAATATATAAAATATGTTTTATAAAATATACGTTTTTCCTGTTTGGAAAAACGGTTTGGCAGTTCCTCAAAATGTTAAACAGAGTTACTATATAATACAGCAAATCCACTCATAGGTGTGTACTCATGAGAAATTAAAACACATGTAAACTGAAAACTGTGCACATGAATGTTCATAGCAGCACTATTCATTATAACCCCAAAGCAAAAACTACCCAAATATCCATTAGCTAATGAACAAATAAATAAAATATAGTATATCCATACCATGGAATGTTATTCATTATTAAAAAGGAAGGAAGTACCGATACATGCTCCAATATCAATGAACCTTAAAAACAGTATGCTAAGTGAAAGAAATTATGTACGAGAGAACACATATTGTATGATTCCATTTATATGAAATGTTCAGAACAGGGAAATCTATAGACACAAAGTAGATTAGTGGTTGCCTAAGACTTGAGGGTAGGCTGGGGTGGGATATTAAGTAACTCCTAATGGGTACAGGGTTTCATTTAGGGGAAGACAAAATGATCTAAAATCAAATTGTGGTAACAGTTTCACAAATAAGTAGATATATTTTTAAACATTGTATTGTATGTTTTGTAACTTGCATGATACGTGAGTTACATCTCAATAAAGGGTTAACAACAAATGATACAATAATTCAAAATAAAGTAATAGAATTAGCATGACATTATTTTACAAATTACAATAAATTAATAGATATAGGCACCAAATAAGAGGCAACCAGATATGTGTGGCCATAATCTAGCCAAGGAATCTCCCCCTGAGAGAGATCCAGTCTCTGGACCCACTGCCATTTTGCAGAAAATACAGAGGACAGAGGGACACGCTGAATGACACGATGCACTTGCCTTCAGCCACATCCAAACTCTGAGAAACTCCACCATTCAAACAGCCCGAGTTCCCAACAGACTAACTGTAAGGCAGAGAAAGTGATGGAGGAATAACTGTAAAAATGTGGAGGAAATGTTTAGAATGAAAGGGTGGTGGTTACTTACGGGGGACAAAGGGGGCCGTATTGGATTGGGGCGCATGGAAGGGGCTCCTGGGGTGTCTGGCAGTGTTCTATTTCTTGACCTCGTTGTGGCTCCAAAAATGTTAGCTTTAGAATAATTCAATGTCGAACATTTTGTTTTGTATAGCCTTCTACTTCCGAGGAGCTTTAACTTTTTATTAAATAAATAATGACTCCAGAAGTAGTGCGGAGAACAGATTTTGGATTTCAGCCAAAAGGGATTAGAACCAGGCAGGACAGGTAGGAGGCTGGTGTCCGAGGCAGGGGACGCTGATGTATCCATATATGAAGTGACCGGTCTAAAAGGCAAATTAATAGGATTTGGTGACCAACTGGAGGAAGTGTGTGAGAAAGAACACAGGTCTGTGACTCAGGTGAGCGTGAGATTTAAAAAAACGAAGGTAAAAAGGATTCTTTCTCCCCCTGACAGACTCTGATTATGGGTCCGCCCTGCCCAGCAGTCATCCTCACTTGGTCTGGTAACAGAAATGTTTTCTCCATGACTCTCATTCTCAGTGCACGGGGTTCCAGTGGCTGCCTCCCGCTGCGCTCCAGGGGGCGCCCGCTGGCCCGGGCCTGGATGAGCAGCGCCTAATGTGCCACGTCTCAGGGGCTGGTGCAGGTATGGGCACGGGGCCCAAGCAGACGCAGGGGACCTGAGGGCATGAGCCCATCTCTTCACTCCTGGGCTAGGAGACACAAGGCTGCTGACTGCTGCGGCTTCCAGGGCGTGAGCGCTTGCTGGGAGGGGCGCGGTGGAAAACACAGCAAGGAGACGGATGCTGCAGAGTCCACCTATATGCTCACAGAGTGTGAGTGGCGTCAATTTAGTTCTTGGGTCCAGTCAAGTCTGAAAATAGGCAATTCCTGTACTTTTATGTGTGAGCCATTATATTTCAATTACTGGGTTTTGTTGGTTGGTTGGTTGGTTGGTTGGTTGGTTGGTTGGTTGGTTGGTTGGTTTAGAGTAGGTCGAGTTGTATTTCTATCAACTGATAATGAAAATATCTTGACTAATACAGGAATCAAACTTTACTCAGCTATGTAGCTGCTCTAGTCTACCACTGGCCAAGAGAAATAAAATGTGAGCTATGTATGTAATTTAAGATATTCTAGTACCCACGTTTTTAAAAGTTAAAAGCAATGAGTGCAATTAATATTAATAATATATTTTATTTAACCATATATATTATGTACATGTAAAATATCATTTCAACATGTGAACAATATTTTTAAAATTATTAGAATATATTCCTTCTATTTGTACAAAGTATTTGAAATCTATTGTGTACAGCACACCTGTTTCGACTGGCCGCCTTTCAAGGGCTCAACAGCCACGTGTGGTGGGTGCCTATCTCACTGGGCAGCAAAGCTCTAGGCCATTCCTACCTTTCCCCAGCAGCGAGCCTCGGCCTTCTCCTGAATCCCATTCAGAGCATTTTAGGATTGCCAGATACCTTAAGAGGCATGTGGCCCGCACTCGCATTTTACAGATGAAGAAAGAAATAATAGCCCAGATGGAGTTTGGGCTGGAATTCATGAATGGCAATAAGAAAAACAACTGTCCGTATTAAATGCTTACTGTATGAGTGTTGATATCGGTGGGACAGGTTGGTTTGTTAGTTTTCGTATTTGTGTTTGTATTTGGCTGTGCAGTAATAATTCCTTCCTATCTGGGGAAGTTAATAATATTTGGAGATAATGTCTAGTGTGCTTATCAGAGGGCAGATAATGTTCCAAGAACTTTACATGTATGAAACTCATTCAGTTCTCAGAATAACCCTAACGGGTGTCATAACCATTCCCATTTTACCCATGAAGCACAGCTGGGGTAAGTAGTGGGGTCAGGGCTTGACCCAGGGCATCTGACGCCCAAACCCACACTATCGGGACCTCCAACCCTCTTCCTTCGCGGCCTTGCCGGAGGCAGCATCATGCTTCGCAGCGGAGGCCAAAGGAGACAGCTCCTCCTCTCCTGGTCCCTGGCAGCCTGGGACTTAACTCCGGCTTGGCCAGCTGACTACTCCCTCTCAGACATTTAAACCTTGAGGAAATGGTATAAATACAAATGACATATAAGAATTTTGTCACAAGGGCAGCGGCTGGAAAATTCCAGCCCAGCCTGCCAAAGACCTGAACTCCCGTTTTCCAGAACAAAAATCTATAGTCTCTTGTTTATCAGAGAAATCCTGATATCTTGACAATAAACACCCTTTTACTTAAAACATGCAGAGTCCATTTTTACTACTTACAGTAAAGAGCCTTGATCCGTACCGGTAGGAAATATTATTATGACCATTTTACACAGGAATAAACTAAATCTTTAAGGAGTTAAATATGTTTCCCAGTAGCACCTAGGAAGTAGTCAGCAGAGCGGGATTTGGACCCAAACCTCCAGTGTGTTAATTACCTGCTGCCCTGAGAGGAAAATCTAGGTCTGACCCCAAGATCAGTTTTCTTTCCATGATACCATTTCCCTATGCCATAATCAATAACCTTATTAAATGATGACAAAGGGTTAAAATAAAGTGCACAGTTTTCATAGGGTTCCTAAAAATTAAACCCTAAGAGGAGTGTGCTCAACACTATGGCAGAGCGGTACGAGAGATATTCTAGATAATCCTAATCGATGGCGGCTAGTCCACTCCATGGCCACCGCACCAGGTCCGCCTGGGGCCCAGGGTGTGAACATTCATTCAAGTCCCTCAGGACTTCAGCTTTAGCCCAACAGAGAGGAAGAAAGGAGCCAAGACTTGGACAGCTTCCACTTTAGAGTCACATCTGCACAGCAGGTCATCCAGTTAAACCCAAAGCAGTGTCCATGGGGAGCTGATAGAGCCTCTCTACGGATATCCTCCTAAAAACACAGATGCTCCTTGCCCTTTGGGTGTTCGAATGGCTGAAAGCTATGTGCCAGGGAGTAGAGTCAAAATAAAACTATAACACACACAGTCCACAGAGTACTCATGAGCACACCATTGCACAAAGCAACAGCCACCACCCAACAAAATCACCTCCATTGATGCGGACAAAAGTGTGGGTGAAGGGAACTCTCTGACACTACTAACACAAGTGTGAATCAACTCAATGTTCTGAAAGGTAATCAGCAATGGTTGTCAAAATTAAATATAGATCCTTTGATCTAGCAATCCCATTTCTGATAATATGGAGGGGGTATGTGTATAAGAATATTTATTGCAGAATTTGTAATAGCCCAATAATAGTAATAATATAAATATCCATCAAAAGGCGACTGATAATTATAGTATATTCATATTTTGGAAGATAAAATAGACTTTAAAAGAATGAGACGGTGTGGGGAAAAACAAATCAGAAATAATATCATAGTAGATAGATTAAATCAATAGACACATAGATACGTTAATCTGGAGTCACATTTCTGTAAGTTCTTTTCATACATTAATTCATTTAAACCTCACAACAAACCTAGGAGGATGATACTATTGTTATCCTTGACTTACAGATAAAGAGATGAAGCAGGTTACAGAGAAGTAAAATACATTAACCAAGGTTGGACCTGTTCAATAGCATGGAGAGGGCGAGGGGCCAACTATCAGTTCCTCCTTTATACAGTTCCATATGTTCATTTTTCTTCAATGAACTACCATTTTCATGAAGCTAAAATTTAAAAAGGAAGAAAGAAAAAATACTATGAAAATCTTTTTTAAGAAACCCAAAAAACTACAGACCCACTGATTCTCTTATACTGACCTCCGGCTACCTGCCCCCTCACCCCCGCAGCGTATTTCTCAGCTCCGTCTTTGCGTGCTTCCCTGTGCGGCTTTGAAACGACAGAAACAGCTCAGCTCCCCTTATTACCCAGGACGGTCCCACAGTCCTATAGCCTTCATCACGAGGAAACGTGCTGATATTCAGACTAGAGCCTCCTTTGCTCGGCCGCATTCCACAACATGCGCTACATTAAATATGCAGGACAAAGTGTTTCATGTGACCTATTTAAGAGTAACTGCCACTATGAGGCGACTGTGCCGTGACATGTACTTTTGGTGCTGGTCAGGCTAATATCCTAATCTCTCCAGCTAGAATGAGGACGTTGGCTTTGGGTGATTCCTCCAAAACATTATTAGGCTCGTCCAGCCGCAACCGACATCCTGTCCCATATCCAAAGGGGTGTGATGTGCAGCATTACGTCACACCCTGGGAAGCAGGTTTAAGGAAATGAGACGAAGCATGGAGCCAGCGGGCCTTGACGCCTCCTCCCCCGGCCTCTCAGAGGGTTGCCATAATTCACTTCAGCAAGTGCTCCAGGGGCTGCGCAGCCTCCCCTCATTTAACATCCCCGTGCTGAATATTACGTTTATCGATATTGTCGTGGCCCCTGCGAAATACAATGCATTTAACTATCAAATCCTGTGTCAGCCCTAAATACATGACTACTTCTAATATCAACTAACGGGGAATCACTTATTAGCTAGGGAGTGGGTTTCAGGTTTTAAAATAAGAGAAGATCACCCATAAAGGTGGAGATGCCTGCGTGGTGAGAGCTCGCCCTCTAAGCTCCACTGTGTAGGGACAGTAAGCATTTCTTTAACAGCCTCAGGGATAAGCTGACCGTCACAGGTGAGTAACCTCCCAGCCCGGCAGACTGGCTCAGTGGGTGGTGTTTCACTGAAGGAAGCAGTTAGGTTGTGCTGCGCTGGGAAGTGGGAAATAACTTCACAGGTCGGTGGAGCCCAGGGCTCCGTGCCCTGGGGGTTGGTGTGTGGCAAGAGCCACTTCCCCCATTCTTCCTGGGCCTGCGTCTCAGCAGTTGCCACCAGGACACCCAGACACAGCCGCTCCCACTGACGGGCTCTTCACCACAACAGCAGCAACTACGCAGACTTACAGAGTAACCCGCACCACCACGCTGTTCCTGCAGAGCAGGAAAGACACAGTTTTAAGGGCGATGTGATGAAGCAGGAGGAGCCTATCACAGCCCACCTGGGAAAGCAGAACAGCTGGATGCTACTTCATATGCTAGTTTTCTACTTATTTTTAAATGTCAAGTAGGCAATAACGACAGAGGTGGAAAACAAGTGGTCTAGAACCTTCCTTTGGCCTGCAAGCATATTTTTTAGCTGACTCTTCGAAATAAACTTTTTTTAAAAACCATAGCCAATTTTTAAAAATTAGATGTTACATGAAAATCGAGGCTTGTCTTGAAAACTCAGAAAACCTGGTCCCTCTGGACCACTGTGCTCTCGTGCAGCAGTTGGCTCAAGAGGAGCAACGGCTGCTCCTATCAAAGGCCCAGCTCACTACAGTCTGCACTCGCTGCACCCGCTACTGCTTTCCAACACCGGGGATGGACATCGGCTGTACTTCATCACTGCACCTGACCTATTATCCTCTAACAGCACAGAAATACTTCTCTGTACCCAGGTCCCTATGCAAAGTGGGAGATCAGAGAGTGGCCAAGGGAGCCAAGGCACCTCCTGTTTTGACTTGCGACCTGCCACACTCCCTTCCTGGCTGCTCTGCTCCTGTGGGCATCTGAGGCTGTGGCGCCTGCTGTAGATGGTGAGAAGCTATGAGAACAGGCTTCAAAGTCAGGCAGACACGGGGACAAATCCTGGTTCTTCCATTTAATACGGTTTGGCCTGGAACCAATCATCTGATCTCTCTACAAATCTGTTTTTCATGAGTAAAATAGGAATACTTATGGCTATAATGTCTATCTCCTATGTCAAACTGTGAAGATTAACTGTACGCGTGCACACACATATTAGCATATAATCAGAAGATAAAATGTGGTACAAAAGGAAAGCTGAGGTAAGCCAAGAAAAATCGGGCCTCACTGAGAAGATCTAATAAAATTAGATTAGCAGAGGACAATTTGTTTGGATAAAATGAAGAGTCTTATTAGCAATGTAGTTCTTTTCTCCAAATATCCAAGAGCTTGATCTATGTTTATATAATGAGGCTTTTAGGCTTTGCTACTGGGCATAAATCTGATCCAATAGGAATCATTCTCTCTGGTCCACATGGACCACTGACAAATGAGCGTCACTGATATTTGACATTTTTCCCAAAGGAATCATTTCAGTAAGTCCTGATGCCCTATGAGCTGGAAAGCGGTCATTAAAATGTTAGGTAAGCCCTGGCCAGTGTGGCTCAGTAGTTAGAGTGTCGGCCCTTGTACGGAAGTGTCTTGGGTTTGACTCCCGGTCAAGGGCACATACTGGGTTCCAGGTATGATCCAGGGCCTTGGTCAGGGAGCATGTGGGAGGCGGCCAATCGATGTGTCTCTCTCACATCAATGATTTCCTCTCTCTCTCTCTTTCTTTCCATCCCCCCCACTCTCTCTAAAAATCAATGGAAAAAAATATCCTCAGGTAAGGATTAACAAAAAATAAATAAGTAAAAATAAATAAACTGTTAGGCAAAAACAATTTCTAGTCCTATTGACTACCAGCTGGGTGACTCTGAACAATCAATCACCTTCACTTCTCTCAATCTGTGTCTTCACTTATAAAAAGGGTATAGCAATTGTTTTTTTTTAAATTTAACTTATTGGGATTACACTGGTTAATAAAACCATACAGATTTCAAGTGTACGACTCACTAAAACGTCACCTGCATACTGCATCATGTGCTCGCCACCCAGTCAAGTCTCTTCCAGTCCCCGTGTACCCCCCTTTGCCTGCTTCCACCTCCCCCGCGCCCCTCTCCCCCTCTGGCTATCACCATGCCGTGGTCCCTGTCTGCCTGGTAATCCCTTCAGCTTTTTTCACCCAGCCCCCAACGCCCCTCCCCTCTGACAGCTGTCAGTCTGTTCTCTGTATCTGTGCTTCTGTGTCTATCTCATTTGTTAAATTATATGGAGGGACCTGGAGCTTATTATGCTGAGTGAAATAAGCCGGCCAGAGAAAGACAAGCACCATATGATCTCGCCTCTGTGTGGAATCTAATCAGCAGCCGCTTCTTCCAGGGGCTGTGGTGAGCTGAGCTGGCACAACGTCTGTAAGTGTCTGCAGAGCATCGTCAATGTTCCCAGCACATAAAAGAAGCAGAGCACACGGTGAGTCCATTCACCTTTATTCTGAGATTCATCTGAAAACCTTCCTACTCAGATTTTAGAAAGATTTTTTTTTAAAAAAGGTGAAATTGGTTTTACCTCTAAATGAAAACCAGAGTAATTTCAAACGCTGATGAAATGGCACTAAGATGATCTAAATGTACATATTATCAAAAACATCTATTTGCAAGATGCATTAGAATAATAAAAAAGGAAAGATGTTACCACATCATCTATTTCATTTTCATAGAACGTACGTGGCTCCTTTCACAGCATTAGAAAATGAGCAGCTTAAAATGATCCACATATTGAAAAAACATCATATAGAAAATTTCTCTGTGATTCCTAAGACATATGGCTTGGTGCTAACATTTTTCATTGCTTCATCTATTATGGTGTGCAAGGCGCTGCAAAACGCTCCTGAGCCCCGGCGATTTTCCCAGTGACTCACTTGAGCAGGAGTAACTGAAGTTAACGAGCGCATATTAAGTATCTGTCTTGTGCAAGGTATCGTGGCAGATAAAAACAAGACCCGCCAGTCGCCTCGCACGACAGGCCTGTATGCAGTGTTTCTGCAAGTGTGATCCGGGGCCTTCTGCATCAGGACCACCAGGACAGTGTTTTAAAGCTGCGTATTTCTCAACTCCTCTCATAGGCTCGGGGATTCAGAATTTTGCAGTCTGGCCCTGGCTGGGTGGCTCAGGTGGTTGGAGCGTCGACCCACACACCAAAAAAGGTGGCGGGTTCGATTCCTGGTCCTGGCACATGCCTAGGTTGTGGGTTGGATCCCCGTCGGGGTGTGTATGGGAGGCAGCCGATCAGTGTTTCAATCCCTTCCTCTCTCTAAAAATCAATGAAAAAACATGTCCTTGGGGGAGAATTAAAAAAAGTTTTGTAACCTGGACCTGACGCCTGCATTTTAACATGCCAGATGGATTGTGCTCCCCTAAGGTTGAAGAGCCACCGCTTACTAACACCAACTGGGTTAAAGAGCTAAACTCCATTCCACTAGTAGATGGGGCTCTAGTGAGCCCGAGAACATTAAAAGTGTGAGAACTGACACCAACCTTAAGGAGTCATTCATCCAACCACCTCATTGTACTTGTGAAGAAACTAAAGCCAGAGGGGAGGGACTGGGGGCTGGGCGAGAAGGGCAAAGGGATCAAGCAAAGAACAACAAAAAAGACTCAGGGACACAAACAACAGTCTGGGGACTGGCAGAGGGAAATCTGGGCGGGGGCAGGTAGAAGGGGGTGTCGGGGATAAGTGGTGATGGAAGGAGACTTGACTCGGGGCGGTGAACACACAATGCAATACACAGATGACGTGTTGTAGAATTGTATACACCCGAAACCTGTAGAACTTTATTAACCAATGCCACCCCAATAAAGTCAATAAATAAATAATAAATAAATAGAGCAAGTCCCTTCACCTCTCTAAAGTGACTACCTAACTCAATTGCTATCATACTTAAGGGAAACAACCAGTCATTCAAAGAAGCAAACATTTTCCTGAATTTCTTTCTAGTGAATGAACTAACCATGTCATATGTATATGCAGGTGGGCTGCTACTTAGTTTTGACAGAGGCAACTTCACTTAAATACATAATGAGATTTCTTTCTAATTTCATAATTTATAATTAGAAATGTCTTGACTTGCTAATAAAATAACACATGCATTTGATATCCTTGGTCCTGGAGAGCTTCCTTGGGGCTACATGTTTGGTCTTCAGGAGGACTATAAAATCCCTAACATTTTATTTAAAATATGGGATATTTATGGGTTTTGTAGGATGCCCATGGCCATTATTAGATTCTCAGGGAGGTCTATGCATCAAAAAAACAGCTATAAACCACCATAAAATGAACACTGGGAAAGCAACATGCAGAAAACTCATTCCAGAGATGTTACCAGTTAAGACAAAGACTCCAGCTGGAGGAATGGGAGTCTGGAGCAGTTTCCTTACAATTTTCCCCAGGGTGAAAAATGCCTCCTCTGTTAAATGGAAAAATCCTAGCAAACCAGTGCCACTAAAGCGCTAACTACAGATGATGGCTTAACGAGTTACCTGTCTCACTGCTTGAAGTCTTTCTCACTGAATCCAAGCACAACCTTCTCACTGCTAATTGATCAGAGCTGGCACACAGGAGGAAACCATTGGCCATCATCCCTGGCTTAATTCAACCTCTCTCACTTGAGAGGCCAGGTGACTTGAGGTCTAGAGAAGTGAAATGACTTGCCTGAGGCCACAGAGCAACTTGGTATCAGAGCCTGATGCAGAAGCCAACCCTTTTGTCTCCCAGTGAAATGCTTCTGCAGCAGCCAAACTGACAAGCACAGAGGCCTGCTCTTCCACCCACCCCTCCCCTTATCATTCCAGCCCGGGTGGTCTCCACCTTGGTTTGTCAACAATTCCCATTCCAAAGTTGCCATCTCTTTATTTTAAGAAAACACGGTTTATGCCTATGGAATACCAAATGAAACGAACTATAGCTGGAAGAAAAGCACGTGAGCAAATTTAAAAAGGAAACTGAGGCCTTTGATGTTGACATTTTCCTTGTTAAACAAATAAACAAACAAAACAACACAAGGGCCATGTCCCCTGAGATATCACGCAGGCTAGCTGAGCTTGTGCATTTCAAATTGTATTTGCTGTTTTTCCATTTCTCCTTTCTCTCGTATTTTTTTTCTCTCGTTTTTGGCTTTGATCTCTGAATGTTAAAGGTATTTGCAGACACGTCTTAGTTCCCCAACAGGCCGTCCGGTCCTTGAGGGCCATGAACATCCCTGTCTGTTTTATCCATCTCTGTATCCCTCATTCTAGTTCTCTTGGGTTGTCAGTGCTCAGGGAAAACTCGTCTGCCAGCTATCACCCCTACCCCCACTCCCACCTTTTCTCATAACAGGTCTTCAAAACATGGTTCTCATAGTGACTGTCAATCATGGTACCCTGCCGGCAGCCAAAGGTGGGTGTATGACTCCCATCTGGCCAACCGTAGCCTACCTTCCCCCTCTGCCACGTGACCGGTTAAAGGGAGTTGGGTGACCTGAGCTGGGCTGGAGTCCCGCACAAGATTAAGTTGAGCTGCCAGAGAAAATTCCGCATCTTGGATCACTCAAATAATTGGTGTTAACTCCCTGCCTGAGGACACGCTCCCTTTTTGCTCAGGGGGAATCTCCTATGGCTGCAAGGAAGTTGCAGAAGGAAAGGAAGCTTTGGGGCCCCAGCTTTCTTTTCTCTTTAGAGACGCCAGTATCCTTCCAGTGCACTCTATCGTTTGCATCAGCTTGCTCACGTTGGATTTTTGACGCTTTCAGCCAAAACTTCTTGACAAACACACCCCTTGCCCCAAATAAATGCTCAATAAAGATCGAAGAAAGAGTCTTTCCTTCCAAGTCGGCCTGCTCCATTTTTTACATCTTCACTTCAGAGAGTTTAGCTCCCTTCCTGCCCATCCATCCTTCCCGCTCCTCCCTGCAGGAGAAGCTCTTCACTGCCCCTGCTGCAGATGTTTCCCGCACGGTGTCAGTGGCATGGAGCGCGCAGCAAAATTCCCAACCCCAGGAAGACTTCCCAAGAAACAAGAAATATCATTTTTGTCAACTGATGTTGGCAGAAAACGAAAGTGGGGAGAGAGGAGGAAAGAGACACTGTGTTCAGCTTAAGAACAGCCAAAGCAATCATTTAGGAAACGGCATCTGCTCCCCCAGCCGGCCCACCTCTTCTTCCAGAACCTCGCCGCTGCGCCCATGTCACCGGCGCCCTGGTTCCCGCTCCACAGGCACCTTGGGAGATTGCCTCCCTTTGGGAAATAATCACCTTTTGGCTTCAGCCTCCTTGACTTGCTCTTTCCCCTGCTGTATCCCAACAACGGAGTAGAAAGGCTTGAAAACAACAGCACTTATTATTCATAGAGTACATAAAGAATGGCTTGCCTTGGAAGTCTGAGTAAGGCAATCCTTGTAAAATGCCAGGTTGATTTAAGTCATTCACTCCGGCACACATGCTTCTGAGAGCGCCCCACCGAAACCACGCAAGAATTAAAGGTCTTGTGATGGATGAGGGAGCGGGATCTAATTGGTGTTTTAATAAATGTATTCTGACTTGGTAATCTACCTAGATTTATCACTAGAAAATGCCCCTGTCTAAATAAAATTACTGAGTTATGGTATAAAAACAATGACAAATGCCTTGTAATTGGCTGTTATACAAGCGCTGGCACCAGGAAGACAAGCAGGATATTGGTGTCCAGAACTGTTTTCTAAATGCTGAGCAACAGACAGTCGATGGGAAAGGATGGCTGGCCATTATGTTATCCATTTCAAATGGTCTTCATTCCGAAGAGGTAGCCGTGCAAGCTCTCATCGAGGAAGCTGTACTTGGGGTACAGAACCTCGGGGGATACTGCCAACTAAGCTGGCATCCCTCCATACAGTCTAAGGAAGAGAAGACCTACTCTACCTATAAATGCAGCGTGGACCGCCTTAATCAAGGACCGGGAGCGTCACATATGGGGGTACGTATTCATGTTTGTATCCAGCTTTCACTTAAAGTGACACTATTAGCATCTTCCCATGTCGTTAGATATTCTTCTTAAACATGTCTTCGTTTTAAATGGTATTCTATGGAATATCACAGCCTCCTTAATAAATCCCCTGGTGTTGGGTATTGACTTGTCTTCTTTTCTCTCCCCATTACATAAACTCGTTTATCGTTCATTCAGTAGACAAAGCTGATGGGTGAATGTGACTTTTGATATTGTTCAATAGCATCACTCATTTCCCCAACCAGACATTCAAATTGAACACATAGGGCTGTGCTATCTGGAGACAGAGCTGAGATGGACCTGTGCCAAGCAATAAGAATAAATAGCACCTGCTAACATTTTCCAGTACAGCCTGTTGTATTTTTCACGGAAATAGGGGAGCATAAATACTTCCATTTGTGGATGTATTTGAGGTCTTTAAAATGTGGATATTCTAACTTTCAAGCTGCCTAAGTGGGAAGATGAGTACATGGTACACCACATAGATTCCCAAATCAACACGCGATCAAACAGAAACGTTTAGTTGGAAAGCAACAGCTCAAAGAGCCTAGTCCTGGCTTTTCTTTCACAAATACTAGCCCAAGGCCTTGGGGATTCTCAGTTTAGCCAAGTTAATGGTACTTTTGGATTTTACATACAAAGCGGCCCAGAGTTTAGCCAGACAATTTGGTTCTAGTCTCACATTCTCTGCTTTGTTCCTCAGAAGGCAGAGATTTTAGATGACATTTAAGAATTAGAGAATGTGATAAGTAGACAAGGGACATTGATTGAAATTCTACCAGGGGACTCACTGCAGGTTTTTGATTAAAGTTTCATGGCTTATGTAGACAAATGTTTTCCTGCCTAGGGCTTTTATGGCTAACTCAGCATCCCAGGCCCCACGCGCTTTTCACTACAAATGCGGTAAGATTACCCAAACCCTATTCAAGTTTGTCCTCTTATTTTGGAAGACTTCAGGTCCTGCTATCAGAGTCTCTCTCAGTTACTTCCCGGGGATCCCCAGCGTTCACTCAGGTGGGCTCAAGAACAAGTCTACTCATATTTCTCATCTTTATCATTCCTACAAGCAGTGTCCATGCTTTGTTTGCACATGTATGTCTGCTCTGGATGTTCCCAAAGCTGCCAGTTGCAAGAGTAATGTCTGTGCAACGATGACAGAGACAGTGACCATCTCTGCATCTCTCTGTCATACTCTCACTTAAGCCTTTGAAAACAAATCCTCCAGCTCCGGCTCACCCTCTTATTCCACTGGCATCCAAACCCAGTCTAAGAAGCCAGGTGGAGTACTCATAGCATGTCACTCTGTCTCAGCCAGGCCCTGGGCACCTAAAAAATCCTCCTACTCCTTCAGCCAACACACAACAACCCCCTTATAAGTCAACCCGTGAACACAGATGCCCAACTAGGCCAACAGATTCACACACAGCTCAAGTGTAAATACAAGATTGGGCTCAGAGAAACAACACCCTCTCAATACCTGTCAAAAATCACCTCCATGCAGGGAGAAGCAGGGTTTGGGAGAATCATTTGATTTCACTCTGAGATCAAACAGTCTGTCTGATTTTGAGAACCTAAGTCAGGAAGCATCCATATTAAATCGTTTGGAGTTAACAACAAAAAATGCTTTATGCGCCTGCTGAACAAGATTTTCCAATTAAAATATAAGTGATCAAGACTTGCCTAGACTTGCGCTCGTGGCCTGCCACACAGCTGGAAATGGGCTGAGAAACCAGAATAGCAAAGCAGAGCTTAAAGCCACTCAGGTGAGAAGGAGCAGAGATGCCTGAGGTGATAGAACAGAACAGAAGCCAAAGCAGATTACACAGATCTCACTTCCTCTGCCCACATTCCTTCCATAGGCTCTGAGATGACTTACACCAAGCATGAAATTCCCATTCAGACGGGATCCAAATCGGTGCTGCGAGTGGTGACCGCGAGGGTTATCAGTGAGCACAGGACAGCTATTTTGCCCCAGTCTCTCCCTTTTGATAGGGCCCCAGGGATATCGCCTTCCCAGGGTATGTTAGGCTGCCTTAAGCGAGGCATTTTCTTCCTTTGGGTTTTTATCAGTCTTTAAGCATCACCCATAGATACACCCATATATGATGCATCGGGCTCTTGAAGTGCGGCGCCCCAAGATGGAGACTAAAGGCAGTTAGTTTGCCCTCCGCAGGACACCCGAGTATGGACTCAGTTCTCAGTCCCCACAAGACAACTACAGCTGCCCTGTTAACCATGGTACCTAAAACACACACACACTTACTTTAAGAAGTCACTTTGGAGCCATCTTTGAGTCCTCCTCTCCCTTGTCCCCCCGATCCAATCAGTCCCCAAGTTTTGTGACAGCCACTTCCTAAGTATCCCCATAATCTGCTTCTTTCCTGCCTTAGTCCCAGCTGTGGACTTTTTCGCTAGGTTACCGCAGCAGCGTCCTGCCAACCGTGTCCTCTCCAGCCCATCTGCCATCTGTAGCCACAAACTAAGTAACAAATCTGATCAAGATATGGTTCTGCCTAAAACCCTTTGGAGGCTCCTCATGTCTACAGAATGGAGTCTGTACTTCTTAGAATAAAATACCAGATCACCAACTGGCCTCGGCCCTGCATCCAAGCCGCAGCGCTGACCACTCCTCACCTCTCGCTGCTCACTGCAGCCAGGTCAGGCACTAAAACTCCCAGAAACACCATGCTCTTGGCCACCACCAAGCCCGTGCATCTACGGTACCCTCTGACTGGAATGCCCTTGTCACCTCGCTCAGTCCTATGCATAACTGTCAAAATTTTAATAGCTAACAGCGGTAGAGGAATTTTACATTTTACAACAAACTTCAAAAATATATTTTCTTTTTTTTAAAAAAATTGATTTTTAGAGATAGAGTGGGGATGGGAGACGGAGATGGAGAGTGGGGAGAGAGAGAGATTTGTTGTTCCACTCATTTATGCATTTATCAGTTAATTCTTGCATGTGCCCTCACCGGGGGAATCAAACCCACAACCTTGGTGTATTGGGATGACACTCTAACCAGCTGAGCTATGCACCCAGGACCAAAAATATATTTTCAAGTTTGATCCTTTTAATAAGCATGAGAAATAGACAGCCTAGTGTAATTGGACCCATTCTCAGAGAATAATTAAACAGTCAAAAATTGTTCTATGGACCAGGATTCTTTCCACTATTCTGCAAAGCTTGCTGTGGGCCTATTTCTATGGACATGTTTTCTGTTGCAAGTGACAGAAAATGCAACCCCAAGTATCTTAAACAACAAAGAAATTTATTGATTCATCAAATTGATAAATCCAAAGATAGGCCTAACTTTAGGAGTGTCTCAAACAATGCCACCAGGTCCAAGTCCTCCACATCCTTGGCTCCGCTCTGCTTCACAATGACATCATCCTCAAGCCCCAGGGATGGCAGTGTGGCTGTCCACGGCTTGGGACCAACCCACATTCAGATTGAAGACCAGGAAAAAGGCAAGGTGTGCCTCTGTCTCTCAGCAGTGTCTGACATAACTGCTCACATGTCTATACCTGAACCAGTTACTGTGGCCACAAGGGCATAATGCTCTAATTGGCCAGGCCTAAGTCACTTTCCCATTCTTGCAGCTATTGGAAAAGTAGCTTCAACACAAAACCCACTGACAAAGAGTTGAAGAGAGAGTGATACTGCGGAAGAAAATTGAGGTGGAAGTAAATGCTAGTCAGCAAATCCCCAAATGTCTGCTGAACTATTATAAAGAAAACTTTCCAAAGATAAATTGGCTACGTCTTTCATGCTGGAGGTCATGTTCCATCAAGATTCTGATATTCATTCATTCATTCATTTAGATAAAAATCATGTATTAAATGCCTACTTTAATATGAGCTTTAGGGATTCAGTAATTAAGGGGGCATTGTCCCTGACCAAGTGAATGAAGCCTGTAAAGTGACAATTTCAGTTGGAGAACTTCCTACCTTCACACCATTACTGGCTCCAGCTTTCCCACTGTAAAAATAACATGAAACAGTTTGCAGGGACACACAGGCCATGTACTCCGGGTAACGCAGCAGGATAGAAATGTCACCAGTTGCCATGACAACCCATTTGGATTCTGAGGGTTGCAGCATTTTTATATTGTCAATCAGAAGACAGATTTGCTTCACAATACTACACAACACTGACCCCATGGAGAGGAAAATATGGGTGAACTAACTGGAGGTGACACTGAAGAAGTCACAGTTTACATTGCCGCTACTATACCTCAAAAGTTTGGAAGCAGAACTAAGTTTGCTTTTTTTACATATTGGCTTCTATAATTGTAACTAGATGAATTGCTTTTAAACCCACCAAAAAGTTGAATAGGTGTGAAATGTTTTTCAACCACATTTACCCACTGGGGATACACTCTTACACTGCATGTTGAGGATAGAACAGGCCTACAAGGCCATCTAGAACAATCCATGAGCTCACAGATGAAGACTGTGAGAGCCACCAAGACCAAGTAGAGTGCCCAAGGTTCCACAGTCCTGTGACAGACCTCAAACCAGAACCTGGCTCTCCAGATATCTACATCAGTGCTCATTCAACTGGTTAAACCATGGATGCCTGGCCATTCACAAGCATACTTACACATTTTGTAAACTATAAACTGTATTTTCATTCCAAAGCCTATGGTATAATTTCAGTTCTCCATCATGATCATGCCCCTAAAATGGGATGACTGACCACTGTTATTATAATAAATACCGCAATATAATAAATACCTGATAACGGATTCACTTGTTTTAATTCTTTGTATATTCCCTTATTTCCTACCCCCAAAGGTCTTGTAGACTTATCAGAGGAATCTGATAGCATTCTTGACAGCAACCACTAATACTTCAGTCCTGAAAAACACCCATAAACATTTTCCCCAAATCAATAAAAGATATACTAGGCCTAGTTCATAAATGAGTGAATTATAAGTAATCTTCAATTTATTTATTTAAAAAATGGGATAGTGCCCTGGCCGGTTTGGCTCAATGGTTAGGGTGTCAGCCCTTGGACTGCAGGGTAGAGAGTTTGACGGCCGGTCAAGGGCATGTACCTAGGTTGCTGGTTCTCCTGCCCCAGTTGGAGTGTGTGCGGGAGGCAACCAATCTCTCTCTCTCTCACCTTGATCTTTCTCTTTCTCTCTCTTTCTCTTCTCCCCCTCCCTCCCTCCCACTCTATCTGAAAAGCAATGGAAAAAAATATCCTCAAGTGAGGATTAACAAAACAGAACAAAACAAAACAAAAGGACAGAGCTTATATTAGCTTGTGAGGACTGCTGTAACCAAGTACCACAATCTGGGTGGCTTAGCCAACAGAATTTTATTTCCTCACAGCTCTAGAGGCTGAAGTCCCAGATCAAGATGTCGGCAGGACTGTTTCTTCTGAGGCCTCTCCCTGGCTTCTATGGCTGTGTCTCCCTTTGCCTCCTCAAGGGCTTTCCTCCGCACGTCTGTACCCTAATCTCCTCCTCTAAGGACACTAGTTATACAGGACAAAGGTCCACCTGCATGACCTCATTCAGCCTTAATCACCTCTTTAAAGATTCTCTCCCAAAACAGTCATATTATATGAGGTACTATAACATATGGGGAGGAGGGCACAGTCTCCAAATATTCAGTCCGGAGCAGAGCTGTACTTACGCCTTAAGAACAAAATTTCAAGTTATCAGAATTTACAAATTAGAGCAAGATAACTTCTTTTGTGTTCACAGGCACAATCAAGTTTCTTCAGAGAAAAAAAATCTCAAAAATGCTATTTTCCTAACAGTATATTGCCTCGTGCTCAACCCCCGGTACCGTGACAACGTGGGCTGAGAGCCCGGGGAACTGGACACATCAGACCAAGCAGGGTAAGGACTGAATGTCACCAACTAATGCATAAACACATGAGGCTGTTACTGGGAATTGGAAAAGTTTGAAGATCCACTAGTATTATCTAGTGTTATTCTCTATAGTCCATGGGGGGGGGGGGGGATGGAAATTCTCGGGAAACAGTCCTGCGGAATTAGCCCAGTTAAATAAGAAAGGGATCATCATGAGAGTCGAATGAAATGGCAAGGCTAATAAGCGGAAAAGAAATAACTTAATGGCTGCATAAACCAAACCCTCGGTCCTATTCTGGACCTTGTGTCTGAGAAGACACTAACGGAGGCTTCCTTCTTCAGGAACCAGAGAGCCCAGCAACCTAAGATGACCTCCCCCTTGCTTTGCCCCAGCCCCGTGCACAGCGACGCTCAGTCACCTCATCTCGTGTTCTCTCCCCTAGAGGCCTTCTCACGTTAGCGCCTCTCCATGGACCGCCCTCCTCGCCTCACCTGGGCGACACTGCCCTTCTGGTCTTGTTTGGACTGTCACAGCATCGTAGGAGCTTCCCTAATGTCTCAGAGCTGTGTTAGGTGTTCTGCCACTGGGCCATCATAAAACACTCCCCATCACAGGATGAGACCGCCTGTTGCAATTGCTGTCTTCTCGAGCACGTGAGAACCTTGAGAACAGAGGAGGTCTTGCCCGTTGCTATAATCCCGGAGCCTAACCCTGTGGCTGATTCTCAAAGAATGCCTGTGAATGAGTGATGGGTGACACAGGTGACACAGTTGTCCCCAAAACGATGTCAAGCCCTGGCCCGTGTCGCTCAGTGGTTAGAGTGTCAGCCCGCGCACTGAAGGGTCGCTGGGTCGATTCCCGGTCAAGGGCGTGCACCTGGGTTGCAGGTTTGCTCCTCATGCCCAATTGGGGCACGTGTGGGAGGCAGCCAGTGGGCAACCAGTCAATGTGTCTCTCTCACATCGATGTTTCTCTCTCTGTCTCTCTTCATCTCCCCCAACCCGCCTCCCTTCCGCTCTCTGAAAAGCAATGGAAAAAATAACCTAGGGTGAGGTCTAACAACAAAAACTATGTCAAAGACTCAGTCAGTGGGAACTGAGTTTGCAGATGTAAATATGATACACTTTTATGGAAATTGCCTTTTATGCCCATGAAGTGATGAAACAGGATTCATTCAGTGAAGCACAAACAATGTAAAAACTTCAAGTCAGACGTGAAATTAACCTTAGAAATCTGGTTCAAGTTCCTTCATTTTACAGAAGTAAAGCTGAGGCCTAGAAAGTTCTAGGAATTAACACAGCTTAACAGTGGGAGAGATGGAACCAGACATAGATCTTGGGCACCCAGTTCACTCGACTATTCAGTAGGACTGATTAAGCATGTATATGGGCCCATCATTGGGAATATAAGGGTTAATGAAAAGTAAGGACCCGCCCTCATCAAGCACATATTCTGGCGAGGGAAGATAGGCAGTAAACAGGTAAAAAAGGAATTACCAAAAAAAGATACAATAGAGAGCTTGATGCTATATAAAGTGATTGGGGAAGGCTTCTCAGAAGAGGTGGTATTTGACCTAAAGTTCAAAAAAGTGTGAGCCATGTGACGACCTGGGTGCAATAAAGTGGAAGAAGGTTGGAGCACTGGAATAAAAGGAAGGGGGTGAGAATGGTGGGGTGTGAGGAGTAATGAGAATAATCCTGTAAGATGAGGCTGGAGCCACAGGCAGGGGCCACGCCAGGCAGGGCCGGGGAGGCCGGGCAAGCAGTGTGGACGTGTTCTAAGTGCGGTGGGGAGCTCCGAGGTGGAGTGCTATCTGATAGATCTTTACCTCCAAGGCCTTCTTCACCAAGGCACAGTGTCTTTGATTTACCCAGGCATTCCTGTTAAACTGATACACAAACAGGGTGAAATTTTAAGAATTAATATAGCAAAAGCGACAGGATTCGTCTCTAATTTATTTTCCAGAAACAAGAGGAAGTTTTGTAGTCATGCATAAATATACTTATGTGACAATGCTTTCTGGGAGCAATCTGACTGGAGCACAGGTGCTTAAACTGTACAGTGAGCTAGGCCTTGCAAATTCAACCAAGTTACAGTATCCAACTATAGTATCCAAAATAGGGTTCTGGTGAGGGTTCTCTCTGCCAGCAATATGCAGAGACAGTGATCATTGACAAAGATTATTCCGACATCAGCCATTCTCCTGGCTTTGTGCTTTACCCTAGCGAGCCAATGGGCTGAAGAGCAACGTGGGAAAATGTAGCTGAGATCTTGATACCTTCCCTTCAACATACCTGGTTACTCAAGGCCCCAAACTTCCAGCTTATATTAGACATGAGCTTAAGGAGTTTAAGTGATGACTTTCTAAAGAAGCCCTATGTGAAAATATTTTCTGCTCTATCTATTCTAATATTTTCAATCCAAAATTTGGTTGGTGGAATAGAAAAAAAATTCCCAGGATGAAAAGTTTAGAAACTCTGATAACCCTACTACACGTGTTTTCCCCCCCGCCTCCCTCCCCCCACCCCTCCTATCAAAGGCATGAACTGAACAGTGAAATGCCTACGCAAGGGTCCTTCATCAGCTTTGCCAAAAGCGTTCTTCCTAACCCCAGGGCCAAGGGAACCAACTTCTCCCTTTAAAGATCAGCTAGAAGCCCTGGCCGATGTGGCTCAGTTGGTTGAGTGTCATCCGCTCACCAAAAGGTCACTGGTTCAATTCCCGGTCAGCGCACATGCCCGGTTTGAGGGTTTGGTCCCCGGGCTGGGGGAGTCCTCTCTCTCAAATCAATAAAAAACATTTTTTTAAAAAGATCAGCTAAAAATCCTGTTATGAGACAGTCAAATAGTGTTTAATAATAAAGAGTGATCGGTCACTTGGAAGTGGATCAGGAATGAGATCATTTCAGCCTCCAGGTCCTGAGAAGTCTCAGGTTTGAGAGTGACCAACCCGTTTCCCTGCCACAGAGTTCCACAGAGGGGTAGGTGGCAGGTAAAGGAAAGCTCCAGGGGAAGCTTGTGTTGGTTGGCACATCACGTCCCCAGCTAAGTCCTCTGCCCCTGTGTCTCAGAGCCTGCACCCTCAGTCACCATCAAACTGTACTTGCCCCTCCACTGGGTGCTGCTGGATGAGTGTTGTCGGCCAGGTTTTGTGAAACAGGCGCCTGCTTGATGGTTTGCACCCATGTGATGTATGTGCTATTATGCAATGAGACGAACCATAACTAGTGCGTCTGGACCCAGGATACTATGGAAGGGTGGGGGGAATCTTGCCTTTTGACAACGAGGGTACAAAAACCGTCGCTTAAAAATGGACATTTTTAGAAGAGATCATTGGGGAGGCATTCAAAAGATGCCCTACTATGGAGTTGATTTTTGAATTCTTTCCTCAGTTCAAGTCATAAATAACTATCTGACCTTTAGGGACTTATTTTTTTTCCTTCTTGGCATAGCGTAACAAACTAATGTCCTTCAGTGACAATAAACTTGAGACAAAGTAAGAAACTCACCAACTGTGCCTCGCGATGGGAAAACATCAATCACTGCCTCTCAGCCGCAGCGGAGGGCTAGAACAACCTTTGTCCAAACTGAAACGCCCTGTGCCGCTCCGGGTTTCCTTTTTTCAGGCTGCAGTAGCGCTGGGGACCCCGGGTGCTTTCTCCTTGCCTAAGTGACTCCCACTGTGGTTAGGTACCAGGGCCACGATAGCCGGGCTATTTGCTAATGCAAATAGCCTTGTGTGCAGGGTACTTACAACATCGTTAGGAACAACCAGCTCCCATATTTCACCAGAATGAAACAGATATCAATAATTTTCTGACTTTTCAGCAAATCCTCCCAATAAATGGAATCCAGATCAGCTTGTTTTTCATTCACTCCCTCGGAAACTCGGATGTAAGTAGGATTTCCCATGGAGCTTAGTACCACCAGTAGCTTCCAAATGGCTATCAGGGAGAAATAAGACTCACAGCCTGAGCAGAGAGCCCTATTGTTTTGGGGGTTTCCAGCCTTTCTGCTGGAGATCCCCACTGGCCCCTTCTGCCATCCCAATGGATTGCGTGAAAAACAGAACTGTTTGCCAACAGAAGGCCAACAAAACCAGCAGCATCAGGGAAGCCTCTGCCCACAGATGGGATGTTTGCTAGAGAGCTTGGTCCTGGAGCTTGGAGTTCAGAGCTACCTGGCGAGCTGTGAAAAGCAGAGAATCTAAGTCCCCACCTTGGCAGGATGAGGTTTCTCGTGTGTTACATAGAAAGAAACTATGACAGGGGCCCAAAGAGGTGACTTCGGGCACAGTGAGGGCTCATTTTGTGGAAACTGCTCCTGGCAGGTCTCCATCTCTACCGAGGACGGAACATTGGGATGAGATTCCCGCTGTGCCAGCAGGGATTAATCCTGGAAAGTAATTTTCCAAACATCGCAGGGTCTGAGGACAGTCTTCTCGGCTCACAACGTTCTCACTGGCCTCAATTCACCCCAATACCCAGCAGAATATGGTCTGTAGGAAACCACGCCTAAACTTACTGTTGATTTTACCATGATTTTCAAACTACACTTTATAGAGGAAGTACCCACACCAAATGGGTTTTATTTAACACGCACTACTAATTTCCAGAAGCAACGGTAGTAAGGTGGTTTAAAGCTTGGCCTGCGGAGTTAGAAAATCGTAGGTTCAGGTCCTGGCTTTGATACTTTATATCTGATGATCGTGATAATTTAGGCAAATTACTTAACCTCAGCTTCCCCATGAGAAAAATAATAATGTATAAAGTGTTTAAGGGAGCACCGTTACCCTAAAGGACTTAATAAATACCAACTAAGTACTGTTATTAGTAATACTATTCATTTCCAAACTCTACTTATAATACAGGACAGATCTGGCTGAATTCATTTCTGACATAAAATAGAAGCCGAACGGCTGAGTGTGCTGACAATACCCTGAGTTCCGGCCAGTCTGCATCCCCTGAAGTGGAGAGTTCAGCCTGTGAACCAGTCTGCACCCGGCTCTGGTGATCGGGTCCAGGGACCAGAAAAACATCCCTAGCTTTGTCCCTAGCGTAAGTTTCTCCACCGACACAATGACTATCAAGGAAGCCTGCCACCTCTCTGGCGCAGTGGGGTCTATAACAGAACACGCCCGTCACTCCGTGATAACAGATCCCCTGCCCTGAACGGCCGCGGGTGTTGCCTACTCGGTGTTCCTCTGTAATGGTCCATTTCTGCTTTTCTCTCTCCAAAGCACGTCCCTATCTGCCACCTCAGAGGTATCATGGTCTTAGGATCCTGTGACCCAGACAGAAAGGGGGATGCCAGGCACAGGTGACGGCTGAGGGGCACTCCCCATCGTCAGAGCGCTTACCGACCAGATCGTGTACATTCCCAAATGAACGGGGGCAAGTGTTCACTGTAACGGGAGGCTGGCCAGAGAGCGTGGGGAAAGCAGAACATAGTTGCTAATACGATGATGATAATAATATCAACATTACTTGATAGTTATTTATTAGATGCTTCCTACTGCTGGTGGAAGTGGGGGGCCTCTCCCCATTTCTCTCTGCTTCCGTATCGGCCCACAGGGAACAGCACTGTTTCTCTCCTTCCAGTGGCTGAGGAAGCTGTTCCATAGAAAGTTCCTAACCTCCTTTGCCCTCCCTCCTACACTTTTCCCCCGTAAGGAGGTGTTGTTACTACATGGATCCAGCAGGGATGAGACATCTTTCAGGCTTCGTGTTTAAATGATGGGGGAGAGTGCCGTGTATTCAAGACTGGGTTCTGCTCCCCGAACTTCCAGGGTGCACCCCATGCTGTAAGGTCCCGGGGGATGCACGAGGCCTGCCTCCCAGGCCCACCCTGCCTCATACCATTCGAGCTCATTACACAGGCACATGGTGGGGTCCACAGACCCTAATGTTACCAGCTTAGAGTCAGAGTGGGATTTAGGAAGCCTTGAACAGCCTTATTTCCAGAACCACAACTTATGTTTGGTACGTCTTACCAGAGAGCCCCGAGTTGGAGGGGAGGGGAAGGAAGATGAATAAATATGTATGGTAGAGGGGCTTAATAATGGTCCCCCAAATATGCCTATGCCCTAGTCCCCAGAATCTGTGAATATGTTATCTTACACAGTGTATTAATTTCCTAGGGCCGCCATGTCAAACTACCACAAACTGGTAGCTTAAGACGGCAGAAATTACTCTCTCACCGTTCCGGAGGTTAGACATCCAAAATCAAGGCGTCGGCAGGGTGGTCCCTTCTTGGGGTCTCAGAGGAAGAATTTGTTCTGTCCCCCTCTCTCAGCTTCCTTGGCTTTTCTTGGTTTGTAGACCCATCACTCCAATCTCTGCCTATGTTGTCAAGTAGTGCTCTCCCTGTATGTCACTTCTGCCTGTGTCTCTGTATGGCGCTCTCTTCTGTGCATCTGTGTCAACATTTCTCTTGTCATACTCCAGTCATTGGATTAGGGCCCACCCTCATCTGGAAATGAGTTTCAACTTGATCCCATCTGGAAAGACCCTATTTCCAAATAAGGTCACATTCACTGGTAACAGGGTTTAGGCCTTCAACGTACCTTTATAAGAGACAATTTAACCCACAGTACATAGTAAAAAAGACTTTGGAGATGTGATTAGGGAGCTTGCAATAGGAAGATTATCCTGGATTATCCCCATGTAACCCCAAGGGTTTTTATAAAAGGCAGACAGAGCCTTAGCTGGTTTTGCTCAGTGGTTAGAGCATTGGCCCAGGGACTGAAGGGTCCCAGGTTTGATTCCAGTCAGGGGCATGTACCTCAGTGGCAGGCTAATTCCCCAGCCCTGGTGCAGGAGGCAACCAATAGAAGTGGCTCTCTCACATCGATGCTTTTCTCTCTCTCTCTCTTTGACCACAAAGGCAGATATTGGAGTGATGCAGCCATAAGCCAAGGAATGCAGGCAGCCCCAAAGGCTGGAAGAGGCAAGGAATGGATTCTTCCCGGGGGCCTCCAGAAAGAATCAGCTCTGACGATATCTTGATTTTAGCCTCTTAAGATGCATGTAAGACTTATGGCCTCCAGAACTGTAGTAGAATAAATCTGTGTTGTTTTAAGCCACTGAGTTTGTGGTAATTTGTTACAGCAGGAATAGGAAATGGATATACTAGGTAATTTTAAAAAGTAAAATTTTATATTTTGTTTTTCACTAATACTTAGGGACATGGTTCCCTTAACAAAAGAAAAATGAGTGATTGGTAGAATTCAAACCCACAAATCATGACATAAACCTGCACCAACTAGGTCACACTACTCAGTGAAGCCCTCTTGAAAGATGATCTCAAGAACTCTTCAAAACAACCCTTTGCAGTAGATACTTAGTCATTCTGAATAAAAAGCTGAGGCAATTGAGGTCAAGGGACATTAAATAGCCAGTAAACATTGTAGTCGGAATTTGATCTCAGATCAATCTAACTCCGAGACCTATATTTCTTTACCACTAAGCCATACTCTTCTACCCATCTGCAGTCAGATCAATAACCTCCCTGAGCACTGGACATAAAGCCTGGCTTACAAATGTTGCAAAAGTGCCACACTTGTCATTTGTCTTCCTACAAAACAAACAGCCATTGTTCATCTGGCCAACCAAGGGGAGGTGGTGAAAGAGAGGCCAAGTAAACATCTTCCTGTCACAAATAGTATTGTGAAATAATCAATCAGTCCATCAAAGCCTCTTCTAAAGCCAATGGACAGTTAATGGTGCCAGTTTCCAACTGGCAGAAGGAGAGTAACAGCCTTGGGCACCTCATGTGCCAGGGAATTCTGGCTTATGCACCAAACTGAACTGTTCTTCCAAAAACTCAATAAGAGAAAATCATCCCCTCTTCCCATTTCTTTGGGCTCTTTCTGAGACACTGGAAGGCTGTCCATCAAAGACTGCAAGCTCCATCAGGGCACCATGTCTGATGTCTTACTTCTGCTTTCAGGACCTGACACAGTCTCTGGGGTATAAATGTTCCAGAAATACTTGATAAGTGAATGAAACACGAGTCAGATATGCTTAGATCCAGACCCCATTTCTGTCATATATCTGCTGTGTTAAGCTCATTTCTACATCTGTGACACACAGATTCAACATCTGGGAAGCCGTGACTGCCTTGTGGAGCATCATAGAGCTCAGCCAGATGTTCTGCACAGAAGTTATTCCTTAATAATTGTCCAAGATTGACTAAACAGATGAATAGATGGATGGATGGTAAAGGGAAGTTGGGAACATTTTTGCTGAACCTGAGTGATGCTAACATGGAAAACACTTACCAGTCTGCAGAGCGCCCAGGAAGTCCTGCCTGCTCCCACTTCTCAGTGCTGTTGATGGACTACCGGCCAGTTTCCCCAGGGACCACCAGCTAGGTTGGCGTTAGGTGGAAACAAATTAAAAGTATGATTGGGCTCACTTTACCTCCTTTCGCACACACTGGTGTGTGTGTTTGTGCTTGTATCTGTGTGCGCTTTGTGTGTTTTGGTCTAACGTGTGAATAAGTATAATCCCACACCAGGCAGAGATAAGAAGACAATGCCAGCCTGCAGTGCTCCCCCCTCTTCTGGGAGTGCTCTCACTCCTGGTATTTCTTAGCCATATTTCTGTGAAATTTCCACATGGTTGGTGCTTTAGCCCCCCCACTATGACAGGAGAATCAGTGAATCAATGTACTATAAAGAGTTTAAGTGAACCCCACACATGGCAGGGGCGAGCGTGTGACACAGAGGTCAGAGCAGCAATCACAGCCACTCTGTCACTGACCACCTTGGTCAAGGCGTTCGCCTCTTTGAACTTGAGCTCCTTAACCTTTAAATGGGAGGGACTCACGCTTGATCTTTACCGTGGCCGACAGGGCCTCAGGATATGACCCCCACTCCCCTTTCCAAACTCTGACCAAGCACTCATCCCTTTGCTCACTCATTGACCCCCCAGCCCCTGAAACAGCACCTGGCACAGGAACGGTGTTGAATGAACGATTTCTAAGGCTCCCTCCAGGTGTAATGTTCTGTCTCACGTTAAAATCGACTGCTAATCATTCTACATGTCTATTCGCCCAAAGCCCTGTGACCAACAGTGAAACTAGACAGACACGCTGATGTGTTACATGAGGGCTCATGCGGCGGGAGGTTCCCTGCAGCCCTGCCCTGGACAGGTGCTCTGGAACTCTTCCTAATGGTGCCAGCTCCGGCTGGCCGCCCCCTCCCTCCCTCTCGGGCTCTGGATCCCTTTTTCGTTCCAAACCAGCGGGGATGTCACACCTACATGAGGCCAGTGCGTGCGAGCTTCTCTCAGGGAGGCCGCCCCAGCGTTCTCCCTAGTTCCCTGCAAGATCCAGGGGGCACCTGCTCCCACGAGAACTCTGGCCAGACCTCCTTCCCCTGCTTGAAGCAAACACACAGCGCCTCTGCCTCTTGTTCTAAACCACGGGCGAGTTTGTATCATGCGCAGAAAACAATCAATATATCTAGGAAGTTAAACTATTGAGCGATGAGACCCTGGGGTCACAGCTGTGTCCCTTTATGGCGATGGCTTTATGCAGGGGGGAAACGGGAACCTACGTTAAAGGGAAAGCTGAAACAATAAAGGATTTGAACTCAGAGTTACAGAGTTCAAAGCAGACGTCCTGGCAGCCCAGGTTCCTTAGTGCTCTCGCCTGTCATCAGAGGTGTTATGAGTCCTAGACCTTGCCCTCTGCTGCGTTTACGACTCACAGAAGCACCCCTCGGCGCCAGAAGGACAGAGGACGGGAAGGACAGACCTAAGAGCACGGCGAGAGCTGCCCTCAGTGGGAACCCGCCTCTCCCTGGGCAATGCTGTTTGTTCGCCTGGTCCCTCGGTCAGGCTAGGGAAGGCGCCCTAAGTGCACCTCCCGGCCGGGTGGCTGCCGGTGAAACAGACGTCCCCGTGTCAGCACGACTGCCAGCACGGGGATCACATCTGAGCACCTTCATCGCTCAGATGACTGCACCTCAGCAAGTGTCCTGGCGATTCCGTGGCAGCCCCCAGAAGGGTAAGGCGCAACCGCTCTGCTCGCTGGGAACGCCTGCTGTCCAGAAACGATTAGAGAGAACAAAGCACGAAAGCCAGACAAGCCTAATTACTGTGGTTAAAAAAAAAAAAAAAAAAAAGTGATTTTCTGATTTTGCACTAATGCTAGGTTCTACAAAATAAAAAGCAAGAAAAAAGAAAAGAAAATCCAGGAGTAAAAACTCCCAGGGCATGGCAAGCTGCTTAGAAGGGGGAATGAGAAAACAGCGGTGAGCGGGCCACACGCAGCACAGCAACACCGCAGGGACGCCCCCTGGCTGGGTGGCGCCCTGGAGGGAAGGCAGCGCGCCCGCCCGGTGCTCCACCCAGCACAGGGCCTCGGGGATGCGGTCCTGCATCCCCGCCAGGCTCCAGGCTCCAGGCACCAGGGACCAGGCTCCAGGCACCAGGGACCAGGCTCCAGGCACCAGGCTCCAGGCACCAGGCACCAGGGACCAGGCTCCAGGCTCCAGGCACCAGGCTCCAGGCACCAGGGACCAGGCTCCAGGCACCAGGCTCCAGGCACCAGGCACCAGGGACCAGGCTCCAGGCTCCAGGCTCCAGGCACCAGGCTCCAGGCACCAGGCTCCAGGCACCAGGCTCCAGGCACCAGGCACCAGGGACCAGGCTCCAGGCTCCAGGCACCAGGCTCCAGGCACCAGGGACCAGGCTCCAGGCACCAGGCTCCAGGCACCAGGCACCAGGGACCAGGCTCCAGGCACCAGGCTCCAGGCACCAGGGACCAGGCTCCAGGCACCAGGCTCCAGGCACCAGGCACCAGGGACCAGGCTCCAGGCTCCAGGCTCCAGGCACCAGGCTCCAGGCACCAGGCTCCAGGCTCCAGGCACCAGGCTCCAGGCTCCAGGCACCAGGGACCAGGCTCCAGGCACCAGGCACCAGGCTCCAGGCTCCAGGCACCAGGCTCCAGGCTCCAGGCACCAGGCTCCAGGCTCCAGGCACCAGGGACCAGGCTCCAGGCACCAGGCACCAGGCACCAGGCACCAGGCACCAGGCACCAGGCACCAGGCTCCAGGCTCCAGGCTCCAGGCCCTGCGCTCCGCTGAGTTCAGCCCACACTTCAGGGACAAGGCTCCGCACCTGCCCCGCCCCGCCAGCCAGCTCGCTGCCCTCTCTCCCCTCCCCTGTCCACAGACGCAGGGAGCTGCTGGATGGCAGGAACCCAGTGACAAGCTCGTGTTTCCCTCTTCCAGCAAAGGTTTTAAAAATACTATGGTGTATAGGACAGAAATGCAAGGAGATACTGAAATAAAACAACAGAAAACGTGGTGGTTTTATACAGCAGACCTTTCCTAGATCTTGAAATAATAAAAATATTCTGAAAAAAATAGTACAAATACAAAGTTAAAACAGGTAAATCTATACTGGAGTCTCTCTCTGGGGTGAATTTATATAACTGTGTGTGTGTAATATATTCAGAAGCATTTATACCGGGAGCTCATTTGTATTAACTACTCTAGACCTTTTTATAGAAGGAGGCATTTTCACATCTAGTCAAGCTTCAAAACTTGTGAATAAATGTGAAAAAACAACTTGGGGGTTATAAGATAACTAATATTTTTAGAGCTCATGTTGAGAGGACTTAATGGGGAATTAGTCATGAAGTAAAGAGAATTCTCACTTTCCTGTAACAATCTGCCCTGTACTCTGGCTATTTAAATTAGCATGAGCTCATCAACATCTCAGGCTAAGAAAAATCAGACTGGACAGAAATGGAAGGACACTGAGGAAAATGAGGATTTAATAAAAAAAAGTTATAAAGAATACATAACGGATGCAGGCAGCTCTCTTTGCTACTTGATATACTAGCTCCATTCCACTGCAACTATGAAAAGTACTAGTAAACACATTTCTGAACATTTTTTAAAGTTATAAATGAGCAACAGTTGAATCTAAAAATCAAAATAAACAAGCAGAGCAGAAACAGACTCATAGATAGAGAACCCCTTGATGGGTGGCAGAGGGGAGCGGGCTTGGGGGATGGGTGAAAAGGTGAAGTGGGGGAAGAGCAGATGGGCCTTCACAGAACAGTCATGGAGACGCACAGCACAGCATAGCGAGCGCAGTCAGCAGCATTGGGGCCGGGCGGAACCAGATGTATCGGGCTGATCACTTAGTAAGTTATATAATGTCTAATCACTGGGGTGTGTACCTGACACTAATAGAATACTGCATTTCAATAGTAATTGGAAAATAAAAAATTATTTAAAGCAAAAAAGAGAAATAAATTAGCACAATACCCAGTCACTACTGTAAAATAAAACTGGGAAAATACAGTTGGTAAGTTTTGCTGTGGGATACCCACTCTGGCAAGGCCCCCAGCACAGTGAGTTCACCACATAGTCACTGGATTTGAGTATTCAGAGCAAAAAATAATCAAACCCACAGTTCCATGGTTCAGCTATTTTCATTACTTGTTCATCAAACCAGCTCACCTGCTCGGGGATGTAACCAGTTGCTAGAGTGAGGGCGACATGTTCCATCCAACGTGGTCACTTTATTTTTTCAGTCATTTCAAGGAGCATCTGAGACATGCTCTCCCTATCGCACGGGGGCCGATCCTTTGTCATGGGTCATTTGTCCCTGTTCCCATCGTTTCCAAAGTAATGCCGACAAACACTTCTATCAAATGAACCCAACAATGCTAAGAAAATACATAAATAATAAAATAATTGACCGGAAAATGTTTCAAGTCAGTTTATATCCTGGAGGCTGGAAAGCAGGCTGATTTTTCTTCGACGTGTAGGAACACTGATCAGCACGAAACCAATCCTGAGCCTGTCTGACAGAGGCAGAGCGATGCCTGGATTTTTCATTTGTAATGTTAGTTTTGATCGGAAAGCCTGATGTAGATTTGAGAAGTGACTAAAATGTATTATTTGGGCAAGTCATCTGCAACTAATCTCAGAAAGTTTCTATGCTTAACTCTCTAAACTAAGTCTCTGACCCTCAATGATCAGCTACAAGAGAAATTATCAGCTAAGTTTTACACAACTGGCTTCCCACATCTCTCCAAATCAAGATCCAGTCATAATGAGTTTTATTTAACTATCTAAACACAAATGTCATTGAATTTAAATCATGAGTTTTGGCCAAACACCTCAGGTGATTAAGTATCAGGCACCAAAATGAGGTAGCAAACCAAAGTTGTGTGTTTTCAAAATGGGTGGCCCAAACCAGCTTTATGACTCTTGGACTCCCCACTTACACCAAGGTAATAAAGGTGTTCGGAGCTGGAAATTAAAGAGAGGATTTCTAGAGGGATTTCTTGGATAGGGAGAGGTAGGGGTGCTTCAAGGAGACGACTCAGAGAGCTTGATAAGTCCCTGGAGTTGGAGATGAAAAGTAGACTGGGATCTGACTTACCATTACCTCCTCCTGCTCCCTTCCTCCCTTTTCCCTCTCTTCCACCCCCAGAAATCTAAAACAAAGGTTGGTAAAGTTTTTCTGCAGATTCAGATTGTGAATATTTTAGGTTTTGTGATCCACAAAGTCTCTTTCATGTCACCGTGCAAAGGCAACCACAGACATTCATAAACAAAAGGGCGAAGCTATGTTCTAATAAAACTTCATTTGAAAAAACAGACAGCAGGCCAAAGTGGGCCCATGGGCCATAGTTTAGCAGCACTGGATCTAGAGGCTGACAGAGCCTGATCTAGAGGCTGACAGACATCTCAGGCAGCAGAGCCCACTCAAGAGTGGCTGCTGCATTGCGGTCAGTCTGCTTGACCACTGCTCTTAGGCAAAGAAGCTTGAAGGTTTCCCATGGTCCAGATTAGGACCAGGTTGGGAAGAGAAAGTCAGCCTGGAAGTAGAATTCTGCCCAAAAGAACTACTGTGGGAGGACACCAGAACCCCAACAGGGAGATGATTGTGGAAGGAATTTCCAGAATGTAAGGATGTAAACAAGGAATGCACGTACTGAGTCTGGGGGCTGTGAGTGGGAAAGAAGAAATTTACCCACCAGAGGTTCCCAATGCAGCCAGTCCGGCTGGGGTGGACAGAGGACCTAACAACTGCATTGAAACCTGTTTCCCCTTAAAGCATCCAGAAGACATTTACTGGCTCAGAATGCCCTGAGAAGGCCTCCAGGAGCTTTCTGCTCAAGGCAAGGAAGACCTTTTTTCAGTGAATAAATTTTAAAGGGATCTTGGAAAACAAAAATAAACTTGCATTTTGATTACATTTCAGAAGTGATTTGGGTCACTATGTCAGATACAGAAACATGCCCTCCCCATGCCTGGGCCGGGGAAAAATAACTAACTGGGACAACTATCTGGGTTATCAACAGAATTAAATAAAACTCTCATGATGGCACTGATTCTCCAATATTTATGTTAGTTTAAGTGAGGCTTTTTAGCAGGTATCAGAATCACCTGGCCCCAACCCCAGGGATTCTGATTGCATGGGACTGGGGTGGGGCCCGAGAATCTGCATACCTAATAGGTTTCCAGGTGGTGCTGATGCTTCTGGTCCAGGACCACACCGTGAGACCCTGGTTTAAGCCAAGCCTGAGTTCCCGCTGAGACTTATCATCTCTTCAGGAAGGACATTCCAGTGTTAGCTGGGCACATGTCAACACTTGAGCAGTCCGCATGGGCCATTAGTCACTCCAGGTCAGTTTTCAGAGGACAGCTATGACTGCAGAATGCTGCAGCTCTTCTGGTACCATGGGCAGCTTTTCTCAAGGAACCTGGATTTTCTGGACTTGCCTTCATTTGCTCACGTGTAACATGAAGGTAGTTGCTTGCCAGTACCAAGTATTTTACATAATGTCACCAATCTATCCAGCGTAAAAAAGGATATTAAAGGAGTTTACTGACATATTGTCTGACATTGTCATGATCCATGAGTGGCAGAAAATAGACACCCAGTGAGTAGGCAGATTTCCATCTGGCAAGAAGATGGCTGTAATGAGCACCAATGTGAAATGACAAATAGTAATAGCAACTAGAAAGTCGATGGGAAAATCAGCTTTCCCCATTTCACATCTGCACGACAGGGGGAGCTGCCAATCACGGTCTGCAGAGAGAGAGGCTTATCTGGGTTCCCAACCACGTGCAAAGACATGTTCTCCTAAGTTAAAAAAAAAAAAAAAAAAATCCTGGGGAAAAAATAGAATCAGTCTGTTAGAGAGCTTTAAACAAATGTGGGGCTGCGAAACAAGCTGTCGCAAATTGGCAGGGAGAAGGCAGAAAATCAATGTGAAATGAAAGCTGCCTCTCCCAACAAAATAAAGGCGGCAATTAACTCTTCCTGTTCTTGCTGCAGCCTACAAACCATTGCAACCCCGAAATGCAGGTTGCTAGAAAATGCTTTAAACACGCAGCCTACTCAATCCTTTAGCATGATGGGGGGTGGGGAAGGACTAGGCATGCAGGTGGCAGGGAAAAACCCACTTGGCTTTTATATATGCATATCTAAATATATATATATATATATATGTGTGTGTATATATGGCATATATATTTTAAATATATGTACAAACATATACATGCATAAATATATGTGTGTATATGTGTTGTGTGTGTGTACACACACAACACACACACATATACACCCATAGATTGAATGGGCACATGAAACTAAGAACAGATATATGAATCCCCCAAATTATTGCCTTGGTGTCGTAGAAATTACAGAGGAATAGAAAAGCATCTCACAAGTGTCTTAATAATATTCACATAGAGAAACATACAAATGAATCACCAATTTAAAAATCATATTAGAGAATGTAACAATTTAAACTTCCCATACATTTGGCTGTTCAACTCCACCTCTGTTTGGAATGACATACAAATCATAATGAGTAGAAGGTGATAACCAAAATGATTACAAAAGTCCTGCAAAGGGAATCCCTAAACGGCCAGGCTGTTGAGATATATATCACTGGTTAATATTATGAGAATATCGCTCTGAATTAGAATACGGTATAAAACAAGTGCAACAAAGATGAGCTGTAATTCTACCCACAGAGTTCAAAAGAGCAATTCCTTACAGTATCTGCATGTTTGTAAAACTGGAAAGTTTATTTGAAAATTAAATATTATGCTTATGTATAAGCAGAGTACCAGTCCAGACACTTTCCGTCGTGGCAACAAACCACCCCCAAATCTCGAGGGTTCAGTACCCAACAAAGGGACGCCCTGCTCACACTGTCCAGTGCGGTCGGCAGCGGGAGCGTTGTCACCCACGCGGGGGCTGGCGCGGACGGAAGCCTCACGTGGCTATGCGTTTCCGTGAGCATCAGGGAGGAAGACGGGGGACGCGGTAAATCGCACATTTCTTCTTAAACTTTCTGCCAGAAGCGGCACAAGTTACTTCTCAGTTTCACTGAGCAAAGTAAGTTTTAAAAAGTTCCTGCCTAACCTTAAGAGGCATTGAGGGATGAAATCCCAGTGTCCCCGACAAAGGAGAGCTAGAAGTAGGTAGCAAACCGCACCGACGACAACCACAGTCACCCCACTTCTTGCCGGGGCTACTGCAATAAACTTTTAGCCCGTCCGCCTGTTTCCACACAGGTCCACCTCTAACCTGCTCACACAGCATCCAGAGAGACTGAAGTTTTCTTTTTAACATAAATCTAGGAATCCTATCAGTTTCCTGCCTCAATACCCTCAGTGGCTTTGCACTGAACTAAATGTGAGCTCAAGCATCTCGACCATGGGTTACAGGACTTTGGGCGATCTGAGCCCTAAGTCTGTGGCCTCATCCTTCCACCCAGTATTTGGTCCAGTCCAAGGACTTTCCACTACCCGCCTCACTCTTAACACATTGGTCTTAACTTGAAGATTTCTGGGTCCTGAGGCTCTGTCCAGGCGCTGTTGGCATCCTTGCCACCCGGGGCCTAGCTTGCTCCTACCTGCTCCTTCAGCACCAGGCTCTCACTCTCCATCATCTCTCTCTCACGGATCTTTTCATTCTTCATAGCAACTTACATGACTCTAATTATAAATGTATAATTATACAGTTATTTATTTAATATATCTCTCCCTCTGTAAATTGCCCAAGGGAAAGCACAATGTGTGTGTTCGTTGGTTTTACAATCTAGACATAGCCCTTAGCACACTGCCTGCCATATGGTAGGTGCTCAAGTACCACATGGGTAAGTAAATTTGACACAATTCTATTGCTAATGTCTAATATAGATCAACAACTCAGTGAAATGTGTGCAGCAGAAAGCCACGAATCTGAGATTTAAAGTGAAAATCCAAATGTCAGAATTAAACATGCCTTTATGTGTTTGTCAACAATGCAGCGTTTGGAAAGAAGATTCACGTCCAGGATGACAAATGGTCCTTCAGATCCACAGCAGGTAGGTCAGTTAATGGAGTCACCATCTTACAGTGAGAAAACAGACGCCGAGGGAAATGAAGAGACTCGCCCAACCTCACATGGCTAGTAAGAGGCAGAGGCAGAGGGTGGACACACTTGTGACTGTACATCTGCTTCACTTTCCACATGCTGCCCTGTCTCTTGATTCAAGAAGATCAGCCTTAGAAGTATTCATATGGGGACAGTGTTAATGAAAGAAAAATTATTAATATAACACCTGGGCCAGATTCTGAATAGATATGCAAGGGATGACCTTCAGTCTCACTATGCATTTCGGAATTTTTGCCCTAAGGCACTGACTAGGCAAAAGAACTTCAGGGGTTCAGCTTTATAAATATATCCCTCTCTGACATCCCTAAGGACCTTGACCACTCCACTTAGAAGGCAAGTTTCTGAGGAGTCTTTATTAAACCCCTGTGGTGTTTGGTGGGGGTCACATATTAAGCTATGACCACATCTATTCAAGGCATGTATTTTGAGCACCTACTGTATGCGAGAGACTATACATGATGAAATATACCACGTTAGCCAGGAATGGAGTCAGGTCAGGAGGCTTATGTTTTAATGAGAGTAAAAATTACAGGAGTGCAGGGTAGGTCTGGGTAGAATCCCATGGGAGGAGGGGGGAGGGAAGAAGTGCACAGTCATGGTTGGGAGCAGGGGTGGGAGGAAGCTCATAAAGGCACCACCCACCTTGGAACAAAAAGAAGAAACAAAAGAAGGGAGAGGGAAGGGGAAAGAGAAAGGAGGGTGTCCTGCGTGTGACCAAGCAACTTGACCTGGTTTGAGAACACTTCTTATAGGCCGTTTGAGTTTTACTAATGAATTTATTTAGTGGCTGATTTTTCAGCCACTGCAAAATTGAGCTCCGTGCCCAACCCCCATGCCCGGATCCTTCCAACACCAATCAGAGCTGCACCCTCTCTTTCTTTCTCCCTCTCCCCATGGGCTCCAGCTCCAACTTTCCCCTTTCCCCTCGAACACATCACCATTTCTAGCTCCTGCCACACAGTGCCCCCAGTGCCTGCTGCTCCGTGCTCTGAAAGAGGAGATTTACAGTCACTCTTAGCAGGGCTGAACTACAAACAAGGAAATGCGCCTGACTGAGCAGATAGCCAAGCAAGCTCATCACACTCAGAAAAAGATTCTAAATAGTTAGAGTGGCTATAGTTCCGTTCACAGCCACATAAAAGAGCTGCATAAAATATTAACTGAGTGTAGCCACTTGCTTCAGAGATAAGTGATAAGGCTCATTAGTCTTGACAAAGAATTTTTAAATCTGAGATTGGGTAACGAATATCCTCAAGAGGCTCCATAGAAGCCAGCGCACATTCAGAGACAGTCCACATGCTGGAATCCACTTTTAATTAGGTCACTGCTCTGGCAATAACCAAGACCTTTAGAGGAAGGAGAAAGCAACTTTTATTTCTCTCTAACAAGGAAAGGGCCATATCCCTTCTGAACCTGAAGCTTTCATAAACAACAGAAAGGGCAGCTGGATACAATCAAGAGCATTTTTATCTGCGTGCCTGTATATCACACTCTGCACATCCTTCGTACAATCTTCCTGGCTGTTCCTTACAGGATGGGTTCTGCCTTTGGAAATCACTAATTTCTAATGACTTGCTCACAGAGAAGAAATGTCCATCTACCCTGAGACCAACTTAGTCTACAATAGGCAACCTTTCCCATTTGCCTACTGGGAAGGAGGGAAGGAAGCTACCCTCAGAGGGTAAATTCCAGTAGCTCTCAAAGAGGGCTACCCTATACAGAACACCCACATACGCACATGCCACCCTGTACAGGACACCCACATACCCACATACACTCTGTACAGAACACCCACATACACACATGCCACCCTGTACAGGATACCCACATACCACCCGTATAGAACACCCACATAACACCCTGTACAGAATACTCATATACATCCATTATTTCTCAGTATTTTTACCTAGCTGTTCATTTTTCTCTAAAGCATTTACTACCCCTCATAAACTCTCTCTCTCTCCCTCTCCCTCTCCCACACACACACATTCTCAAACATATATAGGCATATATATGTATTTAAATCTATTTATATATTTAATCTACCAGAATGAGAATTTTATGGGAACAAGGTCTTTGTTCGATTCAGACGTATTCTCTGCGTCTTGAACAATGCATCTCAAACATTATAGGTGTTCAATAATTATTTGGGGAGTGATCAAGTATTTCCTCCTTGTTTCTGTCTCTCAGCAGGGCTGGGAAGAAGTAAGAGGCTAAATAAGTCGCCTGGAAATAATTCCATTGTTCTCTAAGTCTCGGAGGCTGACATGTAAAGGAAGAGCTCCCTGTGGCCTGCACAGACAGCGAGGCCGCATAAGCCACAGCTCTGGGGCTGGCATTCCCTTCTGCACAACTGGAGGGTGTTCTCTGGTGCTCTGCTCTCAAAGCCTAACCTTGAAGCTGAGCACCTCAACAACGCGGATTAACTCTAGGACAGTGTTCAGAGTGAATTCATAAAGGAAAGGTAAAGATTGGTAAGAAAAGGAAAGCAATGATAAAAAGAAGTTTACTTATTTTGAGAGAAAACTTGCTCTAAAGTTGAAATCTGGCTTGTTTTTCTGATTAATAATAACTAATGTGTTCTACACAGAGTAACCAGGTCGCCGCCACTTCCCGCAACCACATCAAAATTACAACTAAAATACAGACCCACCCTCACTCAGAGCCTCCTGAAATCTGGCTGAACAGAAGCCCCACAACCAGGGAGCTGAAGGAGCAATGAGACCGGGAGGAGGGGCGGAGACGCGGGCGGATCAGGGCTGAATCTTGGAGACTTGGTCCTGGGCCCACACCCAGGAGGACATCTCAGCAGCGGGGAGGAGGGGGGCATGTTTCCTAGAAGAGGGAGGGGTCCCAGCCCCACAGCAGGCCCCCAGCCCAGGGTTCCAGTCCCAGAAGAAATGTCCCCACAACTCTGGACTGTGAAACCAGCAGGGACTGTTGCTGAGGGTCGTGGAGGCTGTGGGAGCCCCAGCAGCTCCTCTCAAAGGGCCCGCGCACGGACTCACTCGGATGTGCTCCCTCTGAGCCCAGCGCCGGGGAGCAGCCTGAAAGGACCCGGGACACTCGGGGAGGAACTAACCTGCCTGGAATCGGGGTGAGAGGTGGAGGGGCGGCCTCCTCCCAGGCAGAAGGGCTGGCGGAGGCCATGGCTCCTTTGGCGAGTCCTCCCGCACACAGCGGGCAGGCAGGTGCCATATTTGAGTCGCCAGCACCTGACTCACACCTTTGGCCCCGCCCCGTGATTCCCGGAGGCCCCGCCTCTCCCCACCTGCAGCTCATCCAGGCCATTTCCAGGGGCTTTTCTGTGCAAGTGGCCTCTCGAGCCTCATGCTTAGGACTTTCCTAAAAATCTCTCAAACAAGCAGCAGCATGACCCATACAGCTTGATAAATGGCCCCAGGCCTGGCACTAGCGGCAGCTGCATTGGCTCATAACTTGGCCTCTCCTGGACAATGCCAAGCCCAGCACAAGTAGCAGCCATCTATTGTTTTCTGTGTAGCTCAAACTGGGTGGCCCTGGGCAAGGCACAGGCAGAGGCTGACCCTGCACCTCCCAGGAGGCCCTAGAGACAGTACATCTGGTGATCAGCGTCAACCATGCCGGATTACAACCCTACCATATCCACTAGTGACACACTCAAGGGGCAGACTCAGTGAACACCAAAGCCCTACTGAAGTAAACCCTGCTCCATAGGGGTGTCTCCAGCACAGCTGCTCTTCAGCTGTAGTTGCAGCTGGTCCTCACAACCCACTGGCCTGGGTTTCAATTCCTCCCAGTGACACCAATAGAAACCAAGGCTCAACTACAACAGGACAGTGCACACAGCCCACACAGGGGAGCACCTATAAGGCCCAGCTCAGGTGACTGGGGAGGCTGAGCCACTGGAAAACCCTACAGGATACCTACTACACAAAGCCACTCTACAAATTCCAGGAGACATAGCAGCTCTACCTAATACATAGAAACAAACACCAAGAAGCAGCCAAAATGTGGAGGCAAAGAAACATGTCACAAAGGAAAGAACAGAAGAAATCTCCAGAAAAAGAATTAAATGAAATGGAGACAAACAAGGTGCTAGATACAGAGCTCAAAACAATGGTTATAAGGATGCTCAAGGGACTTAATGAGAATGTCAAGGATCTTAGTAAGACTTTTAAGGAAACTAGTGAGATCATCAATGACATAAAAAAGAACCAGTCAGAAATGAAGGTTACACGAGCTGAAATGAAGAATAATTCACAGGGAATCAACAGTAGAGTAGAGGAAGCTGAGAATCAAATCAGCAATCTGCAATATGAGGAAGCAAAAACACCCAACCAGAAGAGCAAAAAGAAAAAAGAATCCAGAAATATGAAGACAGTGTAAGGAGTCTCTGGGACAACTTCAAGAGGCCCACTATTTGCATCATGGGGGTGCCAGAAGGAGAGGAAAGAGAACAAGAAATTGAAAACCTATTTGAAAAAATAATGAGAGAAAATTTACCCTACCTAGTGAAAGAAATAGACTTATAAGTCCAGGAAGCACAGAGTCCCAAATAAATGGAACCCAAAGAGGCCTACAGCAAGACACATCATAATTAAAATGCCAAAGGTTAAAGGCAAAGAGAGAATCTTAAAAGCAGCAGGAGAAAAGCAGTTAGTTTCCTACAAGGGAGCACCCATATGACTGACAGCTGATTTCTCAAAGGAAATTTTGCAGGCCAGAAGGGAGGGGCAAGAAATATTCAGTGATGAAAAGCAAGAACCTACAGCCAAGATTACTCTTCCCAGCAAAGCTATCATTTAGAACTGAAGGTCAGATAAAGAGCTTCACAGATAAGAAAGAGCTAAGGGAGTTCATCACCACCAAACCAGTATTACATGAAATGTTGAAGGGTCTTCTTTAAGAAGAAGCTAATGAACAAAAGAACCTGACAAACTAAATACATCCAGAGACACTGACGCATGCAACAGACGGTCATATTTCAGAGGGAAGAGGGAAGGGGGTGGAGGGTGGGAAGAGATTAACCAAAGAAGTTATATGCATATATGAATAACCCATGGACACAGTCAATAATGGGGTGAAGGCTTGGGGAGGGGGTGAGAGAGAGGTAGAGGGAGTCAATGAGGGGGAAAATGGGACACCTGTAATACTTTCAACAATAAAGATAAATTTAAAAAAATGTATTCTATATATTTGACCTAAAAAGGTGAGGAAAATGAATGGAGAGAGAAATGCTAGCTTTGCTGTGTACTAGCCTATGTCCCTGGGTAAGTTGCTAAAACCTCTATGACAACAGAACTGCTGATTGGTTAAATAAAATGAAAGGGGTCACTAATAAATTTCTAATATATAGAGTTATTGCTAAAGCACCTACACCTATGGGCTGGAACTAAGGGTTGTGTCCACCTAGTGACAAAGCTTTTATTAGGTCATATTTTGAATAGTAAAAAAATCCACTTTGAAAGCTACACCTACAAAGTCATTCATGGGAGTGACAGAAATTCTCCTGAGCTCTTTAACCCTCAGCTCTCACCAGAGACAGCTGTGCCTAGCCCATGGGTCACACACAACTCCAAAACCTGTGGCTTGATTAATTTCCTTTCTGATGAAGCAAAGAAGAGTCAATTCTATCTGTATACTTTGAATAAGTAACAAGCACCATGACTCATTAAAACAGAAGATTACTACCCTGGAATAGCTATTTTAATGTGGAGAAAGAAGTTTAGACTTTGATTCAGAAACACAGAGTCTGAACTTTGACTTCACTATTAAGTACGTGACCTCCAACCAATTATGTTCTCTCAATGAACCTTCTTCATCTATAAAACGAGGTAACAAAACAGCATCCTCATGAGGTTGCTGAGAAAAGTAATAGGGAGACCATCCATGAAAGTGCTTTGCAATTGGTAAAGGGTTCTACAGATGTCAACTATTTTAGTCTGGTGAGCCTGGAGTTGTTTTTTGTGATAACAGTAATATCCCTTTAAGCTTACCTAGTACTTGCATGCTCATTGATTCATTCAAATGGATACAGTCTGAGTTCCCATGATTAGTTCTAATTCTTTAAGGAACAGCAAGTTTTTATTTCCAAATAAAGTGTCCAAAACACTTTAGAATGTGTCTATTTTCCTTCCTTCATCCACTATGTACTAACTGATCATCATTTATACGCACTGTATTAAGCTAATAAACTTAGGATGTATAAGAAAAGTATGACCCCTGTCCTTTGTAAACACACATATTCATTAGTTTAGTAAATATGTATTGAGCATTTATAATAGACTACACAGTCATATGAGCAAATACAGAGTTCATAGTAAGAAGTCGTGTAATGAAAGAACAAATGTGACCACAGTACCCCAGCACTACCACAAAGTGGCCAATACCTACCTAAGAACAGGAAGAGATGCATCAGTCTCACATCACCAATCATTAGTCTTTTTACAATGCCTAGGAAGCTCCAGAAATGTCTATAAACTCAAGAAACTCCTCCTGCCACTAACTTCATGAAGGCATTTGGGGTTGACTGTAATTGGTTACTGTGCCGCTGGGATGTTTCAGTGGTGGAACCGAATATTCAGAATATGTGAGGTACCCACCCTAGACACACTCAGTTCACTACAGAGGGCCTTCTACAATCAACTGAGAGGGAAAGTCAACAGCTGCCCGGCTCTGTATAAGAGGAGAGATTAAAAAGTATTCGCCTTGTTCTTGACTGAGTCTCTCTGCAATCCAGTCGACGTACCCATTTTATCAGTTTCTGTCTATACACATTCCCGGAGGTACCATCTCTCAGTAGCAGCTGGATGATCTGAAAACCTTATGAGAACAACCTCTGAAATCTCAAACGATGATTACTAACAGCTCGGCCTCACCCTCCACCGATAGTATTTTTAATGACGAGTAGATGGCATGTGAAACTTTTTAAAGGCCACCTTGGTGCCTTTTTAAAATAAACGCTACTATTAGGCCCTATTAGGTACACATAGGAAGTAACAGACACCCTACTTGTGGGAAACCACCTTCCCTTTCTGCAGGGAACCTGTCCCCACCCCACACACACATACCCTTATATGATTTGAGTGGGAGCAACATTTCTGAGCTATTTGAGCACTACTCATAGAACATGTCTGGTTCAGAGCTTGACATTCTTGCAAATTTGGCCCAGAGATTTATATCCTTAAAAACTTGGGATTGGGGTCAAGGCTTATTTTAGTCTCTTCTGAGTGGCTGGACAAGTAATGGGTGAACGCGAGAGCCCCTGGTGCCGTATTTCCCACCATGAGGCTGGGAAGCAAAGAAAATCATTCCCTAGTAATGGACTGGCCTGAAGCAGGTGTTTGGAGGAAAAATAGAGATTTAATATGGAAAAAAGATTATTTTATTTGGCCCATTCCACCCACTGTCAGTGAAGGTGGGATAACATTCCAAGTGAGAACAGGATGCTGCACCCAGAAAGCGTACAAGAGCATGTGAAGGAAACAAAAAACAAGTCCCTATGGCTTGACTCCAAACGCATTACTGAAGACTATTTAAAACTAAAAATGGAAAATTAAGTAACAAATAAACGCCATGTTCCTGATGACACTGCTGTTATCGAGGATTTGTTGATATTACGCAATCTGTCTTCACTGGAGTCATCAGCACCTTGAGTACATGAAAATACTTTTCTGGATTCGTGTGCTTTATATTTTATTGAAAGGTTATCACCTCAATGAGCATTTCTCTTTAGTGACTGCTATGATCAAGGCAGAGCGTTTTAAGCTTATTTACTATTATCTCACAGTGGCCTGTGAAGGGAATCACGATTCATGCGTATGCAGACTGTTTACTCCCAGCTGCAGACATGGTCCCCCCCTTCAGCCAAAACACCAGCTATGGTGCCCCGCTTACGAGAATGTCAGGCTTCCAGCAATGAATCCAAAAGAGAATGGGCTTCTGGACAGCCAAAGCAGACATCACAGAATGTCTACACTTGGCTCCATGAAAGGGTTCAGCCTGCAGTTACACTGACTCTCACTTGACATGCCATCTTAGTTTACACACCCCATTATCTATTATCCATCCTAAAACTAAAGAGTAATCAAGTGACCATGATTAAAAAACAAAGGCTGGAAGCCAGAAATACAGCCCTAAAAACTGGCCATGATTATCATAAAAGTCCATTTGTTTAATAGTGTTTAATCTCTACACTAAATAAATAACGCTGCAAACATGAGCGATGTCTATTTCATGCTTGTAAAACTCATCACAAGTCATCAAAAAAGGTTAAATTATGTTCACTATATGTTGTCCTAAGATGCTAGCAAAGGGGGTAATATGCATTGAAAGGTTTACATGCCACGTGATATTAAATTTTAAAGTTACATTGAAAATACATTTATGTTGAAAACATCTTTGTGAGGTATTAATGCCTTTAATACTAATGCAGCTAGTAGCTGTTTCCAGCTGCTCTTCGATGGAAACAAGAGAGAAAGAATTTCAAGCATGGGCTGGCCAATCTTCTTTCCCACCCCATTCCTCAGCCTCCAGTTCTGAAATCTAACTTTTGCCTCTTTACCGCCTTTTCAAACCGGCAAGGGTGCTGAAAGGTATGTAAAATGTATATGTGCATTACAAGGCACTGACGGGCCTGTTCTGCAGAGGTCTGAACGCCTTTGGAAATGAGTCATCATGTGCTCCCTGACCGGCATGGAGAGAGCAGGAAGGTGCAGAGCCAGACACGCTCACTTCACTGGCTTCTACTCAGCCTGAAAAGCAAGCCCAGTTTTTCCCTGGAAAAAAACACACACATGCTATTTATTCTGCTGCAGGAGGGCTAATATTTCATCAGGGGAAATCATCTTTTCATAAGTGTCATTCACAGCTGCCACATTTACTATTTAGGTTTTACTGACCAAAGAGATATCTACAACTCACCATTTTTAATGCATAGGTTTTTACATATATTTATCATAAGGTTGGTTTTTAAGCAAGCATTTCAATCCCATCAGAATTACTGCTAAGCCTCTGGCTCAAATGGTCTCGAGGGCAGATGCTGTAATTGCAACGAAATATATGCTGAGCAGTATCCCTAGTGTGGTCACAATAATGCATTTGAAAGTTTCTAATGGATGCCGCTCATTCAGCTCTATCATGAAAAACTACCAGCTACCATTTGCTTTGCAAGCTCTGGTCCTGGAGCCTCATGGGCTATTGTAAAGCAAAAAATATATATCTCCTGAGAAAAATAATGCAGTTTTAGGAAAGCAATGTTTTCAGCTGCTATAAGCATTCTAATTACTTCAGAATGTTTCTTTCTTTCCCCCCTTCACCCTCTAGGGCCTTTTTGCTTTCGAATCAGCTCCAGAAACAAAGCAATTTAGCCCGGTAAAAAGCTTATTAACACATGATGCGGCTCAGTGGCATGAGAAAATGCTGGGGAGAAAAACAAAGAATCCATCCCACCGAAAAGGTTGATCTGAATATTTAAAGGAAAAGGAGCTGAGAAGGAAGGTCAAGGTGGCAGCTCCTCAACTTGCTCAGCAAGTGCAGTTTACCGCTCAGGTAGGAAATTTTCTAAACCCTCATTTATCATTTAAGAGAGTCCCCAGGTTCTCCTCAGCTGTGGTTTCTTCTGCCCTTTCCCAAACTTATCTGTGAGACGCCAGGGAAGGTGAAACTGCCCCATTTATCCGGGGAAAGCGAGTGCGAAGTCAGCCGCTTCTCTGCAGAGGGAACAGGAAGGAAGGGGAGGGCAGAGGTCAAGTGCCAAGGCCAGTTTATCAGAGTCCAGGCAGAAACTACCTGCTGCTCCCTACTGAGCATTTCGAGAGCTTGGAGCAGAAAGGAAATAATGTATGGAAGTGTGCAAGATAGGCACGAGTTGGACGGAGCAGTGTGGCATTCAGGGGTGACTTCACTGCCAAAGTCTCATTCTCTTGATCCAAATAGACTGCAGCTTGAACAGCTCAGCGCACCTCCAGAAAATGGTGGAACAAAATCGGGAAGTAAAAGACATGAGCATCGAGGATCTTGCAGTGGATACAACATGCTTTGAATACAGACTTTGCCTCCTTAAGAATAAACATTTATTCGTTCACCCTTCGGCTACTGTGTACCTACTATATGTTGGGCATGGTGCTGGACATGTGGGTATGAATAAAATAAATTTCCAATTTTCTTGGTGCTCGTAGGCTAACGTGGGAGAAAGGCTATATAGCTATTAAATATTCGTTCATTCAGCACATGTTTATTGAACAACTAAGTATTGTAAGCTCACTAAGAGGAGCCTAAGTATGATGCCAGAGAAGAGGGGCATGGGATCCGGGAAGGCTTCCTGGAGTTGCTGACGCCTGAGCTGCCTTCTCAAGGTGAATTCTGTATTATGATGAATGGCATTCTAGGCAGGGGACACCACGCTCGCAAATGCCTGTCTGCATGAAATTGGCATGTTGCTGGGGCAGAGAGTTTGCACATGAGGAAGATGGGAAAAATTAAGCATATAGTCTACTTTCATGATACAGTCCATATAAGTGTTAGAAACACTTGGATGGTTGGTTTATTTTTTACCTACGGTTTTTGATTTGAATAAGCTTCCTTGGCATATTTCTCAAGGCAGTGATGAGGGTTTGAAACTATAACCACTGATCCACTCTAGCTAAAATTCTCAGGATCAGACACTAGCCAAGGGAGGAAAGCTTGCATAATCTCATATGGTGCATTGTGCAGGGGCTATCTTTGTGGAACATTAAAAGAAACAGTAAACAGTCCCACACTGGTATTTTCTGTCATACCTGTATGAAAAAAAATCTATCTGAAGAATTGTCAATGGCGTTATCTTTGAAAATAAAATCACTATATTTAGGACTGTGGCAAACCCCAAATTCCCCTAATGACTTCCTTGTCTCTAATCCGTCATGATGATGTATTAAAGATACCCTCCAAAAGCATCTTCCAAAGCCTCGTTTAGGAATGCAGTTGTGTTCTCATGGCCCTGATGGTCACAAAGCTTCCTTACAGAACACTGAATTCATCTTATCACAGCTCTACGCTCACCTATAGGTCATGAGAGGTGTCTTTATTTACTAATCCCCTCGATCCTCAAAGTCCAAACCAATGTGTAAACACAGCTAAGTAACAAAAAAGCCTCCTTCCCGTGATTTCCCGTCATCAGTGGAAACACCTGAGGAGTGTGGTCACAGGACAGTCATAAAAATGGGAAAACCTAAGGGGCAGAGAGGAAGAGAGGGTGGGTGGCAGTGAAAGGCCTGCAACTGCCTTGAACGTTTCTTGATGAACTGAATCTCCTCTTGAGCACAAACATACTAAGACAGAAAGTTCTGGCAATACCCAAAGTGTGTATCCCTCTCTCTATGGGGCTAAACAAGTATGCGCCTTGCAGCCAGGCACCTAAGAGAAAGCCTGCAATTAATGCAGTAAAACTGCATTTTATGGATGCTTGCATTTTCTCCTATGATGAATGTTAGTTTAAGATCAATGCATTACAAAAAGCCATCTGAGAGAGAGCAATCAGGGGCCTACCGGCAGCGAAGCTGAGAAACTAGGCCAATAGCCTGGTCCAGCTCCATCTATGCCTGGTCCATTAGCTGTTTACTTGAAGGATAGGAAAACACAAGTCTATTCTGCTGCCTTGACCAGAGCTAAACCTAATGAAATTAATCTGCCATTGGTGGCACATGTGAGGTGATTTTAATGCACTTAAAACATCTTATTTAAATTACACATAAAAGCAACAAAGGCACAGAAATATCACAGTCAATAAAGCTGAATTCCAAAGCTGTTAAAAAAGAAAAAAAAGAAAAAGCACTACAGATTGCTTTTAGAGAATCTGCTCACATCTGAAGCTAAGTAATTATTTCTCTAACTTTATTACAGAAATGAAAACTACTCCATGATAAGCTAGACACAAGCTTTCAGTAAAGTAAGGGCTCATAATGGCTCAGATGTAGTATCGGAGAAATAAAATAATAAGATCGATTTAAATCCTGTAAAACACTTTTCAATGATCTGACAAAGCAAGAAATTAGATTTGGTATATTTTTTACTTGTTAATATATATTGACTTATCCATACACACATCAGTCTCATTTCACTCCTGTGTTTGGAATTCCTCAGCTCTAAGTTCTTCTATTACTTTTCACTACAGATTTTTCCTACAGCTCTAACCATACCTTCCCACCCCCACCTCATGCAGAGCAAAGGAGGGAAGGCCACATCCTTTGAAAGTCATGGAAACATCCTTAAAATCCCCAACAAAGCATGGAAATTTGGATAGATGAGAGTTTAAGTTCTCCCCCCTCCGAGATTATTGCCAACACCCCCTCCCCCAGCAGATTCCATGTCACGATTCCATGGGCGCGTGCACACACACACACAGACACACACACACACATTTTCATCCAGTTTCAATGGAAGGAAGAAAAACAAAGTTGGTATAAAAGAATGGGAAGCACCATTGCCTAGTTAGCTGAACGAAGTCCTGGCGTCGAGCTGAGATTTACCAGGCGTGGTTAGAGGGAGGGCTTCGTTTTTACTGGTTTCCTTCCCATGTCCCTATCAGCCCCTCAGTCTGGGGACTCAGTGAACCTGAGATGACACTTGTAGCTCAATAGCCTGCAGAAGGCTTTTCAGCAGGATGTTGTTTTCCCACTATGAGAGGGTTGACTGATTTTTAGATAATCTTCCTAGAGGCCTACACTTAGGGAGGGCTCCTCCTCTCCCTTCTTCAACCTGAAAAATCTTAAATGTATGTGGCAGGTTAGAGGAGCTTAGAGAAGACAGGCTTAAGCAAGGGTCATCCACTGATGAACTGTCGACTGATTCTTGCCCCAGAGATACCTTTTTAAAATCATACAATGTAAAAAAATTACTAAATATCATATACAGTCCCTAATGTCCATATTCTGTTAAAATCAGATCTGGCTACATTCACCCACTTTCCTGCCTCATAGCACTCAGCTGAGTTGAGTATCAGCTGTCCCCTTTATTTTTATTTATGTATTTTATTTTTTGTGGTTAATTCTCACCAGAGGGCACTTTTTTCCATTGGTTTTTTGAGAGATTGGAAGGGAGGGAGGGGGAGAGAGACAGAAACATTATTGTGAGAGAGACACACCAATTGGTTGCTTCCCACACACGTTCTGACCAGGGCCAGGGAATGAACCTGCAACCCAGGTATGTGCCCTTGACTGGGAATCGAACCCATGACCCTTCAGAGCGCAGGCTGATGCTCTACCACGGAGCCACACTGGCCAGGGCTCAGCTGTCCCCTTTAGCCAGCATACAGAGTCACCAGTTTGTCACAGTCGTCACCATTCCTTATAGTATGACATCCAGTCACTTCAATCATGTGTGTTATTTCCAGGATCTCCATAAACACTCAGTTTGAGGATGTCATGGTTAAGATAATCAAAGAAGCCAAGGAAGAGTAGAAATTCAATAGGAGGTATTTCTCCTTAAATACTCCATGAAGGATGTCCAACATTGGAGAGCTAAGACTGAAGCCTCTTGGAGGAAGTGGGGTAGGAAATAAATGGAAGAAGGTAGAGAAACCACTCCCTAAACCCCCCCACCTCATCCAACCTTATCCCACATCTGAAGGGGCGGGTATATGCACTCAAGCCTCCAATAAAGGATATTCTGCTGGGTATTCTGGGAGCTTGAGTGGCTAACAGACTGCTCAGTTATGGACAGCACAGGAGCATAGCCCCGTGATCACACTGCAACATCGGTCCCCTCTCACCTTTGCTTTGTTAGGGACAATAGCCAACGAGATGATAATTCCCCATTTATAACTTTCAACATGTCACCAACCTTAACATACAACTCAGCCTTTTAACCGGCTTCTCCTAGAAAGGCAAACAGGCCAAGAATATTGCAAGATTTACGTGAAAAGTAGGACCCCCAGGAAGGAGGCACATCCTACTACAAACTGCATTTCACTTGGAGAAAGAGCTGTGGCGCACAATTCTTCCGCCAAGAATCTCTGGATTCTCTGTAAATCAGGGCCCATAACTAACCTCACCGGTCCTTGTCCCTGTATGAACCAGGGTCCTCTCCTCTGTCCCCTCACTTTATTATCACACAGTTGTGTCCTTCTGCATGAAATCTGGGTGCCAGACTCACCTTGAACCCAGAGGCTCATTTCTCCCTTGGGGAGGTCTTATCAAAGCATTTTCTCAGCAAAGCCTATCTCTCACTATAAAAGAATCGCTAGACCAGCTACCAAGATTATAAGCTTTTATCCACATCATTACACATGTACTCAGTATATTTCTTTTTGATAAAGACTGCACCTTCTACACATGCGGTGTAAAATGGAAACGTATCTGTAATCGGTTAGCTATCTACCAGCAGGAAGCTAAATCATAAATGAAGAGTATTAGGATCCAGATGTCCCAAGGAAGGAAAAAGAATTTATAAAAAGAGAAAGGGAAACGGAGTAGAAATGAGTCGGAATAAAGAAGCTGTGGCTAAGCAAAAGGGCTTGAAGTGGCAGCCCTAGGATATTGGCCCTACTAAGCACCTCTTGGGGTTCCACTTCTCCATTTTCAGATGGGAGCACTAAGACAAAGTTCTCCATAACAAAAAGCCACAAAAATACACTTGCTGAAAAAAGGATTTTCTTTCTCACACAACAGCAGGTTCATGAACTTCTCCAGTACCCAGGTTCCACCCATCTGGTAGTCCCACCATCACCTGGGATGTTGTCCTCTTCTGAAGGCTCAGCATGGCATTGTCACCTGTGCCCCGATCATGGAAATGGAGAAAGACAGGCAGTCCAAGTCAAGCATGTAACTTTTTATTGCATGTGCTTACAGGGGTGAGAATTTCCCCACTTATCTACAGAGAGACGTGCGATTGTAGGCTCCAGTGATTCTGCTGGAATTCCATTGTAATGGAGAAAGGAGGAATTATACTCTGCCAGGGACTATGAGCAGACTGGTGTAGGTATCAAGAAGGCAAGATGCTTGCCAGAGATCATGTGCTCGTCCAACCATGTTGGGTTCCTAGCCGCAGATTGTGGCAATCTTCTCTGTGGTATCCCTCTTCTCAAAGAGCTGGTCAAGAAGACCATGGACTGGGCAGAAGTCACATTTCATGAGGTAGATGAAGGGATTCTGAATGAAGGCCTTCTCTAAGAAGACCATGGCTGGCCCATGGGTATAGTCAATGCTCCTGTCTGGGACAAAGCAGCACTGATGTTTGCTACACAACTGACCTAAGAGGTAGTGTATTGCAATACATGCCTTATTGCTGAGGAGCAACACAGAAAGCAGTATGGACCAGGAGACAAGAGCAGTCCCAAGGTGAAAACCCCTGAGAAAGAGTCTTCCATATGTTTTCTGTTGGGTAGAAGCTAAGACAGTAGAGTCCAAGTAAACCTGTCTCCAGTGAAAAGCCTAGTACAGAAAAGAGGTTGTGGTAATGAGGACTGCAGGCATATCATTCACATTAGCTGAGTAGAACATTATCAAAAATGAACAAAGCTATTTTTGTTTCTCGGGAGAGCATAAAGACCACAAGACTGGCCAGAGGCCATTGAAAGAAATGACTCAAAGGGTTATCATCCAGTACTTTTCTGCTTTCCTTTCTACCACACACAGGCATATTCTACTTCCATTAGGAAGAAATGAAAAACTGAAGGTTCTGGTGTGAAATCTCATTCTAGGAAGAGAAGTGAGGCCCATAAAGAAATCTGAATTCTTTTACCTTTTCCCTTCCATATAGTATGCATCACATTTAACAGATGATAGTATTTTATCATGTGAATCTTTCTACCATTTCCAATATTAGCCTTGCTATCCAACCCCCCTTTTTCCTTCCCCCTAAAAATCTTAGATTTTAATGTCTTCAGAGGCAGAAGTTGTCTCATAGTCTCCATCATGGCCCAGAGTACCTAGAAGGATGCATCAGACATCATTCAAAGCATCAGATGGTACAGGTCCCAATTTAGATGATGCTTCCAATCTCAATCATTTCTTACTGGAATTCTAGCACTTTGTTTTTGAAATATTTGTCGTGTGGTTGGCTGAATAATGCCCCCCCCCATCATGCCCACAAACTAATCTCCAAAACCTGTGAATATGTTACTTTGCATAACAAAAGGGACTTCTTCATAAATGTGATTAAGTTAAGAATCTTGAGATGGGGCTATTCTCCTGGATTATCCAAGTGGACCCTACATATAACCATAAAGGTCCACATAAGAAAAAAGCAAGAGGAAAAATGTGGTCTGATGACTGATAAAAGAGATTGGAGTGAGGAGGCAAAGAACATTGAAAGTATCTCGAAGCTAGAAGAGGCAAGAAACAGATTTTCCCTGGGAGCCTCCGAAAGGAACCAACCAAGCTGACACCCTAATTTTAACTCCTTAAAACTCATTTTGGACTTCTGACCTCCGGAACTGTAAAATAAGTTTGTGCTGTTTTAAGCCACTAATTTTGTGGTAATTTGTTATAGCAGCAATAGGAAACTCATACATGCATTCTCTCAATTAGCAGTGCAATCAGTGGGCTAACTAATCTTACTTTACCAATGATCAGATATACACCAAACAGGAAGGTTTGATTCGCCATCTGTAAATGCCTGAGCCAGCAACTCTACATCTGGGAATATTTCCTAGGGATATTTACACAACAGGATTTTAAGCACCCATTAAAAATAATGAGAAAGGTCTGCAAATATTGACCTATATGCTGAGATGATATATTATGTAAAAAATAATAAGCAGCAGCATACATGTGGAAAGTGAGTATCTCTTCTTGAGCAGCTTGGAAGAATATACACCAAATTGATCAGTGTGTTTATTTTTAGATGGTGGGATTTCAGGATGACCTTCCTTTCCTTCCATGCTGTTGGCTTATTTTTCTTTTTACAATGAACATTTATTACTTTAACCATCTGAAAACCCAGGGAGGTTTTTTTCTTGGACAAAAGAAAGGTTTTATTTGCCCACAAAGATCTGACTTAGCCCATGACTTCTAGGCTTGCGGTGCTGCCACTCATCTTGGTCTCTTCCACCACCCTTCATGTTGTTATGGTCCTTCTGTTTCCATCACATCACTACCCAAAGCACCAAGAGTCTGTTTCATGGGAGAAATAAAGGCAAACTCAAGAGTCAGGAGGACCACAGAACTTAACATAGGCATCTCCATTTCTCTCCCTAACCCAGTTGTCTCCAGTTTTCCCGTTTTGGTTAATGACACAACCACCTACCCAGCTGCCTAAGCCAGAGCAACAGGGTTGTTTTTAATTCCTCTCCACATGCCACATCTCATCAGTCACCGAATTCTCCCATTTTATACCCTGTTTCTCTCAAATCTATTCCTTGTTCTCTGTTCCCCTTGTTAATAAATTTAGAGCAGGCCGCCTGATCATTTCTTCCCCAGACTAATGTAATACCCCTCTAGCAGGGTTCACTGACTGTAATGTGTTCACCCAACTGCCCTTCTCGGAGGGAAAATGATGAAGCTGCGATCTTCCTCCTTTCAAACCTTCGCAGGCTCCTCATTCTGGGCCAGAAGCCCCCCAAAGGGCCTGGCACAGAGTTCCATGACCTGTACTTGCAATCTTTCTTTCTCCTTACTATCCCCCACCCCAACCTTTTAGGTCCAATTGTTACAATAACACAGAACTTGTCTTCACAGTGCCAAGCCCTTGACCATGCAGTTTCTGTGCCTGGCAGGCCCACCTTGTCTATCCAAGGACACCTCTCACCCTTTAGGGTTTGGCATATATGTCGCCTCTTCTGTAAAGACTCACCGAGTTAGGCTTCTCAGTGCCTCACCTCTCTCAGCCCTCCCCCTGCACCATGCCTGCAGCTGTAGACTAGCGCATCTGCCACTGTACTGTAATTAACCACGTGTGGATCTGCAGCCCCTGGATCCAACCAGTGAACTCCTATGGAAAACACTGCATTCTACTTATTTCTGTATCCCCCAGCACAAGGCACAGTGACTGGGACAAACAGGCAATCGAAGAATGGTTGCCAAAGAGATTAATAAATGAATGAATGGCTAACTTTTATTGGAGGCTTACTCTGTAATAGGCATAGTATAAACACTTTCCAACTGACTCCTTACAAAAATCCTATAAGATAGGTGCTAATATTATTTGCAGGTCATAGATTAAAAAAAAAAACCAAAAACACAAAGGGGTTAAATAAATTTCCCAAATTTACCCATTTAGAAATTGCATTGAAACTGAGAGAGTCTCACTCTAAGACGTTAACTTCTACAGTGGAGTGAATGAATGAATGAATGAATGAATGAATGAGCAACCTCATGGCCTTTCTTGTTCGTGTCCAACATATAAGGCTCTGGCCTAATGCTTAACCTGTTAGTGAGACAGATGTGTCCAATCCACTGTCCTTTACTGCTCCTTGCTTTGATAATGGAGTGAGAACGTGAGGAGGCATGTTATTAAACAGAGCATAAGGTGAGGACCCACTGACAGCTAGTGGGAGGAGAGAAGGGGAGGCTTTGGGTTATTAAGCAGAACGTTAATTATTCATTAATAGTAAGCGATGGCTCTTGCCTAGCAGCTATCCTGTAAAAGGCATGCATGACAAGAGTAAGAAATGTCTTTGATCAAGTATTTCTTAGACCTAAGTGATGAAGACAGCCTCCAAGGTGAATTCCAATTCCTCCCACACTGTTAGCCTCCTTCCAGCTTTTCCACGGCCGTCAACGCCACGGAACTTACAGAACGTTTCCACTCCCGCAGCATTCACTAACCGTTTCTGCACGGCGACACACAGAACCAGCAGCTTCGGGCTGCAGCGCATGGTGCCTGGGGACGCGGCCATTCCAGAACCTTCCTGGGAGGTACGAGGGAGGAGCAATTGATACATTCTCATCTTGAGAGAAACAAAAGGCCCGAGAGGCTGTCATTTGGGCAAAGTCGCATGACAATTTAGTGTTTGACTCTCAAGTCCCAAAACAGTCTTGAACGATATGCCTCTTGGTCATAGCAGAAATGGCAAAACAGGGGCTGTGCCACTGAAGCATCGTTTCAGAACAAGGTTGGAAAAAATGCATTTCCAGAAATATCTCGAAAGCCTAAAGCCACTGAACAGTAGAGAGAGTTCGACTGAAGAGTAGACAGATATAAGGTTAGTATGTCCATCTTATCAAGCCAGAGTAAGGCAGGAATTTGGGGTTGCAGGTGGCTGAAACCACTGCAAACTGCCTTAAATGCAAAAGGGGAACTTAGAAATTCGCATCACCGAAGGGGAGGGAGAGAGAGGGCAGGGCAGTCACGGGCACACTCGACTCTGGTAGAATACTCTTTCTTCCTAAAATGAAGGCACCCATGAGGAAATGAAGTCCCCATTTTTATTATTAAGGCTGTGATAGATGGCTGATAGAACAGGAAAATCCCCTATAGCTTTTCAGCAGCATTTGTATTTTCTCGGAAAGATATTTGTTTCTGAAGTATAATGCAGGTAATATCAGTAAGCAAGGGAGCTGTTACAGGTCATTAGCCAATTCACCTTCGATCTTTACTGCCTTATAAATACAATTTATATTCCCATAAATAAGAATTTGTGTAACACCTATTCTCCAAATGAATGCCGAAGGGCTGGCAGCAGATTCTTCCCTGTGTGAACCACTGTTCCTGCGAGCTGAAGGACTCCAAGCCCCTTGCATATGGGAAAGGCAACCGTCGGGGAAAGTGTAGCAGAAAGAGTGCTGTTTCTAACAGGACTCAGTCACACACTAGGTCAGGTTCCCTGGCTTATGGACTTTTTTAAAAACGTCCTCCCAAATATCATACCAAACACCCTTCAAACAAAGTTTTTCTGGGGCTGAAACGCAGAATAGTAACTAAGAGGGTTGTGGGACGAGCACTGCCTACTCTGAGCACATTCTCTGCAAATGGCTTTTCAACTATTTAAAAATATAAAATATGGAACAGTTTGTACTGGTGTTGAAGACAAGGATGATGGAGCAGCACAAACGCAAAGGCATGAGACTGTGCGGAGAGAGCCAGGCCTGGAAGCCTTCCCCGTGTCTGCTCCCCACCAGGGCGCGCGGGGCCTGGGGCTAACTCCGTTCCTGCCTCTGACAACATCAGCGCCAGGGTAGGGCACTGGAGGAAGAGTCACGAGGCAGGGACAGTGCTCTGAGCTTCCACACCAGCTACCTGCCAGGCCTTGGAGAAATCAGTTAACTCCTCTACGTACCAGGTTTCTGGTCTGTGAAATGATGAGGTTAATCAGGTCTCCCCTGGCACCAAATTCGGTAAAGACTAGTGTTCCATCAAACGGAGCCGAAGACTATTTTGCCATCACAAATCAAGTAACTGAATCTTTCAGTGCACAGCCTGCTCGCAGGTAAAGCAATTTGGAAAGCCACAGTCACTCTCTTAGGCCAATAGGAATCCCACTCATTTTTCCTTCAGTCTGGGTAGAACTAGGAAAAAAAATTGAAGAGAGCCACATTTGACGTGAATGGTCTCAAATCTCTGTCAGGGGCTGTTTATGGCCTCGATGGCCAGTCCTAGTGGCCTTGACCGCACCTCCAACCTGTCCTCTTTGTATCCCTCGCAGGGCCAGGCTCTCTGTCTCTTTTCTCTTAATGTCCCCTTTGGAACTCATCTGATGAACTGAGGAGAAGTCACACTAAAGCAGAGATTCCCAGCCACCTGTCCCCCACATTGTCTCCCTGTGTTTGTCTGCTCTGTATAATTATCTTCGTAATGTTTTCTATTCAACAGACACACAGTTTTTACTTACTTCCAACCTGAGCCTCATTAGAAATCATGCACTTAATGTCCTATGTGTATTTACTTCTAATTCACTTTAAAACATAACTATTGAAATCATATGTCCACCTGTGATCACCTAAAACCACTTCTCGCACCCCCATGGTGTGCCCTTGACACCTGCGAGATGCTTCATTAGAGTATGAATGACAATGTCTTTTTCCAGGGGCATTAGATTTAGATCAAATGAAAACTCCCAACACCTTTTAAGCTACTTGCTATTTGCTCACAACAATGTGTATTTCAGAGGCGTCAGGGGATGGATGACAAACATAAGGAAACATTTTACAGGACATTAATCTTAAAAGAAAGGAGTGGAAAGATCCTTTAATTGTGACTCTAGACATTAGGGGGCCGGGAGCTTTTCTCCACGCCCCTGAGATAATCATAAAATAACAGTCGTGTGATAATACCAAGAGTGACAGTCGCACACTGAATGCCGACTATACGCTGGGCTCCGCCAGCGAGCCGGCCTATCTTCCTCTCCTTGTGCCCCTGCCAGCACCACCGGCTGCCATGCCCTACAGAGGACCTGGGAGACCTTTTTCACACGTGCCCCTATTTCATCTCAGAAAACAAACAGCATGGGGAAAATAGCCAAAGCAAACTCCACGCACCGCGTCTCTCAGGCTTCAGCACAAAACCCCATTTCATGCTTCAGAGCCTTGACTATGACACTGCGCTCAGGATGCCAAGCGGGGCGGGAGCCAGGCCCCCGGATGAGTGCCCGCCGTGGACTGAGACGCTAAATGGGCCCTGAGGGGCGCCCGGCCCCTTCCTGCAGGTGCTGAGCTGCTATCTGGCTCCTCTGCCTTCCGGGCCCAGCAAGCAGAGAGGGCCATGTGAGGCAGGTCCCTGGTCCCGGGGCTCACGTGTCCCCAGGAGGATGGGCAGCTCTCAGTTCCTGCTGGGAAACACCTGGGGTTTGGGCCCCTCGCAGACAAACCTGGCTTCAAAGGCTGGCTCCACCAACTACTGAACTGTGTTATTCTAAGCCAGTTGCTTAACCTCTCTGAGCCTTACCTTCCTCATCTGTCACTGAGAGACACAGGAGTCTCTGCTTCCTGGCCCCTCGCTGATTTGGTGGGATGACTGGGAAGCGCTTGGCACCGAGCTTGGTGCACAGCGTGTGAGTTTCCTATCGCTGCCATAACCTGTCATCAGAGACACAGTGACTTAAAACACCTACTTCCTATCCCGCAGTTCGCATGGCTCAGACATCCAGGCACAAGGCGCTCAAGGAGGCCTGCTGGTCAGGGTCTTCCTGGGCCAAATCGAAGCATCAGCTGCACTGAGTTTTTATTTGGAGGCTCTGGGAGAGAATCTGCTCCCAAGTTCATTTGGGTGGTTGGCAGAATTCAGTTCCCTGTGACTGTGGGTTCTGAGGTCCCCATTTTCTTGCCAGCTGTCAGCCGTGGCCACTTTCTGCCCCTGGAAGGCACACTTCTTTCTCCCGAGCCCCCCCCACTCAGAGAGCGGCAGGGCTGCACGGGTCCCCCGCAGCCCCCCTCTGCCTTCCTCTTCCACTGTTAAGAGCTCACATAATTGGGCCCATGTGAATAATCCAACTTTAATGACATCTGCAAATTCCCTTTGCCATAAAACAAGATATTTATGAGTGTAACGCCAGGGGAAAGGTCAAAATTCTGCCTACCATTATCATTCTTATTAATAACTGCTCACAGGTCAGCTCGACAAAGGAGCATGATTTATGTCCTCTCACTGCCGATAATGCACAGAGATTAAAAACATAACAATAATCCTTCACTTTGATCTTTACAACAGCTCTGAGTAGCAGAGGCTTCATTATTATTCCCATTCTACAGATGCCAGAATGTGTTAGAGGGTTTAACATCTGGGGACATAAAAAGATTCCAGGGAGTAGTGAAAATGACACAGATTACTTTCCTCAATGGGGATTTATGGCAGGAAACACTGGCGCTATAAATCGCGGCCTCTTTGGAGCGCACACGGCTACTCTGGGTCTCTGCATTTCCGAGACTGAGATGCACAGCAGTGGTCATCGTGGAAGCCAGATCTCTTAGTCATGGCTTTCCTGATATAAGAATGGAAATCCTCCTGATATAAGAGAAACAAAATATGTTTTAAGAGATAATAGTAAAGGTGCGCAGGACTCGCGTAACCCATAACCAAGGACTGGAACAAGAAACAGGAAAGCCTGAGAAAAATCCTCGCAACACTCCTGCACGCTCACTCATCTTTGTGGACCTGCGTCATTCTTTACTCTTGGCAAATCTGCCATTTTTGCCCAGCCCCATCCTCACCCCTCCCCTAGATCCAGAGTTTATCTGCCCACGGTTCAAATGACCAACTTGACTAGGGCTTCTAAGTTCAAGTTCTAAATTCAAGGGATGTAGTTTAAGTCAGTGATCCATCTCTGTTCTAATCAGCCATAAGCAGGGGAGCCAAGTCACACAGGATGGACATGGTTGCCAGGCCCAAGTGTGTGTGTGAAGGTAGGGAGCAGGGGACAACCCTCAGAGAAGCAGCAACCGCGGGAGTAGACACTGCCCACGGCGTTTGCTCAGCAATCCAGAACACAAAGGATCCTCTCTCTCCCCATATACATGTTTGCTGAGCAATCCCCTTTCCTGCAGGGGAGGGTCTGCATCTGATTGCCACCACCCACCTGATCAGGCCAGAGGCTTCTGCTGAGGAGCTGTTAGGTGACAGGTCAGTTCACATATGGCCATTGGCTTTCACCCCTGCTCAGGCACTTATGACTCAGGTAGCAGGATTGGTTTCCTTTAGGACACACAGTGTGGACCCCTGAGATTATTCACTAAAGAGCTCCTTCAGGCTCCTTCCTCAGAAGAGGGCAAAGGCATCTTAAAGCTTCACAGATTGCCCACAAATAGAACTTGCTCTTTACTCCAGGTGCAAGGACTCCAAATCCTTTACTCACCCAGTTCGCTCTCTTAGAAGTTACTGGAATTCAAGGAAACATTTCACAACCACATGCTCCATTTACAGCAAGTAATGGCAGCAAAGGATGTCAGGGAAGAGAAGACTTGCTGAAGTAACATCTGGCACAAAACAACAGTGGTCAGGCCGTTTGACATCCTTACACTCCTACATGGGATCTGCAACTCACCAGGACTACGAAGATGATCTTTCTGAGCATTAGTGATTTTAAGAGGAAAGTCTTTGGTAGGGTACTTGAGATCGTAGGTGTTATCATAGTTTCTGTCATGGGCCAGCTTTTAGATAACAAATTGCAACAGCACTGAACATTTATTAGTATCAGGTACTCTTCTAATCTATGTAAATATAAATGTGGATGTACATACATATTCTGAGTAGGTAAAACATGTATATGTAAAAATAAATACATTAATTAAAAAGTATACTTCCTCTCACCCCAATGCCATGATCCCTTTCCAAAGGCCAACTTTGCTACCAGTTTCTTAGGTTTCCCTGCAGCAATGTTTGTATCAACAATCAAAGGTCAATAGCCAATGGCAGAATAATATTCCTACATTTCTTCACCAGTCTGTTTTAATCAACAGTAAACTGAGAATACCCTTTGGTCTTTATAACAAAGAGCAAATAAGTAAATAATTTTTTTAAAATAAGCTGTCTGATATGGTTTCACCTGCTCCACAGACTAATCCTTTCCTGGTATGTCCATTGATTGAAACTTGGTGCAGACAACACACTCATTTACATCCTGAGAAATTCCACTGTTCTAATTGCTATTCACATCCCACTGCATTTTACGTTACCTGCAACACCAAGATTTTTTCAGGAAAATAACAGGCTGGAGTAACCTCAAGCAAGTAATAAAAAGCATCGATCCTTACTGGTTTAGTTCCTGAAGATACATGCAAGTATGTTACCTGAATTTCAAATGGGAACAAGAGACAAGTGGAAAAGAAATGTTCTGCCAACGTGGGTTTAATTAGTTTACAGCTATCCTTTTAATTAATTAATTAATTTTATTTTTCAATCCTCACCTGAGGATATTTTTTCCATTGCTTTTCAGAGAGAGTGGAAGGGGGGGAGAGAGAGAGAGACATCGATGTGAGACAGACACATCGATGGGTTGCCTCCTGCACGCAACCCAACTGGGGCCTGCAACAGAGGTATGTGCCCTTGACTGGAATCGAACCCGGGACCCTTCAGTCCACAGGCAGACACCCTGTAACCACTGAGCGGTTCTTGTTTTTTGTTTTTTAAACCAACTTCAGAACAACAAAAGAAGTCCTCTATTGATCTAATTAGAAGTAGTGATTAAATAAATAAATATTAAATAAAGAAATTGCACTTTTGTAGAACAGAGACAGTTTCGAAGACTTGCTTGAGTAAATGAATGCTTTTTCTATCTCCACCCCTCCGGTATCAAACAAAGTAGCAGCTACTGCAAATCAGAATATCTCCAAGGATGATTTTTAAAACCCTCTTCTAGAAAGAATATCTCACAAGAAGGAAGTCTGGGTATAAAAAGAGTCGTCATCACAATTATTAAAAATAGCAAATGGAAATGCTCCCAGGTCTGATAAGCTCTCTGCCACATTTGTGGTAATGACAGCTTATCATCAAGAAAACAACTAAGGGAGATGCAGAAAAATTATAGGAAGAAGGTTTTTGCTCTGTTCTGAGTTAACTTGCACCCAGTTTTGAAATCAACTGCCAATGATAATCACTAGAAGAGCCACAAGTAGGATTTACTCTATGGAAATTATTCTACTGTCGAGATTGCTTAAAGTAAATAAGGAAGAAAAAAACGTAAATAAAAACAGCATGAAATTTGTCTTGATCTGACTGCGGGGCTTCTGACAGCAAGCCAGCATCGCCTATCAGACGCAAGACACATCTGTTTATCTCCAGTTTTTTTCCTTGTAACAGTTCCTTCCCAAAAATAATTATAAAGCAATTACTTGCCAGTTTTCACTTTATTGGTTACTTCTTTTACTCAAAGAATAGCAATTACTACATAATTATAGTACATGGTTATCTGAATAGTCTTAACCGCGCTGACCAACGATGAATTATATAGTCAGTGTAGCTCTAATTGTGTGTTCTATAGAGCATAAGCATGTAATGATCGTGTAGTTACATATTAATAAGGCCCTCTTGCCCTAGACGGTTTTGCTCAGTGCTTAGAGCGTCAGCCTGCGGACTGAAGGGTCCCGGGTTCGATTCTAGTCAAGGGCATGTACCTTGGTTGCAGCTCGTCCCCAGCCCCAGTCTGGGGGCATGAGGGAGGCAACCAACTGATGTGTCTGGTTGATGTGTCTCTCACAGCCGCTCGATGTGTCTCGCACACTGATGTTTCTCTCCTCTCTCCACCCCTCCCTTCTACTCTCTCTACAAACCAATGGAAAAACATAGCCTCCAGTAAGGATTAAAAAAAAAAAAAAATTGTAAGTCCCTCTTTATTCTTCAGAGCCCCATACAGTAAAATGCCACATGATCGACCACTGGGTGGTAACCTCTGGAGTTGCGCACGTGGCTCTGCGTGGCTTTCTGGAAGCCAATGGACTACAGCGTGCACAAGGCGCTTCCCATCAGTTCTCAATCTCATCCAAGTACACTCACAGGGCAGACAGAAAATAAAAACTGAGAAGTAAAAATGTGTTTCTAGCCCGGCCAGCATGGCTCGACCTAGGATCCAGGAGATCGCAGTTCGATTCCCGGTCAGGGCACATGCCCGGGTTGCGGGCTCGATCCCCAGTCGGGGGCGTGCAGGAGGCAGCCGATCCATGACTCTCATCATTGATGTTCCTATCTCTCTCCCTCTCCCTTCCTCTTTCTGAAATCAATAAAAACATATTTTTTAAAAAATGTTTCTTACCCTCCTTTTTAGCATGTGTATTTTTATGGTAACTTGGCATCAGTGGCTTAGACTCAGGAATTGCAGGTACAGAGGCGTGGAAGGGCCCTGCAGCCTCACCTGCACAGAAGCCCCGCACACAAGATGCCTGGATCCAAAAGCAGAGCAGAGGCTTGAACTTGATTTTGGACCATAAATGTGTTGTTTATGATCTCAAGATATTATTTGGGTTCCAAAAGTGACCACAGGGAATCAGGTATCTGAGGACAAAGAGTTTAGAGATGCACCCCTCTAAGGGATTTTTAAAAATTTCCCTTTATAGAACTAGATTTTACAAAAGTCTGAATTGCATAAAATAAGTCTGTCACCACCAAACTAAATAAAGCCTATCAAACTGCATTATACCTGGGCTACTACACACAATTCAATTGTACAAACAATTGAATAGAATGAATTGAGCAAGAAAGAGCTTGGAGGAGGCAGATGACAAAGGTTGAGAAAATGGCTCTCCCAGCAGTTACCGATGCTCTCTGAGAGGTGTCACACTGAGGGACAGATCCTGACATGCACAGGTGAGGTGGGGATGAAATGAGAGCGGGCAACTTAGCAACATGCCCTTCCCTCGGCCACAGTCCTTCGCCAGAGGCCGCCGCTCTCTGAAAACTCTCTCCTTTACTGTTCGCCCCTGATGTCCTTGGAGCAGAGATCACGCTGACTTGTCAAGTGTTCATCTCGTGGAGAAGAGCCTGTCACAAAGGAGCAGGAAGAGACAAGGGCAGAGAACACAGGTGCCGAGGTAGATAGAGGGCCGAGGCCACCAATACTGGGGCCACCACAGCAGAAAGATGGTGACGAGATAAATCAGGTAAGACATTGGTGCTCATCTCCTTGAAAGCCGGCCTTGAGGGCTGGGTTCAGCTTAGTACACAACAGACATTTTTTTAATGAATAAGTAAGTAAATGAGTGAATGAGGGGCTCTATAGAAGCTTCCAGTAAAGAAGCAATGTCAATCAAAGAATGAAAGGAATAAAGAAAGCAGAGACTTCTAAAGAAACTCTTCCTGAGTGCCAATCTCCCCGCATGCACCATATTCTTTAATCTTTGCAAGAATTCTGTGGGGGGAGGGGGAGATTATTATTCTCATTTAACTAATAAGGATTCTGAGGCTGGGACTGACAAAATCCCTTTCCCAGTATCACACACTTAGTGAGTGGCAGGGCTGGGATTTGTAGTCAGGTTTGCCAGGCAGACATTAACAGCCCATGCTCATCCAACCGGGAAGCCCACGCCCAACCACACCCGCCAGTACTAACTTTATTAATAAATATTTACCAGCACCAGGTGCTTTACACGTGACTTTATTCAATCCTGATTAAATAATCCTAGTAAATAATTGGTAATAATGCTATTATCACTCATAATCCACAGATGAGGAAACTGTGCCTTAACAAAGTGAACTCTCTTGCCCAACATGATACAGTAGCTCCTAGAGCTGGGATCAAACCCTGATGGAATAGCAAAGCCTGTGCCTTAAGTCACTACCCTCCGCCACTCTTATGCCAGAAACCCAAGGGAAGAAGTCATTTCCTGCCCAATGGGGGTTTCTAATCCAGGGGAGGAGCTTGGCCCTCCCACAGGAACTCACTGCTACATCCAAGGGGTCAATGAGCGCATTTTCCTCTCCTGGTCTGGATCACCTTCCTCTCCCGCTGGCTGGGCTGTGCTTTCACTTCCACATTCCCATAGCAGCCTGGATGTGCACTTGTCCTCCTTCCCTAATGGGCTAAAAGGGTAATTCTTATTTCTGAACCTGCAGGGTCATGTATAGGACATAGCTGGGAGCTGGTGCTCAGCCACTCTGGGAGCACGCACGTGTGCATGCGCGCGCACACACACACACACACGCACACACTAATGCCAGCTTCATAATTAAAGTAAATTATATAAAATGTGCTTCTTTGGGACCAAGTTTTATGCATATTTTAAATTTATTACAGAATTTTTTTAGCTACATAGGCCAAACACTGTGATGAGAACACACCCTAATTTGGCAAGTGTTTTCTATCCATATTGAGATTTCTAAATGTTATCTGCTTTTAGTATAGAAATATGAGTAAAATATTTAATGTAATGGTGACACTTGTCATATAGTCTTTTCTCCTCCTACCTCCCAAAAGGATTACATAGCCCGATGTGAGAGTCAGGAATAAAGGGTTCTATATATTTGTGTATTTTTCAGGCATGGATTTTTTGGAGAAAAAAAAACTAGAGTTTATGCTTCAGCAGTAAGACATTCCTGAAATCATGAGGAGACTTGAAATAAACACAATACATGTGACTAGTGACCTTATAACTTATCACCCAAACCAGAACTAGACACATTCGAGAGTGAACAGGGATGTTACTAATAATTAGGCCTCAGGTCCCAAGCCTCTAGGACAGATAGCTGCCCTACTCCTCTGCACACATTTACAGGGCAATGCTAAATAAGTTTTCAATAAAGGTGAGCGAGGCCTGATTGGACAAAAACCAGTGGAGAAACATTCTTGGTGTGGGAAATGACAGGGACAGAAGTTTTGACTCGTAACCTTTAAGGAACTTGAGAATCTGATAGAAATCATAAACTTTCTTTAGACAATATACATACAAAATTTTGCACAATTTTTTTGGGGGGAGTGTCATAAACCCCTTGAACTCCACCCACAGACTCCAAGACTATAGAATATAGGAATCCCAGATGAAGAGCCCTGGTTCTAGAGTGGGATTTCTCCACCCTGGCACTATCGACATCTTGGGCAAATAGCACTTTGCCATTGGGGGCTATCCTTTGCTATGTAGGACATTTAGCAGTACCCAGCCTCTACGAGCTATATGCCAGGAGCACCCCAACACCAGCTATGACAACCAAAAATGTCTCCACGCATCGCCAAGTGGCCCCAGTTGAGAACACTCTTCTAGAGGTAGGAACATGAGAATCTCAAATAAGGAACAACCAGGCACAGCTCACCAGCACACAGCACACAGCACACAGCAAGCTGGAGTTCAATAAAAAGTGAAACCTGCAGTATAAAAACTACAAAGCTCCCCGCTTTGACTCTATCAACGCTCTTAATTCACCACAGATGTGACCGTTCTCATCACAAGAGAGCTAAAGACACCGACTTCGCAGAATCTGGCTCCACTGAAGAGTTCCCAGGCTCTCCCACCTCATGCCACCGTCAGACAGGTGCTGAGCGGAAATGATTCTGCAGAAAACACCTGAAGTGTTTGTAACGAGGAGAACTTGTAACCTAAACTGGGAGAAACATTCGGGCAGGCTGAGCCAGGTCTAAGCGATCCCACAGACACGGGGACGATCACTGCGCACCTGGCCAAGCGCAGCTTCTCGGTGGGTCTACTTGTCAGGCCCGCTCCGCATCCTCAGTGTGTGCTCGCACTTGGAAAATGACCAAACGGACAGACGACCTCAAAGGTCCTGTGAGCCCTACAATTTTGTGATTCTATTAAGATGTGTGTGCCATAGATGTAGGTGCAGGTATGTATACAGGTGTAGATCTATAGATATAAATGCAGACGTGGATATGGACAGGGATATGTGTATAGAGGTACAGATAGCTATACAGCTCTCTTTCTGAGCTTTCTGAGCCTCAGTTTCTTCTGTATACTGAGGGCGGACAACTATACCGCAAGTTCCAAAAGTAGGTCTTCAGGTTAGCACTAGCTGAGCTGTATAAAATACCCCTGGGGAATTTGTTAATAGGGCTAATGGGGGAGGGGGCAGGGGCTTGGAGTGTCATTTGCCCCAGGGTTCCACATTTACAAAGGTTCTCAAATGTCAACTATGTGTGCTATCACCCACGGAGATGATCTACATTCACATCTATATCACACTCACACATTCATAGAATTACAAATTTTTGAATGTATTAAAATAATTAATGCACTAAAGCAAGCATATTAAAATCACATTTGGTTCCCCTCTTGTGGCATTTCTTCAATTTCAATGTGCCAGGATATTCAAAAAGTGGAAGCATCTTAAACTCACCAGCTCTGTGTCTCCGTTTATTATGAAATTAAATGCCTGTGCCTAACCCCTATAGGTTCTATCTCAGGAGGTCTGGGGTGGAGCCTGAGACACTGCATTTTCACAAGTGCCCTGGGGGCTTCTGAGCAGGGGTCCTGGGAGCACTTTCACAAGTAGGACTTTAGCTAAAAAGAGAAGGAAAAATATATTTCCCAGGATACTAGACAAAGGGGAATATAGAGAACTGTGGGTGACTTGGAAACTTAAAGCTAAAGCATTTTCCTTTGCTTCCTTCCCACCTAACATTCTCATGCTTGGTCTTCAAGGCCCAGCTCCAGCGCCACCTCCTTGTGAAATCCTTCGGGCAATCCCGTTCCATCAGCTACGGCAACATCCACTGAGCTGTGAGCTTCCGAGGGAGAGGCAGAGTATAAATTGGTTATAGCTTATTTATTCAATGCCTGATACCAGACATATTCAATAAATAGGATGGATATAATGGGGGGAAGGGGGTGTTTTGTTTTTTTAAATACGTCTTTATTGATTTCCGAGAGAAGAAGGCAGAGAGAGAGAGACAGAAACATCAGTGATGAGAGAGTCATTGATCAGCTGCCTCCTGCATGCCCCCAACTGGGGATCAAGTCCACAATCCGGCCATGTGCCCTGACTGGGAATCAAACCGCAATCTCCTGGATCCTAGGTCAATGTCCAACTGCTGAGCCATGCCCAGCCAGGCAAGTGTTTTATTTTATCATTTTCTCCCCTGTTACAATCTGTCCCAGAAGATTCCAAATTTCAAGAAATGCCATCAACTCTGACCCTACATCGTCTAAGACAACATTCTGGAGCAAACCTGAGATGAGAGGGAGTTGCCGGCATGGTCAGGTGAGGGAGTTCTACCCCGCTGGACACGTGGTGGAAGGGACTAGAAATGTCTCTGGAGACCCTCTTGTAAGAGCACTAATCCCTCCATGAGGTTCCACACTCATAACCTAATCACCTTTCAAAGGCCCCACCTACTAATACCTTTGGGACTTAGGATTTCTCCATATGAATTTTGTGGGCACACATTCAAACCACAGCACATACATATTTCATTGAGTAAGACTGTAATCGATTCTAAGCATGTTAAATTATGTGGGAATTATACAGATATAAGACATTTTTCCTGCATTAAAATTGTTGCAATCTTCTTAGGAAAAGGACACTCACGTATGAAACAAGAGCACCATAAACACAGAAGAGCTGAGGATTTAATTGTGTTCTACAGGCTCCCCAGAGGGAGGTCAACAAGGGCTAACATTTCTCCTTTCAATGTCTCAGAAGCCACAGAGATATTCCTCCCAAATGGGCTGACCTTACTCGACTTAAGCTGATATACAAAAATAGATAAGATTTTAATAAAGAGAACAGAACAGGAAGGGCATTCTAGGCAAGGGGAATAGCTAGAGAGAAAAGAAAGAAACATGAAGCCAGAAATCAGTGTGGTATAGGCCTCATATGTACCCGAGACAGGCCTGCACAAGGGCCTTTCTGGGGTCTAAGAGAGGAAGAGGCAGAGAGGAGAAGGGTTAGAAAGAACCAATTGTCAGGAACCACAGGAAATGAGAGGTCAGAAAAAAGAGAAAAGATAGGTAGGAGGGCACATTTATTTGGTAACGGTAAGTGCATACTGGATTCTATCCTCAACTACTATTTTATGGAAAGAAACCAAGGTGCAGAGGGTGAGAGATGCCCCATGCTAAGCAGTTCTTCTTGCTAGGCCATCAAGCCCACCACCTGTCTCTTCCCAATGGGTATCCCTCCTCCGGAATCTTCACATTTCCTAACATAAAAAAATTAAGTTTGAGCTCGGCAGGGCGGGGCTCAGCCATTGAGCATCGACCTAGGATCCAGGAGATCACGGTTCGATTCCCGGGTTGCGGGCTTGATCCCCAGTCAGGGACGTGCAGGAGGCAGCCGATCAATGACTCTCTCATCATTGATGTTTTCATCTCTCTCTCCCCCTCTCCCTTCTTCTCTCTGAAATCAATAAAGATATATACATATTTTTAAATAAGTTTGAGAGTCAGGAGGTTTGATATTCCTCAAATGCAAATGGCCATCTCCTGAACGTTCTTCTACATGCCTCTGAAATTAATAGCGAGAACATAAATTTAAAAAAACATAAACATATTTTTCTTTTCTGATGTAGTTTATATTTCTGCTTTGCTCTGCAAATTTAAGGCCTCATGAACAGTAGGTAGCTGGAGAACTAGATCTCAAAAAACATGTCAACATTGCTGTCAGCTGAGAGTGGACATCCAACTTATAGAACAGAAAGAGGGCAGGCCATACACACAGGAGAAGGTTTGTCTTCTGACTCCAGAACTTTCTAGATGTGTAGCATTGGGAAATTCACTTAATCTCTCTAAATTAAGTCCCCTCATCTATGTAATTCAGTTGATAAAATCACCCATGACCTGGCAGTTTTGTAGAGACCAAACAGGACAAGGCAGGTAAAGTACTTAATAAAGCCCCTAGACTATGTTGAGTCCTCAATAAATGTTAGCTATTATTAACTACAACACCTTCAAATACACAGTGCTTTAAGAGAAAATTTGGAAGTTATACCCTAAAGTGGGAGAGTGTGTACTGATTTGTAAATCTTATATGAAATTCGCTTAGCAACTCACTTTGCTTTCTGGTTCGTGGGTGCAATTTATTTTTATGCTAACCAATAGATAGGCTGGACATATGCTTCAGACCCAGCAAAGCAGAGGTCCCCATAAATGACATCATTCTGCTTCAGTGAGTGTATTCTGAATTTTTCGGTCATAACCTCTAGAACTAAAATAATTTCAACATATATTCAAGTATGCATTTTACAGTTTATAATTGTTTTTATGTGTGATTACATACGGCAGATCATTTTTGCTGAGTTTAAAGGCTTCAAGGGTCTGACTTGGCCATATATGGGTGGGGTGGAAAGGAGCTGGGGGTGAACTCCAGGGGTACTATAGAGGCCCTGAAGGTGCATGCAAATCTTGGATGCTTGAAAGGATCCACAGCTATAATAAGATTCTCAGAAGAGTCCATGATAATAAAAGCTTAAGATTTGTTGAACAATATCAATGCGGGAATGATAAAATTAATAACTGCATACATATATAATAGACAAATCAGTAGCAGTTCTTATAATTGGGTAGATCTATATGTAATAACATTGATAAAAAGTCTATGATATATTGTGATAAAAGCAAGGTATGGAATTATTTTTTGAAGTTCCAGAATGGTGTTTATGGTACATATTTTTATATATACTAAATACATGTAGTATTTCTAAGTAGACATCATATACAGCATATATAACACATGTTTTTATAAAATAAAACCGTGCATATACATGTGTTCATGTGTGTGAGCATATACTATGCACATATTTTAAAGAGCTTAAAAATATATTCCAAGTAATATGGCTAATAATGGTTATCTTTATTTAGCAAAACTAATATATGAGGTATTTATTTTTTAACTACCCTATTTTTTCAATTATAAGTTGCCTTTTCTCTACATTTTAATACTTATGAAATCAGAAGTCACCATATAATCAAATATGCATCTAACCGAGTATTTCTTTGCTCCCTCCCTCCCCAAATCCTTATAATAAATATACGATAGGTCTTGCAATGGGGGGTGAGTTCGAGTCAAGAAGATATAGCCTGTGTAACTGCAGATATCTGGGGAACCGCTTTGCTCAGTATATACTTGTCTGACCACTATGCTGTACACCTGAAACCAATACAAAATAATATTGAATGCAAAGAGTAATTGAAAAATAAAATTGAAAGAGGGAGATACAGCCTGTATATACCTCTAAACTGCTTACATTCTTTTCAAGAAGCAAATACCTTCTTTAAGATTATTTCCCCTTAAACAACCACCAGTGTAGATAAGTTTAAAGCCCCTTACTTTTACTCCATATAATATGGAATAAAATAAACTAGGTCATGGGAATGTGCATTACCTACAGAAATCCATAATTTGCATGTGCTTGCATATTACTCAAGATTATTAAATGCTACTTCCTTAGACACAGGGAAGCTCTCCAGTGGTAAAAGAGCAGGACCAAGAAATGCTGGAGCTGGAGGACTTTCTCTCAGCTCTCAAAAAATTTACTCCACAAGGATACAAATACATGATAATAACATGTACATTACCGTATCGTTCTTTAAATATGTGAGACACTGGTCTGAGGGCTTTACATGTACTATCTTATTTAATCGACACAACGACAACATAAAATAAGTTCAGTATGTCAAGCCCAAATTGTGAATAAAGAAGCAGAGAGTTAGAAATAGAAGAGGATCCTAAGCTCCATAACTAGTGTGAAGCAGTGGCAGGAATTCTGTAGACTTCCACCTGCCTCTAAAGCTTCTTTTACCAATTGTACAAGTCCCTCTCCTCGACCAAAGAAATAGTATAAATGTACCTGGAAATGATTGCTTGCGTCCACCTGTGATTAAGCCTAAGCGTTCCCCAAACAGGGGAACAATAACACGGGGCAGACCAGGGTAAGGGCTTCATTCAAAGGCCCTGCCAAAGCAAACGTGCTCCCCCAGAACGCAGCAGGGTCTGCGTGGCCCTTTGGGGCAGACACTGTTTTCAAGGGTTTCTACAGGTTTGGCCGAAGCAGGTGGCAAACATTCCCCCTGGTCTACATCTAATTAAGATTTTGTCAGGTCTGTTCCTATTTAGATTGCCAAGGTTTGTGCAGCTTAAAAGGCACGTTACCTTCTTAAAAGCTAAGTGGAATGAACAAAGCCTAATTAAATGTGACTTGCTGGTGGATTCAGTATTTATAAGCAGACAGCTCGCTGGCTTCAAAAGTGAGTGCTGGGAGCCGCGGCGCAGAGGATATTCAGAGATTAAAAATACGAGGCTGGGGGATGGGGCTTAAAAGCCAGTTAGTACCAAGTCAGGTGATTTAGTCCCATAAATCACTCCGGTGTTCAGATTTCCTGTGTCAAAATAATTCAAAAATAATTTTGCACCACCTTTTTGATCTGAAATCATAGGGAGTGCTGACGTGGCAACAGATGAAAAATTGTGTGTCTCCGTTTCTTCGGAAACGGGGCACAACCACGTTGCTCCTTCGTATATTTTTACATCCATAACTCAGTGCTCAATTTCCTAGGTTTTGCTACCACAGAAACCAAAGAGCAAGCAGCTATAGGACAGAAAACCTGGCATGAAAGCCTCGAGACAAAAGGAAGAATCCAAGACTGTTCCAAGTGTCCCCGACTGCAGGGGCAGGAACGAGAGCACGGTGGCCGGGCGTGGCCGCTGACACCGCTGACTCCCCGATGTTCGCTCAGCCATCCTCCTCCGCTGTATCTCCTCTCCTGGTCCTCAGGATGAACCTGGAAGTTTTCTGTCCTCTGCAGTCCCTTTCCACTCCCCCGACTGCCTTCTTCCTGTCCTCGATGCCAGTCTCCAAGCTACAGATGGAATCAATAGCTGAAGGTTATTTATTTGTCCTTGGCGTTATTATAGTTCTGAGAAGTAGACATGAGCATATATCGCTCTTATTTTCAAATGTTTGCTGGCTCCTTATTATCTGCAAAATGAAGTACAAATCCACCAGCATGGCCTAGACAAGCCTTCACACCGGGCCTTAGTCTCCATTTCCAGGGTCACTGCTCATCAATCACCCTTTATCAAGACACACTCTCCTCTCCAGCCACAATGAACACCGCCTGTTCTCCAAACTTGATAAGCGCTTTCAGGCCTCGAGATAACTGTTCACTTTACTCTTTCTGCCTGAAATCTCTTCCCTACCTTTCCTTCTGTATCTGGTAAGGGCCCATCATCCAAGGGCCAGGTCCAGCATCCATTCCTTGGAACAGCTTCCTGGAAAAGTATTAAATGGCCCTTTCTTTGCTCAAATGACACATTAATCATATGACAACTCTTGTGTTTGCTAGCTCTATTACACCCTGGCCGGCCAGTCTGCGCAGTGCCTCTGTCCATCAGAGTGGGTGCCCTGGACTCAGGGGCCCACGTCTGGCTCATCGCTTGGGGTACTGCGCGTTGCCCAGGTGGACCAAGATATACATACAAACGACTGCAAAAGGAGAGATGAGGGCAGAGACAGAGAACGGGAGTCTCTGTAAAACGTCCTGAAAGGAAGCAACGAGCTGTCGATCATATTACCCATCAGATACACATGCTCTTTTCCACTTTGTAGCCTATTTTTAAAGCACATTTTCTTCAGTGGTGTCCAGACCTTAATTTAAAATTTGAATCCAATTGCCTTGCTTCTTAGCAATTAATTTTCTTTCATACCTGGACTGAGGGGTAGTTGTATTTAGCAGGGAAAATTTATGCAAGCTGCATGCCTCTCAGAATTCTCTAACAAGCAAAGAAAATATCTGAGGGTCTCAGCCACATGTGACAGAGGCAACCAAAAGCACTCGCAGTTTGTGGAAATACCAGGAGATTTAAAAAAGAGGAAGTGGAAAAACTGAGCCATCCGTGCAGGTTTATCTTACAAGAAAAACACCACGATGTCGAGGTAATAGATTGTCCAACACTGACAGTACAGTTTTCTTTCCTAGAAATGCACACCCAGAGCTCTGAGTACCAAGATTGAACAACTCCGCACTAAGTGGCTAAAATTAAGAAGTCTTCATTTCCTGGGCTTTACTATGACACAGCGGGGCAGCATGGGTTAAAATCTCTACTACTTGCCAAGGACTTTGGGGCAAATCACTAACTTTGTAGAACTCCGACTTCTCTTCTGTAAAAAATTAATGCCAGCATATTTACAATTAAATATTACAATACTACTTTATAATACGTATCCCTGTCCTATGCCTTCACCACATCAGAGCAGATGTCCCAACAACAAGATATTTAGCCTTCCTCTCTCCAGAACCACCACCAGTCCTTGTGCTTGGAGTTCTGGACTCCTTGCCCTGGGAAGCAATCCATTTTTTGTGGCTTGAAAATTAAAACGAGGCCTTGTCTTGGTGAGGGGTGGGGCATCCTGAGCTAAAGAAAACCTTCATCAAGCCTTTCCTTATTGAGGAGGGTTTAGAACAGTGTTTGAAATACTGAAACACCCATAGGGGCCAGGGCATAAACGTGAGAGTTATTCTGGGTGTAAAACAGTCTTGGTAGGGCCTGTGGTCCAACCTGGAGATCCCAAGCTTTGTCTTAAGGCTTTGAATTTTCTGAGATAACCTTCCTAACAAATCGGGCTGACTTCAGCATTTTGCTGCTTGTTTGGAGTATCTGCTGAGTCCCATCACGGAGGAAAAGCTGGACTTCCCTGGAGGTTGTGTGGCTTCGAAGCTCAAGATTAGGCCAAGGTACTAATTTGCACAGAAGTGAGTTTGCAGGTCCAGGAGCAGGGTTTCAGGATTCCATGGTCAGAGACCAGGACCTCCCTTGAATGCAGCAGAGTGTGATGGAGAGGAGGTGGTTGCTCAGGTGGGGTGGCCACATGGAAGCCTGGGTGATGTGATAGAACCCCAGTGCAAGGCAGAGGCTAACGGAGGTAAAGGACCAGCGCTCAGTGTGGCAGACATACAGCGGGAATTGTGGCGAACAGCACAGACTGGAGACTCGCTCCATCTTCTGAACTAGTGCTGGGGTAGTTTAGAATACAAAGCGTTGAGAAGATCCATACAAGTGTCAAATGTTTGATGTTCTTGGCAATCTTGATAAATGAGGATTTAAGTTCAATTTAACTTGGTTCAGAAAAAGTAACAGTTGTGACATCCTTACATTATATAGTGTGAACCCTGAGAGTGAAGACACCTATGAAGAAGGGCTCCTGGTGGCTAACCAGGCTCAGATTTTTAAAATACACAGCCTAGCAGCCATTTCTACACGGGGCCTCTCATGCAAACTGTACTCCTAGGAGAGGACTGCACTGAGCTGCCCGCTTGCCCTGTGCCTCTGCCATCTGAGCCGCCCTTATAGAGGAGCTCCGGGAATCCTGTTTCATCCAATAGGACTGAGGCTTTCCCCATCCAATCAGAGCTGCGCAGCTCCAACCAACCAGAGCAGCTCTATTCTGACCAATCAGAACAATGCCTTTCGGACCAATCAAACTGGGAGGATTTGGAGTCTTCATCTGCATGAGGACAGACCAATCAGGGACCAGGGGCGGGGCTTCTGTCCATATAAGCCAGGTCCCCTCGGCTCTGAGAGTACACATTTCCGTGGAAGACTGGGAACTGCCGTCTCCTGGCTGGGCAGAGACACCCGGATGTCTCCAGCAGGGCGGGTGGCAGTGGACCAGCCCAGGCCAGAGCAGACTGGCACAGAATGGGGCAGAGCACAGCACAGCAGAGCTGTCTAGCCTGTGAGCGGCCTGGCCCTGGGCTGCCTCAGAGTGCTGTTTTCACTGCCACGCTGTATCACAGTTGAGCTGTTTCGCACTAACTAAAGTTTCCTTCTTCACCACTGCACCCCAAATTGGGGATTCCTGTGGGCATTGAATTGGCACCATCAACCATTGGTTGACAATAGCAATCATAACCTTTTCAGAGGCAGTAATAATAGCTATCAGTTGTCAAGCACTTATAATCTTCATTTAATACTGAACAATCCTGTGTGGTACGAACCATTACTATCCCCACTTTACAAAAGAGGAAACTGAGGCACAGAGACAACACACGGCACCACCTTCTCAGACTGAATGATGGTTCCTTCCTCCCAGGATGTTTGAGTTTCAATGTGTATGAAAGAATTAGAGTGAAGTACAGAAATGTTAATTAGTCTTATTCTTTGGGCCCATAAGCAGGACCACAGTCAGATTCTGCTGGCCCAGACTGATGGGACAGCCCACAATCACTCTTCCTGTGAACCACAGCCTCCCATGGGCAGGATGAAGTCCTCGCCCAGCTTTGAAAGCAAAACACTGAGAGGGCTCCACCTGCAGCCCCCAGTCTTCACGTCTCCCACAGGAGCTACCAGCCCCTGCAGTAGGCTACTCTCACTTCTAACCTCTGGACACTGCATGAGATAGTGGGGCTGAGAGGTACTGGCAGGGTGATGGAGACCGGGTCTGCCTTCTCTGAGTAGGATTGTGGACCAGGGTAAACCTACAAACTCAAATCAATATTTCTCAAGGAATCCACCAAAAATTGAACTTGGAGATCTAAGAACATTCTGTGGGAATTTTTAAAATTTTGTGTTTTAATATCATTTTAAAAATTTAAAAATAATAAAGCATGTTCTAAATTATCCTGAATACCACCTCTTTGTAACAGACCAGGGCCACTAGCCCTGTGTGGATATTTAAATTTAAATATGCTGAAATTAAATAATTCTCCAAGTTCAGCTCCTCAATGGCACTAGCCATGTTTCAAGTGCTCAGTGGCCACATGTGACTAGTGGCTACTGTATTAGACAACAAATCCTTCCCTAATCTAATCCAATCTAGTCACATTACATTTCCACCATCAGAAACTTCTGTTGGATGGTACCGATCTAGGATGTAAGTTTCAGAGCAGTGCCCACACCTATATCACCCACTGCTGTATTCTCAATGCCCAAGACAGAGACTGGCACAGATAGGCACTCAGGAAATATTTTCTGTACAAATGAATGAATGAGGGCAAAGGTAACCCCAAGATCTTACATCCATCCTGGGTAAGAATACAACAAAGATAATGTGGTTGAGGGGAATGGGCTTGCAGACTGAAATCACCCAGAAATTCTCCATATCAGGCTGCATACAGCCTTTAAAAATTAAGGTGTGATGTGTGTTATATTGCATTTTCTGCTAATTAAACTTCTTGCCGTAATATAACTTTGTGGCCAGTCCCATATTTCAGACATTCCCAGGAGATTGCCGAAAGGAAGGTAAAGGCAATAATACACGACTGGAAAATTTCTGCGAAATCACTTACATATAAAGTGCATGAAACCAATTTATGGATCCCATTGTTACACAAATGTGCGCCATTACTGGGTGGCAGAGAATGAGAGAATAGCACTGGCATCTCCACGGGGCTAGGCATGCCCAGCTTGTTCACTTAATATCTGAGCCTATGCTACAGGAGAGTGGAAATACCCCGATCCCTAAAACTCATGCTCTGTGTCCTACTGCGAGCCTCAGACGGCCCCTCTCCTAACGCATTAGATCAGCCAGTTAGTCGTGGGTGGACTTACGCAAGCTGTCCTGCTTTTTGAAATTAAAGATCAACAATGTACAGACTCTTTTGCAGGTGCTTTTAGTTTGTAAGGAAATGAATCCACTCCATCTAACACAGAGGCTGCTCAGTGCAGATGTTCAGATCTCTGTCGAGAAAACAGGACTGCTGTGCCCTCAGGTCACAATAGACAGTGGCCCGTGGGTGGCCTAAGGGCAGGCGTGAGGAGTCCACTGCCCAGTGCCTAACAGAACGGCCCCTGATGTGTGTGTCTGATTTGGAAACTACTGCTTCCCCTGAGTAAGCAACGGTATGTTGCTCAGGATGATGTCCTGTTATCCCTCAGTCCCCCTAACCTATCTACTCAGAGGCAAAAAAGAGCGCTGTCCATTCACAAAAGAGTGTTAGCCATTCCCAGGAGCCATCCCGTCACGCGGGGGAAATCTGGACACACCCAGGCTGCGCACTGCATGCCCCAGAGCAGCTCGTGCAGCCCCCGGGTCCCCGCCAGGCTCCCCACGCTAATTCTGCCTCTTAGATCCAGATTTGTAGGCCTGACAGTAGGAACCCCCCTGCCCTGCTTGGGAATGCCCAGTCAGTGGATGGAACGGAACGAAGGGAAATGACCCAGCACTCCCTCCCCCCGCCCCCCCCCCCGCAACCCGGCTTCCTTCAATCTTTCGTGCTGCCCTTCCTGTCCAATAGTTTGGTTCTGTTTGGGATTTTTATAATCAGCATCAGTAAGAGCATCACCTTACTAACTGTTGAGTGATATGTGTTGAGCAGAGGCCCAGGAGACGTGCGGTGCAGCCTGACAGCGGGTCAGAAGCGTAGGAATTGTCTCCACCTCGCTGTGCTTTTACCTGTATCTCTTGCACAGTGTTTGGGACAGAACACTCGTGTGACAAATAGCTGTGGGAGAAGGGAAGGGGCCAGAGAAGCAGGGCGAGGAAGGGGAGGAAAGCAGGCACAGTGCTCCCATCCGTGGGAGTGTCCCCTAAGACATCGGCATTTCTTCAAGTCCGCACGTAAGAGCACCGAGCATCCACTGAGTCCATTCTGCATCGGGCATGGCGGGGAAATAATCACAGAGAAACAGCACCACTCAGCAGAATGCTTGGCTCACGGTGCTCCAAAAGCCTCGAGAGACTGAGTGCACGAGCCAGAGCTTGGGCGAGGGGCAGAGGAGGAGGGGAGAGGTCGGGAGGAAGGAAATGCCATGCACTGGGGGAAGGAGGGGAGGAAGGAGAGAGGCAGCGATTGAACAGTAGTTGTGCAAAGAGATAGCGTGAAGCTAATGCCAGAGACTGCAAAGAGCAGTGGTTTGGGAGACAGGTAGTCCTGGGTTCAAATTTGGTCTCAGCACTGACTAGTTCTGTAAACTCTCCTGGATTCAGTTTCCTCATGTGTAAAATGATAATAAAATGAGCGCATGCTTTTAGGGTAACAGAAGATTACACGCAGTGATGCAAATAATGGACTAGAAGGAGTACCCAGTACAGAGTAGGTGCTCCCTAAACAGTGGGTGATTGGACTGATCAGACACCATGCTAATCGAGGTGGCTCACCGCGGTTCTGTGGCCCTGTCGAAGAATTCCTCCGGAACAGCTCTGTCTCAAGCCCCAGGGAACAGATGAATGGGGATGACCTCTCTTCAATAGATGGTAGAGCACAGTGCTAGCCTCTCTCTTGTTAACAGATTGTTCTGTGCTCTCCAAGTGCCTCTCTGCCCTGGTTCCAAAGGCCCCAATATCAGTGAAGGGGATCAGGATCATCTCAGTGCGACTCAGAAAGCCCCCCTGTAGGCTTCACCATAAGAGCCCAAGCCTGATTTTTCAGCTCATTTTTCCATCACTCCTAAACCTCAGCCTTGGACTTCACTTGAAGTGGATGGTTTATATCCTATGGTCCCCCACGTGCTTGCATGTTCCTATGAAGAAGTCTTGGTTCATGTCATGCGACCCCAAAATAAAGGTCTCTCTCCAGCTCTTAAGTCTGTCACTTAAGGACCGGTTCAAATTCACTGGTTCTCTGATGCATAAAATTTTCCTTTTCTCTGGACATAACAGAAATCCCACTCATCCCAAAAAGAATCACTCCTACCTTCTTTTCAATACTAATTATTGTAACTTACTGAATGCCTCCTATGTGCCATGTACATTATATATATTTCTACTTATTTAATTCTCCTGATCACTGACAAGTTCTGGCAACCTGCTCAGAAAAGTCAAGCAACTTGCTCAAGGCTACACAGCTAGTCTATAATAGAGACTAGATTTGAACTCAGGCTGACCAGTCTGCAAAGTCCATGCTCTCCCCACTATTATTTACATGCTATTATTTAACATGTATGTTGATACCTTATCTCTTGACTTAAAGCCATTGGAGGGCACATTTTTTTAAAGCATTTCCCCCTGGACGCAGCAATTTATCACAGTGACCTGATAGAGAAGATTCTTGGTCAGTGATCATTAAAGTATAAAGTAGGCCCATGACCAGCAAGGATAGGACTGGGGGAAACTGGGAAGAGGGTCCTAGTTTACTTATCTTGTCTCCACCCATTGGAAACTCGGGTCTTGTCTTCCCCTGAGACTCATACTCCTGAAACAATGCTACTACTATATTTACATAGCTCCTGCTTTCGGCCGGGCACGGTTCTAAGCACTTTTCTTCTATCAATCCTTCTAACCCTCACAGCAGTCCCACTGAGTAGAAATGACTATTATTACCCTCGTTACACATCTCCCCACAGGCACAGAGTAAGCGGCCGAGCCAAGATCTAGGCTCGACTCGCCTAGTCTGAAGCTCATACAGGGAGGTCAGAAATGCCTGAGAGAGAGCCAACTGATGATAAGGGACAAGTCTTGCAAGATTTGGGAAAAGGACATTTCAGGAAAGCAAATCATTACAGGGCACAGATGTCTAACCTGACATACAAGTGGTTAATATCTATATCATTTAACTACTCATTAAGCTTCATGAGAAAAATCCACAGACACCAAACGCACAAAAGATGTAAAGAAACCATGTCCATAAGAGAAAGTGTGGATGTAGGCCTGGGAAAATATTCACGCTTCCTACTACTCATGAAATTTCAAATTAAGGCAACTTTGCTCTACTATTTTACACCTAATAGATTTGTAGAACAAAACCCAAAATCTTAAAATCAAAGCACACTACTGGGAGAATTCTGGAGAAACTGGTATGGTCACACTCCTAGTGATGTAAAAGTTTGTACGATCTGTTTTGGAAAGCACCATGAAAACAACTGGTATTAGGAACTATAAAGTTTTAAATGGATTTAATTTCATAGACAATAACTCTACTCTAGACACTTACCCTGGAGAAATCATTTTGCAACAAACACTGCAAAGATATCCATTAGAGCCTTGCTTGGAACCACAAATATTTGAAATTGAAATGCCCAAAATTAGACTATAAGTAAAGTGAATCATACTACATCAGCCAACGCAATATTGTGCAGGAGTCACTAAGACAGCAACCATGAAGGCAATGAAGACACTTGAGAAATGCTTATGAACATTCTCTGAATTAAGCAAGCCACAAGGTTATATATACAATAATGATTACCGTGTGTATTAATATTAATATTGACACCCCCACAGTGACTTCTCTCCCGAGTTTGATTTAACTGAACCCCCCAGGTCTCAGCAGCCTTGCATGGAGTTCTGGAAATATACGGGACGTGTCTGGGGGGGGGGGGGCTTGTGTGCGAGTGTGCTGTGTGCAGGGTAAGGGGCAGGCTTCAGAGGGAAGGAGGGAGCACGTGGGTGCAGTGGGTCCATAGCATGTGAACAAGCCCTTTCTTCCTTGCGACTTTGGTACAGCAGTTTGCCTTTTTCATCCAGAAGAAATCACAGAAACAGGTTTACAAGTGCCTACTGCTGACACCTAACAACTTCCTTAGTAAATAATATAAAAAAAGGTGGGAAATCCCAGAGCCTTAAAAGAATGGCTTGGATGTAACCAGCGCATAACAGTGATGACCTCTGGGTCCTTGGTCAGGGACCAGGCGCAGGGAGGCTCCTGAAGCAGGCTCGCTGACAGCCGCGCCAGGTGACACCGGAGGAAACGCACGGTGGCAGCCTGCTTCCTAACTCACAGCATGAAAATGCAGATGTTCCTCTTGGCTTCCCAGCTGCCTCCTCCTTCCACAACCGGCCCCGGTCTCGGAGCCGCAGACTGTGCCCAGCGTAGGCTGGGGCTCGGCTCGCACACACCGTCACGCCTTGCTCACTGCCCACACTGCTGTCACCGGTGCCAGGGCGTGGGGTCGCGGCTGTGCCAGGGGCTCGCTTCTTCGGCCCCGGCAAAGGGGAGGAAGAACGAGAGTTCTCAGGCCCAGATTAGCAGCAGCTCTGCCTTGGCGAGGGCCGGTGCACAAGACAGTCTGTCCGCCTGGCTCCTGTCACCTGCCGGTGCCATGCGGTCTCCCAGGAGACGGTGGCCTGGGACAAGTGGCAGCCTCGCCCCGGGTCTCTGCTAGTCCTTTGGAAAGCAGAGGCAAACCTTGGGTACTGAAGTGTTTTACCATTTTAACGATGGGTTTTTTTAATTCCCTAAAATCGATGCCTCCCATTTCCTAAGCAACGTCTCTCTTTCTCTCCACGTGGCCCTTTAGGATCTGGCCCTGCTGCCTTGTACGTTCTGTCTCCACCGTGTGTGCCTTCACCCTGCAGTCTGCCCTGCACCTGCTGTGGCCTGTGCATGCAGTAGAATAGCCTTTCCTACTTTATGGCTCTTCCTGAGGGGCTCCTCCCCGTTCTTTATGACTCAGCTCAACTGTCACCTCTTCCATGAGCCATCCCTGGACTCAGAGCCTTTCCCTACCCATCATACCCAAATCAAAGTCAGTCAGTCACACTGTGGAAGTCTCTATTAGAACCCTTTGCCATGCTCCATCGTGTGTGTGTGTGTGTGTGTGTGTGTGTGTGTGTGGCCTTCATTAGACCTGAGCTCCTTGCCCGCCCTACTCATTTCTCAATCCCCTGAGCCTTCCTCACAGACTTTCAATACGTGATTGTTGGACAAACAAGTAAAAGTCCTTTTCACATGCACAGCCCTCAGGTCTCCTCTCAATAGCGCCACTCCCCTGCCTCCCCCGATGCCGGCTGTGAGGTATTTACTTTCTTAGGTATGGGCCACATATTTTTTAAGTCTCCCTCCTCATCTGTATTCTAATCCCCTCGCTTTTAGCAGTATGCCAGAGTGAGGTCAGCATTCTTCATGCACAGTAAATGCTTAATAAAGATTAATAATAGTACCATCATGTCTACTTAATGCAAGCCGCTGCATGGTGGGAATTAGTTCTGGGGTGAACACTCTGGAGAGTGCAGAGGTTCACGATTGCACAAGATTGCCACCATGTATAGCACGAGAAGAGCAATTAAGGGGACCGGCTCTGGAATCCGCCTGCCAGATTCCTTTCCTTCTGCTCCCTTCAATACCATGTGAAACTGGGTAGGTTATTGGACATTTCTAAAATTCACTTTTCTGTAAAACAGGGATAATAGCGTTCCCATTAAGATTAAATAGCCCTCGCTGGTTTGGCTTAGTGGTTAGAGTGTTGGCCCTTGGACTCAAGGGTTGAGGGTTCGATTCAGGTCAGGGACACATACCTCGGTTGCAGGTTAGATCCCTGGCCCCCGGCCATGCAGGAGGCAACCAATGTGACTCTCTCACATTGATGTTTCTCTCTCTCTCCTTCTCCTCCTTTCCACTCTCTCTCTAAAAAAATCAATGGAACAATATCCTCAGGCCAGGGTTAACATCAACAACAAAAAGATTAAATAAAATTATAGGGGTAAAGCGCTTATGATCGTGCCTAGCACTTAACACACACTCAGCAAGCGAAGGCTATTATTTTTGTTGTTAATGCTGTTGTAGGATAAGCTCAAGTTTTTGCCATCATGATAATACAACCATTTTTAATTGATCTAGAATTTTATACATTTAGATAACTGTCATTACCCATTTGTGTCATTTAATCATTAAGTCTATGAGATAGGACGGAAAGAGATTAACCAAAGAACTTATATATATACATGCATAGCCCATGGACACAGACAATAATAGTGGGGTGAAGCCCTGGGGTGGGGCAGGGGCTGGGTAGAGGGGGGCCAAGGGAAGGAAAATGGGAGACATCTGTAAAACTGTCAACAATAAAAAATAAATTAAAAAAAAAACTAAAATAAATAACTAATAAAAATAGAAAGGATAATCACCACACTTCCTCAGAAAAGGAAGCAGTCAAGTGATTTTTCAAGGTCACCCAGCTCAGCCCTGAAACCAAGTGCTGAATATCTACTCCACCAGGACACCACCCTATATGTGGTCTAAGAGTTTGCGCTTTGAAGATGGATCAGAGGAAGCTCCAAAGTGATTCTATTACTTCAACTCTGAATGGGAATTTGTCAATTCAGTCCCATGTTGATTAAATCCTTCAAAACCACACTTCAAAGAACGGGAAGTCTATTGTACAAACCGGTTCCCTTCAACCTCTAAGGGATTCCTTTTTATGTCAGTGGCTCTCTGTGGCAAATGTGTTCTGGTTTCATGCTGAGTTGTATACTTAAGTAAACTTACAAAAGTATATAGCTCGAGGTCCTTTAAGCTAAGAGTAAACTGTTGGGTAAGGCCAACTCCCAAAATCTACACTCAAAACTGCCGAGTGAAGGCACTACACAAAGGAGAGATGACAGGATTTGGTGGCGCCAGACGTGGCAGACCCAATTCTTCACCTGCCCTCGACTCTGGACTGGGCCGCGAGGCATGCCTTGGCCACTGGGACATTAAGCAAACATGATGTGAGTAGAGGTATGAAAATCACTTACACACTGAGGCTTCCTCTCACCCTGGCACCTCTGCTCTGCCACGAACATGCCCAAACTAGACTGCAGGAGGATGAGACACATGAAGCAGAAGTGAGTCGCCTTCCACCATCCCAACCTGAACCACCCAAGACCGGCCAACCTCCAGCTAGCCGCCAGACAGCAGGGACTCGCAGGGACCGCAGGCAAAAAAAGCAGAGCTGCCAGGCCTACCTGCAGCTGACCACACAAATGAGCGGAGGGAGCCCAGCCAAGACCACAATAACCACCTAGCCAACCTGCACTCTCAAGCTACTTAAGGCTTATGGTTTTAAGTCATGAGATCTGAGGTGGTTTCTTATGAAGCATTATTGTGACAATACATAGCTGATACACCAGGGACCAAGTGGTGAGAAGAGAAGAAAAGCCACATCCGTATAGTAAATATATATTATTTTTCAAGAGCTTTCAGTGGGGGGTGTCATAAGCAGAAGCTCCTTTGGCAGAACCGCCCAGTGATTCCAATGCTACAGAGTAGGTTACTGGAATGTGCTAATATTAACTGTCTCATCCTGGGGGTCCTAAAGCACATAATGCAATTATTTTAAAAACCTCTTCGTTAGGGACAAGAGCGCAGCATTATATCAGATTTACTCGCAGGTTTTCTAGTCACATGATCAGATGGAGACCTGGCTGTTTCTTTGGGGAATGTCAAGGGTTAGTATTGCAGTGTCCCCCACTCCTTCTTGGGCACATTGGTTTCTTTAGAGAGGAATCTTCCGATTTCTTGCCAAGCTATTTATATTTAGAGTCCTGGGAGATACGCAGAGGACAGAAGTTGAGGGTCCTGTGAGTCAATGTGTAGATTTTAACTTAACTCCCTGTTTTCAGTATAGTATTTCAGCATTGCCGCCTCCGAGTCCAAAGCCTCCCTGGTTCAGTTATCTGAAGACAACTGTCCCTGCACCTGCCAGGGCAGGGAGACTGGGTCATTTGGCTGCACATGGTGGGTGATTTACCAGGTCACCTAAGTGCTCCTTATGTGCCTGTTTTCAGCCCTGTCCCTTCTGATGTCCTCAGCAGCCTGGAATTTTCAGTCTCTGTGGCCTTTCCAGGGTCAGGGACTCAGCTTCTTCTTGTCTCCACGCAGGCTCAGCTTTCTCTCCTCTACTAAGTTATCACTTGTCCCTGCACTTTCTAAGTCCCCAGGTGCTGTTGACATTTCTCCTCTAGCGCCACCTTCTGGGCCATTCTCTTTGCCCTTGTAGTTTTGTAACATTTTATTCCACTTTTGTCATTTTAGGGGTGATTGATAAGAAACAGAAAGGGGAAATCCTGCGTACTCAACTTGCTGTCTTTTACAAAAAGGCCCTCTCCTTTATTTTTAAGTACATATTAGCTTCCTCTAGAAATTCCTGGCATCCTCCTATAGTCTCAGCAGTCAGGTCAGGATGGCATGTGCTCTGAGTATAGGAATTACTCTCTAACCGTGAGGGGCATAGAGGAGCTTTCTTACTTGCTTCCTGGCTAGAACACAAGGGGCAGAAAAATTTCAGCTTGAAAATAAGAGTCCAGTTCAACGACACCAAAGCATTTCACGGGTAACCACACTCAGCACATCGCAGCAAGCTCCGGGCCTTTCCTGCTGCTCCTTGAGACTACAGAGTGCTCCTGGGATGCTGCTAGGGCTGTCCCAGGCTCTCAGTGATGTGATACCAGCATCGATGAGTGACAGGAACATCATACTCCCAATGAAGGGACCTCATGTCTTCACATCTAGGGTAACTGTCTGGCGGCTGACACCTCTCCATCCTTCTGGGAAACTGCATACTCCCTGCTTTCCAACCCGCGCTACTGTCCCTCCTGTGGGACTTTGATGAAGACTTGAAGCCTTTTTTGCATATTTAAGTAGCAATCATCGCATTGCAGAAGGGCGATAGAGAGCCATGCACTGGGGCCACCGCCCAAGGACACTGCTGGGTGACAACACCTGCTCCACTGATTCTGCTGTTCTCTGTAGCCTCACTGATGGGAAAGCTTGAGGAGTCCTTCTAGCTTAAAGCAAGAGTGCTAACAGGACCGCGCCAGCATCGCAGTCAACACCTCAAGCAGCTGAAACAGTACCACGAACTCCAGGAGCACTCAGGGAAGTTTTGGTGACCAGTGAGGACTCTCCATGCGGCCCGAAGCAGAAACCCTTAGGTGTGGACTCTGTGCTTTTTGTTTCCCTTCTTCCTAGAATGTCCTCTCCTTCTTTGCCTTAGAAAATGTCTATGGCTATTTTAACACCCAAGTTAAGTTTCATCTACTGAGTCCTCTCTGATTTTCCTCACTTTGTGTTCCTCCAGCTCTTTATTCATTCCTTTGTTTATGAATGGCTCCCAGTTTATGACTAAGTTTTCTGTTCCTATGTCTGACCATGAGCCAGGGAGCAGAGCATGGGAGGGAAGGGTTACAACTGTTTTTATAATCCGGGTAAATAAAGCCCTAGATGTCTAGTTTTTAAGAGATTGAACTATCCATGTGAATTGTCCATATTATTCCAATAAGCATAATATCTTATAAATGGTGACTTTATTTCTCGCTCCAGATGCTCAGCCTACGTCTATGGATTTGGTAGACTCAGAGTTGAAGCAACTATAGCTTTGCTGTTAATTCTGGAAGCCATGGAGCATAATACACATGAGAGACACCAAACCCACTCATAAAAATTTCAACCTCACATCACTCAACTTCTCTGAACTTCAAAGGCCCTCATCTCTAAAATGGGGTTACAGTGAATCATGCGCACCCATTCCTAGGTGGATTGAACATACACCATATGCCAAAGCATCCTGCAAGCTTGTGAGGTCTTTGCAAATACTGAAGTCTGTGTATTTGTTTATTTGATTGATTGTTTATTTGTAGAAGCTTATTTCTTGGCACCACCTGAAAATTCCTATCCAACTTCACTCATATCCATGCTCCTTCAAATATATTTAACAGATTGATTTCAGGCCACCAACAAAATCTGTTGCTGTGTTGGTGCATAATAAAGATTTGCGATTTTCTGTAGTAAAGCCCAAGAGGGCCAATAAAATGTTTTCATCGATTGCAATGTCAGTGTTAGATGCTGCAGTGGCTCTGAACAAGAGTCATCCTTCAGCACTCTGCTGTGGATTCACTTTTTATGGTCCTGGGTAAATGTGGCTAGTGGGTAAATACGGGCTTCTGCATTAACTCTAACCTCAAGAGACAAGCCTCTCACGAGGACCATCATTTTTATGCTTTTCCAACCCTAGGTCCATAAATCCTATCAGCCTGCAGAGAGGAGGCATCCTAAAGATTACAGAGGCACAGAGGTGCTCTGTGAGTGAGCCAAGCTGATAAAAATTAAAGTTCAAAGTCACTGGCTAATCTAAGACATTCATTACACCTTCACTGAGCCAGGCAGGGCTGATCAGCCAAATAGACATCAGCTGGTGAACAGTCAGGAGAAAGTAGTAAATACCTCTAAGACTCACCTTGTCTCCCCCCAGGGGTGTCAGATTTGTGGGATGTACATATACTATTTCAAATAAATGTGCCTTGGAAAGCACTGGAGGTCTCCAGGCCACAATACAGATGGGTGGCATATTTACATATCAGTCACTAAAATATGGGTACAGATTAAAAATCACTATGGCAGCCAATCTGAACTTAGAATGATTGGCATCAAAGAATCAGGCAATAGGCTGGCAAAGCCCACAACAGGTCTCCAGCCGTCAGGAGGAGCAGGGAGTTCCCGGCAGCAGCTGGGAGCAGCAGGACACACACTGGAGGTCTGATGCCTTGATGGTCGTGCTGAAGAGTTTGGAGTTTATCTGTTGGGCCCTTCGGATTCACAACCATGGAACACACATGAGAAATGGCAGGAGGGAAAGTGATGTTTCAGCCCTTAGTCTGGCAGGAGTACACACTCCCTGCTTGGGGCAAAGAAGAAAGTATTCCCCTCTCCCTACTTGTTCCCATCCACACACTCAAATCACCCAGCAGCACACCTGCTGGCACCCCAGGGACAGTCTACTCTAAAACAACGACAACCAAACAAAGACAAAGAAAGCCCACGAGATACAGACTGATCCTGGGATCACCCCTCTTCCTCTTCCTGAGCCTCTAACCAGGATTAATGTGGGGACTGTGTAACTGCCGGGTGAATTTGCAACCACATACACACCTCTCCCTGGATTACCAGCGTGTCTGAGTGTCACGTTAACGTGTGACTTTAATATTGCCTCTGACTTAACTCCGACAGTGTGACACAGGCTAACACGTGAGCACAACTTCTCAGCCCTCACTTCCTCCTTCGGCAAGTATTTATCGAGCACTGTGCTAGACGCTTCAGGGCTCGAGAGATGCAAAGCAAGGCCTTATCTTCTCACCTCCTAGGTGGGGGAGAGAAATGGAAAGCCATTTTATATAGAGTGTGATGCTGCTGGTGGGAGACTAATTGATGCGAAACATTTCTGTGGAGTTAATCTGCCAATATTAAATTGTCCATGCCCTCTGATCCTGAAATCTCCCTGGGGCATATCCTGAAGACATACTCGCAGAAGTTTGCAGTTCACAGTCGCAGACATTCCTCACTGGGGAGTTTGTAAAAACAGGAAGCTGCAATAAATCAATGTGCCCGTAATTGGGATCCTAGGTGATTATAAATTATAGGCCATCTATAAAATGGAATTATTACATAGCTATTTAAAACAATGAGGCAGGCCTATATGTGTTAATAGAAACATATCCAAAATACAGTCAACGAAATGCAGAGTGAAAAAGATTGCCAAAAGTGTGATCTTTTTACACGATTTTTTAAAATTCATATTTATATTTAGTTACATATCCATCAGCAATATGCAAAATTTCTGTTTATGGAAAGAAACACAAGAAGCTGTTAATAGTAGTTATCTGTAGAGAGAGGGATGGAACTATGTATATAAAAACACCAAATACAATTATTTAAAAATACAGTGCGGCCAGTGTGTACAGCTCTACAGTTGATGTCATGGAAACACAAGAAAAGGTTCTTGAATTCTAATAAGAAGAGATAGGAGAGCCCAGCAAAGTGATCCAAAACAGGCAACAGTTAAGAGTGAGCCTGCACTACACTTGAAGAAGCAACGGTCCCAAAGGTGCTCTAGAAGATGTATCTCTGGGGAGCTACTGAACTTTCAAGCAAGGAGAAGGGCCAGATTGGAAACAAACAACTTCTGAAACCTGTAAGTCACTTGAACATGTGCTCTTAGCTGCAGGTCACCAATGCTCTGCAGCTTTAGAAGTTACTATATGCTCTGTCTGAGGAAACACCGTCACACACAGACCTACAGGCAGAATCTCCGCCGTGGCCAGAACTGCCCCTTCCTGCTCTAAATACTTTTGCTTCCACAGATAAATCCACAGTGGATGGTTTCACGCCCTCACTCCATTATGGTCAGTTTTCCTCAAAACGCCTAAACATCTTCAAACCTTCCTCTGAACTCCTGAACGATACTGACTCTAACCATACACTAAATAATTCCAAAGTGCCAAAGGCTGACCATAACATTGTCACAGGAAAGCTTTCGATTATAAGCAAGCACAACTTAATCTGTTTTGTAGACTCTATTATTACCAAATTAAAGATTTTATAAAACATTTTGTTATCTGCCTTTCCGAAACTCTTTCTTAGGATAATTTATTCTCCAAAAGACAAAGAATTAAGCCCTGGAGGCAGATGAAGAAAAATGGATTTTTTCTACCTTTTTCTGTGTGAATACAAGCTGATTTTCAAACCAGCTGAATGTCTGGGTTGGAAGCACCCAAAAAAATCTCCTTGCAGTCGCCTATAGTCAAGAAGTGAATAGCAGGCAGTATTGAAATTAGGAAGCATCGTAAGTTACAAGGCCCAGTTGGATCTGTGACACAAGCGTTTCCATTTCAATTTAAATGCTTTGGGTCACACATATTGAGTGGGATTCAATCAGCTAGATGGCAAAACACTTCAACTCATCACAAACTAACATACTTGATAGAAAAGGCTATAAACATTTTAAAAACCTTACAGTATAGATAGACGTGTTTGCTTCTCTAACAGATAATTATTTTCTATTTTTCTCCTGCCTGTCCTTGACATCCATCATCTCTGATCACATTGATATTCTATATTTACTGTTACTCCCTCAAAGTCAATTTATTCCTAGGCTTTATTTTCATAGACATAGGCATCCATCTGAGAGAGATGTTTTTGTTTTGTTTTTGTGTGTGTGTGTTTAAGAATAGTTTATTGATTTTTAGAGAGAGAGGAAGGGTGAGGGAGAGAGAGAGACACTGATGTGAGAGGGAAACATCCATTGGCTGCCTTCTCCATGCCCATTACCAGGGATCCAGCCGGCAACCTGGGCATGTGTCCTTGACCTGGAATCCAACCGGCAACCTCCTGGTGCTTGGGAGGAAACCCAACCAACTGAGCCAGGGCAAGAGGGTGTTTCTGAAGAAAGATATCCCATGGTAACTGATGGGGGGGGGGGAGTCACATATTTGTACCATTTGGTGTCTTTCTTTTAACAACTGCAGAACATTTTAGAAAATATAATGACTTTTATGGATGACCTTTGACAGAACAAGACATTTCACCATATCATTAATGTAACCATATTAGAAACAACTTTTATTGAGTCTTTTATTGTTCTCATCAACTATTAATACCCTTCTCACAGTTTTCTTCATGAAAATGAAATGGAATACACATAAAATCTTTCATATATTGTAGAGTCTCCACACAAATTGTTTTATTATTGAATAAGCATTTGCTGAACACCAACTGAGTGTCAAGCCTTGTTCCAGACACTGGGGATTTGGAAATGAGCCAGTCACAGTTCCTAAGTTCATGGTCTCACAACTGAGGAGAGGAAAACCGGCAGGTCAAGAGATGACAGCGTAGCAAGGGCTTAGGGGAAGGTACTGGGTGCTCTGGAAGCTCCTGGGAAAGGTGCTTCTTTGGGATGTTTTGACAGTGAATGGTTCCTAAAGGCTGTCATGTCCAAGCTCAGACTTCGAGAACAATCTATAGCAAGTCTGAAAGGGAAGAGAGAGAGAAAAGAAGGGAGCGAGGAGTGTTCCAGTCAAGGAAAAGGGTTTATGTAAAGGCCCAGAAGTGAAAAAGCACATGAGCTGTAATGCAGCATGGCTGAGGCATGGAATCTAAGATGGGAGGAAGAGGGAAATGGGGAGGGAGCGTGAGGAGATGGAACCAAGGAACATAAAAGAACTTTGAAGGTTGCTGAAGGGCTTGGACTATGCTTAGAACAGTGAGGAGTCAGTGCAGGACTGAGATCTCCAGGTTGCCCGGGGCCAAAAAGGCTGTAGGAGAGCCCATCACAGAAATCCTGGGGGGTGATCCTGGAGGCGGGGACTATTACACAGCCAAGCCTCAGAGATGTTGCAGGTTCGGTTCCAGGTCACCCCAATAAAGCAAGTACTGCTATAAAATTAGTCCTAATCTTTTTGCTGGTGGAGAATCTTGCCTTAAATTGTAAAAAGCACAACATCTGTGAAGCTCAGTAAAGAAATGTGCGATAAAATGAGGTATGCCTGTAGCAGGAGGGGGCGAAAAGAACTGTGTGTGTGTGTGTGTGTGTGTGTGTGTTTAGTATAATCACCATCACTTTTCACCCAGGTTATCAAAGGGAACAAATAGGTCTATACAACTCTGCAATTGCACCCACGAATAGCACACTAATACAGTCTTTTCGGTGAGTGCTTGAAAAATCCAATTGACTGGTTACTGCTGGTAAATGCAGTCATCAGAATGCCTCATAGGTAGAAATTAAACATGCACAGTGACTCTCAGGCTGCTCGGAGAATGCTGGATGGAGCCTGTGGTCCTATTTAGTTACAATGCAGCAAATGTAGGAGATGGGAGGGGCAGTTGAGAGAGAAGACAGCATTGTCTCCTGTGACCATTTCTCTATAGAGTATTCCCAAATTTCAACCCATGGGAAGAGACTGACTTTGGAAGCCGGGGAGAAACAAGTCACACAGAACTTGCTTGTCACTAATCTGGAGAAGAAAATTAGAGCTTTAACCTAGTATCCTGAACTCCCAAACACAGCCACTTTCATTTCAATGGTAGTGAGGCCTTATATACTATACTACATGAGCACATAACTATAAACCATTAGTGAGGCAGCCCTATAACTTGAAGTCGCTTTACTCCCACACTCACTGCAGCATTATTCACAAAAGCCAAGATATGCAAACACCCCAAATGTCCATCAGCGAAAGAAAATATACATAGATACAATGGAATTATTATTCAGTCTTAAAAAGAAAGAAATCCTGCCCAGCCAGCATTGCTCAGTGGTTGAGCATCGACCCATGAACCTGGAGGTCATGGTTCCATTCCCGGTCAGGGCAAAATCCAGGGTTGTGGACTCGATCCCCATTGGGGGGGGGGGGTCCAGAAGGCAGTCAATCAATGACTCTCTCTCATCATTGATGTTTCTATCTCTCTCTCCCTTTCTCCCTTCCTCTCTCTGAAATCAATAAAAACATATTTTAAAAATGAAAAAGAAAAAATTCTTGCCATATGAGACATCACAGATGAACATGGAGGGCATTACGCTAAGTGAAATAAACCAGTTACAGAAGGAAAAATACTACATGATTCTACTAATTTGAGGTTTTTAAAGTAGGCAGTGGTGATTGCCAGAGGCTAGGGCCTGGGATGAAAGGAGTTGTTCAACAGGCATAGAGTTTCAGTTATACAAGGTAAGTCCTAGAGATCTGCTGTACAACATTGTGCCTACAGTCAACAATACTGCATTGTGCATTTGAAACTTAAGAGGGTAGCTCTCGTGGCAAGTGTTCTTACCAAAACAAAAATAAACAATGTTGAATAACAAAAATAAAAATACAAGTAGGACACGAAGTCCCTTGCCTAGAGAACTAGTCAAAAACGTCCTCCCTTTTACGTTAACATGCTGCCAAGCGAGTTTCACGGCTCAGTCTCCTATGAATCAGACACAAACAATTAACTGACAAGAACCTTATTATTTCTGAGGAGCAGATACAAATTATTCATTAGCTAACAAACGTTATTGTGTTCCAAGCTAGTGCTGTGCTAGGCACTGGATTTAAATTGAAAGCAAAATCAGACGTGATCCTTGCTCTCACATGGGAAAGACAACCACTGATCAAATAGGAATGAACGTGAATCACTAACAGAAGTCCTAGCTGTAAAAGGCAGACAATGTCAGAAGCACGATTCTTGGAGGCTATATTAAAAAAGAACCTTGGTGAGACCGTGGGGTCAGAGGTATCTTGACTAATTAATTTATTCTTAAACTGAAACCAGGAAGATGGGTAGGAAGCAAGTGGATAAAGAAGAGGAGGGGAGTGGGGAAAGTAATCCAGGTGGAGGCAAGGCTGAGTGCAGGCTCAGGAATGGCGCAGAGAAGGGTGCCTTGATGGACCAAAAGAAAACGAGACCCCACTAAAGACTGGGCCCAAACTCCTAAGTGATATAAATTAGTCATTTTAGATCCACTGTTCAGACAGTCTCTAAAAATATGAGCCTACGGCTAAAGGTCTCTAAATAAGCCTGTTCATAGTCTTCATCATGTCTGTTATCATCATCATCGCTAACAATTACTGAGGACTTAGTACTGCTAAGCACCGAGTGTAGTTTATCTCGTTAAGTCTCTACACCAACCCATGAGTAAGGGCTACCATTGTCCCCATCTCCTGTATAAGGTACACTGAACTCAAGTGACTTGTCCGTATCCACATAGCTGCTACGCCATAGAGCTGAGATTTTAATAGTGCTGCTCCCATTTCTCACGCGCATGCTTTAATCACTATGTTACATTACATAGGTAATATTTAGAAAAAATCTTGGTATGTTTGGGGGGCATAAAAATATGCCTCACAGACTTTCAACTACAGGGAGCAGAACTGACCAAGGGCCTCAGCTGCTGCACTCAGAACTCCTGAAATCCATCACTGTGCTACAGAATGAATGTTCGTGTACCCACCCCCCAAATTCATATATTGAAACCTAATCCCCATTATGATGCTACTGGGGGTGTGAACTTTGGGAGATAATTATGTCATGAGGACAGAGCCCTCATGAATGGGATTAGTGACCTTATACAAGAGACCCCAGAGCGCTCCCTCACCCCTCCTACCATGTGAGGACACAGCAAGAAGAGGGCCATCTATGGATCAGGGTGCAGGACCTCACCATACACCAAATCTGCCAGAGTCTTGCCCTTGGACTTCTCAGCCTCCTCACCTGTGAGAAATAAATGTCTGTTGTTTATAAGCCACCCGGTCTATGGCCATTTGTCACAGCAGCCCAAACGGAGTAAGAGGCAGCTTTGTGGGCTGCTTCCCAGGACCGAGAGCAGCAGGCATAGTAGGTAAGACCAACTCCTAGGAGACAGGGAACTTCTCTCACACTGACTTTGACTTGAGGACTCCCTGACAGCCTCGCAGAATCCAGGACACTTCTACCCACTCCTTCCTCCTCTGTCCTTCCCTGGGGGTCAGACTTGCATCATAGTCTGTTATCCCAGCCTGTTTTCTGGGCATTCTCCCCATTTTCTCCCATGGGGATGTTTCTCTAATAAAATTCTTACACATTTTATCCTGTTCTGGCATCTGTTTCTTGGAGGGCCCAGACTTAGATGGTACCCAATAAAGTATTTATATAACCAAAAAAGGCTAATAGAAAAGGTCTCAAGGCTCTTTAGCACTCCAGTTGGCCCACTGTCTCAGTTGGTTATTGTATTAAGGTTACAGATTCTAACCCATTTATTTTCAATCTGTTCCAGACAATCAATCTCAGTCTCTTTGAGATAGTCTTCTTCTTCTCCTGTCATAATAGTCCCTTCCCTTGCCCTCTCAGAATTTTCTCCAATGAAATGATGTCTAGGATTCACTTCAACATAATACTGGAGATGGGAGAAGTTGATGGAATATGACCAAGGCAGGATTGGCCAATGTATTGATGGTTTTGAACCTTGGTTATAGATGGGTTCATGGGTTAATTATACAATTCTGTTACTTTTATATAGGTTCAAAGTTTTCCATAATACTAAAATATGGGGGAAATATTCTGATTTGAATAATTCATTATATGGAACCCAAACCCTTACACAGGCCAGCTACTAACCTGTTCCATTGGGCACAGTGAAGACCAGAGGATACATGCAAGACTCAGTGCTGCAAACACATTCCCATTCCTGGAAACTCATGAGTTCAGATTTTTTTTTAAATACTGCCTTTTTATTGTTGATGCAAGTGATAGAAACCAACCTCACAAAGGTTTAAGCGAAATCATTTTGATTGCACAGTGAAAAATAACACTATAGTAGGTAACTTTAAGCTTGGCTGGGTTTAGGGACTTAAATTCTGTCACCAGGAACTGGTCTCATGCCCCTCCCCTCTTTTTTTCAATCATGATAGACTTTCCTTTTAGGTGGCAAGATGGGTGTCAGTTTCTCAAAACTTATGCCCCATGTTCTCAGTACATCTCTCTCTCAGTTGCTCTGGAAAGTCCTGGGATGAGCTCAGAATGGACCAACCTACATCACACACTCTCTTTGAGCCAATCACAGTTCACAAGAGGAGGGACTAGGCTCATTGGTCAGCCCTGGGCTGACTGTCCAGCTATGCCTAGACGAAGGAAAATGCTGGTTTTGCATCAGAGCGCTACTACCAGAAAAAAGGAGCAGATTCTAGACGCACAGATAGAACAGGTGCTCACTACCTTCTCTCCTGCCGAGGTATCAGTTGCCTACTCATGCAAGTGAGAAGGCTGGGGTTTCCTCAGGCGAGGAAATGTGACCTTAAGTCCACTCAGGAACGCGGGCTAATAAAAAATTCTACTTACAGAATTATTCTTACCCTTGAGATTCACTCTAACTGATACAACTGCACAAGATTTATATTGCTCCTACTCCTTTATCAGCAAACACTTTGCTTTGATTTACCAGCATTTTTAAAAATAAAATGAAATTGGATTTTTACCTCACTAATTAGGTGCACGATACAGCTAATTGTGTAGTAAGGACAGAGTTAAGAGCACAATAAAGAGGAGGTGTCTCAATACATGTATTATTCCTTTTTTCTCCGAGAAGACTTGCTGGAAACTGAATTTTAAACACTCTAGCACTAGCAAAACAAATTAGTAATGGCTCAGACTCAGAGGTGTTGCATATTACTCATGATCTCGAAATTATTCATGTAACCTGAGCCGCTATTACCACACATTGCCATCGGAGTAATTAACACATCTTATCTAATAGAATAAAGCCTCAGATCAAACTAAGAAGTAATTAAGTTACATAACTACACAGCTGAGGCAGAAAGATGCATGTCAAATGAATTTTAAAACCGCAGCGCACCTAGGTGGTTGTCAGTAGCCAGGAAGGGGGTGATTTGTTATTTATTGTCTAGTTTGCCACTGATGTTATTCACTGTATCCAGCCTCAGTTCCTATGTACTGTGAGTAGATTAGAATAAAGTGATTGCCAAATTCTAGTGTTCATAAGGACCACCTAGGGAGGTTGTGAGAAATCTATGTTCTCTGGTTTCCCTTGGAGACACTAATTCAGACGATCTAGAGTAGAGACCAGAGGGTTGTTTTTTAACACACCCAGGTGATTTTGAAGTTGGTGATCCATAACCCACACTTTGAGGAATTTAAGAAAAAAGGGTTTCAGAGGTCCCTTCCAGTCTTAGCGAACAATGGTGAGATCACTGGTTTTTCCCCAATACGGTAGGGGATTTTCGTTAGGAATTGGCATTGGTTTTATAAATGAGATGCCCATGATTCCCATTATCTACTTAAGGTCTGACCCTTCTCTTCCATGAAACCAGCATGGAAAAAGTGAAAAGCAAATGAAGAGAAAAATAACCATTTTCAGCTTTGATGAAATGTCACTCAGCTTTGAAATTATTCCAAACTGTAACACTCATGTCCTAGGCAGTAAGTGAGTCACACCAAAGAAATCATACATGTGAGGAACAATTTATAATTTTAAGAAAACTCTATGATGTATTCTTCTTCCAAGTGCCTTTTCTCTTTCAGCCTTCTGATTTCACAGAATGGGGACCACTCAGAAAATGTGTATAGTCTTCAAGTTTAAAAGTTTCTAATTGCAGCAATTTAGAAGCTACTGGTATCCTGAGATTCCCCAAAGATCTGAGAATGGCTTTCGAGAATGAATCCAGGTTGTATTTATGAGGTTGTGAGACTTAATCAATATTTAGCCCATTCCCACCGCCCTGTCTAATAGGCCATTGTGCCTGACACAGCACAGACACACTATAAATATAAAACAAATGGTGGGGAAGGAAGGTCTTGGTCAAACTTAGTGTATAATTGTTTAGTATTAGAGTGAAGTAGACCTAGTAGCAACTTATAATACTTAAGTATACATATATATGTAACTATGTATGGTGCCAGGTGGGTACCAGACTTATTGGGGGACCACTTCATACATTATCTGTCTAACCACTGTGCTGTACACCTGAAATAATATAATATTGAATGTCAACCGTATTGGAAAAAATAAATAAAATAAAAACAAAAGAGAAAAAAAATAAATATACATTAATATGTAAAATCACCAACAGGAAATAGTATAATAATTTGAAAAACACTCTTATTTCACTCTTAGTCTTCACATGCACCTTTGACATTGACTTGGTGACCTTCAGAGCCACTTTTTGAGTCGAGCAACACAGCTGTCCAAAGCAGCGTCAGCACTGCCATGAAAGCTGTTTGAGACAGAGTTTGGTCAGCATACGATGAAGCCCCTTTCTGAAGCCCTGACGTGGCATTCCTCACATGGACAGCAGAGCTGAACAGGCGCTCCGGAGGAGAAGACAGAAGACACTAAAAGTCAGGCTTGTTCAGGGACTTAGAAGACTTCACAAAATACATGCTGTTCAAACAGGAAAGCACTGACATAATTTATCGAATGCACAATCTTGGCATCGCAACAGAACTAGCTGAGCTGACCTCAAACGTGCTGGAGTACTTTTACCACCTTAGGAAACCCAGGTGGAAACTGGAAACAAAAACTCCAGCATCTATTCTCTAGGGATGCGTGGAAGTACACTTGGGGCTTGGAGACACAAAGAGTGGACCTACCACCACTAGCTGCATAAGTTATCTTCTATGCACTAGTTCCTTCATAAAATAAAGATAAAATGACAAATTACAAGTCGCAATCAAATGGCATACTGTATTAACACTTCTGGCCCAGTGACTGGCAGAAAACAAGCATATAATAAATTTACTTACTATTACCAATTTTATTATTCATTCATTCATTCCAGTAAATATCTACTAAGCACCTACTATGTATCAGAAACTGTACTATATCACAGTATTTCCACACTTTAGTTATTGGAATATCACATTAATTATTTTAGCCATTTCCTCAAATAATTTTTAGTGATACTTTCTTGGATTTTTCTTTTTTTATTGAGATATAATTGAGATGACGTTATATTCGTTTCAAGTGTACAATGCAATGATTCTATATTTATATATATTGCAAAATGGTCACCAAAATACATCCAGTTAACATCCATCTCCACACATACAGAAGCCCCCTTATCCACAGGGCATACACCCTAAGACCCTAAGGGGGCGCCTGAAACCGAGGATAGTACAGAACCTTATATATACTATTTTTTCCTATACATACATACATACATACAGACTTATGATAAATGGGAGATATCTGTAATAATCTCAACAATAAATAAAAATAAAAATATATAAAACTTTAAAAACAATCTATATGCACAGAAAGAAATTAACAACAATAAATAATAATAAAACAAAATAATTATAACAATAATAAAAGTTAAGTGAATGTGGTCTTTCTCTAAATATCTGAGTTTTCTGTAGTCACCCTTCTGTTCGTGGTGACATGAGATGACACTCTGCCTACGTGATGAGATGAAGCGAAGTGAAGGATGCCGGCAATGCGATGTAGCGTTAGGCTGTTAACGACCTTCTCCCAGCATCAGGAGGAGGGCCATGGCACTGTAATAATGCCATGTCTTCAGCCCACAAATTTAATGCCTCTTCCATCTCAACTAAGAACTTATCATGCACTGTGGCCATCACTTCTGAAGTTTGAGGCAAGACAGCAGAACTAGCACGAATTCTTTTTTTCCTCACAATCTCATAAATCTCATAGATAGAAGATTCATTCTCACCGTAGATCTTAGCAACCTCAGAAACAATTTTTTTCTTTTTTGATTAAGTAGAAAACTTTCACCCTTTTAAAATTTTTATTTATTGATTTTAGAGATAGAGGGAGAGAGAAAGAGAGAGGTCGATTTGTTGTTCCACTTATTTATCCTTTTAAAAGAAGCACTTTGTGGCATCTCTTGGGCATATCCAAATCACCGGCATCACTACTCTTACATTTGGGGGCCATTATTCAGTAAAATAAGAGTGAGTTGAACACAAGCACTGTGATACCAGGACAGTAGATGTGATCATGGAGACGGATACTAGGCGACTAACAGGCAGGCAGTGTACACAGTGTGGAGACACTGGACAAAGGGATGATTGGCGTCCTGGAAGGATGGAGCCTACAGCTCGAGGTGTCACCATGGTACCAGAAGGGTGTGCAATTTAAAATTGTTTATTTCTGGAATTTCCCATGTAAAATTGTGGACCGTGAAACTGTAGAAAGCTAAACAGCTGATAAGGGGCGACTATTATTTTGTGTGTGTGATAAAAACTTTCACTATTCACTGTCCTAGCTACTTTGAAGTTTAAATTTTTTAAATTGATTTACCTCAATACCTCCTTTGGCCCCTCTCTAAGCATCAAATCTTGAAATCGCAGGTTTCATGTGCTAGTTTAATTTTTTCTAATACACTTTAAACATCTTTCAATTAACAAGGTGCATGTTTATCCGTGAACCACCTAAAATCATCAGTAGTGGGCACATCTCACTTTGGAGACTATGAAGACAGTCTCTCTGTCCTCAAAGAGCTTTTCTCCCTGTGTCAAACAATTCTGCAACCACACAGGGCAGGCCAAGGCTGTTGATAAGAAGCATTTAGGGCCCAGCTCTCAGTGAGGCCAGTGAGACATCTGCCTGGCCTGATGGAGAGGCGGCCGCAGGGAAATGGTGCTGAGCGTGAGCAGGATTCTCCCGGCTGATGGGAGAGCGCGGGGTGCCCCTCAATGCATCTCAAAGTGGCCGGGTAATGCAATTACCTCACTCTAACAGAGCGCCTGCTGCGGCACCCCAAGAATCACATTATGCACGCAGCCCAGGCTCTGCTGAGAATACATTACTCCTAATGAAATAAACCCATACACTTGGGCATCACCTGGCTGTCGCACAGACAGTCCCCTTACTGCATCAGATCCTAGTCTTGCGGGCCACATACTGGGAACGAAGCACCACCCCCATCAGCCCAGTGAGGTGGAAGTCTGTGACAACGTGCACCGAAACTCTCCTCCCAGCCCCTCGCTGCAAGGAGAGGCGCTAACAAAGGCGAGGGCAGGCCACTCAGGGCTGCGCCTAGGGTCCCTCGTTCGAGGCCAGACAGGTTTTGAAGAGGGTGGCGCTGCCAGAAGCCTCCTTCAATCCCCCCCACTCAGGGGTGAAAGCAAGCCTTACAGCCAGTAAGGGGACTGCATCGCAGCAGGGAACACCCATGCCTTCGGGGCTCAGCGCCGTGGGAGACCCGCACCCTTCCCCAGGCCATCTGTCCATTCATTCAAGTATTCGCTGGGCAGCGTTATTTGCCACGCAGGGGGATAGGCTCTGGGGAAACACAAATGAATGAAACCCCATCGCTGCCCTCCTGCGGCTCACACTGTAGGAGTGACACACAGGGAAACGGGGTGACGAGTGCTAAAACAGAAATACCAGGTGCGGTGGGGCAGGCGGTGAAGTCAGAGTGGAGGGGCCCTCCGTTTCAGGGGGAAGGGAGCAGAGAGAGAAGAGCACAGGCGGCTGGGAATTGAAGGGATTGCCTTGGGGGGGGGCAGTGAAGGAGAAGTGAGGGTGCACTTTCCAAGAAGGAACCAGGGCAGAGGAACTGACCTTAGAAACAGCTGCAGAGTGGGCTGTTTGGCTAAACGGAGAGGCAGAGGCCAGATCATATGGGGCCTTCTAGGCCCTGCTAATGAGTTTGGGCTTTCTCTGCGGGGGGGGGGGGGGGGGGGGGCGGTCAGAGGGTAGGGGAAGAGCAGCTCTCAGTTCTGGATTTATGCTATTAATTTCTCCAGTTCTGTTTCACTTTTCTAGTGTCAGCCAGTCTCAAAGGGGTGGCTTTAGAAATTCTTGGGGAATTCACTGTACTGTTCAATGTTCATGGTTTGAAGACTTGGTTGCCAAGATGAATTGAAATTAGAGAGGTACAGGAACTTACAAAAGATGAAAAAAATGAAGAAGAGGTGGGTAAACGCTTTGATAAGGACACCCGCTTAGACGTCTGGGGCATGGGAAAGAGAGTCCCCTCAGTGGGTGCCTTCTGCAGGGCGCCTCAGCATGCGTGATAGCACTGCAAAGAAGTCTCTTACCCACAGGCTCTGTTTAGGAATTCAGGCTGACGACCGGGGCAGGCACTTTCGGCCTCACCTGTTATATTGTTTGTTTCTGTTGTCAGAGGGGAAAGGGTTTGGGGGCTGGGTGTAAAAGGTGAAGGGATTAAGAAGCACAAATTGGCAGTTAACGAACGGCCACAGGGATGTACGGCACAGGGAATATAGTCATAATATCGTGATAAATATGTATGGAGCCAGGTGGGCACTTGAAGCAGCGAGGGAGATCACGCTGTAAAGCGCATGATTTTCTAACCACTTGGCTGTACATCTGAAACTAACACAGAATAATATTGACTGTAAACTGCAATTTTTCAAATTAAAATATTTAAATTCTTAAAAAATCAGTGGCTTTTGTCCCCAAACTTGTTAAGGCCAGTTTTATACATCCTGTTGCAATGACCCAGTTTCTTTCAAAACTATACAAACTAGCAAAATACAAGAACAAAAAGAAAAAAGTTGCTTCTTCTATGACAACTAAATTAATCGCTTTGGGAAGCCTCCGTAAAGACGACGATCTAAAAAACACACTGAAGAACTGACCGCGCACCGTAAGGCACAATAGTTGAAACTATATGATGGGCGTGGTTTATTCAAGGAAGGCGAAGGCCACTGGTGTAGCCATACTTAGCCATGGCCTTGTTCTCACAGCAGTGTCTAAATGATGCATACCTAAGTTAAAATAAAATATTAAATTGTGCATAGTTTTTCTTTTATGATTTCTTTCTTTAATGTTTAACGACCCAGTTTAACACAGGAACTAGAGCACAGACTTTGATAATTTCGTGCATTCACTCCTGCCTGCCTGTGCGGCGTTTGGGTTACTTTAACCTTTCACCCTTCAGTTCCCTCCTGCACTAAACTGGGGAACAGTAGCACCCATCTCACAGAAGCATGGCAAGGGATATATCTGCTGAAGCTACAGAGTCTAAAAGCACAGCTTGGCCATAGCACTGAATAAGGTTATTCTGATTTTTATTACAATCATCATCATATTTGGGATGAGGCTGCAAGGAGCTCCCATTTCTACTTCCCATACTTCTCCTTTGTGGACCACAGATCCCCACTGAAGCTTTAGTGAAATCAGAGTCTGGTTTGGTTCTTTCCATTAGCCCATCAGTTTTTCAGCATGAATTTTCCAAGGTTTCAATGTTCTCGTTTTCAGTGTGTGTGTGTGTGTGTGTGTGTGTGTGTGTGTGTGTGCATGCACGTGTTAAGGACAGTTCAGCAAATAAATATAACAGAAAAGCTTTGTGTATTCAAATAAAACAATACCTCCTCTATTTTTAAAAGATGCACAACTAAGCAAAGCACATAGCCAGGTTTTTTTAATTTTTTTCCACACATAACCCTGGCATTCCTCCTGCCTCCCCCGCCCCACTATGCCTAACAGGATACTAGCTGGATGAAAACCAAGACCTGGGCACAGGCGCGCTCGGAGTCCACGGTCATCTTCAGCGAGCTTTGCTTTGGGGCTTCCTGACCAACCGCCCCTAAGCCAGGGGAGTGACACTTTGTGGCTCTTCATCAAGCATTTAGACTCAAGAGCAGAGAGAGCACAGCCCCAGACTTGTGCAAGAAACGTCCTCAGCCCAAGCTTTCACTCCTCCCAGACAGTTATCTTTTATCCCAATTTGCTGTGGTTGAGCATTTCCCAGTGTTCCAAGGAATTCGTGTCTCCCCATCAAACACACAAAAAAGAACAAAATACTTGCACTGCCACCCAAATACTTCGGGGTCTGACGATAGTATTTGCCTCAATTGCTACCATCGGTCATTAAACCTGCTAATTGCAAATCTCTTTTGTTCCCAGGGAAAGGAAAATTATTGAGACAGCTCCAGTCCCTTGTGCGATTCCTGGAAGGGCGTGTTTACCTCGTGTCTCACGTTAGGCTTCCTAAGTCAAATCCCCTGGTTAGCTCTGTATGGTCGTAAACAAATTAACTGATCTCTTTAAACCTCAGTGTCTGGACTGTAAAATGCAGAAATCGTAAGAGCATGGACCTCAATGCGTTACTGTGAGGACCAAAGAAGTTAACACATACTGAGTACTACGCCCAGGGACCTTCAGTGGGAAAATAACTGACATTCTGCGGGCTCAATACATGTTTATTATTTCTACTACTGCGACAACTACTACTGAGGGATAAAATACTTCTGGAGGCTCCGAATATTCCAGATTGACTATCCACATGGGTCAATTTCATCCCGTAAGTTTTCAGCTCGCCACTCTGAGGATATCACAATCACAAGGGAGGCAGCCATCACTCTCTGGTCTCCAAACAGGGGAGGGCAGTGCTGTTTATAAAATTTAACTATACTGTGGGTGCCATTAAATTAAAGTAAAAGCATCTGTAAATCTGAAGCAGCTGCTCCCATTTCATAATTTTAAAAAGAAACTATAGCTATAACTATGCAGGTGCCAGGTGAGGACTAGACTTATAGAAGGGGTCACTTCTTAAGTTATATAAAAGTTTAACCACTATGCTGTACACCTGAAACTAATATAATATTGAATGTCCCCTGTAATTAAAAAATAAAAGAATAAAAGAAACTATAGTTGCACTCTCTAAATTCTGATCTACTACCTGGTAAGGAAACCTTTTGGTGGGTTTAGTATTTTCACGTCCCATCCCAGGTGACAATCTAAGGCTCATTCATGTGACAGGGGCCCCAAGACCACCACAGTGACACTGCACACCTATAACTTACGACACTGCCAAAAGTCGGAGTTTGGCAGAAATTTTCTGTTGGCAAAAGTTGAGATTTATGAATGGTTACGTCTAGCAGCAGATGGATGTATAGGAATCTGGCCCATTAATGCCAATGTCCCTTTTAATGTTAGTATATTTGACATTTCCGCTTTTAGTTTTCTACTCATCTTGCATCTCATCAAAGCCATATAAAATGAAACCCCAAATATTCCCACTCACTTCCACCACCAATTCAAAATCAGGCGTTGTCAGTTTTCTCAGGGTCCTAAACAGGCCCTGCAGACGGGCCAGAGCTCCAGGCCGTGCTTTCAGTACCTTTTCCCTTCACCCTTTCACGTGTCCAGCCTGACTCATTACCAGCTCTTACCTCCCCTACTCACTTTTCAACTTAAGGCCACTGGCAGAAGGAGAGTTATTAAAGACTGCTTAGGAGGGATAAGTGTGACAGCTTTTCTTAAGAATCTAATCAAGTCTCCTTCGCCTTGTCACTTCCCATCAGAGAGTTGCCACCGTGTTTTTACAGTGAGGTCCGGTGCAGGCTCCCAGCGCAGGCTCCTCTAGCACTGGCCCACATGCATTCTCTAAGAACAAGATCAAGACAGAGAACTTTCTCTTCTTCTCTCCTCCGATGTGCCTATTCTAAAAACTGAGACTGCGAATGGTATTCCATCTTGAGGACTTTTAGATGCAGTGAGCAAACTGAACTAAGCGTGGCCTTGGCTTCCTCCCACAGGAAGGGGCAGCTCCTGAATCTCTGAATGGATGAAGCTGAGGGACAGCAATCTGACTGGACAGGGAGCTTAGGGGACTACCTTGAAGCTGCATTAGAAGTCACTTTCATGTTTACTTCGATTGTATATGTTTAATCAGGGTGACAAGTGGGAACCACGGAGGCTGATGGACACCACTGATGAGGCTAAGCATCCGTCCAGCAGCCTTTTTGGCTCAGCCACTGTGCACAGGGACGGGCCACATGTGGAAGCAAAAGTTCCCAACCCTGTTAACACAAACAACCAAGTCAAATGTACTTCCCTTCGCCTTGCTGTGGGTCGATCAGATAGCCTGAGCTCAGAGAGAGCAGCCTGCACATGTTTCTGTGAGCCACCCAGCCGAGTGCCTGGCTGCCAGCAGGCTCTTGATAAACATTTGCCCAATGAACCGGCACTGGGGTCTCAGCAGAAATCTGCGGCAAATGGTTTTAACAACATATACGTCTGGGAGCTTTAAAGGTTATATAAGCTGTGCATGTTCCTAGCAGAAAGATATGAAAATGCTTATTAACAGAAAACAGAGAAGAGAAATCATCCTTTAAGATTTAAAAGTCATTCTTGTTAATACTTTGTACTATTAGAAGTGATTCGACTTTTCTAATATCTGTATTGTTTTGTTTTTAAAATGCAGCTAAATCTGTATTCCTTGCATAGTTTTTAAGGCTATCATTTTTAAAAACACCCTCTGCCACTTTGGGTGGCCACCCTGCCCGTCTCCATACACCCATATTTATATGTGTATTTGCAGTTGTTTCCATCTCTATCTTTGAAACACAACCTGTTCTTTATGAAATAATATAAACTGCTTTTAATTTCACTAAATAAAATTGTAGTACATAACTTTTAATGCCTTCAAAGTATTTCTTGGAGTGAAGCTTTCATTATTAATCATTTTTGGACAATTCTTGGATATTTAGGGTCTGGATTACAAGTAATTCCATGGTGAATATCTTATCCATATCTCTTTCCCATGCACCTCTAAATATGTTTTCAACATACTTCCTAGAAGTAGAATGTCTGGACGTCTGGATGAAAAGATGGGAAAAATATGAAGGACAATAATCCTTTTACTGAGTGCTTACTATGTGCCAGGTATTTACTAATAACTCAGCAGCCTTTACAACAATCAGTGAGTTAGAAACTACAACTGTCTCCACTTTACAGATGGGGAGACTAAGTCTCTGAGAGACTGGCATCTCAAGAGCCTCAGGCGAGTCTCAGAAGACCAAACTGCCCTGGCCTGCCCACATTCAAACCAATCAATAGCAAGGAAGATGACATTATGTGACTGATTTGGGAAAGGTCAACCTCCAATGGACATCAGGAAATCAATCACAATGCACCCTACACTGCTATTTAAAAAGATCAAGACGCCACGACTGCAGTCCTGTGAGGATGTGTGCGCCTTGGCACTGTGCAGAGTGCACTCTCCCACTAATGGGCATTATGTGGAGGCAGGAGCAAGGGAAGGGGAAAGAAACCCTGAAGTCTTTCCTCCTGAGTGCCTTTAAGTTTTGGTAATTTACAATTTTCACCAACCAATTCAGCATTAACTCCTCACAGCCACATAAAATGGGAAATGGAAAAAAATAAGCCAAATCAATGAGCTTGACTCTAAGTTCATGCATCTCCTCTGTATATTGGAGAGGTGGGGCCTATGAGTCAGACTTTAACATTCACTTTTAATCATAAGATGACAAGTATTGTTTAAAAACAAAACGTGTGTTTCTGCTGGCTTAAGACAAAGGACATTTGGGAAGGAAGAAAAAATTTCATAAAAGACCAGAAAAGATTTCACAAATTATTTCTTAACTATACACAATGATACCATGCAGAACTAAAAATAAATTAAGCTGCACTGTACACAAAGTTTCCTGTCCTCTCTCCTCCCACTCTTCTTCTGCTTCCATATCTCTGGTAAGTTCCCAAGGAGACAAACTCTCCTTGATAACTGTGTCTTCCATATTCCACGAACCACACCCCAAAATTGCCATTTCTCTAAGGGGTTCCTTGGAGGCTCTTGAACTTAGGGTCAGCATGTGAGTTATTTAAAAAGCCACAGCTTTGCAGATTGGCTAAACAGATGTGTAGCCTCCCGGATATGCCTTGGAGGTCTATTCTGCCATCTGTAGCCAGACCTTTAGAGGATTAAGTACTAATATTTTGGCCCAAAAACAGTAACAGAAGTTTGTCTGGTCTCAAGCCTCTGTCATCAGGATTACAAATTGACCTGGCCCACATCCCAGTCTAACAAGGGGCGGAAGACTCCAATGTTAACGACCATTCAAAATGTTGGTTCAAAATGAATTAACAACTTCATTCAAAATATGCCAGGAACGTGTCAACCCACATTAAACCTCCTGGGCTTCATAAGCAATCGGCTTGGCTTCGAACCTCTATTATCTTTTCTGTCTGAAAAAACGCAGAGGAGATATAAACGCACTAGGTGTCCAGTCAAGAGGATGTTACTACCAGCGAGTATCTTCCCTCCTGGAGTCGTAGGATGTATTGATCACAAGTTTCAGATGGGGGTGCTCTAAGAGTATATGAAGCGCTTTGGGCAGCTGGCACAGAACCATCCCTTAAACACAGCCACGGAGCAGAATGTATTGATTCCTTCCAACATTTCACCGCCTCTCGTGACTAACTCGTTAGTTTCAGAGAAGAGGCAGCATGAAATGTGTTGAGAAATGCGACAGTTCATCACAGCAGGCAGAGGTGAGCACAGGGATCAGATAAGCCCCTGTTAGATCCCAACGGCATTCACAATCTCTGTGACTTTGGCCTGTTACCTACTCTGGCTCTAAGTCTTCCCTCCTGAGAAAAAAGGGCAATAAGGCCTCTGTCAAAGGCCTTGTGTCAGGACCCAGTGACCCCCATGTGAACACTGCCCAGTGCCGGGTAGTGCCAAACACTTAATTCCCTTTCCTATTAAAAACTAAAGGGAGATGGGAGAGGCTGTGACACTCTGCCCTTGTTTGCTTTCACTACTTTTCTTCTATATCAAGTTGTTGTTTTTCTCTCACCCTAGCCCACCCCCAAAACTGAGGATAGAGGCAGGTTTATTTATCTTTGTGTCTGACTAGGTTTTCCCATTGAGTTGAATGGACCTCAACACAATAGATGATAGAGATGATAGATGATAGATGATAGATAGATAGATAGATAGATAGATAGATAGATAGATAGATAGATAGATAGATAGATATAGGTATACAGATATCAATATCGTTAGATAGTTATATTTCTCCACAAATGATAGGTGAGGACATTGTCAGTCAGATGAGTGCAAGATGGGATTCACCAAGAGCCCAGACCCCCAGCAAATGGAAGTTGAGTTTCCTGTTGAGGCGACACCAGCCTGGACTATCTGGATGCCCCAGTGATTGGAGCGGCCCAGTCACAAGAATAAACACCTGCCCACCAGCCTCAGGCAGGCTAAATTCTGCCTGGTTCAAATTAGAACCTGCCCACTGAGTCAACAGAAATAGCACCGAGGGACAGCACATTTCCAGCATCCACGCTTACCTGACCGGTTGGCGGTGGCCATTCTTGGCGCACTGTATGTGAAGCTATAAATGAGAACCATCTCAAGTGCGGGACCAGAATGGGAGCATGTATTTTAAATGGCACAGGCCTGGGGGTGGGCTTCTATGATAGAAAGAAAGAGGTCAATGTCCTGGGCAAGCAGAACAAAGGTAATTAAAATGTCAGAGAACCTAACTGCTGCCTCTAGCCATTACTAATGCTGCCCTGGTTCCCCATGTAACCTGTATCATATATTATCCTTTCAAGCTAATAGGTGCACAGCAGGGGGTCTGTGGGACAGGAAGAGTCTGTGTAAGAGCCCAGGCAGGCAGACCACCTGTCAGCACGACTAGTGTGCTGGTTAACACACAGCTGTTCCCTCCTTGGCATGGCAAATGCATCCAATACATCACCTCTGTTCAGCCACAGCATGACTAGGCCAAGATCAGCAATGCACCTTGATCCCCAATGATCTCTGGGGCTCTCCACATCCCTGAATGTCTGGTAGGCGACCTTCCCAGCTGGGAAGTACAGAAGGAAGTCAGTAGCAGCAGCAGTCGCCGCAGCACCAACATTCATGGCTGGGGCTGTCCCGTGAACTCACCTTAACATAAATAAGTTCTTAAAATGGACTCAAATCTCTTCAGCATTAATATATTGAGTGCTGGAAGTTGGCATTATATACCAGTGTTGAGAAATAGGAGAACTGGGTTCCGATTCTGCCCCCACCACAGGCAAACAGCGTAATCTTGGGGAAGTTACTCAACCTCTCTAAGTCGTAGGGGCTTCATTTAAAAGGATATTGCCTATAAAATAAAATAATGCAGACTGGGCAATTCGCACACAGTTTGGCACATAAGAAATTCTCAATAAATAATTATTATTCTAAAAGTACTGGGTGGATGCTGGGGGGTTAGATCTATAGGATACAAGATGCTGCCACCATTCTCAAGGGGTTTAGTGGAGGATTCCAAAGATGGACAGAATTTCAAGAGATGGTGATGAGAGGAAAGGGCACCTTGCATGCGGAGAAAATAGCACAAGCAAAGGCACGGACAGCATTATCCACCGTGGCCAAGACATGGGGAAAACCAAAGTGTCCTTCACTAGACAACTGGATAAAGGGGACGTGGTACATACAAACAATGGAATAATACTCAGCCGTAAGAAAAGGTGAAATGCTGCCATTTGTGACAATGTGGATGGATCTTGAGAATATCGTGTTAAGTGAAATAAGCCAGGCAGAAAAAGTTAGGAACCATATGATTTCACTCATATGTAGGATGTAAAACTGAAAGCAACAAATGAAACAACAATAAAAACAAACAAAAACCCATAGACACAGACAAGAGTGCGGTGGCTACCAGAGAGAAGCAGGGCAGGGGGGCAGTAAAGGGTCAAGGGGGTCAAATCCATGGTGACAAGAGATGATCTGACTTTGGGTGATGGGCACACAATGTAATATACAGATGGTGTATCTTAGAAACGTGCATTTGAAACCTATATAATCTAATTAACCATTGTCACCCCAATAAATTTAATTTTTTAAAAAGGCATGAGAAGTAATGATTGAGCAACACAAGTAGACTTGTGCGGCTGGTGTGTGAGTGTGGATATGGCCAGAAAGGGGGGCTGAAGTCTGATTAGAAGCCTCTGGGTCCCACACTAAGGGCTTATTCTGTAAGAAGTAAAAAGCCATCACGCATTTCATGGTAAAGGAATTACCTGCCTAGATGAGATCAGAGAAGACAGAATTTTTCTTTGGCTCTGGTATGTGTTAAGAAAATCTATGTAATTGAATAGGTTTGCCTACGACACAGCAAGGAAATTCCCAGAAGGGAGAAACTCTGACCTCCATAAATAACAGCTGGAGTGTCCAATCATATTTTGGGGCCTTTTGAAAGGTGTGTTAGCAAAATCCTGAGGGGAAGTGGAGTTGCAGGTGAGATTCATTAATGCTAACAATTGCCCTAAACCACCAGGTAAACCCAAGGTAGGTCCCCACAGCCCAAGTCAAGCAGCGAATTGAGGAAGTAATGTGAGCACTTCAGGCCAAGGGAAAGTCACTTGGTCCTCAAAGCTCATATCTGTGAGGAATTTGACAACCCACTGCATGGCAAAGTCAGTCCCAGTAGCAATCACGGCATACGGTGTGGACTTACTCCACCTGGAGCAGCAGCAGTCAGAGGTGGGGAAGCACAGAGGGTAGATAAGACTTGAAGTACCTGGGGTTCTAGGTGGGGGCAGGGGGGGTGGCTCTAGTGGGAACTCCTATCAGAGCAGCCAGGGCTGCAAAAGCACAAACTGCTATGACTTCCCCTTCCCAGAAGTTTCTGGCCCAACCAAGTACTCACAATGCTTTAGAAGGAAGGATGAGCTGCTGCACTCTCTGCTCCAGGCTTAGGAGAGTGCAACACTTGAATCCAGTTATAAACTCCCAGCAAGGGGCGGACTGTAGCTACACATGACTCTATAATCATTACCTACGGTTGATGTAGTGATTATAGCGACACAGCAGATTTCTTGGGATGTCTGTTTTGGCTTACAATAAATTTTATTTCTTGCAGAACTATACTGACCACCTGTATTAGTTTGCTAGGGCTGCTATAACAAAACACTACTAACTAGATGGCTTAAACGACAGAAATTTAGTCTCACAGTTCTAGAATCCAAAAGTCAATGATTAAGGTGTGAGCAGCTTTGTTTTCTCCTGAGGCCTCTCTCCTTGGCTTGTAGGTGGCCACCTTCTTTCTACGTCCTCAGACATTCTTTCCTTGGTGCACATGTGCCCCTAGTTTCTCACTGTGTGCTCAAATCTCCTCTCCTTGTAAGGACACCAATGGGATCAGATTAGGGCCTGCCTACCAACCTCATTTTACCTTAATTATCTCTTTAAAAGCCCTGAAGAGAATCATATTCTGAGGTGCTGGGGCTTAGGACTTCAACATAAGAATTTTGGGTGGGACACCAGGCATCCTATAACACCACCCATGCTGGTAGGTCTTTCTACCAAGTCATTCTTGCCCTACCTTGAGGTACAGTTTATTAAATGAAGGTGAACCCCTTGCCCCAAGAGAAACATAGCAATCTCCCCCCTGGGAACTTGGGATTGGAATTAAGAGATGGCCCATCACTTTGATCTCCTGCTCTCAGGAGCTCTAAATGCAGAGTTTCACACATGCCAGGTGAACCAGACAGAGTAGGTGACCAGGAGTTAAAAATGAGGTCTACTAGCCCAGAAAAGCAGAGCTCAGGGAAAAAAAAAAAAAAAAGATATTTAGAGTGTCTTAGAGGTTTCTGTCCCAGTACCTCAAGAGAACCTTTGGCCTTCTTGCTCTGTGAGATCCATCTGCTATGGTTAAGGGAGGCAGCCACGAGGTGGTGGTCATGGTGGTCGTGGTGTTGGGAAGGATGGTGATGCTGATCCAGACAATCCCAGACTGACTGCTGACGGGTTGCTCCTGCCCATTAGGAAAACCGGATTAACCCCCTGCCTTTCCTCTAGTTCATGACCCCCCTTCTCAACATGAAAACTCACCCTCTCCATGAAGAGCAATTAACCCAGGTTCTTCCCTTCCCCGCTCCAGGCTGGGCAGCTCAAATTCCTTTAGCCTTTCCTCAGAAGGAACGTTTTTTGTTCTTTTGAGCCCTGGCTGCTTCTTTGCTTTCTCATATCCCTTTTAAGGGTCGTTGACCACATCTGGACACTCCCATCGTGAAGGTCAGACCAAAGCTGAGCACAGTGGAAAAATTACTTACTGACTCTGTGCAACATGTCCTTCAGGCTGCCTTTCAAGGTCCTGTGCCCTTTCCCTCCCCCACAACAGTAACACTCACACTGTCAGGACTTCAACATAAGACTTTTGGGTGGGACACCATGCAAAGTGAAAGCTGTTCACTTTCAGCTTATATTTAGCTGTGACACCCTGGTCTTCTTTTGTTCTGCCTAAACTAAGTCCGTTTTTGTCCTCACATAATTTGCTTTGTTACTTTTTTACTGTGAGGCATTTAATTTAGGTCTTTCATTTCCTCTTTTATTTTTCTTTTGAAGACCAGAAAAATGTAGACCAAAAATAAAAAGGGGGATAGGTTACATCGCCTGGGAGTGGTAAACTGACAGCTATGGGCCAGTTACCGCCCATCGGTGTACGTTCTGTGGTGGGATATTCTTAAGCGTGCTTAGGGCTGTAATGCCTTCATGCCAAGTGGCCTGCAGCCTCCAATTGCCTCGCTCTGCCTTTTGTCTTATGTTTCCAGGCCTCTAAAGGCATCTGAGGTTAGACTCCAAGTCCAACCAACTCACCTAACACAGAAGGTGGGAGCTGGAGAGTTGAAATGACTTCCCGGGGTCCCAGAGCTACTTAATGGAGATCTTGAACCCCAGCCGGAGCTCATTTCCCATCCAGCCCAGCCCTTCCGTCAGCATGCTTATCTGCTCATTCTAATGGCCAAGAGAATAGAAGAGTGAAGTCATGAAGAGTTTGGGGTATTTTCCAACTGATTTTGGTGACCACCGAAGAGCAAAAAAGGCTCCATCACTTTTGAAACTTTTATTTATTTATTTTTTAATCCTCACCTAAGGATATTTTTTCCACTGCTTTTTGGTTGCCTCCCACACATGCCCCAGACCGGGGCCGGGGACCGAGCCTGCAGCCAAGGTGCACGCCCTTGACTAGAATCGAACCTGAGACCCGTCAGTCCTCGGGCCGACACTAAGCACTGAGCCAAACCTGCTAGAGCTGAAGCTTATTTTACAAGAGGCCCAAGCTTGGGCCGTTCCCATTAACCTCACAAAGGCCACACAGAGGCCCAGAGCTCTACTTCCGTCTTTAAATAACCCCTCTACCCGGAGGTCCCAGAGAATCTTAAAAGTTCTGTGTTTTTGTTTCAGGTCTTTGATCCACTTTGAGTTAATTTTTGTGTATGGTAACAAATAACGGTCTAGTTTCATTCTTCTGCATGTGGCTTTCTAATTTTTCCAGTGCCATTTAATAATAATAATAATAAAAAGACATCATACCACCCCCAAATGTGCTGAGATTTTAACAAATCATGATGGATTTAACATACCTCTCAAGGGCCTGTAAAACACGGCTGTACAGCCGCTGTAAAGGCAGAATCCCTTCCAAGGCAGGTGACCAAGTCAGTGGAAGCCTAGAGAGCTTGCATCTGAAATATAGTTCCAGTGCCACCCGCGGAAAAAAATGGATCCATCCCAGAAAGCCAGCCCCCTGCTGTGCAGAGAAAGTTGGCCTGCAGTCCGAGGTTTGCTCTCCCGGAAAAGTCCATCAGGATGCTAACGACCAGCAACCACATGCCCTGTGAAAGAGGCACGAACGCTCCAATGATGCCAGTCATATGCCCGAATATTAAAACAGGACAGCGGGGAGCCAGATGAGTGATCCACGGAGGTGATGAGAGTTCCCCTCTACAATATGGAAATGTTTCCATAGCCCACCATATGCCACTGCTCATCCATAGACAGCGTTTCTTTCCCACTGGTCAGAGCCAGCCCAAAGGGACCCGAATGAAAAGAGACAGGACGATGCAGAAGAGCGCGGCGGGCGAGCTTTGTAATCATTCAGCCTGTATCGCACACAAAAACGCTCCCCTCCCCACGCAGCTGCAGCCTAACCTCACGTCGTTTTAGAACAGATTTTCTACACCGGGGTAATTGCTTTTACTAGATATGAGAACCTCAGACCCAGAATCAGAAAAACAAGCTGTCCTACAGTAAACTTATTCTTTCCTTGACACTGTATTTGAAGTGTCATAATAAGTACACAGGAAGCTAGAGTCGTGTGAGCCGATTCTAACCAGAAAGACAAGCCAGTGGGGGAAGACTTATGAATTTGTTAACAGGCCCAGAAATAGCCTGGGAGTAAGTAAAGCTGCGGCCCACAAACACGTTTCCACTCTGCGTGCGCATCTTCGGCACCGAGGGCCCCCTTCCACTCCCCGCATAAGCCTCCTTGCACTCGGGGCATCCTCGGCACGCGGCCTCTGACGGCCACATTCTTGCTCTGAACCCATTCCTCTTTCTGTCCCCCACGTCCCTTCTCCCTCTGCATCTTTTCCTTCTTCCTCACGCCCCCAGAGTCCTTCCAAATCCACACTGCCACCACGACGGTGCTGGTGGGGTCCCAGCCCTTGACCACTGTCACACTAAGGCTGCCTGTCTCTTCGTGTTTTGTGTGGTGAGGAGTGTGCTTTGGGGTCAGGAAGCCTGCGTTGGTGGCTCTTCTGCCTCTAGCCGTGTGCTCTTAGACAAGCCACTGAAGCGGTCTGTGCCCCACCTCCCTCATTTTTAAAATGAGAAAGTAATAAATATACCACATAGCTTTTGTGTAAAGATTAAGTGAGTGCTTGGAAGTGTCGGTGTTCAGTAAATGAAACCTATCATTATTATTAGAGATGCCAACAAGAAAATCAAATAAAGCGAAAAGTGAAATAAAGAAATGATTTTGAGATTTATTGTTTTCATCTCTATGAACCCTAAAAGTATCTAAAACTTCAAAAGCTGCTACATTAAAGATTAAAAAAAAAAATACGTTCTTGATGGCAAGTTTCTGGGCACTTTGTTGCCAAGGGGAAGCATCAAGATACTTTCTTATTCACTGAGCGATTCATGAATGGGCACATTCTATGTTGCTAAAAGTGACCGAGCTTAGTAAAGACGTCCTGTTCACTGGGTCAGGACTGTATTGTGCATGTAAATTTTTTTTAAGCAGAGATGGATTCCTAATCTACTCATAGGCCAGGATTTTCCAAGCATGTATTATGTACGTAGAATTGTGCTAGAAACAAAGAAAGATACAAGCAGAACATAACTTCTGCCTAATAGCCCCACAAGGAGGTTAGAGTCAAGACACACACTCTCGTCCAGTTTAAGAATTCACCGTCTCTCTTCTTACCTGTTTAAATAACCTACAACTGATCTTACCTCTGATCTTACTCCCTGTCAGTTCAGTCTCCATGGAGCTCTGATCAAATCATCTCTCTGCTTAAAATTCTTCAGAAAAAAATTCCGCCCCTTCTCGCATTGCTTTCAAGATCCTTCACCATCTGCCTGATTCTGTCTTCCTTGCTCTTCACAGCCTTCCCTCGTCACCATGCACCCTGGTCCAACTCCCCCCATTTCTGGAGCATGGTTTGTCCTTGCTCTGTGCCTGCTAGGTATTCCACTTGGTATATGGTTCTCCTCTTATCCTAGCACACTTCTGTTCAGGGTTTGAGACGGAGTATCTAATAGTGTAAAATGCTCCGGGGAGATTCTGCTGCACCCAGACACGCCGCATATTAACGATGAGCCCAGATAGCTACGCCTTTCACCATCCTGGGTTTGAGAGCACACCCATGTCGGGTCCCCCAGAGTGGGATATATCTCTTTCCTCTCACATCCCCTGTAATTACCATGATGTCTGCCATGGATTGAATGATCAATAAGTATTCACTGCATGACTGAATGTAGAAAGTCAATGATAACTTACATATCACATATATATAATAAATCACATCGCAAAATACAGCGTGCATGACAAGATGCTCCCTGCTACATTCTCTCAGGGAAACGGTACAAAGTAATCCGTGCCCTGTTAAATAGTATAACTGCTACACTGTAAAACTTAGCAACAGCGTTCAGGACAGGAAATGATCCGAGAAAAGAGACACACAGTGTGACAGTGAAAGGGGTGTTCTGTGATGCCAGGCGTGCAATACCTAGGCTGCTTTGGCAAAGGAGGAACCAACTACATCGGGGACCCAACAGGCGTACTTCCCGACACTTTCCGAATGAATGAACCCATATCTTCTTTGATTCAATGTTCTTCCATTGGGAGGCTGCGACTGTTCTGTAACAATGCGAGAACGGGCTCAGGGCACGACTGAGTGTGGCCGATGGTTCATTAAAGTCAACCACAGGCACCAGGCTCGACTGGCTTGGAAGCACTGCCATCATATTGATCACGAAAGGCTCTGTATTGATTGGCTCACGGGCTGCCACGAATGACTGCTGACCAGGTGGCATCCCTTCATTTCTCCATGTACAATAAAACTTAATTTCGTGCTGACAATACCAGCTTTATAGGTTTCTCATTTTTCTTGCGAGACAGATAAATACATGTCATTGTATTTTTTGTCGTCGTAAAAAATGAAATTCTAATTCTTGTATTATGCTTAGTTGCAAATACTTTTCCTTCCCATTTAAGTTCTCCCAAAACCCTCTGTCTCTTTCTATTATTCTAATCCCAGAACACGCGCATATCCAAAATAGAAGGCCAAGCGATGTGGTTGTAAGAAACAAAATTTACCACCCTCAATATTTGCACAGTTGAAAAAAACAGGACACTTTTTACTTTCAGTAGAGGATTCTAATGCATCAGATAACCCACTGACATGTGAATGCTCTGGTCCTAGAAAATGAATTTCTTGAAAGGAGGACATTGTATTTGATTACACATTTTCCAGTGTCGCTCTCCACACAGGTGTGGATCTATCCTAACTGAGCGTCAGGGAGGGCACACAGTGTCGTGGTCAGGATCAGCCGTGTGGCTTCAAACAAGCTACAGAACCTCCCTAATCCTCTTATCTAATCAGTAAAATGAGAATAATAGTATTATAGTAATGTCAACATCAGAGGCTTTTATAAAAATTACATAATATAATTTATGTGAAATGCTTAGTATACCATTTCTTGGCTACTGTTTTTATCAACATTGCCTGAACTCAATATAAAACACAACCAACCTGTTTCACTTCAGTACACAGAACTGCCCCACTTCCTCCCGTGAAAAGGCACTTTCAAGCAGGCACAGCCCCGGGTGAATAAAAATCTGAAAACGCCCCCGTTTGCCCAGCATTTCCCCATCCCCATGTCCCTGTGCCTTCTGTCACTGTGCACTGCTGTGTGACCGTGGTCTCGTGACCAGACTTCTCTTCCGGGCCTTCTCCCTGCTAACCCACAGCCAGCGATGGGATTCTCCTTCTACCTTGTTGTACAGAAAGCAAATAAAAGCCATTCCCTTGCCCTCACAGGCCCACTGCTTTCCAATGAGCCAACGTCCAACTCTGAAGGACAGAGCCTTGGCCTTCAAAGGAAGCCAGTGGAGGTCCCAAAGGAGACTCGGATACACATCTCTCTGTTTAAGATCTAATTGTCCTAAAGCAGTAAAAGGTAAGCACCAAGTTTTCACATTAAAATAAAAAGCAGATTATATAATGTATCTGACATAAAGGGACCTGGACTTCCTAGCCAGCCTCCAGTTTTATTGAGTGGAATACCTCTCAAAGGCATGATCAGCAATATTGCCCCCCAAGCACAGGGTAATAGCTGACTTGTTTCTGCAATTACGTGTCTGTCTGAGCACTTTATTCAGACAATACACAAAAAATAAAGTGATAAAACTAATGGTGGATGTAACTAATTCTCCTCTCAAACCTAGAGGGCAGCTGGTACAGTCAGGCAGGCGGCAAAAGAGAAACAAATCCACTGTGAGACAATTCTACTTCTGGGCATTTATCCCAAAAAACTCTGCTGGCCTCACCCTGACGACTCTCTGAGACCCAGACCCAACACGAAGGTGTGTAAGTACCCAGCGGGAGGGCAGCTGGACTTGGTGTACCTGAAACATTGGCTGCGTGGCCTCAGGTGCAGCACTGGCACGGAGTTTGAACCTGTGTCAGTCTGGTGAATAGCACTTGCCCCTACCTGGTGACTCACTGAGAACCTACCTCATGCAACTTGAGTACTGCCAGAGGCTCTTTCAGTGACTGAGCCTAACAGGCAGAGGCAGGTGGAAGTGGGTCTCAGGGTACCTTGGGACTATTGCTGGCCTGCCCCCAGGCCTGGTGCTTCTACAAACTGTCCTTGGTGTGCAGCCTGGTCCTTCCCACATGCACCCAGGCCCAGCAGAGGCAGCCACAAACTGGATTGCTTTTAGCTCCAAACAGGTTGTCCAGGGCTAGTAACAGCTAGTGTCTGATATTAGCCTATACCAGAATCCCTGCCAAGAGGCCCAGAACCAACACACCCAGTGGCTAGCTTCAGACAACATCATAGCAGGAGCCAATAAGCTTCAAGTGGCATATCCAAAGGGGGATCTAGGCAGGCACCAGCCTCTGCTGAGGCAAATTACCCTTCGTGTGGTCAGCACCTGCACAGCAGCTCACATGCCATGGTTGGGGCTGAGCTTCACAGTCAACCAGCCTGAGGGCCAATCCCATGTACAAATAGGCCAATAGCAATCACAACTCAATTACAACAGGAGGGCCCACATAACACACACAAGGGACATCCCAGCTCAGGAGATCAAGGAGCCTGTACCACTGGGTCCCTCAGGACACCTACTACATAAGGTTACCCCACAATAACTCGGTATCATAGCAGATCTATCTAATATATAAAAAATACAAAGAGGCACCCAAAATGGAAAGTCAAAGAAACATGCTCCAAACAAAAGAACAGGAGAATTCTCCAGAAAAATAAGGACATGAAATAGAGGCAAGCTACTTATCAGATACAGAGTTGAAAGCAATGGTCATACGGATGCTCACCAACATGAAAAAAGGACACAGGCCTAGACAAAAGAGCCAGTCAGGCCCCTGGCCAGGTGGCTCAATTGGTTGGAGTGTCATCCCATACACCAAAAAGGTTGTGGGTTCAATTCCCAGTCAGGGCACATACCTAAATTATGGGATCGATTCCCAGTCAGGGCACCTACGGGAAGCAACTGATCGACGTTTTCCTCTCTCTCTCTAAAAATAAATAAAAACATATCCTGAGCCATCCGGCCAGGGCCACTTGCATTTTTAAACACCAATACTAAACTATAAGAAAGGGAAACTATGAAAATAATTGCATCACAAATAAAATACCTAGGAATAAATTTAACCAAGGATATAAAAGGCCTGTACTCAGAAAATTATAAGACACTGAAGAAAGGAATTGACGATGATACACAAATAAGTGGAAGCATATACCATGTTCATGGACAGGAAGAATTGACATCATTAAAATGTCCACATTACTCAAAGCAATCTATAGATTGAATACCACTCCTATCAAGATACCAATGGGATATTTCACAGAACTAGGACAAATATTCCAAAACTTTATATGGAACCACAAAAGACCTCAAACAGCCACAGCAATCCTGAGAAAGGGGAACAGAATTGGACGAATCGTGCTACCTGATATAAAACTATACTACAAGGCCATAGGAATCAAAGCAGCATGATATTGGCATAAAAATGGACATATGGATCAATGGAACAGAATAGAGAGCCCAGAAATAAACCTACGCCTTTATGGTCAATTAATATTTGACAAAGGAGGCAAGAACATGCAATGAGGTAAAGAGAGTCTATTCAATAAATTGTGTTGGGAAAATTGGGCAGATACGTGGAAATAAATAAAACTAGAACACCTCTTTACACTAAAAATAAGAATATACTCAAAATGGATTAAAGACTTAAATGTTAGTAGGAATAAAAATTCTAGAAGAAAACATAGGCAGTAAAATCTCAGACATTCCTCTTAGCAATATTTATTCTGATATATCTCTCAGGAAGTGGAAACAAAAGAAAAAATATACACATGGGACTACACCAAACTAAAAATATTTTGCACAGCAAAGGCAACCATCAACAAAATGAAAAGACAATGCACCAAATGGGAGAACATATTCACCAGTGATACATCTGATAAGGTGTTCATATCCAAAATTTATAAAGAACTTATAAAACTCAACACCATAAAAACCCCAAACAACCCTATTTAAAAATGGGCCAAGAGAATCCTCTTGTACTGTTGATGGGACTTCAGCTACCATGAAAAACAGTATGTAGTTACCTCAAAAAATTAAAAATGGGCCCGGCCGGGCGTGGCTCAGCGGTTGAGCGTCGACCTAGGATCCAGGCGATTGGGATTTGATTCCCAGTCAGGGCACATGCCCGGGTTGCAGGCTGTAGCCGATCAATGACTCTCTCATCATTGATGTTTCTGTCTCTCTCTCTCCCTCTCCTTTCCTCTCTCTGAAATCAATAAAGATATATAACTGCCTTATGACGCAGTGATTCAACTTCTAGAAATTTATCTGAGGAAACTCAAAACATTCTTTCAAAAGAACATATGCACCCCTGTGTTCACTGCAGCATTATTTACAATAGCTAAGATTTGGAAGCAGCCCAAGTGTCCATTAGTAGACAGGTAGATAAAACAGCTGTGGTATATTTACACAGTGGAACACTACTCAGCCACAAAAAAGAAGAAAATCTTACCCATTGAGACAGTATGGATGGATGTGAAGAGCATTATACTAAGTGAAATAAGCCAGTCAGAGAAAAACAAGTACCATATGATTTCACTTACATATGGGATCTAATGAACAAAATAACAAACAAAATAGAAACAGACTCATAGATAGAGAACAGACCGACAGCTGTCAGAGGGGCGGGGGGTTGCAGGGTTGCGTGAAAAAGGTGAAGGGATTAAGAAAAAAAAATCACAGAAAAATTAAACTATATTAAGAAGGTAGTCTACATGTAAAAGTTTGTATAAAAATTAGATAATATTAATTTAAATTATATTGCAATGTTCATAATGTAGCAAAGGTTTTTATTTAATTTTCCATGCTCTCCTTCCACGTTATTGATGTCTAAAAATGACCTATGTTGGTCTTCAGAGACATTTACACCATAAAGAGCACCTGGGAAGACACACGCACTTTACACATAATCATGGAATTTTAGAGCAAGAAGAGACCTTAAAATATCATCTCACCTAACTTCTTTTAACAGATAAAGAACGTGCAGCTCAGCTTAACCACAAAGTGAAGCACGCTCCTTAACCTATGTGAGTTGTGTAAAAACAAGTGAAGGGCCGCTCCTATCTGGGATACATCTTCACCGCAGAGGAAAAGAGAGATGCAGAAACACACAACGCTTCCTGAAGCTCCCTAGAACTCGCACGCTAGCACACGGGTCATATGTCACTGGCCAGAGCAAGTGACACAGCCAGCCTGGATGTCAGTGGGACAGGAGAGTGTAGGCCTCGTGCAAGAAGACACCTGAAGTTGCATGACTACAGGCTGGGGTGCAGAATCCTCTTACAGGAAAGAGGGGAGCTATGCTTGGGACCGACATTACGCTCTACCCCGAGGTGGACTAAATACAGTCCTGTAGAAACTCAGTGCTTGGTATCTAGTTCACCACAGTCAATGGCTATGACTTCCTGCTTCCTTCCCTTTAATGCCTTCACGTAAATCTTAGAGCTCTGAGAGAGAGAGCTGACTAGAAAACAGACCACTTATATCTATTCTTTCCTCTTGCCCCAGAAGACATTTAGTCAGCACTTTGCATCATGAAACATATATTTAAAATATTTGGACTTACATAAGGAAGACTGAGAAAAAAATTCAGATTTCAGATCATTTTTCCAATTGTTTTCACCAACCTGATGTTATATAGTTAAGAAGCTTATCTCATGGAAAATTATCTTCTAAATAGATAGTGACCAGGAGTTAAGTTGATTAGATATCTACACAAAGGGGGAGAAATTACCTAGTTCCCCAGGAAAGCAAGACACATTTCCTTTCTTTTCTCTTAAGAAGATGGAAGGGAAGGGGAGGGGGAAAGGAAGGGGAGGGGGAAGAGGAAAGGGGGGGAGAGGAAAGGGGAAGAGAGGAGGAAGGGGAAGGGGAGAGGGAAGGGGAGGGGGAAAGGGAAGAGGAAAAGGGGGAAGGGAAGGGAGGAGGGGGGAAGGGGAGGGAGGAAGGGAGAAGGGGAGGGAGGAAGGGGGAAGGGAAGTGGGAGGGGGAGGGGAGAGGGGAAGGGAGGGGGGAAGGGAAGGGGAGGGGAAGGAATAAAGAAAGGGATTTAGGATCAGTTCGGTATCATTTCTAAGGACTTAACATGTATTTATGTATGGGTTTGAAATTATGAAATAAGAAAACTGAATAGCAAGAAAACTATCTGGATGACTTTCAAGCACTGTAAAAGTGTTTGTTTAAAAATGCTCTGCATTATGGTTGCTTTAAATTAGGTTTTGTTGCTGGGGCTTCAAAGAATAGTTTCATATACCCTAGTTTTTATTTTGTATATTTCATAATAATGTGGTTCATATCAATATAAACATCATGTGGTTCTCAAAGTCAATAGTTAATTTCTTCATACTGATTTGTAATTTCAGAAAAAAAAAATACATCAAAGTTAATGTATACACAAGGTTGTAGGCCTAACATAAATATATAATGATTTGTATAAAAAGACTATTTCCCCCCAATATCAGTAAGAAAAGAGTTCAATGGAAAAAATAGAACTGTTTGAAAAATGAGCAAAATATTCATTTACCATAAATAATATGCATCTTTTAGATAAATTCAAATATTTATGTTTGATAATTTTTATTATATTGATTCTATAAGAGAGAATATATGAGGACCATTAAGGTAGCAATGTGTCAGCCTCTAGGTAATTACTTCTTTAGACTTTGTTTTAACATGTTTGTCTTAATTCAGGACAATTTTGTATTTCTGAAATTACTGATGAGTGTTATTATTACTATCATTAAACAGGATGCAGGTATTTTCTTGGTTAAAAAATATAGTGATAGGCTTTTGTAGTCTAGCCTGTTCTTCAAAAAATAAAGACATGCCCGGCCGGGCGTGGCTCAGCGGTTGAGCGTCGACCTGGGATCCAGGCGATCGGGGTTCGGTTCCCGGTCAGGGCACATGCCCGCGTTGCGGGCTCGATCAATGACTCTCTCATCATTGATGTTTCTCTCTCTCTCTCCCCCTCTCCTTTCCTCTCTCTGAAATCAATAAAGGTGTATTTAAAAAATAATAATAAATAAATAAAGACATGTCCTTATGCCAACATAATCTTTTACACTGAGTTGTGCTGTATCCCTTTACAAATTTATTCTAAAGCAAGAGAAGCTCAGCAAATCTGTCTACAAGAGTATCAGTTGCCTTTAGGAATTTTTTACACCAGAAAAAATACTGACGTTTTCACTCATCTTCAGTCAAGACTACTTTGTTGCCCGGCTGGGTGTGGCTCAGCGGTTGAGCGTCGACCTAGGATCCAGGCGATCAGGGTTCGATTCTTGGTCAGGGCACAGGCCCGGGTTGCGGGCTGCAGCTGATCAATGACTCTCTCATCACTGATGTTTCTCTCTCTCTCTCTCTCCCTCTCCTTTCCTCTCTCTGAAATCAATAAAGATATATTTAAAATAAAAAAAAGACTACTTTGTTGATGACAAGAAAAATCTGTAGCTCAGAGTGGAAGAGAGGAAGCAAACATTTATACACAAGACACTTAATTTTTCTGAAAATAATTAAAATAATTATGAGTACTGCAAGAAGGAAATGGTCATGCGCAGGAAGCAAAGACATTTCTTAAAGTTTGACTGACTTCCGGAAAAAGTTTAAAATGACCTGAGGGTCCTGTCTCATCGATTTCTTTAAGAGTTAAAGTTAGTAGGAGACACTTGACAGTACTGTAGATGATTTCATGATTATTGTTTTAAAAACCATTCTCCATTTCGATGAAAAATTATAATTTAAAAATTAATTTTTATGGTTATAAATGAATGACAAATACCTTCTCTCAGGATGTTACTGCCAAATTGAATATTTCATATTTTAGTTAAGTCACTGAATAGGAATATATGTAAAAATAAAATACATTTAAAGTGAAAAAAATTAAATGTTTTTAAAGTTTTTAAAAAATAAAAATGCTAACACAATAGAAAACTATTTCCCAAGGATTCAATGACCCAGAAGGCATCTCGAAAGTGGGTGCACTTGTAGGCACCACACTCACACTCACACTCACGCTCACACTTAGCACTTACCAGCATTATCTCATTTCCCTATCACCACAATCAAGTAACTGCACCCAGGGTTGTATGTCCAACAGCCATCACCACCCTTCCACCTCCCTCTTTGTGGGCAGGCTGTCCTCCCACTGGAAAGGCGGAAAATAACTGTTACAAACATTCAACTCCCAAGCCTTTGCTTCTTGGACATGGTATGTGATCTAATCCAGGCCAATGTGGTCCAAAGAGAAGTAAGCTGGGATAGTGTGGGAGCATCGTGAAAGGTTTTCATTCCATATTACAGGAAACTCAATAAAGTAAAATTCATCTTCAACATATATAGTTTATCTGGATATAACGTCTAAATGTCTGCAGTTCACTTGGGACTAAGACCAGTTATCTCTACCATGGTCAATGGAAATATGGGAAGCACCTGGGTCCTCAGCTGCATCACTGACCCAATCCTGGACCTGCCCTGTCACCTCTTAGATGTAATAAATCCCTTACTGTTTAAGCCTGTTTGGGTTGTATTATCTCTTACTTGCAGCCCAAAGCCTTCTCATTGATGCAGCATCTCATTCTAAAGGGCACACCCGTCGTGGTGCAGGTCTACTCCTCTTCCAGCAGTGAAAGCATTACTAAAGAGGGGGGAGGGCAGGAAGAAAGGCACTCAAACGATAAAGGGGGAGCTAGAGTGAGAGAACTGATCCGGCTCTTCTAGAAGCATCTCCCAGGCCGGCTCCCATACTCTCATTCCCAATCTGAAGAGATTTAAAGCATCTCTTGGGTTTAGGTGATCTGAAATCATGTAAAATTAAGAAAATAATGTTCCAAAATTCAAGACATTAGCAAATTCATTTCTATTGGTTGATATTCCAATCAGCTGTCTTTCTCTGAACGTGTGTGTGTGTGTGTGTGTGTGTGTGTGTGTGTGTGTGTGTGTAATTTTAGTTTAGCCATAAGAAGTCTTGCCTAGGAACAAAAAGTGGGAAAAAGAAAATAGGGAGGAAGGATAACCATAGAAAAATGGGAAATATTCCTTTAGGCTATTTTTCTTAAATTTGACTTCCCAAAACATTGGCTTCTAAAGGCTGCTCTTTTTCCATTTCTAGGTCAATTTGTTTTTCTGCCAAATGCTCCAGAGGATGGCAAATTCTCCAGCTGGTTAGTTACAGCAGTTCACAAGTCAGGTACTTAGAATGCAACGAAATTCTCCAGAGAATTGTTGAATTTTCTGGGGGATTTCTGTAGCACAGGCCTACCTTTAAAGTTTGCTTGTTTTTATTGTGTCTATAGAAGGGTTTTACTTTTCTAATCCACTGGCCCTTTGGAGAACCTGAAAACAAGGGAAGGCATTAAATGTAGAAGAATGTTTTGATTGCCAAATACTCTGTTTAAATGGGAGCTGCCAACATGCCTGTGTCAAGAAGCCATTTCTTGTACAACCTCTCTGCTCCAGTAGTTTACATAAATTTGTCATCACCCTTCCATCCAACCATCCATACATCTATGCAGTTAACAAATAAGCACTGTTGGTTCCCCAGATCTTCTGGGGTCCCTTTTACCATTTCATGGTTCATTCTACTCTGGTGTGCTTTTGCCTCTAATTCCTGTACCTGCAACTATTCTTTGGAGAACCTCCCAAAGGTGACTGGAGTGACTTGGCACATAGGAGCAGAAAGTAGAGAGCCTGACTTGCCTAGGAGTTTATGTCCCCACATTAGTTTCCCATTGCTGCTATGACAAACCACCACAAACTTAGTGGCTTAAAATAACACAAACATATTACTTCAGAGTTCTGTAGGTTACGAATCAGACAGTTCTCACTGGGTGTTGACAGGCTGCACCCACTTCTAGAGGTTCTGGAGGAGAAACAGTTTCTTGCCTCTTTCGGCTTCTCAAGGCCTCTACATTCCTTGGTTGATGGCCCCTCTTTTGTATTTTCAAAGTCAACAGTATCACTTCTGTCTGACTCTTCTTCTGTCATTACATCTCTCTCTCACCTTAGTGAGAAGGGATCTCCACTTTTAAGGGCTCACATGACTAGATCAGGACAATCTGGATAATCCAGGATAATTTCCTAACCTGAAAGTTCATATCTCTAATTACACCTGCAAAGTTCCTTTGCCATGGAAGGAAATATATTGGAAATCTTTGGGGCCCATTACTCTGCCCACTACAGTCCCCCTGGTGCTCTTAGTCAATGATGGACAGCTACAATGGTTGTCACGTCTCCTGTCCTGGGTTGGGGTTGCTCTGACTTACCCCCCAGAGTTTCCTGAAGCATCAGGTCACCTCCACTGGAGTTTGCCTGAATCCCACCCTTCCTTGGCTTCTTCTACCTTCTGCTGCTGCTTTCCCCAATTCCTTAGCAGCTTCTCCTGGGAGAACTTCCTTAATTATTTGCACACAATTCTTATCTTGGAGTTTGCCTCTGATGAACCTTACCTGTGGCGAAAGCCTGATATGTGCTAAGCATGCTAGGCACTGGAACAAGACAGCAGTGGCTGGTCAGGAGACTTATAAACTAAAAATAATCATAGTTTTAAAAATACCAGCCACTCATTAAACCCTTGCTATATAGTACTCCCTTGGCTAATATCAGTCAATTTGCATAAATGTATATGATAGGCACTAAATTATCCTCCATTTACATGTGAGTTCCATCAAGTCAAAAACCATGCCTGTCCCCAGCAGTTTACGTAGTGCTGGCTATATAGCACATGCCCGACAGCTGGTAGTTGGGTGAGGACTGAACACTACAAATAAAAGAGCCTGCGGTGTGGACGTAAAGTTAGCGTGTGTACATCACAAAGAGTGAAGCAGTGATGAGAGCCCAGTTCTGCCAACTCCAAAGCCCATGCTCTACCTCCACTATTTTGCCGCCTAAATCTACTTGTTCAATTCAAAAAGAACACAGGGCTGAAGACTCCACATAGGAGGAATGAGGAAAGGTTCCCTTCCTGAAGGATTCCTCCCCAGCTAATGGCCCTTAAGACTCTGGTCAGGAACAAGCGTATTTATGAGAAATTCTATTAACTGTGGATGGGTATGCCAAATTTGAGTCAGAGAATCTGATAATGTAAAAAAAAAAAAAAAAAAATTCCCCCATAAGAAAAAATAATGTTGATGTGCCAACATGCCCACGCATACCCAGAGAGTTAGGCATCTGGGATGTGTCCATAAACATCTCTAGGCATCTTGCAAAATACACAGCTTAGACATCTAGTTACAAAGGAAGATGCGTCGTGAAATAATTGATAAGCTACTGGACTTCATTAAAATTAAAAGCTTCTGCTCTGCAAAAGACAACATCAAGAAAGTGAGAAGACAAGCCACAGGCTGGGAGAACATATTTGCAAAAGACACATCTGATAAAGGGCTGTTACCCAGGATCCGCAGAGAACCCTTCAACGAGCAGCTTAACAAATGGGCCAAAGGCCTCAACAGGTGCTCGAGAAAGAAGATATACCGATGGCAAATGAGCACATGAAACGCTGCTCCACATCCTCTGTCATCAGGGAGAGGCAAATGAGAGCAACAATGGGATACCACTGCACACCCATTCGAAAGGCCAAAGCCCAGGCCAGTGACACCACCACATGCTGGTGAAGACGTGGGGCAAGAGACTCATTCACTGCTGGTGGGAATGCACCATGGTACAGCCACCCGAGGACACTGTTTCCATTGCTTCTCAGAGAGTGGAAGGGAAGGAGGGAGGGAGGGAGAGAGCGAGGGAGCGAGAAACATCGATGGGAGAGACACATTGATTGGCTGCCTCCCACACGCACCCGGGGCCAGGGATCGAGCCCGCAACCGAGGGACGTGACCTTGGCTGGAATCAAACCCGGGACCCTTCAGTCCGCAGGCTGATGCTCTAACCGCGGAGCCAAACTGGCCAGGGTGGTACAGCCCCTTTAAGATACAGTTTGGTGGTTTCTTACAAACTAAACATATTCTTACCAGCTGTTGTGCTCCTTGATATTTACCCAAAGGAGGTGAAAACTTACATCCACATAAAAACTTTCACACAGATGTTTACAGAAGCTTTATTCATAATTGCCAAAACTTGGAAGCAATCAAGATGTCCTTCAGTAGATGAATAAACCGTGACACACCCAGACAATGGAATATTATTTAGAGCTGAGAGAGGGACAGAGAGAGAGAAAGAGAGAGAAGGAGAGAGAGAGGGAGGGAGGGGAAGCTAGCAAGCCGTGAAAAGACACGGAGGAATCTTAAATGCATATTTACTAAGTGAAAGAAGCCAATCTGAAAAAGCTACAGATACGGTTCCAACTATACAACATTCTGGAAAAGATAAAATGATGAAGACAGTAAAAAGGCCACTGGCTGCCGGGCCAGGGGAGGGAGGGGTGAAGGGGTGAAACACAGAGGCGTGCCGGGCAGGGTCAATAACCCGTCATGCCACAATTATGGGTTCGTGACATTGCACGCTTACCAGTGCATGACATACACAGCCCCAAGAGTAAACTGTGGACTTCCAGTGATGAGGCCATAGGTCCATCAGTTGTAACAAATGTATGACTCTGGTGGGAGACGTTGATAATGCGGAGGTTACACACGTGTGGCGGCAGGGGACACACGGGACATCTCTCTACTTTCTGCTCAATTTTGCGGTGAACCTTAAACCGCTCTAAAAATATAGTCTTACAAAAAGCAAGTTGCACTGAATTATGGAGCTATCAGCATGCCTTTGATAGGTATCAACTAAAAGTAAGTCAATAGCTGTTTAAAAATTCATGATGATCTGTTTCCAGTTATTCTGTCGTTACTTTCATTTCAGCGTCAGCAAAAGCAAAATAAGATATGACATTGGTACTCATTTAAAAAACACCACAGTTTTAATTTAAGAGGATGCAGGGTTTATATTCTAGTTAAATTACTAGATAATCTTCTCAAAAACATTTAACATTATATGCAAAATGTAATTGGCTTCTTGTTTAATTCCATAAAACTGACTAATGAAATGAAATGGATATTTTGTTTTATTAAACTATGCTTTTGTGGGTGGTTCATCATTGAAATTGGCAGGGACCCAAGGGGAATTGGTATTCCAGATGCAGTCTACTAAGTAGGTTACTGCCTTGCCTGCTTAATATGAATGCTTCTGAAGGTCTCCATAGATAGGTCAGGTTTCAGTCAGAATTATCAGGTACTTCAAATTAAATGCCAGCAATGGATGGGGCCAGAGACTATAATGACACATAAGAATGAAGCTGCAAGGGATCTTTGTGAGAGCAAACCCTTACAAACAGAGATATAAATTTGTAGACTAGCCACAGTAACAAAGTGACACAAACAGTAAACATGAACCATTAAGTGACAGGAGGTACGTTAAATAACAGACATCTGTATGGTTCCTTAAACGTTGACAAAAGGAACAAATTAGGGGAGCAGCTAATTGTGGAGATTTGAGGCTTTCCATAGTATGGTAAAAAAAAAAAAAAAAAAAAAATTAAAGCCTGAAAAAATTAGTACAAGATTGTAAAATTAGACATGCTGCAAAAGAGCCCAAACCTATCTAGCGGAGAGAGGAAACCCTTGGAGAAAAGGGAAGGCAAGAGAGAGAGGGAGGAACTCAAGAGATCAGCCAGAGAGCAGCCTCAGTCAAAACAAGAGTAGGATTTGGCCGCTGTGAGAGCTGTGGGAAGCGTGGCCAGTAAAGGGAAATAGTCAAGATCCCAGTGAGTCCAGCAGCAATGTGTATGGGGCAAGGCCTTCAACATCACCAAGCTCCTGCTCAAAAAGGCCAAGGAGTTTTATGCATCACACTTTGTGGCCAACCTGGGCTCTTGGCTCCTGATGAACACTGGCCCTTCCAGGGCCACACAGCCCTCTGCTAAAATATGTGCACCTGGTGGCTCCTGAGAGGTAGGAGATTGATAAATTTCTATACCAATACCTTCCAAATTCCTAGCTTCACACTGAAACTCCAAACCAGCCTCAAAGCCTGCAAGGTTCTCGTTAGCTCACACACAGTAGGACCAAATTTAACTCTTGCCCTTTCCCACCCCAAACAGCACTCTCAAGGTTCATCCCTCATGGTTTCTTCCATCTCACTTCTTATGTAGGCCATGCGTATCTTCATCTCAAATCCTAATGGCCACCACTTTGGGCTCCTCAGCTCATACCGGGCTCCAATAGATTTCTGAGTAAGACTGACCCCCCAACCAGCCCCAGTCTTCGAAAAGGAGGATTTCATCAAGCCAAGACCTGCTCGATAGTATCCTGAGTTACCCAGGCCTCCAATCTCAAATTCATGACCACAGCAAGGACATACTCACCATATCCCCAAATACCACTGCCCTGGGCTGGGCTGGCAGGGACACTGCCAACATCCCTCACAGGCCCTGCCCTCAGTGAGCTTACAATCCAAGTGCTCTGCTCACTGGGTGCCCAATATCCCTTCAGCAAGCTGATGAAGAGCCCGTGAACCTTTTCTCATAGTAAGGTTTTTAAATGCATAAAATAAAATACAAGAATTACAATTATATGGGAAAATGTTTACAATAATCTTTTAAATCTACATAGAAGTATGTGAGCACCTTCATTGATGCATTAAATAGTAAGCTCTAGTAGCAGTCTGGTAGTTGCTCGAACTTTGAAGAAGGGCCTTCGACAACATTTCAAGAATCTAAAGTAACTGATATAATACAAAAATATTTGTAATTTCTACATATGCCAAAGTCAACGATACTGCTAATATTACAGTGCTAGGTGTAATTCATAGCTAAAATAAGTATTAAATTTCAGATGGTGAGTAACGAAAATTTTTGCCAATCAGGTTCCCATATTCCCTGAGTTTTATTTCATCTTTAGAGTCCCTGGCCTAATGGTTTTAAGATACACCCACAGGAGCCCCTGCAACTAGACAAAACGTGCCTCTCTAAAACACTATATCTTATTTTTAAGATGTCGTGCTCAGTGCAATTCAATTAAAATATCTAGCAAGCAACTACTTACCATATATAAGGCATGACATTGAAGACATAAAACCCGTGTTGAAAGGTCGCACAGCCTACGGGAAGGAATAGATCTTTAAACAAATCACAGAACAATACGCTGGGTGTCATGTTATCAGTGCTTCCTGGGTTCTAAAGAGATTCTCGGGAAGCACAAGGAAAGAACCATAAACTGAGCCAGGGAGAGCTGAGGACGATGTCACAGGGGTCAGCTATCTGAGCAGGTAAGGGTGGCGCAGGCTGGAGCTGAGGGGCATTGGCATGGCAGGAACTTAGGGTGCTCGGGAGGGATGAGGGATTCATAAATTCTGGAGCCTAATGCACAGCATAGCGAATATAGTCAACAATACTCTAAAGTTCAAAGTTGCTAAGAGAGTAGATCTTAATTGTTCTCAACACAAAAAAGAACTGATAATTACGCGATGTGATAAAGGCATTAGCTGGTGCTACGACGCTACTACAGTAACCATAACGCACTATATAAATGCACCAAGCCAACACGGCATATACTTCAAATGCACACAATGCTCTATGTCTGTTGTATCTCAATAAAAATAAGATATTTTAAAAGACCCTTAATAGTCTAAATGATAAAATGTGCAGTAATTGGAAAAGAAAATTTCATTCCTTTAAGTGCCCCCCGCCCCCCAGGTGAAGATGAGCTCTTGGTTTTGGAGAGACCATAAACATCAGAGTGCCCACCCAGAAGCCGTCGGGGTCTCAGGCAGCCCAGCTTAATCCCACTTGCTCGCTCACCCCGCTCCCTCGGCCCTGAGGCCCACTCCTCCTCCCTGTGCTAACCTGCATACGGCTACTTTGGGGGTTAAACCTAATACCTTTCTTCTCTCAAAAGTCTTCATTGACCAGCTTTTGATGTTTTGAATTATTCTAATGCCCTATATTGTTACATTTCTGTAATGCACATTAAACACTTTTGAACCAACATGGTTATAAATAAATTAATGTAACACCTTTGAAATCTTCGTGGCTCTGTCTGCACAGAAGGATGATTGCTTGGCATGAGGTCAGAGTTCAAGGGAAGCTGCGTGCAAGGACGCAAACACTTCAAGGACCAAATTTCCAGGGACATGAGCGGAAATCGCTGCCAGTAAAAATTGCCCTTCTCAAGAGGCATTTACAGGAAATAAAAACAGGCCTCTTTTGGAAGCAAACATCTCGGTAATGTTACGTTGCCCAAAGAGAAAACTTGACATCTCTTTATATTATCATTGATGGGTAATCAGAATGAAAGATCTTATTAATAAAGAAGAGCAAGGGATCTTTGCGAAAGAAGTTCTATGGAAACTGCTTCTGCCTGGACATTTACTGTTTATATCTGAGAAGCACTCAGGCCCACCGACGTAATCAGAATCATGTTCAAGATGAGCAAGCTATGATTGTAAAAGAGAAATTCAGGTACAAAAAATAATAATCTTAATAGATTTTAGAATATTTCATTGTTTAGTGCATGCAGACAAATTTCCCCAAAGGAATGTTTGTGATAGGGGTTTTTATTGTTAGGATTTCTTAAAATATGTTTTTTTAATTGATTGATTTTTTTTTTTTTTTTTTGTAGAGAGAGAGAGAGGAAGGGAGATGGAGAGAGAAAAAGAAACATTGATGAGAGAGAGAAACATGGATCCGCTGCCTCCTGTATGCTCCCTACTGGGGATTGAGCCCCAAACCTTGGCATGTGCCCTGACTGGGAATGGAACCAGTGACCTCTTGGTGTGTGGGGTGGGGTGATGCTTAACCAGCTGAGCCACACCAGCCAGGGCTTTATTGTTAGGACCTTTAATGCTCAATAAATATTCAAAGTTTCCATTTGAACTTTCTTTTCATTTTACTTTTAATCCCTCTCTTAATTTTATGGTGCAAATACATTTCCAGAAACAAAAGTTTAATTTAGCAGATTTTGCCTATTGGAAATAGGGCTCAGTACTAAAGATAGTATAATGCATAATCATAATCCAATACCCAATTGGGTCTTAAGAAGGGGTTGCCTCTATCTGTCCGATCCTTATTGAAATAGACAGGGCCTGTATTATTACCCTCGAGTTGCAGAGAAAGAGGCTGGGTAGCAGGAAGGCCAAGTGGCCTTTTCCTTCCCCAAGAGCCCTGGCTCAAGATCATAAGGTAGAGGGGACAATCAGTAGAGGGAATGTGTGTGGAGCGCCCACTCTCAGACGAGAGGCAAGCCCTCTTCAACCGAATGGCGTTTCCCAGGGCAGACAAAGGAAGGGTAAGGTCGGGCCAGTGATAAGCAATCCTTCCAGACAGGTGAAAATGTTAACGACAGGCAGCTCAGAGCTTTAAACCTCAGTCCTCTCAAACCCTTAGCAGGCGGACATTCGAGCTGATCCCTGCAATTTGCTTGTATGGGATACAGAAATATTAGCTATCCCAGGGTGAAGCGCCGTGAAATGCAGGTTCTGGCAGGTTCTGGTCCCCACAGTAAGCTGAAGGAAGGGACAAGCATAGATGAAAACTTTCTTCATCTTCCGCAGCACCTCGACTTACTCTCACTGTTAATTTTTTAAAGGGGCCAGTTTTAATGCCATGAATAAAGGGGGGAAATGCACCAAGGAGATGCCTTTTCAAGGATCCCATTTTCAAACCACTCACATAACTAGGATGCTTTCTAAAGACATAGTGCGACTTACTTCAGAGCTAGAAGAGAAATGAATTCTTTGATTTATTGACTACTTTAAAGGCACTCCTCTGTACCTCACCTGGATTCAGGGGCAGATATCAAAGATGCTCAAATCTGAGGCACATAGCACTCCCACAAACAGCCAGGCCCCCAACCATCTGGTGACACAATCAGAGAGTGATGCCACCGCCGAGGGCACTGCCGCCCGCAGGCATCCTTAGGACAGGTGTTTGGACAATGCCCCCAGATTATCAAGCAGTGCTTCCACATCTGGTCCAACGCGAACCCACAAAGACCTGGTGACCCCTATTTAGTCAACTGCGGCTGCGACCAATCGCTATGAACCGAGTTTAACGGAATGAAGTAAGGTGTCCAAGGTTCTGCAACTAGAAATGGACACAGTCAGAACATAAAGCGCTTTTTATCGTCTCTAAGCCCAGGACTCTTTCTCTAGGGGGTGGTTGTGAAAGTCATTCGAAGACCCTTTGGAAAGATCACTAGGGATGGCCCTTAAAAGTGTGAACCCTGCAACTCCCCCAAGCCAGCATCCGCAGGGGGCACCTTCAGGTGCAGGGTGATGGTGTGCAGGCTCCAGTCTAAGAAGCGCCACTACAGATCCCCATGTGGTGCTTTACAGTTTGTATATCGCTGTAAAGGCTTCTGTTTCAATAGTGTCAAACACTGCCAAAGTATACCTTGGGGAATGATCTGGTAATTAAAAGCACACAATACCACACCGGACCGCACGAGTTACAATCCTGGCTTGTTGTTCAGCTCAGGCAAATTACGTAACCTGTCTGGCGCCTTGGTTTTGCCATCTGCAGCAAGGGCCTGGAAGGTATGGCGGCTGCGAGAAGGCACCCACAGCCCTCCGACCACAGGGAACAGAAGTGGTCGGCTGACCAAGGGCCCCGGCAGCTGCGCCCCGAAGGCCACGGCAGCATTTGCACCCATGCCCCCCTCGCACAGACTTCCCCTGCCCGGGGGACACAGGAAGATGGGAAGGCAGGCCCGCTTCTAGAAGGTACCGAGTCAAGGACTCCTGCCCATCTTGCTGGCCTTCGCCAGGTTGATGGGGGCCTAGCGGCCGTCCCCTCCCTCCCTTCCCTCCCCTCTCAGGGAAGGTGGCAGAGCTTCCCTCCTCTTCTGCCCCCCCATGCATCTTCCCTCCAGGTATCCCCACTAACACAACGCTTGCAAGTCTAATCCTGTCTTGGCATCTGCTCCGAGAGGACTTAGACTAACACAAAAGGACAAATCGAGGTAAACTGTAAAATATTTTTAGAATCACACCTGGTACACAGTGAGTGCTCGGCAAGGCTCTGGCATATTCTTATCATCACTGCTACTACTGGCGTCCCCCACGATCATCACAGGAGGGAGATCTGTCAGCCGTGCTGAGCAAATCACCAGCCATTCAAGTCTAGGTAACTCAACCTACATGGGAGGATGTTGCAGATATTCTTAATATTAAGATTGGAAATAAAGGCATCATTCCTCCTCACAAAACCGTATTTTAGAGTAAAATTAAATGAAAAACTCTAAGGCACCATGCAGACGTCCACTAGCAATAACATGCTTCCCCTCCACTAACCCCTATCCTTGGGGACAATGTCTCACTCATCTCAGCACCAGCATGTCTCAGAGTGGTTGGGTCGTGGTAGGTGTTTATAATTATTTATTGAATCGTTAAATTGTGCAGCTCAATCTAAGGCCTGCAGCATAAGAGGTAGAAGGGTATATTATTTATTAAGTGATTTGTTTTCCATCACAAATCTTAGAGCCCTTTGAAACTGGACATACACTTTTATGGATTAAGTACAAGTCGGTCAGTTCCCCATAGGAACAGTAAAAATTGCGATGATGTCTCAGCTGGGGAATCTATGGGCTTGTCTGGACTCACACTTGTATCTACAACTCACTCAATTGAAAAAAGATCTAAAGATGTTTAATTTTTTAGAGAGAAAAGGCATATCTTCACTTACACACTTGTGATGTGTATGATGTTTGACTATGCTCTCAAAGCATCAGAGACATAAAGAAATAAAGACATCTACTAAAAACAAAACAAACAAAAAACCTCTCAAACTTCCAGCTTTCAGATTAAATTAGGCCTGGCAATTGGCAATGATTCAAAACAAAGTCAAAAACGTTCCTGCCAGAAACATCAACTGATGATGCCAATGATTTAAATCCTTTAACGGGGAAAAAAAAAAAAAAAAAAAAAAGTCACCTATCATCACCATTAGCAGAAGGCTTGAAGGGGTGTGGGGAGAGGGATTAGTATGACAGCTACTATTATAAGCACACATTTCCCACTCAGGCCTGTGGCTGAAACACACAAATTCTGTGCATCTAAAAATCATTCTATCTGGTATTCTGAGGTTTGAAGACATGGGCAAAAACCTACAAAGGGGTTGGTCCTTTAATAAAAGGTTTGCCGTTATGTCAGGTCATCAGAATATCAACTCCAAAGTCCTGTCATTTGAAACCATAGCCCTATGTTTGCAAAACAGACAACCAAGTAGAGTGCAGTTTTGAATTGCAATAGAAGTGCTTCTTTCATGATCCAGTAGTTTTATCTTTCAGGGTAAAACAGCACAGGGAGCGTGTGCATCGTAAAAGTGTTCTGAGTAGACCCCAGTGAAAAACCCATGGTTTATTTGAGCTGTGTTCAGAAAAACAAAACACTCAAAGTCACTGAGCTCCAAAGCTGATATTTGCAGCATGCAAATCATACTGAGGCCCCTTGACTCTACAGAGGCCAGAGATGGGGAAACAGGAGCAGCAAGGGGAGGGAAAGCCAAAGAGAAAAGGGGAAGGGCAGAAGTGATGGAAGGAGAGAACATTAAGAAAGCTGTGCACACCAGCTTCATCTGTACCAGCTACTCCACATGGCAGACTGAAGAGATTGCTCAAGCATTTGTGTCCTTATGGCTCCTCTTCTTATCCATAACAAAGATGCCAAGACCAATTTTAAGCTCTCAGATTCTCTCCAGTGCTAACGGGTCACCCCGGTGTTTGCAGTGGGCTGGGAGACTCCCCTAAGGCTCAGGTCTCTTTCTTGTTTCCCCGGACACGTTCCTTTTGTGCAGCAGCTGCTTCAGCAGCAGCCACATGTGACTCCTGTGGAGATGGTTTTGTTTTCATACCTCCCTCCAAACAAACCCCCTTTGAGAGGGTGACACTCAGTCTTCTGAGAAGCAGTGTCTTCTCCCGGCTTCTCTGCTCTGTGCTCACCAGTGGTGGCACTTCAGCGATGGGGTATCTCAGAGGAGCCCCCAGGGGGTGGGTTCTGGCTGTGACACTGAGCCCTGAAACCTGAGGAAACCAGTCTATGGTGAGAGCTGTGGAAGGGAAGGGAAGGAACAACCATAACTTTAGAAATGCCTGCCCTCTTCACATCTCAAATTCCTTTCTTCCACCACGTTCTGCTTTTACTTAGGGATTTTCACCCCCTTGGCTCTAGAGATTCTGACATTAAAAACTGCATCTGATACAAAGGATTGAAAAGCAATCCTTTAAGCTTGAAATCTGTTCCTTATTTTTTTATATAAATAACAAACTATAGCAGGCAGCAATTAGTGGAGAAAAAAAGAGGCCTGGCCTGTCTTTTGTATATGCCACTCGGCGTCACCGGGGAATGGCATTGACTGTACCCGTCAGTACTAAAATCAGCGACTACAAAAACTCAGCACATCCACTCACTGCCCTGGACCCAAGAGAACCGTTCCCCTTACGGTGGCAGCAAGCGGCCTTTGAGCTGCCCCCTCACACAAACAGGCCTCTGAGCCACCCTGTGAAGCAGAAACGTTTCTTTGCGCAGCTCCCACCCTTCTTTGGCGTTGCCCACGCAGCGGGCAGCTCCGGTTTCGCCTTCCCAAGATCCAGGCCTTCTCACGGCCGCAGGACCTCAAACTTCCTGCGGGCCTGGCTGCGCCCGGGGCTGAGCCTACTCCTGGCCCCAGGCCTGAGGCTGGACATTCAGGATGACAGTCACTGGTTCAGAGACCGGAGTGAAGCCCAGGCCAGGCCAATCAATGGGAATCCTCAACTTTCAGTTACAATTTGGGGAAGGTTATTCTATTTGCTGGAGTTGCTTCAACAAAGGACTCTAAATCTGGAATTACTAGTGACCCTGTCACATCATGGGAAGAACCCACCCAAGAAGGAGGCCAGCACTAAGCTCTGGAAGCCGTGAAAAGGAGGAGGGCAGATGCCTGGCTGCAAACTTGAGTAACTGGACCCAGCCGCTTCTTGCGCCACATCACCCCTGAATTTTCAAATACACTTCTCTTGAGCTTAAGCCAAAGAGTGTTGGGTTTCTTCCTGATACATAACCAAGAGTCCTTCCTGATATAACCTAATTGATTTATATCCCCACGTAATCAAAGCTCTTATTTGTTCTTCATTTGTTCGGGGACATACAGTTTCATGCCCCACCGAGACAGGATCTTCAGAAAACAAGTCTCTAGGACTCTCTTCTATTCCTGTCAAGAAATTTTAATTCTCTATTTTGGTTTCTGATATCTCTGGGTTATGATCTATGCTAGTGATTATCTATTACATTGATTAGAATTCGGCAAATGCAACATGAAAACCACTATAAACCTATTCAAATGGTGAAAATCTGAACACTAACAGTAACAAGCGCCGGCAAAGATGCAGGTAACTGGATCTCTTGTTCAGGGGGGACCGCAGAATAGCACAATCACAACGGCAGGCAGTTGGGCTGTTTCTGATAACAGTAAATATATACCTACAATATGACCCAACAACCCTACCTGTAGTTATTTACCCTAGAGAAATACAATCTTATGTTCACACAAAAACTTGTGCAGATATATAGAACAGCACTATTTGTAATCACTGAAAGCGAGGAACAACCCAACTGTCCTTCAAGGGGTGAATGACCAATTCAAACTGTGGTGTGTCCATATAACAGGATGACATACAGGCTTAAAAGGTTAAATGCTGTGCGCTCCCATTTATATGAAATCCTGGAAACTACTATTTCAGAGGTCCGTAGTTGCCAGAGGTTAGGAATGGAGTTTGGATTGGACTACAAAGGCACAGCATGTAATTTTTTGGAGTGATGGAACTGTTATATATCCTGATAATGTTGATGAATTTGTCAAAATTCACAGAACTGCAATGGTCAGTGTGGCTCAGTTGGAGCATCAGCCCATATACCAAAAAGGTGGCAGGTTTGATCCGATCGATATTCCTCTCTCACCTCTCTCTCTTTCTCTCTCTCTCTCTCCCCCCCCTTCCTCTCTCTATAAAACCAATGGAAACATGTCCTCAGGCAAGGATACAAAACAACTCATAGGACTGTATACTTTTAAAAAAGGGGAAAAAGTGAATTTTACTATAAGTAAAACTTAAAAAGTAACTTTTAAAAAATCTGGTTTATAATGTTGGCCCTGACACTATCTTGCTAAGTGACCTTGGACAGGATCTCTCACCCCTAAGATCCAGTTTTCTAGATGCAATATGAGGGTATTGGTCTAAGGTTTTCCCAAGCCTAGCTGTCTGCGACTGATGTTACACCGTGCAAATGCCTGTGTGTTCTCCGAGGGTAGCAGGGCCTCTACACAAGGCAGTTATTCAGCAGTTAGTGTGTGGTGCTTGTCTCCTCAGCAAGGGTCTGATGAGCCCAATGGGGGATGAGCGTCATCATCATCACCATCGTCTTCGTCTCTGAGCTATCCACGCTGCCTGAATTAACCAGATAATCCAATACTTCCAGGCTATGAGACCCGCCAAAGAACACAAAGAATTATACAATTTGCAAATTATTATTTCTGCCCTTCAGCAAAGTTCCCAAAGAGAAATAAAGCACTTAGGGGAAAACCATATAGTGAGCTTTTCGCCCTCGGGGAAAAACAGAGAATCTATGGATGTGCAGCACCATTGAGCAAATGTCAGCTCTATCACTCGGGGCCCTGCTTCACGCCCGGTCATCTGCACTGCGGACAAAGCGCAGGGTATGTCTGTCCTTGTGATGCCGTTTCTTGCAATATTATAATTTTTAATTACACAGATACATGGAATAGAGTTTCAACAGAGAATAAAATCTCTCCTTCCAGAAAACCACAACCTACTAGTCAAAAAGAACCGCGTCTAGGTCTCTGACAGATACAGAGGGCTAAGAGAAAGGGGCAAATTCTTTGACAAATCAGGGTCCTAGTAATTCCATTTCTATCTACCCTAATGTGAACCACATGCAAACATATCCCCTGTCATTATTTGTAAATGGTGGAAAATTATAAGTAATCTAAATGTCTGTCATTAAGGGGCTGGCTAAATAAAGTGTGATATAGTCACATAAAGTAATACTAAAAGCAAATAAATAAATTAAAGCTGCAAACATCAACACTGATAGAGGCAAAAATCATATTGGAGAATGTCATTTCCTTTTTTAAAAAGACACACAATCGTTCCATATGTCATCAATAGATACATACAGGATAAAGGAGGTTTACTGTTGAGTACATGAAACACAGGGTTTGTTCTTGTGTTATTATTTATGAATCATTGTATTATTTTCCAGACGAACAACTGTAAACCTACCTTTGCCCCACCTGTATATATATTAGAGTTGTTTTGAAGGGTACACACTCAATTTGCAACGAAAGTTGAGTTTCAAGAGAAGAGGACAAGACTGGGTTTAGGACAAAGGAGTTCTTGGAGGAAAATGTATTCATGTATTATTTGTACAATGAAACATTACTTTTAAACAGAGAATATAATTAAGAGTATCAGAGACCTATTTTATCAGGAACTTTTCCCATGGCCATGGAGAAAGGCCCTAAAAGCACATCGTCTGGGAAAGCAAGGTCATTAGATGGAATGGTCGGCCCCGCCAAGAAGGGCTCTCCTTGTGGCCCAGGCTGTTTTGCAATATTAATCTGTGAACTACGTTTCAGGAATTAGGAGTACGTCCTACATTGTTCTTAAGCAACCGCCCAGTCCGGAAATGATCTCTAACATTAACTGTTCAAGTCTTTTGAGCAAATCACTACTTAATTTCCCACCCACCACCCCCGACTCTCAACCCATGTCCTCCACCACCCAGTGCCCCAAACCACAGAACAACACATATTTACTTTCAAATTTAGAGTGAATTAAAACTAATTTTGCTTGAGGATCTTATGATATCCTTTGGAATAATGAGAAGGGCCCTGCAGTGTCACAAAAGGAGAATTAGGAAACCATAGGCTTATGTCGTTGCCATGGGAATGTTTCCTATAAAAATCAAGTTCTAGAGAGATCAGGAAAAAGGGGAGAAATCTCAGAAAGACTGTAAATAGGGCAAGACAGAGTCAAAAGAGAATAATACTGCGGGTCAAGAGCTTTGCCTTCCCCTTTCTGTGCAGCAAGATGACACGTGAGGAAGGAAGAGCGAACCTGTGCTGGTTTCAGGCTGCAGTGAGTCCACCCTGCTCAGATCCATCCTGCAGAATTCAGTGCAGATGCAAGAGGAGTGGTTGGGAGGTGCGGATATTTCCCTCGATGGTTGTGCAGACCTGGTCACTGACTGACTGTGTGATTACAAATGCAAGGGGCCTGGACCACGGTTTTCCTCTCAGCTATTAAGGGCATCAACCCCTCCATGGAGGTATATTATGTTTTCAGTTTTAATTTTAGCATCTACACTTCGGCAATTTGCATTTAAATGTGTTGTCACAGAACTCCCAGAAATCTTTAACAGGAAGAGCGATTTGCATTTTAATATACTGTTAAAGAATTTCAAATATCTTTTTTTAGTGCGAATACACATTACCAGAGGAATGGCCACTGTTGAGGAAATTATAATTGCCTGGGTACAAGTTAAACAGAGCTGGCTTTCAGAAGCACCTTGGCTTTGTTGGACTTGATTTAAAGTTCCTTGTAAAACAGAAAGTCTGACAGAAAAAGGAAACCTTCTAATCCACGAGGCCTTAAAGGTAGAACTGAAACCACCAGTAGAGAACTCCAAGAGTAGAAGTGAGTGCACAAGGGTTGGCTAGTGATAAGAAAGGTCCCTGAAGGAGGGAGGGGAAGGTAGAATTCTCTTTGCCACTCCTTGCCAGCGCCCCACCCTGTTTCTTCTCTGCTGAAGTTTGAAGGCCAAACTCAGAGACAGGTCAAGTCCCCACAAAGTGTAGAGTGAACGTTTCTATCCACCCTTTTCAATTACTACTTTTACAAGAGTAACCAGGGCTTTGAATGGATGCATCCGTTTTTGTGGATTCTGGAGAAATACTGATGAGGTCGCCACCTCCCGTTCAGAACCATAAGGGATAGGACACCTCTCACTGCCCCTGCCCCTCACCCTCAGAGACTCTGGGTTCCTGAGCGTGGGCCTGGCATTTCAAGCCTCCCTGAATCAATCGCCTCCCTACTTTTCCAACTATTAACTGCCCCGTTCTATAGCAACCCTTAACCTAGCCAAATTACCTATTCCCACACACCTTGGCTCACTGACGATTGCCCACAAGTGCCACTCTCTGAGCTCTGTGAGAGAAAGGGAAGGAGAATGGGGCAGAAAAAGGAGAGAGTAAGGGGAGGGAGGGAGAGAGAAAGAATTGAAAAGAATGGGCAGGAAGACCAGGTGAACGGGGATAGGAGGAGGGGAGAGAAAATTCAGAATTCTATCTTGAAATATCCTGTAACCTTTCTCCTTAAAATGCCCATGTGGTTTTAAATAAGTAATGCCTCTTCCTGTTGAAATAAATTCCCTTTAGAAGCCTCCAGATGAGCTTATTTTGCAAATAGTGCTTCTGCATCATTAAAAAGCAAGACAACAGACCAAAAATGGAGTCGCTTATGCTAAGCCTCACATCACTAAACGGAGATTTAATTACAGTTTGTCTCTCAGAAGCGAAATCTTACACCAGTCAGTCAGGAATGGCCTGATCAGCCCCAGTTAGGTAACGTGCCCGGCAGGCCCCGGCCCTCCCCTACAGGAAAGGAACCTTGCCAGAACCAACCCGCCTTTTGCCCGGTATACGTCCCTGTTCTGGATCCCTTTTGCCTGTGAAGGGCTTTTTGCACAGCTCCTCGGTGCTCCTTTCTATCTGCTAGGCTGGATGCTGCCTGATTCAAATTGATTTTAGCTCAAATAAACTCTTAAAAATTTGAATAGCCCTCCGTTTATCTTTCAACAATTCAGAGATATATCTGTTAACAAGCAGAAAAGTAAAAACTCAAAGTCCTGTCAGCTCAAATCGATCACTATAAATCTGTCACACCAGGGAACGCGTGGCGCCTAATTTGACAAACTGCCTGTTTTGCCCACTCCGCTGGCCATGCCCATCCTCGGTGGGGGTCTTGCGTGGCAAAGCAAGGATGCTCGGGGGGGACAGCACCACCCCCTTAAGTACACCCTACGGCGATGGAAAGCAGACAGGAACACAGAGCGACACACAGTCACAGCTCCGGGGAGAAACTTCAGGAAGCGCCCATCCGCCAGCTAACACCTGCCGCACGCCTTCTGCAGGCAGCAGGGGAGCCTCGCACAGCAAGTGTGCTCGGACAACCTGATGAACCCAGAGCAGCCAACATTTTAAAGGGCCTTCCATTTACCAACTTACTTAGTCCCCAGAGTGGGCAGGCCAGGCAGGAACGGCCGCACCCCCAGTTAAGCAGCACGGAAGCTGAAGCACAGAAAGGGTGCCGGAGGCGCTCAGCGCCGCGCGGCTCATCCGCGGTGTCGCTTGGAGTCAGCCCAGGCCGCCCGGCCCCGAGCCCACGCTCCTGTCATTAAGTCAGCTCTGTCCGTCTTCTCTGAAAAGCTGCCATCTTTGGCAAATACTTAGAGTCTCTCTGTGGGAGTGATGATGGAGTTTCACAAAGTATCCACACTTCCTGGCCTGTTTCACTTGTAACTACTGAGAAACAGACTTTACAATTATGATATGTAAGATATGGATCTCAGGAAACACAGGTCAGTGGGTTAAATGCTGTGGGGAAATTCACGATTAATGTGCACGTTGCCTGTTAGCATGACACCGAAGCGGAAATCTTACACACTAGGTGGGCAATTACGACAAGCTCATCTGTGTCTTACTGATTATTTTTTCTTCTTTTTTTAAAAAATATATCTTTACTGATTTCAGAGAGGAAGGGAGAGGGAGAGAAAGAGAAGGAAGAAAACCATATTGAGGGTGGAGAGGGGTGTCCGGTCAAAGCCTTCATGTTTTTCATTAAGAATTTAAAAAAAAAAAAAACACACCCATTAGATTCTCAGGCTTTCAAAGCAATCATGCAGTTCCCAAGTGAATTATTTATACAGCTTCAGGAGACTGCAAACTCTGGTGAACGAGCCTTTCTGATGTCCGCCTCTCCTGGAGGCTGTTGGGTGTCACCCTCTGCTCCCCTTCGCAGACATTCTGGGCTCTCTTTGGCTACAGCTGCCCACTGTCCTCACCAGGCAGCCCAGCTGCTGAATACGGGCAGAGGATGGAAGGAGGGACCCAGTCCATGTCTCTCTGAGCCCCTAGTGCCTGCCCCAGCTGCCAAATGGGTGAAGACAAGTTAGACAGTGACAAAAGGAGACTTAAGACAGTGGACGCAGACACATAAGCATATACACATACACGTGTGTACATATACATAAACACATACACATACACATACACATACATATACATATACATATACATATACCTATGTGCTGTCGTTTTCTAAGCAGAGCCAAAGTGTTAATGTCTGTCACTCACCAGGCTCTTCTCCCCAACACTTTGGAGGCAACTCATTCAGAAAAAACTTTTTCACAATCCCAAAAACCCACATGGATTCTTTTTTGTTTTCTGTTTGTTTTTTTAAGTAATGTTACCATCATCAGACCACACAAAAGAACCTGAATTTGCACTACTGGAGTTTTCCCTTTTCATATACGAAGCCCTTCATGAAGTCATTTAACTCTTTTGCATTCTGTAGGAGAGAAAAACTGAAGCACTGGCCTCAGACACACGTAGCTTTGAGTCCTAGTCCCATCCCTGTGCGAACCGGACACGTTGCTTAACGCTCCCGAGCCTGTTTCCTCGGTGAGACAATACGGGTGAGACTAACTACCGGACCTGGAACAGAGGTCACAGCATCAGACACATCCCGGGTGCTTAGAAACAGTAGCGATGGCGATGACGGCTCATCCACTCCACAGCCTTAAAGAGTCTTCTAAGAACCAAGCCCTGTTTAAGGCGCAGAGGCCACAGCCAGCTCCACGGAATCCTAGTCCTCGTGCACACGCGTGTGTAAGTGGTTGGTGAGCAGGCTGAGCGGAGCTGCTGCGCATGAACAGGAGTCTGTTTCAAGATCATGGGTTATCCCCTTAGCTTCACTGTTTCCTGACAAAGTGCTCTAAAAGATCACATAATCCCAGCCTCTCTCACCTTGTAACCTCAAAGCTAAGCGATTTTCTCCTGAACAGAGAAATCCTGAGGGAGGGAGAAGAGCGTGCTGGTCTCAGTGGAACAGCAGGCTGCTATCTTGGTGTGCAGAGGTTGTTACTGTCGCTGTTTTCTAACCATCTCGCGGGTTTGTGATTAAGGTCATAATGTCATCCTGTGCTGACGTTCTGCTTTGGAAAACAATGTAAATAGATATTTTCCACACCCATACCGTTTTTATAAGCAAATAATTATCTGCCTACACCTGTTGGCGTGGTAGGGCGATAGAACCAACGCTGTTTCCTCCTCCTGCAAATCTGAACACAGCTCAACCCGCTACGCTTTCACCCTTCCCCAGCAGAAAGGCAGGTGTGCAAAGAGCTGGAAAGTGTGTCCCTGCAGGTAAGAAAAGCAGGGCTTTAAATGCACAATTTCCAAAAAGAAGCTTCACTCATCTCATTATAACTGATGGAAATTGTATGAAATTTTATTTAGTACAGATGCGTCTTAACTTACTGAGTATGGGGCTAAATAGTACATGTATATAAATTCTGAGCCAATTAAGCTTTTAAGTGCACAAGGGAAGGTTTGACCCTTAAAGCCACTCTAGTGTTAATTGTTTTTAATAAGTAAAACCACAGTTTTTCTTTCATGTAAATTCAGATTTACATACATATTAACATTTTGAAATTCAAAATTACTAAAATTAATAAAAAACCTCAGATATTGAATGTTTTTCCCCTGAATTGTGTTAATCTATTTTTTGTTTTTACTTTTTTTAAAAATATGTTTTTGATTTCAGAGAGAGGAAGGTAGAGGGAGAGAGAAGCATCAATGATGAGAGTCACTGACCAGCCGCCCCCTGCACGCCCCCGACCGGAAATCAAACTGTAACCTCCTCACTCATAGTCGACGCTCGACCACTGAGCCAGGCTGGCCGGGCTGTTTTCACTTTTTAACTCTCTTTTTGCCATTAATTTTCCAGGATAATATTCCAACAATAAGCATGTGTAATCTTTATAGTGAGAAAAAGGTTTTAAAAAGAAATAAAATATATAATAAGCACGACATATTTATTTTCCTAAATTATCTTAAATTAACTTATGAATATTTTCCAAAAAAAACATGGACCGTCAAGGCTTAGAAACAGGCTGGGGATCATTTCATCTAGTTTCCCCAACTTCAGTTATTTGCACATCAACTTCATGCTTTTTGCCAAAATCTGTGTCTGACCTTTATCATATATATTTTAAATCTCATCATTTTTACTTCAAAAGATTAATTGAAAATGAAATTCTATATCTCAGTCCTATCCGGACAATGATCATAATTTGGCATCAAGGAAAGGAAAGCAAAAATAAATATAATTAACATAAAAATATTAAATTCCAGTCAAATACCATTTCTTATTCAAAGGTCCTGATCCTGAGGCATGTTCGCTTGTCACTTAAAAAGGAAGATTAGTGGGAGTTTGAGGGGGTTAAAATAATCCAGCACTGAGCAAGGGTTTCTTTGTGATAATCAGAAACGCTAATGTAGAACTGAAAAGGGAATTACGCTGTGAAAGTGACTCCGTATCACTTAATCTTGTCGCCTGGCTACTTCCAAACCCGTCTGTGTCTCCCAAGCTCTGGAGACCATTGGTCTGAACTAGTTCAGGCAAGTGGAGTGAGTGCCAGTCCTCCTGAAAGATCTCCAGAACGGCAGGCTTCACAGTTCAGTTTTGTTCGTAATTCTTTATAGTGATGACCCAGGTGACCATACATCCCTGTTAAAGCCCGGCCCAACTTTACACTGTCGTCCCAGCATAGTCATTAATGACATTCCCTTTTACGCTCCCATGTGTCCTGATTTGGGACAGTCCACTATATAGTCACCCGGTGGGTCGCTCACCTGTCCATCTTCTGAGCGCCTGCTCTCGGCCTGCCTCTGGGATAACGACAGCTCCCAGCCTCCAAAGGACTCAGGGAGGGAAGATCAGGGCGAGGAGGGGAAGGGAACCACTTAGGGACAACACAAGTGATGAGGGTCACACATAGGTCTACACCATATGCTGTTGCGGTCACAGGGGAGGAGGACAGAAGAATCAGAGGAACACGGCAGGTTCCTCAGTGAAAAGGGCAAGATCGGCTGATCAGTGATGTCAGTACAATGAATCAGTTTGGGGTTTTTTTCTTAATGCCTTCACCTTTTTCACCCAACCCCTCAACCCCATTCCCCTCTGAAAGCTGTCAGTCTGTTCTCTATGAATCTATTTCTATTTTATTTTGTTCGTTAGATTCCACATGAGTGAGATCATATGGTACTTGTCTTTCTCTCACTGGCTTATTTCACTTAGCATAATACTCTCCAGGTCCCTCCATGTTGTTGCAAAGGGTAAGATTTCCTTCTTTTTTATGGCCAAGCAGTATTCCATTGTGTAAACGTACATCTTTTTTATCCACTCATCTAACTGTTAGGCAAAAAAACAACAGTACAAAGATTACCAGAGGGAAAGGGGGTGGGGGGAGGTAGAAGGTGGCATGGGGGGAATAAATGGTGATGGGGACTTGACTGTGTGGTGAACACACAATACAATATATAGGTGATGTATTATAGAACTGTACACCTGAAACCTGTATAATTTTATTAACCGTCACCCCAATTAATTCAATAAAAAAGTAAAACAACAAAAAACAATGAATCAGCACCACAGACGCTCCAAAAGTTTTCCCTTTTAAAACAGTTTTAATTTGCATTCCTACATGTTCAGGGAACTGGTGTGGTAAGAATTCAAGTGGGAAAAACACATAAAGTTTCTGAATCACATTTCTTCAGTGGTTATAGCAAAACCTGCCCTACCTGGTGAATCTTGAAATATGTAGAGAGAGAAAAATGTTTGCAGAGGAAGAATACTCTCCACAATTACCAGTTTTAAATCACAAATCGGATATTACTTCCTTGCTTAAAACCCTCCATGCGCTGATCACTGTTCTCAGAATAAACTTCCACCCTCCTTCCCCTGGCCACAAGCTCTGCCTTGGTCTGCAGCCGCAGCTCCTGCTGTCCTCTGGCTAGCTCGCTACGCTTTGGCCCCCTTGAAAAACGCCAAGTTCTTTCCCACTTGCTGTCTTTTCTTGAGCTTTGCTGTTCCCTCTGCCCGGAACACTGTTCCCCCAGTACTTTAAAAGTCTGGCTTGTACACAGGGAAAGCCCCCGAGAATGACACCAGCACAGGGGGAAGTGAGCGAAGCCAAGAGGTGAGCAGAGAGGATTCCTGCTGAGGTCATCGACCACCCAGGCCATCAGAATGGAGACCCCTGCCTGCTCCACCCACTGCTGTGCCCCGGTGTCTGGAACCGGCTGGCATGCTGGGTGCTGGCCTTTTCCCTGCAGAATCACATTTGGCACCGTTGCAGGTCCCGTCATAAAGCCCAAGTACTATTCAAGTTAGAGAATGCACAGCCCACTTCTGTGCAGGGGATGAAAACAGCATCCAGTACATCTTCCTGGAGTATCAAGTTTATTACAAAATTTGATAGAACCAAAGACTTTAATAAGAACCCCCACAAACATGGGCACTAAGGAGCAGGGGAGGGAAGGGACCCAGGAAAAAGTCCAGTCTCTGAAGTTTCATCAGGTGGGGGCCGAGGGGTGGACCCAGAGCGAGGGCCGTCTCTCCTCTTGACCTCCAGGGGCTCCAGGCAGGTCCTCCAAGCTCAGCAGGTTATTTTGGATGAGATGCTTCTGAAGGCCATGGGGATGCCGGATACCCGTCTGATGTGACTCCCGTACGGTCATCCATTGAACCAAGTCCTCTCACCTTGCATACACAGTGTGTATTTCTGGCACCGCTCTCACCCACAACTGTTGCATTCAACCTCTGGCTCATCTTCTGCACCAGGTGGGCAGCCTCCCTGGAGCTCAGCATCTTCAAAATTTAAAATGCAAAGAGTGCTGCTTGACCTCCCCAGAATCCTTGGCCATCCATGATTTTAAAAAATTATATTGGATTGGCTCTCGTCTTTTTGACATGCTGCTTGTTTGTGGATGGCCTGCAGCATATGCATCTTACAAAAAACCTGAAGACCCTCCTAGCCACCCCTGCCAGTCCTGGCTGTGGCCAGAGGGAGAGGCTGGGGTCCCACCATCAGGCTGCCCAGCTTGTAGGCAGTTTTTATAGGTGGCTCCCTCTGGGGCTCCACCTCTGTTGCTGCTGTGGGTGGCAGGGGAGTCCCCAGGGGCCACGCTGGGGGGGGTTGGCTGGGGGGGCGATCCTGGACTCTAGTAGGCTCAGTGGAGGAGTGGTGGTCCTGAACACTAGGCTGGGTGGGGGAACAGTCATTCTTGATCACAGGTAGCATGGGGGAATGGCAGGCTCTTTGGTCTTCTAGCCAAATGACTGAACAACCTTTTGGCTTGAGGAAGCACTGCTGTCAGGGTCAGGGGAGGGGTGAGGCCTTACCCTGATGGTGCAGCCCTTCATCTTGGTTTCCGTGGTATCTAGAATCATGTACATCCCCATAAAATTATTACATTTTCTTTCTGTTACTCAGTCCTGGATCCCATGCTGCTTAAATCCCAGGTTCTTCATTATGTCTGTTACCTGGGGGTCTGTGTCACCCCCAGGTGGCTCACTGTACAACCTCAGTTACTCCTCCTGACCCTTGTTGAGCCAGGGGTCCTTCGTTATATCTGCCAGGGTTAGTCTTTTGCTGAGGTCGAGGGTCATTCATTTTTATAAAAGTTTTTAACCTTCCATTGACATATAGTACATGGAACTGTACCCTCAATATCTCCTTTAGTTTCCCAAAGTTGTGTCCCACAAATGGCACAACCCCTATCACCATCCTGTACAAAACTACCCTCAGGATCCATATGTCAACTTTGTGTCATAGGCTTCACGCCACAACATCTCTGGGGCCATAGAGCAGCCGGTGCCACAGAAAGTGCTCAGTTTCTCATCTGTCAATTCCTTACTGAAGCCAGAGTCTACTGCTTCGATGTTGAGCTCACTACCTATAACTATGTTCTCTGGCTTCAGGTCCCTGTGGACGATGCTCCTCTGGTGGCAGTACTGTACTGCTGATACCAGCTGATGGAACATGACTCCGGCATCCGAGGAATGATGAAACATTCCTCAGTTATGTGGCCCTAGTCCACAGTTCTCCAGATAATCAAACAAGTGCCATCTGCTCATGTGCTCCATAAAAAAAACCAATTTGTCCTGGGTGGCAATCACCTGAAATAACTAATATATGATGTAAGCGGTTAAAAAATCTGGAGACGCCCTAGCAATTAATGACTTTGACAGCCACCTCTGCCACGGTCAGCAAGTGCCAGGCCAACCTCACCTCGGCTAAAGAGCCCTTGCCGATGGCTTTCAAGAGGAGATAATCGCCAATACGGCGCCCCTCGTTGGCAAGGATGGCTGCAAGGTCATTAGCCATGGCAACTTCAAAATAAGAACACACAAAAAAAGAATGAGAAAAAGAAAATTTAAATAAAATAAAAATGAAAAGACAAAAAACAAAAAAATAAAATTTAAAAAATAAAAAGAAAAAAGTAAAAAATAAGAAAAAGGAAAACTGGAGAAAACAAGCTAACTAGTCCAAGTCCAACAGGTCACCACAAATCAGCTTCCTGGCTACAAACAAAAACCTCAGCCCAGCCAGGGCCTTACATAGGAGTGGTTTGCGATTCCATCTCAGTGGCGCCTCATGAAGTCAGAGCAAGAAATGGACCAATCACGGCTGGGGAGTGGTTGTGATTCCATCACAATGGTGCCTTGTGGGGTCGGAGAAAGAAATGGACCAATCGCGGCTGGGGAGTGGTTGTGATTCCATCACAATGGTGCCTTGTGGGGTCGGAGAAAGAAATGGACCAATCGCGGCTGGGGAGTGGTTGTGATTCCATCACAGTGGAGCCTTATGAGGTCAGAGCAAGAAATGGACCAATCACGGCTGGGCATAAGCCACAGTGGTTTTTCTCATTTTTTGGTTTCATGATCCTTTTGTTTATGTGGGATATTAAAGATTTTCACTGTTACAAATGAAAACCTGCAAGATGCAAAAAATATATATAAAATTTTAAAAAGTCAGACTTATTCTCGTGCTCCCGGCCTCAGTTTCGATACCACCTGCTTAGAGAGGGCTTCCCTGACCCATCCATGCCCACCCAGCCCATCGGTTTGTGGTTTTCATAGCACCGGCCACAGTGTGGCTGATTCCTGTTGCTGTCTGTCCTTCCCATGAAGGGAGGAGCATGACTAGTGTTTCCTGTGTCTAGCATGGTGAGTGGCAATGAAGTAACTTTAATATTTGTTCACTCGATTAATAGGAGAGTTTGGGGGGATAAAAGAAAATATTGTCAACTGCTTATTTAATCAAAGTGATTCATAAAAAAAAAAAATCTTTAAAAAAAAATACATGTTCTGCCCTCACAGCCTTTGGGGCAGATAAGATAGGCCAGAGAGGGGCTGGAGTCTGGGTCTCCAGGTATGTGGGTGCTCAGTGAGGCTGAGGAAAGGCCAACTGCTTGGAGCCTTGCTGTAAAGATTAGAGATGATTCGTTCCTCCAGTGGGACTTGCCAAAGGATGCAGTGAATTTGGATCTGCAATGAGACTGCAAGGTATTTTTACACTTTGAATATCCATTTCCAGATGACACAAAGGACTTCTCAGGTGACCCTGGGTAGGCCATTTAGGTAAATTTCTGTGTCACTTAAATGAACCATCTCTGTGGAGAGAAGTGATGATGAGACTTGTTAATTTACATTTATAAAAACACTATGAAATCTCTGGGTGAAAGGATTTCTGCAGAGGTACAAAGGATGTGGTAATATGTTGACCAAATTCTACCCTCTATGGAGGCACAGAGGGAGCAGGCAGGCTTGAGGACATAGGAGGAGCCTCTGGCACATTATATTCAAACTAACCTAAGAAAGCTCCCTACTTTCAGTGCATCCAGTGACTTAATCGTACTTATAAGTTACTATTCTAGCAATTACTTTCCTTGAACATTTCCCTCCTAAAACCTCAGCTTTGTGTAACGGGGATCTTTACAGGGATTTGCCTGCAAGCTTTCCCCCTACAACACTTTGGTTTGTTACTCTTTACCTTACGTCAGTGACACTTAGCTCCTAAGCATGACAGTCTCTGTTGCTGAGCTGATTGGGACCCAAACGGGGGTCATTTCATCAATTCTAGTCAGATGTTTATAAGTTACAGTGAGATTAGAATAAACTCAGAAAGGAGAAGAGAAAATTTCAAAAGAAGCTGCCAGGCTATGAGTTAATGGTATCCATTTATAAAAATGGCATTAATAGTTACTTAAGAAATAATACCAACAAAATAGAACATTTTCTGATCTTTTTTCAGCAAGGTAAATACAGACTTAAAGACAAGACATTTAATGTAAAACTGTCAGGGCAAACCAAGCTCTGGATAACTGCAATTTGAGGTCTCCCATACGCTGGGGTGTTCAACCAGGTCAATGAGGTACAATATAGGGACCTTTTAAAATGAAAAACATAAATCCATGGATCAGTACCTTTCGACCTGGCAACTCAGGGATTAGTTAACAATATCCAGTATGGTCCACTCCAGCGAGGCTGGAGGGAGTCTTTGTGGAGCTGTATTTTTGATGGACCATGTATCCAGGTTGTAGGCCATGATGCTTGTCTTCGTCTCCTGCAAGTGCACTGTGAAAAGATTGCCCTATGAGCTTGCATTAATTTCAAGAGCCTCTGTAAGTTCTTAGCAATGAGTTAAAAGGTCTCCTTAATAAGGCAAGTTTGCATATATCTCTGATAAAACCTCACAGGATAGGCTTTCCAGTAACAATTTCAGAAGGGGACCATGGATGTATACCAAAAGGAGTTGATCTTAAGCAATACCAAGGGAAAGACTTTAGGCCAAAGCAAATGAAAAGATTTAACAAGTTTTACCAACTGAATTTCACATATCTTTTCAGTTTGTTCCATAAAACCAGTGCCATGGAAATGCTGTAATATCAGCCAAGCTTTGCACACCTGGTGCAGAATTTGTCCAGTGAAATGGGTTCCCTGATCCCTATGGGACTCTGTGGGGATTTTCCAAGCAGCAAAATCCTTTCTAGAAGTATTTTACTAACTGCTATGGCTGCTGTCCTACCCAATGAGAATACATATGGATCATCACCAACACATTTTCTCCTTGAGGGTGGAGCAACTGGACTGAAATCCACTTTACAAACACCAAATAGGTCGAATTAGTTTTATTTTCCCCTTTTGTAAAGAGAGCTTCCCTTATTTTAGTTATGCATTTAATCGTTCACTTAAAAACTTCACAAGGAATTACAGAAAGTTTAATGGTGAGAAGTAAAGTTCAGCTTTCAATACTAAGGTTTGGTTTGCCTAAGCAATCAAAGACCTGAGGATACAGAGCGCACGTTCACACTCCCTTTATAATTTCCTATTAAGTGCATACCAACAGTATAGAAAAAGAAACTTTTTGTCCTTTTAACAGAAAGAGAAACCCAAATTCCAATTCTAGATCAGTGCACTTAAATTAAATGAATCCATTCCAACCTTAGTCTGGCCATACATAACATTTCTTTTTCAAGATTCCTTTTCCATGAGCCTTCTGCAACATACACAAATTTTCTGCACCTTTCATAAGCCTTTTGCCTTTTGTTTTTTCATTTTTTATTTTAGGACAATCATTTACTTTAGGATAAAATTACTTTCTTTTCCATCAATAAAAATGTATTTCTATTGCTCATATATTCTTTTAGCAAACACACCTTACTCTCTAAGCAATCATTTTCAATCACCCTAACATCCTAATCCGGCTTTATCAAAATGTCTGGATCTTCATCTGAGGCATCTTACGCCCTTCTAGCCTTGTAAAATGACACATTAAGGCTCCAAACTTATTACCCTGGCTTCCCATCTGGTCTGTTAGCTCCAAAGCTAGAGAGTGGTGGGCAACTGCATGTCCTTAATTAAACCAACATCCTCAAGCTCATTTTTATTTACTAAAGGTCAACCCTAGATCATGTGCACTTCAAAAGTAATTGCATTAGCTTCTGTTATTTCTCCAATTTGTATGAGCCCTCATTTGTTTTAAGCCCATTGAATAGGGCCCTTTTACAATCTAAATTTGAATTTACGAATCATTTTTGGAAGCACCATCTCATGATAGAAATAGACCATATCTATAACAGACATACACAGACACAGATAGCACAATACAAAAACCCAAAAGAAAAATTATGGATCCAAATATGTTTTCTGGCAGCTGGACTAAGTTGAAGTTCTGCTCAGATAGTCAAAGTTTTTGCATGCTGTAAAAATTCCTTTAAAGATTTTTTTAAAAATCAAAGAATACAATCCATTGTTTCTGAGATTTGAGATTCTCTCCTTTAAAGTTTCTCATTAAGATGGGCTTATCAACAAACGTGAACAAAAGAAGTAGAAAGCAAGTGTTCACAAAAAGTTAGAAGCTCCAAAAGTAAAGAGAAAGGCCCTCAAAGACCTGAGTCTTAAGAGGGGCAGAGTTTCCTGGGGGAAAACTGAAAAATGGCTCCAGAGGTGCAGCCTGAGCATCAGATGGCTGCTGCCCATCTGGGGACAGGGATGGGAGGGGAAAATATAGGTAGAGGGTAGGCAGGGTGGCAGGCAAAAGTGGGGTGCCTGGAAAGTGAGGGATCTTCCAAGGTTTTATTTAGTTAACATGGCTTTTGAGCCACAGGCACTAGTGTCAGAGGAAAAGTCTTCCAGTGATCTCCCGCATGTTCTAGTTTCTTGAGTGCTGGTCTCCTTTTTAATTTATGAGGCATTTACCCAATTTAGAATTATATTTTTCCTAAGGGAGGTGATAGTAGCCTCTTGATTTTATTTAGAGCTCTCAAGTTACCAGTTTAAAAAAAAGTTTCCCATTGTTTCCGGGAGGTACAATATTTCTTTATTTCAGTCAAGAGTGCAAATAAAAAAGCTTTGGAGTAGCAAAGGAGCCCCATCTTGGCCAACAAAGCTTGAGATCATCTTGTGTGATCTTTGTCCAGAGGCCTTGCCAATTATAATTCTCTGGACCATAGTTTTGGTACATGTAATCAGCCAAAGTCCCAAGCCATGGCTGATCAGCATGTGAAAATTTAGAGCATGGGTTAGCCACCTGTACTCTTCTTTATGGGTGGTGCCTCCCACCTCCCAGTGCCCATTAGTGTGTGCGTCTTCACAAACCTTATGGACAAGGCCTAGTCTTAACCTAGAGGATATGCTCTCTGGTGCCAAACATGACTGAGAGATACCCCTCCTAGGCACCAAACCGAAATTATATGAAGGGTCCCTTCTCAGTCCAAACGTGTGAATTGAGGTCACCAGATAAGGGTCTCCTACCTGAATAAATAAAGTCTCCAAGACTTAACTATAAGTGTGGGAGATCTTGGATCTGAGAGGACTTGCCCGAGATCCTCTAGGGCCTCTGGGGAAATAACTTGAACATAAGGAGTTTGTTCAGGTGCCAGATGTGTTGGGTTCTGAACAGTGTGAGGACATTAGGTCACTGCTTCAGAGTCCCATCCTCATCACCACAGAATGTCAACAGGTGGCACTGAAGTCAATTCAACACCAACAGAAATCCCCAATTTTGGGTGCAGTAAAGAAGGAAACTATTCTGTGCAAACAGCTCAGTTGTGACATAGCACAGCTGTAAAAACAGCATGGCTGTGGAACAGCTCAATGTGACATAACATGGCTGTGAAAACAGCACAGCTCTGGAACTGCTTAATTGTGACATAGCATGCCTGTGAAACAGCTCAACTGTGACTGCATGGCTGTGAAAACAACACTGCTGTTAGGCAGCCATAGCACCAGGAGGCCCTGGGGCGCAGTGCCCTGAGGCCGGGCCACTTCTCTGGCTAGGCAGCTCTGCTCCATGGTGGTTCTGGTCTGATGTGCTCTGCCCATGCACTGGTCTGCTCCACTCGGCTCTTTAGTGTTTCATCTCAGTGTTTTAACTCCAGCCAGGAAATGCAATATTCAGCCTTTGATGGAAAGGGAAAGTGCACTCTTGGAGCCAGAGGGAAGCTGACTTATATAGACTTATACAGACATAAGTCCCTACCCAGCTCCCTGATTGGGCTGTCCTCATACAAATAATGACTCCAAATCCTCAGTTTGATTGGTCGAAAAGGCACTGTCCTGATTGGTCAGAATAGAGCCGCTCTGGTTGGTTGGAGCTGCGCAGCTCTGATTGGACGGGGAAAGCCTCAGTCCTGTTGGTTGAAACAGGATTCCCCGAGCTCCTCTATAAGGGCGGCTCAGATGGCAGGGGCACAGGGCAGGCAGGCCGCTCAGTCAGAGGCAGGCAGTTCAGTGCAGGCTTCTCCCTGAGGTGCAGTTTGTGTGAGAGCCCCCTTTGTAGAAATGATTGCTAAGCTTGTTGGGGTTTTTTGTTTTATTTTTAATTTGAGCCCAGTTAAGCCACCAGGAGCCTTTCTTGATAGGTACCTTCTTTCTCAGGGTCCACAAAGGTCAGATCAAACTCACTTAAAAGCAGAGTAAGCACCAAGAAGTCACCTGGCCCCTGAGTCTCATTTTCATATGTAAAATGTGTATGGTCTGACCTATTGATTTTGTATTAATATGAAATCCCACATGAAATACTTCACTATTTATAAGGTCTACAATATAAAATGCACTCATCAATGAAGGCAAACTTGTAGCCAACAGAACAACCCATTTCATTATAAGGAAGAATGGGGTTTTCTCTCTCCACCTCACTATGTGGCAGACACTGTATTAGGTGCTGAAAATAGTGGCAAACCAGTCAGATAAGAAAACTTGTGGAGAAGGAGGCAGGAGGAAATCAATGAATGTGTAAATGAATGAAAAATTTCCGAAGTTAAGAGGACCTATGAAGATAGTGGTTAATGGTTACAGTAAAAACTTTCCGAGGAGATGACAGGAGGGCTGCAATCTGAATGATCACACAGTCTCTGGTAGAGGTAGGAATCCAATTGTTTAGATAGAATAGTGTATTTTCAATGAATAGTTAATGAATGTAACTCAAAGCTGGCTTGTTTTTATCCGAAAGACTTCTGCAAAATACCCACTGTTTATTCATCGAGTAAATGGACACAGTCTGACGACTTCTTAATGCTCCTTGGAACTGTATGCAGCGCCTTTCTGATAGCGCCCTTCTAGGCATAAACTTACAAATGCCTCTTGCAGTGAGGAACTAACAGTAAGGTACAGCGAACCCTAGATTTTGCTCACCTTGATTTAACCGACTTCAGGTTTCCTGGGAAAATTTTACGGTCTGTCATATGTGAAAATTAATACCCTGTTAATTTTAAAATGCTTTCAACCAAGATTTGCTTATAATTAAATTAACAGGTTATTTTTATTATTAATTCACTGTTTCTAACAAATTTGAGTGAATAGGCCATATGTTGGAGAAAACACTGTAATTTCGCCAAGATAAATAAATATATCTACAACTATAGTCTACATATTTAAATCCAAGAGTCACCGCCACCGTAAGCAATATTCAGGGAATGATTAGCACGTGATCACACTGCATCTCATGCGGTATTGGTTCTATTGTCCAGTGGTGTGATTTTTTGGAGCAGTTTTAACTCCTGCTGGCCAATGTTCCCATGTGCACTAGGCCACACCCCAGCCGTGTGCATTTGTTTTCTCATGCTAACAGGTGAATGAACATATTTACTAGACCTATTCAGTAAAAATTCAAAATTACTGTAACATAGAAAACTTTTCTGTAAAATTAAACTTTTCATACATACTTAATTTTAATTACACAAACATGTCTGCATAAGTAAAAACAGGTTAACTAATTTGTCGATTTTTTAACATACACATTTGGAAAACCTACTTTATTATATAATGGACTTTTTGCTTTAATGGACACCCCCCTCCCCAAATTAGTCCGTTATATCAAGGTTTTACTGTACTCTTCTCTGTAAACATGATAGAAAATGAGGATTCAACTAGCAGACATGAAGAGCAAACTACCCTGATGAAGAGCAAATCTGCCCAAATATCAGCTGATCTCTGGGATGCAGTGTCCTCATCACTATGTCATTCCCCTTCAGTGGCTTCCCCATTGTCCTTGGGATGAAGGCCAGAACCTTTACTGTGGCCACATAGCCTGGGCCCTGCATGGCTCTCAACCCATTAGATGCCCCACTTCCTCTTTGCTCCCTGTCTTCCAGACATTCCGGACTTCTTTAAGGTAAAGAACTTTGAACGCGACTTTCTTCCTCTCACCTTAGGACGTTCTCAGATGGGAGTCCCTTGGCCTGGAATACTCTTACCTCCTACTCCATGTATCGTGCTAATTCCTATACTTCAAGTCCCACAGCAACCAGTAACCATCACTTCCTTGAGGACGTTTTCCCTGACCTCACTCAACAGGCCAAACACTCCATCCCCTCCATATGTACTCTTATAATAACACAGTCCTCTCCTCCAAAGTATCTCTCATTGTTGTGAATTTACCTTTATTAATTTGATTCTTTAAATTTTTCTCACTCACTAAACTGTACAAGGAGAAAGATTGTGTGCATATTTGCTCTCCAATCCTCAGCATCCAGCACAGTGCCACGCCCACTTAAGACACTCAGTAATTATTTATAAAATAAGTAAATGGATGAATAAATATTAAAATAAATAGACAAAAAAAATCACAATTTGGGTTTTTGAGGGTCTCAATCAGCATTTAACAGACTATTATTATCTTCCCATATCAGAGCTTTCTAATCTTATTATCTCCATGGCCCACAATCTGATGACATGCCCCCCCCCCCCAAGATACTAATAATGTATAATTCACACAGGATTTTTCAGCTTCAATGAGCTTTCACATTCGTTTCTACATTTCACTCAATTTACTGATAAGAATCTGAAGCTGAGTCCTGAGAGGGAAGGGAGAGCAGCTCACAGGAGGACTTTACAAGAATAAGACTCTCAGGGACTGTGGTTTGGGAACTGGAGGAAACGCTGAAAACCCCTGCTGGGGGCTGGGCAGGCAAAGGGCTCACCAGAATGTGTTTTTAATCGAGCCCAGGCTGCTAAAACGGCCCATACAGAAAAGGCGACAGGCTGAAATCAATCTGAAGCTGCAGTAGGCCAGAGCCTGGGGAACTAGCGTCAGAGGACAGGGTAGGGACTGAGGAGCTGGCTGTGGAGCAGAGACTGACTCCCGCAGAGTGAGCGCATGACAGCGACACCTCTAAGGGGAGTGATACCCTGGGCTACACTAGCCACCCTGCATCCTAAAGACTCTACAGAAGACTCTGGAGCAAGACCAGGCAACTACAAGGTTGCAAAATAGCTGACAAGAGGAGGTGGTCCACGGAGAGCCTCAGATCAACCATCTACCAAAGGACACCACAGCCAAACCTAGACAGCTTCTCACATTGGCTGATACACAAGCACCTCCCAGGCGAACTGAAATCAGCACACAAAACAGTGACCCTCAGACAACGTAAGCTGCCCAGAAGAGACTCACCTGATTGACTGATTGACTACTCTTTTTTTCTGCTGTTTTTTTTTGTTTGGTTTGGTTTGGTTTTTGGGTTTTTCTGTTTTTTGTTTGTGGGTTTATTTTTTCCCTTTTTTCCTTAGGAAGAAGAGAAAGGTGAGAAAACTTGTTTTTTCTTCTTTTTTAAATTTTATAATAATATATATATTTTTATTTTTTTTAACTAAATTTTTTTTTCTCCTTTTTATAAAAGAATTTTGTCTTGCTTAGCTTGTTTTTAGTTTTGTTTTGGTTATTTGCTTTGTTTTGTTTTATCCTTGCTTCTAATATCAAGACTTTCTTGATATCCCTGCTTAACGACTGGGACTTTATCATTATAAGCAAGTTTACTGCTTTCCTCTATAGTTTCCCCCAAATCTCTCACCAGACTTCCTCCCTGCCTGGGCTATATCTCTCTCGCTCCTCTCAATCCATTGGCATAACTTTTTTGTTCTTTTTCTTTTTTCTTTTTCTACTTTTCTTTCATTCTTTCCTTATGCTCCCTTCTGTCTTCCTGGCTGATTATTAGTTTCTCTTATTCTCTTTATTGTATTTTTGTTTTCTCATTTTCAACTATTATCCTATTCCTACTCTGATATGGAAATGCAAAAATGGGGAAAATAATCACACAACTCAATCATTCCAATTCCATGGCTTAGCAACCTTCACCAATTTTCCCTTTATATACCTGCTTTGTGCTTTTTATACTGTATAAGCACTAACAACACAGACTCTTCTATTCTATACAATGCACTTTAGCACTCCACTACCCAATTGACACTCAATGTTTCCTATGTACACTTAGTCTGAAGACTAAAATAGAAATAGGTAGGAACTATGTCTAAGCACAACTCAGTGCCCTGTACTCAAGGGTCTTATGGATCATTTGAACCAACCACCTGTTTTTACAGAAATCACTGGGCACCAATCTCAAAAGAGATGACTGAGAAGCTGAGCAGAGATTTTGAGAGTGTTGAGTTAGAAAGACAAAAACAGAGGAGGCCTGAGTACACCAAGGAAGGGAAGCCCTGGCAACTCCTCATGCATTGCTTTGTGTATCCCCAAGAGAGCTATAGAGTATAAATAAATAAATATTTACAATGCAGAAGTCCTGCTTCAAATCATCTCAATCCTTGAATTTAGGGTAGAGTTACCCAGGATTTCTAGTGGCCCTAGCTTCCTGCTAGAAGCAAAAATACATTCTCTCTGAAGGAAGACCATCTTAGACATCACTTTACCTGACATGTTTTTCAAATATAATTTCTGGAATTCACTAAAAATTCAACGAAGCAGAAGAAATAAGACAAAGGGATCACAAATGGAAAGGAAAAAATACAATGTAGGCAAACTCACATAGGATGCAAATAAGAAAGTCATGAGACACAGAATATGTTTAATAGGTTCAAAGAGATAATAGGCGTAACTGAAAGTTTTGATAGGAAACTGGAAACTATTAAAAACACAAGTTGAAAAACACATAACTAAAAAATATAATAATCAAAATGAAGAACCCTATGATTTTTAATAGTACGGCAAACCCAGTTGAAAAGAGAGTTAATGAACTGGAACATAGGTCTGAAAAAAATATCCAGAATAAAACATGACTGAACAAAAGGATTTTTTTTTTTTTAATAGAGAACAAAACAATCCTATCATTTTGCAAATGTATATTGAAGAAGAAAAAACACTGAAGAGGGTGGAGGGAAAAGGTGCTGATCTAAGTAACTTTGGAAATGAATGGAGTCTGTAAGACTGAAAGCAAAAGAAACTGTACATAAGCACTGTTCTTTGGATGGTAAAGTTGTGTCCCACAGGACACATGTTAACAATTCTGAATTTGCTATACATGCACACTGGAACTGAACAATTACGTAAATAAATGCAGACAGCTGGAACAGGTTTCTCACTGTTGAAGAGGGAGTTTACAGATAAGCAAGGGAGCAAACTAAAGCAATCCATGGGTTAACAGTAGAGACACTAGTATGAACTCAGATTTAGCTTACTATAGAAACAGATGGTTACACTAACTGTTTGATATTTATACATATACTGTTTATAGATACATAGACTTTTTATAGATAAGTACATATACACAAGTTAGTAAATACACATGTATGTTCTTGCTCTGTCAGATGAGAGAGACTGGAAGCAATGTCACCAGCAGCAGTGAGCATACCTAGCATCCAGATCTTGATTTCTAATACCATTATCCAATAAAAGAAACCAGGGTTCCTCAGAGAAATGGCTGATCCTAGGACTGGAGCAGAAAATATTCAAAATAAGCATGGAGGAGGATCTTGCAGTACCAGAAAATAAGGAGGTACTTTAAAAAAAGCACAAGAACAACAAACTTGCAATGATGGTGTTATATCAAAATAACACAAGAAGTCAACTGAAAAAGCTCCTAATTGCAAAGCTGGAACAACTTCAGCATCAAAATAAATTGCATTATAACTCAAAGTATAAAATAAATGTCCACAACATAAATAAATGATTGAATAACAAAATAAATGGGAAAGAAGAGACAAAACTCCAGTACAGAATAATTCCAAATAATTTATGTAGATATTCTGCCCTTAAAGAGAAACATAACTCCCCCTCCATAGTGTGGGCCGTGCATACTGACTTCTTCCCAGAGTACAGTGTGGAAAGGGGGAAAGGAGTAACTTTACAGTAGAGAAACCTGGCAACCACTACCTCAGTCAAATGATCAAGGTCAACATCAGAAGTGGTAAGTCCTGCTGATAGAGTGATATGACATGATAAAAATGTCACTTTACCTCTGTGGTTTTCCTCTCAAAGCCCACAGCTCTAGCCTAATCATGAGAAAAACATAAGCCAAGAGGCACCTAAGGACACAGGACAACTAAATGTAATATGGTATCCTGGGTGGGATCATAGAACAGTAAAAGGACACCAGGTAAAAACTAAGGGAATCTGAGTGGATGTTAGGTAATAATTATCAATACTGGTTCATTAATAAATACTGACTATATAAAATTATTATAACATCTGGTGAAATTTAAAATACACGTAGAATTAAAATATGTGACAATAGCAGCCTATTAGTTGGGAAGTTGGCAAATTCATTATCCAGGAAGGAAAAAGTATATAATTGTCTATGATCTGTATTATCCAAAAATAGTAATAATTTTATGATGTTGAAATACTGATCATTTTCTATTTAAAAAAAACAACCTACTAAGAACTATATATTTTTTATAGATAAGATTAATATGACCTCTGTAAACCAGAATATCAGTCCATGGTCCCTAGGCAAGTGAGGAGTTCCTGATCTTAGAAGCCCAAGCAATGAATCCTGCTTTACTATCTCTTAATACTTATAACACCAAGCTTGCAAACATAAAACACATTACAAAAACAACCTTCCCTTTAAAAAACAAAAAAACAAACTCTTGAGGTTTCCAGCTCTACTTCTGAATTTATAAATTTCAATTTACAAACAACTTTTAGAAAAAGTAGAGAGAGTGGGGTGGAGTTGTGTACTGTTCCTCCCAAGAACAGAATGGAAATCTTAAATTCTGAACTGCAACTTGGTTGCCATGTCATAGCACAGACCTGGCACCAGTTAAATGAAGCAAGATACTGAAATGAGAATTTTTTAATATTTCATAAAACATGAGAATTTGTGGGGTTTCTTCCTGGGGGGTAAAAATTGAATGTAATATTTCAATCATACCTAAAAGAGCATGAGTTAATATTTCACAGCTACTTAAAACCATTCATTCAGCAACAGTAATGCAAATGTTCAGATATGTATGCTTTGTAGGCAAAGCATGGCGCCTTGAATTATTACCTGCGTCCTCTTAGACCACTGACTTACGATTCATTTCAGATCAGGTAACCAGAAAATCACTGTGTTCAAAGGGGAGCACTAGCAATAAAGTCTTTATACTCACAATTCTTTCATTTTTGTTCACACACAAGCTTTATTTGCCTTCTGAATAAAATATCCACCAAAATCAGTGATTAAGGAATTAATATTGTATCTTTAATTATTAATTGAATTGCAATTTTCCATCCACATTATGTGTAAAATATAAAGGCTCTGTGAGGAATGGTTATACTGTAATAGCCTGATGATCCCAGATATGATGAGTGCTTTCAATATAAACTTTCCACCTCAACCGCAGTGAAATTTGTCGTGTCGGGCTTTCAACCCCATCTCTTAATGCTTCGGAACAGTGTTTTGAGAGCACGAATAAGGGCAGAGAGGAAGCACATTATTTGGAGCCTGTTTACTCACTGAGCGCCCTTCTTTCCACTATCACTATCCCTAGGCTACGGGAGCAGAAAACCAGGTTCAGGCAGAAGCTGACACCCTTCAGGGTGATTTCAGAGTTAGGAAGGGGAGCCGAGGCGCCATGAATGACTTGACAGAGGCGCCTGTCCTGCCCTGCACTGCAGCAGCTGGGAAGTGGGCGGATGAGATGCAGGGAGGAGAGCTCATCGCCTCCCACTCCCAACCCCTGTGCCCCAACCCCACTCTTGTTCTCTTTAGAGACACATTTCCTCTTTTATCTCCTCACTGGCCTAAACAACCCAGCAGCCCTGAGGGACATTTTCAAGCCACATATTGCCATCCAGTGCCCCTTGATATGAAGCACTGACAAGGACACATCACCTCTCTCGTACCCTTCCCAATAATGCATAATCTCGATCTAATCATTAAAAATATGTCAAATATCAAGTAGAGAAGCATTGGTCAAAACTACTGGCCAATACTCTTCAGAAGGGTCAAGGTCCTGAAAGACAAGGGAAGCCTGAGGCACTGTCATAGACCTGAGGATACTTCAAAGATGTGACTACTCAGTGCAATGTAGGGTCCTGCAATGGGTCTTTTAACAGAAAAAGGATCTTAATGAAAAAACTGGTGAAATCCAAGTAAGCCCTGTACTTCAGCTAACAGTATTGTACTAGGTTATCATCTTAGTTTTAGTAACACTTAGTAAGTGTTCTATGGTTATGTAAAATGCTAGCATGCAGAGAGGCTACATGAAGGATACGTGGGTCTTTGTACTATTTTTTCAACTCTTCTATTAGACTTATCTCAAATTTTAAAAAATTAACTGATAAAAGTACACAGAACAACATTATGAGGAAGGAAGGGAGGAAGGGAGGGAGGAAATAATTTAAAAGAGATACTTGGGAAGTTTCAAAACTGCTAATTCCCCAGAAGATGGGAGTTACTCATTTGAAACTCTCTGATGTACATAGTCCAAAAGTGACATAATATGGTAGTTAATAACCTGGACTTTAGAATCCGCTATAGCTTAGTTTAAAACCTGACTTTACCAGTTATTAGCTACGTGTCTAATGACACATTACTTAATCTCTAACTCAATTTTTTTCGTATGTAAAAAAGGGAAGCGAATAGTACCAACTTCATAGGATTGTCCTGAGGATTAAATGGAGTAATACATGTAAAGATAATCTTAGCACATGTCTAGCATCTAGAAAGTACTTAATAAAGGGACGCCATTAATATTATCACAGAAACTGGCATTATTGATGCTACCAACTTCCAAAGTGTATGCCTTCCTTCTCCTTGGAAACAATAATTCCCCCATGCCACTCAGCCTTATCCAAATCTTATCCATCCTTCAAGTGCCAACGGAATCTCAATGCCTTTATAAACCTATGATAAGTTCTCTAACCCCAAAATTTGCATGTAATTTATGTATTGTGTAGTTATCATTTGCTATCATTTTATGCGTGGCAGTCATGTTCCATCAGTTAGACTATAAGACACTTGATGGTAAAGACCACATTGTTTCTTCTTATGTTTTCCTTGGCATCAATGTTGAGCACATAGTAGGCATTCAGAAAAGCAAGGCGGTCTATGATTATGCTATTTTAAAATTTTCTAGGGGAATCTGGTGACCCCATGAATTTGATCACTGGAACGTGAGAGGCCTGTCAAAACAGGACCAGAAGAGGTATATGTATCCTTCAAATCCATCTATAAAAGAAGTAATAGCCTTTCAGAATCATCTTCTCTCCATATGCAAACCAGATTCTTCACTCCTGTCTCTGGGGTCTCTATTTCATGTGTTCTTGTCTTACAAAATAGACACTTCATGATAGTCTCTCTGGGACTTCCATAGACACATTTCTTTGGCTGAAATCCATTCTCTCTGGAAATTAACCCCAAATTCTTAATAACTTCCACATTCAGACACCATGACCACACACAACACCAGGCACAGCACATCATTTCTTTTAACAATTCCCTTATATTGCATTATGGTTTCTTAAGTGTATTGTTTTAATTGGTTCTCATAAAAACTCTTAGAGGCTGTCTGGAAAGTATAAGTAGCCATCTTGCAGGTAATACAGCCAAGGCCCAGACTTGCCCAAAATCACACAATTAGTAAATTGCAATTTTGGATTCTTACATTATTCAGTAGGCATTTATTAAGTTTCTCACAGGCCTCCCCTGTCCTGTGTGTTCCCTCAGCCCCGCATGCTTTCTCCCGTCATCGCACTGTGTAATCATGAAGGATTTTAATCATCTCCCTACTTGTATGGATCATGCCCTGGACTGTAAGCCCCATGCAGGCAAGTATCTGTCTTGCCCTAGTTGAGTCCCTAGTAACTAGCACCAAGAAGGCACTCACGAGGCAGCAGAGGAATTGGGACAAGTAAAAAAAATGATGCTGACAGATATGCCAAAAGAGCTCAAATTAATCGTTCTGGATGGATGCAAACTACACCATCCCTTTTCCAGACATTAGCATCTCATAACCCAATTCTTCCTGAGAGTGCATGGCTGTTGGGAAATTAATGCACTGGGGAAGAAATAAAGCCTACCACTGAGATGAATCGAGACCAGGTGACCACGAAGAAGCACGAGATGAAGCCTGGTTACTATCACACTCTCCAGATAAAGCCCTTAATCCTGACCAGTCAATCTTGACTATGCCACACCCCCTAGGCAATTCTCACCTCCTCCAAAGAATGGAAATGATAACCTTTGACTTAAGTTACCACACTAAAAGAAACTAATACTCCTAAATGATAGTAGGAGGAGCTCACTGACTCTCAGGGCGGTGAAATACTGAAATAGATTCCTCAGTGTCACAGAAGTCTTTTGTCATTGAAGAAAATCTTCAAGAAGACGGTAGAAATCTATGTGAACTATTTTCCCTCCTGAGTCTTTTTTAGCTGAAGCATCCCTACTTCTCTCGTTATCTTATGTTTTAAATCAACATTATTGCTCCCACCTCCTTCATCTCAACATCTCCTTCTTTCAATCCATAGCCATCTGGTTGTACAAGTCCCACCTTCAAAATCAGAACCATTAAACGTTTGAAAACATCATTTTTCAGAATGCTGGCAGAGAATCTGTTATCCATAGTGATGGCATCAATTTCCCCATGTGAGGAAAATGCCAGTTGCTAACAACTGTATCTGATACTAAGCAACCAGAGTGGTTCTGGAAGCTGTGCGGTGTCTGAAAGAGCACCAAACAGGAATTTGAAGGCACGGTTCTGGCCTTGACTCCTCCACACACTTCATGTGACCTCAGATAGATTCCTCAGTTACTCTGATGCTGTTTTGTTTTCTTGTCTCTAGAGCGAGCACGGGTCCTTCCAGATCCTGGGTGCTAAGTTCTACTGTGCTACTGACAACCTTCACAGGGGGTGAAGGAGGGAGGGGGCACATGATCAGGAACTCTTAACAACCACAGAGCTTTTTCTTCCAGTGTAATTAACAGCATGGACTGTTTTTCCCCATTCCAGAAAAAATAGAAAACAATTAGAATATGTTTAGGGGAGACAACCTTGGCCAACATTGAAGAAAAATATGTATTAATTAAAAAGTAAAGACTTGGTCCACAAGAGAAACCATTTGAAATCAGTAAAAAGACAAGGGTCACAAAATAAAAATGATGCAAAGTCATTTATATTTAATCTGCTATAAATATAAATAACCAAGAGAAAAGTTTACTGTTTGGACCATCTGTATCTGATAAGCATAAGTTTAAATCCTGGTACCATCTGCTCAACTGGAATTTAATGCTGTCTCAACTATGCCAAATCACAATTATGATAGCACGCATAGCAGTCTTGTGGCACATGATCTAAATACTGACCATTCTTTAATAGGATGAGAAACTCGAGCCAAACCAGCTTGGCTGGAAATTACTTTAGTGCTTTATGTTCACCTTAAGACCAAATAGAGGCATGTAACTGGCAAAGCCACAGGCTACCAGAATTTCAGAGTAGGAGAAACATTCTAGGTAGGGATCAGAATACCCTGGAACCTAGGAGGGATGAGGAGGCACAGTGAAGGCAGAGAATCAAAGTAGAGATTTAACTGTATTTCCATCCACCTAGGGCTAGTCACTGATACCTATCCACCTGACCTACTGTCATGTATTAGCCACAGAGTATTTTTCAGTGGGGAGCAGGCAAGCCATCAAAACATAGTCCAGTACTGAGATAGCTACTGCCAATATGATAAATTCTTAAATTTTGAGACTTTTAAGATCACCTAGTTCAAAGCCTTTACTTTATAAATGAAGAAACTGGGGCCCACAAGGTTAAGCAACAATCTCCTTTCTCCCAGACCAATGTTTATACCATCCATGATGCTTCCACTAGAGTTCCAACAGCCAAAGACTTCCCTTCCTTACCAAATAAAGTCATGTGCTCTTCAAGCTACATACCCTGATGCCTTTCCTAAATTTTCCTGCCTATCTTACTATCCTAGAAGCAAGTTTCTCTAACATGGTATCTTTCATAATCTTAAGCCCTATTTCACAAAATATGAGTTATTCATATTATCTCCACATCACTATGGGAGAGCTATGTCATGATTTCTAGGTAAGTATAATTAACAACATGCTCTCTACCATCCTTTGTTCTGGACTTATCAGACTAACCACTAATTCCATAAAATTCCATGGAACCATCCTTTCAAAGTTCTGTGCCTTTGCACAAGCTGTTCCTTCTACCTGGGTGATCTTCCCCCTTCCAGAATCAATCTAGCAGCCCAAACCCACTCATCTTCAAAGACTCAACTCAAATGCTGCCTCTTCTTCAGAGTGTTTCCTGACTTAAACCAAAAGTCAGAATTGGTTTATCTCTCAGCATTTTCATTGTGCTTCAGCTATAACACTTATAAATGATCAGATAATTATTTGTGTTTGTGTCTCCACTACAGCATTAACACCTCACGGGCAAAGAAAGGGTTTTACACATCTTCAGCATAAAATAGGCAAATGTTTTGTTGTCCAATTATGTCAATACTATAACAGAGTCATTGCTAAGATCTACACCATTTTTCTGAATCTACTCTCCATACACTGACAATGACAGAATTATCATGGTCAGTAAGTATTGGGTCAGTATTTCTAAAGTATTAGAAGATTTGTTGGTAAAGAGAAAAAAATGAGGATGTTTATACTCTCAAGTTACTTAAATTCTTATGGTGGGTTTTGTGCCTTTTACAATAAGAATCAGATATTAAAATACTTGCAAAGGGCATGAGCCTCATTCCCATAGAGATAAATTTCAATAGTGAATCTCAAAAACCTGCCTGAAGTTTAATAAGGAATACAGAATATTATACTATAATTTTCCATCTAAAAAGCTAAAAAAATTCTCATTTCTATAATAGTAACAAAAATAAAAGGTAATATTTCTTGGGGGCTTACTATGAGCCAGGTCTTTCATTAAGCACTTTAGAGTCATAATTTCATTTAACCTTCTCAGCAACACCATAAAGTAGATACTGTCATCGTTTCCATTTTACAGATGAGGAAACTGAGGCATCAAGAGTTTAAGTAAGTTGTATGCATAAGGTCAATTAAGGAATAAGTAGTGGAATGAGGGTTTGACTCATCAGACAGATTCCACAGCTCCTGCTCTAGTTAAAAACAAACAACAAAAAACCACATGGAAGTCAAGAGCTCAAGAAATTCTATGAAAAGCTCTCTGGGCTAATCAAGAGATAGAGGACTTTAGCTTCTTTTAGCTGGACAAGGAAGACACGCCCTTGGGAGAGGTACTAGAATCTCTAAAGAAAGGGGAAGCATGAGACTTTTATCAACTCAGAGGAATGAATTCTTAAAAGGTTGAAATCATTGAATTAGTAGACTAAGTCTGTGCCTAAAAACAAGATTACCACCCATGCAAAATGATGCCACCTAAAAGCACAAACTGAGAACATTTTATTCCATCAACTGGGTGTGCTTGTGTACTTTCATAGGGTGGAAATGGAACTCGGCTTCTGGGAGGCTACTGTATATATTTCCCGGCAATTATTTATTTATGGCTTATTGGACAGCTTTTAGCCTTCATCCAGAGAGACAGTTAGTGATGTATTTCTGTTTTCATTAGGAGAGAGAGGAAAAGGCTGAGGTTCTTTTAGGGAGAGATCGGTTTCTGGCCCATCTACGTAACTCATTTTTTATCATGACAACTTTTTTCTGTAGAAAAGGTAGTGATTGTGATGTGTATGGTTTACATATAAATTAACAATTTCTTTGTACAGTGATACTAGTTTGCCAAGTGTTTTCTTATAGATATCATCTTATTTGAGCCATGCAAAAACCTGCGGAGTTAGTGGATCTGCTCTCATTGCAGGAAAGCCCAGTGGCCGGCCTTAGCTCACAAAGCTGGTAAGTAGCACAACGGGGGTGTGAAACCCTAGCCTTGTGATTCCAGGTCCAGGATCTTCTACTAAACAAACACTGTGTTCACCTATCTTTGTGGTTTGAGTGAACTTGTCACAAATGACTTCATTGGCTTAGTACGTCTTTAAATAACTTGTGATCCTGGATGGAGAAGGAATGCGCAGTAAATATCAGCGATTTGACCTAGACAGACTGACTTTAAAAAAATGTGTGAAGCTTTTATAGTTTACACTTTTCAAAAGAGGGTGAAAGTCTGCACTTCTTGTGGAATGAGGCTGGGGAACTAGCTTTAGAGATAGACGGCCAGAGTCTACCAAATAAGGAGGTTTGAACAATTCATCTTCGCTTTTGAAATTGGAACATTCAAAGGCAACATCAAAAGCAAAAATAACTCATTTCCTCCCCATTACTGAAACTTGGCTGCTAATAGGGCACCTGTTTGGCATCAGATGACTGCAAATGCAAACGCTTCTGTACAAAAGCAAAATACAATAATTGAAGATTATATTCTTTACATAGATCCTCTCCTACTGCTGTTATTTATTTTTTGCCTAAGCAGAAAATATTACAATTGTGTTTTAATCCTTAGAGACTTTTGTCTAATAAACACTATGGTTTCCTAGGTGCAGAGCAGATACTGAGGAAATTAATGAAGAGGACTCATTAGTGCTTTTTAATTCTTCCCCTGCCCCAGGACTGACTGCCAGGACTGGAGAGGACTTATCACACCTAGATAAAACTGGTCAGCACAGTCCAAACACCTGGGCAATTCTGCCTTATCTTCCTATGTCAACTGGGCTCTTTTATGTTCTTCATCTGTCCTATTTATGGAAGCTCTAAAGGGTGTAAACCCAGCTGTGACAGTGGAGGCCATTTAAAGTGCAAATAATGTAACAGCACAGTCCTTTGGGGAAAGGACTATGATGGACAGCACCTGAAGCTATTATCACTAAACTCTGTCTTTAAAATAAAATAAAATGAAATAAAATAAAATAAAACAAAATGGGGGTGAGATGGAGAAAAGAAAAAACGCTGTGAGGAGGGCTGACATGCACACTCAGATATCTCTCCTCCTCTTTCCCAGGCTCAGGAAGAAAGCTCTGATAGGTTAGACTCTGGTTGGTGGTACATCTAGATGGAAACAGGTGACCTTGATGGTATCAAACCCTCACAATGAAGATTTTAACATAATAGGGTAATGAATTTAAAATGATAGCATCAGAATGTTTCCTGGAATTAAAGGAAAATGACAAAGATCACAGCCTTCATCTCCAACTATGTCTACAAGAACAAAGAAAAAAAATTAACTTTCACAACTGACATGACTTTCCTTTATTTAACAGTTGATATGGCTTCCTTTATGAAACTGGAGGCCCACTCACACTGGACATAGGGCAGGTACCTGCAAAGTACTTATTAAAATCCAGAAGACATAATTCTACAATGATTGAAAAACTGCTCTGCTTGAAACAAAGGTTCCATGTTTTAAATCTCACATTAAAAAGCAGAGAAAACAGGGGACATCTGTAATACAACGATAAAATATACTGAGCACCTGAAATATAGTGACTGAAGGACTCAATTTTTCAATTTGATTTAGTTTTAATGATCTTAAATTTTAAAACTGAAGCAATGAAAAATATTTAGAAATATACTGAAATGATAATATTCTTCATATATTGGGTACAATAAAATACTTTATTCAAATTAATTTTTTTTCATGTGGCAACTAGAAAATTTAAAATTGTATACATGGCTCACTTAGTGTTTCTATTGACAAGTGTCACTCTAAAGGCTGCTGAACCTACCTTAGGGACTAATCTACTTTAGATTACATCAAAAGGTGTTTATTTGCCAGAAAGAAAAGACTGTTTGGCACTTTGGCCTTCTGACAACATAGTCACATATCACACAGAGATTGAGAGCCCAGGTTCTAGAAACCCATAGCTCAGGTCTGAAGCCCAGCTTTGCTTTTTACTAGCAGTGTGACTTGGGACAAGTTGCTTAGCCACTTTGAGGCCATTATTTTGAGAGTTCAGATAGTGGATCTAATATAGTTAGCAAATAAGTGCTCAGAATACAGGCTGGGGAAAAGTAGGTTTACAGCTGTGAGTCCATGAAACACAAACCTTATTCTTGCATTATTATTAATTATTGTATTATTTTCCATATGGATAACTGTAAACCTACTTTTGCCCAGCCCTGTATCTTAGCTATTACTATTGCTATTTTCATCAGCAGAAACTTTGTTATTTAAACATTAGATTATCTGAAATTCCAAACATGAACTTGAGAAAATTCATATATGAATATAAGAAAATGGACCATATATCTGAGTTTGCGAAGAAGTAAATAATAGTCTCTCCTTTGGCAAACCATCAAGTGGCAAGAACATTTGAGACTTGAGATTAGCCCCCTCTCTTAATGAAGAATTAGATATGATGGAAAACCTTTGTCTTTTCCTCCTGTGGTGCTTCTATTTCTGGAACACTCTTGACAGCGGTAAGGAGGAAAGGTAAGAGGATAGGAAGTGACTTGGTCAACTTCTGTCTAGTTCAGCCTATACAAATTCTATAAGCAGTATTTATTTATGGATAGTGATTTAAGCATATACTATTTTGGCTCCTCTAACCCACAGAGTAGAAATAAATACTATGAACTCGATTACTAGATTAAATCCTGGTTAGAAAGGAATTACGATGTTAGTATGAAACAGCAATTTAAGATAACATATAATCTGTATGTGAATTGCCAATGAACCTATATCCCCTTCTAAAATATAAGCTTCATGAGAGCAGACACTTTGTTCAACCTGAATCCCTAGTACTTAGAACATACCTAGTAGAAAGCAGGTACTCCATACGTATTTATCAAATAAATGAATGAAGCCTGGCCCGCGTGGCTCAGCAGTCGAGCATCAACCTATGATCCAGGAGATCGAGGTTGGATTCCCAGTTAGGGCACATGCCCAGGTTTCGGGCTTGATCCCCAGTGGGGGGCATGTAGGGAGGAAGCCGATCAATGACTCTCTCATCATTGATGTTTCTATCGCTCTCTCTCCCTCTCCCTTCCTCTCTCTGAAATCAATAAAGACATATTTTAAAATGAATGAATGAATGAATGAATGAATGAATGAATGAATGAATGAAGAGAGACTCAGTAAGCCATATAACTGAAAGGAGGAAATTTATGAAAATGGGCCCAGAGAAGTAAACCACAAATCAGATATCACAAGGTGTTACGTAAGCATCGAACGACAGTGGTGTGAATTTAGATAACGCTAAATCAGCAATGAAAACAGAAGGAAGACATCGATGAGAATGTTGTGTGGGTACTAGGTGCCTACAGATCTCCCACCATCTAGGATGAAGTCCAGGAGCTTAGCATGTCATCTATGGCCCTTCCCCATCTACTCTCTACTTCGCTCTCTAGACAGAGCTTTTGACTGACTGCTCCCTGACCTGAAGTGCCAACTTCGACCTTCAGAAAACAAGCCACGCTCAGCCTCATTCCCATGCCCCAGCGCCTGCGAGTCCTGCTGCCATTACACTATTCTTTGTACTGTCTGCCTGGTAAACGCCTCAGTCTTTATACTTTGCTTAAGAATTGCCATCTGGGGAAAGACACTCCCCAACCATCCCACTGAATTAAGTATTTCCTCTTCTGTTTTTTCCAATACCCTTATCATTCCCATATGATAGAAGTGTCCCATATATTCATACATAACACATCCCTTAAGTCATGTATAAAGAGCTGGTTGCATATATCACACTGTGGACCTACACTGATGGGCACTTTCTAATAAGAAAAAATAATAATATGCCTAATTACACCTCCCATCTTAGACAGTATCTTCAAACTAGAGTTCTTATATTTCATACCTTTCATTTAACTATGATCTTTTTTTCCCTTCCTAATTGAAAACTCACTCAACTGGCTTAAATCCAATGGTATCCACTTGAGGCTAAAAATCTGCCTCTTTCAGCATGCTTAAAGGTCTCCATCTTTGTCTCAACTATACTAAGCTTATGAGATGTATGCTTCTTTTTTTTTAATATATCTTTATTGATTTCGGAGAGAGGAAGGGAGAGGGAGAGAGAGAGAGAAACATCAAGGATGAGAGAGTCATTGACCAGCTGCCTCCTGCATGCCCCCGACTGGGGATCGAGCCCGCAACCCAGGCATGTGCCCTGACCGGGAATCGAACCCCGATCGCCTGGATCATGGGTCGACACTCAACCGCTGAGCCATGCCCGGCCAGGCGAGATGTATGCTTCTTATCATCAATATCAGCACTTCCACTTTCTATTCTCTACTCATTTTTATAAAACAATAAGGGCAAGATGCAAAAAAATCTTCAAATAATTCTTCAAACATATTCACACTGACAAATAAAGCAACTGAAACTGAATTCTCAACTGCAGTCCCATATGCTACTTTCATCCCTGTCGCCCTGGAACATGGAACAGTGCAGTGCCCTGGGGATTAGTAGGCGCTTAATACATCTATGCTGGTGAATGACAGATTTGACACATTTGGTACACAAATGACACAAACATTGGAGAATCCCCCAACTCCCCTTTTTTTAATCCTTTCCCCATTTTGAATCGAACCTGCTACTTCTTGGTGCATGGGTGGATGCTCAACCACTGAGCCACACCAGCCAGGCATAGGGTTCTAGGATTTTTATTGAGATTTCAAAGGGAAAGGGGTTAAGAGGGTCAATTGTTTTTAAAATGAACAACCACGTTTCTTCTTAGTTTTGTTTTTGGCTTGCTGTTGTATAATGGAACGATAATTCTAAGGTAACATAAAATACTTATACCAAAATTATATTCTTAAGTAACTCTCCCCAAACGTAAAACTAGGCAAGCTGCTAAAAGAGGAGCTCATTTGCAATATGTTTTATTATTTAAACAGAGTTTTGTGTTAGTCCCAGGTTTGTGCTTAAATGTGCCTTTTTTTCTGGGGACCACCAATGCTTGTCAGGGCACATGGATTGATCTTGTTTAAGGGTACCTCCTCACTCATCTCCATTTTCCTACTGATCCTAGAACTGGAAACTACTAATGCATCTTTATAATTTTTATTATTTATTACCTTTATTCTTTTCTTGGGTATTTGGTGGCATAAAGGAAGACAAGGATAGGTCTTTCCTATTCCATTTCAAATGCTTTTGACATCTTTTTGTACTATGAAATCTTGTGCCTTTTTGCATCTGTGGTACCTAGGAAATCAAATTCTTAAAAATAATGCTGTGTAGGAGTCTCTGGGAGAAGAGATTGTATCCCAGAAGTTGTGTGTGGGTAACTGAGGACAGATTTGCAGATTTCAGCCCAATCTGGTTTAATTTTTTTTAAGCTGTATCACGGGAAAATCGTGTTCATAAGGCTTGAAATTTAAAGGGGAGAGAGAATGGGAAATCAGGCCTGTCCGGCACCTTCTGCCATCCCACCCCTGCTGGAGGCTGTGTGTGGGCATCTCACTTAATCATGGGAGCAGTTCTCTTGAAGAGCTGCTTTTGGCAGTCTGGAAAAGATAGCACTGCCATCTGGTATTTCTGTGTATGACAGGACAGTCAGGAGCACTGGAATTGGGGTCAGGGCAACTGGGGTTTGAATTCTGCTTGTTACCAATTAGGGGATCACATAGCAGTAGCTTGGGTTTGTGGGGTAGGGAGGGTTCTTTTAAAGTTCAGCCCCATCTATCACCCACCCTTGATCTCCATCAGTCCAGGGTTACTACCATTCTTTATATAAATGAATGAACTTTTCTCAAACTTAACGCTACTAGGTTTTCCCCATGCAGAAATTCTGAGGCAGCCACTAACAGTGACCTTGAACAAGTGAAACCTCTCTGAGCCTCAGTTTCTTATAGAGGTTTCATGAGGATTAAATGGAAAGCACTTGACATGATACCTGACAAAGAGTTTAATACAGGATAACTGTGATTACTGCTGTTAACATCTCAGAGTTTAAATACATCCCACCGCTTACCTGCGTTTTATTTGTCTGCTCAGGAGGACCTCAGCTGCACATTAAGATAGCAATTATTTGATTACATTGCATCTGCTTGTTTGGAAGAAAACTTGTTTTCCCATAAAAGGAAGCAAATTACCAAGGCAAATCACAGGCTGTAAACAATATAAAAATATAGCTATAATAAAAAGAAAGTGTTCCTACTGTTTTTATATAGAAGAATATAGCTGGTATGAGGGGCTATTTGCAAACACCCCCAAAACAGATTTTTCTGTTTACAATTAATTCTTCATGTCGGGATAGAAAGAACCATTCCAACCAGAGATTTTACCACAGTCCCTTAAGCTCTGTGGAGGAGATATACATTATATTGATCTAATAGAATAATATACTAACCTTAGGCTTTATTCATAGTATAGGAAACAATTCCAAACTAGTACATAGAAAGAATATAAAGTCAGTTGTAAAGACCATTTTCCATGCTTTCTTTCCATAGCAATAACTCCCATTGCTTGTTGTTACCAAAAAACAAAAAAAAAAAAAAAAAAGGAAAGTGGATAATTAAGGTGACTTTCTCTGTAACATACCAAAGACGGAAGCAAAATTAATTTTTGCTCATTACTTTTTCTCACAATTGCTTTTCTCCAGTTCATCCTTCACTGAGACTTATACTGAGTACTAAATGTAAGTCACATGAAAATGAAGAAATGGAAAGGCATACAAAGCTAAGGACCTGGCCAAAAACACAGAAAGGCAATTTTTCAAAAGACGTAAATTTGCCATTTGATTAGGATGTCTGGGTTAGGATTTTCCAAACAGTGACACTCAGCCCTATGTTTCCTGGAACTGTCCTAAGGGCCACCAGAACAAAGGGAGAACGGGGCGTATGGAGGAAGGTCTCACTCACACCCATCCCCTCCACAAGTAACACACCACCATTTTAAAGAGTATGTATAAAGCCTGGAGACTCAAAGAGAGGAAACAGTCATGAAATCATGAGATTCCCCTCGCCATCCAGGATGCTTTGATTTTATAACTCAAGTTGGCGCCCTCTCTAGCATAAAAGATGTGCTTCAAGCTCCCACCCAGAATTACAGCTCATGAGGCTCCAATCAGGGAGTTGTTGGTATCCATTGGCCAGGACCTTGAGACCATAAGTGGATGATCATTACACAATTGGAGAAGACCAAAATACACTCAACAACTCTTTGACTATATGCTGCTCAACCTTAAATGTAATAGTGCTGGTGCTGCAGTCCCATTAAAACCTGTTTGCTCATTGTGACCATTGGTATCTAAATGCTTGAACAACTTTCTAAATAAGCAGATTTAGTCTCTCTCTTCTTGGGTGCAGTTAACCTTTCCTTGAGACGTTCTCTAGAAGTTCTCTCAAGCTAAGATAAAATCTGCCTTAATAGCAGACATCTAATCAAGCAACAGAGTCACTTTACATGTCCTATCATTTGCTACTCAGTGTCCTATGAGGCAATTAATTAAACAGGTCCACTATTCCTGCTATCCAAATGAGACCCCAGAGGGTTGAAGGTGTTAAGTGACTCACGACAGTCAGTCCCCCACTCTTATCTGTGCCTTTTACCCTCCCTCTCAGGGTTTAAGTCCTTTTTCTTTTTTCCCCTCATTCATTTCTACTATACTAGTCAGGGATTATTTGTCTACACCTGCACACACACACACACACACACACACACACACACACACACACGTGGAGCAAAAGTAGGTTTACGGTCGTTCATATGAAAAATACAATAAATAACAAAGATACAAGAATAAACTGTTTCGCGTACTCACAACTGTAAACTCACAACTGTACCTATTATCAGCTGCCTTCACCATGAGAAGGAATCCATCCTACTAGTATAATTTTACATGGTGGGGTGGAGAAGATAGAGAAAAAAATCACTGAGTGCCTACTGTGTGCCAGGCACTGTACTAGGTGCTAGAAATACAACAAAGTAGGACCCATGAAGTTTGGAGTCTACTGGGGAGAGGAAGAGGGGGAGAGAGAGCGAGAATAAAGTAAGTCAAGCAGTAATTACACATGTGAACAGAGCTATTTCTGCTGGAAGCACAGTGACGAATACAGAATAGGCAGAAAGACTGGCTGCTTGGGCAGGTATGGTAGGAGGAGGCCCTTCCGAGGGAAACCCATTAAAGCCTGCTTCTGAGGACGAGCAGGGCTCAGGAAGACAAGGAGCGAGGGAGCGAGGGTTTGGGAAGAGGGCACACAAGTGTAGTGCATTAGGGTTGGAAACAGACTGGCCTCTTGTAAGAACTGTCAAAAGGTGGGGGTGACAGAGAGGCGAGTGCTTTAAGAGGGGCACAGGGGGTGAGCATGCCAATGGAACTATAGAAACGGGTGTTGTGTTTCCTTTCTCTAAGGGCATGAGTGTGCATAGTAACAGTGCAGAGTGAAACCAGCGGCAGAAGCTTGACTTTTGTTTCCACAGTGGTCAAGATCGGCTCTTACAGATCCACATGCTCTCAGTTTCTCCTTCCAGTTACCTGTAAGATGAACTAAAAGAGCCGAGAGGGGCAGTGCCACCTGGCTACTGATGAGACAAGCTTGGAAGATGGCATGACCTTGGCTTAATCCTCACAGTGCTGCCACAAGAGCAGCTTCCTTGTTCCCCCTTTACAGGTGAATGTTCTGCGCTATAAAGAGGTTAAGACACTTGCCCAAGGTAAGAAGTGACAAAACTGCGATTTTTATCCACGTAGGTCTGACGTTGTCAGCGTATCCAACCACATTCTCACTGTCCCTCATAGGGTGAGTCCCTGGTTAAAACTTAGTATCAAGTAAAACTGGGGGCAAATTTCATTCATTTTACATTTCACATGTTCTTTCTTTAGAATGCAGTGTTATGAATTTCGGCACTCATTCAACAAATGCTTATTAAGCACCCCCTGTGTTCGGCACTGTGGTAGTTACTGAAAATGACTTATGTGTGAGACTGACAAGGTAAATCAGGAATCCGTAGTTAAAATAGTAATAATGATACACACTATTTTGAGAATCAGTATAAAAGGAGACTACAGACATAATTATAAAGTACCTTTAAAATCAATTACTGGTCTTCTAAGGCTATCGCTTGGCTTCTGATTTTGCACGTGCACTTTCGTAAGACAAAGGTTTGAATGGAACAGAGATCTGAAGAGTTTAAAATGAAAGATATCAGTTCCTGGAGTAACTGAATCACATGGCTATCACTGGGGGAAATCTCATTAAATAAGAAATGAAATGATTGCTAATGATCTTAAGACTCTTCTAAGTCATCCGAGGCTGTAACTTTTATGACTTCGTCAGCTAGCTAGTATCTTAAACTCAACAAATGCATTAAAGATTTAAGCATTTTCTCCTCTCTCAGAATTAATATGAAATCTGGTTTAATTTTCTGATACCCCAAGTTCAGATTAGGAGCTGCCTCTCTATTTTCATATCAATTTACACTTGCCCGTCACACTAGATTGAAGCTCCCACTTACTAGTCTAATCTATTCCTAAACCATAAACTCCATGAGTATATTGTCCACATGCTTCTTGTTCACAGGTGACCCTGCAACCACATGCAGTCTCAGGTGCATGTAAATGTTCAGCAAATATTTCTAGAAGGAGTGTTTGAGCCAACCATTGCAGAGAGGTAGGAACCTAACACACACAAGCAAAGGGCATATTAAGGTCATAGTGTTGCCTGGCATTTACTCACGTGGCCAGAAGGTAGCAAACAGATTTCTAGACAAGTAACTGAGGCTAGACCTAAAACTGCCTATGAAAGGAGGTCCTTCTGATGAAGGAATGTCAAGATCTGTTAGAGAACAAGGTATATATATTTGTCTTACAGATGAAGGCAAGTTAGAAGTGCCGACAGTTTCCAGTGAATAAGTCTGTGCACGTTGTGAATTACTTCCCTGGCTGACTCTAGAGAAGTGCTAGGAAGTCATTAGCATAAGGACTTAGTGAATCAAGATCTTGATTCTTTGAAAGGCAATGCTCCTGCACCTTTGGTGGAATTGCAAACTTGTGCAGCCACTATGGAAAACAGTATGGAGGTGCCTCAAAAAAATTAAAAAGAAAACTACCATATGACCCAGCAATCCCACTTATGGGTATTTATCTGAAGAAATCTAAAACACTCATTTGAAAAGACAATATGCACCCCTATGTTCACTGCAGCATTATTTACAGTAGCCAAGATATGGAAGCAACTTAAGTGTCCATCAATAGATGACTGGATAAAAAAGATGCGGTTCTTATATACAATGGACTATTACTCAGCCATAAAAAAAGAATGAATTTGTGCTATTTGCAACATGGATGGACCTAGAGAATATTATGCTAAGTGAAATAAGTTAGAGAAAGACAAATACCACTGATTTCATGTACATGTGGAATCTAAGAAACAAAATATAAATGAACAAACAAAACAGAAAGAGACTCACAGATACAGAGAACAGACTGATGGTTGCCACGTGGGAGGGTTAAAAAGGTAAAAAGGATTAAGTTGTGCAAACTGGCAGTTACAGAATAGTCGTGGGGGTATAAATTACAGCACAGGGAATATAATCAATAATGTTGTAATAACTACATATGGTGTCAGGTGGGTACTGACCTTTGAGGGAGTTCACTTTGTAAATTATGTCCAACCACTATGCTGTACACTAATATAATTTGAATGTCAACTGGAACTGAAAATTTTAAAAAGAAATTTAAAGCACTTGGTAAATGTGGGGAAATATCTTAATTCTCCACATACAGATATGGTATTTTCTATCCACCTCAACTAAACAACCCTAAAAAAAGGTACTTTGATATAATAAGGCAGGTCCTCAGTAAGTGTGAAGCAACCAGATCTTTTCAAACAAATAAATATTTTACATTATTGAGCATCCATGGACCTAAAAATGGCCTTTAAAATGTTGGAAGTATCACACATCATAGCGTCAGTCATTACTGCCCCACGCCGCAGGAGTCTCTCCAGAAAAGCCAGGCAGAGCTGCTCCTTCTCTAAGGCGTGCTTTCCTTAGCACCTTCCTATTTCACTGCAGCTTGACAGACTGTACAACTCCACACAGGTAGCCCTCTGTTTAATGAAAACAACACATTTCACCTAGTTAGCTAGAAAGCAACTCAATGAAAATGAAATCTACTTTCCATTTGCATTACAGTGTAAATTTGCATAGGAAAATTTTTCCAGCCCTGATGCTTGACCAGTGATTGATGTGTTCTGCATGTAGGCCAGTTCTGTTTCTGTTTGGGGTATTTTCAGTACTCTGCAACGGTTCTCCAAGTCTAGGGTAATCCCTTGATTTTTAAGGTTATGCCCCTATTACCCGCTCATATCCAGATGCCCCACTTCCCATCTCCCAGTCACTAGAATTTCCCTGCTGCTCTAGGGTCCCCTTTACAGAACAGTCACCATCACCAGAGCCTCATTACCCTTTATTTAGCTGCCTGGACAGTCGCCATTAACTCTCTCATTTCCTTTTAATACCTTACAGTACAGCAACTCTCAGTGGGAAGCAAAATGTCTTGCTTTCATTCCTGGAACAATTTTAATGATTCTATTGTCAGTAGCATACTCATACCCATTCTCCATCACCAGGAAGGAGAGTACTCTGTAGGATGTGATTCATAAAAGGTTATTCTAATTCTGCAGTAACTGAATATGCTATTTAAATTGTATTCTTAATTTTCAATTCTACCACATACTATCCTAGGTTCTGAAAAGTCACAAGTTGAAAACCATGTAAGGAAAAAGTCACTATTAATGACTTCCTTTATGGAATAGCCAGGGGGAAGGAAGATGTATGTTTATTCAGATTTAATTAAAATAAATAGCTTGAATTTCCTCTTAAAAAGCCACTTGAAGATGTTTTTCTTTGTTTGTTTGTTTCAACATGCATAGAATCATGTTGAAACAGACTGGGCAAAGTGTCCAAGAGGACTTATTAGAAAGAATCAGGTAAGTAAGAGGAGCCACCTGTGTCTCATCCTTGCCAGCATTCATAATGATTTACTAACACTTCCACTGACTGGGTGCCAGGAACTGTCATGAGCACCCTACACATATCAACCCACTTGATTTTCATAACAACCCTACGAGGCAACGTCGCCACCTCCATTTTACAGGTGAGAAAACTGAGGCATGGAAGTAATAAACCAATAATCAAGTAGCTAAGAATTCAACCTCAAGCACTCTGGGCTCCAAGACCCAGGCTCTTAACCATGTTATGCTGCCTCTGACATTAGAAAATGATTGTTAATGTTTATGGAAGGGAGGGAAGGAAGAAATGGAATCCTTCAGCAGTAAGAAAATTAAGGTCATTCTCACAGCACACTGCATTCTGGTAGAGTTCTTTTCCTATTAGGGCTATTTTCTCAATTTTGTAGCATTTTTCTGAATCCTGAGTCCCTTCTGGGTTATTAGTTAAACCTGGGCCTCATCCCAGTTTCATTGGTCTCCTGCTTGGGTGAACCAGCTAAAAGAAGACCACAGGAGACTTTGCTGCTTCTAAGTGTTTTTCTCAGTTCCCCTGACCTAGAATCTCTGTGCCAGTGCTAAGCGCAGAGCATCTTTTGGTGAGAATTTCAATTTGTATGTAAAGTGCTCAGCTAGTACCAGAAGCACTCAGAGGTATTAGAAAATAGCTCGATTATTATTTAAAGCACCATCACAGCATCACTGCTCTTCAGTTCTTGCTAAGAGATAATGTCGTGGTATATTCACAACAGTGGCCTCACAACCATAACAACTCTGCAGTGGGCACTCACTTTTCATTCTTTTGAGAAATACTCATGGAAGACCTACCTACATGTGCACCAGGTGCTGCGCCAGGTAGTAAGATGACAGACACAGTTCCTACCTTCCTAGAGCTTAGTCTTCATGTTGGAGAGACAGTTAAATAAGCAAGTGTAACACAGTATTATTCGTGCCATGGTAAAGAAACTTAGGGCAGTATGGGGCAAAGGTAAGGCGTGCCTAATCCAACTACAGTAACTAAGAAAGGAATTGAAGGAAACTGCAGATGCTGAGCTTAAAAATGCAAGGGGCAGGAGGGCGACAGAAGATTCTGGGGAGGAAAGCAGAGGTCATTTCCTGAAGGGCGGTGATTCAGGGCAAGGAGTTTGTATTGAGTGTGAGGCAGTGAAGAGCCTGAAGCAGAGGAGAGGCATGGTCAGACTCATATAAGAAATCTCACCATTTTCGCAGTAGGGAGAACAAACCCAAAGGGGACACCACTAGGCATGAGGTGGGAAGGGAAATTTAAGCTTCTTTGCAGTAGTCTAGAAAAGCAATGCTGGCGGTCCAGGCAGGAGTAGCATCAGTGGAAATGAAAAGAAACGGACAGGCTTGAGAGAGATGAAGAACCAATAGGACTTGTCACAGATTAGACAGAGTGACCGGGGAGAAGGGAGAGCCCAGGATGACACCCAGGTTTCATTCTTCCCTGGAAACTGGGTGGCTGAATTGCCATTTACTGAGATGAAGAACAGTGGGAGAGAAACGATTTGTGAAAAATGGACAAGGAGCTCAACGGAGCTATAGCACAGTGGAAAGAACCCACGAATGCAAAATTAGAGTAGCCAGAATGCAAACTTTCCCACCCAAATGACCCCTCCCCCAGTGGATGGGACCCAGTGCGCACGTGGGTAGGCTCACTGCACCCTGATGGTATCTCAGTCCAGCAGCGGGATATTAGAAAGTTCTTGAAGGTCTAGAAAGCCAAATAAGTGTTTCTTTTTTTTCCTGCCATATCATCAGAGTCAACTTGGACAATGGAGGTAATAAGTTGATCCCAATTGCTACTTGTCTATATGATAAATATTGAAAAGCTAAAAATAAGAAGATGCTCTTCCCCTGCCTCCATCACATACAGCATTTCAATCTGCCAAAGCGAATTAAATGTGAACTTGCCGTTACTCATGATTTCTTGCCAGAAATAATGAACTTGAATCTGATCAAGTCTCTAGAATCTAGAGTCCAGATATAACAAATTCACAAAAAACGCAGGACTCAGAAAAATGTGTGTTCATGAGATCACAGAGATCACAGAGATGGATCAGCACAACCTCGAAAAAGGGACAGTCAACATGACAAATAGCTTGGTTTCTTCAAAGAAATTGGAAAAGTGGTCAGGAGAAAAAAGGAGGGGGAAAGGGAGAGACTAAAAGGTACCTAAGATATAGTCTACCACTTTGTTGCATATAAATTATATGCAGTATTTTTTCAATTCTTAAAGAGAAAAGGAATAGTAACCAAAGGTAATGAATGGGCTTCATTTGGGTCTTGACTCAAACAAGCCAACTTTAATATTGTGAGAAAACCAAAAGTTTGAACATCAACTAGATATTAAACTATAGTAAAGAATTACAGCAAGTCCTCGAATAACATTGTTTTTTCACCGTAACTTTTGTTATAATGTTGATGAGATCCCACAGGAACTTAACTCCTTTTCATACCAACTAGCCCGTGGTAAAACTGGTTTCCCTACACACTGTGCCTGAAGTTACAGAAGCTATCTACAATGTTAAGCGAGGACTTACTGTATTAATTTTGCATGTGATAATTACATTGTTATTTTTTCATTTTATTTTGGAAACATAGAGTACAGTATTTGTAGATGAATGAAATGATTGATGTATGAAATTTGCTTCAAAATAACCCAGTGCAGACAGGAAGGAAAGTAGGTAGCAATATTTGTGGAACAAGATTGGTCTTGTAATAATAATTGTAATTGTTAGAGCTGGGTGTCTCCACATTTGGATGCATTTAAAGATTTCTGAGCTAAAAATTTTTTAACTGACTTGCCAAGAAATCCAATACTTGAGGAAAGCTACAGGAAAGACCAAAGGAAAAGAGCAAAAGTACTTATGATGCAGAAACTGAGCATTCATCTATCAGTCTCTGAAGGAACTTTTTTCTAGGCTTTGCACTGGCATCTCTCCTATGCAAGTCTCTCCTCTCCACAGTTTGTGTTTGGAGGTGCTCCAAATGGATCTTTATAGCACATTATCAGCTATTTCCATTTCTAATTCCTTTCATAAGATTCAAACCTCATTAGATTGCCAGGAGCATCTGGTCTTCTCTTTCCAGTTGTGTTTGTTTGTTTTTAACACATCGAGGCACTTGGGGGCATTTGCAGAGACCTCCCTTTTCTGTCCACATGTAGACATTTCTCTTGTTGCCAAATTCATTCAGTGATGCTACAGACCTAGGAGGAAAGGGCTTTAATTGCCTTCCACAAGAGACTGGGCTTGGATAATACATCTTGTTTGGCATGAAAAAAAAAACACACAGTACAATAAAATATTTTACTAACACGCTTATATCACTGTTATATTGAGTCCAATGCTCAGAGCACAGCATCTTAAAGACACATAAGAAGAAAATACATCCACCACCCCTGCCCTTTATCATCACCATTACCATCTAATATCTGCCTAAGCACAAGTCTAAATGGACTTCAAGATGAAGCTTTACACTTAAATTGTGCTCTTTTTTAAAATTATAAATTAAAACATTTCAAGTCTTAGGAAAGCTGCCTTCCGGATACAAAGTCATCTGATCCACAACTATTAAAATATTTCTTACGTATAAAAAAACCCTGAGAAAAGTAACACCATGCCTTAAGAGTATTCTAAATATAATGACGGAATAGAATTTTTACTGATAAGCCTTGATTAGAGCATAGAGAGAAAGAGCTTGAAAGCAGGAATGACTAAAACAGGAGGAAATGAGAACATCTAGGTAGATAAGACAGAAAGTCATCACAGAAAAGGTATCAGCAGTGGTAAAGATCACGCCTTCACAATTTCGGCTACACTGTTCTGTTGCTTCATTTTGAAGGTGCCAACCATCTTATCTCTATGGGCAATAAAAATTGAGGTTGTAATTGGTATTTTTCAAGTAACCAGGAGAAAAAGAGCTAGAATCATTTAAGGATAGATGCATTCCCACCTGTTTTCCTATAAAAACACACCCTCTTATTGAAGCTTTTTAAAAATGTTTCCATTACAGTTGACACTGATGACCCAGAATTCCACTTCTGGGTATTTATCTAAAGAAATTCAAAACACTAATTCAAAAAGGTACATGCATCTCTATCCTACTTCATTGCAGTGTGGTTCACAATAGCTAAGATACAGAGGCAGCTTAAGTGCCCATCAATTGACGAGTGACTAAAGAGGCTGTGGTACATATATACAATGGAATATTACTCAGCCATAAAAAAAGAATGAAATCTTACCATTTGCAGCAACATAGATGGATCTCTAGGGTATTATGCTAAGTGAAATAAGTTAGACAAAGTAAGACAAGTACCATATGATTTCACTTATTAAAGCTTTTAAAGTCAGTGTTGGGGAATTCACAGTGGCCAGAACCATAAATTCCTTCCCAATACAAGGCCATGCTGCTAAATTCTAAGTGAGAAATAATTTCCTGATCTACTTTTCTCCATCACCCCTCTCATTCAATAGCCTTGAACATAGTTACTGTGCAGGTAAAGCAATTTAGAGAGTTTTGTGGCAACAACCCTTTATATTTAAGTAAATGAAATAAAGAGAAGAAAGGTTAAAATGCACCTACAAGAAGCAATTTGTTCAAAAAGGTGAAGAATTGGTGTCGCTATCTATAATTCACAGAACTTAGAGTAAGCACCCTTATGAATTAAACTCCCTACTTGTGGTCATGTTACCGTGCTTTTATGAGAGGAAAATGCCTTTCAATCTGAGTGCTTTCAGCATTTGTCTGAAGTAACTGACTCATGAGTAGGATTAAGGAAATGTGCATAATTCTCTCCAACCAAGAACAATCTTCCCACTCTCTCTGGGACTGGAATATGGCTAAACAAGAGGGTGATTTATTTCCAGGCACCTGTGATTTTGTTCCTAAGTGGTGTGAATGGCTACTGAGTATCTGGTTCAAAATCAAGACTTCTCTTTTCTAAATTACTTAGCTCCCATTTCATTCAGAGGTGAATCGAGAAGGCATTCTCTGATGTTTATGAGATTGCCTTCTATACAACATCTGAACAGAAGAGAGGTAATTACTTAGCTAGCTGGGTGGGAAAAGAGGAAAGGGACATTTCTCGTTGTTTTAAATTAAAACAAAGGAGGTATCTAAAATACTTTGTGAGGCAGTCCTAGGATAGGCATTTCTATGTTCCTATATCACATTTTCTAGGTTGCTGATACGTGAATCATAATCCATAGCATCTCACATATCATATTTTGGTGTGTAAACAATGCAAACACATTTCTTATCACCCTCTTAAATACACAGTACAGACACCTATTGACTTTTTTTTAATATGTTTTATTGATTTTAGAGCGAGAAGAAGGGAGAGGGAGAGAGAGAAACATTGATGTGAGGGAGAAACATCGATCGGTTGCCTCCTGCACGTCTCCCGACTGGGGATCAAACCTGAAACCTAGGTATGTTCCTGCCTGGGAATCCAACCAGCGACTTTTTGGTGCATGGGATGACACTCAACCAACTAAACCACACTGGCCAGGGTAACACCTGTTGACTTAAATCGTTCATAATTCTACATTAACTATACACTCAGTCAAAACGACCTGATGCTGACCATCAATTCTAGGTCTATATGAAGATTAAATGAGGCAAGAATCTAGCCTGTTAATAATACAGGGAGATTTTGATCTCCCAATTTTCCCTTTGAAAACCTGGGAGTGGGAAATTAGGTAAACAGAGGAAGAAGAGGTCGCTCCCCATGACTGTCGACTACTATGTACAATGTATTAATTTCTCCCTGTTTATTTTTTACTGTGATATGGATCCAGGCAAGGTGACTCTGCATTATTCCTCAGTTATTAGAAAAGTCTGACTGCTTAGAGTTAATTTTATATATATATGTGTGTGTGTGTGTGTTACATATGTATATTATGTATATAATATGTATGTGTGTGTATATATATATATATATAATTTAATCTAAGAAGAAGTTGAGCTGCTCTGCAAAGAGCATCGTGTGTGTGTGTGTGTGTGTGCGTGTGTGTGCATGCGCGCTGCTTGGTTTTCGAGGATGTAGGGGTGCTCCCTGGGATCTGTGCTGCCCTTTGGAATCTGGCAGGTTGAGGCTCCTGCCCTTTGTGCTCTCAGCTCCACAGGTGCACTGTAGCTGGGGCTATGTACCTCTCCATGGGGCTCAGCTGGGCTAGTACTTGCTCCCAAAGATTGCATACAGTCAACTTTACAGCACCTCCCATAGTTTCAGCCCATTAACCAGAGCACAACAGCTTGATGAATTAATGCTTATATAGGCACAGTTGGCAGCTTCTAATTAAATAATTATGGCTAAGCAGCTGCAAGGAAGCTGCTATGGACCCTAGAAAGCCAGCTGTCAGTCTCATTGGTCCTAAGACAGAGGAAGGGTTAACAGTGAACTCTGGATGTTAGGCACAAAGGGCAAGTATATCATATGCAACATATACGCTGTGCAATATAAAGCTGCTGTGTGTGTGTGTGTGCTAGTCTGACCATGGAGGGATGGCAGCAATCTGCTCCTCGGCAACCTCTCAGCAGCCCAACAAAGCAGCAGCAATTCTACAATCAGAAGAACAGAGCCTGTCCAGAGCATCCTAAAGAGGGCACAGTACTGGATGCATGAGTCTTTGACACAGAAATGTCACTGAGCTGGTAGGTAAATGCAATCTGGGTTCTGGGTCTCATTTAGATGTACAAGATTAGAAATCTATTGTGGTCTTTTGGGGGTAGAGCTAGTATGTTTTTATGTGAAGCTTTTTAAGATGCTGTTTCAAATATCAGAAATTGGAGAAAGAGATAAAAATGACAAACCTAGATTTGAACACTAAGGTGCATTTTTCCCAAAAGTATGAAGAAGATATTTGTTCTACATAATCACAGATAATGTCAGGTTCCTTTACAGAAGGCTAAAAGCTAGAGTCTTATCTCTGCACTTGGGGAAATTCACCAGAAGGAAGAAAACAGTGTCTGGCCCTGAGCTCCAGCTCAGGGGAAGATACAGATTACAGATAAAGGCCACAGACAGGGTCATCGGACCAAATCCTGCTTGTTACTTGCATCATGTGTGCCAGCACTGAGAGCTGACTTCCTGTTTCTCCATAGGCTGGCCTTTCCACACATCTAAAGACCGAATGCGCGATGACCCCGTACAGAACAACCAGGCTTCCCATAACCACTTCACCAAGGTCCCAGCACCACCTCCCAAGGAATAAACACAACCGTAGGCAGAAATTAGTCCAAGGAATTCATGTGTTCATGTTCAAATAAGTTCAGGCATTTTAACCCCTAGGTGTATTGCTTTGCCTTTAGAACAAGAAGCGCGGAGATCCAACGTCAGCACTGGAACCACATTCCTCATGGGATTCGCTTCCCAACTTCCTGGCCTGTTGAATATCAGCAATTAAATCAAGCACAAAAGTTTACAGACTGATGGACTTTCCTCCCTTCAGGAGTCAATGGCTTTAATGTATCTAAAATAATACCATTTCATAAAACAAAGCAATCTGTACCAAAAGGTGCCCTTTAAGCAAATGGACTGACCTCCAGGAAACAGAGTTAAAAAGCTTCAGTACAATCGTTTCCTTTCCTTTTTTCCCTCTGGTTTCCCTTTATGTCAGTAATTCTATCACCTCAGCCGTCTAGATGTTTGCCGGTGATTGACAATTCCCAAGGATCTAGCCCCTTTTAGGTGGGTCTTAAATGAAGTTCAGCTTAATTAAGTCTGCTGTGAATCTCAAGTCTCAGCACAAAATACTAAAGAATCAAATAGCAGACTTGTAAAGCCTATGATAGAAAAGCAAATTTTAGACTTGAATGGAGGGTGGGAGCGAGAAAGGGGGTCTTTCGTCAGTCTATACTGCCATCTAGCCAAAACCACGTCATTCACTGCAACATCCATTTGTGTTTTCAAAGCCCCTGATGAAAGCAAATCTTCAGCAACCAGCTTAATAGACCCCAAAGTCCAGATAAAAGAACAGACGGCAACATCTCATCCACTCTCCATGGATCAACAGCCAAGCTCAGCTCATCACCCTATCTGCACAGTTCAGAGTCTCGCAAACAGATACATGTCTCTTTTCATTCCACATGATACCTATACCAGTACCATCTGCATCTTGTGATTTTTGAGGCCTCTGAATATTGTGACTTCACTGGAAAAACAGATAAAAGTTGCCTTAGGTAAGACATGAGAGCTGAATTATAAGCTCTAATACTCTAGCTATACCTCAAGATAAAAAAAAAAAATCCCAAAATAATGTTCCTTAGACATTGACTGAACATGCAGACCATACATATCTGTAAAGAGACTGGATACACATGAACAATACAAACTACCCTTTGCACTTACGGTAGAAGACGTATTCAGTGTAGCTTGACCAGATCTTGTCGTCTGTATACTGGTTGAGGAAAGATGCTGTCACAGAGGAGTTACAGGCCACCATGTGGAATCCACACTCAGACAACATATCAAAAGCCCTTTCCAGATGCTTGAATTTGAGATAAAATCTGGAGGTGTATCTCTCCGGGGCTCGGTCAGGGTCTCTGCTCTCATTCAAAGATTCTCCAAAGACCTCCTTTGCCAAGGAAATCCTTCCACAAACCAAAATCCGGGGAACTCTCCGAAACTTGGCATCTGCCTGCCCCTCTCTGCCCATGGTGCAGGACCCCCTGTAACCCACAGTGATGAAACCCCACTTGCGGTCGGCAGGGAGCAGTGAGGAAGGGGGGCAGATTCTCGTGTCACTTCCTTGGGAGGCATCTTCGAAGTCACTATGGCAGAATTCCTCCGGGCTTTGCTTGATTTCATCAGGGGTCAGGAGTCTGACCAAGTCTGGGAGCTGGAAGTACTCGGCTTCCCTTTTCAGTCTTCCTCGTTCTGGAAAGTGATCAGGCAGGACCACCTGCCTATCCCTGAGATAGTCCAGAATGTAACGGAACAAGAATCCATCTCTGTCAATGAAAAACCTTCCCTTGGAGTCCTTGGCTAGCTCGTTCGCCGTGTCTCTCTTTGGGGAAAACATTTTCCACAGGAGGGAATGAGGGATGCTTATTAATGTGGAGTGGCGAGTGAAATAGACTTGACCCCCAACATTCAGCTCCATGACCTCGGGGAAGGAGTTGGGAACTGCGGCCCCCTGCTCTCGAGGATAGTATCGGCTGCAGTTTCCACTCAGAGCCATGGTCCCTTTCCTTGTCTCCTCCTATTTTGACTTGAAGGTGCGATCCAAAGGAGTCACAGCCTGATCCTTTACATCGACTCGTAGGGGAGGGAGGGAGAAGGCAGCTAACTTGTTAAAAACCTCCTCTTACCCCGGTATTTCCCCCAAGAGAGCAAAATTTAGAAGAGTCCACAGGTGAAGTAGATGATACCCTGGCTGGTGGTGAGCTATTACTTCATGGAATATAATCAACTCCTCTCACTGGATCTTCCCCCAGGCTCAGTAGACAAGGCAGGCCAAGTCCCCAGTTACTCAGAGGTCTGTCTAAAGGAAAAGGGAGAAAATTATTTCCTCAAACCCAGCATGAGTCAGAAAAAGAGAGAGCTGCTGGAGGGGAAGGGGGAGGAGGGGAGCAACGGGGAGGGATGCAGGGAGGGAGATTATTTTACATAAGCAGCCCTGGAACTACTGATTTCAGCCTTTCTCCCAGGAAATAGCTTCTCTCCAGCTATTCTGTGTCTACAGGTTCATCCATACGCTGCTGTCTCTAGCAATTAGTATTAGAAACATTTCTATTTGTATTTCTGCATTAAAAAGGAATATGCAATTTTCAACTTCTAAAAGGGGATTTTTCCCCCCAGCTGGACAGGAAAATCAATAAGGCTCAGAACTTACCTTGGTGAGTGCTGGAAACAGTCCTGTGAAGAAATAGCCATTAGCAAAGCAGCCAGAAGGCACAGCCACACTGAGCCTATCAATGAAAAGTGCCAGAGAGATGTGCTCTTAGAAAACAATAATTACATATATTAATATAAGTGTATATTTCTATGTATGTATGTACATACTCATTTCCAATCTCAAGTTAAAACAAGTCACAAAAAAGTTAAACCGTGGTGAGAGGTGATTGGGTTGAGCAGCAGAGAAAAATATTCAACAGAAGTGTCTCCAGGTGCGGAAAAATCAAACCTTCAGCAAGAATCCTTAAAACAGAAGAGAGTTGCAAGAGGCACCAGGACTTGGACGCTTTTCAGTGAGCCCAGCAGCAGCAGGACGGAGGCGCCCTGCTGGGGTCCCAGGTAGCCACCCCACCTGCGGGCAAGGGCGAACAGGCTCCCATGTTCCTAGCCAGGTGGGACCGTTGGGTGCCGTTGGGTGCCGTTGGGTGCCGTTGGGAACCGTTGGGCGCCGGTGGAGCGGGTGGGAGCCGGTGGAGCGGGTGGAGCGGGTGGGAGCCGGGGGAGCCGAAGCGCAGAGCTGCGGGCGACCGGTCCTGGGCGCCGGCTTCTCGGGCGCAGGCGGGCGGCGAGCTGGGCGGTTCCACCGTTCCCGGTGCAGTTGGGCTGCTGTTGTTTCAGCAGCGCAGGCAAGAAACCATCCAGGGAAATGCCTATTACATCATCTTAAAGGAATAGGGCTCGGAGCGCGCGGAGGCGGCCCGGCCACGCCGTCCGCGGCGGCAGGTCCCGGACGCTGGGGCGCCGCCGGCCGGGCTCGCGGCTGCGGGCGCCGGGGCGGGGCGGGGACGCGCGCAGCCCGGAGTTCCCCGGCCCCTCGCCGGCTCTGGTCCCGACGCGCGCCGCCGCCACCATCCCCGGACAGCACCCCAGCCCGGGGCGGCGGAACGCAAGTGACTTTCCACCTGAAACACCTACAAACGAACCCTCTGCACAGCCCGGGGATTCTGCCCAAGGGCAAATTTCCCCTTTAAAGCTTGGCTGAAAAAAGCCTGCACACCTAAGGACCCGGCGTCCGACTATAAAGTGGCGCTGGCTGTTTTTTAACCGAAGGGTATTAACCGTGTTCTCTCAAACACCCTCCTCTTCCTTCCTGCTCCATCCCTCTGCCACCCCCCGAAATAATAAATAAATAAGTAAATAAGTAAATAAGTAAATAAGTAAATAAATAAATAAATAAATAGGAACCGGCAGACTTACTGCAGGCCATCAGCTTGGCTCACCTGGAAGGAACTGTAACCTGCAGCCTTCCCCGGGCCGTTCCTCGCTGAGCATCTCCGTGGGCGTGCGCCCACCCCGCCCACGCCTCCCGAGAGGCCTCTGGTGGAAGACAGGCCAGCCGAGAGAGTTTACTCCTGTCCCAGAGGACTCCCCTAAGTGCATCATTAGAGTTTCAGGAAGGCATTTCCAGGGCAACCTAATCCACTAACAAAGTGCTTCCAGTTGATCCTGCCAGTCAATAATGGCCTAGCCGGCAGTTTACAGTAAGTCTGCCATTTCCTCTTTAAAACACCAGGGCCTTAGGATGCGCATTCTTAATAAGGATATAGTACTTCACTATGAATAATATATGTGAGCCACACTCCATCCCAAACAATTGCTATTAACAAAAAAACAAAAACGGAAAGTATGAATTAGATACATTTTATGGGATACATGTGTTTATTGCCAAGTCTCCCTCAAGACTTAGCTTGAAAATAGACTCTGCAGTACGATAAATTAATTTCTAGTCTAACAATCTTTTCTTTCAATGACTATCAGGTTACCGAACACATTCAAAGTATTAGCTAACACTCCAACACCTGAGTATATTTGACTTTGTTTCTTTAATGTATTAACCTGTCCTGGCCTCAATCATTGGGATCTTAATGCTGGACCAATCAAGGAAATGTTTATTATTTGATACACTTATATCGCCATCTACTGTCCCTACACTATCACTGCAGATCTGCATCTGGCAAAAGTTACCTGAGCCAAAAGTTGTATTTTTTTTCTTTATTTTAAAGTTTTTGTAGCGGCCTGACTATTACCAGATACACACTGTTCACCATGATGACAAAATAAACATTTAATTGCCACCAGGTCAAGGGAAAAATAAGTCTGAATCCTTGCCTATAAAGTATTGGGTTTGGTTGTAGTTAAAGTAAACAAATGTTTTATTTCAAACAGAGTAGGCCAGTGCACTATGACAAGAGCTTTGGAGACTGGATATTAAAATATTCTGGAGCCAGTCTGAGAGGAAGTGGACGGTGGGAGAAAGACCATAGCCTTTTAAAGCTACAAGGGACTTGAGAAGTGGTAATCACCATCTCGTCTTAGAGAAACTGAGGTCCAGAGAGGGAAAGCATTTCCACAGGATTGCACAGCCTTGGAGTAGCAGGGTGGGGTTTGGACCACTGCCATTCAGTCTACTCAGTGTCCTGTTGTTAACCTCACATATGCCAGAACAGGGATCGAGAAGAGGCAAATTAAAAATAATAATTTCAAGATTACTACACATTTGAATACAAAAAACAGCAAGTCACTTAAAAGACTTTTTAACATTAAGTTAAATTGCAAGGCTAAAAGATTTTACATTAAAAAAAGAGTATTCTGATTTCAAAAATGAGGAGCTCTGATCATTGGTCTGGATTTCATAGGTTAGGCTATGTTCTGAGGCTAGTTCTTAACCTCTTTTAGAGCATGGACTGCTTGGAGAATCTTACGAAATCTAGAAAATGAACACACAAGCTTAAGTTTGCATTCCATGTTGAGCAGAGCCTCTCAGGAAGAGTTGTAAAGGGAGGAACCAGGGAGCCACATGGTGGGGCACTCCCATGCCCAGCAGTCTGCAAATTTCTACTATGAACCTTCTCTTTGAAATGAGATTACACACACACTCACAGAGACACACTCTGAGGACTGAAAAAATAAACCAGTCACCAGACAACCTTAATCTTGGGGGCCCATTGTTGGGCCACACAACCTGAACTCATATATATTTTTTAATCCTCATCTGAATAGTAAGGATATTTTTTCCATTGATTTTTAGAGAGCAGAAGGGAGGAGGGATGGGGGAGGAGAGAGAGGGAGAGAAACAGATGTGAGAGAAGCACATTGATTGGTTGCCTCCTTCATGCACCCCAACCAGAGGCAGGGATCGAACCTGCATCCCTCTGGTGTGCAGGCCGACACTCCAACCACTGAACCACTCTGGCTAGGGCATGAACTCATATTTTTTAATAAACATTGCATATATCCTTTTCACAGTATTGCTTTATATTTTGTGTTAAAATCTTCATTTATCAAGGGCTCAATCCCCAGGAGGGGCATGCAGGAGGCAGCAGATCTATGATGTTTCTCTCATTGATGTTACTATTTCTCTATACCCCTCCCTCTCTCTCTCCAAAAACCAATAAAACGTATGTGTTTAAAATTGTGAAAAAATAAACAACTGTTTTTCTAGCTCCCTTTATGCATACTTACTTTTAATTTACCTGAGGCGTCAAGAAATTGGGAATGTCTTGGCCTCTCTCTCCCACCTTCTTGAGAGATGGCAGATGGGGTGCAAGATTAGTTAACATCCTCTGTCCTGTACTTTGTTCCTTTAGGGCCTGGGAGGTAAACAAATGAAAAGTGAGATTAAAAAGATAACAGGTTTGAAGGAAACAAAGCAATATAACACATAGAGAGATTTGAGTAGTGCTGGAGTAAGCGAGTGTGTCTCAGGGAGCTTGTCAGTAAGCCCAGCTGTTGGGTGCCTTAACAAGAGGCAAGAAGCCAAGTCTAGGCTGTAAGTGTATTCCTGTCCTTCGTGTCAGCAGATAACGCTGCTAGTGTAGGATTCTCTCCTGGCATCTCGCTGCTGGAACAGTGCAGGAGGCCACACTGGCCCGAAGGCTGAACACACAGCAACAGATTTCCCTTAGGGGCAGAGCAAGAAAGAATGTTCCATCCTGTTCTTAGTAATAGTCAAGCCTATATAGCACATCAAGATACAGCACGGGTAACTGTGGAATTCATAAAACGTGTCTTAGCCTGTTTCCTGTCCCCCACTGTCACACACCCCCATAGCTGAATGTTGAAGAGTACATTCTCAAAAGGACAATTTTAATTTTAGAACAATGTGATCACTTCCCACATTCTCACCCCCAACCCATCTTTAAGTTTCCTCTTCCCTCGAGCAGAGATAGCTTTTAGGCTGCCTGTCTTTCTTGTGAGGGAGGGAGAGAATTGATTTCATAAACTTACTCACGTTAAGATACTGTGCACTCATTGTGCTAGGTGCCCCAAGGACTCCTGCATTATCGTAACAGCTACTGCTGATGGAAGGCCGGCCATTGAGTGCTCACAACAGTCGTTACCCCTCTTCCAACTCTGCCTGACTGGCTGTGTGACACTGAACAGGAGAGTCAACATCTCTGGCACCAGGGTAAAATGCAGATTATTATGCTGACCTGACTTCCAGGTGTGTTGTGCAGATTAAATACTGTGATGCGTATAAGACGCCTAGCACACCCTCAGTCTCTAGGTGAATGCTTAATAAAGACCATAGTATTCATGACAGTGACAGAAGGAGCTGCATTGTTTGCTGGGAGACTCAAGTGGAGGCATGCAGAAGTTACCAAAGATGACCAAAGACAGAAATTCAGTTCTACTTCCAAAATCTTTCCTCTTCCCACTGTGCAGCTTGAGTTAAAGATCACTGCTTATTACAGATGTATTTGTTAATAATGGGGGTGATTTCAGGCTTTGGCAGGGAGATGGGGTGGCAAAATGAGAAACAGAGTAATCAGTTAAAAATGAAAATGCCACGGTCTTCCGCCAGATGAGGTTACATTGCTGGTATCCTTGCGTTCATTCCACATGGATTCATGAAGTACCTGTGTTATGACCAACACAGCGCTAGGTACTCAAAATTGTATTGAATTCTATACAGTCTGTGAACTCAAACACTCACATACAAACGCACATACACTCATACTCAAAATCCTACCAGTGAAAGACAAAGATGAAAAACTTTTTGATTTTTGAGCACTGCCTTTTATTTGCAGAAAGATGCCTGCTGCTGTATTCAGCTATTGGTCCTACATAGTTCCAATATGATCTAGACAAACCCCTTGACCTCAGGTGGCCTCTGCTTCCATAGCTATAAAACGAAGTTGTCTCCCCTTATAAAGATACTGTGACTGATGCCAAAATAAAGAAAAATACAGCTGTCAAGTCTTCAGAGACATACAGAAAGTAATTTGTTAGGTAAAAAACAGACAACAAGGCAGCAAACAGCGATCTCTCTTGTTACATAAAGCCTTACAAGGAAGAATTTGAATTAGACTTGTGTAATCTTAAAGTTGAAAAAGAAAAGAGGTCAGCCACTGCAGCCTCAGACCCGCCTCAAAGTTTGAGGTAATAGCAAAAATTCAGTGCAGTGATTTCTCTTACCGTCTCTCCCTGAAAATACTTATGAACTCTACTCTCATAAAATACAAATAATATCTAGAGTTGTTCGTGCCTCCAAACGGAAGTCTGCAGAATTAAGTTCTGCCAAGTGAACTGTCCTTTTGAGATCTGAGCTTTTAATAATGTATATGTTGATCTACAAAGAAAGTACTGCCCTTCAGGTATGAAGGTAACATTATTGACTGTTTAATATGATCTAAGGCTGTGTGTGTGTGTGTGTGTGTGTGTGTGTGTGTGTGTGTGTGTGTAGGGGATATATATTTCTGTAGTAGGCACAGATGTGAGGTCACCTTATAGGTTTCTCTTCAAAACAATGAAACTTTTCTGGAACAAGTGGTCAAAGCCAGGAGTGAACAATTTGGTGTTAAAGATGTGAAAAGCCAACTTGGCATACAGCATGGGGCAAAAGTAGGTTTACGGTTGTTCATATGGAACATAATACAGTAATTAATAAAGAATAAACTCTGTGTTTTACTTACAACTGTAAACCTGCTTTTGCCCACCCTGTTTGTGTTTTCAACCTGTGATCCTCATCAATATGAAACCTAAGCAACAGAGATACAGACTCCATTCCTTTTTTTTTTTTTATCCTCACCTGAGGATATGGTTTTATTGATTTTGGGTTTTTTTGAGAGAGAGAAACATCAATGGGAGATAGAAACATCAATCAGTTGCCTCCCAGACGTGCCCAACTAGGGATCGAACCCTCAGCCTAGGTATGTGCCCTGACTGGAAATCAAACCACAGCCTTTTGGTATACGGGACATGCTCCAACCAACTGAGCTACCTGGCCAGGCCCAGACTCTGTTTCTTAAAATGGATTTGCCAATAAGGAAAAAAATAGAATGCAGTTGCCCAACTATCAAGCAATTGATTCCAGCAAATGGAATATTTCATGCAATATTTCAAGAATGGTTATAAAAAACAAGCAGGATCGACCCTGCTTCCCCCTACAGATTTTCTGCTAGCAGCCTGCTTAACCATGTTGCACTATTCACTGTTTAGTGCTTGTTACGTATACTATATTGTGCATGTTGGTACAGTCCCCATTATGTTTGCTATATATTATATATGCATCTCTTGGTAAAGGAGTAGCATAACTTGTATGCCAGTCATTGTCGCATTTTTATCTCCAACCTAGGAAACCCATTTTTCAAATGACACCTTTGTCATCATTCCAAAATAGGCAAGCTGTATCAAATCAGAATAAGCTTAAGTGTTAAGTTCCAACACACCTATTTATTTTTAAAAAATCAGTCAAAAATTGTAATAATATGTCAGTGGTCTGTAGAGTGCATTTTTATTTTTTTCCAAATAGTTTAATGTATGTATAAGTCAAATTTATTGAACCCTCAGAAGCAACTTGCAAGAAAGAGAGTTTAAAAATCCTGGTTATAATGAAAAGGAGCAGGTTTTCAAATCAGGCAGGGCAGGGTTTAAAAGAGGTACCTACCAGCTGTATGATCAGGAGCTAATCTCTTTATCTCCCTGAGGATTGTCTCCTCATATATATACTATTAGAAATAAAATGCCCACTTTGCAGCATTGATGTAGGATTATCGATAATGCTCTGTGAAGTGCTTGGCCCACAGCACGGGCTCAATAAGTAATGGGCAATGTGATTGTATTTATGCTCGGCTCCATCGCCTCCTCTGTCCTGCTTCCTCCACTTGCTGCCACACCTAACTGCATGGGTTTTTTGAATGAGCAGATGGAAGGGCAGGTACCACATTCCTCATTCATGCTGGTGATGAGACAGACCCTTTGTCTGAACCTCTGCTTCTCCCTGCTGGGAGGGGAACAGGAGAAAGGAAAGAGATGCTGGGAACTCTGAGCACCTCTGTCCTTGGAGATAGATCATTAGTTCATTTAGAAACCTGTTCTCCTGCCTGAGACACTACCTCTGCCTTTCCAAGATGAGCGGAAGAAGTGCAGGAACAGGCTGACTCATTCACACCTATCACGCCATTCTACAGTGATGCAGCAGTCCCTTGGTGTGGTGATTGTAGATGGCATTTTCACAACTACATCCAAACACGTCATACTTGTAGGTTGGAATGAATCTTGCCGATGGCATCTACACACGGGGACCAGCAAGAAGAGAGAACGGCAAAGACCAAATTAGACTGTTTTGCCAGTGGACTTGAGAAGCCAGAGCTGGGAACTGCAGGCATGTCTGAACGCTTGGTATTCAGACCCCTTTTCCCTTGCCTCTTGAGCTATCTGCAAGAAATCTCTGGAGCAGGAACTGTTTTTCACTCATTTTAGTATCCCAGGTAGCACAGGTTCTGGCATCTGGAAAGTGCTCAATGTCTGCTGAATGTACTTGCAGGAGCAAGAGTGTATCCTCAGAAGGGCCCGAGAAAATGGTGTGTTAAGAAGCTGACAGGGTCATGTTGGAACGTGCTGTTGGTCGAGAATACATGGTAGTTGATTTCAGTTTATTTCTCGAAACATGGAGCACTCCTTGCTAGCAGAGACCTTTCCATTTGGTCAGGTCTCAGAGAAATGAACTGACTGCAAAAACCGGCCTTTCTTAACTCACCACTGCAGAGAGGTCACACAAGTACCCAGTGTGGAGTTTCACTGAGATGGAAAAGTGGAAGACCCTTAAAAGGAATATCCTTGGAAAACTGAATGATCAAACAGTTTCCAGTTTCAAATTTCACTGCCACTAGTTTCTTAAAACACCTGTGTCTGTTGCCAAACAACTTAATAAAATTAACAAATAAAACTAATTCTGCCAGACATTCTAATATACATTATCTCTTTTAATCCCACAACAACCCTCAACTGTTGGTTGGCATTGTGAGAAGAATAAAAGGTCCTCCAACAGGCTGAGTAATTAGCAACAGGTCACAGCCAGTCTGTCTACCCTCAAAGCCCCCTGGTAACTACATGAAATGTATTCAGCAATATATATCCTCAGTAGGTCCCCAACATTTGGACTTAGCATCACACAGAGCCAGAGCAACACCATATTCCTATCATAGATCACCACCATCTCCCCAATCCTAGCTCAGTGCCTGGCACAGAGAAAGTGCTCCATAAGAATCTGTCAAAGGACTGTTAGGACAGACAAGTGAATGAATGAATGAATGAATGAATGAATGAATGAATGAATGAATGAATGAATGAATGAATGACATGAATGAATGAATGACATGAATGACATGAATGAACAAATGAACAAGCTACCAGGTGGGACAACAGTACCCAGAAATTTTAAGTGGGTGTAACAAGAATCTAATCTCATGGAGCATGTCTAATTTTCTTTACTCCTGAGATGTTGGTTCCAAATAGGAGAAAGATTCCAAAGATGAAAAAAGTGTTTGTAATCACAGCATCATAGAACTGGCCCTTTATGAATCCAAAAAGATGAGTAATATAATTTACATGTTTTATGTTCCAGAATTTAGAAGCTTTAGAAATGAACTGCTTTTGGAATAAGACTCCCTAGAAATAATAAAGCCCTAGGTTTTTTTAAAATGCTTAGATGCTGGAAAAAAATATGATTTACTTAAAAAATATCTTGCCAAGGCACCAGGCAATTCTAACCCAGGCATTGTATGCATCAGTCACTCTGCATCCTTTCCAAAAAGTGTGTGTGGAGTAGGGTGTGGGGTTGGAAAGCCTGGTAATGAGTGACCTATACAGACACACATACTGGGCACAAGATCTAAGGGACCAAAGCACACATCTCAAATGTGACTTGGGAAGCATCACTCTTTTGCTGTATAATGCAGATTTTCACAGCTCCTGCCAAGGAAATTGCATGTTACCGTTATAGACAATGATCTGAGCCTCAAGCACATCTCACAATTCCCCGAGGGTCTCTGGAAATGATAGGCTCAGTTGCAACATGTGGTTCAGTGGCTGCCAGAAAATATCAGGCAATTGTCTGAAATGGAGCCAGTGTCGTATATCTTCCTTATAAATCTGATTGTCATTCATCAGGGAAAAGATGGGCGATCCCCCAAAAGATTTATGTATCTGATAGAAACTTGATTCAACCTGGTATCTCTTGACCAGCCCCTTGAATTTTTCTATACTTAAATGAGATCTTGAGGGTGGTTACATACATCTATGTTGTTAAAGTGCCACTGTACTGGACACAGAGGCTAATATTACCCCTACATAGAATACTAAATAAAATCGAAATGAAAAATTAGAAAATGGGCTAAGGATGGAGAAGTGATGGATTTCTTATGTGCACAGAGAGTAAGCAAATGCACTCCAAATTTTTACTGTCATTTTGCCCAAGGACATTATGCTTCTAAGTACAAGGAAAGAAAGAGAAAGTCACTGCCCACTGAACATGACCGATGAAGTCCACATGGAAACATCAGCGCTTCACAAGAATAACCACCCCCTCCTAAAGTCTACCTGTAGAGCCACTGGCTCATCTGGTCAACATAGTCTTTCCCCAATTATTAACAACAACAAAAGAAGCATTGAGCTCTTTTAAAACAGCTCTCCTGTTCCATGTCTCTTATCATTTATTTACTCAAATATTTACATATCTGTTTGTACAAAGAACTATGTTAACTCTGTAGAGAATGCAACAATTAATCAGACACAAGACTTACTTGCAACAAGCTGATAATCTAGTAGAGCACTCCCTCTGTGTCCGAGCGAGAAATGGGTAAGTGATGCACAGAAGAAAGTGGTGACTGTTATTAAGAGAAGTGGGAAAAGTTTTATGAGCGAGGTACAGAGCTAACCAAAATGAAGTCAATTTTTCGAAACTCTAAGGAACATCATGCCTAGCACAAAGTGCCCATTAATCAATTATTGAAGGACTAAAGAAAGTGCCGCCCTGCATCACCACACATTTACTGGACATGAAGTCAAGCACTCATTTAGAGTTCATTTAGAACTGCCCCAAACTGAGCTGACTCATTAGAGTTCTGTTGACCTCAGAAATATTTTATAGGTCTATATAAAGGTAAGCCCATTGCAGGACTAGTTCGTGCGGCTAATTCATATCTGGCTCTCAGCCAATGAGAACTAAGAGCCATTTGAGTGGCCCATCCAATCATTAATGTACTCTACCAGGTCCCTCCTTCTGCCATTACTTGTGTCCCAGGGAGCACACTGGTTCAAGATAGAGGACCAATTATAATGCTGAGGACTCTACAGAAGATCAGGGAAGACACCGGGTGGCAGCAAACAACGTTCACCACAATAGCTGCTAATGCCCCCAGGAGAGCCTAAGAAACCCATAATGGCAGACTCTTGTCACCTGGTAGAAATCCTCTGACATTGGAAGGGCAGCATAAGCCTCACTGCAGCCAGAAAGATTGACCAACAATAGTATGAAGAATAAAGAGAAGAGATCTATGGCCAGAGGCATATCACAACTTCAGAAGACTTGAAGAGAAACAAGGACAATTGCCAAAGTACGACCAGTAGCATATCTCCCACGTATCGTGGTGTAATAATCCTTATAGCACCAATTTAGGCAATGTGATCATTTCCAGCAACAAGTTCCCACGATAAATGGGGTATACGTATAACTTAAGGCTGGGGGTGGGCGTGGAGGAAGATCCGAAACACTATTTCTATTTCAGATGCCCTAAGAGCCCTGTAATTAAGGATATCTTTAGGGAAGTTGACTTTCTGCAAGTAACACAGTTCTTTAATGTGATTGTATAACACAGAGGAGCTCTAATAAAAGAACAAGACTTACTTTTGTTCAGTACAGAAGGGCAGCCTATGAGTAACTGTAGTCACCTTTCATTACTACTAATAAAGTTTGCCTGTTTATTAACTTAATATCCACAACACGGAGGCAGAAAGGGAAAGAAACATACAAAGAAATACTGAAACAAAATTTAAATACTAAAAATGATTATTACCTGTGTAGGGAAGCATTAGGGCATCGTGGTGAAAGGGTGGGCTTTGGGATGGTCAGTTCTGGGACTGAATCCCAACGCCATCATTTACCAGCTGGGAAGGTTACATTACCTCTCCAGACACAGCTTCTCATCTGCAAAACAGGTAATAATTGTAGTTCTTCATAGAAATTTGGTGAGAACTAAATAAGAGAATGTACATTAAGTGCTTAGTTCATCACCATAGTGAGTACTCAACAAATGTAGCTTTTTTAATGCATTTTTCCCCAACCCGTTTTAGATACCCTAGATCAAAGGGTAGAGCCTCATCACTAACCTTAGCCAGAGAAGTTACACAGGCTCCCTGTGAGATGCAGAGCCTCCTACTGAGAGATGTTCTGGGCAGATCAAAGGGCACCATGTGGCAGTGTTACAATATTCCTGGTCTGTAGAACACACTCTCTCGTGCCAAATTCTCATGTCATCATCTCTGGCCCCATAAAGCTTTAGCCCTTGTTCCCCATTTGTTAGATGTCACTTATTCCAGCATGGTTTCTCGTACACAAGAATGTTTGGGCAAAAATCTGCACATTTTTAAAATTCTCTTCTCCCCTCTGCATTCTGTAGCTTGTTGACCTGCCTCAGTCTCCGTAGACTATCGTCATTATGGAAACAACTCTAAAATCTAAATGTTTGGCCTTGGCCTCTTCCCAGCTTCTATATACCTGTTAAGCATCCTCACATGGACCTATCAGCATCTCATACTCAAGTCATTCAAGTCCAAAGCCAAATATCCATTTGCCACTCCCATCCATTATATTCCACCAAGTTCTCCCAGAGTTAATGGCATCACCGGCATTTTTCTACTGTCCACGTAAAAACCCACCATTTGACTCCTCCCTTTCCATTGGCAGCTGATGCCTAATAATTAAATCAATCCACTTTCTCTCTCCCGTAATTATTTCAGGTATCTCTTCTCTTCCATTTCCATCTGTCCTACTCCAGTTCTTTACCTTTTACCCAGATTCGTATATTCAACAAGTAATTACGGAGCATTTACCATGGGCCAGGTGTGAGCTCTATATGTCAGGGACCCAGAGATGAACAAGGTAGACGAGGTTCTTGCCCTCATGCAGCTCCCATTCTAGGCAAGGAACACAGATTGGAAATAAGTAAACAAATAATTTAAAATAGTGACATGGGCTTTGAATAAAATAGAACCAGGTAATATGAAGAGACTATCTTGGGCTGGGGCTAGGGGGACAAAGAGAAGAAGATGAGCTGTGACAGGTTAGGACTCTTTGAGGAAGTGATATGTAAGCTGAGGCGAGAAGCCAGCCATGTGACATTCTGGGAACAGAGTGTTCTAGTCAGATGGAATAGCAAGAACAAAGGCTCAGATGCCTGGGGTAAGACTAAGCTGGCTTTGTTCAAGGAGCCAAGAAAGCCAGGGAGTTGGAGCCCAGTGAGCAGAGGTGGGAGCACAGGTCTGAGAAGCAGACAGAGGTCAAACCATGTTGGGCTCATGCACCAGAGTGGGAGTATGAAAAAGCCACAGTTGCATCAGCCCACTGGTTGATGCTTTAACATCCAAGGGAAGTTCTAGTAACTAGAAGAAATTAAGTAACCCCTTAGAACACACCTAAATAAACTGGTTAATTTTGTTATGACCCTTGACTTTATCCCTTTCCTGAAACATAATATCCAATTACAATGCAAGTGAACTAATACCTTAAAACAGAATTTAATGGTCAAGTTAGCTATAAAAATGGAGAACCTGATAGAACAAAATCACACCTCACATTGAACATATAATTTCCTTTTCTTTCTGCCTTAAGTAAGCATTTCTTGGAAACTGGAAATTCATGTCAGGATCATCAAACCAGACCTGAGAAGTCACCAGTATTAACCACCCAGAGTAACAGAAGGGGGCAGTGTTATCACAGTCTCTTACATGGCTTGATGCCTTGAAGGAAACAGAAAGTTACACAGAGTAGCCCTGTTCGTATGCAGGATCTGGAAGTGAGTCTAGGGTTTATTTCTTTTTTTCTTTTCACTTGTCAAGTCTCAACCCCACAAACAAAATTAGCAATGAGTTCCCTCCTTGGTCTTCCACCTAGAGTCGCCCTGCCAAGCCTTGTGAGAAAATGACCCCTTCTCACTGTGGTCTCAAGAAATACAAGCCCAGATCTATGTTTACATTAGTATTAATTGTTTTGCCTTATGCAGAATGGATGGTGAAAGAAATACACCTGTACTGACCATATGAAAAAAATGCTCTATATTTAACATATTTTCAACAGATGGGCCCTAGAGATTTTTTTTGTACCACTAGAAAAATAAATATATGCATCTATATACCCAGAGACTTACTCAAAGACATTTGCTGAATGCTTGGTGTATATAGAAAAACAGAAAGAAACAGTCCTAGTCCTCAAGACCATTTAACAGACTATCGAGAGATCTATTCGGGGAAAGGCTGGTGAGCACTCCCAAAAGAGAGGTAAACATTCTTAGAGGAACCTGAGAAAGAACTCAACTGGCTGTCTTCAGGATTTAAGGTGGAGGAATGGGAGAGAAATTAGGGGGAATATCCTGACTATACAATATTGTAATTGTACCTTGATGGGCAGTAGAATCTAGAAAAATAGAGGCTAAGCTTCTGTGTAGAAGGAAAAAAATCAATTGAAAATGTGTGTGTGTGTGTGTGTGCACGTGTGTCTAGGAATTGGGAAAAGAACAGTGAGTGATCCAATTTGGCTGGAGCCGAAGGCACTATGAAGGAACAGCAGGAGGGAGTTGCTGAGGAGTTTGAACTTAAATCTGTCAACAATGAGTAGTTATTGAAAGTTTTTGAGCAGCCACTTCTACAAGGTAACAGAGAACCCATCCACCCTTCCCCCACCATCACCTTTCTCACTTGTCAGAGAAGGGACCTACTCCTCACTGATTTCTATCAATAGCTCAACTGAAGGGTGTGGTTAAGAAGACACAGAGGAAAGAGTGGCTAAATGCCTGGGGGGGGGGGGGGTTGTCATCAAAATGCAGATGTGTTCCTTTGTGTTTATGTAATACATTACTCTCTCTGGGCCTGGTTACCACAAGGAATGAGTCTGCAGCACCTTTCAAAGCCTCTTTCCGGTGGATTTCCCATCTGTCCTACAGGTTGTGGTCGGTGAGCCTCATCCTGACACGGGCCTCCTAAAGCCTTCCCAGTCATTGTGGAGAAGGCAGAAAAAACAAGTAGATAGCATGCTACCTTAACTACTCTCAGGAAAGGGTGAGGAATGTGACAACCAGGTGAATTTAAATGAGGTGACTCTGCCATATTACAATGGAAGAGAAGGGAGAAGATCCTGGCAACCCACCTGAAAATCCCAAGGCTGTCCTACGTTGTGTAGGTGGCTGGCAACACAGTCCCTCTGTCAGGAAAACTGTATTCCACAAAGTCCTCATTCCTTAGCAGAATTTGCTTCAAACATCAAGTTCTTAACCTAGTCCATGCATGGACTTCACAAAATTTCTGAATCCCCTGAAATTGTATGTAAAACTCTATGTATCTGTTGTGCATTTTGTAGAGATTCCATAGTTCATGCAAATTTTAAAACAGTATGTGCTCCCCAAGTCAATTAAGAGCTACACATTAGATACTCTGAGAGCTGTCAATCCAATAGATTTGAGCACAATAAGAGTCTGGCATAATTTAGAAGGTCCAAAAAGTCCAAGTGAATGCTTTCATACATTAGTATTTACCCAAGTGCCTGCAAATGAGCAGGACCACCAGGTATAAAGCCCACATGAGTATAAAGCCTTGACATGACTTCAGCGCTTGCCTTCAGTTATGTTGTGTACAGCTGACCTTTGATCTTCCTATTGGCACTTCTGTGTGGGAGGGTTAGCTCTTCAAGGCTATAGTTCAGTAGTGTGTGTGTGTGTACGTGCGTGTGTGTGCACGCACGCCTCTGTGTGTGTAGTAGGGATGAGGGATGAATATTTTATTGGAAAGGACAGTTTCACATCATCAAGCTGCACACACCCTCCCACCCATCCCTTCTTCACCCTAACCTCTGTTCCAGTCCTTTGTGATGCTGCCTGATGACAGATGCTACTACCTATCGGCCTGGCCACTTTGGGTTAAGTATCCTTCAGAGATTAAGAGTTTAGGACTAGAAAGCTCACCTCCAGATGCATAACTCTAAAGTCCACCAAAAATTGAACTGTTAAAACTAACTATATTCTCATGGGCCTTCTATTGAAAGGAGTAAGAAAAAAGTAAATTTCAGAAGAGAATTTTGTCTTGATTACTCTACTGCTAGATCACAGTAAGTCTGGGAGTAATCCAAGGCAAATATCACTAGCTTTTCAGAAGCACCAAAGGGAAATGTACAGGGAAGGATCACATCAACAGAAAAACCCAGATGAAATCTTAAGGTTTGGACAAGTTCGTTATCAACCAAAACATCTGCCCAGCCTCTTCTACATCAAAGCAGCCTTGCTGATGTGGCAAGGAGCAGATTATCAGAGCCTCTTGCCCACCCTAGTGAAAAAATGGCTCCAGATGCATAATTTCTCAGACCAGCAGTGTGCATAAGCTAGACTCAGCATGCATAAGGAAGACCCTATCTACTAAACCGCATCCGTGAGGGGTGGCGACTGAAGCAGGCTTGTGCAACTACCTTTTCATGAAATCACAGCCTGAGGTCAAAGAGCTGCTGGCAAAAATATTATAAACAAGGCTACTGGTTCACTCTCAATAAAAAGCCTCCTTCCCCCACACATTCAGCCCACCTTAGAGACATGTGGAAACAGTAAGATAGTTTACACAGATTAAATCAGAACCTTTACAGAAGATTTAATTAACAACCAGGCCTGTGGTGCACAAAGCAATCCAAAGATCAACTGCCAAAGAAGAAATTCAATAAACAATAAGCAATTAAAAAGTCTAGTTCTTGCTACCCTCAGGTTATCAATTTCAGGAAAGACATTTCATCTCACATCTTTATCTATGTTCTGTCAACCAAATTTAAACCTGAAGGGAAGGGGAAACACGAGGGATATTGTGCTAAAGCAATGAGAATAAAAACCTCCCTCCCATCGTGTTGGAAACTCTCGCTTTTATTTGGAGACTACATCGGTATCAAAGACGCTATTAGGCTTCAGGATAAGGTACTATTATTTTGCAATCTCTCCATTAGGGAAAAAAGCAGTTTTTAAGAATGGGATGAAAATTAAGACAAATATTATCTGAAATTAATGCATTCAATGTGTGTGGTAACTATTGTTACAATAATGACCCAGGACAGTGCATTATGTCATCCACAGGTGGAAAACTATCATGAGTGGTTTGCAATATCCATGGCTAACAGTCTGGAAGACACTGATATAAGAAGTGAAATGAGATTAATCACATCCTTCTAATAAACACATAAGGCAATTGCGTTCTATACATTATTTTTTATGTGTGCACGGAATTTAGGCACTGAAGAGCCCTAAGGGGCCCTCTGACTATCTGACGAGTGATCGTGAGTCGGGTTTGTCTTTCCCAATGACACTGTACATACTGAAAGGACAGGGTCACACAGAGTTGATGAATGGGTGGATGAACTCCAGGTTTCATGTTTTAGTTGACGCAAGTGAAGCCAAGAAAAGCTAATACCACACGTCTAGTGGTAAAATTGGCTCTAGAAAGATCCTCTGCCTCCTTCCAATTTATTAACAAGAGCTGCCAATTTCTGCAATATTTTTATCACTGCATTAAAGTATGATGATTCAAAGGGGAAATTTAAGCGTCTCTTACCTTAATTTTATTTCAAGATATTAACCCTTGATATACTTTTAGTATATTGCCTTTGAGGCTTTGTCTATGGGGAGGACCTTGAAGAGGAACAGTGGACACTGCAGAGAGAGCATGGTGCTTGCTTCAGAAAATTAGGCAAAAATTCCTTTTGCTTTTTTTAAGAAGTGAAAAAATGTTGAGAGATTCTTTACAGCTGAGTTTTTTAACTGCAAAACTAGAATGTTACAAATTCTGACAAACACGATGTTCAGTGCGCATGAGGGCGAATACTCCTGCCTGACAGCATGGGCAATGCTTTAACCTTTGATCACATTCCCTCAGACTCTGAAGGGGAACTGTTGGCCATTCTTTTTTTCGATATTAGTTTCTAGAGCAAACTTGGACCAATAAACTATGTATTTATATTTTTCCTTATCTATAAACGTTAGGTGCCAGTGTGAGTCAGAATTAAGTGTAAGGTGGGGTGTTAAACTGAGGCTCCCCGAGGTCCTTCCTGACAGTGACCATCACTGAGACAGTGATCAATTCTTCTGTTTGTTTCATGGGCTTCAGTTTCTATACGTGACAAACAACCGCCCTTGTGACATTTTTGGAGAAGAGCCTCTGGAACCCATCTCCCTGGGTGAAAATCTTGGCTGCATCACTTTTAAATTGGGTCTCTGAGGGCAAATTACCATGTTCTCTTCAAGGTACACCCAGGCACTTCTGCACCTCAGTGTTCTCCTAAGTACAATGGGGCGATGAGAGCATTTCCCCCACAGAGTTCTTGTGAGGAATAATTGAGCAATATATATGAAATGCTTCGGACAGTGTCCAGTATATAGAAGGCACTAACTCAATGTTAGCTTTTATTATTACACAAACCATTATATGCAAAAAGTTCTTAGAAACAGTAATTTTGCTTGCATATTTGTTACAAAGGGATAAAAAGTCTCCTCTCTTCAAAAAAGTACCCAAAAAAATGTGAATGGGAGTCTAGCAATACTGCATGGGGACTCCCCTCCGCACTCTGAGTTTCTGTGGTTCAGGTTGTACGGACGTCACCCTTGTTCTAGGTGTGGGCATATGACTCACTTGGGCAGATCTACCAGAGCACACATGCTCCCTGCCACCATGGTTATTTCAGTGACGGGTATTGGGCTCAGTCAGAACCAAAAGATGTGATGTGAGGATACTTGAAGTCATTGAGAGATATAAAACTGTTTGAGCCACTAAATTCAAACATATCTGAAGCTAGCTGTGCCCTAGACTTGCTGTTCATGGAAGTAATGAATTTCTTCTTACAATGCAATCATTTGCACGTCATTTTTTGTTATCTGCAATCCAAACTTATATAGAAGAAGTATCCAGGAAGGTACCACAAAACGTATGTAGGTAATATAAAAAAAGATTGAGTGGATGTCAGAGAGACAAAATAATGTGCAGTTAATTGCGGTCTCTGAAGCTAACTGCCCAGGTTCAAATCCTGACTCTACTGCTCTGTGGCCATATGACTTTGGCCAAGCCACTTACTGTTTTGTGCCTCCACGTCATCTTGCGTAAACTGAGGATGTCGATGGTATCCACCGTACAGGAATGTCTGGAGGATTAAATAAGTGAGGATGTGTAAGGCACTCAGAACAATGCCCGGCACATAAAAGGTGCAGATGTGATGCAAGTTTTAGTTATTATTTTTTCATTATTATCCAGATATTAAATAAATGGTGATACAGTGTATCAAAGAAAAAGAAGGGAAAGTGACTCTTATGTTGCTGAGATTTTTCTGTATACAGAGAAAACAAGTGATAAAAGTGCCTCTTTGTATCAAGGGACTTGAATAGACATTTCTCCACAGAAGATATACACTTTCCACTTGCCAACAAGCATATTAAAGTATGCTCAACGTCACTCATCACTAGGGAAATGCACATCAAAGCCATAATGAAATATCACCTCACAGACATTAGAACAGCTATCAAGTAAACAGAAACAAGTGGTGGCCAAGATGTGGAGAAAGTGGAACCTTTGTGCACTGTTGATGGGAATAGAAATGCATCCACTGTGGAAAACAGTATGACAGTTCCCTAAAAAATTAAAAACAGAGTTAACATGTGTTCCAGCAATTCCACTTTGGGTATATAGCCAGAAGAATTTAAATCAGGGTCTTGATGAAATACATGTATGCTATGTTCACAGCAGCATTACTCACCACAGTTAAAAGGTGGTAACAACACAGGTGTCCATTGATGGATGAATGGATAAGTGTGGTATATACACACAATGGAACATAATTCAGTCTTCAAAATACAGGAAATTCTGACATATGCTATAACATGAATAAATATTGAAAACATTGTTAAAGTGAAATAAGATAGCCACATGAAGACAAACACTGTATGATTCATTCTACTTATGTGAGGTATCTAGTCAAATGTATAGAAATAGAAAGCAGGGTGGTGGTGGCTGGGCTAGGGAAAGGGGTAATGGTGAGCTATTTAATGAATACCACAGTTTCAGTTTTATAAGGTGAAAAAGTTCTGGAGACTGGTTGCACAACAATGTGAATATATTTAACAGTACTGAATTGTAGTCTTATAAATGGTTAAGATGATATATTTTACATGTATTTTACTATAATTACAAATAAAACATGTTTAAGTAAAAAAATTTTAAATACTTTTTTGTAGCCCTGTAGTGATGCAACTGGTACTAACATTGAATGAATAAATGAAGGATAATGTAACAAACCTAATGACAAACAAGTGAAAGGTGAGGTAGTTCAAGGAGCTGGAATATTTGTCGAGTAAAACGGAATCAAGTATCAAGTGCTACGTGAAAGATTTATGATGAAATTAATAAGAAAGACTACACAGCGGAAGTGTGAAGTCCGGAATCCATAGATATTCATTCTAGTCTTGATCCATTAATTCATTTACTTTTTATCATTTCTCAAATATTTACTGCGCACCTTCCACTTGCCAAGCACTGATCTTGTCCATCAATGCACAAGCCCGCCTGCCCTCCTGGGGCTCATTCCTAATGAAATGGGACAGCAATACTGAATTTCTAATACTAGCTACCTGTGTGACATCAGACATGACCTACAATTTCCTCATCTGTAAAAGGAGATGCATGCGGCAGTGGGGGACAAAGTGATACTTTTCCTTCTTACGTTCCAAAAGAATTGAAATTAAATGTAAATATGGAATGAGGACATAAGAAGCCACTAGGGGGCGAATGAGCATGGCATGAACATTCTACCATGTGAAATTCTAGAGACAAAAGGAGTCATCTTTTTGCATCATGAGAAAAAGAAGTACACAGCAAACATTTATATCTTGGCAGTTAAGAGCTGTACAGAACAGTTACCCAAATGCGCTTTATTCCCCAAATGAAGCATTTGACTTAGAGATGACGTTTTTCTGAAGAAAAATGGCTTGTGAGAAGTAGAATGCTTCATTAGGAATTGAACAGCATCCCGAGGTGCGTGCAACAGGAAGGCCACGTCTAGCACGACAAACACCGAGCAACACACTCTTCGTGAAGCAGCCTCTACTCAGTCAGGATGTAACACATATTTAGAATTCTTTCTTTCATTCTTTCACTTACACATCTTTATTGCTCCTACTGTGTACCAGTTTCTGATTACAAAAGAAAGTGCTATTCTTTTTTCTACTTGCATCCCACTGGGAAGTGGTAGTTTTAAAATACGTAAAAAAATTTTTGACAGTCTCCTATCAAAACTTGAGTCTAACCCCCTTTTCCTTTCCGGATGGCTGAAGATGGCTACTTTGCAGCCAGACTGCAGGGGAGATGGGACAATAGGACTTCCTTAAGCCTAAAACACCAATGGTTAGATAAGAGTCTTGACTGTTGTATATAGTGACTGGAACATGGTAGATTCTCAATAAATATTTATTAAATGAATAAATGCCACAAACACATTATTCTATGCCCTAGAGTTGAGACACAAAAGTAAACATAACATGACCGATACCCTAATAGTGTTTCCAAAGTAATTACATGGTTACAAGAACTCATTTATCACCTCATCTTTGTCATCTACCATCTGAAAGTCACAGAAAACATACGATGATGGATCTGGAACTAGCCATCTTGGTAAAACTGATCAAACCCCTAGTTCTGAACACCTTCTGTTTACCCTGTTGAAGGAGTGACTGGCTGAACATAGGACACCTGACACTGGGCGGGTGCGATTGGCAGCAGTTTATGAACCACATACACTCACAGCCCCTATGAAGAGGACACCACCAGCCACATGGAGATGACACTAGGGAACAGAGTGACCAAGCGGGGGCTGTGAGGCACTTAGATACTACAAAGGCAGACTTTGTAGTATCAGCAGGGTGGGGTGACCCCTGGTTCCCCTAGGGGGGGATAGGATTTGTTTGAATAATTTCACCAGCTTGTAGGAAGGTAAAACCAATTAGATGGAGAACCAGGTGGGTGTAGAGCTGGTGTGGCTGATCAGGGACATAGGCTGGTAGGAAGCCTTTCCAAATGGGTAGGGGGCACATCTGGCAAGAGCAGAGGAACTCATAGCTAGATCTTGGAACCCTGTGAGGGTCAGAAACATCAAGGCATCACGTGAAAGTTAGGTCTTAGAATATATCTCTTCACTTCTCTTGGCCTCAGATCCTCATTTGTAAAATCAGAGGGTGGGAATGAATAATCTCCAAGTTCCTGTCCACTTTAGTTCTCTTTAACTCTCATTACCTGAAGTCAGTCAAACAAGAGGTGTTTGGGTCATTTTCTGAGGCGCTTGCTGTCCTCATTTGTCTGTGAAGACCAGTCTATTTTTGTTCACTTTAAAGATATCTTACTGAATTCAGGCTAATCTCCTAGGGCCCTCTCCCAATTTTAACGTGAAGCTGAGAAATTTAATTTCCAGGGGAGTGTGAAGGGGTATATATTAACAACGGTTAGTACAGAAGTCAATTTTGGAGTTAACAGGAAAAGCTTTCAGAGAAAGTTCAGGAAAGAAATTATATTTATAAACCTAAAATCAACTATTCTTTTAAATGGTGTTAATCTTTCAAAAACAAAATCTTAGCAAGAGTCAAGAAATGTTTATATTTACTTCCAAGGAGGTAGAGGGGAGTCATTATCTCAGACGGTAGGTGATTTGTGACTTTCATTAAATTCTGCAAATTTTGGACTGTAGGAGAGTCAAAAACATCTTGACTGCTTAATGCAAAACCAAAAGGCAAAAATATGTTTGTCTATGACTTCCAGACCTAAATTTGCAGAATTTAAGGAAAATTATAAGTTTGATTTCACATGCCTCTGATATTTTAAAATAAAATTATCCTCATTTAAGGAAGAGTTTGATCAGTATTACAATTAGTAAATCTTAATAGCAAAAAGTCATATCTAAGTACATGAAAAGTATTATGGTTAAGATATTAGTAACCTGCTCTCTCCAGTAACTGTAACAGTAACCATTCTCTGCTCAGGGAACATGCATCCTCCAACATTTAGATAAAAATGAAAGAAAATAATAATAATAATTTTTTAAAGGGTGTGCTGCTGCTACTACCCATGACTACAAGCTAGGGTGCATGGCTCCCACATGGCCACCTCTCCCATGTCTAGTGACTTATCTCAGGTGAAACACCATTATTATCAAGACATCAATGTGAAAATCAGAACAAAATGAAAAATTAGAATTCTGTAGCTTTGGCATATGTACTCCAAAAGGCAAGATATAAAGTTAAACCATGAATGCGTTACATTTATATTTAAATTTATCTGGCTTAAAGCTCCCAGAGAACAATATCTAGCCTGACTGAGAAATCCTGTCTTATAATAAAATAGAGTTTAGCATGAGATTCTTTATAACAGCAAAGAGTTAAACTATAATGATAAGCAGTGGTACCTTGAAGTGTCTGTAACTGAGAGGGTCATGAAGAATTCTAACTGAAAAAATATGAAAGATGAACTGCCTAAAGGAAGTATATTACACTTGTAGTAATTTTTAGGCTTCTCTCTCACTGAGTTTAATAAAACCTGATTCCTCTATGATTTTCAGAAATATTATATATTAAAAGTTCTACAGCAATGTTTTATATGACTAGACACTGCCATTTTCTTTCTTTGCAAATAAACATATTTTCCACAAGGTAATTCATCTCACGTACTGTCCCCTAATAAATTAAATTCCATGTGTTGGGGAAAGAGAAAAGAGAAATGAAGATAAAGCGAAAAGATGAACACATTTTCCTTAGTGTTTGAAATAACATAAAAACACCAAGAAGAATGAAATATGACTAGCACTGTCCATGGTTTTTAATTACAGCTGCTCTAGCAGATGAGTGGTACTTAACCAATAGTATCTGTTATCAAAAGGTATTTGTGAGACTAAAACACACAGTGCAGACAAGACCAATTTGGAAAATTTGACAGAGATGAAGAAAACATATTTTTAATACACTCCACGGTACCAAGAGCCAAATAATAGAATAATACAGAATCTACAGGGAAGCATCAGAGTGAATGTGTGCAATTGATCTCAGAAATGCATAGTTTGTTCAAGTTCAATCATTACAGTTTTTCAAAAGTCCATTTGGTAGCTGACAAAATCCTATTGCTTCTGTCTCCATCCAGATCACACTGATAATAACTGCAAACATTCATTGAACTCATTCAACTCTTTATACTTAGGCATTGAGACTTACATGCATCATCGGAGACACTACTCCTAGCAACCACAGGAGTTGAATACTGTCATTATCCTGCTCTTACACATGACAAAAGTGAGGCACAAAGACCTTAAGTAACTTACTGAAGATCCAAGGCTAATAAGCGGTAGGATGTAAATCTAGGCCGTGGCTCCAAAACAGGCACTTTTAACCACTATACATTATCAACTAAATTACAGGACTAATATATGGTAAACGTGAACATGTGCCCAATTAGAAGATTACAAAAATAAAATTTTATCATCTTGAATATGTACACATTTGGGGACATAGATACAATTACCAACTGTCTAACTGCAATTTCAGTCTGTATACATATATAAAATATATATGTAATATATATAACACATATTAGGTAAAGTAGTGTATTCATTAAATTTTAGTATCTATAATATATACAATAAAAATATAATCACGTTAGGTAAGATAGTATATTCATTAGAAATACTGCCTTTTTCCATATTTACATTATGTAACAATAATAATGCAGTCTAGAGGTTTACCACATGGACTTGGGAGCCAGACTGTCTGGGCTCAAAACTCAGGCCTACTATTTCGCAGTCTAATGATGTCTGACAAGTTATTTAACCACTCTGTTCTCAGTTTCATCGTGTGTCAAATATGTAGTGACTACCTTATTGGGTTTTTAGGAAAAGTAATTGAGTTAAAAGGTGCAAAGTGCTTAGAGCAGTGCCTGGCTCTGCAGAGGTGTAAGTATGCATAGGTGTTAGCTGTTACGGATTTCAAATTGTGGACGAAAAGGGACCACATGCTAACCTGATAAACGCAGGGAAGGTCTGCATGGCAGGTAGCCTTGCAAACTCAGAGACCTAAACTAACCACAAAGGATGGTCTGAAATTAAAACTTTTTAAATTAAAAATCAGTTTACGGTGGGTAGTTATGTCCTAGGCAGGTATCTTCCCTGACAAAGGAAATCTTTACCTTAACTGAGCCTGTCTACTGTCTTTTTGCATCTACAATAACATATCGTTGGAATGTCAAAGTAATTTTCCTTTTTCTGGACCCCTCAAAGCAAAGGCACTGCTCTGCAGAAACCATACATCCTCTCATTGTTACTGAGTTAATTGGTTACTGTTAACTATCCTGCACCTACCTGAGTAAAAGAAGTGTGTGTCTATCATTTTACTTTTTATCCAATCCCAGAGGTTTCCTCGCTTTGCTTTCTCCCACCTCCCTAATCTATCACCAGTGAACTTCATGGAACCCACTTACGTCTCCCCCTTTGATTGTAATACATGAAACAAGGTGCAAAGCTGCCATTCTCCAGAGCATTATCTCAGTCCATTGAGATTGTGCTTCCCAGAAAATGTCGACAGTTTGGCTCAAATAAACTCACAAAAATTCTTCACAGGTTTGAATGTTTCTTATGTTAACAAAGATGCTTCACCTGCATCTTTGGCACAGGTGCTCTGCCATCACTAGAGCCCAGTCCTCTGATGCTGGACTTTTTACATTATCTCCCCTCCTAAGTTATTTCAGGTATAAAACTTCCAGAACTGTCACTGAAATTCTTATTCCAAACCACAGTATCCATTCACCTAATATTAGAAATGTCTTTGTTATTTAGGAGGATATTTGTGATCCGTACAATAAAAACACTTACAGTATTGCTTTAAAAATCATAAAAAATATTAAAAATATTTTTTTGCAGCAACATGAGGCACTTGCAATATTGAAGTCAAAGTCCCAAGAATAATTATTAAATTGAAGCTAAATTTGCCTTTTAAAAACTAGTTCTGTCCAAAAGTATCCAATTTTGCTACAGGCAAATGTGTCTTTCCCCCAACAATAACTGTTCAAAGTAAAATAACTGAAATAACAGAACAGAATCTGATGAGGAAACTTTTTTCTAAGGGATAAAGGATAACTTGGGGGGAATGTATTTGTCATATTTGGGATATGGGGTTACAAAATTAACAACCCAGGGGTAGTGAAACATATTTGGGGCATTTACAATGGTTCTTACCATAATTATTAGGTTTCATTGTGGAACTTCACACGATACACTCACAGCTGTCAATCCCTACTTTATTTGATGCTTGTGCATATAGCTGAAAGTAGGGGAAAACTACCCATGTTCAAACCATAATTTTCTGGCACAATTCCCCATGACATATTTACTATAAAACAGAGAGGAAAAAATAGAACTCTAAAATATCTAAATACAATTCTACTGCCATCCTAAAAAAAAAAAAAAGTGTTTTTGTGTGTTTGTGAAGTATATAAAAGTGTTAGTACGCATACTAGCATGATTGTCAAACTAATTAAAAGATATTACTTTCCCTTTTTTTGTTACAAGTTTGGTAATTGACATACTAGCTTCCAGGGAAGGACTGGACAGCTGTTACAAACCCACTTCATGGTCCATCATCTCCTAACCTAGTTGAGGTTTTCTATTTCTAATGAAGCCAACTCAATGACTCTAACAGAGGTCAGCACATTTACCAAATACTTGTTTCTTTACTATAACTCACTGCAACCTGTCCTGGGGTGAGGAGGTACAACATCAAATAAATAAGTTTCCAAAAAGAAAGGCCTACCTGACTAGCTGTGAAATTTACTGGTGTTCTCAAAATCGCCAAGGGGCTTCTGGGGGATACTTTGGCTTATGTTTCAAAGTCAAACAAACAATATGGAAGATTTAATCATGTAACTCAATTTTCTTGCTTGGCTTCTCAATTGGGGCAGAGGCTGGAGAGGAAAAAAAAGTCCAATAAATATGGTAATTACTCTCATAGACAGGAGCAGAACTTGAATAATATCTATATCCAACAATTCATTCCTAAACAGATAATTATTAATGCTCATATTATTTTTTATTTCATTTTTTAATTGCAGTTGATATTCAATATTTATATCATTTTCAAGTGGAAAACATAATGGTTAGCCAATCATATAATTTACAAAGTAATCTCCCTGATATTTCAAGTACCCACCTGGCACCATACGTAGTTATTATAATATTGTTGACTATATTCCCTATGCTGTACTTTACATGCCCATCACTATTTTGTTTACCAATTTGTACTTAATTCCTTAATCACTTTTTTCACCCAACCACCCAACCACCCTCCCCTCTGTCAACCATCAGTTTACTCTCTGTATCTATGAATGTTTCTGTTTGGTTTGTTCATTTATTTTGTTCTTTGGATTGTGCATATAGGTGAAATCTTACGGCATTTGTCTTTCTGTCTGACTTATTTCACTTTAATGGTCATATTTTTGTACTTAGTTCAAATTTGAGAGTAATATCTCTTTTTTCACTTCAATAGTCATATTTTTGTACTTAGTTCAAATTTGAGAGTAATCTCTCTTTTGGATTAAAAAAAATGGAAATATCAGAAGAAACAGACTAGGATTTTTTTTCAACGATACAATCACAATCATAAGTAGATAAAGTGATAGATTCTTGCATATTGTTGATAACTATGAAGTTGATAACTCAGCTTAGATAGTACAATCATATAACTTATCTATCAAACTGGGATATTTTTGAGTGCAAAAGGGACAATATTAATAATTATGCTGGAAAAATCATGCATAAAACAGGACAATGGGTCTATCTCCAGCAAATCAGGATTTATGTTCAGTCTGTCTTGAGTTGTATATCTACATCAATAAATTCTAAAATGGTTTGTAAAAGGTGGCAAATTAAATAGTTGGATAAGTAATTTCAGGAATTCTCTGATGGAGTAGAAGACCTCAAAGAGTAGCTGTCTGTTCATCTCTAGAGCAGAGTCCTTGGTATGTTGGTTTATGTCTCATTGCTGTGGCTGTTTTTGTTTAGAGGGGAGTGTGTTTTTTGTTCTATTTTTACTTCATTGTTCCATTTTAACCAACATTTTATTATTCCTTTGGAAACTGGTCCTAGAGCAGTGGCCTACCTTCTTTTGTCAGGATTTTGGTCCCTGCACACAAAAGCAATGGCTCTCGGTATAAATATTAGTACTATAAATCCTGAAGACAATTCTGCTCATCGGTTAATACTATGGCATCTGAAGCAGTTAGGATTCCTCCACTTTCCGAAAGTGATTATACACAGCAGCCAGAGCAATCTTTTTTTTTAAGGAAACAGTCTATGCCGCTCATTAGTTCATAACCTTTAGTGGTTTCCCTTTTCTTTTAGAGCCAACACCAGAATCCAAGGAGACACCAGATCCTGGCCCTTGCCTGTGGCTCCAGCCACCCTGGCTTCCTCCAGACCAATCACTTCCAAACTCCCACGTTGCCCACGGGACATTTTGCAATGGCTGAAGCATTTTTTTTTTTTTTTTTAATCCTCACCTGAGGATATTTTTTCCATTGCTTTTTCAGAGAGAGTGGAAGGGGGGAGGGGAGAGATAAAGAGAAACATCCATGTGAGAGAGAGACATCAACTGGATGCCATCCAGCAGGACGGGGGACCCAACCTGCAACAGAGGTACCTGCCGGGGCCGGAATCGAACCCAGGTCCCTTCGGTTGCAGGGCGGATGCTCTAACCGCTGAGCCAAACCAGCCAGGGCTGGAGACACTCTTAGTCGTGCCGGGGTGGGCCAGGCCATGCTACTGGCATCCACTGGGCAGAGGTGAGGGAGGCTGCTGAACACCCCACAGTGCACAGGGCAGCCTCCGCAACAAAGAACCATTTGGACGGAGATGCTAACAGTGCACAGGCCGAGCAGCCCGGGTTTGCACCTTCCCTTGCCCCGCCTTTTCCCTCCCCCCAGGCCCTGCGCAGGCTGCAGTCTCCGCCCCTCCTTTCTCCCTTCCCTAATTAACTCCTGGCCACTCTTTTGACAGTGGCTTTACCGGTCCTTCTTCCCAGCTGACCATCACACCCTTTCACACAGTTACGAAGCACCTAAGAACGTGAGGAGCCATTTCATGTGTCTTTACACGTGTTTCACTCCCCCTGTCCCTCACCAACTCCACGTGAGCGGCGCCCACGGCCTCCCCGGCAGCGAGCGCGCCCGGCAGAGGCGTCATGGAACAGGGCGCTCCACGTGCCCGAGCCACGGTAAGTCCAGAGAGGCCGAGGCTCTTTAGTTGGTGGACAGGAGACAGGCTCCATCCGCCGCATTTCAACAGTTGCACCGCCACCACCGACCCCAACTGCTCCGAGTTCTCCCTCCTCCCTCAGAGCGAGCAACAGTTTCCGCGCCTGCGCCTTTCCGCCTCCACTGCCAACCAGGCGGCCGGAAGTACTTCTCCTCTTCCCATTGGTCGACACTGCGCACGCGCCCTATCAGGTTCTCCACCCTCCTTCCCCTCCCATCGGGGCCCAACCGGTGAAAGCCAAAGCGACCAACACGCCTGCGCAAGCGGGGGGCGCGCCCCGGAAGCAGTTCTTTGCCCTGTGACACGTAGCAACGGTGTTTGGTCTGGGTGGTAAGCTGAGTTCGGGGGTTTTCTGGCTCCGCGGGAGGTGCTGCCGCCGCCTCCGCGTTTGGTGAGTGTCCCGGGGCAGTGGCACAACTGCTCGGCTTCTCCCCACGCCCTTGCAGCGCGGCTTGTTGCCGCCTTTCGGCGCCGCGCCGGGTCCTTTGCTCAGACCCTCGCTCCCTGGCGAGCCCGGGCTGCGACGCGGCCTCTGCGCCAAAGGCGCGGCCCTCCCGGAGTCCGCACTTTCCTGGCTGGCCCAGGCCGTCGTTTGCAAAGAGGCAGCCGCGTTGTCATTTGTAAATCCCAGCCCCGAGAAGAAAAATCGTGGTGGTGGTTGTTTCCGAGCCGGTGGAGCCACTCCTCCCACGACCCCGCCCCTGACCCATTGCTTATCAGTTCCTTGAAGTGGAGGTGCCTTCCCAGGCCTTGACTTAGAGACTAGACGTTTCCTCAGCGCCCCCCCGAACCCCGCCCCTCCCTCCAAATGCTGCTTCCCAAAACTTCAGAAGCATTTGCTGCCTTCTGGGGCTGTTTGCTTAAGCAGAGTATCAGGAACGAATTCAGCAGGGGCCTTGAGCCTAAGCAGTCTTTGCCTTTTCTCTTCTGTTGCAGATCACTTGCAATGTCAGGCTTTGATAACTTAAAAACGGATTTCTACCAGACAAGTTACAGCATCGATGACCAGTCACAGCAGTCCTATGATTATGGAGGAAGTGGAGGACCCTATAGCAAGTAACTTTTCAACTTTGGCAATGTATTTACTCAAGGTTGCAGTGAAAGCCTGTGCCCAGAATGTTTGGTTCTGCCTGAAACTGAATGTGTGAACGTGTCCCTGCTGGTCAGGAATGTGACTTTTCGTAATCTTCCCTCCTCCGGAGGGACCTGTGACTCTGGTTTCGGTTTGAAGGGCTTGCCCTAGGTAGAGTTGGGTATCTTATGCAAAATCTTCAGGTGTGATGTAGGTGAAAAAGTAGATTCTTGAAGGACGTTTTCTGGTCACGGTATTTCTACATCATTTAAGGTATGGATAGGAGTTTAGGTACCTAGAGGATAGGCTCTTTATCCCACAGGACCACTTAAAAATTAAAATCCTTTGATGGCTTTTTTAGTAGTGACACTGATTGGAAGTGTTAGTGACACTATTTAACAGTGTAAGCTTCCTGTTATGAACCATCAGGTGCTTCATCAGGTGATTTTCACATAGCGATTGATAGTCATTTTTATTATTACTTATACCAAAATCTTGTCAGTACACACAGGTTGCCAGTTGCATATTGAAAAGGGGGACTCGAAGCCTTTCAGCCCTAAACTGTAAAAAATAAAAATAAGCGGGGCCGGGCGTGGCTCAGCGATTGAGCGTGGACCTAGGATCCAGGCGATCAGGGTTCGATTCCCAGTCAGGGCACATGCCCGGGTTGCAGGCTCGATCAATGACTCATCATTAATGTTTCTATCTCTCGCTCTCCCTCTCCTTTCCTCTCTCTGAAATCAATAAAGATATTTTAAATAAATAAATAAATAAATAAATAAATAAATAAATAAAAATAAATTATTTTTTAATAATTCCTAGTGTTTGTAGCAAAAATGCACTAATGGAAGGTTCTCTATCAATCTCCTCCTCTCAGATACCATATCCTTAGTTTCTTAGGATCTTAAAGATATTCTTACCAGCCTCCCAACCAGTGAAGGAGTTTCCTATACCAGGGTTGCATAAGCTTTTTTCGATGGTCCAGGACTCCTTTAAGAATATAATGAAAACCATGGGCCTATTTCTGAGAAATATGTGCATACACTCAAATATGCACATATATGTGCATATAACTTCAGACAGTTCATAATCATCCAATGTTCATCCGTGGGCCGTGAATTAAAAACCTCATGAAGACTATCCCAGGATGAGGGTAAGGGAAGATTGCTTATCCAGTCACTCTGAGAGAAACAGGTAGTACTAGAACATGTTTGAATTAATAACTCTGAATGGAAGTGCCCAAGAATTTAAATACAAAGCAAAAATAAAATGGTCTGTCATGGGTAGGTTATACTTTTTACAACCTATATACCTCCTGAATCTGCTTATTTTGATATATTCTAAGGCTCCCCCACCAAAAAAACAAAAACAAAAAAACAGTGAACCCATAAAGGGAGTGAGCATGTAAAAAATTCTCTCTGTATCACTTCTGTTTCTCTTAAATTTTCAATTACATGTCATTGAGGATTTCTCTTTCTTGCTTAGTCATTTGGACAGAAATGAAAAAAACATGTTGAGAAATTTTATTTACTTACCTAAATATGTATTTTTTGTGCTCGTTCTGTGTATGAGAGGGCAAATGGATGTAAGATTAGCCAGACTGCAGCCATAGGGCTTTGGAAACCCTGCTCTGTATGCAAACCTGTTTTTATCCAAATTATATGTATCGATGTTTGGACTCAGCAGAATTATTCCATTTAGGTTGCAACTTCCTAGGCTTATCTGTCTCTGCCTTTCTTTCCTTTCCTGTGCCTGTTTGTATTACTTAAAGGTGTAATTTATCATTCCACTTATCTCTTATTTCCGTTTTCCAGAGCAGTTGTTTAGATATTTTGTTGCTAACTATTCTCACAATTCCATTCCAACCAAATTATGTACCAGTAAACATTGACTCAGTACTAGTAAAGAAGTTTTGTTACAGGTGCTGATATAACCATTACTGCCAGTTAATGAATTTGAGTTTGTAGATGATGCTTAGGAAAACAAGAATCCTATAAATTACTAGTAATAACTGCATTTCTGAGGTTTATTTAAAACAAAAAAACTGGCCTCTTCTACTTTTCTTGTACCTTTAATTAAATCTGCAACCTAATGACATTTTAAATGTCCATCACACTTGATACATAATACTTAATTTGTTTTGCTAACTTGATAATAAAGATCAGCTGATAATTTTTATCTATTGATGAAAATGTAAGTTTGAATTGCATATTACTTGGATTGTTTTCAAGTTTGACTTGACTTAGTTCATAGTCTTGCATTTACCCTATGAAGTCTTTAACATTTAGCATAGTGTTCTCTGTGGGAACTTTATAAGTAAACATAAGTATTCATATATTCATTTAAAAACAAAATAATAAATTAAAACCTATTTGATCTTAATCTGTTGAGTTTCATGAATGTCATTTTTGGACAGGACACACATTGCATTCTAGATAGGCCTCTAACACATAAAGTAATACCATACATATTTTTTTAAGTATTGAAAGCTCATGTGTTTTCATCTATTTTTTTTTTTTAAATATATCTTTATTTATTTCAGAGAGAGGAAAGGAGAGGGAGAGAGATAGAAACATCAATGATGAGAGAGTCATCGATCAGCTGCCTCCTGCACGGCCCCCACTGGGTATTGAGCCTGCAACCCGGGCATGTGCCCTGACCGGGAATCAAACCCCCATCTCCTGGATCTTAGGTCTACACTCAACCGCCGAGCCAGGCCCGGCCGGGCTGTGTTTTTGTCTTTAACTTAAGTGGTAATACCTTTATGGATGATCTGTGGATTTTCATGAACTTAAGTAGTCAACCCAGTATGTTAAGAGGCTTTGTCTTTGCTGTTGATTATGAGTGCTAAAGCAGGTTTACTATCTGCTGCTTCTCATGCTGAAGTGTTGATTAAGTCCACAAAGATCCTGTCTTCCATACTGTGTTTTAGATTAAAGCCAGCAGAGGCAAGTCAGGAATTTTTCTGACCAGGTCCTGCCAGAAAAGGAAAATAATAAAGTTCCATGGTATCATCATTCTCATCTTGAACCTTGAAGAAGGAATGATGGTGTACTTTTGAAGCTATCATTTGTTTGCAGTATTTCTCTTCCTTACATGAAATTTATGGGTTTACATCAATCAGTGTTCTAAAGTATGGACTGCAGCCCCAACAGGGTCCTTGAGACCTCTCAGAGAGTCTTGAAGGTCAAACAGTTTTTATAACAATACAAAGACATTATATACCTTTTTCGGTGTGTTGACTTTTGCACCGATGTTGCCAAAGCAATGCATGGTAAAACTGCTGGTAACCAAGTGTGAATTAAGACAATGGCAACAAATTGTTCTGGTAATCATTGTATTCTTCATTGCCACACACTTGTTGGGGGCTGAGGGAAGCAGCTTTAAGGATGCCCTTGATGAAGCAGTAAGAATTATAGTTTTATTATATCCTGACCCTTGAGTACACACATTTTTAAAATATTGTGTGTGATAAAATGGGAACCATCATAAAGCACTTCTACTTCATACTGAAGCACAATAATTCTCTCTAGCAAAAGCCCCCATGCAATTTGAGTCTCAGGCTGAATCAGCCGCTTTTTCATGAAAACCATTTTTATTGAAAAGAACAACTGACACACAAACTATAGTTATTCAGACTTGAGTATTTGACAGATATTGTCTCAGAAATGAGTGAAGCGAACCTGTTACTTCAAGGAAAACAATTGACAATATGTGTGGCTGGTGATCAAATTAGTGTTTTCAGGCAAAAATAAGGATTTTGAAAAACTTGTATCCATCACCGTGATTTTGTCAGCTTCCCAGTAATTAACTATTTTTTCTGATGAGAGCAGTGGTGACATTAACAAGTGTGATTTTTATGTTTATACTACATACAGCGTGGGGCAAAAGTAGGTATATACTTGTGAGTATGGTAAACAGAGTTTATTCTTATATTATTATTTATTAATTGTATTAATTTTCATATGAACAACTGTAAACCTACTTTTGCCCCACCCTGTATAATTTATATTAAATATCAATATTTGGAACATCTGCATAACTTATACAGTACAAATATCTTCTAAGGCAAAAGATTTATGGGACCTGGAAAGAAACTAGAGTATACTAATATTTTCTAAATGGCCAGTGCATGACATTACAAAATCATACATGAGTAGAGAAAGAATCCTTTCAAAGTACTAGATAAATTAATGTACTCTAGTGCAACAGAGTATAAAACGTTCATTAGTATTTTTCAACTTAAAATACACCACTTTGCTTTGAGCTCTGATGTAGTATCAAAAGTAATATTCTTGATAATCTCAAACGGTTCTTAAAAATATTTTGTTTTCCAACTGCAAGTCTACAACACTAAATTTTCTTCAGATACTTCAGCTAAAACAATGTATCACAACAGATGAAATGCAGAAGCAGATAGAAGAATTTTTAGCTGTCTTCTGTTAAACCAGACATAAATAAGATTGTCAAAAATAAAATACAGTGCCACTTTACTCAGTAATTATTTTTAAAATGATTTTTTCATAAAAAATGTTTATGCTGCCTTGGCTGGTGTGGCTCTGTTGGTTGGGCACCGTCCCATGTACCAGAAGGTTACTGGTTCAATTCCCAGTCAGTGCACATGCCCACATTTCAGGCTTGAACATGCAAGAGACATGTTCTGCTCCCACATCAATATTTTCTTTCTTCCTCTCTCTCTAAAAACCAATAAAAATACCTTTTTTAAATATTTATGCTAACATGTTACTTTAAATGAATTATTAAATGATTTATTGTTACTGTAAATGAATTAATAAATACAATAAACATTTCTCAGCTTTGATTTCTAATATGGTAAATATCAATAGCTATAACCTACATTAAAAAAATCCTTGGGGCTCTCCACTAAGTTTTAGGAGTATAAAGGGGGTCTTAGGATCATAAGAGTTTGAGAACCACTGGCCTATACCATTTTTTTTGTTTTGTTTTCTATTGCATATGCATTCATATTTATCTGTTCTCTCCATCTGTGTGTGTGACAGGATAAAATACAGTCTATTTATGAAGATAGAAATCTTCATAAAGAGCTTTTCTAGCTATTTCATAAACTCAGATGTGGATTTATGATGCATCCTAACAGAGATCAACACAATAACATACTGCACTAAGTCAGAAAATGTGAATTCTTGTCTTAGTTCAACCAGTTGTCCCTGTATGTGGGGTGTGTGTATATGTGTGTAAGTAAATAGAAATCAACATATTTGTAAACCATAATTGCTGGGGAGGTGCGTGTACAGGTAAATTATTATAGCTGTCTCTGTAAGGTAGGATTTGGGAGAGATTTTTAATACGATTGTTAATTGTCTGGGCCTGGCCGGTGTGGCTCAGTTGAAGCATCATCCTGGACACCAGAAGTGGCGAGTTTGATTCCCAGTTGGGGCACATACCCAGGCTGCAGGTTTGATCCCAGTCGGGGCATGTGCAGGAGGCAGCCAATCAATGTTTCTCTCTCACATTGATGTTTTTCTCTCTCTCTCTTTCTTTCTCTTTCTCCCTTCCTCTCTCTAAAATTAATAAAAAGAGAAAAAAGTTAGAGTCTGAAAGTCTAGTTTTGAAACCTGGTACCACATGGGCAAGTCATTTTTATCCAAGTATCAGTTTTCACATCTTTGTAATGGAGAAGATGAAAAAATCAACTCCTAGAGTTGTAGTGAAGATAATATGAGATAATTTACATTAAATGCTAATAACATTGCATTACACAGTAATATTAAAAAGGATGTTAATTACATTTTTGGAAATTGTCAGTAGTTAATGTAAACCTATATATTGCATATAACAGAATTAATTTTACTAAATGTCATACAACATTTTAAATTAAGTCTTCTGTTTTCCTGTTTTCAGGTCCCTTTACCTATATAATTATATATATATATGTAAAACACATACAGACATATATATATAGATGTAGATATATTCTAAAAAGCACAGTCTCGATGGGTGTGTATGATACATACTATTCTGAGCATTGATTTTTTTTCTTCCCACTGAATATTTCTTGATTATCCTGACTTATCGGTACATAGGCAACTGCATAGTTTCTTTTACAGGTGCGTAGTAATCTATGCCCAGATCACAACATGTTTACTGATAGCTATTTATATTGTTTCGTTCTGTCTTTACTGTTAAAATAATGCTTCAGTGAATTCTGTATTTTTACATAACCAGAAAAATAGTGTCTTTTTTTCAGGATGGATTAGGCTAGTGTGGTGAGTCTTGAGAATCCAACTGAAATTTCCAAAGGGCTGTGTATAGTTGAAAATTTCCCATTGCCTTTAATCAAAATATTCAGTTAATTTAAAAATTAGGTTTAATTTTTAAATCTCAAATAATATTAATAGAGGTCATTATATTTTTATATTTATCAAAAAGGATCTATATAATGTTTAAAGGTAATTAGACTAAAGGATTTCTAGGCTTCTCAGCTCTCATTTTTAAAATATCTTAACTTTTAAATAATTATTTTACTTCTGTATTTCTTACTGTGTAATTAGGTTAGTTACATTGATAAGTCATTTTTCTTTTTGCCAGATGATTGTAAAACAATTGCTTAAAGATACTGCTTCAATATCCTTTTGTTCCATATTGTTTTCATCACTAAAATAGCCGTGGTAATGTCTCTCCTAAAATGCAGGATTTATATAACAAATACCAAATAAAACAATAGGTAGTCAACTACTTTGAAAAATTAAAAGCACAATTTAAATTCAAGGTGTATTAATAATGTTTTATTATATGCAGAAAGCTTTCACAAAGAAACAGCTTGATTTTTGCACTCTGTGGTTTGAAATTAATGGTAGTTCTTAAAAAGATTTACAGACTTGTAAAAGATAACATACTACAAAGGGTAAAGAAGAATGATTTTTCATTCAATGGAAATCCAAATTACAAAGGAAAATTACGTAACATGTAGTGCAAAGTCTGTCATCTTAAGTTTTCATTCAGTCTTAGACATAAATTTTATTTCACATCTGTCTTTATAGTAAAATAGATAAGATTTTTAATTTTTCACTTGTTGACTTCCCAATGTTTAAAAGTTAATAGTTTATAAAATGCTTAAGTGCTGGGTGAGTATTGGCATCATCAGGAAACTTCTCTATAAAACACAGACAACTTATTGTCGATAATCAGCTTGATCTTAGTAATCATTTCAACCTCATTTTTAAAAACTGGCAAGGTAAATGTCCCAGGAATTGCATGATTAGGATTTTCCAGCGGTCAGGGGTATTAGCTGTTGGGAGTGACATAATTTTGAGAAACGTAACTTACTTTGATTTACAGACAGTATGCTGGCTATGACTACTCGCAGCAAGGCCGATACGTCCCTCCGGAAATGATACCGCCACAGCAGCCGTACACCGGGCAGATTTTCCAGCCAACTCAGACATTTACTCCAACTACGCCTCAGCCATTCTATGGAAACAGCTTTGAGGATGAGCCGCCTTTATTAGAAGGTCAGATTGGTTGCAACACTTGATGGTATTTTGTAGTATCCAGCTGGTTAGTGAAAATAAGTCTTAGTTTGGAGAAGTTGTCCTTTCCTTTAAAAGAATAATGTTTTAGAAAAAGATTTCTACTAACTGATCCATTTTGAATAGATTATAGATGAAGCCTCATTGAATCAGAAGGGACCAGATTTTTAATAGATCTTTATAAAGTGATAATGAAGTATGTCAATATATTAGCATCGAGTTTTACTTCATATTGATTAAATTCTATCTGTGGAAGATATGAAAGGAAATAGCATGGTATTGGCCATTTTCTTGGAAGGGGAGGTATTCTTTACCCTTTAAAAGTATCATGAAAGCTCTAAAGACACTTGTCAGAAAAATGCACACATATGCGTGCAGACATAGTTTAGCATACAATTTCATGGGACCTTTAGGTATTCCTGAAGGCCCAGGTGAAAGACACCTTGCTCTTCACTGTGCAGTCATAGCTGAGAGTGTCTGTCTCATCATATTCATACCCTTTTCCAGCACAAAACCAGGAATTGGGTATCTGTGGGATAAGCACCACAATCACTAAAGGCTGGTGTTGAGGACTCACCCCGATAATATCACCTGGCATTGCTAGATCCTCTTGATGCTGGGTGTTTCATTTGCTCTCTTGTTCTGACAGCTCTGGTAAACTGTACGTGCATCACAAATCTAATTGACTTCCTTGGTTTCTTTTCCTTTAGAATTAGGTATCAATTTTGACCACATCTGGCAAAAAACACTAACAGTGTTACATCCGTTAAAAGTAGCAGATGGCAGCATCATGAATGAGACTGATCTGGCAGGACCCATGGTTTTTTGCCTTGCCTTTGGAGCCACGTTGTTACTGGTAAGATTTAGTTTCAACTCTCAGTGTAAGATTAAAGAACAATCTTTAAATGTTCCACTAAAAGCCATTTTTGAGACTGCTTATGCATCAAGTCTTTGATGTGTTTTGAATAGTATTGACTTGCTTGAATTCATCACATCTCCATTGATCATAAATATAGTATATTGAGGAATCATTTCTTGTTCCAATAAGTGGTCCAATTATTAGTGGGAAAAATAATAATAATAAATAACATGTGGCTTTGTTCCTTCATCAGAATCCCTTCTTTTCAGAGATTAATAAAATTTTTAGCCTCTTGCTCTTTTATTTATTTATTTTTAATCTCTAGACCTTGGCTAGTGTTTCCTTGTGGTGCTGGTGGTTATCTTTCTATATATCATTTTGACTTTTAATGGATGGAAACATTATAAAGAAGTGTCAATCCTTATCTCCCACCTCCCTAAGATGTGAAAACAATCGAAAGTGAAAAGTTGTAAAGATAATTATTAATATTTGGTTTATTTTTCTAATGTCTCTGAATTAGAAGAGATAAATGATGTAATAAATAGAAGATGTGGTAGGAATAGCTGGGTATGAACTCAGTACTCCTACTCTGTCTTTGAGATCTGACAGATAAATCTGTGCTTCCCATGTAACAAGATTGTTTTGGAGATTAAGCAAGACAAGTTATGTGGGAACACTGAAAATTTTAAAACACTGTGCAAGTATGAGGGTTTATTATTTTATATGAGTGAATTCATCAGTGAACTCAGCTGAGCCCTTTCAAATGTCTACATGTTCAATCAAGTATTTACAAATAAATATTTAGTCTAACAAAAATCCCAAGGATTTTTCCACTTAGCATAATGTATAGAGGCATTCTTACAGTTGAGTTTTATATGTCAAAATCTTAACAAACCAGGAACTTTTTGAAAGTTTCTCTGAAGACGGATTTTAACGATAATGTGACCTGAGTACGGTGATACAATGCTTGTTCACATAGCTTGACTGATGGTACTGTAACTGCAATTTACCTAACCTTGACTGTCCTAAGTTCTTGTTTGTTTGTTTGTTTATTTTTGGTCAAAGGACTTTATAAATCAATAATTTAGAAAAACCAAGAAAGAAAACAGTATCTCCCATTATATTCCCCTTGCCTAGTTGTTACTCAGTTTTCTTTTCTCCTCCCCTTTCTGCAGAACCCTGGCTTCCTGCTTATCCTGGCTTTCATTTCCTAGCTCCTCTAACACATACAAAGGGAATGATGAAATTATTTCTACTGTTAAAAAGATTATGGCTACATCTGCCAAGGAGAATAAATTGCTTTGGAGCAGTTTCGGTGGAATTAGTTTCTTTCAAGTAGCATTAGCTATTGTCCAAACATTCTGAATGCTTTCCCATCTTGTCTCTGTAGTTTATCTGCTTAAAATCAGCCCGATGTCTTTTTAGAAATCTACTACTTTATGTGATTGTACCATAATTTTGTACCTGTTTGTTGAATTCCATGCCAGTCTCAGATACTGACTGGAAGATGAAAAGTCAAGTATCTGTGTTTCAGGAGGTGGATGCTTCAGACTTAAGAAAGATGTAAACTCCAGTCTGTTCAGTGTTTTACTTCTCTGCATAAAAAATAGATACCTCTGTAGATTTGATGCTCATAAATTGAATATCCTCTCTACGTACCATTTTAGGTGAAATAAGTCTCTTTAACCTGTAATCTTTTCTTTATCCATAGGCTGGCAAAATCCAGTTTGGCTATGTATATGGAATCAGCGCAATTGGATGTCTAGGGATGTTTTGTTTATTAAACTTAATGAGTATGACAGGCGTTTCATTTGGTTGTGTGGCAAGTGTCCTTGGATATTGTCTTCTTCCCATGATCCTGCTTTCCAGCTTTGCAGTGATATTTTCTTTGCAGTAAGTACTGATCTTTATTTTGGGTGTTGATTGACCAATTCTGTGTAATAGAGTTTACCTCGCCATCAGTTTGAGATAAATCACTCACTCAGCAAACATTAGGTAGTGCCTCTGCGACTGAGAGTATTGCTTCACGCTTTCCACTGATGAACAGTGGAACTGAGAATGCATTTAAAAATCTTTTGTATCATCTCTGCTTTTACCTGTGATAAAAGGACTTCACTAGTAAGGTTCACTTTGTGTTCACTTACCAGTGTCTGTAAATAATTAAGCAGTGGTGATTGTTAACATAAATATTAAATTTAGCATGGGAAAGGTTAAGTTGTTAAAAATTATGTTTACTTTCTCTTTGATATTTTTAGACTATCTCTGATTTCTTTGGGCATGTGCTAAGTGAATGCATAATAAACATATACTCTATTTGGCAGCATTTTAACTGAAAATCACTTCTTTGGCACAAGGCTATTACTAGCCTATCATAGTCTCAGCTGTACTTCTAAGCAACTTTAAATATGTGTGATTTTTAGATAATAATTTAGGTAAGGTTAAAAAGTAAGGTGTAAAAAGTTCCTCCTCGTGGCCACTGTGCAGATGCTCTCAGCAGGTCAAGCTCCTCCTTGTGGCCAGTGCTGGACATGGCCAGTGAGTGAGCTTTGTTTCACTTAGAAAGTTACAGTGGTTAAGAGCATATATCAACTAGTTGATACCAGAGATTTGGCAAGGGATGTCTTTACAACATTTCTGCTTTGGATAAAAACAGTGCAGGTTTTCAGTATAGAATCTGATTCGTTCGTCTTATTTGTTGAGATTGACACACTTACTTTTGAGTTCTATGGAAGATATTTTCTACTTAAAGCAGTGTTTTCCAACTAGAGGCAGTTTTGCTTCCAGGGAACATTTGGCAGTACGTGGGGACAGTTTTGGTTGTCACACGGTGGGGGGAAGAGGGGCAAGGTACTACTGATATCTTATGGCTGGAGCCAGGGATGCTACTGAACATCCTCACAACACGCAGAACAGCCCCCTACAACAAAAGTGCATCCAGCCCAATGTCAGTAGTGCCAAGGCTGAGAGACCCTGTGCTAAAACGAGCAAAATGTATTCCTATATGAGCTTTTTATCACATGGTTAATTCAGCATCATTGAATTTACTGCGAAGTACATTTGAACATTTGGGGGGAAATCTTGGTTATTTCTACAGATGTCTACATGTGGATTTAAAATGCTTTTTTAAAGAATTTCTTATTATAGTATATTCTTACATAACTAATCTCATCTGTCTTTTTTCGCCCTCTCCTTGCTTTCTCCTTGTCATTACAGAGGAATGGTAGGAATCATTCTCACTGCTGGAATTATTGGTTGGTGTAGCTTTTCTGCTTCCAAAATTTTTATTTCTGCATTAGCCATGGAAGGACAGCAGCTTCTAGTAGCATATCCTTGTGCTTTGTTATACGGAGTCTTTGCCCTAATTTCTGTTTTTTGAACTGAATTAACTGGGATGTGGACATCATCGGGCCAAATACACCAAAAGGACTTCAAACTCTTAAATCGGACCAGCAAACTGCTACAGTGCAACTCTCATGCAGATCTGATGTTTGGCTATGGAGCAGTAGAAGTAAACATGGATCTTTTTTTCATTTTATAGAACTTTGGAATACTATATTGGATTTACCTGCAGTTTGATTAGCTCTAAGAGTTTGTGCTTACACAAATAAGAAGTGCTATTTCTTCCCTATTCCTGCAGCCTTTGAAAAACAACTTTTTTCCTTAAATTATATTATGATGTTTTTGATAGATTTTTATCAACTGTGGGAAACTAACCATAAAGCTGATAATCTTTTTTAAAAACAACCCAGTCATAGTAAAGAAGACACAAGACTTACTGCAGAAGTGTTTTTCCAAGGAATTAGGAAAGAAAAATCACCTGTGTTCTCAAGTTGGATGCACTTCAAGCAAAAAAGTAATCCCCATGGAGTTTGCACTTCAAACATTTGACATTCCTTTCAATTATCTCATGGAAGTTTTGCTAAAATGCAGTGATACAGAAGTTCACAGTCTGCTTAATTGTAGACATGAAATGTGAACACCTGTTTAGATATTAGCATTAACTAGACCATAGTGACATAGACTGGCCACATTAATGCTTATAGTTGGATCTCTGTTTCCCAGGAAAAAGAAAATCATTAACCTTTTTTGAAAAAAATATTTAAAATTTCACAATTTCAGTATTCCAGTTATCAATGTAAAGTGCATTTGATGCTTATTAAAATTTTCCCAATTAATTTTAACTGTGTCGTTGAGTTTACTTTTGCTAAACCACTATTTTCAGTGTCTCATTTTCTTTAGGGTCTGATTTTGATGTGTTTTCTTAATTTATTCTAAGCTTTAAGAATAGAAGTCATCTCGTATATGATTAGGGGGAAAAGATTTAACGAAAAGCAATTTACTTAGAGTTAAAACATCATTTCTTTGTATTAAACTTACTTCACTAATGTTCCCTCTCAGGGCCAGCCTCCTAGGAGGAGTGGTGAGATTCAAGGGCTATTGGCTATGCCTCCCCACACACACACCTATTTGCTGATGACTGAAATTATCTTAAGAGCAAATAGGACCTTTCACTTCCATACTTAAACACTGAAGTTATAATACAAAGGAGAAAAGTTTCCTGACCCCAAATGTGTTCATAGTAAAGTGCAGGTGACTAAAGTGAGACCTGGTCCAGCACTGATCGAGTTAAGAAAAGGACACTTCCCCCTGGGTTGGGAAAGCGCCCTGAAATGGGAGGTTGAGGTCCTGAAAGACTGAAATCCCGGCCTCGCCATGGTCTCCTGGACCTGTTCACCTGGGATCACCCTCAGTCCAGGAGGAATGGCCGGAGCAGTGTTCCTGGTGTGGGCAATGGTGGGGCCGCTACAGCAGGTCACTGCTTGTAATTGCATCCATGTGAGGTTTCACTAGACCACTGTGTAGAAGCATCTCAGAAATTTCATGTTCTCTTACCAGATAATCTCTAAGAAATACTGTATCTTGTATATTGATCATTGGCTTTCTCTGAAGAAACTGCCTCAGTAGTTCAGTTATAGTTAAGAGAAAGGTGCTAGGTAAAAAGGAAAATGTTGCCTTTTTAAAAAGAGATTTTCAGACAAAAAAATTCCAAGCTGGCATAGTCATGGTTCTTTTTTAGAGCTGGCTTTTAATCATAAAAGGAGGTTAAGACTAAGCATTTCTTACAAGAAGATCATGATTTCTGGTCTCTGGAGTCACATAAGTATGTTTTTCATTAAACTTAATGTCCTGGAGAAATACACTCAATAATTAGTTATTGGTTGGGTTTTCAAAGTTAAAAAATTGTTTTAGAATCTTTTTTTAAATTTTTTACTTGATTTTCTTAGAGACAGGAAGGGGGAGAGAGAGAAACATCTATCAGTTGGTTGCCTCCAACCAGGGATCGAACCTAAAATCTGGGTATGTGCCCTGATCAGGAATTGAACCCACCACCTTGTGGTATACAGGACGATGCCCCAACCAGCTGAGCCATACCAGCCAGGGCTGGAAAAATATTTTCTATTGTAATCCTTGGATGGTATCTTTTTTGCCTTTTTCAATTAATTTTATAAATAGAATTCTTGTGAAGGCAAATGTAATGACCACCTTTTGTTAATACTCTAGTTCTTCCTAATGAAGAGGGTAGACGATGCTTTGGAAATTAGATTCTCCCACTGTTGGTTAGACTTAAGACCATGAATCTTCAGCCAGCTTCCCCAAATGGATCAAGTGGTTTGGTTTGGTTGGTTGGTTTTGGGTTTTTTTGCCTCTCCCACCCCCAACAAAATAGTTTTTAGTTTAAATTGATGTTGTGGAGATTTTTGGTTTTGGTTGTCTTTTATTTGACTCTAAAAGGATTAGGCGCAGAACTATTTTGTATTTAGCTTGTTATTCTATCAAAACAGCTATAAAGCAGAGTTACGTTTAATGCAAGAGTTTAGTTCTAGAGTTTGCTAGGTTACATTGAAGTGTCATGTATAGCCAAAATTTCCCTTACAAAATTCTCTTAAAAATATAGTATATGTAACCATATTATGCATACTCTAAAAACTGATATACTGTATCTCAAAAGTTAACTGTATGGTAACTTTTCTCTCTAGCGTTGGAATAGATTTGTTTCTCCAGTCAATACCAGGTAGAACATCTGGCTGGCTTTTAGGACCTGTTTTATACCAAAAACATAACATGTACTTTAAATACTAAAGACACTCAGCATAGCTACAAGCTCACCCGCTGATTGTAACTGAAACTTTGTTACTTACTGCGTGCATATGCGTACGCCAAGCCATGTCCTGAATTTTTTGTATGGTGTAAATGTAGTGTTTTCACTACAAGGAGTGTTTTCAAGAGCTGTATAGCTAGGCTTGTAGGAATAGGCGTTCTTTCTCCAGGTATAGTTATACAGGTAATGTAAAACTATAAATCCTAAATTGCTAACTATCCTGATACTGGCCACTTAAAGAGAATTTTTAAAAATGTATCTTATGACACATAAATTTTGGTAGGTTTGAAGTACTGTGTATTTGACATTTTGCAAGTATGTATTTCTAACCTTAATAGTCATTGCTCAACTCAAATATATTCCAAAGCTAAATAAGCATAGTTGTTCCAAAAGTTAAAATTATACAGTTATGTCTGTGGTACTCATTACCTACAAAAACGGAGGCTTTTGCCCTGACTAGTGTGGTTTAGTAGTTAGAGTGTCGGCCGGTGCACCCGAGGGTCATGGGTTCGATTCCCGATCAAGGGTGCTGCCTGGGTTGCCTGTTCGATCCCAGGCCCTGGCCGGGGCACAAGTGGGAGGTAACCAATCAATGTCTCCCTCTCACATCCATGTTTCTCTCTCTCTCCCTCCAGCCTCCTTTCTTCCTTCCACTGTCTGTCTATAAGAATCAATGGAAAAAAGTATCCTTGGGTGAAGATTAGCAAAAAAAAAAAAAAATCTTTTTAAAGGAGCCTTTCTGAAATTTCTGCTCTTTTTTCCGTACAAGTGGAAGACTTTAGAACTTTAGGCAAAAAGAGAACTGCAGAAATTAGAATCTTACCCTGTAGGGAACTCTGACCTAATCATGGAGATTTATGGGAAATCAAGACGACATTTGTAGATTTTGCCTGTTGTCATACAGAGCAGATCTGATGTAATGACTTAGTCAATTCGCTTAGCTTTTCTGTGCAAAAAAAAAAAAAAAAATATATATATATATATATATATATACACACATTTATGACAGTGTTTAGCTTTTCAGAAGGTTGTGCCAAAAGTTTTCCAAAAAACCTTGCATGTTTTGGTCACAGCATGAAGAACACTTACCAAAGAATAGCACCAGGCCTTTACAACACTAGCCAGAGCACGCTTCCTTTGCAAATTCCAAATGATCTCAATTTTTATATATTTTAATTTATTTGGAAATGAAAGCTTAAATTATTCCTCAAGACATTTTTTGGTATTTAATGATAGGCTTGTTTCAACATGAACCTGAAGAATGAAACATTTAGAATCAGGCAGAAACATAAGTACTTTTTCACAGATAGTTACAGCAGTTAATGAGTGTCTTTTTTCTTTTTAGAGTTTGTTTAGGATTTGGGAGGAGTGGCAATACCAAGGTATCATGGTTTATTGGAAATTCCCCAAGGAAGAATTGGTGCATATGCTTAAATGAATAGATAAGGGATCTGCCACCAGCTTAAGCATATAGTGTTTACTTTCAAATGCCCTAAATAAAACCTACCCTCACTACTCTCTCTACAATCTAGGCTTTCACTACTTTACACCACCAATGAAGAAATAACAGATTTTTAATTAACTACTTCTGCCACCATCCAAATTATTGAAGTTCGAATTTTGGTACATTACTATTACTTGAATTTCAGTAAGCTACTTTGTTCAGAAATAATTAAATACCCATTTAATAGCTGGGCAGTAGGTAAAATGAAACATTAAATATTAAATTATTGATTTCTAGGATTGGCAGAGTCAAAAGTGTTTTACATTATTAATGAATGTGTATCTCAGGGTGCCCATAAATCTGAATAAATCCAGTAGCACGCAGTTCTCATCTTTGCATCACAGATGAGACTATTTCTTCCACCCTCGAGCACCAAGTTCCTACTCTAGTTAATGAACATTATCTGCTGATGGAGCACAATGTCCTGTGTTTGTGCAAATAAATTAAAATGATGACATACTCAAATGAGAACTAATTAAATACAGAGCAGTTCTTCTAATTTAAAAGCACAAACACTTTCTTGAGCACATTAGGTTCTAAAAATCAATCGGATATTACATTTTTTTGTGAGCTGAACTAATTAGGCTTACGTTGCATGTATAAATTTGGTTCATTTCTGAAACTACCACTAAGTCTGCTGATAGCTTGCAGGGTGATTAATTATGCATTAAAATGTTTTAAATAGCTTTTCAACACTTGCTGCACAAAAAGAATCTTTAAAATGAGGAAACAAATGGAATACTAGAAACATGTAAGATGCTTCTAAACTTATACCTATTTGGCCTACCTCTAACTCTCCTAAAAGCAGAGAAAGGAATATGATTATTTCATCTTTTCTCCAGGAAAGGATAGTTTAAATGAATGTTTTTTTGTAAAATTTAGTGACACATTTGCTTATAGGTTTTGGTTTTGTCATCTTTGATAATACTGCAGGACTTGGTAGAGTCTTTTTATTAGGCTATCAATGGTCCTAAAAGCCCTATGATTTTCTATGTTTTGATTTTCAAAATGGTAATGTGTTTCTTTTTCCCATTACACACCTTCATTGTGATAAAAAGTAATCTCTATATGGCAATAAAAAGGGGTGGGTTATTGTCTCAACATGATGCCCCTCCAAAACATTACGCTCAATTTTCTTTAAAAGCCAGATATGAAGACCACATGTCATATGATTCAATCTATATGAATGAACAGAAATGACAAATCTATAGAGATAACAGTTTAGTAGTCGCTTGGAGGTGGAAGTGACTACCCATGAGCAGAGGGGAACTTTGAGTGATGATGGATGCACAGCTACTGTCATCAAAGTGTACACTGAAAATGGGCAGGCTTAATGACATGTAAATTATGTCGATCATTATTTTTAAAGCATGGGGGGAGAATGGGAGATAGAGCAAACTGCTAGAACAACTGTATATTTAAAGTTCAAGAGATTTTGATAGAGGGGAAAAAACAGTATAGCGCTTTTGTCCAGAGGAAAAAAATGCAACACCAAGAAATCGAAATTCCCGTACCCAATTGTGCATCGTATTAGGCCATACACACAGGCTTGTGTGCACACATGAATGCACATGGGCATGCATCTCTTACAACAAATTTTTATTAAAATTCATATAACATGAACGTCAGCATTTTAACAGTTTTAAAGTGCACAGTTCAGTGGTTTTAGTGTATTCTCGATAACCATCATGGCTATCTAGTTTCAGAATATTTCCATCACCGCCCCCAAAATCCCTATACCTCAGTTCCCCAAATCTCATATACCATAGCAACCACTAATTATTTTCTGTCTCTGGATGTGCTTGTTCTGGGCATCTCATATAAACAGAAGCACGTAATGTGGCCTTTCATTTCTGGCTGCTTTCACTTAGCCCAACGTTTTCAAAGTCCTCTTTTTTTAAAAAAACTTAACATTCTAATGTGGGTATTATTATATTTGTTGAACATTAAAATTTACTTCATTCTTTTTAATAGCTGAATATTATATTGTCAGAGTCTAATCTATTTCGGCAGTCTCCTATTGCTGGACAAGTAGGATATTTGTACCTTTTTTAAAAAATTATAAATAGTGCTGCATTGGTACTGGCATCTGTCATTATTAGAGTGTCAGGTTTGCTTTTAATAGTGCTCAGGCTGATCATCATTTAAACTCAGAATGTAGCCCGGCCGGGCGTGGCTCAGCGGTTGAGCATCAACCTAGGATCCAGGCAATCAGGGTTTGATTCCCGGTCAGGGCACAAGCCTGGGTTGCGGGCTGCAGCCGATCAATGACTCTCTCATCACTGATGTATCTATCTCTCTCTCCCTCTCCTTTCCTCTCTCTGAAATCAATAAAGATATATTTAAAATAATAATAAACTCAGAATTTAATTCTGAAAGTTTCAGTAAATTTATTCCCCAATAGTCCTGTTTAGTGTGAAAGTAGTTTTCTGTGATTTGTTGGAACGAGTAAGTCATAATCATGATCGCACAAGGCATTGCTCTTTGGTTCTCAGTGATCTCAGCATTTTCATGCTACTCTTAAGCAGTGGAATGTGAATACTGCTAAAAGCAGCGATTTTCAACCATTTTCCTCTCGTGACACACGTACCCTAATTACTAAAATTCTGTGGCACACCAAAAAATATATTTTTTGCTGATCTGACAAAAAAAATTGGTATATGAAATCTCAATTCATTCACACTGAACAGCTATTTTGTATTAGCTGTTGTCTTTTTTTTTTTTTTTTTTGATTTTAGAGAAAGGAAAAGAGAGAAACATCGATGTGAGTGAGAGAGAAACATCAACCAGCTGACTCCCACACCTGCTCTGACTGGGAATCAAACCTGCCGCCTGGATGTGTACCCCCACCTGGAATCAAACCCGCCCCCTTTTGGTGTACAGGTTGATGCTCCAACCAACTGAGCCACACCATCCACATTGGGGGACATTTTTTTAATTTGACGATCTAAGGGAAAAGAGGTCTGTCTCTTAGTCGGGTGTTGCATGTTTTAAAGATTCCTGCGGCACACCGGTGTACCACGGCACACTGGCTGAAAATCACTGGCTAAAAGGACTGTGTCATGCCCACACTTCAAACCATTTCTATCTTAGAAGCGAAAACTTCATTCAAAGTGAGCTGCCTTTCTTTTTTCTTGCCCATTTAGACCAGTCATCCCAACAGTGTCATGCTTAGGTCACTGTTGTTACATAACATCTGTAAAAAAATTCTGAAATGTGCCCATTTTTAATTTCTCCTTGAGTGGGTCTGTATGGCCATAGAATTTAGTCATCTCTGGACATCCCTAACATTTTGCTCACGTGCGCTTTCATGGAATCAATACTCATTGTTAGAGATAAGATCAAATGTATGCTATGATCTGACAGTGACTCTGTTCGAATTAGGTCTTGTTACCCAGTTTGTTCCTATATAAATCCCCAAGAGTTAAATTTAACCAGAGGAGCAGTTTAAAAGAAGACTGAAACCAACATCTATAAGTCAGACATCTGCAGAAATAACTTTGTTTTATAAATTTGTATTGAGCTTTAAGAGTTGAATTTCTTGCCCTGGCTGGTTTGGTCCAGTGGTTAGAGTGTCAGCCCGAGAACTGAAGGGTCCTGGGTTCGATTCCGGTCAAGGGCGTGTACCTTGGTTGCAGGCCTGGCCCCAGCTGGGGCACTAGGCGGGTTGATGTGTCTCTCTCACATTGGTGTTTTTTCCCCTCTCTCTTCCTTCCACTCTCTCCGAAAAAGCAATGAAAAAAAATAACCTCAGTTGAGGATTAAAAAAAAGAGGTGAATTTCTTAATAAAATGCTTTTAAATGCTTTCCTTGTGCTTTTTTGGGTTTTTGTCCGGGTGGGGTTGCCCGCCTGGAGGGCAGATTGTTTTGGCGTCCTATTTATAAGGCTCCATGGCCTGTAAGGAGGAGCGCATTGTTAATGCACTTTTTAAACATTTTTATTTGTTACTGTTCCAGGGTGATACATTTTAATCACTGTAGGAGCAGGCACATGGAACAGCGGCCAGTGTCTGTTGCAGGTCGTGCTTAAAACACAGGCTCCATTTGCACCCTCCCTCTGGACCATAGTCTATCCTGCCCCTGGTCTGGCCCACGCCCTTCCTGGCGGGATAACATGGTTTTCAATCAATACTCAGAGGATGCAGTCATTTCTGTGGCTTCGTGAGATTAATCTGCATGCCCAGTGACGTGAATGGTGTTTAAACATGGCTAGCTTTGATCAGCTGCTTGAACCAAAGACAGACTTTAATATTTGACATGAGTCATACAGATTTTCTGTTTTTATTCATGTTGCAAAAATAAGAGAGAATCATTCATGAAGAAACCGTGGAACCAGGACCCAGCTAGAGGCAGATGGGAGCTGAGTGAAAAATATGAAAGTCAGGACTGAATTGAAGACCGTGGAGGGGAATCTGGGGCCTTTGGGGCCTTAGTGGGCAGAGGAAAGGTTGGAAAGATTGTGCTAAGATGTGCTAGGGAATTTGTTTCAGTGCCTATACTACACGGACACTGATATAAAAATGTTAGTGGAACAAAATAAAGACTAATTACATGGTGTAAAAGCAGTCAGCACTAAAAATAAACCAAACAGCAAGCAGAAAGGTATGTTAACTCTTTAAATCAATTTTATAGAGAAACTCAATTCGACAGCAGCTTTAAAATATCCATATATCACAAGGCACTTCTTGCTGATAATAACGTGTTTGCAGAACCTCTCCAAGATCCATTTAAGCCCTAGGGTTGGGAAATTTTTCTTAACCACTAATTTAAATGGCTCATGCTGCAGATCAGAGCTTGGGCTTTCTTCTGTCTTTATTAGAGATGGGATCAGGTCACCATCCTCTAAGGCTAGAGCAGGGAACCTGTGGTCCCCGGCCACGGTCCGGAGGAGACAGTGTCCATTCGCTGCCGTGCCTGGGCTGCATTTCCTCTGCCCCCAAGGCTGAGCGTGCTCCTGCTGCTGGTACTGCTCCAAAAATCAATTCTTCCACGTTGGCGGTTATAATACTCTGATTCAGAACACAGCCTGTGAATTGAAGCAGTTAAAAAAAAAATGAATTAGAAAAGAGAAAACTCATGGACAGGACAGCGGTGTGGTGCCTGTCGGGGGAGGCGGCGGTCGAGGGAGTTTGAGGAGAGTACCGGGGGGCGGGGTAAGTGGTGGGGGAAGGAGACTCGCCTTGGGGCGGGGAACGCACAGTAGGTGTACAGATGATGTGCGGTGGAGTCGTGCACGGAAACCTGTACAATTTGGTTAACCAGTGTCACCCCAATAAATTCAATAAAAAAGGAAAACAATCTCATCAAAATCCTTATATCGACTATCTGTTGAAATGATAATAATCGTGCTATATAGGGTAAACGATGTATTATTAAAATTTAAAGTAAAATAAGAGAGGTGTAAAAAGTAGGCGGTTTATCAGCATTTTCAAGGGGAACAGCGCAGCTAAGGCCCCGGGTGTGGCTTCTGTCCCTCCCTCTGTCTCTGTCCGTTCGGTGTCTCACTCGAGGCCTCTGTTTATGTCTATTCGAACTCGAATTGACTCTAATATAGAAACGAGATGCGTTTGTAGCATTTGTTGTGCTTATCGAAGTTTCATATTGCCTCTTCTCAGTTATTTAACAACGAAAGTAAGTGAACCAAGTGTTTCCTCTCTAAGTGGTGTGTGGGATGCCTTTTTGCAAGGCATGTGGATTAGAGGGCCCTTGCTTGAGGCTCTCCCACCCTCCCATGCCTCCTGCCAACCAAGTCCTGCTTGCAGCTCCCTCCTTAGAAGCTGAATATTCTCTGCGTTAATGCTTTCATTTTTCCCCTCACAACTTATTTTCTTTTTCTGATCGTCCTTGGTCTCTTCCCTTAATCCCTTCCAAGTTCTCCACACCTTTCTTTAACGGTACAGCCCAGATAGGGGCGCGCCTATTTCACGTCTGAGATGGCAAATATATGGCAGTGACCTCACACTTACTCTTTGCGTGTGGCTCAGAATGACACGTTTCTTGCATACTTTTGAACTGAGAACTGAGGGTGAAAAATGCATAGCTTAGCACTAGACCTGCTCATAATTTAGTGAGACCATGATTGCCATTTTTGAGTTTTAGTTTTCTCTCTACAAAATGAGGTTCTATTAGATACTCGAAATCATTTCAATTTGGAGATATATATATGTCACTTTTAGATATAACATGGACTGTATATGTATGTTATATACAGGGTGGGGCCAAAGTAGGTTTACAGTTGTTCATATAAAAAATAATACAATATTTAAATAAATAATAATACAAGAATAAACTGTGTTTCACGTACTCACAACTGTAAACTTACTCTTGCCCCACCCTGTGTAACATTATAAATTTATAGGTAAAATATAAATATAGGTGGTAATAAAATCTCGGGCATATTCAATACGAATGTATACTGATAAGGTAAAGTGTTTCCAAAATATAATCTAATTTTATCAATATATGAAAGTATATATATAACAGAATATTTTCTTTGTTAAATAAAAGCACACACACACACATTTCTATCTGGCACAAATATTTTGTTAAGTGAGAGAATTAATGACTATACCTCTTTTCCAGACCTTTTGAATTGATTGAAAGAAATTTTTCCTAGACCTTAGAGAGAAAATCTAATTTTACCCCAATAACTCCTAATATAATTTTAGCTTTTGAATATTTTTGCCCTTTCAGTCTAATTGCATTGAAAAAATATTATTGAGCAGGCACATCCTCATAGGTCAGAGTTTTTATTCTACCATTAGAACAATTTCTGCTTTTCGGTTCATCAGTGGCCCTCTCAATCTTATAAAAATAGCCTAATTCACTCTAAGATACCAAGGACTTCCATCTGTATGAGCACTGGCCTCCTGGGGTATATAGCACATCTTTTCTCAGAAAGTCAGGAGCCATTTCCTTAGTTCAACAACTAAATGTCTTGGGCAAGATAAAAGCTGTGCTACACTTACAGAAAGCAATTATGTTCATTTCAGCAACGCGGGAAGTGTGGAGAAACCAGCCTGGCTTTCCAAAGGCAGTGTCTGCAAAAGAAAGGGAGGGCTTTAGATCTTTTATTAATAAAGTTGATCTTTATAATATGTAACATATGCACTGAGATTTCTTAAGTCGTAATAAATACCCATTCACCCTACCTCTAGGTTGCCATGTAAAGACACTAAGCACAGTTGAAATGCCCCGCGTGCATCCTAATTGCAGCCCACCTTCTCACACGGGGTGCTATTACTCTGAATTTTAGACTCAGCATTCTTACCATTTCTCTATTATTTTTACCAAGTGTGTGTCTAGCCGTAAACAATACAGTATTAGTTAGCTTGTTTTTGACTTTCATATAAATGGTGCTCTTTTCCCTATAAGTTTGTGAGACTGAGCTGTGTGACTCCTCCGCGAAGCTGTTTACTAGAATGTGGAATCCCATTAATACATTGCAATGTGTCGATTCATTTTGCAGCTGATGGGCGTTCATTTTGTCTTCGGTCACTTGCTTTTACAAACCGTGGCCTGTAGGCAGCCCTGTCGCGTCTTGCTGTGCGCATGTGTGCGAGGGGTTGCCCAGGGCCCACGGAGGGCTGGGCTGCTACAGCTCCCCCTACGGTTTCTGTCTGTCTTATCCCAAAGCCACAAAAGCAGCCTCCATATTTTCTTCTAAGGATTTCAAAGTTCTGCTTTTCACATTTAAATCTTTGTTATCCACCTGGTATATGAAGTATTCTTCCCCCATATGCATCACCACTTTCCTCGCCTTATATTTGATCCATCCAGGTAAGGCAGTGTTAAGCTAACCATAAGGCATTTTTCTAGGTTAGTCCTAAAAAGAATGGAATGGGGGGAAAAACTCTTTTTTCCCTTTAAAGAAAAGAATCTCCCTTTAACATTTGTCTACCTTTTCCTCCCTCCTCTAGGCTCAGTCTCCCTGTTCTCACTTACATGGAGTTGGCCTCATTCATAGAAAATATACTATATTCCTTAGAGAAAGCAGTACCTTGGGATAGTATGACTTCCTATCTTCTAAACCAGAGGAGAGTCAACTTCTCCTGTGAAGGGCCAGATAATAAATATGTTGGGCCTTGCTGGTCAAGAGGCAAAATCAAGGATATTGTATGTAATATGTGTACTATAATATATACAGCCATGTAAATATGAAGAGGGAAAGCAAATTTTCACAAATATTTTATTAACAAACTTAAAAATAAAATAATAATTTTGTATGCTTTTTGATAATGCAGGTCTACTAGTGTGTAGAATGGAGTTCTTCCTGATAATCTAATTTAATTTATTCTTCCTAACAACCTGATGGACTAGATAGTACTAATACCTACATTTCATTCGCAATATTACCCTGCTAACAAATGCTGCAGCCAGCATTCAAGCCTGATGCCAGAGCTTGTACTCTTGACCTTGATACAATTTTCCAAGGGGAATTAATAATTGGTCTTATCTCACAGATGAAGAAATGGGAGCCTAAGGGGTTAAGTAGATTGGCAAGCTCACGCAAATTGCTGAGAGCCACATCTGTCTAATTTCAAAGCCACGCGCTCTCCCTTCTCTGCCACTTCAAGACTTCCAGGAACCTGCAAACCATGGGTGACAGCTGCAACTAGCAAAGCAGGCCCCCAGTTATGTTACCATTTTAATGGAAATATTTTAATATAGAAATCAATAGCTGCATACATTTTTTTCTTTTTAATTATAAAAATTACAAAGGGGCATGTTTAAAAAGATCATACACTATTGAAGGGTATGTAGCACAAGGTAAAATAAAATTTATTAATTCATTGTTTTCTCACCTATTTGCTTTCACCTTATTTCTCTCTTTCTTTATTTTTCTCTCTTTTTATATCCCCCCCCCTTTTTTGTGTATTATAAGAGCTGCTCAGAATAGAATAAAGCAGTAGAATTAAGATCCCTTATTGACCAAATAGAGTGGGAATCTTGAAGCCAATATAAATTATTTGAATGGATGAATGGTGTTTAGTTTCCCGGCATCAATCAGTGTCCAACAAGCGTTGCCTGAGTGGCTACTATGTGGTAGGTTCTGTAAGAAAATCCAGATGAAAATGAAGCCACCTGCCTGCGCCTTAACTTTAAGGAGCTTACCAGCTAGTGAAATTCCAGTCAAAACAAATCTTGAGAGTAAAGAGAAAGCCTGAAAAACTCAGCCAGGACAGAGATTATGCCATCTGAGCTCTAGCACCTTACAACCTTTATTAAGAAAGATGCAGATTGCCCAGCCTGTGTGACTCAGTGGCTGAGCATGGACCCATGAACCAGAAGGTCCCTGGTTCAATTCCTCATCAGGGCACAGGCCTGTGTTGCAGCCTGGAGGGGGGCGTGCAGGAGGCGGGATCTACGATGCTTCTCTCTCATCAATGTTTCTATCTCTCTCTCCCTTTCCCTTCCTCTCTCCCTTTAAAAAAATATAAATTAAATAAAGATGCAAATTAATCAATGATATTAATTCCCAGTTGAACGATGTATTTGATTAGGGAATAAATCTGATAAACTTTAAGATAAAATAATTTGACAAAAGCATAATTACTAATCGTGTCCTTGGCTTCAAATACGTATTTAAAAGTGCCCGGCGGAGTGAAATCAACAACTAAAATGTACTTGTCACCTACAGCGTGTCAGGCACTGTCAGCTGCGCCACATACACATCTCATTTAAAGATGACAGCAGTCCAGTGGGACGGGTGTTATTGTTAGCTCTGTGTAGGTTACTTTAGAGGTTCAAAGTATTTGCCCAGTTGTTACACAGCCAGTAAGAAGTAAAGCCATGATTTGAGCTGGAGAAAACTTGAAAATGTGGTAACACTTGAAAAGAATCCATGCTGCCTTATGATTTATTTTCAGTCCTAAGGGCAAACTAGAAAAAATAAATCATATGCTCGGCATTGAAATGATAAATGAATTAAAGTTTTGCCTCTTCTCCCAAGGGGCATTTTTGGGCAACAAATCAGAAGCGGAGCCGTCTTTGAGGTTTGGATCAGTGATTTCTGATTCAGTTCTGAAGCAAACTAGAGACGTCCGCCTCTGGTTCTAAATTCCCGATTGCGTGAGGCCCCGAAGCTCAGCCCCTACCAGGTGCTATCACTTTGCCCGGTGGGCTCCTGGGGCTTCATCAGGCGCTGCAGTTATGTTGCACACGCAGTTAGGTACATGTTATATACACATGTCCTCACACGGAGGGGCCAAGCAGAGGTGGAAGGTGCTAGGCCGAAGGGCAGAAAAAGATTCGACCTCTGGCCCAAACTCATCATGTGGCTTTGAATAAAATTAAGTGGCTTTTTTTTTTTTTTAATTTTTATTTATTGATGTCAGAGAGAGGAAGGGAGAGAGGGAAAGAGACAGACATTGATTTTTGTTGTTCCATTCATTCATGGATTCACTGGCTGATTCTCATATATGCCCGACCGGGAATCGAACCCAGGAACTATCTGGCCAGGGCTTAAAGTTAAGTTTTAAACCCCCGGTAAAATGGTCATAAAAATGGCTTCTCTGCCCCCTTCACTGCGCCGGAGGATCCAGAGAGACCAGTTATGTGAAACGGCTTTGCAAGGCCAAAGGGCCGCCTACACGCAGGGCACTGCTTTCTAGATAAGAAGCCCGGCTCCGTGCTCACGGGCTGGGCGCTCGAACCCGAGGCTGGGGAGCCGGAGTCCCCGCCGGACCTGCGAGGCAGGGACCTTGCCTGGCACCCACCAGCGCGAAGGGTGGGTGAGCTCAGCTGCGCTCAGGGGCCCTGCTCGACCCCTCCACATGTGAAATCCCTGTTTGTCAGGGGGAAGGACAGGGGCTAAGAGCCCACGCTTTGTCGTCTGACCAGTTAGAGCTCAAAAGCCAGCTTCCCCACCCGAACCTCGTAGCAATGGGCTCTCTCAGCCTCAGTTTTCCCATCTGCAGGCTGGGGGTAACCGCAGCACGTGTGTGTGAGGCCGTGGGAATAACTGAGCAAAGAATGCTAAGAACTTCATAAGGAGCCTTGTGAACTGAAAGCAGGCAATGGCAGTAGGTACTATATGTTATTAAGCACAGGGATAGTCTCAGGAGCAGTGGTGTAGAGGGGACTTGGACACACTTTCTTGTACAATTGTGAATGTAATTCCTTAGAACCTCATTTTCATGTATTGTGCCTAAATGGGGGACCTGTGGTCTCGCATACAATTTTTACTTAGTTTTTGATGAGCAAGAGATATTACTTGTTTTTTTAAAAAAAAATCCACAATTATCTCTAATACAGATTTTTCTTCTTGCATGCCAGTTGTATATTTCCTTTTGTTTACATATAATTCCTTATTTTCTGGACCTGGGGGCATCTATGACAGTCAAATGATGTGAATCTTGACCATGGCTTTCATTCTGTGTGACTGACGCATAAAGTCACATGTTTGTGCCTCACTGCAAAGATATTTTTTAAAATGCATTTGTCATTTGTATAATAGTTAACATTTTCTTAATGAGACTTATCCAAGTTGGCTCAAATAAAACAAGTACGTGGTTACTCAACTTGATATGCACATCCTAAAATAAGTTGGATGAGATCCACTATTGGAATTTTCTTTGTTTCATGGAGGTTAATTCAGTTGAAGGACAACATGAATAGTTAAACCCTAAAACATAATTTGAAGGAGTGTCAACAAGCCTATAGTTATTGTAATAGTATTTGGGCAATAGCTCATTTCCACTTAGCTCCAGAGCTATAAATAGTTCTCATTTGTTTTCTTTGTACACTTACTGGATTAATTAAGGCAGAACAAGCCAAGTGATATTATTGTAGCAGTTGGCTAAACTTGATGCAAACACAGTAATTAAAATGATTGCTTTTTAATTCCTCCCCTTTTTAGGAGCCTAATGAGCTGGATCTGTAGTGTTAGGAGCCCTAAAGAATTTGAGTTCAGGACCACTAGGCTTTTCTGCCGGTGTGTTTTCCTTGTTGACAGATTTCAGTGTTGTTGGGACTTTCCTTCGGGAAGGAAACACCTGGGTCCTGCATCCATGTGATATCTGCTTAGTAAAAAAAAAAAAAAAAAAGTATTGTTTCTCTCATATTTGGATCACCAAGTGTTTCCATTTACCTATCCAAACTGATGCTGGTAACACACACACACAAGCTGTCCTTGAGAGAGAAGCCGCCTCCCCTGCCATCGTGAAGGTCGCATGCCCCCCACCTACCCGAGGCAGCAGTTGTGCCCAGCTGCTCCCCGGCTCTGTCTCTTGTTTCTAGATGCCCGACTGCATCTGGAAAGGTGCCGGTTTCATAAACCTACAAGAAGAGGGCCGCTGGGAAGCAAGGCCCGAAGCACAGGCCTTTCGTCCTGAAGAGCTCGCCTGAGCCGCCTGGGCTGTCCCGCTGTGCCCCTTGGTGTGCCGATCGCTCTGCCGGAGCTGGGGGTCGCTGAAGGGGACGGCAGCCTCTGGCCCCCCCTCCCAGCCACTCCCAGCCACGCTGCTATAAATGCGCCGTATTCCTTTTTAATTTCCCCTTGGTGGCTGCGTTGCTTTGTGAGAATTGGACGCACAGGTTTAAACGACCTCTTTACAAAGTGGAGACCAAGCAAAAATAGAAGGGACAGGACACTCAGATGGGCTAGAATGAGGGCAAACTTCCGCTGCAAACTTTTTAATTGAGGTACTTGGATTTCTGCTGCTTTTGAGAATTTTCAAAGAGCACAGTCGAGCGATGGGAATATTTTATTCCTTCTGAGTACCTCGGGAGGATTTTCACCTTCGTATCTGACTTTGAACAACTCTCTCTAGAGCCCACGTTTCAAACGTCAGGTAGTTTCACCGGGCCTTCAGCAAAGAAGGGCTCAGCGGCACCTGGAGGAGCTTATGGCCCGCACGCTTTTCCACTGCCCCCGACACTGAAATAGCGAGATGCCTCAGCACTCCACCCTGAGCACTGTTTTCTGTGTTTACCTCTTGCCACCCAAGGCAGTCCGTTGTCTCTTACAGATTCCACTCTCGCCTCCGGGTTGGAGATGTCCAATCGATGTCCCGGTCGCCACCCTCGCCCACGCTCAGGTCCCTATCATGAACTGCCTGCCTGACATTTCTTTTCTTTTTAAATTTTTTTTTTTAATATATCTTTATTGATTTCAGAGAGAGGAAAGGAGAGGGAGACAGAGAGATAGAAACATCAATGATGAGAGAGTCATTGATCGGCTGCAGCCCGCAACCCGGGCATGTGCCCTGACCGGGAATCGAACCCTGATCGCCGGGATCCTAGGTCGACGCTCAGCCGCTGAGCCATGCCGGACCGGGCTGCCCAACATTTCTTTAAGGTGTGTCACCATCAGTTCAAGCCCAGCCTGTGCGCAGTGGAATTACCTTTCGATCTTTCTCTCTCCTCTGCTCTGACAGGCTGTCTCTCCACAACCCACAATTTTCTCTTTTTCAATCAGTCTCTCTCCCCCCACCTCCCTCCCTCCCTGTCTCCATCTCTGTCTCTCTCGGGGCCATTCCAGTAACGACCGAGGCTGCAGCCATCACTCGATTCTCTCTCCCCCAGCCTCTTACATCTATGCACTAGATATGTCTTCTGTATTCTCTTATGTCTCTCCTGTGCTTCCCTCCTCTCCAATCCCGTAACTAAGCGTCCGGGTTTAAATAAACACTTATTCAGCTAATGCCGGGCACCGTCATAGGCACACTGAAGATTTGATGTTGGCAAAGAAACTGCCCCTGAATTGTTACAACACCCTTTTAATTGGTGTCTTGGAAGCCTGTGCCTCCCCCTCTCCAATACATTGGGCCACAAATTAACCTTCTCGGACACAACTTTGATAATATTTCTCTAAATATCATGTATCTATCTATCATAACTGTTATATTCACTATGCTCAGAAGCCTTTGGGACTCATCCTGTGGAGCCTCCTAGGCCACTCAGCTGCATTTAGAGCCATGGCTGTGTGTCCACTAGCAAAATGAAGAGCATCACGGCTTCATCTCCCAGCCTTATGCCCTGCAAGCACCGCAGTGGGCCAATTCCCTTGGGGACAAAGGTCAGGGCCTTTGAGCCTCATACTACAGAGCAAGACTCTCTGGGGAAGACTGGAGTGTCCAGGCTAATAAGGTCCAGGGATTAACTTCCCACATGATCAAGGTGGCACCATTTAGTGCCAAAGCCACTGCCTACGCCCATAATGCCAGAAATGTATCTGAACACTATGTATGGGACCATGCTCTGGTCATAGGCTGTGGGGGAAATCATCGCTGCTGAAATAGCATCCACTCCTTTATGTTGAAAACATGAGGCTCAGCCACTGAACACCGACCTATGATTCAGGAGATCACGTGCCCGGGTTGTGGGCTCGATCCCCAGTAGGGGACGTGCAGGAGGCAGCCAATCAATGACTCATCACTGATATCTCTATCTCTCTCCCTCTCTCTGAAATCAATAAAAATATATTTTAAAAATAGTAATTGCCTAATGAACAAATGTTTTTTTTAAAAAAAAGTTCTCTTTTTAATTATCACAGAAGCAATGCATACACACTGTAAATCAATTCAAACCGTACGAAAATATATAATTAGAAATTCAAAGTCTCCCATGTGGTCTCCACCCCCACAGATAACCAGCTATGAGGAGAACATGTTGCCCTGACATTTTCACTAAAATTTTTAGCCTCCTCTGTCATTTCAACACCCCTCCTTTCTCAACACCCCTCAGAACAATATAGCTGACTCATTTTTTCCCAAATTTCTGTCCTCAGTGGCATCCCCAAGCATAGGAGAAAAGGTAGACGCCAGGGCGGGCACCCGGACCCTTGAGTGGCCAGGGAGGACCCTTCCCCAGGCCCAGGACACCAGCTGAAGCCCGCACTGCCAGCCGGTGCTCTTTGACCACTAGGTGGTTCTGTAACCTCTCCGATGCAGTTCCCACTTGCTGCCTGAGGAGAACAGGGACACCTGGGGCAGGGTTCCTGTCCCCACACCTTGCCCACTTGTTTCTATTTTAATTCTCAGCCTGTCTGCCGTGTCCGGATAGAAGCTGGTCATGCAGTCCCTACGCACAGTCTCACTGTGTTTCCCGTCGGGGGGGAGAAGGGCTGTTTCCTCCCGCAGGCGGGGCCCAGGCACCAGCCTCGGCTTGGGCTCGGGCTTGGGCTGCAGGCTGCTTTCTAACTGCGGAGACAGAACTCTGTCCTGGTTGCAGCAGGAATGGAAATCTTCTTATGCGTCGTCCACAGCTCCACCTTTATCTACTGCATTCCTTCCTTCCACTTACTGCTGCGTGTTATAATCAGGGAATCATGCTGGGTCCAGAAGGTAGACACTGGGGTAGCTAGTCCCTGAGAGCGTAACAGTCATATAGGAGCAACAAACAAGTTGCTCGCCCAACACCCATCCTTCTTCTGGATCTCGATTTTCCCTGGGGAGCATGTCCCCCCTCTTCCACCCTCAGTCCAGGGTACCGTCAGTGTCTGGGCTCCTGCGGGGGGAGGCATGCGACTCCATCCTGGCCTGAGTTTTACATCCTGCTCACACTTACTGGTTCAGGGGTAAGCCTGTGGACTGATTCCATGAGAGGCAACCTGAAGAATTTTGCTGGGACTATTGAAAAACCAAGTGCTTTCTTCTCTTATGCTGGTCTTGAACTTGGGAGTAAGGAACCCAAATCTGTTGGCAGCCGAAGTCTGAGAAGGAAGCTAATGTGGAGGAAAGCGGACTGAAGAGGTAGGAAGAGCCTGGGCCCTGGTGATGTCATTTGAGTCCTCAAATCAAAACATCCCTGAAGCTAGATCTACTCCTGAAGTGTCGGTAGATTTCCACTTTGCTTCATCTTATTTGAATCAGATTTTCTGTCAGTTATGCCAAGTGAAATGAGTTATATGTAATGATAAATAGTAAAGTGATCGTTACAATGCAGCGTGATAGATGAATGATATGTAATAGAGGTTAGTACAAGCTGTCACTGCAATAAATAGGAATGATATCTAACCCAGGAGCAGGGATGTCTTCCTTAAGACAGATTTATATAAATATTTATTTAAGATCTTATATCAAGCACTGCATTAGTTTGCTAGAGCTGCCATAACCAAGTGCCACAGACTTTGGGTTGAACAACAGAAATTTATTTTATTTGTTTACTTTCTCACAGTCTGGAGGCTAGAGGTCTGAGATCAAGGTATTGGCAGGATTGGTTTCTTCCAGGGCCTCGCTCCTTGGCTTGGAGACAGTCATCTCCTCCCTGGATCTCCAGATGGCCTTTCCTCAGTACCTCCGTGACCAGCTTTCTTCGGTTAATAAGAATGCCAGTAACATTGGACCAGAGCCCACCCTTATAACCTCATGATTTCCTTTTCAAATATAGCCACCCTCTGAAGTGCTGAGGATTAGGGCTTCAGCATATGAATTTGGAGGGGATATGATTCAGGGCATGGAAAGCACCTAATTTGGTTGCAAAGACAAAAATGGGTTATTGCTCTCAATTAGCTTACAATTTACATAAGACTGACCAAAATAACCAGAATACACAGCTAAGCAAATGAAACACACATTTACTGAGCACATCGCTAGAGGCAGTGGATTCGTCATTTCAGATAAGACGATATGCCTGTGAGATCACTGCTGCTGAAATAACGCTAAGGAAGGCAGCAGCCGTTTCTGGGCTTTGATGAAGAGGCCTCTTCCAGGGACTGTGGCCTTTGAAACCACTTGGACAGAGAGGGAATTTTAGTAGAGACAGCCGAGGCAGATGGGGGGCTCTGACAGTGTGAGGTATTTTCCCAAATCGCCCCCAAATAAGTCACCGTTTACCTTCTCTTTCCACCTCCTTTCCTGGTAGGCGCTTTAAAAAAGAGCCGCTTTGTTTAATCGTCAACAACAAAGGTGAAAAGGCTTTTCCCATTTTTATACATGAAGAAAATGGAACTCAAAGAGCTCAAGAAGTGTGTCCAACTAGAGCTATTTGTCCGAGTCGAAATGAGAGCGTGACGTTGTTTCCAAGTTGCTTGGAGGAGCAGCTGCCCAAGGGCCAGCCCGCAGCTCCTGGTGCAGACGGGGTGACAGAAGTGTCGCCAAGAGCACTGAGGGGCAAGTAGGACCCCGGATGCCAGCGACGCAGGGGACGCATAGGACCCAACTGCCTTCTTCCTGCAAAGTCTTCGTTAAGGATAAGAGTAAGTGATTTGGGAGACAAACTAGTGAGTAGTTTTCAAATGTTGTTCATTTACACTTAAAGCTGGCTTTCCTGCGTTTTGGGTCTCCTGTTTTTTTGTTTGTTTTGTTTTATTTTTTGACAGTCGATGACCTAGAGTTAATTTAAAACAGGACTCCCCACCTTGCACTGGAGATAAATGGATTTCTCAGGGCCGTTAATTTTCTTCAGAAGCTGTCAGCATTTTCTAAGTGTTTTCTTTAGAAAAACCTCGTGTGGCTGTAACTATGTATGTATGTGCATAATATTTAGCCACATCCTCTGTCGATGCATATAAATTCCATCTGAAATAATTGACAAATTATTGTCATTGTAGGCCAGGCACCACTCTACATGCTGAGGAAATATCAGTGATCGAAATAAAATTTAAAAAGTGCTTTCCTCACCTCTGATAGTCTTCCCCAAAATTCTTAATCTCAGCCTAATCCTGAGAAAACAACATACAAACCCAAATAGAGGGACGTTCTACAAAATATCTGACCATTAGCCTTCAAATGGATTGAGGTCACGAAAAACGAGAAAAGACAGAGAAACTGTCACAAATTGGGGGAGAGTAAGAGCCATGATGACCAAATGCAAAGCGGACCCTGAAACAGAAAACGGACATTAATGGAAAACTGGGGAAATCTAAATAAAGTCTGGAGTTTAGTGATTAGCACTGTGCGGATGTTAACTCCTGGTTTTGATAAGTAGATCGTGGTTATGTGAATGTTCACATTAGAGGGCGCTGGGTGAAGGTGGAAGGTTAAGGTCGGTGGTGCGTGGGCAGGATAAACGGCCATCTCAGACGGTGCATAAAGAAAAATGGAATTTATTTAAGGAAAGGGGGCAGGAGGTGGGGATATCCAAAGGGAAGGGCTACACAGCACTGAGCCAAAGGGTATTGGGATCCATGATGGCAGCAAAAATACACTTGGGACCGTGAAACAATGAGGAGCATAGAAAAAAGTAGCAGGAAAGCTTAGGCTGGGCTGCTCTGGCTCACTGGGAAGTCAGAGAGAGAAGGGGCCCTGGAGACAGGTTCAGGGGGTAAGCTGGGCATGAACTGCCCCTGCCCATTGCTCCCCTGGTTGCAAGCCTCGTGGGGTCCCCTCCCAGAGAAGAAACAGGAAGGAGATGGCTCTGCAGTGCTCCCCTGCTGGGGAGCGTAAGCTGGGTCCTTTGTCTCTTTCTTGCAGGTGGGCATCTTAGGGAAGGTTTCAGGGGAGGGTCTCAACAGAATATTCATCAGCTTTCCAAGTGCGCTCTTTCAGGGTCAAGGCCTCCACTGATTCGTCGGTGCCTGGGCAGGGGGTCATTAGTCAATGTGTCAGGTCCTGAGGCAACCACAGGGCCACTTGTCTGGTTTTGCTGCTTTTCTGGGCCTGGAGCTGAAATACAACTGAGGCCTGGATGTTATCTTTAGGGAGGAAACGCTCAGGGGGTCTAAAGCGCATGACCGGCCATATGCAGGGGGAGGACAGGCCGCCCTGGGACAAGGCTCTTGTTTTCCCAGTTTTGCCCCTTCTAGGCATCCGGGGCCTCCTGCCCTGGTAGCTTTTTCGCCTGGCCCACCGCCCTTGCTCTGCTCATGTCTGTCTAACAAAGCGTGTATGTGAATTGTTTGTACTGTCTTTGTGGCCTTTCTGTAAATCCAAAATTATTTCAACTTACGATTTTTAAAGAAAATGCACGCCTTCACAGAGGCTAAATTCTAGTGGGAGAAGTCAAACAAACAAAATCCAATAAGTAGATTGTATTTCAGCATCAAGACTGCGTGATTTTGAAAATTCTCAGACTCTCTAAATGGCAAAAGGTTCTGAAAGTCAGAAATGGTGCCAACACAGCGGCGGAGCACGGGGCTCTCCAACCTTCTGTTCAAACCTAAGAAAGATGAAAAGATCAGAGTATTCAGTCACACGCGCGTGCGCACACACATATATGCACACACGTGCACACACACGCACAAAAAAGGGCTTCCTTGTCATTTTGTTCAGTGTGCATTTTTGGCATTAAGTCTGATTTTTTGGAAGGAAAATACCACATTAAAATATTATTTATATCCACTATTGGAGTTTCGGGATATCCCTTCCAATTTGCCCAAGGTGAGAACCTCATTCATTCCCACGCAAGTCCTGACACCGCTCGCCACAGTCCTAGGTGTTTTATCCCTGTTTTGAAGCTCAGGAAACCCAAGCACAGGGAGCTGGGTGATAGCCCAGGGCCATGAAGCAATGAAGCAGTCAGGCTGGAATCCAGAATCTCCCGGCTGCAACGCCGCACTTACGACCGTTTCCCGATGCCGACGCCTCCTAGAGAAGGCGGCGTGGTCCCGGGCCGCGGAGTTTGCATCATCTGAACGCCCAGCTGCCACAGTCCTCAGCAGACCTTCCTGACCAGTCGCTAACTGCCTGGCCTCCGTGGCAAAGCAGATCATCAGACACGCTGGCTTCTTTGCCCAATTCTGTTAGCAACCCAGTTCATAGCTCCACGGCTCTATGAACTACAGGGCCCAGACTTTATATTGCTTGTTTTTTTCCCACTGTTCTTTGGGCAGGCTGCTTGGCTGGCTGTAAATCAGATGGTGAAAGTAACAGTGAGTGACAAATAATGGCACATTACTATATTGATTGTGAACCCCAAATCAGCCCCAGAGGAAAGTTCAGGTCCAAAAATTGGGTTGGCTTGTTTATGGTTAGACATTAAGGATGCCAACAAGGCCGTGGCCGCGTAGCTCAGTTGGATAAAGCATTGTCCCGATACCCAGTCAGGACACACGCAAGAATATACCCATGAATGCATAAATAAGTGGAACAACAAATCAATGTGTTTCTCTCTCTCTCTCTGTCTCTGAAATCAATAAATAATAATAGTAATTATAACGCCAACAATATGTAGCATTGTACAGAGTACTGTGAAAAGATTGCATTTTTAATATAGAAAAAAATTATATTTTTGTTTAGGATAGAATAAAAAACTAGAATATTTGTTAGGGAATTATTGCTATAGTCAATTTTCAAGCATCTCTTACACGCTTCATGGTTAGTGTGACACCTGGCTGAAGTATACTATGCACAGGCACACTCGAAAAGGTTCTCGGCCCAACCTTCCACACCCCCGACCTCATTCACAATGTCTCTCCCACCTACTGACTGGTTCCTGAGAGTCTTAGAATACACTAGGAGGTAAATCTAGAGTGCTGGAGCCCCTGACAGAGAAAGCAGCCCATGACTTACATTCACCTCAACTTCTAAATAGAAGCTATTAGATCCTTTACAAAGAAAAGAAGCAGGGAAAGCGAGTTTTATGGAGTCCAAATAGCAGGCAAGGCGCTAATTTCTTTCACGTCTACAGCTGTTCTTACAGAGGTGATATTTCCTGAGAGCATCTGGGTGGTAACCTCATTAGTGAGGGTTCGCAAAAGGTTCTGGCAGCGTGTTCTTTGCTGACACGCTGAAATAATGTGCTAAAAAAAAAAAAAAAGCTTTTGCCAGTGTGAAAGTCCATGAGCCCATGTGGAATTAGTCAAGAGCTCTAGAGAAGCCCTAGCCTGTTTGGCTCAGTGGTTAGAACATCGGCCAGCAGACTGAAGGGTTCCGTGTTCGATTCTGGCCAAGGGAACGTCCCTCAGTTGCAGGCTTGGTCCCCAGCCTTGGTCTGGGTGTGTGCAGGAGGCAACCAGTCTATGTGTCTGTCTCACACAGATGTTTCTAGCTCTCGCTCTCTCTCTCTTTCTTTCTCCCCCTTCTACTTTCTGTGAAAAGCAATGGAAAAAACATCCTCAGGACCGGCCAACACAGCTCAGTGGTTGAGCATCGACCTAGGATCCAGGAGATCGTGGTTGGATTCCCAATCAGGGCACATGCCCGGGCTGCAGGCTCGATCCCCAGTGGGGGGCGTGCAGGAGGCAGCCGATCAATGACTCTCTCATCATTGATGTTTCTCTCTCTCTCTCTGTCCCTCTCCCTTCCTCTCTCTGAAATCAATAAGAAATATATTTTAAAATACATTTATATCCTCGAGTGAGGGTAAAAACAAAAGAACTCTAGAGAAGACTTGGATGGCAATATTGCTTTTGTAATAGTTAATCTACGAAGATCCAAGTTAAGGCCTTGTCAGTTAGGGCCTATCACAATTGGGGCGCAAGAATAAAAAAAAGAAAGTTCCCTTAATCAGACTTACTGTGAATCTTTTACCTCCATTAAATCAGGTTCATGGATGGCTTCCCTTCACCACTAGAGACTGCAGACCCTCCGGAGCCTGCAGTGTTCGGCACGGCTGGCCAAGGCTGGCCCCTCTTGCCTCAGTTCAGGTGACTGCCCAGCCCCTCACTAGTTACTTTTAGTTTCTCAAGCACCTGGCTCCTTTTTTCTGCTCAGACAGGCCTTCTGGGCGGTTCTGCAGCCTTCTAGGCATGCATGCTCACACAACCCTGCCCTCCTTCATCATACTTAATGTAGCCACGCTTAAATAATGATTTGAATAATCATGCATAATTATTTGTTTAATGCTTACCTCCATCACAAGAATGGAAGTTCTGATAGAACAGAGGCTTTATCTTGCTAAGTATTTTCTACAAAGATCCAGAACAGTGCCTAGCACATAGTAGATACTCAATAAGTATTTACCAAATGGATGGATGAGTTAAAGGTAGTTTGTTAGACCTAGAATAACCCTAAGAGAGCCTAGTCCAAACCCCTAATTTATAGAGAAAGAAACTAAAGTCTAAGTGGATTTGCCGCCTTGCCCAAGGTCCTGCACAAGAGCAGAATTAGAGCTAAAATCCGCATCTCTTCATACCATCAGGGTACTTTTCTGTCCTGACAGCAAGTTCATAGTCTAGTGACTCATCATGCTGGAGGGAACAGCAATTCCTGGCAAGTACATTAGAACCTTATTGAACTCACAGATTTGTGTTTTATTTAATACTCACTTTATTGAAATGAGTCCATAGCCTATGCTTGTTTCCCCATTTCTCAGCTGCTGGATCAAATGTTAATTGTCGAAAAGAAGAGATGATGTGGCAGTCTGGCAAGGTTCTACTGAACTAACAAATGTTTAAAGGACCACAGATGGTATTATTTGCATACAGGAGAGATTTTTCCCCCCAGAGTTTTGTCGCACATAAAAGTTACAAGTTCAAACCAGGTTCCCTGTCCCAATTAATAGAAGTTTACACATTCTAGAGCTCGAACGCATACCACTCTCTCTTTAATGTATTTACCTCTTGCTTTTACCACATTTGACAAGCTGAGAAATATTTAGTGATCACTGGGTTCTTCAGTAAAACAAAATAGCTACAAGCTCTCTCATGACTGCCCCTGTGCACTGGACAGGCAGCCAGTTTTAAGGGGCCAACGAGAAGAAACATTCTTTCTTCTTTGCAGCCTGTAGTATAGTAGCTCATTCCAGGTGAACACTGAGTGCCTCCCAATGGCAAGCACTGAGTTCAGTGCTTAGGTCCCGAAGATGAGTAAGGCATCATCTGTGCCCTTGAGGAGCTCCCCAAAACCAGGGGAGAGGCACAAGGTCATTTAACTCCTGTACAAAGTGCTAAATGCAGGGAGGCTTTCCAAGGCTGGCAGAGAGCTCACAGAGATCCTGCCTTCTCATAGGAGACCATGCAGGATTCAAAACTTGGAGACTCAGCGGGAGTTATCCCAGTAAAGAGAGTCAGGAAGGGTTTCTCAGCCGAGTTAGAGCAAGAAATGGAGCATGGGATGGTATGTGCAAAGAAGACAGACTGAGCTTTGTCAGGAGGGAGCATACTGATAAATTAAGAAGAGCGATATTAATAAAGCTATCTGGAACTGTCAAGCCCCTGTAATCTTTAAGGTTTGTTAAATCGGTGCTTCCCAAACTGAATTTGCATTCTGTCTTCACAATTCTTATTATAATTTCAGGCTACCATTTCTATTGTTCACTTAACTTTCTCCTTTAAATCAATTCATTCTAGCTTCATCCTAAGCAAGATTATACATTAAGTCAGTGGTTTTATCTGTTAATTTTTCTAATACTTATTAAAATAAGTATAGAAGTATTAAAATAATAAAATGTATGCCATCTGGAATCATCTTAAATACAACCAGGGGCATGCACACCTCACTTGGGTTAAAAGATTGGAGTTGGAGTACAGGAGAGGCTGACTAGTCCATAATATGAGGGCCAGCTCATTGGACTGGTTTGAAATGGAGCTCAGCACAGTGCTGAATTCAAGGCATGACCAAACAAGTCATCAAAATCAAGCTACCATTGCCCTGCCCGCGTGGCTCAGTGGTCGAGTGTTGACCTATGAACCAGGAGGTCAGGGTTTGATTCGCAGTCAGGGCACATGTCCCGTTTCGGGCTCTTTCCCCAGTAGGGAGCATGCGGGAGGCAGCTGATCAATGACGCCCTCATCATCATTGATGTTTCTCTCTCTCCCTCTCCCTTCCTCTCTCCAAAATCAATAAAAATATATTTTTAAAAAATAGATTAAGCAAGCATCAAGGTGCTCAATGATGGCTTGATGGCTTGGTTTAGTTTTCCTGTTCAACGCTGCTATGGTCTGAATGGTTGTGTCCCCTGCCAAAAATTCATATGTTGGAATCCTAATGCCCAAGGTGATGGTATTAGGAAGTGGGGCCTTCGGGAGGTGCTTAGGTCATGAGGGTGGAGTCCTCATGAATGGGATTAGTGCACTTATAAAAGAGACCCCATAGAGTTCATTAGCCCCTTCCACCATGAGAGGACACAGCAAAAAGTCTGCAACCTGGAAGAGAGTCCTCACTTGACCATGCTGGCACCCTGATCTTAGACTTCCAGCCTCCAGAACTGTGAGCAATAAATTTCTCTTGTTTATAAGCCACCCAGTCTGTGTTATTTTATTACAGCAGCCTGAACAGACTAAGACAAATAACAATGAGAGTAGTAGCAGCTAACATAGGATCAGTCTTTGGTATGTGTTAGGTGAGGTGCATTACATTTACTTGCTTGTATGGTCCTTACAACTCTGTAAATTCTATTGTTATGCCCACTTTCACAGGCTCCCAGAGGCTAAATGTCTGAGTTCTGGCCTTTTGTTTAGAAGGAAAGATCACAAGGAACTGCCTTATGTAATTGAAAGAGCTTCATCCAGTTTCCAGAGGTCAGGGCTTTGTTCTCAACTCAGCCACCGGTTCACTGCAGGCTTCAGAAGAGTCTCTTTGACTCTCCAGGCTGCAGGTCCCTTCTGTAAAGTGTTTATACTTCATGGCCTTTAAGATCATTTGTAAGCTAGAGATTCTAAGTCTGTTTCCTTATCTGAAAAGCAGAGCTAATAATACCAATCCATAGGATTATTGTGAAGATTAAATGTTAGTAAAGTGCCTAGCCCACGGACTAACATGTGGTAGGAATACAATAAATGGAATTATAAATCAAAACTATTATCATAATAATCCTGATAATTTTGATAACCACCTTGATGACCTTTAAAATAAATCATTTACCCACAAATTAATAAGAGTGAATTAATTATACCACCATATGGAAATGAGTATGCTAGCTGATTATCATTTTAGGCGGGTCGGTTTGATTTTTCTATGCTTCCATATTTGTGAGAGACTAAGGATGTATCCTTCACTGTGGTAGTTGGCCTCCAAGATGATCTCCATGACTCTCCATGCCCTTGGAAAGGGCCAACTTGTGTAACCACTAAGATATTTTAGAAATGATACTGTAAGACTTGTAAGACTAGGTTCTGAAAGACACGAGGACACTCAGACAGCCCTATGGAGAGGCCCATGTGATGAAGAACCAAGTTCTTCTATCAGCCAGTGAGAAACTGAGGTTTTTCTCCAACAGCCATGTGAATGAGCCACCTTGGATGTGGGTCCTCCAGCCACAGTCAAGCCTTCAGATGACTGCAGCCCCAGGTAGCATCTTGACTGCAACTTCATGAATGATCCTGAGCAAGAATCACCCTGCTGAGCCACTTTCAAATTCTTGACACAAATTCCACAGAAACTCTGAGATAATAAATATTTGTTGTTTTAAGACACTCTGTTTCAGGGTAATTTATAATGTAGCAATAGACAGTGAATACAAATCAATCATCACAACCATTAAAGAAAACATTTTAATGAAAGCATATAGCCACACTGGTATAATCTAATTCAGGCCGCCCAGGAGCTATGAATCTTCAAAGGGAAGGAAGAAAGAAAGGGCAGCCCTGGCCGGTGTATAGTTCAGTTGGTTGAACTCTGTCACATGCACCAAGAGGTCTCCAGTTCGATACAGTCAGGACACATGCCCAGGTTGCCGGCTTGATCCCCAGTAGGGGGCATGTAAGAGGCGCTGAATGACATTTCTCTTTCTCTCCTCTTTTCCTCTCTCTCTAAAAAGTCAATAAAAATATATTTTTTTAAAAAAAAAAAGAAAAGAAAGAAGGGGCAGAGGAGAGGCAGAAAGAAGGCTGGAGACTTTGCAAGATGATCTCTAAGAACATCTGCCTGGCCAGCAGGAGATTTCAGCAGGTATCGCTCACCAAGTTTAGGGGTTCATTCAGAAGCAGGATGGATGGCGATAAGGGAGGTGCATCTGCAAACACGTCAAATCCACCAAAAGCCTTTTTTACGGTCAGAACATCCAAGACGGTTTTCGTGAGTCTCATTTGAACAGCTGAAGCATCATCTCACCAGCAATTTAGTCCTGATGACTTTTGAATAATAAAAGTTGTTAGAATAATTTTTCACTTAGCAACAATCAGTCGTGAATGGGCAATGTTACTATTCATGCTTCTCTGTTAACAAATAGGCTCATTGTCTTGTTTTTCTAAAGCACATTGTATATTGTGGACATGGATTTGGAGCACCGCAAAACCTAGTTAATTCTGTAGCACTTTATATTGTGCCTATTTGTAATAATGCCTCTTAGGAAACTGGTAGGAAGATATTATGTGAAAGATACTTTTAGGAGGGTGGGGAGGAGCTGCAACTTCTCTTTTTCTTTCAGCTTGGTCTCTACTATGTAGATCTCTACTATGTAACCCTAATGTCCGCTGCCTGGTTCGAGTCTATTTCATCCATATAAATACCATCTTCGGTCTCCTGGTTTGGGAACTACTCTCTTCTGGAATGGTTTTAAAAAAATATATTTTTATTGATTTCAGAGAGAGGAAGGGAGAGAGGGAGATAGAAACATCAATGAGGAGAGAGAGTCGTTGATCGGCTGCCTCCTGCACACCCTCCCCACCCCTGGGGATCGAGCCCACAACCCGGGCATGTGCCCTGACCGGGAATCGAACCCTCATCTCCTGGATCATAGGTTGATGCTCAACCACTGAGGCACGCCGGCCAGGCTCCTCTAGAATGTTTTTGAGAATAGTGAGCATGCCTCATGTCTAGTCTTGGTCATTGTAGTCTCTATCTCCTGGCCTAGCTCCTTTGGTCACCCTTTTTTTGGGGGGGAGGAGGTGCCACAACTTCAAAGCCCTGTTGCCCTCAAAGCTGGTGTGCAGGCCGGCTTGTTGTTTACAGGGATTTATTGAAGTAGTCTCCTCCACTTCGAAAAGTCTCATTTTCAACATTTACGTTTCACCTCAAAGATCACCTCCCGAGAAAGGCCTTCTGGAACCAATCTGTCAAAATGGATCTTGCCCAGTTATTACTGTCCATCAACCTACTCTGCAGATGCCTTTCCTACCATTCACTGTGCCTGCAACTGCATTTATTGACAAACCCTGGAGGTGACCACATGGGCTCTAACCCAACCTCATTGTTTACCTGCTGAAGGGTTGTAGGCAAGTTATTTCACTTTGTGGCTTTCAAAAAATAGCTTTGCAACTGTAAAATAAGAAACTCACAGGATTGTTATGAGGATTAAAGGAGTTAATAAACGTAAAGCACTGAGAACAGTGCTTGGCACATATGAAGTGCTGTATTATGATTAGCCCCCTTTCTAGAACACAAAAGCCACAAAAACAGAGGTCTGTCTCTCTTTCTCATTATCAGCGTCCCAGCCCCAAGCACATGGCCTGGCCCATAGGAGATGTTTTGTTACCAGCAGTTCACGTGGAAACCCAAACCTTGCTTTTCTCAATAATTTCCAAAATCTCCAACCTGGGAAATTTCTCAGTGGTCATTTTTCTCTTTGTGTTCTGCCTGCTGCCTCTTTCCCCAGGCCCTTCTCTCTCCCAGAACCGCTCTCTCTCCAGGTACAAACCCACATGTTGTTGTTACTCATGCACAATTTTAGCTTCGGACTCCGCCTTAGACCATTCTCAAGATGCACCTTTGCACATCCAAAAGCAGGCCTTTTGATGATATATTGACCAAGGAAATCACCCAGACCAGCGTTTCCCAAACTAGGATGAGCTTTAAAAATACACACTCCTGGGCATGGCCGCAGAACTAATGAAAGAAAAACTGTGGAGTAGAAACCTGAAAATTGTGTTTTAAAGTATTATTAGGTGCCAGTCAAAAGACAGAGAATCACCGTGGGAATCACAATCCCTTATTTTATGTTTTTTATTGGTTCAGAGAGAGGAAGGGAGAGGGAGAGAGAAATAGAAACATCAGTGATGAGAGAGTCGTTGATCAGCTGCCCCCTGCTGGGGGTCAAGCCCCACAACTGGGCATGTGCCTTGCCCAAAAATAGAACCACGACCTCTAGGTTCATGGGTCGACGTTCAACCACTGAGCCATGCCAGCCAGGGGCACGACCCCCTCATTTCACAGATGAGAAACTTGGAGCTGCAGGGACCAAAGACCATCCTCAAGAAAAGCCTGTGAGCTGAGGGCGCCTGTTCTGTTCAACCCTGGTTGTGGTGTGTGGGGGCTTCCTTGCTGCTGGGCATTGAGCTCTCTTTGGAGCCTTTGGAAGAGAAGCTGGTTTGGCATCTGACCAAACCAATTCTTAGGCTCTCACTTCTGTGCTTTATCATACTCAGAAACCCTGCCAGGCCTTGCAGCCATGGAAACCCAACCCTACAGTCCACGCCCACTCCGAGAACAGCTGCCCTGGACACGTAGGGGTGCCTGGTGGAGAGGTGCAGTGCTTCTCGGGCTTTCTCTTTGGCATTGTTGTAGGTGTCTAGGAGCTGGGCCTTGGGAGTCAGCTGTTCCTGATTCAAATCTTGGCCCTGTCACTTACCGGGTGTCTGACCGAGGCGATGTGCGGCCTGCCTCGGAGCTCTGCAGGCATGAGCTAGGATGCTGCATTTCAAGCGTAAGCTCAGAACCTCTCACCAAGGACGCGCCCAGGCACTGCTGGGGAGCGAGTGCTGCTGGGCATGTGCCCTGCGCTAGTCCCTGTGAAGGAGAGGGGTCACGGAAATGAGCTCAGCATGCTTCGTCCCTCCTGCAAGCTCGGTCGCCTTATCAGTCACAGGTAATGACGTGGTAAGCTGTGGGTCTCATTTCTGCAGAGCCTGGACTCCTCTTGGCAGAAAATCTCCCTCCTCGTTGCTCAGTCTTGAGCGTCTGGCTGTGCAGTTTTCCCTGGATTAATGTGGGTGTGTGCCCAGGGTATTGGATAGGAGACACAAACTCATACAACCTGGGCACTCAGAGGGAACCTGGTACCAGATGACAGGAAATCGTTTTTGTTTCATGGAGTCACTATTTTGACTCCTGTAATATGAGAACCTGGTGCACAGAAGAGAGTCATTGAGCTACTGAGTGACTGAACTCTCCAAGCACCCAGCACCCACATCTCCTGACCCCTTTGTTAGTTTCTACATGTTTATGGAATTTCTCACTGACAGTGAAAAGGGATAGATTCATTTTTTCAACTAGAGTTCATGTATTTGATATGTGGATTTGTATGTTTTGTGGTGGAAAATAATTTGGAACTACCTGCTGTGTTTTCCCCTATATTTCCTGTGAACCCCTTGACTTTTCCCCAAATTGGGCTGGCAAGCTAAGAGATTACCTTAGGGAGGAGGAGACATGGAGCAAACATTTCAAACTGTAGGATCTGAGGGGGAGTCAGGCATAGGGAAGGTTGGAGCAAAGCTTCCTGGCCTCCTAGACTAGAAAGTTGCTTGAATTAAAAGTTGGTGAGAAAGGGGAGGAAACTTGGACTTGAGGATACATCTGAGAAAATGGCTCTTTAACCTTTCTTCCCTCTCGCCCTCTCCCCTGCCCACCTATGCCCAGGTGCATGAAATTCTAGGAATGGGGTGACCAAGTCCAGATAGGATTGGGAGATATGAGAGAAGGGAGGAGCTGTGCCCAGCTTCTGGTTCTGCGCTGAGCATGGGCGAGACCACAGAGAAGAAAGAGCTAAGTGGTTCTTTCAGGAAGATAGACCTAGGACAGGAAAAGACAGAGCTCTAGGCATGGCTTGAGAAGACAGAATGTTCCCCCCATGCCTGGCAGGGCTCGGCAACCATTCAGAGACAGCATCAAAGGAGCCCTGGACCAGGAACAAGTGCCACCCGGCAGCCCCTGTGGCATAAGGGACTGAGGTCAGGTGGGACCCAGGGCACCCATGCCAGTGAAGCCTGTCCCACAATGCCCGAGCACTACACTACCCTTCCCCAGATGCCACCTTCAAAGGGAGGGTGCACCTTGAATTGACTGGTACTACATGCCTGCCTCTTGATGGAAAGAGGCTCATAAGTGGAATTAAGTTATGGAAAATAGTTCAACTTCTTGCATACCGGAGTTTATGTACTGAGATTCATATCTACTATACTCGGTGGCATTGATGAATTTGGATAATCATGATAGTACTGGGGCTTTTGTGAACGTCAAGTATCCTGTTTCTCTGTTGCGTAACATCTATCATGGAGCTAAGTGCTAAGAAAGCAATACATAGAGATTCTTAATGTGTGTATGTTGAAGCCTTGAATTGCCTTCTTCGAATAACATTTTTACATGCTTTAAAAAAAATACAGGATTACAAAGAAAACCAATTATATGGAAAAAAGTTATCAAAACATTTAAAACAGATGTTTGATGTAGTAACGTTTACTCATGCATTAAATAACAAGATGGGGCAGCAAGTCCAATAAACATTATAATATCAAAGTGGTGAAAAGTATAAACAGTATTAAGAGATATCCAGAACAAGTAATATGATATGAAAACATCTGTACTGATGACAAAGTCTCAGGTTCTGATAATACTGTTGCGATGAACAGAATTGTGTTAATACTGTTGTGATTAATTTGAGTTAGAGGTTAATGAAAATAAATATGTTATTTTTCCCATACGAGTTAGCTCAAAGACTACTTGGATTCTACCCTTAAATTCTTGGGATCTGCAGACCGCTGTACCATATAACTACCTCTTTATTGACCAAAGATTTAATCTGAACTTTTCAAAAACACCACCAGACTCCATCTGAGAGAAAAAAGTTGGGAGTTACAGGGTGGTATCACCTAAAATAATTTCCTCTTAACGAAGAATCCGGGAGAGCTAGGAGTAGTCAGTTCTCAACAGCATCCTTTGCAATCATTATCCAAGGCTATGAATTTGGGAGGTTATAAGCCTAGGCAAGTGCTGGCATATGGATGAAAAGTACCCAAGTTGGCCAGGGGCTTATTTTTAGATCGGAAGTAAATTCCCTGGCCTTGTAAGCAGGACAGTCTTCTTTAAGATAAGGTACTATGTTCCCTGGCGTGTGCCTAAGGCAGTAAGTAGAAAATGGTGAAGGCTGACAAATGCCGTTTGGATGCATTAATTGATTGGTGGGTCAGGCAAAAAACACTGATTTGCCATCTAAGTCAAAGGAATGGGCATCCAAGTGTAAGTTCCCGAGCAGTGACCTTGGCAAAGAGAAGGAGCTTCATTAAGATCAGCTATTGTTGTAGTTCTTTTATAAGGTGTTCTTTTTGTATTCTAGCACCTAGCCTGGTCACCTTAAAAAGCTAATGTAGCTTTCCGAGGGTCTTATCTCTTGGGTTGGAGAGGGATTAGGTAAGATTAAATTGCACAGGGTATACTAAGTGCATATAACACAGGGGCTCGTTAACCAGCAAGAGCTCAATAGTTGCTGTTATTACTATGATCTAATGTAATAAGTTTAATAGTTTTATTATTATTATTAATTAAAGCAGTGAGTCAAATTTAGTAACATATTAGAATCACATCAAGAATGCTTATTCCCCAGGATCTCACTGAATCAGAATCTCGGGGGGAGGGGGGAGCCCAGAATCTACCTTCTGAGAAAGCTGGCAAGGGATTTGTAAAGGAAGTCAGGAGTGAGCAATTGGAGCCCAGAGGGAAACTGAGTCATTAAAACATTTTTATTCAAACAGTGAGCACTTGTCAAGGTTTTATGTATTCCTGAGAGAATACGAGAGTACATTTAATGTATTCATGAGAGCCCTAAGAGAATGACAAAGTTCCAAAGGTGATATAAAAAACTGGAATTTTATAGGGGATGGGGAAAAAAGTAAGTCATGCTGAGGATTAGAATGCCCAACAGGATACTAAACTGGTGAATGTCCTTTAGGATAATAAAACCATACATTTCTGGATTTTTTTTTCCCCCCTGCAAAACAGAAGAGGAAATCACTGTACTGAATCATTCATTTTTCTGTAACTTCTAAGTGAGCAGAGCTGTAAAATGTCTGGTTCCTTAATGACGGTAAATGGAAACTCAAAAAAAATTGATTCCCCAAGTAAAAGTTCATGGTGTGTTTCTTAATTGCATCTGCAAAATGAACCCAGATTGATTTTCTCCATCTTGAAAGTCTGAAGTACTTCCATTGTACTCAGGTATAGAGTACAGGCCACAGCTGCCTTTGATGTGATGTTTTAGTGCTGGAAGCTGAGTAATAAGCAATCCTTGTGCTGCCCCCTCAAAAAATGTAAAAAAGTTACAGTGAAATATTCTACTAGTCTTCCTGTTCTGCTGCAATAGCCTCTTAGTGGTCTGCCCTGCTGTGATTTGAGGAGTGACTGCAGTGTTACGCCTTTTACTCACCAAAATTATCACCATTACCCCAGCCAGTGGACTCCAGAAATCCCACTAGTGAAGATTCATTTTCTTAAGATCTTACTCTTTCTCTAAATTCTTCCTTTATTTTTTAGGAAAACACACGGAAAGGAAGCACGGGGGTTAAGACAGTAGTTATTTAAAATACAGCTCTTCTTGGAACACAGTTAAAAGAATAAAATGGCAATAAATGGTACCTATCAATAATCACTTTAAATGTAAATGGCTTAAATGCACCAATCGAAAGATATAGGGTAGCTGAATGGATATGAAAACAAGACCCACACATATGCTGTCTACAAGAGACCCACCTCAGAACAAAAGATTCACACAGACTAAAAGTAAATGGGTAGAAAAAGATATTTCATGCAAATGGAAATGGAAAAAAAAAAAAAAGAAAAGCTGGGGTAGCAATACTGATATCTGACAAAATAGACTTTAAAACAAAGGCTACAGTAAGAGACAAAGAAGGACTTTCATAATGATAAAGGGAACAAGCCAAACTAAAGGATATAACGCTTATAAACATTTATACACCCAACATAGGGGCACCTAAATATATAAAACAAGTCTTGATGAATATAAAGTAATGCAATCATAGTTGGGGATTTTAACACACCTCTTGACATCAATGGGTACATCTTCCAGACAGAAAAGCAACAAGGAAACAGTGGTCCTAAATGACACATTAGATCAGATGGATTTAATTGATATCTTCAGAGTATTTAACCCCTAAGCAGCAGAATATAAATTATTTTCAAGTGTACATGGAACATTTTCTAGGATAGAACCCTATGTTAGTACACAAAACAAGTCTCAATAAATTTAAGAAGATTGAAGTCATCTCATGCATGCTCTCTGACCATAATGGTATGAAACTAGAGATCAGTCACAAGAAAAAAAATCTGAAAATCACACAAAGACTTGGAGGCAGAATAACATATTACTAAACAATGAATAGGCTAAAAATGAGATCAAGGAAGAAATCAAAAGATACCTTGAAACAAATGAAAATGAGAACAAAACAATCCAAGACCTATGGGACACAGCAGAAGCAGTCCTAAGGAGAAAATTCGCAGCATTTCAGGCCTACCCTGAGAAATAAGAAAAATCTCAAATAAACAATCTAACTTTACACTTAAAGGAACTGGAAAAAGAATAAAGCCCAAAGTGAGTAGAATAAAGGAAATAATAAAGATCAGAGCAGAAACAAACAAAATAGAGCCTAAAGAATAATATGAAAGATCGATGAAGTGAAAAGCTGGTTCTTTGAAAAGATAAACAAGGTGACAAACCTTTAATCAGACTCATCGGGAGGAAAAGAGAGAGGACCCAAATAAATGAAATCAGAAATGAAAGAGAAGTAACGACTGACACCAAAGAAATACAAAAGACTGTAACAAAACGTTCGAAACAACTATATGCCAACAAGCTGGGCAATCTAAACGAAATGGATCAATGCCTAGAAACATATGATCCTCCAAAACTGAATCAGGAAGAATCAGAAACTCTGAACACATCAATTACAACGGATGAAACTGAAGCAGTCATCAAAAACTCCCAACAACACAAAGTCCTGGGCCGTATGGTTTCACAGATGAATTTTACCAAACATTCAAAGAAGAACAAACACCTATCCTTCTCAAACTATCCCAAAAAAATTCAAGAGGAGAGAAGACTGCTAAGGTCATAATCCAGCATTATTCTAATTCCAAAACCTGATAAAGAGACTACAAAGAAAGAAAATTACAGGGCAATATCCCTGATGAACATAGATGCTAAAATCCTCAACAAAATATTAGCGAACTAGATCCAGCAATACGTTAAAAAGAGCATACACCGTGATCAGGTGGGATTTATTCCAGGGATGCAAGTTTGGTACAATAGCCTCAAATCAATAAATGTGATACATCATAGAAACAAAATGAAGGGTAAAAATCACATGATTGCCCTGGGAATGCAGACTGGCGCAGCCACTGTGGAAAGCAGCATCGAGTGACGTCAAAAAGTTAAGAATGGAACTGCCTTATGACCCAGGGAATTTATCTGAGGAAGCCTGAAACACTGATTCAAAAGAATATATGCACCCCTATGTTCATTGCAGCATTATTTACTATAGGCAGGATTTGGAAGCAGCCCAAGTGGCCATCAGTAGGTGAGTGGATAAAAAAGCCGTGGGACATTTTCACAATGGAATACTACTTGGCTGTAAAAAAAAGAAATGGACATCTTACCTTTGCAACAGCATGCATGGACCTGGAGAGCATTATGCTAAGTGAAATAAGCCAGTCAGAGAAAGACAAGTACCATATGATCTCACTCATGTGGGATCTAATGAACAAAATAAACAAAATAGAAACAGACTCATAGATACAGAGAACAGACTGACAGCTGTCAGAGGGGAGGGGCATTGGGGGGCTGGGTGAAAAAGGTGAAGGGAGTAAGCAAAAATAAAACAAAAAACCTCATAGACATGGACATCAGTATGGTGATTACCAAAGGGAAAGGGGGGTGGGGGAGGGAGAAGAGGGCAGAAGGGGGATAAATGGTGACGGAAGGAGACCTGACTTGGGGTAGTGAGCACACAATACAAGGTACAGAAGATGCATTATAGACTGTACACCGGAAACCTATATAATTTTATTAACTATTGTCACCCCAATACATTCAATAAAAATAATTTTAAAAAAATTAAAAAAAACAAGACAGATGTAAACCCAGCAGCGATGAAGTCTTGAAAAGACAATCGTGTGTCGAAGACTTTTCTCAGATGCAAACTGATGCCTGGGGCAGTTACCTCAATGGCCCCCTCTACTCTCATGCAGTACTTAGTGCTCTCTTAAGAGGTTTTCTACCCTTTTCAAAATGACATTATTGGAACTTTATTTTAATTGTCTTTCAGAGGCATTGCAGAGAAAACCTTTTAGCTTTTTTTAAGCCAAGTACGCTCCAGCTGCATTGACTATAAGGGTTTTTTTTCCTTTCAGTTTTCCATTCTAGTTTACCCTTTGGTATCAAATTGATGATGGTCAATATTAGTTAAACCAAAATCTGTCTTATTTCCCCCTATTTGCCCTTTTGGCAAATTTCGGTACTTGAAAGTCATTTATGTAGAATAATAGCACAAAACCATGGCTCTGGAACTGAGCTGCCCAAGTTCAATTCTGTCACTTTGCATCACAATAAGACTATAGACAGTGCCCAGTCTCCCCCTGCTTCAGTTTCCCTATTGTCAACTGACTAGGGAAATACTATCCCTATAGTATGGGGAAAATAATACTGTGTCCCTTCTAGGGTCATTTAAATAATTAACTAGGGTAATAGTTATAAAGTGCTTTGGGAACTTGCTGGCACAGAATAAGCCCTTCACACTTGTAGCTGTTGTAAGTATTGGGATGTAAGATCCAAGGGGGCAGGAATTTTTGTCTGTATTATTTACTGTTGTATTTTCAGTAACTAAATAGTGCCTAGCACATAAGAGATGTTCCATACATGATCACTGGATAAGTATATAATTTCATTTGCCTATTTTATTTGCATAATAACCAGGGAGACCTTGCTAGAATTCCATTATTCCAGAAAAATAGAAGTAGAAATTTAACTAAAGAGAAAACATTAAGTGGTGACCAAATAATTAGACTCAGATTTAAGGAATCTTACCACTGAGGTTGCTCTAATGACCCAACAGAGTAAACATATAGCTCAAAGAATTTCAAGAAGAGTTGCAGTAATATCTGTGGTTGCAGCAAATACTAAGTATTTACTATAAACCAGGCAATTGACACGCATAATCTTGTCGAATGCTAGCATAGCCTAATGGGTCAAGTAGATTTTTATCCTGACTTTACAGATGAGGACCTTGAAGCTCAGAAAAGCTAAATAACTTGTCCAAAGCCACACAGCTAACAAGTTGTAGAGACAGGCATACAGCCCAAAAATCACTTCACTCTGTGCTAATGTATTCATTTAACAAACAATGGGTTGAGAGTCTAAAATAGGTCAGGCTCTATTTTGAGAACCCTGCAAATGAAAATGTGTCGGAGGAATGTTCCACAAGAAAGCAAAAGGCAGTTACATCAGGAATATTAGAGGGAAAAGTGAGCATTTTAGTAACTAACGTAAAGGGATGTCTATACTAAGAGAATAATGGATATCAGGATATTTCCACAAAAGCTGGACTATAAGGCCGGTGATTAGAGAGAAAGGGGGAAAGCAGTCGGTAGTGGGTCGGGCAAATAAACACAAAGATGGTCCTAAGTGAGCCCCAGGGCTTGCCTTTGGCTTTTCTTTTCTCCGTGACTCCGAGTATGTGAACGACACTAATCCACAAGTTCGCTAGACTGCCTTCTCTCCCTAACTCCGAACCCCGCATACGCAGTGACCCCTTCCTACAGCGCACTGTTGGAATCTGTTTAACTGTTCCCATCTCTCACTAAATACCGCCTCTTCATGGGCAAGGACCAGGTCTTTACTGATTTTAGTATCACCTTCCCAGCCGCCTCAGTCATAGCACAGTCCCGTTCACACAGTAAACATACAAAACACAACTGCATGAAGCAAAACTTGCTCATTGCAAGTTCAGTGAACTCTAGAAAGTGGGAGTGATCCACCCAAGAAGGCGCTAACATTGACCTTCAATTGGGAAAGGGGTGACTACAGGCTGGCAAGCTCACCTCCATCTAGTTACTGTGTAGGCCCCTGGATCATAGCGGCCACTTGCTACACAAAACTACATTCCGGTCTGCCCCCAGAATCTGTAATTTGTATAAATGTGGATGGTTCATTTCTCCCATCACTGTAAGCTTTCCTGAGAGGGTACTGCTTGTGCAGCCTGCGGGGGCTTGACTAGAAGACTAAGCACCCCAATGCACTATTGGAAGTTTGATAAACACCCAGAATTTGCAGGATTCAAATATCAGGTTATAATCCAGACTCAAGATGGAGAAAATGGTCTCTCCTGTCTTTGGATCCAAAATGAGGCATTGTCTCTTTTCCTCTGGAAAAAATTCCCTCTGGGATTTTTTCACTCTTTATATATTGTTAATATTTATTGAGTGCATACTGTTTTGCCAGGTGCTATTCGAAGCAATTTGTCAGCTTATTTCTCACAATATCTTATGAGATGGGTAATTTTAATTTACCCACGTTACATACAAGGATGTGGAGACTCACCTATTAGATGGTAGAGAAGGGATCTGAACTCAAGTCAGCACCACTGCAAAGCCAGAACTTTTAACCACTGTGCCATATTAATTGAGCATTTACTATATGCTTGGCACTGAGGATAGTGTGGTAGGTGAAACAGCAAAGAGCCTGTCTCCATGGGGTTTATTCTCTATGGGGAGATGGACATGCATCAAGTGACCACAGATATATGTAACCACAAGCTGACAAGTGCTGTGGAAGGGCCAGTGGGAGCTCTGGTAGCACATGCCTGGTCTGGCCTGCAGTCAAGAAGAGCTTTCCTGCTGAGAGTTAAGTAGGCATCAGGAATCAGCTAAATGAGGAAAGAGGGGAGGAATGGACCGGAAAGAAAAAGGGACCAGACCCGGGGGACAGCACGTGCAGGGCTCTGAGGGGGTAGGAAGCCAGTGGGGCTGGAGCACAGATTGCTGAGTGGGCAGAGGAGTGGCCAGGCTGGGCCTGGAGGGAAAGGCAGGGGCTACCTCAGTCAGGGCCTGTGGGCCATGGAAGAGGCTAGTCCTGATCCAAGGACTAGGAACAAGATGTGGAAAGACTAGCCTTTGCTGTCCTTTTTGAACAATAACGTAGGCAAAATACCATAAACAAGGGTGTGTGATGAGCCTGGTGCTGAGCTATCCTGCTCAGAAATGAGATTTATGCACACACCCTGGGGGCGGGGGGGGGGGGGGCTCCTGGTGGTGAGTCCCGAGAGAAAGCAGGAGGCAAGGCTCCAGTGTCATCATTTGCTGTCCTGCAACACCCGCAAGGACAGACGCAAGCCTGCTTGCTGGCCAGGACCACGCAGGGAAGTCATGATCTCGTAAGTCATTCCTAACACACGTTGGGCTAACGCTCAGCAAAACAAGACGCTCCTTCTCACGGGGTTGAAGAGTGGAAAGGCCGTGGAGGTTGAAGGGGACAGCAAACCCCTCCTGCCGCAGGGTCCCCGCTTCTTGGTAGAGTAGTGTGATGGCCTCAGCTTGCCTCCTGCCTGTTTCTCTGACAGCAGTGAGCCCGAGGCCCAGTCATAACCCTTGAGGGACTGACTCTCCATTTGTTTCAAAGGAAGCATGCCTGCAGTACACATTTTCAAAAATTTATTTTTCAATTGCAGTTGACCTATTCTATTAGTTTCGTTGGTAGTGTACATCTTTTGAAGTACACACCCTGTTCACGCTCATTCCTTTCACTGGTCCCCTATCTAAAGGGGGCTCCTAGAGCCATGTCTCTCCCCATGACTCTAGCCCTTGAACAAAGACACAGTTGATTAGATGAAGGGGTGACACTTCTCCCCCAGGCCTGAAACTTCCATCCAGGTGGGGGGAGCCCTGCCTCAGTTACAATTCCTGCTTCCTTCGCTCCTTTCTCCCAGGGAGCAGGAGCCAGTCACTGGATCGATGAGTTTAGGAGGAAGCCCAACCCCACCCATTTTGCTTGGCTCGGCCGCTCCCTCCTGCTGCTTCTGGGTGCTTTCTGCTCATTGGGAGTATTTCTTTTGGCTGCTCCTTGTCGCTTGGATAAAGGCGCCTGCCCCATTCCGAAGCCCATTGCATACATTTCAGCCACTTTTATTGATGATAAAGTTGATAGGTTCCTTCTCCTGCGCCCCTATGCTTATCTCAAGTGTTTTAAAATCTGGGTTGGAAAGAGGGTGTTTGGGGGTTGTTGGGGCCCTCTCAGATCCCAACTGGCCCATGACGCAACTCAGGCCAGTCAGACCCCCTTCTCTGGGGACGTGGAATTGGGACAGACAGCTCGATCAGGCCTGTCTGGGGTGCTGAGCTCACACACGGTGAGTGCACTCTGCCTGCCTTGCCCGGGGCTCAGAGGAAGCGGATTTGATCAGAAGGAGCCAGGAGCCCTGTGAGCATGTCCCCCAGAGGAGCAGAGGTGGCGCTCTGGGGTCTCACTCGCAGCTCCAGTCCTTCCTGACTGCCAGGCCGCGCAGGCCCGCTCAGGGGATCCACAAAACCCCGCTGTGTCCTCAAAATAAATCCATCATCAGGGAGTTCAAGCAAGTAGAGTTGGTTTCTGTTACTTGGCCTCCTAATACCACTGGCAAAGGTGTTTGTGTGTGTGTGTTTTTCAAGATACTCCCAAGGAAAGCAATTAAAATCTTCTTTCATTTTTTAAAATGTCTGGAAGGATCCGTTTCCATGGAGTGAATATTTGTGTGTGTGCATATAATTCACTCCAATTTAGTGCATTATAGCTGCAAACAAGAGGCTGAGAATTGCCTCAGGAGGGGCCTCGCAGTTCTGGAATGTGCTACCTGCCCGGTCCCAACAATTATCATTTGAACGTAAAATACAGGAGAACACTGGAATTCATCGGGAGTGCGCTCGCACCTCTCTGTCGCCCTGTGGAGCCAGAAATGAAGATACAGGTCTGATTCTCAACAACAGCATTAACCACAACAAGAATAACACTAATGATCACTTGTTGTGTGGTTTACAAAATGCTTTTGCCTCCATTTGCTTGTTTCTTTCCTCCCGTTCCCAGGGACAGGCTATGTGAGCCAGTCCCTTAGCTCCAGCCCGGAGGAGAAAATGCAGAGTCAGAGAGATGAGTGACCTGCCCAGGTCTCTACGGCTGGGAAGTGGTGCTGTTGGGGCCGAATTCAAACCTAACCTGAAATCTTGTGTTTTCTCCAAAACCCCATGTTGCTAGGAAAGGGGCTCTGTCTATCTAGAAGAAAATATCACAGAAATGCATCAAGCAAGGTAACTCAGCTTTCCGTAGAACAAGGAGAATCGCTCCCCCTGGAGCACAGAGAGCACCCACCCTTTCAGAGACTGAGGGTCCCCACAAAGTCTCCTGGGTGCAGTGGTTCTCACGGCTACCATGGGCTTAGGGGAGTTTTTGGCATGTCAGGAGCGACACATTTATCTGGATGAATGAGTGAATGAATGAATGAATGAATGAATGAATGAATGAATGAATGAATGAAAGACATGGAAAGAAAGGGGGGGGGAGCATATTAGTCTGTAATCTAGGAATCTTAACTTTAGAGGAACTTGGATGGGCTTCAGAGAATTCATGAAACCCCTGTGATTTGAATTAAATTTCATGTATTACGTGCATTTTTTCTGGAAATAGGGTCTGGGTTTCATCAGAGTCTCAAACTGATGGCTGAGCCAAAAAGTTAAGTATCACTGGTATTAATTATAAAGGGGGAAGCAATGTTATAGGAGAAATTCTCCCTTTTGTGACCAAAGAGGCATATTGCTAGTGTGTTTTTGGATTGAGGAATCAAGCCGAGCCATAGGCTGGGTTCGGAGAGGCTATTGGGTTACTTTTGTGGTAAACCAAGAGGGAAATCAATGAGAGAGCTACTTAGGATTGTGCTGCACAGAGAATGCCTACAAGTTAGACCATTTCCACCTTGGCTGCAGAATCCTGAAACAAATTTTGAAATTAAATAATTGGATTTGGGGGTGGAGGGGGCTTTGTTGTTGTTGTTTTAAAATTTATTTTATTGTTGAAAGTATTACAGATATCCCTCATTTTCTCCCCTTTACCCCCCATCTCCCACCCCTCCCCAGTTCTTAATAATTGGATTTTGGTTCCTCAAGTCTTGATCTTTATTTTATTTTGCTAAAATAAGCTTATAGCCGTCTATTTGGACCTAACGAGCTACGGGACTGCCTTTCATAATTGTTACATAATGTAAAGATTCCTGATAGCGAAGGCTCCCCAGGCTGGGTTTCTATATGATGAATTACATCTTGTTGTTATGGTAACGAATGCTCTAAAGATAGCATGAAGGCAAAAAGAATCCCACTTACAAGGCAACACAAAACTGTTATGACAACAGCAGTTTTAAAAATAAGTAGATTATGCTTTTCTTTTCTTTTTTTTCCTTTATAACGAGTGTTATAAAGTCTTAGGCATCAAACTTTCATCCTAACTCATAAATAAAAAAACCAAACAGAAACAGAGTCAACACTCTTTGAAAAGTTCTCTCCTTAAGGGAAGAATAGTTAGGTCAGATGTGCTGAGCATATATCATAGAATATATACTAACATTAAAGGGCATGGTTTGCATGCCCAGGGAGGAGTCTGCACGGTTCACACAAAAATACTAACATGATTATGTCCAGGTGGTGGTATTACTGGTCACACAGTCACACGTAGCTCATCTTTTAAAAAAATACATTGAAATATTCACATATCATTCAATTTACTTATTTAAAGTGTCCAGCACAGTGGTTTTAGTATGTTTACAGAGTTGTGCTACGGTCACCATAGTCTAACCACCCCAAATGAAATCCCATATCCATTACTGGTCACTCCTCTTTCTTGACTCCCTGCACCCGACCTAGCCCCTGGCCACTACTAATTTACTTTTCACCTCTGTGAATTTGCCTACTCCGAACATTTCATATAAATAGGTTAACATAATATGTGGCCTCTTGTATTTGTTTCTTTGGGGTGTTTAAGGGGAAACGGGTGCCCCGCTGCTCTCGGCTCCCTACGCTGTATGTGCTGATGTAGATTGTGTTTGCCTAGGGAATGAGGCGTCTTTTTCCAATTTTCCCAAAAGGACAGAATTGACTAGGAGAAGCCTTGCTTTCAGTCGAACTCGGTACTTCCTTGAAATGAAAGTTTCCTAATGCGACACATCATTCATCACATTTTCTTGTAGTTTGCTGTGTAATTTGTATGGAGCTCCGTGGGGGACAGGACCGATGGTAGGAATCAACCCATCCTGTGTGGTTGGCACGTGAGTCTATGGTGATAAATGCTTAATGACCAAGGGGGGTGGGCCTGGTTATAGTACCCAGTTACTGCCATCGCAGGCTATGCCCACAAGATGTCAAACACCTGGATACTCAAGAATATCTGGAGGGCCGACTGAATATTGTTATCTTAATCTGGATGTTTTGGCATCGAGTGATGTGACCCCAAGCTTAGCCTGCAAAAATCAGGGCCCCTGAGTCTTTCACTTGCAGATGTGGTTCGATGCTGAAGCGTCTCACAGATGAGTGATTGCTGTTTAACACGCGTCACCCCAACCCTCAGGGAATTCCCTCCCGGGGGCGCATGGGGCAGCCAGCGGTCCCGAGGGAAACCTTTCCTCGTTCCAGATGTTAAGTATATGAATATACAAAATGTGTCCTAGTGTGTTCTTGAAGGCATAGACCCTGAAGAGAATGCAGAAAAGGGAATGGGTAGCTGAAATCAAAGCCCCTCTACGGGATCAGAGGCACCTACAGATGTTTTGGCGTTAGACTGACTGCTGACTTTTTCTCTTTCCTATCCTTTGAGCGTTTTCTCTCCAGACCCCTGTTTTCAGATCGGCTGCATAACTGGAAAGTACCAAGAGGGTTAATTAAAGAACTTAAAAGAGTATGGAAAGCAGTCTCATCGTTCTTAATTGGCCTATTGCACTTTCCCCCACCTAAGGGCGTTTTGATTTAAAATTCTAGCTTAGGCACATTTGAAGATACAAACTCATTTTTACCCTATTTGAAAGCACATGTGTGTACAGTTTTTAATTTATTAGATTATCATATTACCTTCCCTCTTTGTGTTTCAAATTCTGTTTTGAGGACTTAAATGCAAGCTTTCAACATTTTAGAGTTGAAAACAGGAATAGAGGATCTTGTCAATACGAGGGCATTTTTTGTTGCACGTGGTGCCCCACAACTCAAGGGTTCTGCTGTGTCACCATCCTGAACCCGACCCTCTCTCTCCCTGAGCTGGGACGACCATCTGCTCCTGCCCCAGGACTTCAGAGCCCCTGTCCCACCACAGGTCCCTCGGCAGGCTCAGGGCCTGAGACTTGGCCCAAACTACACCAGGGGCTCCCCTGGGTCTCCAGGTGGCAGGTGGCACATGGTGGGACTTCTCAGCCTTTGTAACCATGTGAACCAACTCCTATAATCTCCTCTTAAATATATCTATCCCTATATCCTATTGGTTCTGTTTCTCTGGAGAACACTAATAAATGGCCATAACAAAGTCCGGCAAATTAGTGAACTTAAACAGCACTCATTTATTATTTCACAGTTTTGTAGGTAAAAAATAGAAACATCCAGGGAGCTTAACTGGTTTCTCTGCTTTGAGTCTCAAAAGGCCAGAGTCAGGGTGTCCCCAGGGCCGGGTCCAGCCTGGAGCCGGGAGGGGAGAACGTGTTTCCAGGCGCCCCCGTGTTGTTGAGAATTAGTTTCTCACAGCTGCAGGACCAGGTCCTGTTTCCTTGATGGGGCCTCGCTTAGCCCTGGAGTCCCCTCTCCAGGACCCGCATGGAAGCTGTCAGAGCTCGGAACCAGCCATGGGGCGGCACCCCCCTCAGGCCGCTGCCCCCATATCTCTGTGCCCCCTCTGGCCCTCGGGGCCCCTGTAACTATGGTATTACCACCTGGTGGTGCCGGACAATCTCCCCCTTGTCAGGCCAATTGCTTAGCAGCCTTAATTCCATCACAAAGTCCCTTTTGTTGTGTCAGGAGCAAAAGCCACGGAGACCGCCTGGTCAATGCGGCTCAGTGGTTGACCGTCGACCTATGAACCTGGAGGTCATAGTTCGATTCCCGGTCAGGGCACATGCCCGGGTTGCAGGTTCGATCCCCAGGAGGAGGCGTGCAGGAGGCAGCCGATCAATGACTCTCATCATCTGTGTTTCAATCTCTCCCTCTCCTTTCCTCTCTCTGAAATCAATATAAAAAATATATATTTTTAAAAGAAGCTATGGAGACTCAAACCCTGCCATCCTGCCTCGCAGGCTTGGTCTTCTGTGTTCCCTTCCAGAATGTCTGTGTCAGTTCATGCCGCCTCCAGCGCTGAACAGGAATTTCCATTTCCTCCCTCCCCTCAAGCCTTATTATTGGAGCGATGAAAATGAAAATAAGAAACTTCACATTTGCTAGGTGAAAAGGCATCTCAGTGTTGCTTGAATTCTGTTTCTAAGGTTATTAATGAAGTGGGATTTTAAAGGACATTTTTTGGAAATGGTCAGTGACCCATGGGGACAGCGGGCTGTGCGGTGGGAGGGTAATGGGATTATTTCTCTGCCCGCAGCCTGGTGTGCGGGGGGGGGGCAGCTCTGATTGCAGCGGGGAGCCCAAAGCAGATGGGTAGCAGCTGAGTCCATGAGGAAGGGACGGGAGCCTATGGTAAGTTCACCAGGACTGCTTTCGCCAGTTGCTGTCTTTTTGTTTTAGCATCTCGTGCCAAATGTGCCACAACATACTTCACAGATTATTTATTTCTCACTAAAAACAAAAAAATTGATGCCAGATTCAGGTTGCTTTCAAAACAAAGGATGTAAGAACCAAAAAATTTAAACTGTAGGATGACTGCTGAAGCATAAAAGAGAAACACGGAGAAGCCAGAGAACAGCGCGCTTGTTGATGGCCTGTCATAAACTTGGGAAGATAAATACATGCATTGAAGCAAAGTCCTGTATTTTACACACACAGTTAATTTCATGGGAAAAAAAAAATGTGATAGCATCTTGATACCCAATTTAGAGAGACTAGGAAACTGCAGATGGACTTGGATCTTATCCACACATGTGTTAGGGAAGCATTTGGCTCAGAGGACCTGGATTAGGTAACACGCAGGCTACGAATTCAAAGCCTTTCCCTTGGCTTTGTTTGTGTGGACAAAGTGAATGGAAAACCTGGCCAAGGCTGTTATGTTCAACTCTGCTGATGAATTGTCTACAATATCAGACCGAGGTTCCTAGCACTGCAGTTACATATGTCTACTTTTAGCCATCTACAGTTTGAATTATTGTAACTAATTTGTGCACATGCAGTATTCATGACTTTATTTAGAGAAAGAGGCAACAGAGAGGTATGTACAACAGTGATTAATCTTGGGGGGCAAGCAGTGACTGGAAGGGGCTTCTAGAACGCAAATAATGTTCTAGTTCTGGAGTTAGGTACTAGTTATGCCTAAATTATTGGTCTGTGAGCCTATGGACTTTGTGCTTACGATATATGCACTTTACTGAACATATTTATAATTAAGCAATATATTTCAAAAGGAGGGTGTGCGTCAGTGGTGGGAGATGAAGGTTGAGAACATTTTTCAGGTGTTGCAAAATCTCTAAAAGGACAGGTTGTTGTAGCAAGTAGTTCTGTTAATTTCGGAGGTTACAAGGGAGTTTAAACCCACAGGTGTGTTTGGTCCAACGGTTTAAACAAAAATTTAAGTATAGCCCAGCCGGTGTGGGTCTGTGGTTGACCATCGACCCATGAACCAGGGGGTCACCCGTTCGATTCCCGGTCAGGGCACATGCCCGGGTTGCAGGCTTGATCCCCAGTTTGGGGAGTGCAGGAGGCAGCCGGTCAATGTTTCTTTCTCATAGATGTTTCTATCTCTCCCTTTCCCTTCCCCTCTCTCTAAAATCAATAAAAACATATTTTTAAAAAGTTAATTATGAACCATTAAAAGTGGAGAGAGCCCTAGCTGGGTGCTCAGTTGGTTGGGGTGTCATTCCCATAAACCAAAAAGGTTGCAGGTTTGATTCCTGGTCAGGGCAAATACCTACGTTTGTGGGATTGATCACTGGTTGGGGCAGGTATGGGACTCAGCTGATTGATGTTTCTCCCTCTCTCTCTCTCTTTCTCTCTCTTTCTCCTTTAACATACCCTCGAGTTAGGATTAAAAAAAAAAAAAAAGTGGAGAGAATTTACATCAAAATCCAGATTGGTGCTGGGTTTACACTGCTACATGGCAACAATGTGGTGGAACAAAGTAGAAGCTGCCTCCTGTTCGCAAGGCCTGAGTTTTCCATTTTGCCACAGTCTCCAGCATTCCCTGCGGTCTCTCTGACAAAACTTTTGACCTCTGTCACTTGTCAGTCGATCTAATTGAATGTGAAATTACTGATATTCTGATGGAAAATCACAATGTGTCACGTAGACCCGAATCCTGGGTAGCTTTTTGATGTGGAGTGAGGTTTGGTTTACAAAGAACACAGTGAGGTATGGGCTTGGTCATTACATGGTTAACCACATCAAGGAAGATCGCCTGAATGGAAAATCTGAGTCTCTAGATCTGTCTGATTTGTGCTTTGCAGATACAGAAAAGGCCTTCACCACAGTTTACCATCCATATGTTCTGAAGACCACTAGGTGCTGCTTTTGAACTGAAGTCAGAGGAACGAATTCCAAATGAGCCCAGCGCATATGTTTGGAACAACCATAAAAACAGATTTCCAGGTTGCAGCTGTAGTCCTTTTATTAATCACATCTCCAGTCCCTGGGATGTAAGCCTCACTTAAAAATGAAGTGAGGCAAGATTTGGAATTGCTGTGCTTTGCGCTGGAGCAGTCCTGAGCTGCCTGCCGACACAGCCCCCTGGAGAACAGGCAAACTGAACTGGGATGGCCGTGGAAAGACAGCCTGGTGGGGTCAGCCGCAGCCCCCTGCCTCAGCCATCAGAATCTGGGAATCGGGACATGCAACCTGAGATATGTACATGTTGGATCCTGGCTGGTGGCGACACCAGAAGGGCAATTATGACTCTAGGGTGTGTGGCTGATGACACGCAAGTTGGATATAACAATATAATAGTTATATCAATGTTATTGCAACAACAGTTTCCCAAACAATATCTGGAGCTAATGTGTGAACAGGTCCCAGTTACTGTCTCATTTAAAAAGAGAATGAGGCCCTAGCTGGTTTTGCTCAGTGGTTAGAGCAACAGTTCACGGACTGAAGGGTCCTGGGTTCGATTCTGGCCAAAGGCATGCACCTCGGTTGCAGGCTCGATTCCTAACCCTGGTGGGGGCGCATGTGGGAAGCAACCAATCAATGTGTTTCCTCTCACATCGATGTTGCGCTCTCTCTCTCTCTCTCCCCCCTCCTTACACTCTCTCTGAAAAGCAATGGAAAAAGTATTCTCGGGTGGGGATTAAAAATATATATAAAAATAAAATAAAAAGAGGATGGGTGTTAGAGTTGGGCAGGTGCCTGCAGATGTGACTGGAAAAGTTGACAAGTCCTAAGCGTCCCAAGTTTGTCCTGGTTCGCTGGCTATTTTGGAGCTGATGACATTTTCAAAAGGCCATCCATTCAAAAGGCAGTGGTGTTTCTTTCCCATCTTGGTTTTAAAATACTGTGGATTTTGTACATATTTTAGACTTATTTGGGCCTTCTGTAAATGGCTGCAGGGTTCGAAAAATGGGAGTAGCCTGCAATACGCCTGACAGAATGCCATCTTCTTATTTGCGCCAACTGTCTGAGAGTCCTCACTGCGGGGGACAGAGAAGAGACCTCGTCTACTACAACTCTTATAACTGGAGAGGTTGCACAGAGGATCAAGTCACTTACCTGTGGTCACAGGACCAGTTAGCAGCAAGAAAGAGACTAGAACCCTGAGCCTTTAGTTAAATCAGGCCCCCTTCTACCAAGTAAAGTGAGAATTAAAACAACAATCTAAATTGTTTGGTCCAAGGACCATTTGGAGTGTGTCAACAGGATGATGAATATTTCTACAAAAAGGGAAGATTTCTATCAAAAAATAAACGTTAACAAAGGAGAAAAATATATGTAAATGTCGTTTCCAAATATTTACATCTTTAATGTCAAGTATATCGCAGCAATTGCTTTTTTCTCTCTTTTTACTTTCATGTCTAGGCTAAGTGCCCATTCTTTGCATTAACCGAGCACCAAAAGCATCCTATTTCCATTCCCTATAACAGTACTTCTTACCCTGTGTGAAAATGGTCTGTTTACTTGTCTCTCTCCCCACTACATGGTAAGCACTTGAGGGCCTGCAGCACAGTGGAATGCAGATCAGGGTCACAGCTGGTCACAAAAACCAGCTGTCAGATCTTTAGAAATTTTGCAAGTCATTTCACAACAGCTTGACAGCCTGAAATCAGCCATGGGGGAAAAATTTACACCACAGAAATTGGCCAATGGTCCAAATCAGGGCTCCTACCACCTCTGCAGAACCAGTTTTCAACATTTACCAGCATTTCTCTGGTCAGAGATCTTTTTTTTTAGCTTGGCATTATATCTTTAACTGTGTTTTGTACATAATAGGTGCTCAGTAAATGGGTGTTTGTTTGTTTTTAGAGGAATTGATGCTTGAATGAAAGGTTGAATGAATGAAAAGTGTCTCTCAGTTTCTTTCCAGTCCTGGTTGCCTATACCTCACTGAAAGCTAGAAGGAGCATTATAGGGGACTCTCCACACCTGATCTTAGCCAGAAGGCCCAGAAGCAATACCTGGGACTCTAACGATTATAGTTCCTGGGAGAAACTAGAAGTCTTTGGCCCTGAGACAAGTAGACCTGGATTGAATCCCTGGTCTGTTTTTAGCAGCTATGAATTATAGGCAAGTTACCCTTCTTCTCTGAGCCTCTGGGGTTTTCTCTTCCATAAAAAAGGTAAAATAATACAACTTGTGGGGTTGTAATGAGGGGTAAGGATAGTGTTGGATAAGGCGCCAGTGCACGGACGCACAGCCCCTGTGCTAAGTCACCTCCTTGGACTCATATCTCAAACACCATGAATATTTGCCCTTAGGCCCAAGACAATTCCCATCACAATTCAGCTTTAATATATTCAGAGCACTTATGGTTATCCAAAATTAGCTGTTGGCTTATTTATTGCTTGTCTTTTGTTAACAAAGTAAGTTTCAGAGATCAGGGTCCTTACCTGTCTCGTTTGCTGCTCAGGCTCCGGTGCCTTGAACGGTCCCTGACACACATAGTAACCCTTCATAAATATTCCCTAAATGAGCAAGCGAATTGCCCAATGAATGACTAAGCGATAGTCTCACTCATTAGGCGATCATCTACAGCAGGGGTCGGACACTACAGCCACAGGCCAAATCCAGCCTGCCACCTGCTTGTTTGTGTGGGGGTTTTTTTGGTGGGGAGGTGGTCTCAGGATGAAGTTCGTAATGCAGATGCAGTGTGGCCCACACTCAGTCCCTTCTGCACATACTAAGTTTTGAGAAAGTCACTGCTTCACTGGGAAAAGGGCACATACCAAAAACCAATACTCAACTACATGAAACTTTTTTTTTTTTAAATCCTTGCTGGACGATATATTTTTTATTGATTTTTTTTTTTTTTGAGAGAGAGGAAGGGGAGAGAAACATCAGTCGGTTGCTGCACCCCTACTGGGGATGGAACCCAAAACCTAGGTATGTGCCTTGGCCGGGAACAGAACCCACAACCTTTTGATGTATGGGACGACTCTACAACCAACTGAGCCACCTGGCCAGGGCTAAGCAATTACTTTTTTATGCACAGGCATGTGCAAATTCACCACTGCCTAATTAAATGAAGGCAGTGCCTGCCGCCTGTGTTTGAAAATAAAGTTTGATTGCAACATAGCCATGCTCATTCGTTGATGAATTGCGATGGGGGCTTTTACACTAAGACAGCAAAGCTGAGTAATTGCAACAGAGACCATATTGCCTGTTAAAGCCAAAAAAATTTACAATCTGGTCCTTGAGAGCTAAGGAAAAAGCAGAACTTTGTCGGCCTCTCATCTATAAGATCATCCCCGAAAGGTAACAATTTAAAGCACAGAAAATTGAGGAATTTTGTCAGCATCCCTCAATAAATTGGCGGTGACAGGGGAGAGGAAATGGGTCTCAGGGCATCGCAGCACAGCCTCCTGAGACCTAAGATGAGGTAGGCATCAGCCACCCGCCTCCTCCAAGCGAAACATCTCCTCTGGCCCCCAAACAGATGACTCTCTGTGCTGTTCCAACGTATCTCGATGCGGATCTCTTTTCTCTGCGTCTGGAGGATGATTATATTTTTCCATAGGTTTGCGTTTCTTTTTTATACTGGCACCAAAGGAAAATATGAGGAGCTTCCAAAAGAGAAGGTAGAGTCTGAGATGGCAACGGCATGGCGAAAACATGCCCGGCGGAGCTCCAAACGCTCATCACCACAGCAGTGTCTCGTTATTGCACTAAACTCTGAGAAACCTGATATTATGCAAATAAACTCCAGCTGCATTTTATGACAGCACATACAACTTTAATACAAGAATTTAAAATCCTTTTTAGATGGAAAAACATCCTTCTCATACAGTATTTAGAATTAAACAAAGATACAGTCTAATAGAGTCGAATAGCTTAATTCAGTACAAATGCTGGAGTACACTGACATGGCCCTTTAAGTAAAAAAATCATAATAATCGTAACAGAATTCCGTCCCTTGTGTGTGTGACAGGGCAGCATTTTCCTGTCCCCTGCCGTTTGTTGGCCATAAGAGGGCTGTCTAGCTCGTTGTGGTGCTGGGGTGCTGGTGGCAGTGAGGATTCCACCTTCCAAGGCAGCACTGTGACTTGCAAGTTAGGGAATGAGCTAGCGAGGCCAAGAGAGGTGGCAGTGTGTTCAGGGCAGTGGGGAGACCCTTTGCCAAGGGGAGGTGCTGGAAGGGACCAAGGCAGAGAGGGCTGGTGTCTGTGGAGCACTTACTCTGTGCCAGGTGCTGCCGTAAGTGCTGAGCACATATTAACTCATTTAATCCACACAACAAACTTATGAGATAGGTGCTGCCGTTATCCTTATAGGTATGAAAGTGGAGACAAAAAATAGTGGGCGGGCGGGGAACTTCCCCCCATGTCACATAGCTGGCAAGTGGCAGGGCTTGAATTTAAGCCCAGGGATCTGGCTCAAGAAGTCACAGTCTTCACCCCTGGGGCGTACTGAGGTTCCATCGCCCGGGCCCTTGAGAGCTTCCTTGTATGTGATTCTCACGAGAGCATATTTTAAAAACCATTAGAATGAATCAGTAAGTTTGGCGATATTACTGGATACAAGCGCAATGTATAGAATGCGTTGTGTCTCTACATAGCAGGGAAAAAGCCAATCAAAGATAAAAGTTTAAAAAAATACTGTCCTATCATCAAGTTCACTAAACTGTCTTCTAAAGTCTGGGGGAGGGACAGAGGGCTAAGAAAAATCCTCTTGAGGTACATTGAGCCTTTGCTGAGACCGTCCCAGCTATTCTCCAAAACCAGGAGCAGGGCAGAGGAAGAGGGAGATTTTGAGCTGGGCAGAAAGCTGACTAAAGAGTAAAGAGCACTCCCCAGTGACCCCCAAACTGGCAAGCAGTCTGTAAAGCAAACAGTCTTGTAAGCAAAGCAAGGCCTCCCGTGGTTCAGAAACACGGGGCTCAGCTGTGAGGCGTAAAGAACATGGGGCATCTGCTAAGGACCAGACGCTAAGCTTTGTGGAATGGAAAGTCCTAATCTCTCCCCTAGAGCCTCTGAATCGGGGGTGACCTGAATCATTCACGTGCAACAGAGGGCCTCAGCCAGGTAGCTCAGTTGGTTAGCATTTCGTCCCAACGCACCAAGGTTGTGGGTTTGATCCCGGCTGGGGCACATACAAGAATCAACCAGTGAATGCATCAATAAGTAGAACAACAAATCGATGTTTCTCTCTTTCTCTCCCTTCCTCTAGCTAGACCCAGTCTAACCACAGGTTGGATACCCCAATGCTTGTTACTGGCAGCTTCTCAGAAGCGACCTGGCCCCTCTAGGAATTAACATTTACTTCTGTTTCTATCTTTTAACATACAAAAACTTGAGACACATCATAATGGAAAAATAAAATGCAACCCATAGCCCGGCCAGGCGTGGCTTGGCGGTTGAGCATCGACCTAGGATCCAGGAGGCCCTGGTTCAATTCCCAGTTGGGGCACAGGCCCGGGTTGTGGGCTCGATCCCCAGTCCGGGGCATGCAGGAGGCAGCCGATCAATGACTCTCTCATCATTGATGTTTCTCTCTCTCTCTCTCCCTTCCTCTCTCTGAAATCAATAAAGATATATTTTAAAAATAAAATAAATAAAAGGCAATCCATGGTCAAAAGGGAAAAAAGACAATAGAGTCAGACCCAGAAATAGAGACTATGTTTGTTAAAATGATGAAACTGGAACTTTGAAATAACTATGAGATATAGGTTATAGGATAAAGTGATGTTAAAAAGAAGACCAAGAGAGTTCTCTACACAGTATTCACAAACTAGGTGACCAAATATTACAAAGATGCAAATTCTCCCCAGATTGTTCCAGCAATTCAGTATAACAACAAATGAAAATACCAGCAGGTTCTTGTTCAAACTTGACAAGCTGATTTTGTAATTTGTCGAAACTCAAGGAACCAAGAACAGCTAAGATATTTTTAAAGAAGATAGGTGGGAGAACTTGCTTTACCAGAAATCAAGGCTGATTGCTGTTACATAATTATTATAATGTGGTATTGGTACCACAATAGAACAGTCCAGTAGAATAGAATGGAATCCCCCCCAAAAGACCCATACATATATGGACATGTAATTATAATAAAATTCTCATACACCAATGGAGAAGGTGTAATTTAATCCAACCTCTTAGTAAAAACAGTTTAGCATTAGTTAGTGAAGCTGAAGAGAGTAGCAATTTCCACTCCTAGGTTCATAGTTAGAGTTGACAGATTTAGCAAATAAAAATACAGAGTGCCAGTTGAATTTGGATTTCAAATAAAGAACAAATACATCTTTAGCATAGGTATGCTCCATACAATATTTGAAACCTCCTTATTGTAAAAAAGGTTAATTGTTTATCTGAAATTCAAATTTAACTAGACAGCCTGTATATTATGGGGCAATCCTAAATATACTCCTCAGAGATGTGTGTGCGGACACACCAGGAGGCATGGGCAGGGATGCTCGTAGCATTATTTGCAATCACCAACACCAGGAAACAGCCCAGGGTCCACTAATGGTAGAATGGAAGAGTAAATTGTGGTATATCCATACAATGGAATATTATGCAACCGTAAAAAGAGATGAACACTGCTAGCTAGACCTAACACCTGTGCATAAATCTCATTCACATAATGTCCAGCAAAAGAAACCAGACACCATAAATACCTATACTGTAAATTATTTATATGCAATGGGAAAAAAAAGAGAAACAGACAAACTAGACTGGTGTTTAGGAAAGTATGCTTGGGCGGTAAATTGTAAAGAGATTTTCGTGAAAGTTAAGACAGTGGTTGCCTTTAAGTTGAAGGAGATCATCTTTGAGAGGGGCCAGTGGGGGCTTCTGCTGTGTTGGCAGTAATTCTACTGGTTGAACTACATGGTGGTTGCTCAGGTGTTTGCTCTGTGTGCTTTATTTCACTTCTGACAGATTTTTTTTTAAAAAGAGTAAGAATATAATCTACCTAACGACCTGTTTTTGTAATAGTTACTTTGTAGTTCTGTCCCTTTTCTATCCTGAAATGAAATTCAGAGATAGTATAACTTATTTATACACTTAATACTGACAACAGCAAAAAATTAAAATGCCTTATCTAATACATAAAGAAGATGTAAATGTAATTTATTAGGTATAACTATGCATTTTAACATGTAAAACCCTCAGGCTTATCTTCACTTAAAGAAAAAAGTTGGATGCTTGTCCCGCTATATTGAATCACCATGAATATGGCAGGGAGGTTGTACTGGTGGCTCACACACCACGAGCAGTTGCCGAAGGCTGTGGTTTTTCCGAAATGGTGACTGGCTCTTGGTAATGTTCTGGAGAAAGTAAAAAAAAAATAAAAACTTCCCTCAATTTGCATAGCAGTTGCATTGCTAGAAAATGGCTTTATACCAAAACTACAAAAAACCCTTTACATTTATGTGAAAACTAGTATTCTATGCTAACATAATTATAAACAAGTTTCTCAGCTACCGGATTGTCCTTTGGAAAGACGAAAAATGATGTGAATCTTGGGACAATTTTTTCTTATAGAGCTGAATTGTCAAAATTGGCAGGTTGTCTAGCACCCCCAGGTGCCCCAAATGTGAGCCGTGTCCCCTAATCATTGTGTAACCAAAACAACCCCACAAATTTCCAAAACACCCTCTACAGGGCTGTACCACCTCTGTTCAGAACTACGAGCCCAAATCTTTGATACTGTGATAGTGTTAGGGCAACCGGAGTCGCTACAGATTTAGACACCTACATTTAGACACCTGAACAGCTTCGTTTTATTTCTTAAAAATTTCATTAAACAGCAGCAAAATACATACATATTTATTACGAAGGACATGACACCTGGAGCTTTACCTGATGGCCTTAGAATTAACTTAGAAAACTCAACTCTCACTATGCGTGTCAACTTTTTTAATGCCAAAAAGAGAGGGGAAAGGAGACACAGATGGTAATGAATGGCAGGCAAGGTCAAAAGCGTTTGTTTGGGGCACTCGGTGAAATGACACAGCCCACCCACTGCCATCTCCAACCAGCCAGGCCTGGCCAGATTTCCGCTTTTCTGACATTCTTGTCGGAGTTCCAGTTGGTCCTCGATTTTTCTGGAGGCGGCAGTTTTCGAGGCCAGCCAGCATCCGGTGGGCAGGAAGGCTGCCTCCGTACAGGAGCCCTGAAGATCTATAACGGGGAAGGGACAGGTAAAGCAAGGCAGGGTATGGGTCTGGCCACCAGCCTCCAGGTAGGACTTCGAACATTTCAAATAAGGAATGATATTAAGGTTTATCAGTGTTTAATGATCCGGAAAGTTTACTTATTTCTCAGACACTTTGAGTGGCAGTTGGCTGCCTGTAATTCTGATAAACAGTAGTTAGAAATATGCTTGGCCTTGAAGGAGAGTGGGCCCTGGGGGGTTGTTATTGTGTGGTGGGGGAGGGCTAAAGGAATGGAGATGGGAGAGGTAACTGAGTTATTTTCCAGCATGTAGCTTCTGGTTGATTTTTGAGATCCAAAGTGTCTCTGTTGGATTATAAGTACTTGGAAGAAATTTTGGCTTTTTCTTCCTTTGAGGGAACGAAGGTCAGGTCTGAGAGGCACTGTGACATATTTCTGAATAAAACAAAATGTTACCTTTACCAAATGCTTTCTGAAATTTCTCAGATTTTATACGGGTTGTAATTAATTGTACACCAGATTGTCAGCTCCCACAGTGCATCTTTGTAGCCCCCTTGCTTGCTGGATACAATTTGTTGGATAGATAAACTAATGGAAAAATTTACCTTCAGGCATTGCAAAGACTGAGAGTGCATTAATTCGGCCATTAAAGGACCAAGTACACTTTCTGAAATTGCTACCGAAGAGACAATTAAAAACACAAACTTACATTTTATCTTTTATTATTCATTTTATGGCCAGTAACTTAAAGAATAATATAATTTTTGTATTCTATGAAATTTTAATGAGCATCTGTTGTGTGCCAGGTGTTGTGCTAGGCCTTGAGAGTGCATGAGATGGAAAAGAGTGACGAAGTCCTGGTTTTCCCCACGGAGCCTATTGTAATGCAGTAGACATTTGGCGTAGGATGTGATAAATCTGTCTTACTTTTTCCTTCATAATATTGACTCAAAAAATGGGTGGCCAGTCCCCAAGTCATGATGGCTTCCTATTAATCTACATGTTGAGTCTTTTCAACCCTTATTAAGAACTCAGAGGAAGTAGGTCTACACCTATTTCCTGCACATGTCTTTTAATTGGGATCAACCCTAGTCCAGGTCTCCCTCAGGTGTCACTCGCACCTCAGTGTTACACCTGGCCGACTTGAAAAATGATACGTTTTTATGTTATCAGATGCTCATATCTCAATCTCTTTCTGCCCATCACTGCCCACCTTTCCTTGACAACCATAAACCCACCTACCTGGAAGGAAAGGATTTGAAACACAAATAATCCCCAAGGGAGATAACCTACTTTAGGACTAATGAACATTGATGTCCTTGTGAACAAATAAGAACCCAAACCTTGAAATGGCATTTTATTGCTATGCTGACATCTAGAATCATTGAGTCATGGGCCTTTAGAATTGGAGGGAGATTGAAGAGTAGTCCGTCTGAGGACCACTGCAGCCCAATCACCCAGGGGGCTTGTTAAAGACGTAGGTCTAGGCACCCAATCCCAAGAATCTAATTTTTAAGATCTCCCTGGGAGTTCTTTAGAGAACCTTCACTTTATACATAGAAGTCCTGAAGTGAGTTCTAAAGATACAGCAAGTTCGTGGTACAGGCTGAACTCGAACCAGAGGGTCTGACGGTCTGCCTGGGGCTCTCACCCTAGTGCAATGCCACGTGGCAGTGCAATCCCAAAGTAAAACTAGTCAAGCTCTTTCCCCTTCCCCAAACTCCCGTCCTCCATCTGCGTCTCCAGGTAGAATAACCAGTGACTGTAAAGGTTATGAGGATCTCTCTTTTTTTTCCCTAACCTATGCCAAATATTTTTTTCCCCTGATGAAGCACATATGAAATTTAAATTCTACCCAGGTTATGGGTTGGATCCCCCTGTCGGGGGGCAACCTATCAATGTTTCTCTCTCACATTGATGTTTCTGTCTCTCCCTCCTTCCCTCTCTCTCTAGAAGCAATAAAAAAAAAAATCCTTGAATGAAGATTAAAATATATATAAATGTATTCCATGCATTCCCTGCCCAGATAAGAGTGCTCCGGGTCTCCACCAGTCTCCATGCTGGACCCTGGAAGGAGATCTTCTGCTCTGGCCCTGCCCTAATCAGAACAAGCAGCTGCTGTGTGGCTGCTCTGCGGGCCGTGGACTGGCCCCGTCTTTGTGAACTCTGTACGTGTCCTGGCATTGTGAGGACTTCCTACAGGCTGTGGCTTCTCTTGTCTCCTTCTGCCTCTCTCCACTCCGGCCCAAACCACGTACTCACAGGCCCACGAACGTGCCTTGGAGTGCAAACAGTTGGCAACCAAGGCCGATACACTTCCTTCCACGGGCTCACGGCCACGCTTCGTAGAGACGCACGGTGCCCAGGAGCCAAGCTATTAAACAGCAGAGCTCGATGCCCGGAGGATCCAGAAGCTACCAAAGCTCAGGCAGTTCTAAGAAGCAGTGGCGCTGAGGCACTTCAGCAGCCAGACAAGGGCTGCTGGGAAAGGAGAAGAATGGCGCTGGGGGGAAAGGTGAGTCCGAGGTCCGACGGCTCATAGCCGCAGCTGGCACGCTCTGCTACTGAGACCATCAGGCGCTTTGCAGCTTGGCCTCTGCGTGAAGCGCGGGAGGCGCTGAGTCCACCGGCCCTCGGGACAGCCGTGAAGTATCCCCGCAGGGCAGGGGCCGCCGGGGCGCGGAGCAGCCCCACCTGCGGGCACCGAGTGTCCACCGGGCCCCGGGGGGATGGAGTCGGCCGATGACATCTATTTTCCACGTGCTCATGGTTTGGGGATCGGCATAGCCTCTGCCTAAGGGCGTTTGTTTCTGTTCCCGGATGGAAGTGGACTCGTAGCTTAATACATTTAATAACAAGCTCTGTAGTGCTAATTGTATATATCGTAGAAATGCTGGAAATGGGCTCATTTTGCTACAGCTATCATACGAATTATTGCGTGGTTTTGGAAGGGACAGTGGCCTTCTCTGTTTTAATCAGGTTAACTGCAGAATCGTCATCATAATCATCACGGTTAACATTTATTCTGTACTTACTAGGTATAGGATGTACTTTACTTTATCTCATTTGATTCTCATAATCATCCTATGAGGAGAATGGAATAATTATCTTCATTTTACGGAGAAAACAGTGAGTCACAAAATGGTTAATTCACCCAAAATTACACATTTAGTAAGTGGAGAGGCTGAGACTCAAACTCAGTCAGACCCCAGAGCCTATGTTCTCAACATCGTATGCAATGTAGCCTCCCTAACTGAACTGTTAGTGTGCAAGAAACAGTGGTGGGTTGGGCTTTGTTCATTTGTTTTTCCTTTCAATGGTTCATTCGTTCGTTCATTCATTCATTCAATAAAAATAAGCACAAATTCAACACGAGACATCGGGCTCTGTTACAAAGCTGAGCAGGACAGTTTCTGCCCTCAAGGATCTCGCTTTGAGAGAAGACACGCATCTAAATAAACAATTACAGATGGAACGTGTACCCCAGGACAAGCATTTACAGTGTGCTGGCCGAGGAAGCTACTGATCCCGGCCCTGAAGGGAGGTGAGGGAAAGGAGCAGCCCAGGCAGGGAGAGTGTCCGCCAAGCAGTGCTGCTCACAGACCCTGCAGCGGCTTTCGTGAGGGACATGGACACCTGTTTCCTTCTCTCCAAGAGCTTAATCCAGTGTGAGAGTTGTATCAACAAATAACGAACGAAGAACATGTTCATAGCGCAGATAGAGACAGAGCTCTCTGGAAGTTAGATGAAGGGGAGCTTATTCCCAACTCTGGGAGGCGGAGGGGAGAGCTGGGGACTTCTGCAGGGAGAGCCGATTTGAATGAGGCTGGGAAAGATGAGAAGGTTTGTAAAAATAGAGAAGTAGATGCCCGGCTGGGTGTGGCTCAGCGGTTGAGCATCGACCTAGGATCCAGGCGATCGGGGTTCGATTCCCAGTCAGGGCACATGCCTGGGTTGTGGGCTTGATCAATGACTCTCTCATCATTGATGTTTCTATCTCCCTCCCTCTCCTTTCCTCTCTCTGAAATCAATAAAGATACATTTTTTTAAAAAAAATAGAGAAGCAGAGGAGTGGAGGACTGCGGACTATTTATGGAACAAACGATCTGTTATAAATGGAACGGAGGCACATGGACGCTGGCCATGGAACCGAGGGGCCCAGTGCCAATGCTTGGAAGGCCTGGAAGGCCATGTGGAGAGACCTGAAAAGTGCTGATGAAATGTGGACACCTCTGCTCAAGCAGAGGTATTGCTAGGGACATGAGAGCTCATCCTGGAACCATCATTTTTCTAACTCGCTTTTAGCTATAGAACGCTTCCTTCAAGCACAGTCTCACATAAAACCCTCAGTAAGGAACAGTTAAGAACAGAGCCACTCTGGTTGGCGTGGGGCTGAAGGGGCCCGGGATCCGGGCTGCTCGGCCTCCACCTGCGGTTCTGTGTGGCACAATTTAAAATCAGCCTACAAATGGCAGGTCTGAAATTGGAGATCAGGGCATCTTCTGCCCCATTCCCCAGGCTGACTTGTTGGATGCGATAAGGCAACGCCAGTGGTGGGTTTGGCCATTGGTGTTTTTCTGATTTGTACTTAAAAACAAATGAGCCATTCACAGCGGATCAGTGAGTAGCTGAGAGCCTGTCCAGGTAGAGATCCACATTGCCAGTATGAGGCCCTTGGACGAAGCTGCTGCTCAGAGCATCCCGGTCCTGAGCATATTTCCTACTAAATGGAATCCTGGGGATTTGAAGGAGTTAACACAACCTCAGCATTGCCTCTCCCTTCCCCACAGAGAACTTGCCCACTGGGAGAGTCTGCTGAGGTCTGTTAGAAAGCGAAGGGGAAGACCTCACTGGACCTGTGCACCTGGATACCCTTGGGAGAAAGGAGTGAGGGAAGGGATGTTTCACTTTCAGAGTTTCCGAAAGTGAATCCCAACAGGTCAGGCTGCAAGGAGACGCCATGATCCCTGAGAGAAACAAGCCAGAAGAGGCCCATGACTTGTCAAAGAAAAGACTTCCGAGAGATTAAATGCAGGACGCCTCGTTAAACCTGAATTTCTGATAAACGATGAACAATCCTTTTGCGTCAGTATGTCTCAGCTGTTGCAGGGGATATACTTATACTAAAAAGATAATTTGGAATTCAAATTTAACTGGGTGTTCGCTATTTTTTATTTGCTAAATCTGGCAACTGTATGCTCAAGCCACCTGCCTGATGGAGATGTGCCTCCTCTCTCCCCACTCTGGAGAACTTCCACCCAGGTTTTGGTCCAGGGGCTCCTTCAAACCCCCATAAGCATGACCTCACGCTTCTGTACACCACAGTGGCAGAGGGCCCCTCCAGCCAAGGGGAAGGGGCCTTACCCTCTAGAGCCACCATGCCTCCCCCAGAACGCTGCTTTTGAAGTCCTGGCGGGTTGGTCAGAGGCCAGCATGGGGCTTGGGCAGGGTAGGGGATTAGAGAGGCCTACTGCCTGATGAATAAATGTTTACAATAACCACATTCCCTCCTGGACTCTCTGGGGAGTTTCCATCAGAGCTACATTGCCATTAGGCAAGCCGTTTGCTTTTTTTTGTCAGAAGTAACTTATTGATACATTGCTGCTGCCAACAGAAAACATCTGTGGAGAGCCCACAAACAGGAAACTTAGGAGGGGAGAGGGGGAAAGACTCCCATCGCCTGCTGACCCTGCTTTATGCGTGTTTGGAAAGGAAGGCTGTCGGTTCAATCGACAGCCCTCCAGCCTGAGTGTAAGCCAGGACCAGAGCGTGACCAAGGCCGAGTGGCACCGAGGAGGCTTTTGTCCCGTGTTTCCTTTTTTATCGAAGCCGGTGTACTGGGAGGGTTTGTTTCTCCTGCTGGCTGGAATTCCCCAGGGAAGGCGGGAGCTGCCAGGACAATCCCCCTGTCCTACCTGATAGGCAAGCGCAGCAACAGGAGAGGGGCGCTGCTGCGAGTCACCGCGGCCGTCTCAGCGGGGCTCCCGAACGCAACGTCATCCCGAGTTGCTGCCCTAGAGTAAAGCAAGCCAAAGACTACGGAGAGTTTCCCCCAGAGGACGCCTCCTGCCTCACCCGGGGAGGCGGGGAGGACGCTTTCAGCAGTTCGCTTTCCTCTGCGCTAGAGGGTGGGGAACATTTCTTAAGAGTAAGTGTATGGTGTCCTAGAAGCAGTGAGGTGCCGGGAACAGGACAGTTTGGGCTAGAGAAGCAGCAGGTAAGAAATGCACTCTCCCTCTTTCCCCGAGAGACGTGGGAAGCGGAGGAAGGAGAGAGGAGGGGAGAGAGGAGGGAGCCCAAGAGGCAGAGCCAGGGATGCGCAGGTAGAGACACGCAGCCCAGCTCCCCGGTCCCGAGCCGGCTTGTGAATCCCTCGGGTACAGGGCTGTAAAAGTCATCCAGAAGACCCGGTCCTCAGTGATTGCTTTAATGACCTCGACTAAAGAAAAAATAAATCCATCACTGTCGGAAAGTCCAGTGAAATAGAAAGATCGGGGAGGAGGGTAGCCCCAGGCCATCACGGGAATGTGCCTTGGGTGCGAGGTGAGGATGGGATGAGATTATGATTTACGCTTGGCAGTGGAAGAGAAATTTTAAAAATCCTGAAAATGGACAGTTAGCAATTCTGATAGAAAGGAAAAGCATGGGAGAGGGAGACTTGGCCAAGGCAGAGTTCATATTCCTGCCATACAATTTGATTGACTAACCTGGGGTTCTCAAAAGTCAGAGCACATTACAGTCACCCGAGGAATCGGTGAAAAAATAAATAAGAGAGAACAAGTCAGGGCTCCACCGTCTGGTTCTAGTTCTGAGGGTCAATCTGAACAAGCAGGCCACCAAGCCTACTTCAAGTGACAATGTTTAGAATGTGTCCGGGTAATTTGCCTCTCTGGGTAATGAGGTAACTGGATTCTGGGTTGAAGAAAAGGAACGAATATGGTGTTTAAGAGCAAGGGCTTGAGCCCTGGTCAGTTTGGCTCAGTTGGTTGGGCGTCATCCTGTGCACCAAAGAGTTACCGGTTCAATTCCCCGTCAGGGCATCTGCCCAGGTTGCACGTGGTGGGCGTGCAGGGGCTGCTCTCATAGTGATGTTTCTCTCCCTAAAAAATCAACTTAAAAAAGTAGGGGCTTGAGAGTCACATTTTAGCTCCACCCTCCAGATTCTATTATTTGCTAAATGATGATCCCCAGTAGTTATTTAGCCTCATTAGACCTCAGTCTCCTCACCTGTAAACTCAGGATGTTATAATATATACTCTAGTACATGCATCCTCGGGTGGCTACAAATATGAAATGAAATGATGCGTGGAAAGCACTTAGCCGAGTCTTTGGCCAAACCAAGGTGCGCAGCGGCTATCATTGTTTCCACCACCACTGTCATCACCGTGACGATCACCATCAGCAGTAATACGCCCCCTTATTAGGACATGCCATGTGCCGCGCACTGAGCTCGCAATTCTACTTATTTTATTATTTCGTTCTCACAATCAATGTAAGGGACAGATTGTTCTTCCCATTCTACATAGGAATAAGCGGAGGTTATGTAGCTTGACCCTCAACGCTCAGATGGGACTGAGAAGAGCTGTCGCTCCTCTGTTGGTGGGAATTTAAAAGGGTACAGCCGCTATGGAAAACAGTAGGGAGGTCCCCCAAATAATTAAAAATAGAGCTACCAGAAGTGAGGTCGCTGGATCCTACAGTACATCTATTTTTAAATTTTTGAGGAAACTAAACAGTTTTCCGTAGCGGCTATACCAATTTATATTCCCACCAGCAGTGTGCAAGTATTTCCTATTCTCTCATCCCTTGTCTTTTAGATGATCGCCGTTCTGACAGGTGGGAGGTGATGTCTCAGTGTAGTTTTGATTTGCATTTCCCTGATAATTAGTGACGTTAAGCTCCTTTTCATGTACCTATTTCCCATTGTATGTCTTTTGTGGAAAATTGTCTATTCAGTTCCTTCGCTCATTTTCTAATCAGATTGGTTTTTTGGTTTTTTGGGTGTGTTGTTGGGTTTTTGTTTTTTTGCTATTGAGTTGTAGGAGCCCATTTCTTCAGTCTGTTGCCAGAATTATGATGAGTAAAACAATATCAATGTTTTAAAATTTGCATTTCCAGCCCTGGCCAGTGTGGCTCGGTGCTTAGAGCATCGGCCTGAGCAATGAAGGGTCACGGGTTCAATTCCCATTCAAAGGCATGTACTAGGCCCTGCCTGCGAGGCTCAGTGGTTGAGCGGTGACCCATGTACCATGAGATCACGGTTCGATTCCCCGTCAGGGCACATGCCCGGGCTTCTGGCTTGATCTCCAGTAGGGGGTGTACAGGAGGCAGCTGATCAGTGATTCTCTCATCATTGATGTTTCTATTTCTCTCTCCCTCTCCCTTCCTCTCTCTGTAATCAAGTTAAAAAAAGAAAGAAAAGAAAAGCAGGTACCTGGATTGCAGGTTCGATCCCAGGCCTGGTTGGGGTGAATTTGGGAGGAAACCAATCCAATTGATGTGTCTCTCTCACATGGGTGTTTCTTTCTCTCTCTTTCCCCCTCCCACTCCCCCCCTACCTTCCACCCTCTCTGAAAATCAATGGAAAACATATCCTCAGGTGCAGATTAACAAAATAAAATAAAATTTGCATTTCCATAATTTATTTTGAGATTCATCATGTATTCATGTTTTTAGTGGCCAGCTATTTCTTCTGTTACTTGTCTGTTCATAATCACTATCCGTTTTTCTACTATGTTGTTTGTCTTTTACTGATTTATACATATTCTTTATATAGGCTGGATATTAATACTTGGTGTATTGTATATGTTGCAAATAATTTAAGTCTTTCACTTCTTTTTAAACTTTGTTTATGCTTTATTTTTCATAAAGAAAAATTAAATTATCAGCCCATTTAATAGTTTCTGGGGTTTTATATCTTTCTAACCCCTACATTTTAAGAATATTATCAATTTTCCCCCAATATTTCTCTAGTTTTATATATTTTATTTTTATTTTTTATTATTTTTATTGATTTCAGAGAGAGGAAGGGAGAGAGACAGAGAGAGAGAAACATCAGTGATGAGAGAGAGTCACTGATCGGCTGCCTCCTGCATGCCCCCTACAGGGGATCAGCCCTAAAGCCAGGCAATGCCCTGACCGGGAATCAAACTATGACCTCCTGGCTCATAGGTATAGATACTCAACCACCGAGCCATGCCAGCCGGGCTCTAGTTTTATATTTCATGCTTAGCTCGATTCCATAAAGAATTTGTAGTTTTGTATAATACTTTATAGAGATTTTATTTTATTTAAAAAATTGATAGCTAATTTCTTTCAGCACCATTTGTTAAATAGACTTTCCCTACTCTTTTTTTGTTGTTGTTTGTATGTTTTTTGGGGTTTTTTGGTTTTTTTGTTTAAAATGTTACAGATGTCCCTTTTTCTCCCCAGTGACCCATTCTACCCCGTCCCATCCCCCTCCCCAGTCCCTCTCCCCACCATTGTCTGTGTCCTTAGGTTGTGCATATATGCATATAAATTCTTTGGTTACTCTCCCCCCCTCCACCCTCCCGCCCTCCTACATCCCTCTGACATTCATCAGTCTGATCTGTGCTTCCATGTCATTGAATCTACTCTGTTCATCAGTTGATTAAGTTCTTTAGATTCCACATATAAGTGAGATCATGTGATGTTTGTCTTTCTCTGCCTGCCTTATCTCACTCAGCATAATATTCTCCAGGTCCATCCATACTGTCCCAAAGGGTACGAGATCCTTCTTCCTTACAGCTGCGTAGTATTCCATGGTGTGAATGTCCCACAGCTTTTTCATCCACTCATCTACCGATGGGCACTTGGGCTGTTTCCAGATCTTGGCTATTGTAAACTGTGCCGCTATGAACATAGGGGTGCATATATTCTTTCTGATGAATGTTTCAGAATTCTTAGGATACATTCCTAGGAGTGGAATCACTGGGTCAAAAGGCAGCTCCATTTTTAATTTTTTGAGGAACCTCCACACTGTTTTCCATAGTGGCTGCACCAGTCTGCATCCCCACCAGCAGTGTACCAGGGCTCCCCTTTCTCCACACCCTCGCCAGCACATGTTGTTTGTTGATTTGTATTTGGCAGCCATTCTGACAGGTGTGAAGTGATATTTCATTGTTGTTTTAATTTGCATCTCTCTGATGATTAGCGACTCTGAGCATTTTCTCCTGTGTCTCTTGGCCATCCGTATGTCCTCTTTGGAGAAGTGTCTATTCAGGTCCTTTGCCCATTTCTTAATTGGGTTGTTTATCTTTCTCTTGCTGAGTGGTATGAGTTCCTTGTACACTTTGGAAATTAGCCCCTTATCAGATACATCCTTGGCAAATATGTTTTCCGAGACCTTGGGGTTCCTTTGTATTTTGAGGCTGATTTCTTTTGCTGTGCAGAAGCTTTTTAGTTTGATACAGTCCCATATGTTTATTTTTTCTTTTGTTTCTCTTGCCCTAGGAGATGTATCAGTGAAAAGTCCACTATGTGGGATGTCTGTGACTTTACTGCCTATGTTTTCTTCCAGGATTTTTATGGTTTCGTGACTTACATTTAAGTCTTTTATCCATTTTGAGTTTATTTTTGTGTATGGTGAAAGTTGGTGGTCTAGTTTCATTCTTTTGCATGTATTTGTCCAACTTTCCCAGCACCACTTATTGAAGAGACTGTCTTTACTCCATTGGATGCTCTTGCCTCCTTTGTCAAATATTAACCGACCATAATGGGTTGGGTCTATTTCTAGGGTCTCTGTTCTGTTCCATTGATCTATATGCCTGTTGTTGTACCAATACCAGGCCGTTTTGATTACAATGGCTTTGTAATACAGTTTGAAGTCTGGTAAAGTGATCCCTCCCCCTCTGTTCTTTTTTCTCAAGATGGCTGCAGCTATTCGGGGTCTTTTTTGGTTCCATATAAATTTTTGAAATGTTTGTTCTAGGTCTGTGAAATATGCTGTTGGTATTTTAATAGGAATTGCATTGAATTTACAAATTGCTTTGGGCAGTATGGACATTTTAATGATATTAATTCTTCCAATCCATGAGCATGGTATATTCTTCCACTTGTTTAAATCTTTTTCTATTTCTTTTTTCAGTGTCACGTAGTTTTCCGAGTACAGGTCTTTCACATCCTTGGTTAAGTTTATTCCTAGGTATCTTATTTTTTTAGTTGCAATGGTAAATGGTATTGTGTTTTTTTTAGTTTCTCTTTCTGAAAGTTCATTGTTGGTGTATAAGAATGCCATTGATTTCCGGATGTTTATTTTGTATCCAGCTACCTTGCCAAATTCGTTTATCAAATCTAGTAGTACTTTGATGGAGTCTTTAGGGTTTTCTATGTACAATATCATGTCATCTGAAAATAATGACAGTTTTACTTCCTCCTTTCCAATTTGGACGCCTTTTATGTTTTCTTCCTGCCGGATGGCTGTGACTAGGACTTCCAGTACCATGTTGAATAAGAGTGGTGAAAGTGGACATCCCTGTCTTGTTCCGGTTTTTAATGGAAATGGTTTTAGTTTTTGCCCATTGAGTATGATGTTGGCTGTAGGTCTGTCATATATGGCCTTTAGTATGTTGAGGTATGATCCCTCTATTCCCACTTTGCTGAGAGTTTTTATCAGAAATGGGTGCTGGATTTTGTCAAATGCTTTTCTGTGTTTATTGATATGATCATATGATTTTTGTCCTTCATTTTGTTTACGTGATGTATCACATTTATTGATTTGCGGATGTTATACCAGCCTTGCATCCCCTGTTGTGGTACATGATATTTTTAATGTATTGCTGGATCCGGTTTCCTGGTATTTTAGTGAGGATTTTAGCATCTATGTTCATCAGGGATATTGGTCTGTAATTTTCTTTCTTTGTAGTGTCTTTATCTGGTTTTGGGATTAGGATGATGCTGGCCTCATAAAAAGAGTTTGGGAGTTTTCCCTCCTCTTGAATTTTCTGGAATAGTTTGAATAGAATAGGTGTTAATTCTTCTTTGAATGTTTGGTAAAACTCGCCTGTAAATCCATCTGGTCCAGGACTTTTGTTTGCTGGGAGTTTTTTTTTTTTTATTACTGCTTTAATTTCATCAGTTGTTATTGGCCTACTCAGGTTTTCTGCCTCTTCCTGATTCAGCTTAGGAAGGCTGTGTGCTTCTAGGAATTTGTCCATTTCCCCCATGTTGTCCAGTTTGTTGTCATATAGTTGCTCATAGTATTTTCTTACAATCCTTTGTATTTCTGTTGGGTCAGTTGTTTTATCGCCTCTTTCATTTCTGATTTTATTTATTTGGGTCCTCTCTGTTTCTTGGTGAGTCTGGCTAAAGGTGCATCAATCTTATTTATCATTTCAAAGAACCAGCTCTTGGTTTCATTGATTTTTTTTGTATTGTTTTTTTAGTCTCTATGTCATTAATTTCTCTTCTGATCTTTATTATTTCCTTCCTTCTACTTCGTCAGGGCTTTTCTTGCTGTTCTCATTCTAGTTCTTTTAGTTGTTGTGTTAGATGTTTCATTACAGCTTTTTCCTATTTCTTGAGATAGGCCTGTAATGCTATGAATTTTCCTGTCGGGACTGCTTTCTCTGTGTCCCATAGGTTTTGGGTTGTTATCTGTTCATTTTCATTTTTTTTCCATGAAGTGTTTGATTTCTTCCTTGATCTCATTGATAACCCATTCATTGTTTAATAGCATCCTATTTAGCTTCCATGTGTTTAAATATTTTTGAGTTTTTTTATAGTGGTTGATTTCTAGTTTCATGGCATTGTGATCCGAGAAGATGCTTGATATGATTTCAATCATCTTGTATTTGTAGAGACTTCCTTGTGCCCTAACATGTGATCTATTTTTGAGAATGTCCTATGTTCATTTGAGAAGAATGTGTATTCTGCTGCTTTGGAGTGAAATGTTCTGTAAATGTGAATTAAATCCATTAGGTCTAGTGAATCATTTAAGGTCTGCGTTTCCCTGTTGATTTTTTGTCTTGATGATCTGTCTAATGCTGACAGTTAAAGTTCTCTGCTATGATTGTGTTGCTGTCCATCTCTCCCTTTAAGTCCACCAAGAAATTTTTATATATTTAGGTGCTCCTATTTGGGGTGCATAAATGTTTATAAGGGTTATTTCCTCATGTTGGATCAATCCCTTTAGTATTATGTAGTGACCATCCTTGTCTCTTGCTATGGTCTTTATTTTGAAGTCTGTTTTGTCAGAAATAAGAATTGCTACTCCAGCTTTCTTTTCCTTTCCATTTGCATGGAATATTTTACTCCATCCTTTCACTTTTAGCTTGTGTGAGTCTTTTGCTCTCAGGTGGGTCTCTTGTAGACAGCATATATTTGGGTCCTGTTTTCTTATCCATTCAGCTACTTGTCTTTTGATTGGACCATTTATTCCGTTTACATTTAAGGTTACTATTGATATCAACTTATTTAATGCCATTTGCCCCCTTTATGCTGATGTACCTTTCTCTCACTATTCCTTCTTTTTTTTAGAGCAGTCCTTTTAGCATTTCTTGCAATGCTGGTTTGGTGGTACTGAACTCCTTTAGCCTTTTTTTGTCTGAGAAGCTTTTTATTTCACCTTCAATTTTAAGTGATAGCCTTACTGGCTAAAGCAATCTTGGTTGCATGTTCTTGCTTTTCATTACTTACAGAACTTCATGCCACTCCCTTCTGGCCTGAAGAGTTTCTGTTGAGAAATCAGCTGTCAGCTTTATGGGGTTTCCTTTGTAGGTGACTGCTTGTCTCTCTCTTGCAGCCCTTAATATTTTCTCTTTGTCCTTGACATTTGCCATTTTAATTATGTGTGTCTTGGAGTGGGTCTCTTTGGGTCCCTCTTGTTTGGAACCCTCTATGCTTCCTGAACTTGTGTGGCTTTCTCCCTTGCCAGCATAGGGAAGCTTTCTGTCATTATTTCCTCCACCAAGTTCTCTATCCCTTGCTCTCTTTTCTCCCCCTCTCCTATAATGCTAATGTTGTTTCCCTTCATGTTGTCCCAAAGCTCCCTTAGACTGTCCTCATGCTTTTTAACTGTTTTTTCTTTTTGCTGCTCTGATTGAGTGATTTTTTCTACCTTGTCTTCTAAGTCACTTATTCTATCCTCTGCTTCACTGAGCCTGCTTTTAATTCTTTCCAGTGTATTCTTGATATCTGATACAGCATTTTTTATCTCTGTCTGATTTTTGTTTATGTTATGTATCTCTTTTTTCATGTTTTCACTAAGGTCCTCGATCTTATCATCTAGTGTCTTCTTAAGTTCCTTGAACATCTTTATAATTAATACTCTGAACTCTGTTTTTGGTAACTTGCTTAACTCCATCATCTCATCAGTCTTTTTCTGGCAATTTTTCCTTTTCTTTAATTTGGGGATTGTTTCTTTATTAGATATATTTGCTGTCTCCCAGTCTTGTGGGATGGGATTTTGTATTGTGAGACCAGTGGAGCCCAGAGGTGTGTTTTCCTTATACTTCTGAGCTCTTTGATCTAGGTGTATCCCTTTTGTGGGTGTCCCTTTTGTGGGTTCTTTGGGTTCTCCTGTTGTGGTTGGGTCTAGAGTGTTGTTGACCAGTCCTTGGGAGGACTCTCCTCTCACGTTGGCTAACTGTGAGTCTCAGCCCTGACCTTGTCATGTAAGCTGTTGTATGAGTGTTGGCAAAGCAGGACGATACACAACTAAACTTCCAGGAAACAAGGGGTATCTTACAAAATATATTGACAGTCACAATGACAACAACCCAAATGAAAATAGAACTGGGATAGTGAAGGGAGAACACAAAGTCTAGAGGGGGAGAAAAAAAAGCTTAAAAAAATGAAAGAGAAAGAAAAGTAAAGTTAGAGAGAGAGAAGTATATTGTTGTTAATAGTGACAAAAATTTAGAAAGTAATAATAATAAACTAAAATGTAAAAAATATAGAGAAGCTACTGGGAGATAATAGAGGCAGAGAAAAGATTCTGAAAGAAGGGCTGGCAAAAAATTAAGGGAGAGAATAGGAATAGGATAATAGTTGAAAATGAAAAACTAAAAATACATTAAAGAGAATAAGAGAAACTAACAATCGAACAAAAGGACGGGAAGACAGAAGGGAGGAAAACAAAATAAAGAAAAGAAGAAGGGGGGGAAAAAAAGTTATGCCAATGGATCGAGAGGAGAGAGAGAGAGATAAAGCCTGGGCAGGGAGGGAGTCCAATAAGAGATTTGGGGGAAACTATAGAGGAATACAGTAAACTTGTTGGGTATAAAGATAAAGTCCCAGCCATTAAGCAGGGGTATCAAGGAAGTCTTGATATTAGAAGCAAGGATAAAACAAAGCAAAGAAACAAAACAAAAACAAGCTAAGCAAACAAAATTCTTTAAAAATATAAAATAAGAAAAAAAATTAAAAATTAAAAAAAATTTTTTTAATTATCATAAAATTTAAAAAGAAAAAACAAATGATTTTTTTTCCCTTTCTCTTCTTCCTAAGGGAAAAAGAGAAAAAGCAAACAAATAAACAAAAAAAGACAGTCAATCAGGTGGGTTTCTTCTGGGCAGCTTATGTTGTCTGTGGCTCACTGTTTTGTGTGATTTTCGTTCTCCTGGGAGGTGCTTGTGTATCAGCCAAAGTAAGGAGCCGTCTAGGTTTGGCTCTGGTGTCCTCAGGTAGGTGGTTGATCTGAGCTCTCCGTGGACCACCTCCTCTTGTCAGCTATTTTGCAACTTTGTAGTGGCCTGGTCTTGCTCCAGAGACTTCTATAGAGTCTTTGGGGTGCAGGGTGGCTAGTGTAGCCCAGGGCATCAGTCCCCTTATTTAGAGGTTTCACTGCCAGGCGCTCACTCTGTGGGAGTTAGTCTCTGCTCCACAGCCAGCTCCTCAGTCCCTCCCCTGTCCTCTGATTCTAGTTCCCCAGGCTCTGGCCTGCTGTAGCTTCAGATTGAGTTCAGCCTGTTACCTTTTCTGTTTGGGCCGTTTCAGCAGCCTGGGCTCAGTGGGTTCGATTAAAGAACATTCTGGTGAGCCCTTTGCCTGCCCAGCCCCCAGCAGGGGTTTCAGCGTTTCTTCCAGTTCTCAAACAACAGGCCCTGAGAGTCTTATTCTTGTAAAGTCCTCCTGTGAGCTGCTCTCCCTCCCCCTCAGGACTGTGCCCTGCGGGGTGTCTGGGGCCTCAGTGAGCGGGACCCGCCCCTTTCCTGTTGGGGGCGGGGCTCCTGCTGCAGGAGAGGCCGGTGGGCCCCGCCCCTCCCTGCTCAGCTCTGGTTGGCTGGTCGCACCAGGCCCGCCCCTCAGACCGTCTACTGTGCAGACCCCAATCCCAGCCCCCTCTGGTGTGTCCCCCAGTGCACGCCGGGAAGGTGGGAGCCGGTTCTGTGATCAGACTCACAAACGCACAAAGCAACACACAGGCAGAGAGTCCGCCCTGCAAGGTCCTGCCACCCACGCGACAAGGCCCCCAGCGGGAGGGGACCCAAAGTCAGCTCCCCGCTCCCCTGGTCTCGGCAAAGCTGGGGCGGCTCCATGCGCCACCACGGCGCCCCTCAGGGCTGGTCACAGATCCCAGCCTCTTGGCAGCACCGGAGCTCAGGGCGGGCGGGCTCCTCCCCTCCCCCGCGCCACGCAGATTCGGTGCTTTCTGGGGCTCAACCCAAAGCCTTGCAGGGAGGCAGAGGGTCCCCGTGTGCGGCCGCTCGGCGCAGTCCTCTGGTCCCTTACCACTCGGGTGCCACACACTCTGGGTCCGCCTTTCCTATGGTTGGCACCCTGACCATTAGACGGGGACGTGGCCGCCACTAGAAGCTTTGTTTCCCAGGAAGGCGCCACACCTCCTCGCGGGCTCCCCGCTCCCCTGGGCCCCTCTGCCCTGTGGATGGGGCGCCCCTTCCCCTCTCGTCACTCCGGGTGTGGTCCCCGCTTTTGGATGCCGTCCGCACTCCCGAGGGGAGGGAGCTTTGCAGCCTCCCGGCCTGGGGCTCGGCGCCCAGCGCAGGCTTCGGGGGGGCTCCCCCTTCCTACACCCCCCTCTTACCGGACTCCGTGATGTGTCTTCAGTGCCCCCCTCGCGCTCCGTCCACTCAGGTATGTGTCTCTGGTTTTTCCCAGCTGGCTTCGTGTATTTTAGGAGGAAATCGAGTCCGTGGCTGGGAGCGGGGCCTCTGTCGCTGCTCGCAGGGCCGCCATCTTCCCGCTCTCGAATTTCCTTCCTCTTGATTGGAAATACAATATTTACTTTAATGCAAGCTCTCTTACATACATGGATTTCTGTTATGTTCCGTTGATCTTTCTAATCCCATGCCATTTCTACACAATTTTAATGTTTTTAATTTTTAAAATATCAGAAAAAACATCTTCCTCCAAGATTCTTCCCTTTAAGAAAGTTTTATCAGATATTGTCACTTGTTTCCTTCTCTAGATAAATTTTGTCACTGACTCATAAAGGATTTTTTAGTCCTTTTAAGATTATTATTGAGACCGTGTTGAATTTGTACACTTATTTTGAGAAACTTGGTTTCTTAAATATCATACAGGAGTGTAATAAGTGAGTGTACTTATTCAGCCTTTCATATATATTTTAGTTGGGTTTTATGGTTTCACTTAAATATGTTCTTGTGCATTTTTTGTTAGGCTTATTGATAGGACTTTAATAAGGTTTTCTGCCATTATGAGTGAGATTTTAAAAATCTGTTATATTTCCTAATTGCTATTACTTGTGAGAGGGAGCACTACTAAACTTTAAAGTTTACTGAAGTTTACACACCACCATTGCTATAGTATCTGGTCGCCTTTTAAAACTCATTTATTCGTTTTAATAATTGGGCGGTTAAGATCTTGAATTTTATGAAACAAATCACTGAGCAGCTACTGCGTGTCAGATGTTGGAGACGCGGCCAGGTCTGTGTCCACAGAGATTTTGCATCCCACGGGAGAAAGATGAATCAGAAACAGGGAAACAAACACATAGGCACAGCAACGTTAGTGCTGCGAAGGAAATAAAAGAGAGGGTGTAACAGAGAGAGAGAGTAGGGCACTCGGAGAAGCATCCCCAAGATAGGCCTCACTGAGACGGCGCCTGAGACCAGGGACTCAGCCGTGTACTTTCCAGGCAGAGTCAGCGGCTAGCACAAGGGCCCTGATGCTGGAAAGAGCTTGGAGGTCCTAGGACCAGAAAGTGGATCCAGAGAGCTAGAGTACACAGGACAAGATAGGAGTTTAGAGCAACAGATAGGAAAACCAAGATAATATGAGGATGCGTGAGGCCGAGGCAAGGAGTTCGGATGGCCTTCTGTGTTCAGTTGGAAGCTATGGGCAGGTCGGAATAGTGAACCCATCTGATGGATGTTTGAAAGCTACTGCTCAGACTATGTGGAGGAAACGCTTGCAGTGAGCAAGAACAGAAGTGGGAGGAGGGTGTAACTGTAGGAGCTGAGAGGCGACGGGGGCCTGACAAGTGTGGGGGCAGTGGGTGCAGAGAAGTGGAGGCGTTCAGGATGCAAGCACAGTGAAACAGACTCCCGAATGCCTCTCGTGGGGAGGAGTGTTAGGCTTTTTGGCTTGAGCAACTGGGTGGATTGCGGTGCCATTGACTGAGATAACAAACACTGGGGAATGGTAATGCATCCAGGGGCGGGGGGATCGAGGATCGTGTTTGGGAAATGTTTATTTTGAAATACGTGTGGACATCAAAGTGAATACGTGAAACGGTTGCATAAATGCTTCTGGAGCTCAGGGAACAGTCGGTCCTAGAGATACAAACTTGGGGTTCAGAAGTATGTAGGTAGAATTTAAAGCCGTCGGACCAGATGAGATAACTGGAGGGAGATAGTGTAATTCAGAAGAAAGAAGCACTTACCACCAAACTGAGTCCGTGTGACATTTAGATGTGAGTGGTAGGAGGACGGGTGGCAAACTTCAGAAAACTGTAGGAATAGGAGATAGCAGAGGAGCCAGAGAAGGCGAGGGGGGAGGCTTGTCAGGAAAGAGTGATGTTACAGAGGCCAGGAGAGGGGGGAGTCTGAAGAAGGCTCCATCAAGACCTTAACCAAGAGCCACTGAGAGACTGGGAAACAGGAGGTGTAGTCGACGACCTTAACAAAAGCAGCTTCAGCGAAGGCCGGGGGGTGGTAAAAGCCAGGTTGGGGTGAGATCCAGGTTGGAATGGGTTGAATAGTATGGAAGATGAGGAGTGGAGACAGCTGGGGTAGACAGTTCACTCCTTAAAGGAGTTTTGCTGCAAAAGGAATGAAGAAATGGAGTGGCAGGAGAAAGGGGAACAAGACTTTATTTGTTGTTGTTCCAGAGATTTTAGATACGCGAGCTTCTCTGCTGAAATGAGCGAATGATGCAGAAGAAAGTAAGTCATCAAAGACTCAAGAGGAAGAGAAAGAAAAATGCACGAGCAAAGTTCTCGAGAGGAGAGAAAGGATGACACCCAACACGTGAGTTGAGGGAATGATGGAGACGCACCTTCTATTGAAAAGGGAAATGAGAGAGAAAATATGGGTGGCTCTTCAGATACGTTTATAGGTTTTGTTGTGGTAAAATGGAGAAGTTCCTGTCTGAATCTATAGTGGAGATTCATATCAGTTTTTCATTTCTTGTAAAATGATCAAAATATATGAAAATAACTATAGGATTGCCTCTTTTACAAATGCCCAATTATACTGGCTCCTACCTCCAAACCGCACTGAGTGTCAGTGATGACAGTATGCATCCTTATATTTCCTTTTCTTTAAAGGAAATAATTCGACCACCTGACTGCTGATTAAAGAAATTTATGCTGATAGGTTTGTGGTAGATGCAGTCCAGCAAGTAAAGGATATTTACATTTCCTAAGACTGAATCATGTTTAAGATGGCTCATTTTGGCATAAACTCTACGTGATGGTAATATGTCTTTTTCTTTAAATGACCTTCTCGATTTGTGTTGCCAATATCTTACTTTGCTTTTTAAAAAAAAATCTATATTCATAAGTGAAACTGGCATAGAGTGGTTTTTTGTGCCCGCTGCCATAGGTAGATGTGGGTTTCATAGTCATTCTAGTTCCATAAAAGGACTTAGAAAAATGTCCATATTTTTCTAAGCTCCAGAATGTTATTTTAAGAAAGGAAAATTATCTATTATGAAAGAAATCTCTTGTAAAGCCATTTGGGTCTGGTTTTATTTTTAAAAGGAAGTTATCGCGCTGGCCAGGTAGCTCGGTTGGTTGGAGCATCGCCCAGTACACCAAAAAGGTTGCAGGTTCGATCCCCCGTGGGGGCCCCTACGGGAGGCAACCAATTGATGTTTCTCTCACAACAGTGTTTCTCTCTCTTTCCCTTCCTCTCTAAACTCAGTGAACATATCCTTCAGTGAGGATTAAAAAAGAAAAATAAATAAATAAGTAAATACTAAATAAATGGACGTTATTCAATACAGCTTTAATTTCTTCTCTAGTTATTAGTCTGTTCGGGTTTTTTCCTTCTTTTGTGAACAGCCTAGGCCTTTTTTTTCCCCTACAGGATATCCATTTCATTCCTATTTTAAACTGTGTTTGTAAAAGTTGTACATACTATGATATTATAATTTTTAAAATCTCAGTATCTGAAGTCGTATGTGCCCTATCTCATTTCCAATGTGGTTTATTTGTGTAATAATTCATTTTTTTTCTTGATCAGATTTGCCAAGCTTTTGGTGTCTTTTGCTTTTATTCTGTTGAACAATTTTTCTTTTGTTGTTTTTATTTCATTGAACAATTTCTAGTTTCTTTGTAAATTTGAGGTTTTAAATGATCATTTATTTCTGCCTTTGTAATTAGTCTTCTTTCATTGAGTTTGTTGCTATGTCCTTTTGGTACTTCCTGGCACTAAAATCTAGTTGATTTATTTTCATTCTTTCTCATTTTCTAGTAAATGCAGGAAAAACTATTAGTTTTCCATTGAATATCACTTAGACCATAGCCCACAAGTTTGGACATGTAACGTTTCTATTTTAAACCATTTCTAAAGAGCTCGTAGTTTTAATTTAGATTTTCTTTTAAGACATTCTAAAAGTTGGTTTTAATTTTCAAGTGGTTATTATTATTTTTGTAGTTCTGTTTTTACTTTCTAATTTTATTACATTATACCTTGAGGAGAGGTATTTCAATATTTAAACATTTTTTAGATTGTCATTGTAGTTAATATACAATCAATTTTTGAAATGTTTCATCTGCATTTTAAAATGTTAGGCAGAGAACCCAGAAATTGACCCAGGCCATTATGGTCAATTAATATTTGATAAAGGAGGCAAGAACATACAATGGAGTAAAGACAGTCTTTTCAATAAGTGGTGTTGGAAAAATTGGATACATACATGCAAAAAAATGAAACTAGACCACCAACTTACACCATACACAAAAGTAAATTCAAAATGGATAAAAGACTTAAATGTAAGGCATGAAACCATAGAAATCCTAGAGGAAAACATAGGCAGTAAAATCTCAGACATCTCTCATAGCAATGTGTTTGCTGATACATCTCCTAGGGCAAGGGAAACTAAGGAGAAAATAAACAAATGGGACTGCATCAAAATAAAAAGCTGCACAGCAACAGAAACCATCAACAAAATGAAAAGGGAGCCCACTGTATAGGAGAACATATTTGCCAACAACACATCTGATAAAGGGTAATATCCAAAATATATAAGGAACTCATACAACTTAACAAAAGGAAGACAAACAATACAATTAAAAAATGGGCAATCGACCTAAATAGACACTTCTCCAAAGAGGACATAGGGATGGCTAAGAGACATTTGAAAAAATGCTCAATGTCGCTAATCATCAGAGATGCAAATTAAAACCACAATGAGGTATCACTTCACATCTGTCAGAATGGCTCCATCAGCAAGTCAACAAACTACAAGTGCTGGCGAGGGTGTGGAGAGAGGGGAACCCTGATACACTGCTGGTGGGAATGCAGACTGGGGCAGCCACTATGGAAAGCAGTATGGAGATTCCTCAAAAGATTAAAAATTGACCTGCCACTTGACCCAGTGATCCCACTTCTAAGAATATATCCTAAGGAACCCCAAACACCAGTCACAAAGAACTTGTGCACCCCTATGTTCATAGCAGCGCAATTTACAATAGCTAAGACCTGGGAACATCCCAAGTGCCCATCAGTAGATGAGTGGAAAATAAGCTGTGGCACATTTACACCATGGAATACTGTGCAGCTATAAAGGGGAAGGACCTTTTAGCCTTTGGCACAGCATGGAGGGAACTAGAGAGCATTATGCTAAGTTAAATAAGCCAGTCAGAGAAGGACAAGTACCAAATGATCTCACTTACATGTGGAATATAATAAACAAAATAAACTGATGAACAAAGTGGATCTAGAGACGTAGAAGCTTGGAACAAACTGAGGAATCTCAGAGGGAAGGTGGGAGGGGGGTGTGGGTGGGGAGAGATTAATCAGGGAACTTGTATGTTTATGGGCATGGCCCATGGACTCGGACATTGGTGTGGGGAGGGCCTGGGGTTGGGATGGATGTGAGGTGGAGGAGATCAGTGGGGTTGGAAGGGGGACATCTGTATTGGTCTCAACAATAAAGATAAAGAAACATTAAAAAAAAAAAAAAGGTAGGCATTCATTTTGAAATTCAAAGTTTGAATCTGTGTATTTTTAAATTAGTTTAAGCTTAGTAGTGCTTAATTCAAATATATGTTCTTTTATTCCTAAGGATTTTACAATATCTTTTTAAATTTTAAAATTAAACTAGTAGAAAATGCAGGAAATTACAAATAAGATGGAAACATCCAAAGCCCTATGAATCTAGAGATATTTATTGGTACCATTTGGGCATGTATTTTCAAAACACTTAGCCTTCTTACATGGTAAAGATAACGCTATATAGACACAACTGTATACTGAAAGTTTCCCTTATTTAGTCTCAGTATTTCTGCATGTCACATAATTTGTCATAACTACCATTTGATTAGCCAAATATTTCATAGTGAGAATCTATGATTATAATAAAGATGTTTATATCTTTTTCTATTAAATAATTCTGTAGAAACTATCTTTGTATAGAAATATTTTCCACGGTTAAGATCATTTTTATAGCATGAATTCATAAAGGAGAAACTTAAGTTAAAAAGTATGAATACTTTTAAGGCTCTTATACGTATAAGCCTTTTTATACATGTAAAACCAAACAAGTATCTATGCTTTTCATATAAAGGAAAAGCACCACTAGATACCATCTCCTTGAGCTCCTTCCTACCTTTTCTTCCTCGACCTACCTCCAGTGCTTTAACATCCAAACAATAATTCATTGTTCATATACCTTCCCAGACCGTTCTACATGTTTACATACATATGTCTGCACGTGCCTGTTTAATGTTTATGTGCATGTATGTGTGAGAGGGCATGCATACAGAAGTGCATAATGCACACTAAGTATACAGATTTTTACGTAATTTGGAGACTGTATGTGTATCTGCATGCAGTATATACACACACACACATGTATATATAATTCTGTTTAAACTTTCACATTTTCAAGTGCCTAATGATTAAAAATATAGCTTCATAGTATGGACTCTTTCATTTTATCACTTAACATGTTTAAAGAGATTTAACGAAATAGTGAATCTCTTTGACCTCTCCTCCATTATCGGGTAAATAATTGTCAACATCCTAATTTCTTTCTTTCTTTTTTTAATTGATTTTTAGAGAGAGGGGGGAAGAGAAAGAGAAAAAGAGATGTCGATTTATTATTCCACTTATTTTTTAATTGAGAGACAGGCATATTTGTCAAAGAGGAACATCTTCTTCGTGGACGACCAGACCAGGTAAAAGCAAGGCAACTTGAAGAGCATGGCACCCAGAAGGCAGTAGGTGTTCCTTAGATGTAAAGAAATGGAAGTTAATCGATACCCATGATGGTTAATGATGGCATGCTAAAAGGCATGTTTACTCTCTCCCTTTGGATTGTTATTTTTTCATTTGGGGGTATAAATCCCCAAGTAGCTAAATAGTAGCTTTGTTACTGGCCAGGGCCAGCCTGTAGTGTGTGGGTCCTTGGCTTCATGTAGAAAAGATTTCACAGCAGGAGTCCCAATGGGTTTGAGAGTATATTTATTAATGCTGGGGACAGTGAAACAAAGGAAGACATTAAGGTAGAAGAAACAACAGGGGAGAACCTGGGTGGTGCTCTGCTTTGGCTCCCTAGAAATGTTATAGGAAAGGAGTGAGCCGAGGCGGGCCTGCTCTTAGCTCACTGAGAAGTGAAGGTCACAGTGACAGAAGTGGGCCCCTGGTGGGGCTGCTTTAGCTCACTGGGACATCAGAGAAAAAGGGGGCCTTGGAGACAGGATCAGGGGGTGAGCCCTGGTCAAGCTGCTGCTGCCCACCGCTCCCCTGGCTGCAAGTCTCATGGGGACCCTTAGAAAGAAAAAGTTCATGCCCTGGAAGGGGCCTGGCTTGCTCTAGAGGGAGCCAGCATTGAGTCTTTGTCCTGAGGGCTTTTTTATCTTTTTTTTTCTTGCAGGTGAGAATCTTGTGGGGAGGGGCGGGGGGTGTCAGGAGAACATTCATCAGCTTTCCAGGTGCATTTTTAATATGCTGGTGCATCAAAATGAGTGTGTAGAGGAATTTTGGATTAGTCTTTGGTCTGTTTTACTGTTATCTTAAGTCTGTCTGGCTTTAATGGGGTTTTTGTTTTTTGTTTCCCAACTTCATCTGTCCTTGGGTTTAGCTGGCACAATTGGCATTAATTGGGTCTTTGCTCTCTATTTTCCCAGGCCAGCATGATTTAAGCTACGTATATTTTCTGGTTAGGGAGGGGGGACATTTGCTCTCAAGTGTCCTTGGTTGGGGAAGATGAGGTCTTGCGATTCACAAGCTGGCTGCAAGCTGCCCAAACTGTTTGGCCTGGTTTAATTTTCTTGTCTCAGTTACCCCATTCCACTTGCCCAGGGATTTTTCTAGCTTCTTACTGTCCTGCCACAGCTTGACTATTAGGTACATACCAGTCAGGCTGCTCTGGGTTGCAAATTATAGAAAACCTCAGTTTAAATTGGCCCGAAACTAAAGAAGATACATCATTTCCTCTAACAAGAATTCTTCAGGCAGCTTTACTCCAGAGCCCTGTGGCTCACGACAGCGCTGAGAGCCCCTATTTCTCCCGTACCATCCTCAGCCTGTCCTGTGTCCTCAGCTAGTTCCTTGCCTGTGGTCTCAGTGAGACTCAACATGATCGTCACAGTTTCAATCAGCTGCCCCGGGTAGGCACTGAAAATGTCAAGTAATGAACTGACCCTTATAAAGTTTGGGGAAAGGAGGACCATTTCGCAGAAGTCCCTTGCTGACTTCTGTTCTTGGCTCATGCTGATCTATATCAATCACGCGATTAACTTAAACCACGATCAGCACCAGTCTTCCTTAAAGCAAGTGACCCTGTCAGAGAGGGTGACTATCCAAATTAAATTAGGGTTCTAGTAGGAAGGAAGAAGTTGAGGGACTAAATACCATGTGGACAAACAGCTTTGCCTACAAAAATGGATAAGGGTGCCCTATTAATATTTAAAAATTAATTAAACTATAGTGATATCCTAATAACTAAATATTAATATATAAAATCTATTAATATCAATTATATAAAATATGTAGTCTATACTAAAATCTGTTAAATAAATCTGCTATTAAAATTTTTAAATCTTGACGATTTAAAAAAATCATAAGCAAAGCTGTGTTATCTTTAGGAAAGTTCATTCTTACCAAATATTTAAATATCTCCATTTGAGCAAGAAGGCATGTCCCTTTTTGGATTTTAAAAATCACGTCACCCTTTTAGATGTCAGAATCATCCTCCCTTACCAGAATTAATTACAGTGACATGAGAATGTGACCAGACTGGGAAACCGTTACAATAAATCCTATCGTTTATCTGTAACATGCTCTGCATAGTAAGGATTGCAGTGTGTTGCCCTTAATAGCTAGGGGTGTATCTTTTAAACCTCTTTTTATAGAGGTTTTCTTCCTCAGGCTTTATGCGGTAGTGCCATAAATGTTGATGATGCTCTCATTGTAAACTGTAGGAAAAACACGGCCATTAGGTAATCGGAGGTGCGGCTGAGTGGTGCGCAAAGGCTCACCGGTGGAGGAAAACAAGCTTTGCTTCCAGCGCAAGGCGGTGGGACGCTACGCTGTTGTGAGAGATTGAAGCGCATGATCCATCAAAATGTTACCTTCTCCCTGAAGGCCTTTTTAAAGAGGAATGATAGATTAGGACCAGAGGGATCCCCAAAATGTTAAGACCTGAATATTTGGTTTCGTTCCAGATGATAGATGGGGATGATGACTGAGCCGTGAATGTGAGAAATTTGATTTCCCGGTAAAGGAATGTTTGTATGAATTTATCCTATGGTCACAGACCATTGCCAAGATCATGGCTTTTAGGGACTCAGCACTGTTTACGCCATATCTGTATCCGCTCGCTGGTCCCTGTTCTGGGGGGACCCGCGACAGACGACCACCAGAGTTTGTGTTTGAATTGTGGACCTTTCTTAGCTGGCCGGCGGCGACCGTTGTGGCGTCTCACCCATGTGAGAGCCGAACTGCAGCCCCGACCCTCAGTTCTTCCCTCACTTTGTGCTCAGTAACCACAAAGGCACTGCGCTAAAGGGGTTTCCAATAATTTGGCAGGCTGTCAGCTTTTGGTACAGGAAACCAGGGGGGACCTTTAGCAACACAAAAGGAACCATTTAAACACAATGTCTTACAATGAGTAATGGGGTTATGCTTGGCCGGAGTGTGACTGGTTTGTTCTTCCTGTGGGAACTCAGGGGGGGGCGGTAATTACTGGGCTAGCTTGTCGGGCCTTGTCCTGTACAGTAGGGATCTTGCTCTACCTTTACTGTTAGTTCCTTAGATATATCCTTCTGGCCATGGTGGCCTGAACAGTCCCTGGTAGCACAACTCCTCTACATTGTTTCACGCTTCCGGAGGCTTCTGCTCATTTCCAGCTTTTCACTCACTTCAGCCTCCTTCCCCCTCCCATCCAAGTGTGGGAAGAAAACAAAGACCCTGATCTGTGGATTCAATAAAATTGTGTGCGGGCGCTCTGTATGCGGACTCATGCTACATAAATGTCATGAATTACAGTTCATAAGACTAGCTGGACGCTTTTCTCGGAGAAAATAATAGGGGGTAAGGGCATATAGAAGTCCCCTGCCCCCTTCGCTGAGGGATCTGTTGTCGAGGACTAGCCTGAGGACAGGGAGAGGTCCTGTGCCGCTTTGCCTCCCTTTATTACGTGCATGAGCCACTCAGTACATGCTTGTATTGAGGATAGTTGATGTGGCAAAGAACATAAGCATTCTGCTCAGGCTTCAGTGTCAAATCCTGAAAGTGACTACAGATCCACTAGGCCAGGGGTCTATAAGGGGGTCAGAGAATAAATCTGTTAACTTTTGTGGGGCGTCATCCATAGATAATATGTAAACAAATGGGTGTGGCTATGTTCCAATAAAACTTTATTCACAGTAAGAAGCGGTCTGGGGGCCTAGGTTGCTGAGCCCTGCACGGGGCTGTAACATACCAGACCCTTGGAGATCGTTCTCAGATGCTGCATCACGGCAATACTCTCTAAAGAAAGGTGTTAGAGCAGATCTCATGGTGGAAATGATGTCGTTTCAAAATCCTGTAGAGAAACACTGGAGTGGACAGTCCTGCCAATTAGAAAGGAAATTGTAGCTCACTTTCTAGGCCAGCAATGAAAATGACTGAATACTCCTATGGAGAAATTAATTTGCCTAAATCAATCCCTTAGACATGGGTTTTTTCCCCTCAGACTAATGAAATTGACTGGCACAGAATTGGGAAGGGATAGGGGAGGGACAAATACCATGGCTGTATATTCACCTGCTAAGAGGGTTTATTATTAACTATTAGTAAAAGGAAAAAAACATTTTATCATTGTTGAACAGATAGATCCATAGAAAAAAGATGATAAATAGGTAGCCAGCATTTTTAAAAGGACACATTAGCTAAGTGATATTTATATCTTACTTTTTTTATTTGTTTGTTTCCTGTAGAAAAATGTAGTTGACTAATGAATGAAAACATAATACAGTAGTGTCAGTATTAGCGCAGTAAATGGTGGGTATCTCCATCCCTGTGTGTGCTCAATGTGTTTCAGTGTCTTGGGGAGACATGCGTTCCAGAGAAAAACTGAAGAGCTGGCGCAATTAATCGTGCTGTAAATTGGAGGAGAGCACTGTGGGCTCTGGAGGCAGACAAATCTAGATTTGAGCCTTGCTGCTTCACTTCTTAGTAGACGAGTGACGTTGGGGGAGTAATTAACCTCACACAGCCTCAGGTTACTCCCTAAAGAAGCGATGATGGATCAGCGTCACAGGGTTGTTGTTGAGATTAAGTGAAATACTGCACATGGAACTGTTAGCACAGGGCTGGGCCCAGAGTCAACACTCAACAGCTAATAGTGATGATGATTGCTGATTAGAGCATCTGAATACTGCCGCTGATCTACCAGTGATTGCCTCTGTGACCTCGGGTGCTTCATTTCTCTCACTAGGCCTCTTCTTCTGTGACCTAGGAGGACCTAGGTCATCCCTAAAGTGCTTTTGAAAGTCTAAAGCTTCTAAAATAATTTGGACATATAAGCCAGGCAGAGGAAGACAGGTACCGCATGATTTCGCTTGTACGGTGGTGGAATTTAGTGAACAAACTGAACTACCAAGCAAAATAGAGACAGACTCAGAGAGAGCCAGGCAGATGGTTGGGGGGGGGGGCGGTAGGGGGCAGCATTGGTGGGGTAGTGGAGGGATTGAGTGAAAAAGAAAAAAGAGAGAGAATCATGGCCGTGGACAATAGTGTGGTGATTGCCGGTTTGGGGAGGGGAATGGTGGAGATGGAGGGGATAAGTGGTGATGGAAAAAATAAAATAAATAGAAAATAAAAAAATAAATTTAAAAGATAAGATAAGATGAGATGAGATAAGATAATTTGGACAGAAGCCACTGCTGCTCCTCAGCTGAAGTGGAGCTGAGCCATGAATGGGAGCATTGCTCTTCAGTGGCGGTTTCTGCAAAGCACAGAGGTTCCCCGAGCTGCTCAAGTGGGCCTGTGAGGATTTAAAATACCCCGAAAGGATCTGCAGCCTTTCCAAGGTCTACTATCTCTTGGTGTTTACTCACGCTTTTGTCTTCTTTTACTTTAATCTTGTTCCAACTCGGGCAAATTTGAAAAGATTGGAGCTAAGCCATGAGGCAGCCTTAGAAATAATTGAAGCGAGGGTAAGATCGTTCCTTCTTACAGCTAAGAAACCAGAAACGACAGGACCGCTAGATAAGTAGTGATCCCAGCTTCTGGAATGCAGGGACTTGGACTGTAATCTAGACTCTGCTTTTACAAACTATGTGGTCTTGGGGAAGTCAGTTATCCTTACAGGATAATTATAAAGTAGGAAAAATAATCCCTACTTCATGGGGTTGTTGCAAGGACTCATTGTAATTACGTTTATGCAAATCATTTAGCATAGTCCCTGGATTCTAACACACATTTTCACATTCTGAAATTGGAATGTCTTACAATTGATGTACCTACAGCAGTATTTCTTTTTTACTTTCTTTTACATTTTTTCCCTGAAAGATGTTAATAAGTTGATGGCGCCCTAGAATCAGGAACATTTTGCATAACCAATAAAATTAGCTTCTATCATTGCAACCTCTATGATTATTTTTGTTTCAATTCTGTTCATATAAACAGTGTTGTACTTTTGATTTGGACTGATATTATAAGGTCAAAAATATAGGAAAGATAGCCAATTACAAATACAGATTTAATAATGTTAGCTCATACAGGTATAAATAATTTCCTCACACTGATCATCATTGGATTGCTCCTAAAGAATAAATCATTTGTCCCACTGCACCTGAGCAAAGGCACATTTTCTGCAAATGCCATTCACTCTTCATCTTATCAGTACAATAACTTTTCACTTAAACTTTTATCACCCTTTTGTTTGCATGTTGTTAAACACAAAAACTTCCATTTGCATGCAGTATAATTGATTTTATTTTTCAATTGGTTACATGACATAAAATAGACTTTGCCTCTCTTTACTATTCAAATCTTGTGTCTCAAAAACGAATGATACTGCTCTAGCTTGGTTGTTTTCCTTGACCTAAGGTCACAGATACATACATCACTTTCTAAGTAGTCTCCTTATGTAACCGTCTACATCCACTAATTCCACTAATCTTCATTTAGGCATTCAATTACTTTAAATTTATTGTTATCACCACCATTTATATCTGGAGTCTTGCACTTGATGGTAATGTCAGCCCATCTTGTCGCTACTTGTTAAATTCCATGACATTACAATGTGCAGCTTTAAACCCGGGCAGGATATGAAACTGAAAGCCACCTAAGTCCACTGCTGATGTCCTGTTAGCACAGGCTGAGCCTCTTACCCTTTCTGTTCCCAGTTTGTAATTCCCAGAACCCTTGAGAAATCAGTGAAATAGGACACACCAAAACGTGATAAACACACTCATATCTTCATTTGCAAGGCATCTGCCACAGCATCACCATAACTACCCTCTGGTCAGAGATTACTTTAAAGAATAAATCCTTCCAGTTTTATTTATTGAAATATAATTTACACACAGTGAAATGTTCAGATCTTAAGTGTGCTGTCCAATCACTTTTGATAATTGCAGGCACAAGTCCAGGAAACAAAGGAGAGGAACATTTTTTCATAGAGAAAAGGGGAAGCTCAGAGGGGCTGTTGGAAACAAAGAGGACACTGGAGGCAGCTGGGATTTCCCATTGTAGTTGCTTTTCATTGGCTGAGACGTAACAGCCTTTCGCTGGCTCAGTGGGTGCCAGGCAGGAGGAGATCCTCTTTCTTCTCATTGGAGCAGTACAGTGAAAAAATACCTTCCTGTTGGAGTTGGAAAGTATGTGTCTTCCTGTTTGGGGTAATCGATGAGGAATGGTAAGGTGTGAGAGCTCCTTTTACAGACCCCCCCAGCTCCAATTTAAATGAGGGTTCTGTTTATTAATCTTCACAGCAGAAACTGATTTTTTAATGGATTTTAATTTTCCTTTTATATGGACAGTTTATTGATAAAAGCATGAAAGTCATTTTACTTTTTTTTTTCATTGGTATGTTTATTTTCTTTATTTATTTTTTAAAATATATCTTTATTGATTTCAGAGAGAGGAAAGGGGAGAGAGAGAGAAACATCAATGATGAGAGAGTCATTGATTGAGCCCGCAACCCCGGCATGTGCCCTGACCGGGAATCGAACCCCGATCGCCTGGATCCTAGGTCGACGCTCAACCGCTGAGCCACGCCCGGCCAGGCAGCATGTTTAAAGTAGAAAAGGCTTGGGAGGAAGATATGTAGCTGGCCTTAAATTGACATGATTCACGGAAATTACCAGCCAAGAAGAAAAGCAAATCATAGAAAAGACAGAAGAGCATTGTTACTGAGAATCCCGCTCTCTGTAGCCCTCAGTTTCGTCATTTTATCATGAGGATAATAATAGTATAGTATTTAGGTAAATGACAAAATACAGTAGTCCCCCCTTAGTAATGTTTTTCCTTTCCACAGATTCAGTTACCAGTAGTCAGCCATGGCCTGAAAATATTAAATGGAAAATTTCAGAAATAAACAACTTACAAGTTTGGAATTGGTGCAGCCTCTGGTGGGAATGTAAATTGAAGCGGCCTCTATGGAAAACAGTATGAAAGTTCCTCAAAAAAGTAAGAATAGAACTACCATATGACCCAACAATCTCTCTTCTGGGTATCTACCTGAAAATTTTCTTAAAAAACACTTATTTGTAAAGATATATGTACCCCTGTATTCATTGCAGCATTATTTACAATAGTGAGGTCATGAAAACAGCCTAAGGGCCTTTACCCAGTGATGCACTCTTTTTATTTATTTAATCAATGAATGGGAAACAAACCCCACATAACCAAAGAAGCTATCCTTTGTGGTATAAAATAAATGAAATAATGGTTATTGTAACTGTAGTTTTGGGGGGGGGGGCGGCGGTGATTTTCAGAGATGCAGGGACTCCATGTGTACTAGTCTGGGTTCTTTACAAAGAAAATTACTCCACATAGAAAGGGTCATGCCAACAATCTAAGAAAGGAGGTGCTGATATTTAAGACCATTCCTTATCAGTGTAGAAGCAGGTGATACATAGTTGAAAGGAAGGCACTCTATCTTACAGATGGAGAAAGCGAGATCCAGGGGGATTAGGTAATTTTCTCAGGGTCACAGTTTGCTAATGGCAGATGGGACTGGACAATGTCTTTCAACACTAAGTCAGTGGGCTTTCCATAACGGTGCCCCACTAATGTTTAGACAGAAGAGTACAAACATCAGCTACATTTTGGGATAACATGGAATTGTGAACAAGTATTTAATTAGAGTGAAGAAGGGTATCTGGCAGGGCCAAGCGTGGGACACCTGTGCACTACCATCTAGTCATACTAGAAAGAGTTTCCACAGCAGTAATAATGATCGGAGAGAGATTAGTTCACATACATGGCCCAAGATAACATCCTAGAAACAGGGACAAGGAACTGTAGTGTGTTGTTTCCCTGGAATGCCCAGGGTATGATCTGTTTTGCATTAACAGTATTACTAGAGTCAACGGCAAAGGCACACGGTGATGAAAAACAGACGGTCTAGCCCTCACTATGTTCTAGACTCATTCCCTTAGGTTTCCTTCTAATATAAGGATTAAAAAGTAAGATACAGAATGTCTGCACATATAATTGTAAATCAGTGTCTTTAAGCTCTTTTACCTGTTGAGATATAAAACACTCAGGGGCTCTTGGAGTTACCAGATTACCAGCAACCCTCTGTTACACTCCTCCTTTACCCTGTCACCCTGGCAGAACCACAGGCCAGGCTGTGTGACAACACTAGCTGCTCATTTGCAGCTTAACAGACCACAGCTCCACAGTGTCCTACCCAGAGAGGATTATTTTTCAATTATTATAGCAATAATGCCTTTTAAAAATGGATGTCCATTCAAGAGACTTTTGAACACCAGTTCCATTGTTTGATTACTTTCTGTAGTAAGCCTCTCAAGTAAACGGTGGTTCCAGAGACATTCTGAACGTCTACCCAGGGATGACCAGTGAATTTTTAAGGGCTTGTACATAGTGCTGAGCTTTGCAGAATACCTTTTATTCATCCAAGGAATAGGTACTAAGCACATCTAGGCAATTAACTCAAATAAGGGGATATCAGTTCAAATAAGGCTGGGTTGGTTCCCGCTTCCTTAGAGCTCACGGTCACGTGGAACAGGCAGACAAGCGACAACCTGGAAAGGGCTCTTCTGGGGACGGTCTGTGTAGACTTTCTGTGAGAGAACAGAGAATCTGTGCTTGGGAACATCTGGAGAAACCCTCCACCAGGTGCTTAAGAACAACTTAAGTTCTGAGATCATCCGTCTCTGGAAAAGCCTTTGGAGTGTGGTGAGCCCCGGTGTGTACAGGACTCAAGATGAAGAGCCTAGGACTGTGGGCAAAGACTGGGCAACAGACGTGGGGACAATACAAGTGACTGGCTTAAGGAGTCAGGGGGGGAAAAAAACAGAAAACAGTTATGGTCACAGAATTTTAGATAATTTGGCCTTAAGGTCCTACCTAGTCTGAGGATGGACGGGTTTTATTTTTAAAGTAGTTGTAAGTTTTTTCCGATGGGGTGATTTTGCATAAAAATCCAGATTTCTGGCCTTGAAGAGTTGGAAGAGCTGTTAATACTCTTTGAACTTTCCCAAGTGGTAGCAATCTGGGTGAGCTATAGAGTGGTAGCCGCCATGGTTGGAAATCGTAGGAGCTGGTTCTCTAGTCCCCCACATCCTAGTCTCACACTATTTATTGTCTAACTCTGAATCTCTGTCACCCTCTACCCCTGAAGATTCCTGTCCCCTGGTTAACTTCAATAAAATGCTAATCTAGGTAGCACTGTGGAAGGATTTGCAGCTATAATTAAAGGTCCATGTCCCCTGATTGTAAGAAACAGAGGTTACCTAGGTGGGCCTAATGTAACTGCAGACCAGAGAGGTAACTGATATACCCTTGCTGCACTGAGGACGAAGGGGGATGACTAGTGAGAGAGAGTGCAGGAGGTCTCCAGGAGCAAAGATCAGACTCCGGCTGACAGCCAGTAGGAAAACAGGCACCTAGTCCTACAGTCATAAGGAACTGGTTTTTGCCAACAGCTTGAATGATTGTAGAATTGGGTGCTTCCCTGGGCCCTCAGATAAAAGCCTAGTCAGCTGTCACCATGATTTGGGCCCTGGAATAGATACCTTGAGCAGAGCCCAGCCAAACCCACCCAGCCTCTTGTCCAGCAGAACTGTAAGAGCTGTAGGAAAAATGTATCTTGTTTACACCACTAAATTTGTCATAATTGGTTATGCAACAATAGAAAATGAATGCATGGACTCTGGAATCAGACAAATATGGATATGCATGCAGGACCTGCCACTCACTATCTGTATGACCCGGGCAAAGTCCCTTAAGCTTCTTTCCTCATCAGTAAAATGGGGATATGAATACAACTCAGCCCATAGTGTTGTTGTGAAGATTCGCTGAGATCACACAGTGTGGAACAGTTAGCCTGGCACATAGTGGGTGCTCAATATATATGAGCTCCCAATAAACATTTCAGTTTTCTGGGTATCTTCAGTAAAAGCAGAATTTTTAAAATGTCTTAAAAAGCAAATAATCTCTCTCTCTCACTCTCCCTTCCTCCCTCTGAAATCAATAAAAAGATATATTAAAACAAAAAAAGAAAAGAAGAGAAAATCATCCAAGTGGAGAAAAGACTGAACTGTTTGCATGTTGTCATAGAGACTGAACCTGTTGATTAAAATACTTTGTCTCTCTTCCCCTATTGTGGGATTGTTTTTGGCCACAGAGACCGTAAGATCCCGCACTGCCAGCCTGTTGTAGGGTGAAAACTCGGTACTTGAAGAAAGGCAGAGAGCTTGGGTTCACGTTCCTGGGCCTGTAAATAGCCAGGAGGTCTCAGGAGTATTCTTCCCTTTTTCTGGGCTTCATTTTTCTCATCAGTGAATGCAGACCTGCTAAAGTCCCCAGGAGCCTCCTCTCTCTCCTCTTTAGAAAAGTTAAATGAAACAGAACAAGTGCTGCCTATATTAGAGGGACAACTGTGCGTCTTTGAAAGCCAGTCCAGGGCACGGAGGTGAGGACCGGGTCTCTGTCTTCACTGGCGGTCATCATCATCTCCTTTACTCATACGTCTTAAGGGTTTTGAGAGCCAAAGAGAACCTTGGTGAATAATGGAGTAACCAGTCTATCAGAAAGACTTCTAGAATTTGCTGAACATTCATGACGTTAGCTTCTCATTAGTCTGTACACAAAAATTACTTCCAGAATTAGGAGAGGGTCAAGGCAAGATGATTATTACTCACTGCATCCTGTTCCTTGGTTCATTAAGGAACCCGTCTTTGCGATTATCAGCCTCAGTAGACTTCACCAGGTATTATTTCAGCTGCAGCACAGAGATGAAAATGCCAGCTCCAGCACTGGGGAGATTCTGTGCAGATGAAAACATTGGCGTGTGGGAGCATTTATGCTGCTTTCCAGTTCTGAGCGATGGCTGGTCTTCATGTTTATTCAGCAGAGCTCCTTGGAGACCTCTTGGGAAGGGCACACGGTCCCTGAGTGGGGAAGAAAGCCACTCTGCGCACTCACTGGGACAAAAAGGGGGGCACAGAAGAGGTCATCAGTGACCTCAACTTTCTGCTGCGTGTGACCCACCACTGGGGTTTATTCATAAAGAACCACAGAGGAGATGGGAAACAAGCTTTGTTTTCAAAACTGCTACTGGCAGTGCACCCGAGGGTAAGTTACTTGACCTCTCTGGGCCTCAAGTGGGTGTGACGTAAAAGAGTAAATGCTCCTACTAGCTACTCCTTTTTAATGAGTCCTCCACATTAGTAGACTGTAAGGAAATTCACCTATATTATTTTCCTAAATCTAAACGGATCCCATTTGTGGGGTTGATGACTCATATCAGTCAGTACTGGGGTGCAGTGCGGCACATGTAACGTTCAGCGGTCCTACCCGTTGGTGCAGTCTGGAAAATATGGAGAAGGGCCTCTGTTGCTCAGTCCATGATGGTGCCACTGAGATCATTGTCCACATGGACCATTCCAAAGTGAGCTGCTTTACTTGTGGCATCCATGCTCTCAGCCCAGCCTGGCTCCCCAATAGCTCAGAGCATGGGCTCAAGACCCAGGCAGCCATGCCCCATCCCGCCCTGCCTCTTCGCATGTGTGATTGAGAATTCCTGCCACTCTGCATCCCTCACGCCCTTCAGACCTCTGAGGATCCTGCCTCTCTCCTCTGCTCATACTTTTCCCTCCTCCAGCCTTGGAGACTTCCCTCCTTGGGTGAAGCAGCTCCCTGTTTCAGTGAGCCTAGGTTAGGGACCACAGTGGGCTTGAGCATCATGACAAGTGGCAGCAAACACTCAGCCCCAGAGGATGCAAGATGAACTGGGAAGGATGCAGTGAGGTAGTAAATAGATGCCCATCTGATGGAGAAGTTTTCTGCTCAGTTCCAGGTGATTTATGTCACATGGGAATAAGCTGTAGGGTTTCTAGTGTTTCAGAAAAGCAGAAATCTAGATTTTCTTTTCAGGTGAAATGTCCTGACTTTAAAATGTTGATGCAAGTAGAAAATAAAAATGCCAAGCCGACCATATCTGATGATAGCCTGTCTGTGACAGCATGTGTTTGCTAGGGCTGCCATGAAAGAGTGCCACAAATCGGATGACTTAAACAGCAGACGTTTCTTGTCTCACAGCTCTTGAGGTTACAAGTCTGAAACCATGATGCTGGTAGCGCTCGTTATTGCTGAGGGCTGTGAGCAAAGATCTGTCCCCTGCCTCCTTGGCTTTTAGGTGGTAATCTTTGTAGTCCCTGTAGCTTCATATCATCTACCCTCTCTGTATGCCTGTGTCCCAATGTCCTCTCCTTATAAGGACACCGGTCATCTTGGATTAGCGCCTACCCTAATGGCCTCATCTTAACTTCACTAATTACATCTGTAAATGCAAATAAGGTTATATTCTGAGGAACTGGGGGTTAGGACTACAATATATGAATCCTGCAGGAATATAATTTAACCCATAACAGTGGTTTCAACCCAGACTTTTAAAAAATAAGTGACTTCTCTTTATCAACAGAAGACTCAATCTTCACCTGTTATCAGCGGTGGGTGGTGGAAGAGGAAGGCCAACGTCACTCTTTTAAGACGAGAAGCCACAATCCATTTCTCAATCAGGTTGTCTACTTAGCATGGCACCTAGCACCTAACAGATTCTCAATAAATACTTATTGAATTAGAATGAGTCAAAATTGATCAGAATTGGGCAGAGAAAAAGAGGAGAGGACAGATGTTGAGGTGAATATATTTAAGGTGCTTTTGGCAAGAGCTGAAGGAAGTCCATCCTTTAGAGTAGGACAGGAGCTCAGCCAGTTTGCAGTGGACTGGCTGGCTCAGGCATTTTCCTGGCTTAGAGGGAAAAAAATATAATAGATTCTAACAGAATATCACAGGTTCTAACCTAGATAGAAGTTGGGGCTGGGGAGGTTGAAAGGCTTAATTTATCAACATTGAACAAAAAGCGAATCATATAATCCATCATGAATTATCAGTGCTGTAAACCTGCATGCTCATTTCATTCCTTTTTGTCTCCTGGTGCTTGCTTATTGAAATGTTGGCAGAGTAGGCCATTACACCTTATTGCATGAAGAATGCATGGGCTTTGAAGACAAACCTACACTCACACCTTCTCTTTCCCCTTATTTGCTGCGTGCCTTTGGCCAAGATAGCAAGCTTCTCTGAGTCTCAAAAGTTCTCATTTGTATAGGATTAAACTCTGCAAATAATAGGTCCCTTCGACTGGGTTCTGATCCCTATCACAGGACAGAATAACAATACTTCATTCCTGTTTAGATAAGTCTTCCTTCAGTACTTTTGAATCAATTTATTGATTTCATTTTCCCCCCTGAGTTTATTTTGTGTTATGAAATATGTTCAGTTACCAACCTAAACTGGCTTAAGTACAAAAGAAGAACCAAGTTGTTTATTCACTGATGCAACAGGGAAGCCAAGCAGGTTTGTTCCCGGGAGCTCAGATGGTATCATCAGAGTTCTGGCTCTTTCCGTCTCTCAGCTCAGGCTCCGCTTGGTTTTCTTTATTCTCAGAAGACTCCTTTTTAGTAGTGGGCAACGGATTATCAATAAATAGCTCCTTGCTCACAATAGTCTTAACAGCTCTGAATTCAGAGATAAAAATCTCTTTTTATGGCTCTAGAATTTTTTTTTAAATGTCCCGAAGACTTTGATTGATGGAGCTTGATTCAGAGGCCATTTCCTGAACTCATCGCTGTGTCCCAGGGGTTGCAGTGTCCTGACTGGCTAAGCCTGAGGCACAGGCCAGGAGCAGGGGGCGTGGCTAACTCTTAACTCCTACACACAAGTAACAGGTAAGGGATGATCCCCCCCCAGAAAGGGATGCTGGGCAGATGAGAACATAGCCGCTGTAATGGACAAAGTTCTCAGGCTTGATTCAAGTTATTGATTAAAATCTAATTTTTCAACCAGTGGTTATTTCAACCTTATAAATAAATCTGACCATGAACATTGATATCTTGGCTGGCCATATAGCAGACTAAAAAAATTACAAGTTCCTAAAGTGAGCAAGTATGTATACATGGTTTGGAACACCCTGTATATCTAGGCATATTGGGGAGAAGTCCGTGCAGGACTGAGGATCTTCTCAGGAAGAGAGTCCTGCTCACAGGAAAGGACCTTGGCACCACCAGCTGGAGCCAGCCCTCGTTCTTGGCCTGGAGAGATGTCTTTCTCCAGTATGGGGTCACCCCTCAGATTCACCCTCCTGTTCCACCTCCCCTGGGTGAAATATGGATCTTTTAAATAGCACAGAGCTGTAAGTAAAATTTAAAACAGCAGTTGAACCAGTGACGTCACATCCACCTATCTGGCAGATAGTAAATCAAGGTAGAGAAAGCTGTCCTACTTCCCTAGAGAGGCTGCACAGTGCCTTCCAGAGCCTTTGTCATGGAGCCCAGGGAGCAAAGGTGGTCACAGGGAGGCCCTGTTGTACTGGAAGGAGCAGCAGTGGGCACAGGCAGGGTAGGGAACTGCTGCACCCACAGAGCCCTGAGAGTTCTGGGGAGCAGTGATGCCACCAGAGGGGAACCATCTCCCAACCCCCTTAGCTGCCCCTGACTCCTTCAACCTCAACTCCCTCCCCACCCCTTACAGTGATCTTCAATTTGACCATTAAACTGAATATGATGATGTTGTCGATCAGACTCTGAAGTTGGAAGGATTACCCTCTCTCCATGGTAGAGGCAGTGAAGAGGGCGAGTTTTGAGGGCGTTCGTGTGTGTGATTGTTATCTTCACACGCATGCACAGAAGAGACGGATGGATGAACACCGAAAGGTTAACTCTGGCCCGTGGCTCTCTCTGGTCGGTGAGATTAGAAGTAATTTTTTTTTCTTTTCGTTCCCTTTGTTTCTTTCCTTTTCTTTCTTTTTGGAAAGGCTTATCTGCATTTTCTAAATTTGCTGTAATTAATTTGTTCTGCCTTTGTATTTTGAAAAATCCGCTGATTAAAAAATGAAGACACAAAACGCCCTCTCTCCATTCTTAAGCTCCGTTTTAGAACCTGGCTCCTCAGTGGAGCGGCTTCCAGCTTTTCCGCCTCCTGTACCTCCTGCCACGCAATGAGGGCCATTTAATCTCCTGAACCGGGGCAGTTCCACCCCCTCTGCGGGCACCGATTTAGCCCTCGCCAAACGGCTGTCTGTTCAAGGTACCCAACCTGGGGCCTTAAATTAGTCACATAATGGTTCCTACTCTTCTAAATCAATTAAATTTAATAACTTCTGATTGAACATCCAAGTGCTGTGCTGGGCCGTGACCCTTTGTATATACAAAGGTCTAGTTAATGGCCTTAGCAGGAGTGCCTGAAATAAATTGAAGTCTGAGCCCACCTTCCTCATTTAATCCACCCTGGTGCTCCCAGTTTCTGTCTCACCCCACCCCCATTCACCGGAGCCCCAGGCCCTCTCCAGAGCTAGGTCTCTGTGCCCTGCGTATTGCCTGTCCTTGGGATTAGACACATCCTGTCTCTTCTACAGAGGATGGGAACTGACACTCCATGAGATGTGCAAAATAATTTATTAGGAGAAGGGAAGGAAATATTAGAAATGTAACTTACATTTCCTTTCAACCTAAAACAAAAGGGAAGGGAAGCTTTACCAGGGTTTCCTGTTTGTTGGCACATCGCCCTAACCAGCTACATGTCAAATGAATTGGCAATAATACTAAAACTGATACAGGCAACTTAATCTGTCTTAGAATCTCATTCTGTATATGATGGAACTAGACCAAGGTGAATCAGAAATGCCTTCTTTAAAAACAGTTTCTTAAAAAAAGAAATATCATATGTCCTCAAAATAATAATACGACACAAGGAGTATTTGAAGAGGAGGGAAGCAAAGTAAAATAGTTGGAGTTAGCTTATCTCTCTCCTCACTGTTTCTCAACTAGAGTCATCAAACTTTTCCAGAGGCTACATAAGTTCGCACTAATGTTATAACAATTTAACACTTTTTCATTATATGTAATTATTGTAATAATTTAACCATTGTAACACTTTAGTATTGTATTTTAAAAAATCAAATATATTTCACTTTCAATGTAAATTTATCTTTAAATCATATATGTTTTTATTTAAATCTTTACAAATTTGCTTTTAACTTGTTGCTTTTAAACACATTTCTATTTTTGTATGTTTGTAAGGTGGTGACTATTTAGCTTTACTGGCTTTTTTATATTATGAATTTTGAACATAGGCATTAAGAAAATACCCATGTGAATATCCATGATTTTATAAGGGAGTACCCAATGCTTTATTGTCCTTTTGATTTTTTTATACTTTGAGGAGTTGGTTAATAAAAGTGTGAGCCCATCACAATTAGGAAGATATTAAAACACTAAGAATTTTAACTTTATCGCATTCTTTGAGTGTTTCAAGTTTTTTTAAAGTTTGATGACAAAAGCAACATATTAATATTAGTTCATTCAGAAAATTTAAAAATAGATGCATACATTGAAGGTGGGTGTTCAGTAAGTTTTTACCAATGGATAGCACAACAATAATAATTTTAAAAAGCTTGGAGACCTGTTTACTGTAAAACATGAATATATTTATGTTGTCAGGGTTCTTTTTGTTTGTTTTTTAAAGAAAAGCTAGCATTCAGCAAATAAACACAATAAAAACCATCTAAAGTTTGGGAAAATATTTTTGGAAGACTTCTGGAATTCCTAAATTTATCTCCATTCTTTTTCCTGCTGGAAGTTGACCCCCGCCTCTTTCCACCGTGACGCTAGCTGACCCAAGGGCAGTCATTTGGCTGCTTCTATGTTGCATGGCATCTTGTGGCATGTTCATGCAGGTCATTCCTGGGAGGGGGAAATGAGAAAATATTCCTTGGCTTTTATTCAGGAGATGTTTCAGCTGTGTGTGTCTGAATAGCCCTCTCTGAATATCTGGTCTATGAGGTCATCTGGCTGAAGGCTTCCCTCCGTCACCGGGTGCAGGGAGTAGAACTGTCAGGAAACGATAGAGCCAGTCCAAACACTCATTGCTTTGTGTCGCCTTAAACAAAGAAACAGGGAGAGCCTGTGTTCCTAGAGAATAAAGAAAGTGTTATTGTGTTAGGGGGAACGGCCATTTGTAGACGGAAAAGGGCTGATTGCTGGCATCAGGTACAAATGATTTAAAGGTTCCAGTGCCAAGAATGTATCAGACACATGACGCCCAGCACCACCTTTCCCTGCATTACTGTTTGCAACTTCATAGAGTCAGTGGGTCACTGCAGCAAAGAGAGTAGGGGTACAGTTACACTGGCAGCCCTGGAGTTTGTGCTAAATCCCATCCCACTGGACACGAGCCCTTGTATAAACATGGGAATGGTGGTCTTGATTCATTGTGTCCATCCTTTCTGTGGATGCTTTCCTCAAATAGGACTCACACTTAGAGCACATGTACGTTTGGATAATGATTGCTTGAGTGTTGACAGAGAATTTGGCCCAGTGCCTTGCAAAACCAATGGAGCTATAGGAGGCTGCTTTTATCCCTAGCATGGATCCAATCTAGACATGAGAAGAAACATGCCTTCCAAGAAAGCTTTTCTAAAACTTTGCTGGGGAGAAATGCAATTGAAGGGAAATCTGACATGTGACTGGAATATATTAGGTAACATACTCAACTTCATAATCGAAAGCATTTGTCGTTTGGTTGAACTAGAAGACCAAGGAGGAAGTTGCTTTGTTCCACTACATAGACTCTTTAAACTTACAGGCACCTATACCTGCAAAAATAGTTCCGACAAAGACATGTTATTAGACATTTTAATTGTAATTTAATTTCTTGTTTTAAATTTAAGAGTCTTTGAAGAGTGGTAAAAGGGTATAGGAGAGATTAATGGAAAATATGGAAATATAAGAAAGCAATTAACTAAGATATTTTAAAGTATGCAGTGAATTTGATTCATAAATGTTTTACTGTCCCAGTGCTAATGACTTATTAAAATTGTGGCTCATGATTCCAATGAAAGTAGAATCTATACTCAAATAATATTTGATAACTGAATGGATCATAGATGAATCTCAATTTCTGCAGATTATGATATTTATGTCTTTTTCTCACATAACTTTCGGTCCAGAAGGTAAAACGGAAATGAATATAGATAACTGTTGTTTCAGGAATACATGACACCTTATTTACCAATGCATTTGTATTCGCCTCATTTATCATGTCTTTGTGTTCAGTATTTTTGGTGCTTTGACAATCTTAAGAGTCTTGCTAACTCTAAGGGGCCTCTCCCAGGGCTAGCTATTTCCTAGAGATAGCAGATAGCTTTTCTGTGAATGTGCCTTTCTCATGCAAACCAACCAATCCAAAGCCCATACCCTCAACCGCCAACTTCATTGAGCTCTTACACTCCAGAACACTATTCCCCTGCTTTAATCACCCCAGGGCTGGGTACCAGACAGCTATAAACAACCCCTAGACCCCAGAACCTGCTGAATTATTCAGGCTAGCCTATCCTAGACCTGCTTACTCTGTCTCTGCCAATTTCTTCCTAATAAAAGCCAACGTGAAGGCTCTTGCCACAGTATCCCCCACTCCCTCTGCCTGTGGACCAACCCTGGCACTTTCCCCCATGGCACCCCCCTCCTGGGATATGTGAGTATAAGAAAATATATTTTAAAAAATTGAGGTAAAATTGGTATATAACATTATATAAGTTTTAGGGGTACAACATTAAAATCTGATATCTGTGTACACCACAAACTGATCACCAAGAATCTAGTTCAAACATCCATCACCATACACTTGACCCCCCCGCGCCCCACCCTTCACTCATTTGGCCCTCCCCACCCTCTGCCCCTCTGGTAACCACCAGTCTGTTTTCTGTACCTATGAGTTTGTTTTGTTTCTTTCTTTGTGTTTTTTTTAACATTACACAAATAAGTGAAATCATACAATATTGTGTGTGTGTGTGTGTGTGTGTGTGTGTGTGTGTGTGTGTGTACCATAACTTTGTTACCCATTCATCCGTTGATGGACACTTAACATTGCTTCCACATCTTAGCTATGGTAAATAATGCTACAATAAACATAAAGGTGCACGTATCTTTTCAAATTAGTGTTTGAGTATTATTTGGATAAATACCCAGAAGTGGAATAGCCGGATCATATGGTAGTTCTATTCTTAATTTTTCAAGGAATCTTCATACTGTTTTCTATAGTGACTGCACCAATTTACATTCCCACCAGCAGAGTATGAGGGTTCCCTTTTTCCCACACCCTCTTCAACATTTATTTCCCATCTTTTTGATATTTGCTGTTCTAACAGGTGTGAGGCAATATCTCATTGTGTTTTTCATTTCCATTTCCCTAAGAATTAGTGATGTTAAACATCTTTTCATGTGCCTGTTGGCCATCTTTATGTATTCTTTGGAAAAGTGCCCATTTAGACCCTCTGCCCATTTTTCAATCAGGTTGTTTGTTTTACTGTTGTTGAGTTGTATGAGTTCTTTATATGTTTTGACTCTTAACTCCTTGTTAGATGTATAGTTTGCAAATATTTTCTCCCATTCATTAGGTTGCCTTTTCATTTTGCTGATGGTTTCCTTCACTGTGCAGAGCTTTTTAGTTTGATGTAGTCCCATTTATTTATTTTTGCTTCTATTTTCCTTGCCTTTAGAGTACGATCCACAAATGCATTGCTAAGACTGATGTCAAGAGCCTTACTGTCCATGTTTTCTTTTAGGGATTTTATGGTTTCAGGTCTAAAATTCAAGTTTTTAATACATTTTGAGTTAATTTTTGTGTATGGCATAAGATAGTGGTCTGGCTTAATTCTTTTGTATGTGGCTGTCCTGTTTTTCCAGTCCCATTTATTGAAGAGACTGTCCTTTCCCCATTGTGTGTTCTTGGCTCCTTTGTCATAAATCATTTGTTCATATATCTGTGGGTTCATTTCTGGAATATCCATTCTGTTCCATTGGTCTCTGTCTGTTTTTATGCCAATACCATTACTGCTTTGATTATATAACTTTGTGGTATATATAGTTTGAAACCAGGAGGCATAATACCCCCAGGACTATTATTCTTTCTCAAGATTGCGTTGGCTATTTGGAGTCTTTTGTGGTTTCATATAAATTTTAGAATTATTTGTTCTAGTGCCACTGGAATTTTGATAGGGATTACACTGAATCTGTAGATTGCTTTGGGCGGTATGGACATTTTAACGATATTGATTATTCCAATTCATGAGCACAATATATCCTTCCATTTATTTCTGTCATCTTTAATTTCTTTCATCATTTTCAGAGTACAAGTCCTTCACCTTGTTGGTTGAATTCCTAGGTATTTTGTTCTTTTTGATGCAATTGTAAATGAAATTGTTTTCTTAATTTCTCTTTCTGACAGTCTGTTAGTAGTGTATAGGAATGCCACAGATTTCTGTGTATTGATTTTGTATCTTGCAACTTTACTGAATTTGTTTATTAGTCTTAACAGCTTTTTGGTGGAGTTTTTAGTGTTATCTATATAAAGTATTATGGCATCTGCAAATGGCGACAGTTTTATTTCCTCCTTTCAGATTTTGATGCCCTTTTTTTTTTTTTTTTTTTTTTTGCCTTATTGCTGTGTCTAGGACTTTCAATACTATATTGAATAAAAGTGGTGAGAGTGGGCATTCTTGTTTTGTTCATGATCTTAGAGTAAGAGTTTTCAGCTTTTCATCATTGAGTATGAAGTTGGCTTTGGGTTTGTCATATGTGGCCTTTATTATGTTGAGGTATATTTCCACTATACCCACTTTCTTGAGAGTTTTCATGAATGAATGTTGAATTTTATTATATGCTTTTTCTTCATGTGTTGAGATGATCATATGAATTTTATCCCTCATTTTGTTTAGATGGTGTATCATGTTGATTGATTTGAGGATGCTGAACCATCTTTCCATCCTTCGGATAAATCTTACTTGATCATGGTGTATGATCCTTTTAATGTATTATTGTTGAATAGAGTTTGCTAATATTTTGTTGAGAATTTTTGTATTACGTTCATTAAAGATATTGGCCTATAATTTTCTTTTTTGTGATGTTCTTGTCTGGTTTTGGTATCAGGGTAATGCTGGCCTCATAAAATTAGTTTGGAGTCACTCCCTCCTCTTCAATTTTGTGGAAGAGTTTGAGAAGCCTAAGTGTTAAATCTTAGGATGTTTGGTAGAATTCACCAGTGAAGCCGACTCGACCTGCACTTTTTTTGTTGGGATATTTTTGATTACTGATTCAGTCTTCTTACTAGTAATCAGTCTATTCATACTTTCTATTCATAATGCAGTCTTGGAAGATTGTATGTTTCTAGAAATTTATCCATTTCTTTTAGGTTATTCAATTTGTTGGCATATAATTGTAGCATTCTTTTATGATCCTTCATATTTCTTTAGTAGCAGTTGTAACATCTCTTCAGTTTCTGACTTTGTTTATTTGAGCCCTCTCTCATTTGTTTATTTTTTCAAAGAACCAACTCTTAGTTTATTGATTTTTTTATTGACTTTTTAGTTTCTATTTTATTTATTTATGCTCTAGTCTTTATTATTTTCTATCTTCTACTAACTTTGGGCCTCGTTTAATAAACTATCTTTTTAATGGAAGTAATAAAATCTATATTATAAAACATAGCCTGGTGATAGTAATGCTTCTGTTATGGCAGACTAGATTTCCTCAAAGAAAAAACCCTCCAGGTGCAAATTCTAAAAATGTTGAATTAAATATTAAAACATTTTTTAATGTGTAACTGGCTCACTGGAAAGTAAGGAAAAAACAAATTAATGATAAGCGTAATTCCAGACAAGTAACCAAGCTGATGGCAAGGATACCTACTGAGGGTATCCACTAATCTCTAGTTTCTACATCTTCAGTTTTAGTTGGCTTTACATACAAGGCAGAAGACAAAGCCTACGGCTAGCACAAAGTGGAAAGTCAGTCTCATAAAAGAGAGACTCCTCAAAAGTGTTAACCTTGGTTGATGCACTAGAAAACATAAAACCCCACAAACCAAGATAGTCTTGGCTTTGGGTTGAGAAGGGGGGATGGTTAAGGGTCTCTCTTAAAGACTCATAATATTAACCTGGACCTCAAATAAATTTTGGGTGGAATTCACAATGTCTTTGTATCCCCCCCAAAACCTCAAGCCAAGAAGTTTGTTTACAAAGTGATCTGATCCTAGGTTTCCTGGCTGGCATGGCTCAGTGGTTGAGCGATGACTATGAACCAAGAGATCACAGTTTAATTCCCGGTCAGAGCACATGCCTGGGTTTCGGGCTCAATTCCCAGTAGGGGGCGTACAGGAGGCAACCGATCAATAATTCTCTCTCATCATTTATGTTCCTATCTCTCTCTCTCTCCTTATCCCTTCCCCTCTCTGAAATCAATAAAAACATATTAAAGACAAACAAACCAAACAAAAACAAAGTGATCCTAGGTAGGAAGAATAGAATATGCAGGTGTCTGAAAGAAGCAAATGGAAATCATTTCTAGAGAAACTCACCTTCAACTTTGGTCTCAAAGAATCTGCCACAGATAAAATTCCAAGGAACTTAAACTCACAAAAGCACATATACCAAAAAGAAAAAAGGAAAAAAGAAATGGAAGCAACAGCGTCGTAGCCAGAAGTAGAATATTGAGTACTCTAAAAATAATGTTTGAATTTTCAAAATAAAAAGCTTGAGCTTGATGATCCTTGAGGTCCTTTTAGTTCAGACACCTGAAATGCTAAACAGTATGGAGCCGAAAAGAATTACTTCAAATACAGAGCCATGTGAGAGGTCAAGGCTTAAGCTGTCAGGAAGACAGGACAGAGGAGCTGACCCAGCCTTCGTATTTCCCAGGCTCCTCACGCACATGGACACACGCGCGAGTCATCCTGCTCTTGTCTGGGAAAGCGTTAGTCATGCTGTCTCCTGGATGAGTACGAAGCTTTCTTTCCACATTCCCTTTGAAGCATCAAAGCATGTCCCTTTACTGCCTGAAGCAGTGTTGTGACCACACAGGCGATCTCAGTAGTTATGTGCAGATTCCCGTGCAGCTGGAGAGAGTTTCTCAGACACACAGACATCACCCTTCCTTCTCCTCCTCACCTTGACCATTTCATGGTGGTTCTGCCATGACTGTCAGTTACTGAACTTGGTTAAGCACCATTCAGCTACTCAACATCTCTGAAGCTATGGACAAGCCTCGTGAACAAAGCAGGCACAATCGTAGCACCTACCTCCTAGGATGGCTGTAAAGACTAACCAAGGTCATCTCCATCAAGCACTTAGCACAGCACCGGGCAGGTTTGTGTTCTGTAATTGGCACTTAGTGTCATTACTTTGCCAACTGGGGAACATAAAATTAAGAGTTTGGTAAACACATGACCCCCTAGGCATGGTGAGAATGATCAGATCTTCCCTAAGGGTGTGGATGCGACTGAGATATCTGGGAGATTTAGAAACTTCTGCATGTTGTCAGTATGCTCAGTTTTCAGACCATGACTGAGAAAGGGAGTTTTGAGCTGAATCAAATGACATATGTTTATTTTTATTTTTTGTTTATTCCAAGGCAACTCCTTATTCCAAAAAGGATTTGAAATAGCCAGAAGAAAGACACATATAGGGCAGCAGGATATAAAATTAGGTGTGGAGAATAAATTTCAAGGGGAAAATAAAGGTACAGAAATCAAACTATACAGTATATAAGAGAAAAATGTGTAATGGGTTCTTAAACTTCTAATATCTGATGCATTTTGGGTGTGCTTGAACTGAGAGAAACTCAGTCTGGGACAGAGAGAGAGAAGGACCCCAAAGCTTTTGAGTCTGTTCCCCAACTCATGAGATTATCCATGGCTTAAGACAAGGCTTCCCAAGGAGGAGCAATTCTATGCTCTTTAAAAGGTGGCTGGATGACACTGTCAAGCATCTAAGAGCCTCGGAAGGCCCTGCACAATTCTTCAGTCAGCCTGTAGGTCCCCACAGTGTAGCTAGAGGGTCAGAGTGTTGGGTCCTACTCAGTAGTGGGCATTTATGATGTGTTTGCGACTCCTCAGCGCCCTTTGAACACCCATCCTGTATTTGTGGAAATTCCTGCCTTATGAATCCAGTCTCTCCAAAGGGGAAACTAGCCTTTCCTGTCTCCCTCGTGGCTCCTCTGAAACAGGCTGCACAGTCACCTAGACCCATTTGAGGCCTTGCCGCAGAAATAGCAATGGTGAGGAGGCAGACACCATGCAGAGCCCATTTTATTTCAGCAGGGGTGTGGCTGAGGCTGCAGAGTCTGGCACCTGGCCCCAGGGTAGCCCTGGCGCTACGAGAGGAGGAGCAGGTGCCCTGAGTCACTGCCAGACGTGGGGGTGAAAGTGCTGGAGACGAGCATCTAGGGCTCAGAAGCCCTGGTAGCGGTTTTCTTGTCAGGCCCGCTCTGCTGCATGGTGTGGGGAGTTGTTGCTGGAAGCTTGTCTCCAGTCCAGTTCTCCAGCTCTTCCAACGATCCTGTGAGCCGTTTAATAGACGCCTTTCAGCCAGAGTCAGCTTCTTTCGCTCGAACCCAAGAACACTGGCTGACACTCAGACATTCTCCCGCGCTTGCTTCACACCCTGCTCATTAAAGTGAATACTTCTGTTTATAAAAGTCATAGTTTGGTTTTCCAGCTCTGTTAGCAGAGATGATTTCTAGGGAATACAATTATGGAAAAGAGTTCTTTATTTGTTGTTGTTTTCTGTATTGTTTATTACCTGTGTATAATATGAATTTGTTTTAAGGAAAATAAATTGCTTTGTTAATTTTAAAAAGCTTAAAATGTTAAAAATTCAAGTTGTGGCCAGGACGATTTTATCTGTTGGGCCATCAGGCTGCTTGCTGCAACAATGAATATACAAATAGACAACGGTCACACCGTATATAAAAACAGAACTCTGACCCACAATCTGCAGCCAAACAAAAACCCCTGTAGCAGCCACCCCCAAATAACCTGGACTTGGTCAATAGCTGATAACTTCCCTAATTTTTGCCTATTCCAATGTAGGACCAACCAGCAAAAGGCAGATATGCTCCCCTAACCAATTACATAGTATAATTCTGCCACCAATTCCAGTGTGCGATTTTCCCCACACCACCAAGCAATTCTCTGGCACCAGCTGGGTGTTCTTTAATTCAACTAAATTTTGACACAGTTTACCTGGAGATGGCAGTAGCTCTTACAGGTTAAGAGTTCAAGCTTACAAGACTCTACCCCCTTCAGATGCCAATTGCAGGTCCAGGTTGTCGCCTGTATTTCTAAGTGGCTTAGAGATCGTAGGTTCCAAGGACCCCCTCCTTGTGTTTGCTGGAGGGGCCCACAGAACTCAGAGAGACACTTATCTATTAGATCACCAGTGTTTTATAAAAGGGTATGACTTAGGACAGCCAGGAGGAAGAGGTACATAGGACAAGGTGTGGGGAAAGAACAGGAAGCTCCCACGTTCTCTGTGTGAGCCACTCTCTGAATCAACATGTGTTCATCAACATATAGGCTCACCCTATCCTTTTGGGTTCTTATGGAGACCTCATTGTAGGCATGATTGACTGAATCATTGGCCATTGTTGATTGAACTCAATCTCCAGCTTCTCTCCCCCTATCAGAGATCAGGGGGATGGGCCTGAAAGTTCCAAGTTTCCAATCTCATGGTTGGTTCCCCTGGCAACTAGCCCCCATCCTTCTTAGGTGCTTTCTAAAAGCCACATTGTTAACAAGATAAATTCCAAGTGTTTTAGGAACTCTATGCCAGAAATGGTGATGAAGACCATATATATATATTATTATAAGTTACAGTATCACACATAGTATACTTCTAGTTAACCTGCCTCCCGCTTAGCCCTGCCAACAGCCATCCATGAAGGTGTACCTGAAGCTTCCCTTTTCCATTGTAAAGCTTTCCCACTCCGCTGCGCACCTTTGAGTCTCTGCCAAATACAAATAATGGTGGTTGGCTCCCTGGATACAGCCAGTTCTGAATAAACAGGCTTTGTTTGTTCTCACTTGGGCGGTCTTCATTTATTTCCACATCCCACGGCCTTATTTTGACCAGGACATGTTGCTGTAGGTAGTGGATTGAGCGGAAGTGTGAGCTGCCTGCACTGCCTCCAAGTCTGTTCCCTCCACTGTTCCAGCCGAGCCCTGTCCTTTCAGAGGGCGCCCTCTGGCCCGAACCGCTCAGTGGCGAGATGATGGGTGCGGTGAGCACGCAGGGAGAAGTAGTTAGCCTGAACAGCTGTTCCCCTCCTGCTCTTTCCACAGTTCCTAAATCTGGTTCTAACGAGAAAAATTGCTATGTTTTAAATTACTATGTTATGAAGCATACTGCAAGGAGCACTGCATAAAGACACAGTCACAACCAATTCTGTTATTTTAAGGCTGTGTTTAACGGAGCTTTGTTACAGCAGCAATAGTTCAGTTTTCAAAATTAATTCATAAAAAGTAGGCCTTTATAATACGTATTCTCAAAATAATTTCTATTATTTTGCTCTTCAAATGTATATGAGTTCCATAAGGGATTAAATGAACAATGCGTAGTTAATTTGCTAGTTACGTTTGAAAACCTCTCTAGTTATTTGGGTGTTATTAGGTAGATTATGAAGAATTTAGTAAAATAATCCCACTGTTCTTGCTTATTGATGAAGTGTTGGAGTTAGCGTATTTCAAGGGACCATTTATCAACCTAAGCCAAATTAGTGTTTCAGACTTTTGTGCGGTCTCCCATACTCTTTTTATTTCTCTCTTATCTCTCTTTATAAATAGTTATTTTAAAAGGTGTCCATTTATTTATTTATTTATTTAGTTTGAAGCATGGAGCTGGCTGTCAATTAAAACAGGAGGACCCAGACAATGTCCCTTAAGTTCTTTGCTTGCTTCATATGCACTTTCCTTCCCTGCTTCAAACGTCATCTTGTTAGGTAGTTTCACCAATTCTAAAGCAGACTTTTTCACATTGGAACTTATCTAAAGCACAAATATTTTTCATAATCCATGCCGTGTCGTCATAGTTTATTCTACTGCATTTTTTCCTTCTCTGGCGATACACAAAACAACAGTGGATGCTCTAATTGGTGCGTCTTAAATCCAGTGAAATGCGACGGCAGACTTTTATTAAGCAGCCTTTTCTGGGTGTTCTGGACCGTACTAGGAACTGTAGACATGCGACAGCCCCGCTGAGGGCACCGGTTTCCCAAACAGGCCCATGAGCTCTAGGTTTCTTGAGAGGGGGGAAGCGGGTGAGTCACCAGTGCAGCAACTCTGTCCTTTTGTTCTTTCCTTCCTTTTAAACAAATGGGACTTCTCTCTAAGCTTTTCTTAGAAGAGAGGCTGTGTTGCTAAACAAAACAAAACAAAGCAGAACTTTGAAACTCCGTGACCAGGAAGACTGAGTACCCACCGCAGAGCAGAACAGGGCTCCTTCTTGAGCTCCTGCTGTACGATGGGCCCTGCACTAGATACTGTACATACGGGGCAGAATTTACTAAGGTGCTAATTTGTATTTTGTTTATAAGTTTACTGCCCCTTTCGCATTGCCAGCAGGCAGGCAGGCTTGTGTTCTCTCTGCCTAAGGAGGTTCGCGGCAGGGCTGAAGCAGGAAGGGCCCTCCGTGGTGGTTATAAACGCTTCAGCTTCTTGGAGATGAGCCTGGCTGTCTTCCACCTCCACCCCTCCACTGAGGAGAGGGCTGAGTCTGAGTCCAGCATTGTGGTCCCCTCTGTGTAGGTGGCCTCAGGAGGTCACTTTACTTCAGATACACACGGAAAGGTGGGTCCCAGGCACAAGGCATCAATTCTCTGTTGAAATCTCGACAGAGATGCTCTCCATGACCGAACTTCAGTCAGGCCCCTCTGAGCCCGCTGCTTGACGGTGCCCTAACTTGGGCTTCCGTCTCTGTACTTGCAGAGCCCAGTCTTAGCAAGAATCTTGCTAAGTCACGTCAGCCAGAATCCCCCATCTTCAAGGTCTGACCCCCCTCAGTACCTGACCCAGTTCCTCCTCCTTCATCCCCCTGGTAATATGTAGCCACTCTGGCCGCTTTCAGTAAGAATTTGTTAGGATGTTTAGCAAGAATTACCCTCCTGTCTTAGTGATTTTCCATCCAGCAACCTCCTGTCCTGCTCGGCTCTTTGGCTGTAAATCCTCGGGTCATATTCAGAGCCGAGCCCAATCTCTCCTCCCTACTGCCAGCCCCCTTTGCAGTAGTTCCTATAGCTACCGCAGCAGCCAGAATAAAGGCGCCTTTACCTTTTAAACAAGTGTCAGAACGTGTTGTTTCTCTGACAGCCCACGCCCCAGGAGTGCCAAGGGAGCACAGAGCCACCAGACCTGCAGGGACAGTGAATGTCTCCTTGGCACCCAAGGTGGGCGGATGTCTAGAGGCGTCTTCGACACTCTGATCCGTGCAGCATGTTGAGAGGAAAGGAGAGAGCGTGAGGGTTTGCTGCCCTTGAATTTCGCACTCGCCTGCTAGGTAGAGACATGGAGATGATTTAAGAAAAAGAAAAATACATTTCTCGCACAGCCACATTTGGGCATGCAAATTTAATTTATAACGTGACAGCTATTTTACCCATTCAGCTTCACACCTGAAAAGTTAGTGCTTCACCCATTTTACCACTGAGGTCTTAGGGGCTCAGAAAGAGAAGAGATTTGACCCCGCACTTCAGAGAGATCCAATCAAAGCAGAACAGTGGCTGCTGAAAGCAATGACGTGGATGGCATATTCTCTGGCATAATTACTTAATCCCCAACTTGACAACTACTTCCTTGTCTAGTCATTCCTTAAATGAATGCTTTCTGGTTGATTTCGTTGTAAAAGTGTTGACTCATTCAGGAAAGGAAGGTTACATTGAGGAAATATTCTCAATTATGCCCAAAATATCTGGATACAAAGCAAACACCAAAAAAAGAATTAAAAGGAAGCATTCTGCTTCATCGAAAGGATTAAGAGCCCTGTAGGCATAGTCAAGATGAGAGAAAGAGGAAGCACATTGATTTAAATTGTGGTGGAGAGTCCTGCCTGGTGGAAGCAGGAACCTAAGAAGGACAGAAGGATAGTAATAAAGGTATGAACTCAGCAGTGGGAAGGGCTAGGTCCGAATCCTGTTTCTTGTTTATGGGAATGAATGAGATAACCCAATAAATGTGATTAGCAAAGTGCTAGCAGATGGCAACCCATAATTTGTTTTAACTGTATCATGGAGGAAAAATTTTACTCTGCCTTTCTAGGTTCCTTTGGCTGGTCTAATAATTAAATTGACAAGAGACAGATTAACAGGAGAGAAACAAATTTAATTACATACACGCGGAGGCCCCATAAGAATGAGCCCACAGGCGGTTAGGCGGTTGATGTGTGTCCAGTCTGCCATTCAGACGGAGCTAAGGATCTGGGGGTGGGGACCTGGGGCATCAAAGGCGAGGAAGACAGTTTCCAGGAAGGTGGGAAGAGCAAATGCTTGCTATGCCGCGCACACAGCGGGTCGCAGAGAAGACTGAACCAACGCGCTCCGCCTAGCTCCCTCCCGGTTTACCACACCTAGCCCAAACTCCTTGTAGATCCCGCTGGGATAGATCGTTCCTTCCTAGGCCAGGCCCTCCATCTACACTCTTTCGGGTGGTTAGGGAGGAGGCAAAAAGGGCTTCCGGAGTCCTCTGGGCCTCATTTCTCTTTAGCTCGTAATAAAAGTGGCACATTCTGGGGAGACTCATTCTGAATCCCCTCAAGTATTTAGGAAGACTGAACACAGTCAAGAATTCAAAATAGGCTCTTCCACTTAGCAGCGCGGTGACTCTGGGCAAGTCATTTAACCTCTGAGCACCAGCTCTATCTTCTGACCAACAGGGATCCTAACAGAATCTACCTCGTGGATTGCAGTGAGGATTACATGAGGTGATGGGTATGAGGCTCTTAGGCACATATAAGCACCCACCAAATGGTTGCCATTTAACCAGTCTTGTTCCTGTAACTGCTGCTGTTACATGCAGCTGCAGGTCTACACGTACTTGGGGTTAAACTCAGGCAGTAAACATTCTCTCCCCTTCTTTCTCCTTCCCCTGCACTCTGTTCCTCCAGCGTGACTTAAACTGATCTGATCTCAGAGTTCTAGAGCCCACACCTTTTCCGCATGAGCATGAAAAAGAGTTTCCCAGTCTTTACCTAAATTCACTTGGAGAAAAGGCTCAGATCTGGATGATGAGTAATTATTATTACAGCTCTATGAAAACCAGAAGGTAAATATTGGCCTTCTCGATGCAGAGTATTGCATTTCCTCTAAAATTAGTGTAAAGTGGTTTTCCACTACGAATATAAAATAGATGGTTTTGTTTTGAGAGCATTTATTATTATGCAGATTAGATATTAAACACCCAAATATCATATTTGCTAATTCGCCGTGAAGGAGAAAATTAGACATGCTAAAAAGTTCTCATTTTTGGAGCAAAAATACCTTTTAAATTCTCAATTCAAAAAAGAGGTCTACCATTGTCAAAAAGACATTTAAATGCATGCAGATACTTTTCAAAATCTTCAATCCAGATGGAAAGTGCAATTCAGTCTGCAGTGCTGCTGGTTTTTGACAAAGCACTGTGATGTCTATCTTGTTTCTTGTTTATTTATATCTATTTACGCAGACAATCGTGGTGAAAGCAATGATTAATTTGTAAAACAAATTGAAAGTTCGGGGACTAAAGAGGTATTTCATTGCTCAGAGCAATCATAGGATTGTGTTTTCTCCCCTTTCTTAATGGATCTCAACTTCCTGTGGCCTTTGTTGCTAGGAAACTAGTCTCTACAGAATTGAAAGCCACCTTTCTGCCGTTGTTGATTCTGTGGAGTCTGAAAGGAACCAAGGGTGTCTCGAATCTTTCAGGATTTACTGTCAGTGATGAGCCTATGGATGCTGTGAAAAGCCCTGAGCTCAACATTTTCTGGAGAGCCACCACTAAAATCCCAGGAACAACCCAATTCCTTTATCATTTCCCCTTGGAAAATTCCATTAGTCCTATCCTATGTAAAGCTAGTCACCCAGAAGTAAGAAGATAAAAGAAACTGAGATGTGGTCCACTTGCCCTCATTTCCATATTGAATTAAGGTACAGGCCACTTTAGGGACCCTGACAAATGCTCAGAGAGGTAGAGCTTCAAAGTAACAACGCATCCTGTCCAAATTGCGTTCTTCTTGTAGAGCCCCTTTTGTATTCACAGTTCAGATCCCTGATGTGGAATGCATGCTGCAGGCGGCTAAGCTTCCTCAGTGGTATTGAAAGTGATGAGAGTAACCAAAATGGGTTCGCAAGATGAGAAGAAAGTAGTGGATATGATTTGCAATCTCGTTTCCTCCACAACCCAACTGGGAAATACAGATCCTCTTTCACAGCACTTCGATTCTGAGGCAGTTCTGAGAGTGCACATTCAGAGGCAGACACATGTCTGGTCTGTAAGATGCACATCACCTGAGAGCAGAAGCAGAGGCTCAAGGCAGGTCTTAAGGCAGCCCTGAGATCCAGTCTGACCAAAAATAGACTGCCAGCCAGCAGTGGAAAGAGATTGTAGAAGCTCCAGAAGAGCTTCAAGATTGGCTGACTCTATTCTCTGAAGCTTTTCTGCTTTTCTTTCACTCTATTATGCTCCCTTCTGTGTGTGTGTGTGTGTGTGTGTGTGTGTGTGAGAGAGAGAGAGAGAGAGAGAGAGAGAGAGAGAGAGAGAGAGAGAGAGAGAGACTCCACTGTATTTCAGGTTTGAACTGAGTTAATGTCAAAGTTCTAGAGCCCACATCTTTTCCACAGGAGCATGAAAAATAAAGATTTTCAAGTCTTTGCCTCAATTTAAGATAAAGCTACCACGCACTGAGCCTTGATCTCCTGTTGCCTTAAGTGGAGTGTATTACATTTAGATGGAATCCACCATTTACTGGAGTTACTCCAGTGGCTCTTCATAGGTGACTCTGGTTGTGTCTAAATGATGCCCCAAATTATGCATCTCTGTTGTTGTTAGATGAAATCAGTCCAATTGGTTAAAAGAAAAACCTAACACAGAGGCAGCCAATTGGTTGATTACAAAGCAAGCCATTTTAATATGATTGCATCAGAGGTATGTTCAACCCTTGCTGTCATTGCAGAGTCCTTTCAGCTTAGACAGCTAGAACGGGAATAGGACATGCGACCACAAGGAGAGGTACTAGGAGCTGAGGGGCAGCTGGTTTAGGGGAAAGCAGTAGCAGAGCTGAGGGGACACCCAGCCTGTCTGGAGGACCATGGTGGCAGTATGTATCCTTTGTTCTGGCTTCTGGCATTGGCACTGGTGCAGGGTCATTTCTAGCATTGAGAATAGCCCTTGTTAACCAAGCCACCAGCCAGCTCCTAGATGCTGGGTTCAGACAGACTAGCTCAGGATTCCTACACTCCCTGGATGAAGAGCCCTGACTATCTTGCTTTTCCTCAATCCCTTGCCAGAGGACTCAGCAGAGTCTCCTTTTATATCCCCAAACACAAAAAATCCGACGCTACTCCCTTTTCTTGGCAGTGGAGCCATTTGCATCATTCTAGCATACCCACTCTTTTAAGTTCTGCCCTCAGTGACTCAAAGGAAAGTTACTCTCTTAAAGTCAATCTGCTCAGTGCTTCCAAGAAAATTTTCTGCGATATATCTTCTGCGTAGGGAAACAGAACTCGGGCAGGGCATGATTCCATACTAAATAAGGCTAAAACCGTTCTTCCATTTCAGAAGTTATGTCTGCCTTTTAATGCTGGGATATGCACAACAGAGCAGTGTTCCCTAAGACCTTTGGTTTGAAAACAAGCCATCTGGGTTCAAATTGTACAGTTCTGGGGGACGTGGGCAATTACTCCTCTAAGCCTCAATTTTCTTGCTTATAGAAATAGCAATTGGAGCAATATTCACCTGATAAAGACTACTGTGAGAATTCCATGAGGTAATGGGTTATTGTGAGAACTTCATGAAACAATATGTGTTCTTAGCAGAGAAACTGGCATAGAAAAAAATACATAGTAAGTAGTTTTTATTATTATTTTAAAGTATCCTATGCCTGCATCAAGCACTGTCGGATACTGGGGAGGGAAAATAAATAGATAGGCATACAACTCTCAAGGAGGGAAGAAAACAGACATGTGAAGTGTAAGTTCCAGGGCAAAGCAGTGTATTAGAGGAATGAATATCCTGTTGTAAGACTCTTGAGGGAAACTGAAGGTAGAGATTTTGGAATGTTCATAGAGGATATGTGATCTAGCTATTGAAAGAAAAATAAATAAGAGAGGAAGAAAAAATTTCCAGGTAATGGAGCACCTATCCAAAGTTAAGACTCTTTCCTGCTGTGTTTGGGCAACTTGGCTCAGCTTGGCATTAACCTTGAGCTTAGGGTACCTGTGGACAGGGTGGGGTTTAGAAGTGTGAGAGCCTAGAAGTGGAGGAGTCAGGTCTTAATGTATTTCCTTCCACCAATGGACATATTTGGTACTTTCTGGGCTGTCTTTTATGTACTAAGACTGAGAGCTAAATGACATAATCCAGATTTGGTAATTTAGTTCATTGACCCTAACCTGTAGTGGTTCCACCAAGGAGTTAGAGGCTTTCATTGAGATTGCCTGCTCTCAGATATTGATAAAGATAATAAAGATTTCAAGCGACTCTCTTAAAAATTTACTCCAAACCTATCCTTGCCTCAAGATTTAAAATATTTCATGTCAAAATTTTTCTAACTTGAATGATCTGGGATTTTTTTGTTTGTTTTTGTTTTAACTTTATTATTAATACTTAAAGCTTAAATTTTTCCTTCTTAAAGAAAAACATTGTTATAATTTCTTGAACGGGCATTAGTGCCCCTTTAGCGACACTGTAATCAAGATGAGAAACTCACAGATACAATACTGTTAAGTGTATAAAAATCATGGGCTTTTAGTTAGACTCAGATTTGAGTCCTGCTTCCATCTCCTACTGTCCTTATGTCCTGGGGAAAGTTAGAACCCCTCTAAGCCTCATTTCTTCATCTTCAAATTGGGAATATTTCCCTTCCCCCTTAAAAAAAATTAATAGACTTTTTTAGAGCAGTTCTGGATTCACAGAATAGTTGAGAAGGTACAGAGATTTCTCATATACTATGTGACTATACATGCACAGCATCCCCTACCATTAACTCTTCACTTTTGAAGGATAATGTTGCTGGGTATAGAATTCTAGGTTGGTGATATTTTTCTTTCAACACTTTAAATGTTTCACTTTACTCTCTTTCTTACATGGTTTCTCATGAGAAGTTTGCTGTAATTCTTAGCCTTGCTCCTCTATAGGTAAGGAGGTTTCCTCATTCCACCCTCCAGGACTTTACCAATGTTTTCTCTTAGTAGTTGGTTTTCTGCAGTTTGAATCTGATATGCCTAGATACTTTTTGTTTTGTTTTGTATTTTTCCTGCTTGGTGTTCTCTGAGCTTCCTTGGTCTGTCATTTGGTGTCCACCATTAATTTTGAAAGTTCTCAGCCATTATTAATTCAAATTTCTCTTGTGCTGCATTCTCTTTCTTATTCTTCCTATATTCCAATTATGTAAAATTAATCCATAGTTCTTGGACATTCTGATTTGTTTTTCATTCTTTTTTCTCTTTACATTTCTACCTGGGAAGTTTCTATTCACCTACCTTAAAACTCACTGATTCTTTCCTCAGTCGTGTTCAGTTTACTGATAAGTCTATCAAAAGCATTCATTTGTTACAATGTTTTTGATTTCTAGCATTTTCTTCTGATTCTTTCTTGGAGTTTTCAACTCTCTACCTGCATTACTCATCTGTTTTTGCATGTTGTCTACTTTTTCTAGTAAAGAACTTGACATATTTATCATGGTTACTTTAAATTCTCTGCCTGAGAATCCAATACCTGTGTCATACTTGATTCTGATTCCGATGATTTCTTTGCCTCTTCAGACTATTTTTTTCTTGCCTTTTAGCATGTCTTGTAATTTTTGTTGAAAGCCAAACATGCTGTGCTGGATATTAGGGACTTTAGGTGGGAATTTATGTTAATCAGCTTACAGGTGGAGCTGTGTTTAATGCTTGCTGTCACTGTATGTGCCAGAAGCTTCAAATTCCTCTAATGTCCTTGTTTTTATCTCTCCACTTGATTTCGGGCTCTCCTAAGTACTCCTCATCAGAGAGAATCTGTATCTTGCAGCTCTTTGAGCTATAATCCACAGTTATTATGCCAGAGCCCTGTCATTGTGGTGACAAGGTATGGGAGGGGGAGAACATTCCATAATATTATAATTAAATTAAAGTCTTTTAGTAGACCTTTCTCTGACTGCAACCATCACAGGTGTTTCTCCAGAGGAATAGATTTTCCACCATCCCCTATGCCAGCGATTTTCAACTGTTTTCATATCATGGCACACATAAACTAATCACTAAAATTCTGTGGCACACCGAAAACTGTATTTCTATTGATCTGACAAAAAAATAGATATAATTTTTATTGATTTACAAAAAATAATAATAGTAATTACCTACGCTTTTGCTCCAAAGTGACTTTTTAAAAAATCAGGTACCTCTACTTGTATATAAGGATTTATGGCACCAATAATTAACAATCAGACACAGCCTCATGTGACATGACCGATTAGCTGCAACTCTATTATATGATCTACTTACTTATGGTTCAAGACAGGGCATTCACATTGGATGGCTGTTGTTGTATTGGCTGTTGTCATTTTTTTTATTTGACAGTCTAAGGAAAAAGAGGTCTATGCCCCTGACTAAATAGTCAGGTATTGCATGTTTTAAAAATTCTTGCAGCACACCAGTTGAAATCGCTGCCTTATGCACTTCCCTGGCTGTGACATTCCCATCTATTACCTTGAAGTCCTGATATTTGTTGGCTATGGTTTCCCCCTTAAGTAAGACAAAAATGCTAGACGGGGATGTAATGGGAGGAATGCTTTTCCTCCAGCTGAGATAATTCTGACAGTCTTCTCCTTGGAAAATATGCCCTTTTTTTTGGAAAAAACTCTAAGACTCTTTTACCATGATTTCTCTTCCCCTCTTGCCAAAGCCAGGAGAGGATTTTTCTTGTATCTTCACTATGGAAACCTGGTATGATTCCTAGAGGTAAATAAAGCTCATGAAAGTTTGGGGGCCCCTCTAAGACTGTAGTCTCCCCTCCCACATGAGACTACTTCTTGCTGTCATGCTAGTACATACTCAGTCTTTCCAATTCATCAAAATCACCATTTTCAGTGTTTCTGCCAGTTTATGGTTCTAGTGGCTTCTGCTCCAGTAAGCAATTCCGACTGTGACTCTCTGTATGTGCCTGCCTCTCTGTATTTTAGGTTGGCTGTTTGTCCTTCATTGTCAGCTATCTGACGGTTCTAGGGAAAGTGATTGACCTTTAAATTTCCCAGCTTTTTTTGTTGTTGTTGTAAGGGCAGGAGTGATAACTTACAAGCTCTTTCTTATAACTTTGGAACTGAAACCAGAAGTTGAAGTTGGAAATAAAAATAGTTTGTGTGTCATATTTCTTTGGGGAAGATTCAACAAGACAGTGCATATAAAGTGCATGGCATAGTATCAAGCACAGAGTAAATATTTAGTGAATTTTATCTTTTATTATCATATCAAAGAAGGTTTACAATTTTATTCCTATTAACATTTAAAAAAAAAAAAACACTAAATATTTTTCTACCATGCATTTCTTTAAAAAACAATCTAAACTAAAAGAAACAATTTTGACTAGACCATGTGAATCCAGCCAAGTAGTACAAGATTAAAACTGAACCCCATCCAAATTCTAAATTATACCTCCAGCTCCAAAAATACACAACAATTCAGTCCAGTCATGCTTCACTTATCAAAGCACGCTTGCAATTGGAAATAAACATCTCTGTTTCTGGGATTCAATGATTATTTTTTAATGTACATTTCATGTGCCAGGTGCTATGTGATATAAATTGATTTTCTCTTTGTGCTTTCCCTGGAACTGTTCAAAGTGTAATGAGAGTGACAGCCAGGCAAATGGCTAATTATAATACTTTATAGTTAACAGTGTGGTAAAGCTTCAGAAAAGAGTGCTGTGGCGTGATTAAGGCAAAGCCTCTGAACTCGGTCTAACTGCATTCAGATTCCAGTTCTGTGACTTAACCTCACAAATGAGGCAAAATGTTTAGCCTCTCTCTGCCTCGGTTCACTCATCTATAAAATGGGACTAATGAAACATATTATGGGTTTCAATGCATGAGGGATGCTTAGCACAGAGCTGGGAGCAAGTTAAGTGCTTGGCAAACTAGCTCCAACAATTAATTAGCTATGAACCAAACACTGTGAGGAAGAGTAACTTAAGCTTGCTGGCAGGAACTAAGCCTTGTTTCTAAAGTGATCCCAAATGCCTGGCACATAGGAAGTTCTCAGTACATCAGTTAAGTCAGTGAATGGCTGAATGAATGAATGAGTCATTCATTCTGCAGGGAATTATGGAAGGTGTCCCAGGACAGCATAGGAGCCTGGTTTTGTAGGCCGAGGAAAGGAAAGATAAAGAAAAAGTATTTAAAAGGTTGAGTGGGGGGGGAGGTGTATTTGTCATGAGAGAGGAAATCGGGAACTATCCAGTGTGGCTAGAATTTTGCTTTAGATATGAGAAATAAGCTTTTGAGTCAGTGGCCCCAAAGTTTTAGTCTCCTTTTCTTTAAATTGCCTGCTACCCACCCCCCCCCCCCAAAGAACTTAAAACAAAAGTAAACTAAAGGAACCAGGTAATGGAATCAGCATTTAGGATTGTATTTTGTTTTTTATTTCAAAGATGTTTAGGAAATGGAGAAAAGTCTATATTTATGTGGTCAATTAATTCTACTTCTTTGGTTTTGCTATCTCAGCTATACCCCGGGAGCTGCTAGAATTCGGATTCCCAGGCTCTCCACCAGACTTCCTGAGTCAGGAATCTGGGTGTAGGGACTAAGAATCTACATTTCAGGCATGTCTCTCAGCTGATGCATTTGCACACTAAAGTTTGAGCACCATAGGTTTACATGTAAGGATCTTAAACTGATGTCCAAGAGCTGAATACAGATTTGATTATTTCTGGCACCCTGGCCTTTGCCCCTGTTTCCTCTCACTGGAATGCTTCTCCCCAACTCCTCTATTCCTGGACACTTTATTTTTGCCTCACTATTTATTCTTCCACTGTTCGTTTATACACAATTCTTTATTCAAAATATATTCCACAAATAGGGCCTACAATGAGCCAGACAAAAAGATGTTTTTAATTTTCCTTTCTAGGTTAGGTACCACTGGTGTTCTCCAGTGGCACCCAGTATTTGATGACAGCTGAGATGGGTGTCCCTGTCTGATGCCCCTGTCCAAGCAGGGCTAATATTAGGAATCACTGATATTTCACATTGTGAGACAGCAGCTTTCCTCAGCCTGTTTCAGGAAATGGGAATTTAAGTGTATTTTGGAGTGGCAACTGATTTAGAGGCATTAGTATTTTAGTGTAACACTCTAGGGTCAAGTCTTTCTGATAAAAAAGAGAAAAATTGTATTTGGGGGCACTGAAGTAGCTAGGCGAGGCATTGAAATTCACGCATATTACCTGACGCACATTTCTCAGAACTCCTACCATGGCCGCTGGAAAACTGTAACCACCCCAAGCCCCTGTGACCGGACTTGCAACACTGCGGATTTTCATAGAAAAAGCAGAAAGTTGGGTCCAGATGTTTCCAATGATCTAGATGTCTAGTGTGATGGCAAGACCTACCCAGATGGTAGCTGAATATTTAATCTTCTGCCTGGAAGTTGGCTGCCATCTGTACACCCAGGCTTAGAACCTAACAGGCGTCAGTCAATACCACGTTGTCTGTTAATTAGAGATTTACTTGAGTACATTTTGTCCACTGGACACCTGCTGCTTCAGTAATCTTCCAGCCAGACACAGTCACCTGAATATTCATGGTCACTTAGAAGGCACTGGGCACTCACATGCTGACTAATCACTTAATTCCTCCTACCTACCCTTCAGCATCTGGTCTTACTTTCTCTTCACTAGGCTTTTATTATTTCCCTTTTCAAATTCTAAAGATCTCTGGAGAGAACGCTACAAAAATGGTTTGGTGGTTGCCTGCATTTAAGTGTTACCTGTTTGAGCAATTTCTATTTGCTGGTGAGTAGTCACCTGTCACACCTTTGCTTGCAAGCAGCATGGTGTCCTCCACTGGAGCAGTCGGATCTTTTTAATAGTCCCTTAGGAAAAAGCCTAAAATCTTTCCCATGGCTTAGAAGCCGTGCAAGATCACTTCCTGATGTCCTTTCCACTTTTGTCACACTCGCTTTCTTTATTTCTGAAGTAGCATTTCTTCTGCGGCATCTAAAGCTTCCCACATTCCTGGATCTCACTTTCCTTCCCTCTCTGACTCATTTCGTCCCACTCAGCTCTGAGATTAAACCTCCTTTACTCAGAGATGTCGGAGAGCCCCAAACAAACTGAACTTGCCTTATCTACGATCCGATATTATACTGGCTTCCTCGTTATATAACGCACCTCGTTCATGATTATTTCTTGGCACTCTTCCGCGTAGATTATATTATCCCAAAGGTCGCCAACTCTGTGTATTTTTAAATGCATATCCCGGTATCTGGCACATAGTATGCCCTCAGTAAATATTTGCAAATTAGAGAATGAAAGTGCAAGTAGAGGTTTAACTTGGCAAGTTTAGGATCAATGTGTTAATGTAACGATAGTGAATCAATGTTTCCGTTAAATCAGTGATTTCATATCAATGAATATTTTCTTGACTATTTCTCCTATTTGCCAAGCACTGTGTGAGATGCAAAAAAAAAAAAAAAAAGTAGTATGTCTCTTTTTCAAAGGATGTCTCTATTAAAATACTTGCTAGATGATGACCACGGGTGACAGTGTATAACTTCTGCAAATGTCATCTGTAGTAATGCAGTCATACTAATGCCCAGATGAATGATGATTTTTCATTTTTTCTTCCCTCTTGTTGGTTTCCCCATGACTGGGGTTTATATGGCCATTTAGGATGGTGGGTCCTCAGACTTCTCTTGAGTTTGGGCGTCGTCTTCACTGTAAGAAGTCATTGGCCCTTACCTGCCTTTCTTGCCTCCAGCCTACTCGCCGTCTCCAGCCCGCTCAGCTGCTCACTGTCCCCTAGGAAGAATAGCTGTGGCACAGGGAAGAGAGAGAAGCTTCCCTCCCCTTTCATGGTATGTGGGTCCCGGGCCTGTCTGCCGCTTCCTTCTTGGATTGAAGATTATCGGGCTGTCTGCAGAGTAGAAGGGACTGAGATGAGGCTTTGAATTACCTCCTGAGGCCAAGCACCTGCTTGGGGAGAGAAGAGAACCGTTGTCCGCTGTGGTCAACCAGACATCGGCTGTGATGACAGAGGCACTGAAAGAATCTAGTGATAACTGCTCTGCTTGTCTGGCACTTGCAAGTGGTGGTGTTGTTTGTTTGTTTTTTTCAGCTTGAATCCTATGTTAAATTCTGTTTTTCTGGTCGGTTTAGCACTTTTTGGTTTTTTTTGAGAGAGAGTGGAAGGGGGGGAGTAGAGACAGAGAGAAACATTGATGTGAGAGAGACACATCGATTGGTTTCCTCCCTCACGCTCTCCCACCAGGGCCAGGGAACGAACCTGCAACCCAAGTACGTGCCCTTGACCGGGAATAGAACCCGAGACCCCTTGGTGCGTGGCCTGATGCTCTACCACTGAGCTACACTGGCCAGGGAAGCTTAACTCTTAATATCTTCACATAAATTGGTTTTTCAGGTTGATGTCTAACTAAAGACCAGTGTGAGGTTACAATCAGATCATACCTGAGATGTTGGGAATAGGATGAGGATAGTACAAAGAGAATTACAGCACACGGGGCATTATGGGGTGTCTGTGGTGGAGTGGGGAGGAAAGGATGGCGTGGGGCCAGGGGCCATTGGCAGCTGTGGGGTGACAGAAAAGAGCACTGGACTTGAAGTCCCACAGACCTGGCTTACTCTTGGCTTTGCTGCTGACCAGCTGGGTGACCTTGGCTACATCACATCCCTGAGCCTCAACTTCCTCCTCTGTTAAATGAAAAGAAAATTCCCTACTTGAAAGGAAGGTGGTGAGGCTCAAACAGAAAGAATGCATATTTTTTTGTAAATGGTAGCACAGGAATCCATCGTGAGGTGTTATACTGGCAAACAATTGGGTTGATGGGCTCTGCAGCCAGACCTCCTGGGTCTAAATTGTAGCCGTAGCACTCAGGGGCGGCCTGACCTTGAGTAAGGCACTCCATTTCTTTGTCTGTAAAATGGGGATGCTAAATATATATACTCCACAGGGCTGTGAAGTTTACACAAGTTAATATGTGCAGGGTTTTAAAACAATCCTGAGAGGTTGCAGGTGTTTGGCTCAGTAGAATTTTGGTGAGATGATGATGATGGCGACCGGGAGTGATAATGGGGGTGACTGTCATCAGCACCAGCAGCAGCAAGACGCACCGAGTGCTTGAGAAGGAGGATTCTGGAGATACCCCCCGAGTTCCAGTCCTAGTCCACCACCTACTAGAGGGAACAAAGATGCTCGGTGTCACTGGGCTTTTGTTTCTTCATCCATAAAACAGGGGTCAAATAATGCCTAGTGAGCAGAAATGTTTAGAAGATCAACATAATTCATATTCAGTGCACACAACACGTGGCACAAATAAGCACCCAATACTTTTGGCTGCTATTTTTGCAAGGAAAATGCTAACAGGGTCTTCCAGTGAACAGGACTGAGGGAAGATGAACTGAAAACTGAAAAGTCAGGAGGATGTTGAGATCGCTTCCCAGGTCCCCCAGCTTTCTCTAGCCATTGGGTCTGAAGTCAGCTAGTCTCGTGGCTACGCCTGCTTTCCCAGCTTTCCCATTTCCCTGTTGTCCATTTTGATGACATTTCGAGTGTTTATTATGTTCCAGGCATCAAGCTCGGCGCTTTACCAAAACTCTCTCATTTAATCCCCCCAATACCCTGTACGATAACCATGACTTATGAGTGAGGGGCCTGAAGCACAGAGAGGTTTCGTTACCTTGCCCAAGGCCACAGAACTAAGTAGAAATACAGCCTGGAGTAGAATCCAATCCCCTGCAACTCGGCACAATCAGGTCACAACGGCTCGCGTTCCACGTTCCTATGGGGCTTGTGATCTAGTCAGGGCCCTCAAGCTGGCCTCTTCTGACTCAAACCTCAATAATGATCTCTGCTTATTTCCCAGGATGCCTTGCAGCCTCTTAGAGATATAAAAGCTAAATATATGGGTTTAAACCTTGCCAAGCACCAATGTAGGTGTTTGAGTTGACACTAATGACTAAGGCGGTCTGAGATTGCAGAACAGTATCACTCTGTTAGAAAGCGGACTGCACATTTCTTGAAAGAGTCCAGAATCAAACAGCCCCGAGACATCTGTGATATTGCAAAAGTGAAGTATACCGAGCCTCAGTTTCCCAGGTATAAAATGTGGGTAATTATATTAATAATACCTGTCCTAAGGAGTTGCTATAACCATTGAATGGTGTGATGTGAGAAAGCACTTATGCCCAGTAATACCAGCATTTATGAGACACACACTGCAGTGGAACATGGCAGATCCAGGATTCATTTGTCCTGCTGCCAGGTAGTGTATGTGACTGGGAATGCAGAATTTGGCCTGGGCTTTGGGGTTAACATCTCCTTTGATAGGAAGCATTATAGAACTTGCAGGTCCCAATTTTTGCTTTCTAGTCCTGAACCTCTCTTCTGGTTCAACAAGAGGTTGAATGGTTGCAGAAATGTGTAAAACAAAGAGACCATGTGCCATGACGTGGGAGATAGGAGCCTGGGTGAATCCCAGCTCAGCAGCCACCAACTCCATGTCCTTGTGCCACAGTTTCCCCATCTATGAAATGGACATTGAGAAAAGAAAACAAAAATCAGCTTAGAGTGATTGCAGGCAGTTAACTCTCCACAGACATTTACTGAGATCTACTATGTGCCAGGCATCATGCTAGGCACTAGAGATCCAAACAAAAAAGAGGCATTCTCTGCACAACAGACCACCAGCTGCCTTTCAGTCTGGAGGGGAAGCCCCACAGAGCACCCCTTTCCCTGCCAGGCCTCTGTGACCAAGATCAGTAAGCACATGGCAAACTAAATCAGTTTTGTGGTCTTCAACATGGCAGTAAACCTCTCTGTATCTCAGCTAATTCATCTGTAAATACCACCTCTCTCTTAGAGCTTCTGTGGAAACTTTGGGAGATAATGTATGTTTCACAGGAACTGTATTTTTTAAATGATTAATACATTTTTCCTTTTAGCCTTTCAGAGTGCAGGGCCTTCTCCCTTGCTGCATGGAGCATCAGTCTTGGGAACGCTAGAAAGGGGGTGTGGGTGTGGGGAAGGAAGAATTCAAATTTGTTTCAGAAAAAATACAGAGAAACAGGGGATGTATTCAACCTTTGACATTCAAAATAGGATTATTCAGAAAGGCTTGACTTGTATCCCAAATGTTGCCTGAACACTACCACCAAAGGGACTATTTAAATTATTATTAAGCTCTAAATGAAATTGGAACACAAGTTATTATTTTTTTATCCTTAACCAAAGCATTGGGCCTTGGAAGGAAGACCAGGAAAATTAAAGACAAATTGAATAAGCTATATTTCTCTGCACATCTGGTTGGAAGCTGAATTAAATATGTGCCTAGCACAGTTATTGTAACATAATAAATAGTCATTATTATTATTATTAGATCTGCTGTCTAAATTTCTAATAATTACATTAGATGTATACAAAGCAAAAAAAAAATGACGCACAGTCCAAAACCAATTTATATTGAACTTTTTTCTGGTAACGCATAAGGAAAGGAAATTAGATTGCAACCTTATTGAGGGAAGGAGTGTGCCTTGTTCCCCTCTCTGTGTCTCCATCACCCAGCTGAGTCCTCAGAACAGAGTTGGCATTCAATAAATAAATGAATTAACAAGTTACTCCATATGTGGGCATTCCAAGGCCCAATTCTGAAGAAGCAGAACTACTTACCTACCCAGCTTACCGGGGATGGTGTTTAGTGGTTATGACAAAAAGGCACAACCCCCGGTATGCCCTGATGGGTGGTCCTAAATCCATGAACTAGTTTTGTAAACCTGGCCAAGTTACTTAACCACTTGCAGACCAGCTTCCTCTATCTGCAAAATGGAACAGATTATCTGCCAACCTTGCAGGTCTGTTGTGAGAACGGAATGAGAGCATTTTGGGGGAAAGCAAAAGGAATGCTAGAAATATGACATGCTATTTATTCCCAAGAAACCTGAAGAGGAACAGGCCACCTGTGGAGCCCTGAGCCTTGGCTGTTGTTTCATTCCTGGGAGAACAAAGGCATTTTAAGAGATCATTTCATTATTTTCCTCTGCCTATGGTTTAGATAAGGGACAGCCTTAACACCTGTTTTTACTTTCCTTTTTCATAAAATTGAGTAGCTCCCCAGAGAATCCATGAAGTCAACTAGAGAATTTGATTTGAAATCATTTCTCTTATTTTTAATCAAGACTTTACTCTTATTATAAGTTTCTAACTTTCTGGCCTCAGTTGGCTTCCTTTAAGACCAGAATGAAATTAATTTTATGACCTCATGACAAAGCCAAACGTTTATTCCTAAAACCTTGGTCAAAAACATATGAGGCAATTTGAACTAACTCCAATGTAGATACTGGCCCAGAAATAACCAAATCCAAGCCTCCGCTGATACACATGCAGCTCCTGCCTTCTCCTTGTCTGTGGCTTGGCTACACGCAGGGCCCTCGCCTGGAACAAGAGAAAGCAAAACAGAATTCAGGAAATTTCACTCTGAAGCATAGTGAAAACAACATAAGGTCTCTAAAACCGACCCTAAAATCAGTATATCAGTGTTAATGAATTATTGATATGCACCCACCCTTACAGCTCAACTGTGTTGCCATCTCCCTACATCAACTGTCTCTCCAATCAGTAGCCTCCCAACGATTTGCCTTTCTTCAAACAATAGCTCAACTAATCTGTTCCACGTACTAGTGCTATAGGGATATCCCCAAATTTTGTTGCATAGATTATTAATTATTTTGGCTTCCCAGAATCTATTTCTGGAGATCTCTTCTTTAGTTTGAGACCTGTTTCTTTGTCTCTGCATTTTGACTGCCTCCCTATGTTTATTTCTATGTATTAGGTAGAGCGGTTACATCTCCCAGACCTGGTAGAGTGGCTTTGTGTAGTAGGTGTCCTGTAGGGCCCAGTGGCGCAGCCTCCCCCGTCACCCGAGCTGGGTGCTCCAGGTGCTCCCCTGTGTGGACTGTGTGCACTGTCCTGTTATAGTTGAGCCTTGATTGCAGTTGGCGTTACTGGGAGGGATTGGCAGGCCAACTGGCTGTGAGGACCTTCTGCAACTACAGCCAAAGAGCTGCTGTGCAGGAGCCTGCTCCACGGGGCAGGATTTGCTTCAGTGGGGTTTCGGTGCTCGCCGAGTACACTCCTTGCCTGTGTCACTTGTGGAGGTGGTAAGGTTGTAGTATGTTGTGGTCTGAAACGGTCCACTGGGTGCACTGCCTCTGGGGCCTCCCAAAGGTACAAGGTCAGCCACCGCCAGCGCCCTACCTGGGACCACCTGGCATGAGATACAGAGTGATCTTCAGATGGCTGATACTTGTGCTGGGCTTGAAGGTGCCCAGGAGAGGCCAAGCTGTAGACCAGCTGCCGCTAGTGCCAGGACTGGGGCCACTGAGCATGAGGCACGGGGTGCACAGGGGCTGGATGCTACTTGTTTGAGAGATTTTAGGAAAATCCAAAGCATGAGGCAAGAGAGGCAATCTGTATGGAAAAGCCACTGAAAAGGGCTTGGATGGACCTTCAAGTTGGGTGGGGTCTCAAGGAATCACCACGGCAGGGCAAACCATGATAACCTGGTTGATGGAAACTCAGATGTGGCACCTGCCTGCTGGCTCTGGGGCGGGGGGTGGGGGGATCCTCAGAAAAGGAGCAGTGGCCTCTGCCAGCACTTTGCTCTGGCAGAAAGCTGCCCCGTAGCCCTCGTCCTGATGTCAGACAATTCCGTTTATCACCATATGCCCCTGGTTCCTTTCAAGCTGCTGCCCCAACACTGGAGCTCAGAGGAATTGAATCCAAGTAAATTCACATGCAGACCCTTTAAGAACTGCCTGGGACTCCAGCGGCCCTCTGTCTCATTCAGTCACAACCCCACCGGTTTCTACAGCCAGAAGGTGTGGGGACTTCTCTTCCTGGCACTGGAACCCTGGGCTGGTGGGTCCGGGACTCCTCCATCTTCAGGGGGGACCTCAGCAGCTCAGATATCCCTCCCGATTTTAATGCGCCACACATGGGTGTGGGACCATCCCCTTCTGCATCTCTGCCCCTCCTGCCAGTCTCGATGTGGCTTCCTCTTTAAATCCCTAGTTGTAGGATTTCCATTCAGCTAGATTTCAGGTGGTCCTGAATGATGGCTGTTCTGTACTTTAGTTGTGATTTTGATGTGGTTGTAGGGCTTTTTTTCCCCTTTATTGAATCTGGAAGGATTTAGGCCTGGAACTGGTATGTTACCATATGAGGTTTTACTTATTTATTTACTTATTTTTAATTCTCTCAGTAGCTCTATAAAAAATCTCATAGGTAGGGAGCCTGGGCCTTAGGGAGGGTCAGTCGCTTGTCTGGGGTCGCACATTAAGTGGCTGGATTGACACCAGGTCTGTCCCCCCTCACCTCTGGCTCTAAACCACTCCCTAGCCTGACTTCCCCATGCCCTAGCTTTAATAGTTCAGCATCTCAAACATCCCTGTCGACACAGTCCCGCTTCTTCCTCAGCCATGGGAGGCTTTTCGATTAAATCCAGCACAGGGTGGGAGCAGGAAGAGAACAGAACCAAGAGATGGAAAGAGACCGTGTTATCTTTGTGCCTCCAGACCCAGTCATGCCTGAAGCTGCTTGTCTTCCCTGCTATGCAAGCTAACGATTTCCTTTTAAAGTGAGCTATTTTGGATTGAGTTTCCTAACTATTGTGAGGTACTTTCCCACTGTGGTGTTGAAAGTCCTGCGGCCCAGGAAACCCCTCCGTCCTGGGCAAACTGAAGCTCTAAGATGGTTGGTTACTCTCTCCATTGCCAACAGTGGAGCCCGAGCTGATGCAAATTTCCTTTCCACTGCGGCCCTATGATGTTGGCGTGCTGTGTGTGGTTAGAATGTTGAACTAAGAGCCTCGAGTGACGCGGGGCAGGGTTTGGTACAGTTTAATGTAAGAAATAAGATGCTAGAACAAAATCAAAGAAACCAACACCAAGTTAATGCATGAAAGAAAGACTACATCCTCACTGGAACAGAGGACTTTGTCTCTGAGCATCTGAAACGACAGGGTCAAGGCAGTAAAGAGTTGTGGTCAATATAGACATTTTTTCCTGCACTGTTTTATTGTAATCACTGACTTGTTTTAGTCCTGCTTTAAATCTTTTGTTAATTCATTAAAAATTCTAGTTTTTGAACACGTGCCACGAAAATGAACGGATACAGAACAACCGACTTGGCCCTCACACTTTCTCCCTTGAGGTACAGCTCTGTGTAGACCGTACTTTCTCTTTCTAAGTTTAAGACTCTTAAGGGCTGACGTAAGTTTTGCTTATCTTGTGTTCTCCTTCCACACCAAAGTTAGTTTATATATGGGTGTCAGCCTAATATTTCTGAAACAAATTCATCTGAACTTCTTAGGGCATAACAGTTTTACTCAGAGAGTTTGAACTTTAATGAATATGGTATTTTCAGTCATTGAATTCTTGGGATGGTTTGAGACGGCTGGGTCGCAGTGGCAGGGGTTCTAGTTAGCCCCTGGGAACCGGAAAGGCTGCAGATGAATTTTCAGTACTTGACTCTTAGTGTACAGAGGTTTGTGTCTGCAACAAAGAAGCATTTCAGAAGTGGTAGTTGTTTGATGCCAATGGGGGTGAGAAGTGTTAGGTAAGAGAACTATCATAAGATTTCTTTTTTTGGAGACAGGAAAAATAAAGATGGCTAGAGATCCAGAGGAAAAGAGAAATACGTCACTATAAAAAGTCAAAGATCTCTCTATTCTTATCATGGTTAATAGAGGGTTCTGAAGCTGAAAGTCTGAGATGGTAACCGTATGACTAAAAGGTTGTTTTTTATCTTTACTGGAATTTAAATGAGTCAAGAACTTAAAACTTTTAAATTTAACCTTATGTGATATTTGGGTTTAAGAATTCCCAGGGTACTATACACACCTACACAACTCAGAGCATAAGGCATCTATATATACATAAGATTATATACATCCATTTATATAAATTCATTTATGTAATGACATGCCTATGTATTTAGAAGAATTTAAAACAAATTCCTATAGATAATTGTATTTAAGAGCTTAACAGAATGCAAATAACATCAGTGTGACTCAGTAGTATTGAATCTCTCTCTCTGATTCCAGCAACTCATTCAAAGACTGCAGACTTAGAGGCAGATAATTCTGTTTCTTGGGGTTTCAGGTCACATTAGGATTTAATATCAGTTCACACAGGCAGAGACTGCCTTCTTCTCAGATGTATGCCCTCAAGGTTCTTCTGTGCAAGCCAGGCTAGTCATTCCTCACTGTCTACACTTCCCTTCTTATTAAACTGTCTTTGCTTCCTTCCCGAGAGTCAGCTTTATAACTGGGAGAGAGAGAGACTATGATGGTCTAGTTAGGGCTGTGGGGTCTGTGCGCCTTTATTCTGCCTTTATTACCTCCTTTGTTTTCTTATATTTTTTCATATATTATCTCACTTCTTTATCTTATAGTCCCTCATTTTGACCTCCAGTGAGCTTAATCATAGTAACTATTTGGGAATTGTTATGAATGAAGGGGATTAGTGCTTAGACTAGTATTTGTCGTGCAATGAATGTTCAACTCCTGCTACTATGGCCCCAACACTGTCCCCTTTAACCACAGACAAATGGATCTGGAGTGGCTATCTCCTTGGGAATAAGGAATTGTCACACGGTATAGCACAGTCAACAAAGAGCTTTAGACCTGAAGGGGGCTTATAAAAATCAGAACAGAGCTCACCATGCTTGAGTCCTAATAAGCAAGCAGAGGAAGCTTAGTTTGAGGGGAGCTTAATAGATGCAAAATGTTGTACAAAACAATTTACATGTATTAACTCATTTAATTTTTAAAACAATACCATGAGGAATATACTATTATATACCGTTTTTACAGAAGAGAAAACTGAGGCACAGATGGTTAGAATTCAAACCCAGGAGGTCTAGCTCCAGAGTCCACACTCTTACCTACTACATAGACTGATGTTAAATGAGAAAATAAATGACAGAGATGCATAGAGGGAGGAATAGAGCAGAAGGGGCAAGGAGAGCCTGGCTGCATGGCTCATAAGATCCAGTTCCTACTCAGGGGTTCAGTGAGATACTATTATAACATCTCAAGAAATGTTCTCCTGCCTGGCTGGTGTTGCTCAGTGGTTGCATGTTGACTCATGAACCTGGAGGTCACGGTTCAATTCCCAGTCAGGGCACATGCCTGGGTTTCAGGCTCGATCCCCAGTAAGGGGAGCGCAGGAGGCAGCCAAGGGATGATTCTCTCTCATCATTGATGTTTTTATTTCTCTCTCTTCCTCTCTCTGAAATCAATAAAATCATATTTTAAAAAAAAGAAAAGAAATGTCCTCCTTCTGCTCTGTCTGGTTTGAAGGGCTTACTCTTATTTGCTGACTCATGACCCAGACTTCTTTCTTCTTAGTGACTTAGAGCCTAAGCTGACCACGGGAACACCCAGCCTACACAGCAGTCTGCACCTGGAGGCACCTGGAGATGGTGAGCCAGCCCTGCAGCATGGCAGGCTGGAGACAGAGCTCAGGTGCCTGATACCAGTTTAAAGCTAGGTTGAGGTCCATCCGGCCACAGCAGGAGCAAAGGGCACAGGGCTTCGTTGAAGAGGGGATGAAATGGCTGCCTCCACTTTAGAACTAAGGTTTACTGCAGAACAGATGGTGCCAGCATGCCTTCGTTGCCTCTCAACATCACCTCAGATAATTTACTTTCTAGCTTTTTGGATTCTCAAAAATATTTGTCAGTGCCAGCTTTCTCTGTTAAAGTGAATGGGTGGTTTGAATTGGGCAGGAGATATTTTAAATCAGGAATTCAGGCATCTCCATGGCGAGCCAAGTCACCAAAATAGGTCAGGGTCAGGCTATGTTTAAAAAGATCACAGGGAAGTTAGGGGAAAAGTAGAAAGGCGCTGTGAGGTTCCAGAAAGAAAGAAAGCAGCAGCAGCCTATTCATTTTTCGTGTGAAAATGGGATTTGTTGAAACCTTTAAAGAATTGAAATCATTACCTCTAGCGACCTGACTGCCCCTCGACAGTGGCAAATGTCATTTGAAGAAATGCTGACGGAAGGGAAGAGAAGAGCATTGCACTTGATCCATCAAGTACAAGTAGCCACTGAAAGGAAAACACTGACACAAAGGTCTCTGAGGCTACACGCTTTGCTCTGCTCGCCCCGATATTTGTCTTCATTTCTTAGTTTTGTCCAAGCTTTGCTTGAGTCCTGGGTGCACTGACCAGCCAGATTCCAGGCCTGTGGCAATGGGCTGTGCCTCATTCCCCACGTATGAACTCAGTTTCAGAATGAGTCTCTCCCAGTGGAAAGAAACAGGCAAAGAAACATCGGAAATTTGTTCAGCTCAGTTCATGTGCAAATTAAGGACTACAGACTCAGTGAATTTGGAATAACGAGGCAGATTTTCCCTCCAGGCAGTATAGAAAAGATGAAATTCCTGACCATAATAAACGTCAAGCTAATTAGCTGCTACAAAGCACCATTTTTCACTGTGTGGAACTGCTTCGATGAACAAAACAAATTGGGAGAATTGTAAAGACATTAAAATGCACAAACCCAGGGATTTTTAAGCTCTGGGTGATTATTACCCACTGCACTATGAGCAAGCATTTTTATTTTCCCACCTGCCATACTTTATTTTCCACTTTTATTCACTGATTTTTCAAGCTCCCAGCTCACTTTCCCCATGGTTCCTTCCACTCCAACATGTGTCTGTCACGTACTGGATGAGTGTTGCGTTTGGAATTGGAATCAGGAGAGAGAAGTCAGGAGGGGGAAACTGTGGTGTGTTAGAGGATGCATGGGTGAGAAATGGGCCCATAGGCTGGAGAAGGACCTAAAGGACTGACTTCATGGACATGTGACCTATAGGGTCACCTAGGGTCCTATGCTTAGAGGGGACACACCTTGGTTTAATGCTCTGATGTCACCATCTTGAAATTTTTAATAATTTTGAACAAGAATCTTTACATTTTCATTTTGCATTGGGCCCCAGAAATTATATAGCTGGTTTTGAGGGCCAATGGGAAAGGAATTCCCAGTGAGATATTCTTAGGAAAGGCAGGAGATAGCAAGTAGAAAGGTTTCCTAGATTATGGAGAACAGGATTGACACGTGAGGTCCAAGTCATTAACTCACCAGGACTGAACTCCCACAGGCAGAAAGGTGAAGTCAAGAAGCACACGCAGGAAAGAGCATGTGCTCTGACTGGTCCAGCCTGGGAAGCCAGTACTCTTTAGTTGCTCCTCCATCCAACACACCAACACCCTCAATTCCATGTATAAAAATAAATTCCTTTGGCTTAAGGTTTTGCCTGCTCTGAGGAAAAAAATTACATGATGTGATCAGTCATAGTAGTCATTTATATTTATTCAATTAGAAAAGAAATAATTATTATGTGTCTCCTATAGCAAGTCCTTCTTCAAGGTACTATGGATACAGTGGTAAGGCATACAGAGCCTTGCACTCAGGACTACATTCTAGTGAGGAGATAGAAAATAAAATGAATGAAAAATTAAAATGAGAATATGTGGTATTGGCAAGTGTTGCATAAAAGATAAAATAAAGTGGTGGGTAGACTGAGTGGGCTGCTTCCTTTAGGGTGGTCTGGGTGGCCTCTTTGAGGAAGTGGCACTTGAACTGACAACTGAGTGAGTAGAATGCAGCCCTGCAAAGATCTGGAAAAAGAATGCTCCAAGATGAGGAAACAACACGTACAAACACTAAGAAGAGAATTCGTTCGGTGTGTTTGAGGGACAGGGAGAAGGCCAGCTGGCTGAAAGCTAAGGGTGATGGAGAGAATGGAGAAACACAAGACAGAAAAAGTCAACAGAGGTCAGAGCACCTTGCAGTCCAGAGGAGGGATTTAGATTTGATTCAAAAATAATGGAAACCATTGGAGAATTTGATAGTAGGGGGTGACGTGATCCAATTTACATTTTAGGAAGAAAACTCTCCCTGCTGTGTAGAAGATGGACTGGTGTGGGGTGGGGGCAAGAATGGAGGCAGGAAGATGACTTAGAAGCCATGAAAGTGACCCAGGGGAGAGATAGGCAGCTTAGCATAGAGGTGGTAAGAAGTAGTAGGATTCAGGACAGATTCGGGAGAACAAACAGGACTTCCTGATGAATTAGATGGAGGGTGTTAGGGAAAAAGAGGAAGCAGGAGTGACTCTTCTGTCGCTGGCCTGAGTAACTGGTTAGACTACAGCCCATTATAGAAAGGTTGCAGATAAGAGGGTTTTGCTGTGTTGCAGGTGGGAGTGGACAGAAAGAATCCCAATTGGTCCCTTTACATTTGAGAAGACTATTAAGTATCTAGGTGGAGATGTAGGGTAGACAGATATATGAGTCTGGTCATGAGGGAAGAGATCTGACCCGGATATAGGAGAATTATCAATGTAAAAGTGGCTTTGAAGTCACAGGATGGGATGAGAATTACCTTAAGGGAAGAATGTAATTAAAGACAATGATAGGACTAAGGACGGAGCCATGGGCATGCATGCCAAGGTTAGAGGTCTAATTTGATAGTGGGGGGTGGGGGAAGAGTGCAGACAGAAGAAGGGATGTCATAAAAACAAAGATGAAAGCATTTTTAAAAGGAGGAAATAATCGACTATATATAGACATCTGAAGAAAATTTAAGGCAGAATACAAGAATTGATCATTGGATTTGTCAAGAAGCAGATAATCAATGACCTTGAGAGGGAGCATTTATGTACCGTGGGGTTAGAGGTGGGGAAAATGCTCAGTAAGAGTGGAAAGCAAAGAATGAAAAGCACAGATGGGCATTCGGACAGTGAGTATGGACAGCTCTTCTGTGATGAGGGAGAGAGAGAGGGAATGGGTGGGAAGGAAAAGGGGGCGGGGGGTGTAAGAGAAATAGATTAGTAGAAAGACAAAGAGCCAAAGAAGTGTTCCTTAAAAACAACCTCTTAAAAATATTATTTTAAGGCATATTTGCATAGGAATATAACTCATTTAATAGAGCAGAAACTGATGATGCAGATTAACTAGGTACAATTCAAATTCTCTTCACCTCCATTTCTGCTGCTTAACTTGACAATGGATTAACTGCCCTCCATTTCTTTGTAAAGCAAGGACCCCCCCATGGCTGGATTTTCACACTCTGAAATGCCATGCACTACTGTGTTCCCCAGTTTGATCTACTGTTTACAAAGAGATAATTGTGTTCTCCCCCAACCTGCTAATGCCTAATTTATAGACTGAATGGTGCCCCTCTCCACCCAACTTCGTATGTTGAAGCTCTACCCAGCAATGTGACTATGTTTGGAGATAGGATCTTTGAGGAGGTGATGAAGGTGAAATGAGGTCATAGTGGTGGGGTCCCAATCCAAAAGGACCGGTGTCCTTATAAGAAGAGGAAGAGACTCCAGGAGCACACACACACACAGAGAAAAGACCATGTGGGAACACAGCCAGAGGTGGTCACCTACAAGCCAAAGAGAGAGGCCTCAAGGGAATCCAAACCTGCCAACACCTTGGTCTTGGACTCCTAGCCTCCAGGACTGTGAGAAATAAATTTCTGCTGTTTAATCCACCCAGTCAGTGGTATTTTGTTACAACAGTCCTAGTAGACTAATACAGCCTATTATACTAATTACTATAATTAATGCAACTTTAATCAAATATTACATAAAATAAAGACATCATGCAAAAAAATTATTATGAAAAATTAGCTGAATGCTTTGGGAAGACTTTTTAGCAAGTTGCTAAGAATATTGCTGTTCCATTGTTATAGACAAGACAAACATAAAAGATTGGGTGAACTTGTGAAAATCTAGGACAATGACCTCAGATCATCTTTAAACATCTTTCAGTTTTCACTGTACTTTAAAAAAAAAAAAAGGTAAAATTCATAGATGGTACAGAGCATGCAAAAGGTGAACCAGAACTGCAGTCTTGGTTCTGCAAAAGATTGGCAAATGAATGAATATGTGTACATTAAATAGAATTATTTTAACATTACTCAACTTTAATTAGCATTTTTGATTTATGGATCAAGTATGGTTCCCAGTTGTGTCAATAAAAAGCCATTTGCCTCAAAGGTGAGATGGGGTGGATGCAGTGCTGATCTTACTTGCATTTTCTCCCCTATGAAGTCTGAGGCAAAGATATCAACAGAATGTAGGGAGAAGGGGAGGTGGAGATTTGAGGAAAAAGAAAGTGTGAAAGAGCTGTCTTGCTGAGTGGGAAAGTTAATTTACTAGAGAAGTGTACAGAGTTCTTGCAGGATTCAGTGCCCATCTGAGGTTTGTGATCATAAATTTGAAGCGAGTCCAGTTGGTATGGTTGCCTAATTTTCTCCAATAAAACTTATCTGCATGGAAGAAAATGTACATTTAAAGTATATTTGATTGTAATTATGGTTTGTGTTTGCCAGGCAAGTATAACAGAAGGAGAGGGGGGCAGAGAAGTTACGGTGTTTTAAAAGAGATTATTTTAGTGATGCACCGTGGGATTTGGGCTAGATAAAGAGGAAAGTTAGGACATAAAGGGGTGACAAGTCATAAAAAATAATAGTAGTTCCGCCCTGGCTGGGTGGCTCAGTTGATTGGAGCACCATCCATATACCAATAGGTTGCCTGTTTGATTCCAGGTCAGGGCACATACCCAGGCTGCTGATTCCATCCCTCACTGGGGCCTGTATGGAAGGCAACCGATCGATGTTTCTCTCTTACATCGATTACTCTCTCCTTCTCTCTCCCTGCCCCCTCTCTAAAATAAAAAAAGACATATTCTCAGGTGAAGGTTAAAAAAATAGTAGTTGTATGTCCCAGTGACTTCCGAGAGGCCAGAGACCTGTTGGAGAAGGTATAATGGAAAGATGACCTGGAAAGGTGATCAGCAAGTTCGAAGTTTGAAATAGAGATTTAACGAGTGGCACAGTTTCTGGTGACAGAGCAACCTAGGAAGTGGCCGTGTGAGATTGGAGAATGATCATTCGAGCTAAGGAACTGAGAAGCCAAATGTGGAGTCACCATCATGATGACAGAGTGAGAGAGAGGTACACGAAGTTCAGAAGGTAACAGGAGGAGTAGGGGTGACAAGTCTGGAAGTTTTGGTGTGAATGATTTTTCAATACTGGGAGGAGGTTTCGCTTCGGCGTATGAAAGGGGAGCATGCGAAGCCCACAGCCAGGGGCGGTGCCACGCAGGGTTGAGGACCACGCCGCAGTGCCGAGGTGGGGCGAGGAGTCGGGAGGACACACTTATCTGCACGTGGACAGCCCGCAGACCAGCACTGTTTTAACGGTGGGTCTGTGTGCATCTCTGGGGGTGGGAGAACACACATGATGGAACCAAATAGTTCACTGGGTAGTGAGAATGCTCTCTAAAATCCCATCCCCAGGCGTCTGCCTGAAAGCAGTGCTGAAGACACCCTCTGGTGTTTCTAGAGTAGATGGAACTGCTCTCCCTAGCTGCTGAAAGCTGGGCTCAGAGGGTCCCTGAGTCTGAGCCCTGCTTTTGGTCTTCATCTGCATAGCCTCTCTTTGCCTGCAGCATCTTTGCATGGTGCCAAGTGGCATCTGTGTCAGCCACGTTCATAAAATAAGAAGAAACATTATGCTCTGAAAGCAAGATGTGGTCACTGACTGGGAGCCATCAACCAGAAAATTAGAGCCCACAGTAAAAAGGTTTTAGGTAAGCAAAGGGACAGGGCCTCTATGTTACATTTAGTGTGAAATAAATGCTACCCACGAGAAAGGACAACTATCCAGAGAGAAATGTACAATTATAAATATACAAAGAAAGTTTTAAGCAGAACTTTCTAGATCTACGCAAGTTAGTCAATAATTCACTTTGGGGGAACTGCCTTAGGTCCTATTTGGATAATACAGTTTTGTGGGTTTTTTACTTTTTTATTGAATTTATTGGGATGACATTGGTTGATAAAATTCTACAGGTTTCAGGTGTACAATTCTATAATGCATCATCTGTATATTCTACTGTGTGTTCACCACCCAAGTCAAGTCTCCTTCCATCACCATTTATCCCCACTATACCCTCTTCTGCCTCCCCCGCTCCCCTTTCTCTATGGTAATCATACTGTGGTCTGTGTCTAGGAGGGTTTTGGGGTGTGGTTTTTGTCCCCACCCCCTCAATTACAGTTTGTATTATTACCAAGCTTGGCTCTTGAAGGGTTAGACATCATCTTGTTGGTGAAGGCGACAGTGATTGGCAGAAGTGAAGAGCCAGGCCAGCGTTTCTTCCGAAAATGACCCATAGCATTGTTATGTCTACTGCATTCTGGAATGGGTCTTTGGATGAGCTTCTCTAGTATGTGAACTGCCAGTCATGTCAGTCAGTTCATCAAGAGTGTGCATACGAGGTGACATGTAGACAAAACATCTGATTAATTAACGATTTGCTCCACGTTTGTGGCAATATGCAGGCCCAGGATAAGTTCAGCTGTTTAGATAGACTGGAAATATAACGTCAATACACAAGTTCCCAGTGTTGACTTCTCAAGTATCAGATGAGTGGTTGAGCTAGAAATTCTTTAAAATCCTACCCAGCCCCCAAATTCTAAGATTCTGATTCACTGCAACCCCATGTCCCAAATTTGCACATCCTTGCAAGTAGAGGAGGAGAGGAGATAGGCTAATTATTGTGACTAAATTGAGAAGGAGAAAAGCATTTGTATTGCCTCAGTGGAGTATGCTTGGAGTCTTGGAAGAAGACAAACCCAATCTCATAAGATTACTGTGGTCATTAAATGAGATATTGCAGGCAGAACTGAGGCTGGAAGAGAGTATATGCCTTCTGTTGATCACTAGTTGGAGCAGAACTCAAATCTAGGTTGTTTGCTGGGGCCAGGACAGAATGCACTTCGGCTAGTTTAAACAGAAAAATAATCAGTTTAGGTAAGACTGCTAGGTAACTCACAGGCGTGGGGACCAAGCAAACTGGGAAAAAGTCTCGATCATACCTGACTGCTGCAGTGGCCTCCTCGCCTCTGTGACTGGCAGGCGCATTCCCACCACCCGCTTTGTCTGTGGTCCCTGCCCAGAAGCGCCCCCTCTGCTGGCCCTGGGAGCTGGCCTCCTTTGTTACCCTGGAAGGAATCCCTCGCTCTGCCTGCTTCTTCGGGTCCCTAGCTTGCTATCTAAGCCTCGTGTGGAAGTGCCTGACTGGTGAAGCTTGCCACCTGCCTGTGGTCCAACTGCAAGAGAGATTTAGAAATCTCAGAGATAGACACTGAAATTCCAGTGTCTGTCTTGGAGGGATGTGGATTCAAAAGGTGGGAATTCTTCAGACATAAGGAGAACATTCAAAGGGTGCTGGACTCCCCGAAATAATAGCAAATGGTTCCTAAATATAATGCTTTCTTTCATAAAGCTGACAAATTACAAATAGCTTTCATATTATTTTCACTTGATTCTTTGGAAAGGAATAATAGTGAGAGAGAAAGGCAGTAATGCGCATTTTCCCAGAGGGAGAAACCATTTTTTCAGGTGTGAAAAGTCTACGAAGGTTAAGCTAGGCTCGAAGTCCTCCAGCCGGTGGGGACAGAGCCAGTGCTTAAACTAAGCCCTCAGGGTCGAAGTTCCTTCATTTACCACCACTGGCCTTCTCCTCACTTAGTCATGATGGTATTTGCCATTGGACATTTACAAAGAGTCTGTCTTTTTTCTGATTTTAAAATTATGCATCATTATTATATAAAATTTATAAAATTCTTAAAAATTGAAAAGTAAAACAAAAACACACCTGAAGAATTGAAAATGGAACTGCCTTACGACCCAGCGATTCCACTTCTGGGAATATAGCTGAAGAACCCCGAAACACTGATTGGAAAGAATCTATGTACCCCCATGTTCACTGCAGCGTTATTTACAACAGCCAAGATCTGGAAGCAGCCCAGGTGCCCATCAGGAGATGAGTGGATAACAAAGCTGTGGGACATTCACACCATGGAATACTGCTCCACTGTGGGAAAAAAAAGGACTTTTACCCTTTGCGACAGCGTGGAGGGACCTGGAGAGCATTATGCTGAGCGAAACAAGCCAGTCGGAACAAGACAAGCACCATATGATTTCACTCATATGTGGAATCTAATGAACAAAATAAACTCTCAAGCACAATAGAGACGGACCCATCGACAGATAGCAGGCCGACAGCTGCCGGCGAGGTGGGGGGGTTGTGGCGGCTGCGTAGTGGGGGGTGGAAGGATTGGGAAAAAAAGAGAAAAACTCCCATGGACAGGGACAACAGTGTGGGATGGCCGGGGGGCGGTGGAGGGGGGAGGAGGCAGAAAAGGGTGTAGGGGATAAATGGTGATGGAAGGAAACTTGACTTGGGGGGGGTGAGTACACAGTACAGTGTACAGATGACACGTTGTGAAATCGTGCACCCGAAACGTATAATTTTGTTAACCAGTGTCACCTCAATAAATTCAATAACAATCTTACCGCCCAGCAGTGTCACCACTGCTAACACATTTTTATCATAAAAATTGAAATCAAACAATATGTCATGGTCCGTTGCTTTTCCTCTTAACATTGTAAAAGGGACCTATCTCCATTTCATAAAAGGTCTTCCAAAACATAACTTAAATGGCTATATATTATCGGAATGGGCAAAAGTAGGTTTATAGTTGTAATACAAATAAATAATACAATAATTAAGAAATAATAATAGAAGAATAAAGTCTCACATACAACTGTAAACCTACTTTTGCCCACCCGTGTAATTTCATTACACATATAAAACATAATTTACTTAACTATATCTTAGTTCTTGGACACTTATCAGTGGAGTTTTGCTTTATAAATAACAGTGATAGATATCATTTTTAATATAAATTTTATATATATTATATATGAATACATATAGATGGCTAGATGATTATTATATCATATAATAACATATATAATAATAATATATATAATCGTCAATATGTTCCTAAGCTAGAATCTTAGAAATGCAATTTCTAGGTCAAATGATATGAACTCATTTGCTATGTTTGAAGGCAGCTGTTTTCCTGAAACTTAAGCAATACAAGGTCGGCTTGCTTGAGTTTTGTTCCTTGTAGATGATTTACTTCTGTTTGCTTGTTTTTATTGTTTTATTTTCACTTGAGTATTTTTGCCAGATTTTTCCTTCACCTGGGTAACTACCCATGCTTGCGGAGATTTATCCAAACATGGACTTCTTGTCATTGTTGGGAGCATTGGCTCTAGATCCAGACCACCTGGCGTGGAGTCCTGACCTTGCTGCTGGCTTCTTTGACCTTGGGCAAGTTAGCTGGCCTCTATGCGAGTCAGTTGCCGTATCTATATAATGGAGACCATAATTTTATATAGTTGTTGTGAGTTAATGAAATTAATATGGATTAATAAGAGGAACGCCTGACAAATTAAATGCTCAAGAAGTCTTTATTATGACTATTACCCATTATTTTCTGTTGCGCTGTTTCATTCTTTTCTGGTCTGAAAATTTTCCCTTTTCCTCCATTATTTCTTACTCTAATGCTGCAGTTGTTCCAGCTTGCTCCTCGAGAATTCCCATGTTCCCAGGCTCTCTGCTGGCTCTTCTGCCTGTGTAGCACCTTCCTTCTCATCTTTGATCTTTTTATGTGTTTCCTTCTGTATCCTTAGAGAGCACTTCCAGGCGCATCCTCCGCATCAGTGCCTCAATTTTCTACCTTGACGAGCCCGATTTTACTATCTCCAACACGGATTTGGATGATCGTATTGCAATTTTAGTCTCCTTGCGATTCTCAGTCATCCCCAGCTCCCTTTTCATCTCTGTCCGCTATCTTTATGCAGTGTCCTGTTTTCATCTCGGCTTATTTCCCTGATAGCTTTGTGTCTGTTTCTTTTAGACCGTACCTTCTAGTATCTCTTTAATGTCACATCATGTTCTAAACTTTTCCTCTGAGCTCTGTAGTAATCATTTTTAGAAGTCTGTTTTTCCCGAACTTTGGAATGAGGTTTGCTTTCCATTGTTTTGCAGTGGTGGGTTTTTTTCATAGGGCCCGTGGTGGGTTTAGGCTTCTTTTATTCATCCTCAAGGGGAAAGCTTTTGGAGCCCAGCATTTGTTCATAGACAGATTGCATGGCTCCCCCTTGTCCCTATCACTTATCCCCTTGGGGACTGATCAGATCTTCCTCTAAATTTTTCTAGTGGTTGTTTCTAACTTGCAGCTTAGCTAGTTCCCAGTGTCAAGCAGTCATACATCTAGTGTGGCTCTGTTATATGGGACTGACATTTTCTCCCACACACACTGTCTGATTCTTTGATAATAATGCAGTATTTTAAAAACCACAGCTCCTAGCATGCATTATTCCTGGGTTTTTCTATCTTTACAGGAACCCTATCTCAGGATGCAGTGTAACAAAACCAGTCCCAGACTCTCCTTTCTAGTTATTTTATGAAAGTTGTTTACAAATGGATACAGAAAAGTGGGAGCAAATAGGATCTTCCCAGGTTGTAGCCACGCATTAAGGCATTAAAGGCTGGCCAGCTTTCTTCTTTGTGGAGTTCCCAGGCCTTTGAACCAGGTAGCAGGCTAATGGGAAAGCGGTTCCTTCTGCCATCGTTCTGTAATTGAAAAGGCTGTTTCAAGAACTAAAGTACAGATAGTTTTTCCAAATGAGTTTCCTAAACCAGCTCCATCGGTCTTGGGTATCGTGGAAAACCATCTTCAATTCCAGCATGGCCTCCTTTCAGTATTAGTCTTTAATGTGCCTAGCTTCCATTTTTTTTTTTTTCTGTCTTCTTAGGTACTGAAATGGGGAGTCAGGATACGTTGCATCAGGGACTGCTGGCCATACACCTCTTATAAATGAAAGTCTCACCTGTTTACCTTTAGTATGTTCACTGTAAACACTTTCTGCATGACGTCACCTTCACACAGCAGCATCCTCTAGCTCTTGGTTTTGCCTCTTTGCTACCATATGATCACGCTTCCCTCTGCCTCCTGTTTATCTCTATGTGCTACTCCTCGAGGGCAGCAACCCTGCCTAGTTTGTCAGTATGTCTGTTGGTCAGCTGGGAATATGCTCTGGAAATCTCTGGGTGAGCAATGACAAGGGAGCAGGCTCCTTGGGACAGGCTCCTCATAGACACACGTGTGTCAGCAGAAGGAAAGGTTGGGCATCAGTTCCCCTGAGGGTCATAGGGTAATACTAAAGTGCTGTAAAAACCATGTGATGTGCCCAGCTAGGTATGGCTCAGGTTGAGGTTCGTTTCCCGGTCAGGGCCCATGCCTGGGTTGTGGGCTCAATCCCCAGTCGGGGCCGTGCAGGAGGCAGCTGATCAATGACTCATCATTGATGTTTCTATCTCTCTCCCATCCTCTCTCTGAAATCAATAAAGATATGTTTAAAAAAAACAACAAAAAAAACCCACATTTGATCTAACACAACTGCTAAACTAAGTATTGGGTTCCCACTACGTGCAAGGTATTTGGGGTTTCAAGATGACTAAGCCCTGTCTGCCCGGTAGAAAACAGCTCATGCATGAGTAGCTCTGAAGGACAGACCACAGTCATGCTTTATTAATTAAAGTGACGCATAGAACTCACATGAACTGGATGATTTCCACTTGCTTACCCCACAAACATTTATTGAAGACCAACTCCAAGGCAGTGTATTAAGCACAAAACTAATTCTGAGTAGCAGACAGTGTCAGAAGGAACCAACACACTACACTTGACTTGCCTAAGCAATGGAGAGGAACACCCACATTCCTTTGTAGTTACCCACTGTTGGGAAACATTTGCCGGGAATCCTCAACTCCCAGTTAAGCAAACAACTAGAGTTCTGGAATCAGGTGTCAGTCTAAATGTGTCTTTTGTCCATACTGTTCTCTCTTCTTCCCACTCTGTTAAGAAAATGCATTTTTTCTTTCTTTCTTAGCAACAGTCTTGTTCACAACAGGAGAAACTAAGGCAACACCCCAAGCATATATATTTGTATGTTACTGGAAATAGCCTGTGCTTTCTAAGCAGTTCTTAGTTATAACTTTTATTGCTGAAAAAAGCTTTGCCTATTTTTCTGATGCCACAGTTTGCTGCATTTAACACTTCGTTGACTTTTCACATTTCATTCTTTCTAATTAAAAGATAAAAGATTTTCAAGAAGCCTACATCTAACTAATGATGTAAAGGGAAGTAGTAGCTGATATTAGGGGAAAACGGCATGTGAGTAATATAGTTTTTAATGACCCTGCATGTTTATAAAGGAAGCAGGATGTGCTATGTTGCCCATTTTAAGATCAGCAAATCAAGACAGAGAGAAGAAAAGTACAGCCCTGGCCGGTGTGGCTCAGTGGTTGGGCATTGTCTTATGCACCAAAACTCTGCCAGTTTGATTCCTGGTCAGGGTACATGCCCAAGTTTCAGGCTCAGTCCCCAGTGCGGGGCAAGCAGGAGGCAGCTGATCTATGTTTCTTCCTCTCTCTCCCTTTCCCTCTCCTTTCCCCTCTATCTAAAAAAAAAAAAAAAAATCAAAGAAAAAAGAGAAAAGTACAGGTCGGAAGTGAGTCAGTAAGTTAGAGAAATGAGGCATCCTGGCTTTTATTTCATATTCTTTCAACCGCATTATCTGGTTTTCATCTATGTTATGGGTCGCACATACTTTCTGAAGGGCAAGGATGCACAATATTCTAATGGTAATAGTAGTAGCCAACTGGATTGACCTCTTATGCTATCTATGCCAGGCACTGGGCTAAGTGCTTTTCATATATAATCTCATTTAATCCATACAACAGTGATGTAAAGTAGGCATTATTTCCATTTTAGTGTGAGGAGATGAAGGCTTAAAGATGATAACTGGCCAAGGTAACATAGCCCGTATATGGCATACTTTGGATCGAACCCAATTTTGTCTGAGTTCAGAGCTCATGTGCAGTCTAAACTAGACCTGTGCTGTCTGGAGATCAAGTATCAACCCCTCACCTTACTTTTGCCACATTTGTGACCGAGAGAAATTGTGACTCCCTGGAGTTTCACAAAGGGTTGGTGAAAGAAGTGGAATTAAAATGCAAATTTCTCAATTTCCCGACTGCTATACTGCTGAGAGGAAAGAGGGGTGTTTCTTTGTTGTGAGTAAGTGCGCCAATCAGCACTGTTTGGCTGAATGTCAGAGCAGAGGCACAGCACATCTAGCATTTTTACAGAAAAGATGTAGAATATCTTCATTTAGGAAAGTTGTTTCCAAACTTTGTCACCTATTTCAAATGAAAAGAGAGTGGCCGTTTAAAAAATGTGACCTGCCCAGCCGGCATGGCTCAGCGGTTGAGCATCGACCTAGGACCCAGGAGATTGCTGTTTGATTCCCTGTCAGGGCACATGCCCAGGTTGCGGGCTCGATCCCCAGCAGGGGGCGTGCAGGAGGCAGCCGATCAATGACTCTCTCATCATTGATGTTTCTATCTCTCTCTCTCTCTCCTTTCCCTTCCTCTCTCTGAAATCAATAAAAATATATTTTAAAAAATAAAATTTTTAAAGTGTGGCCTGGTTGTCTTTCTGACTTAGCATAATACTCTCCAGGTCCCTCCATGCTGTCACAAAAGGTAAGAGACCCTTATTTTTTCAAGCTGCACAGTATTCCATGGTATAAATGTACCACAGCCTTTTTATCCACTCATCTACTGTAATACTTTCAACAGTAAAGATAAATTTTTTTTTAAAGTGTGACCTGAAGACCATTTGCTACAATTGAGGTAATTTTTTGATGTTGAATCTCACATAAGAAATTTCTGAGTATCAGTGGGAATAGATTCACCAATCTCCTGATTAGAATGTACATCCCTGAGAACTCTGTGCAGTTAAAAGGGCTTGGGGTCAGAGGCTGAAGTCCCATTCTTCATTTTCCTCTCTGGGTGAGCTTGGTTAAGTGGTTTACCCTCTCTCATCCTCGGTTTGCTTGCTACAGGATAGCTTTTATAGCATTTATAGATCACTTACTTAAGAAATAGTTAAATAAGACAGGTGAAAAGCAATTTGCAAATGGGAAAGGGTATATAAATTTTAGTTTCTGTTCTTAATGAGTACCATCTTCACCCTAGGTTTTACAAAAGCAGTTATTGCTTTAACTGTTTTTTCTATGTGTAGTCATTGATTTACTCATTCATGTGTACACCCAGGATTTATTAGGGCCTCTGCTATGCCCCACAGCAGGTAGAGTATAAGGAATATGTCAGAACTAGGAGACAGAATCTAGCTGTCTGCTCATCCTTTACTTGGATATCTAATAGACATCTCACCATATTCAAAACTGAACCCTGATTCTGCCCTAAACCCTAAAACTACCCACCTCCTTCCTGTGGGCTTCACTCTTTCCTGTCTCAAGTGATTACAGCTTCATCGTTCCAGATGCGCAGAACACAGACTTTGAAATTAAATTTGGCTTCTCTTTTTTCTCTCCTATCCCACATCTCCAAAGAGTTAGAGAATCTCATTAGCTGTGTTGAGAGTCAGACACATCTTTCCATATCCATCCTCTGCAGCTACCCTGATCTAAGCTACTAGAGTGGGTTGAGTTGTGTCCCGCTAAGAGATCCCTTTAAGTCCTAACCCTAGTACCTGTGAATGTGACCTTATTTGGAGAAGGTTTTTGCAGAGATCAAGTTAAGATGAGGTCATCCTGGATTAGGGTGGGCCACAAATCTCATGACTGGTATGTTTGTAAGAGAAAGGAGAGGGGAATTTGGATACAGAGAGGCAGACGTGGAGGAGACAGCCATGTGAAGATGGAAGTAGAGATTGGAGTGGTACTGTCACAAGCCATGGGACACATGAAGCCACCAGAAGCTGGAAGGGCCAAGGAAGGATTCTTTTCTGGAGCCTTCAGAGAGATCAATGGCTTTATTTCAGAGTCGTGGCCCCCAGAACTGTGAGAGAATAAGTTTCTGTTGCTGTAAGCTACCGAGCTTGTAGCAAATGGTTATGGCAGCCCCAGGATGCAACCACTAATATGCTGGGCCTGGATAAGTGCAATAGCCTTTCTAACTAGACCTTGTTTCCAGCTGCATTTCCTAAGTATATTCTCAACACAGCAGACAGGCGATCTTTTCCAAAGCCTAGGTAAGATCATTGTCCCTCCCTGTTCAAGACCCCCAATGGCTTCTCTTCTCAGAGCAAAAACGACAGTTCTTCCAGTGGCCTTCAAGGCTCTACAAACCTGCCATTTCCTCCACACCACACTCCTCCTCTCCTTCATTCACTCTATTCCAGCCACGTGGCTTCCTGCCTCCTTGTTTCAAACACCCAGGCGCTCTGCCTCAGGTCATTTGTACTTACTGCTCCTTTGGGCCAGAGAAAATACTCTAATACTTAAGCACCATCCTCAGGTATGGACCCTTCAGAGTGGATGCTGCCATAGGGCTGCAGCTGAGTCCTGGAGGCCTCTGCTGTGTGAGTCCATGCCTTAGTCACCTGCTGCCTGGGAAGTGGTTATATCCAACAGTGCGGACATATTTCGGTATTTCAACAGCCTGTCTGGCCTTACAGGCCTTCCTGGGTGAATATCTGCTCCGGCTCTGCTGTATTTTCTCTTTTCTAGAGACCCACAGGGTTTAATCTCTTCCTTCCTTTAGGTCTTTGCTCACATGCTCCCTTCTCTGTGAGTCCCATGCCAACCCCCTATTTTAAATTGTAGTCCACACTCCTTATCCATCTCTTCTACATTCTATTTCTCTACGGAACTTATTGTCACACACACACAGATTGTTTACCTTATCTATTGTCTGTCTCGGGCAATGGAACGTGAGGCGCATGGGGACGGGCTTTGTTGTTGCTGCTGCTTTGTTTCCTTTGCCTGCTGTGCTTCGTTTTTCATTCTGTTTTATCATCTGCTGTGTTCCCAGCACCTAGAACAGTGCCTGGCACGTGGTAGACACTCAGTAAACATTTGTTAAACAAATGAATGAATGCTTTCAAATAGCTTACAGAATGGCTGTGTGTACATCTGCGAAGACAGAGAGGAGTCCTGAGCAGCCCACATGCTGCAGGACCTGTCATTTCCAGTGCTCTTTGCTGAATGTTGAAGCCCAAGCCGAGGAAAGATGCTCCCTCCCTCCCTACTCCTGACTCCCCCGACCACAGAGATCCAGGTGAGCCCAGAAATGGATCCTCTCCAGCAGTTCTCTTTATTTTAACAATTGTGATTTAAAATCACATTGTGACACAATCCCAGCATCCTCCTTTGTGGCAAAATAGTTTTATTTCTATATCGTTAGGTAAAGTATCATTAACAATTTGCTTTGTTTTGACAGCATGGAGCTATAATTAGTTTCTACAGGAAAGTGTACCAATTAACGCAGTGTTTGTGCTTCTTGGCTTGAATCTGAATGGAAACTGGAGGAAGCTCACTGAGAAAATGTAAAAAGTTACATTGATGTTAATAAGAAATTCACCTGCCTGCGGATTAAGGAAACACTACTCCTTTAGTTACCCTGAAGGAATGGTGTTTCTTCTTGTCTCAACTCCCCAAGACATTTTAGTAATGCCCATCCCATCTGTGATCTCCTCTTTCTCTGAAATCCTCTCTTATTTACATTATCACTCCTCATACTCAGAAATAGGTACCAATCTTTTATTTTCAGTAGGTTGCCCAGATAAGTTAAAATTAAAAAGAATTTGGCATACTATACAGTAGATAGATGATAGAAAGGGGGAGACATTAAGGTAAGTTTAAGTGAAAAAAAAACGAGTTTGAAGAACAGTGTATATGGTATCATTTGTTCTATACAACTGGGAAAATAAGAATATATATTTATATTTGCTTATATTGCATGAAGTAACAGTGGCAGGCTAAACAGGAAACTATTGATGAAATGGTTATCTGTAGGGGTGAAGGGGCAGGGATGCTATAAGAATGAGGTTCTTCGGGTTTACCATTTTACAACATTTTAAGATGTGAAGCAGGTAAATGTGTTGCTTGTGCAATTTTTTGTTGTTGTTAATTGTCACCCGAGGATATTTTTTCCATTGATTTTTTCAGAGAGAGTAGAAGGGAGGGAGGGGAAGGGAGGAGAAGAGAGAGGGGGAGAGAGAGAGAGAGAGGAATATTGATGTGAAAGAGATACATCAATTGGTTGCCCCCCAACCCTGCATGCTCCCTGACTGAGGCCCAGGATCGAGCTGCAACCTAGGTACTTGCCCTTGACCAGGAATTGAACCCAAGACTCTTTGATCCGTGGGCCATGCTCTAAGCCCTGAGCAACACTGGCCAGGGCACCTATTCAATTTTTTCGTTTTTGTTTCACAAAAGGACTGTGGTGTCATCTTTATGCAGGACCTAAGGCATGGCTGGTGACACCAAATGCTTAATACACGAGATTGACGGATTGCCAGAGGAGCAATAAGGCAGGCGTATTTCAGCCTCATCCAGCCTGGCTATGCCATGGTCATGTGAACACACTGCCACAGAAAAGGGACTCGCTGTGCTTGTTGAGATGGCTTGTTCTCAGCTTCCTGCGATGCTCAGCCTTCCTTTCACTCCATACTGCCCATTGAATTATAGAAACGCTAAGGTTTTATGCACTTTCTTCCTCTTAAAATAATAATTAGTGTTTCGTAGTTGACATGGCTCTTTTGTATATTGTCCCCTTTGGAGTGTTACTTGTGGAGCCCATACCTTTCTTTGTCCAGGCCCTTAGTCCAGGCCGGTGGGTGTCACTGATAGTCTGGGCCACCCTTAGAGGAAACGTGCAATAGAGCATAATTGGTTAAGTGGGTGGGTTTGATTTAGAAAGACCCTGGTTGGGATCCCCAATTCACCATGTTTTGCCGTGTGATATTGGTCAAGTTACTCATATTTTCTGAACACTTCTATAAACTGGCATAATCATTCCTGTTAGGGTTGGGATGATTCTACGAGGTAAGGGAACTCAGATGTATAGTACTGTGTCTCATACATGTGAGTAACCGATAAATATTAAGAATGACATTAGCTTGGCCGGCGCAGCTCAGTGGTTGAGCATCGACCTAGGATCCAGGAGATCGGGGTTCAATTCCCAGTCAGGGCACATGCCCGGGTTGTGGGCTCGATCCCCAGTCAGGGGCGTGCAGGAGGCAGCCAATCAGTGACTCTCTCATCATTGATGTTTCTATCTCTCTCTCCCTCTCCCTTTCTCTCTCTTAAATCAATAATATATATATTTTTAAAAGAATGACATTATTATTATTATTTATATGTACTGATTTCCAGTACATCTAGAAGGTTTACTCCCTACGCACCCCAAATATTTCTTTCTTGCTCTTTGGCACAATGCTCATTATTAGGGCATTAAAGATACATTACTTTGGATTAAGCATATGCTCTGCCAAGGTGTTCTCATTAAAAATGCAGATTTACTTAGCTTAACTTTACTGAGCTTAGTCATCCCAGGATGACTAAGAGCAGGTGCCAAATAGACTGGACACTGGCAGGAGTCAGAGAGAGTAATTTTAGAGCATGGGCTTCCCCTCCTCAGGAATAACCAAGGAGGCAGAGCTGTGGGAGTGAAGGGAATCTGCATCGCCTTGGATATTGGGCAGGCAGGGGGCACTTGAAACAGCAGCCAAAGTTGAGAGCAAAACAGGAACAAGGGGCTGGAGAGCCTGAGAGAGAGAGTCTTGTCCACCGACCTGCCCCACCATCCACAGGCACTACACTGAAACATGTCAGCTCAGCCCCTTGGCACCTGCATCTTTGCCTGTCAGAGCATAACTGGTCACGTTTGGGTCCTGCCACTGGATTTGAGTGAGTGATACAGTGAGACCACATAGCTCCCTTTCTGCTCGTGAATCACACTCAGGCTCTGAAGCATGGATGTGATGTAACAGATTACTCCAGTTGCTTTGATAGGATGGGTGGAAGCAAAATGAGGCTGAAGGAAGATATAAGGATTGGAAATTACTCTTCTAGTCCAGGAGTGAGGTCAGGGAGGCCAGGTAGAGTAGGGTATCTTTGCCTTCTTTCTGAAGATTACACAAGCCTGGGGCCATGTTTCAACATGACTGTCCGGTCTACCCCCCAATACAGATTCATTTCGGTCATCATCTTGAGAATTTCCACGTAATAATCAGCTTGGTCTTGAAGTCGTTCCATTTTGGTGTTTAGGATTGATGGCTTTATCCACAATTTCCCGCAGTTAATTCAGTCTTGCAGTCACATTAGACAAACGTGTCTCTCTCTTTATGAACCAGCAGGTGTCACTATTGATCAGTTGGAAATTAACATGGTGGCCTCACCATGGTAGGAGTAGATCCACCTCTGATTAGGAAAAAATGAGTTTGGCATTTCAGGTTAAAGAGCTACGGCCTCAGATCCACTGGCTTCCTGGTAGACAGCTGTGTTCTCAGAAGCATGTATGCGTCTTCATCAGCAACTACCTGCAGGTGCAAGGCAGGTGCAAGAGGTCTTCATGGAGAATGGAGCTGAGACAGTCCTCATTGCTCCACCTTCTAGCACCAGGGCTCTGAGAATTACTGATAGTTTCCCTTCTTTGGTCTATTTCTTATATACAGGGTGTGGCAATAGTAGGTTTACAGTTGTTTGTATGGAAAATAATGCAATAATTAATAAATAAAAATACAAGAATAAACTGTGTTTCGCATACGCACAACTGGAAACCTACGTTTGCCCCACCCTGTATTAGACTTGATTTCAGAGAATTCTATGCCAGAAATAATCAGATGTGTAAATCATGTGGTGAACTTCAAATTAAAAATATAAACTTCGGGCCCAGCTGGCATAGCTCATCAGTTGAGCACCGACCTATGATCCAGGAGATCGCAGTTCGATTCCCGGTCAGGGCACAGGCCCGGGTTGTGGGCTCCATCCCCAGCAGGGAGTGTGCAGGAGGCAGCCGATCAATGACTCTCTTATCATTGATGTTACACCCCTCTCTTCCTCTCTCTGAAATCAATAAAAATATATATATTAAAAAATGTAAACTTGGGGGGAGATGTTTTTGTTTTTTTAAATGATTTTATTTATTGACTTTAGAGAGAGGAAGGGAGAGAGAGTGAGAGAAACTCGTTGTTCCCCTTATTTATGCATTCATTGGTGGATTCTTGTATGTTCCCTGACCTGGGATTGAATCCACAACTTCAGTGTATACAGATGATGCTCTACCTGGCCAGGGCCAAGACGTTATTGACTATACGGCATCCAAGACTCTGTTCTTTCCTTCAACAGGAAACTCAACATAAGACATTTTGTTAAATGCGTCCATGCATATCCTTTCTGTCCACTAGTATATACTGAATTATTACATGCTTCCCCTGTGAAGCTTGCCCCAACTTCATTCCCCTCCAGGGAATTAATTCTCTTATATAAGTTTCCTCCAACTTTAATATTTATTTTCTCTCAATATTTCTCTTGTTTAATTTGTTGTATGTGTGGTTTTCTACTGCTGGACTGTGGGTTCTAGGCCATTTTTTAAAAACAAAGGTGTTGATATGATCTACCCACCCCCGAACCTGCCTTGTTTCACACGTCCGTTATCAAAATAGCTAGCATTATGTGATTCGCTTTTGTAATTGAAACCCCTTGAATAATGTCTTGCATAGGAGAGGTACTCAATAAATACTTGAATGTCTGACATTTCAGTGATGCAAAACAAAGCCTCCTTCTCTGCCCCCTTAGTGAGAAGCTTAGAGTGTAGTAGGGGGCATAAAATATACTTACAAATACATATTACAAGGTAGGACGTCCTATGGGAAGAGTGCACATAAAGTGCATTGGGAACCCAGTATGAAAGACCTCTCTGAGTAGCCGGTCATAAAAGATTTGTGGGAAAAGTGGTTTTTAATCTGGAAATATATACGTAGAAAAGAGGGAAAGTAGAGGAAGGTAAAGATATTTGGAATAAAGGAAACAGCAGAGCTGAGGCATAGGGAGAGAAAAGCCTAGAAGGTGCATTATGTATGTTGTTCAGTTGGATGGAAACGACTAGGATAAAAAGAAATAATACATGACAAGAAAAAGAATTTTGGTCTTGAACATATTACATTTTATGTAGATAGTAAGGTTTTATTGAGTTTGGACCAGGAAAATAACATCTAGGTAACTAAGTATATGATATTCCCAGTTTTTAGAAGATGTAATGTTATAATTTAACATTTTGAATGACGTCTTTGAAATTCTGGCGGTGCTCCCAATGGCTTAACTCCTTTGAATAATCCTAGCTAATTGCCAAAGAAAATAAAAATTATTCTATTCAGTACATGCATTTTCGAAGGCTTGGGAGGCAAGCATTTCAGATAGAGGAAAGAATTCAAGAGAAACAGTCTCTAGGGACCTCTTTGAGGCTCCACGTTGGTGGCAGGCCTCTAGCTTTACTAACATCCAATTTAAAAAAAGAGTGACATTCCCAACAGAGACTGGAGTATTTTTAGGAAGAGGAAAGGACTGCACAGTGGCCCAAAAGCAGCAAATATCCACTTCAAGGGGAGAAACCTGGATGCTTTCAACAGAAGGAAAATGGCCAGTGCAAAGCAACTAACAGAGAGGAGGGAAGTAGCATTTTTTTAAAGATCATATTATTCAAGAACCACAGAAAAAGATTTCCGACTATTACTGTTCTTGTCAAGGCCCTCTCAGTCCCCGTGTATTCAAATTTTCCGTTGAGAGAGAGAGAAGTGTTTTTAACGTATGTATATTTGAAAAGTGAAGATAAGGAGGGACTTTTTAAGACCAGAGAGGCATTGAATAACTGGCATTTGGAGGAAATGCATAAACAGTGACAGTGGTGTGAAAATATCAGGAAATGATAAAACCTTGAGCCAGTTATATGGAATCGTTGATCCAGAAAAGAGCCAGATGGTGCTAAAGAAAAACCCAACGACCTGACCACTTTAGATGTTTTCCCATCCACTGCCGACCTGTGGAGTGGGCAGCATTCATAGGTATGGCAGATGATTGCTGACCAAATATATCTTAGAAGAACCTCTCTCACCTCCTTTTCAGGATCCTCATATTCATTTGGAACTAGACCTCTTATGATATTACCTAAACATCCATGCCTGCATTTTGCCCTGCTTTTACTCGTGATTTTCTCTACCTGTCAAAAATCTCATCTTGCCCACATGAATTATTCTATGATTAATCCCACCAGATAGAAGTTATTTTTCCTCTAAATATCCATAGAATTATAAGTATCCATCTCATTTTTTGTAGGGTTTTTTTTTGTTGTTGTTGTTGGTTTTTTGTTTTTTTTTAGTTACATTTTTAGCCCTCAGTTTTTTTGAGAATAAATAATAGTGATCAGGGAGAGACAAATCAAAATCTATACTTATGAGAAATTTACACATTTCTCTATGTGAGTGTACGTTTCTATCACCCAATTTATCTTAGTAGATAGATGAGCCAATATCTCAGTTTGAAGTGTCTGCATTCAGGTCAATAATGACCTCATAGTTGTTTTTTTTATGACAACCATGAAATTGCATTGGGTTAACTTAAGTACCCATTATGGAGGCCTCCCCAATGCAAAGTGAGCTCCATGGGTGTTTCCATGTCTGATGAGTGGCAACTTTTAAAGGACACTTTCTCCGGATTTATACATATACCAGTGTATTCTAGACGGCAGTTCCTTGAGGATAGGGACTGTGTCTGCATCAATGCTGCACAGTATCTGCACAGTACCTGCACGTGGTCGCTAAGCAACTCAGCCCAGAATTGATGAAGGAATAGTTCCCAGAGCCTCTGAGCACTCGCCATTTATTGTGGGGTAACCAGAACTTTCAGCTGTATCTCAGGATGGGGTTAGGTTCTAGTAGAAGATCCATCAGAAGCCAGAGGGTACTGGAGAGGTCCTTGTGTCAGGGTAATGATCCAACTTCTCTAAGGAGGTTGAATTCTTCCTGCTGTGTCTTTCTGGAGAAGTCTTTCAGAACTGCTGGGGTCCTTATTTAGGTATAGCTCGAGCAGTGCGTAGTGGTTCGCTAGCCCAGCAGGCCATTCCTCTTGTTCGGTCTTAGAATCACCTGCACTCATGTTACTAGTTACCTGGATGGTAGAGCATGGGTATAATGGACTCATGGGGTTATAACCTTAGCTGACTCTGGTGAGCTCTCAGGTTAGAAAGAGAATTGCATGTTGAGAGTCAAAAGAAATATCTGCTCTACAAAACCACTTCATAGTCGCTGGGCCTTCAGGCATCCCAGTTCTCTCTAAGGGGGATTTTGAGGGAGATAGTCAGTGACAGAGAGAACACCAGCCAAAGACCGTGGGCTCAGGTTTTTCCCTCTCTTTGGTATGAACGACGTGTGTGTAAAGCAAATCAGATAATAGCGGATTTACAGATGTTTGGCTGAAGTTCTGGACTCAGACCTGGGTTTGAATCCTGGCTCTACCATCAAGTACTTTGAAACAGAAATGCCTCTAAGCCTCAGTTTCTTTGTCTATAATAATACGAGGATGGTAATATTAGTACCTTGCTCACTGGTTTGCCATGAAATAGAAATGGCATAAATCATATTAAGTGTTTAGCATCGTGCTTGTAAAATGCTCATAAGTGTTAACTGTTGGTGTTGATACTGTTGTTACCAGGACTATTATGCCACAATCAAGGAGAATAGCACATACAGTGCATCAGTGCACTCAGATGCTCAAAACATATATGCATTTCCTTCCTCCCTTCCTCCCCTCCTTCCTCCCTCCCTCCCTCCCTCCCTTCTACCTCTCTTTCTTTCTAGTTTAAAATATATTTTTATTCATTTCAGGGAGAGAGAGAAACATCAATGATGAGAGAGTCATTCATCAGCTGCCTCCTGCATGGGGATCGAGCCTTCAACCCGGGCATGTATCCTGCCTGGGAATCAAACCATGACCTTCTGGTTCAAGGGTTGATGCTCAACCACTGAGCAACAGCGGCCCGGCTACCCTCTCTTCTTTCCTTCATTAAATATTCATATATGTATATAATATCTGGCTAAGATCTCTGCTGGGTGCTAGAGACGCAGTGATAAACTTCATGCTGCTCCTCAGGAGGTCATATACAAGTGGAGAAGACAGATGCATCAATACGCTCTTACAGTGCGTGCTCATAATTATAACAGTGGGTGCACTGTGCATAATGTAGCCTGGAAGAAGCAATGAGTGAGTCTAATAGGGAGAGAATGGTCATAGGTCAGGAGGAATGATTGTTTGCCAAGATGAAAGACTAACAGGGAAAGCCATTCTGCAAAGGAAAAAAACATAAAGGTGCTATGGGTATGTGACGGCACATCTGGGCAGTGATGAGCCGTGTTCAGGAGAATATCGGACATGAGGCTGAGACCCTGGCACAGAGAACTCTATGTGGGGTTTGTAATTTAGGGAAAAGTCATAGATTGATTGCTACAGGTTAGAATAATCACTCCGGCAGGAGTGGGGAGAGGAACTATTGAATTCCATATAGTTCTCATTTGATCGGCCAGGACTGCAGCACACACCCACTCCTGAAGCCATCGCTTGCAAGGGGAATGGAAGGGCTGTGATCGCTCAGACTCGTTAAGATGCACCCAGCGCCTCCTGAAGCACATGGTCGCTCGGTACTTGAATAAAGATGGAATTTTCTGTGCAAGAAAGGGGGAAGGCCAGAAACAGCTGTTGGGCAGACAGTGCTGTCTCCCTCAGAAGTCAAATACATAGGCCTTAGTGGCCAAGTGCATGTTAGGGCTCAGGAGTGAGAGATGACTCCCAGGCTTCTGGCTTAGGCCTCTCAAATAATTCCATTTGACAATTACCTATATAGACATGTTTCAATAGGTTTAGGTTCAGGAGGACTATTACTATAGTGCATTCATATGTTCCTAGGGTTTCAGAAAAGCTTTAAAATGTGATTTTATCTTAGCTGCTCTGTGGAACTGGGTCTGTTTTGAGTGAAAGCTGAACATTCACTAAATCACTGCCCAAAGTTGAGCACACTTGGGAGCAATATGTGTATGTCCGATGGTTTGAGCTCATTTTTCGATAAGGTAACTATAACTATGAATGCCAGCATTTATCGCAAAATAAAATATACTGCTTAGAACATTTTTTAAGGCAGGAAACATTTGAGCTTTCTCTTATATAAGGTCTCTGAGTAAATGCTGCACACACTGTTTCCTCTTTATATTCTCACTTCATCTTGGCGTATCGGGCCAATGCCCTAACCAGCTCAGCTACCAAGGCAGGGCATTGCTTAATCTTCAAACAGTTTATTTACCATGAACCCAAACATCCAGAATTCTGTTTCTGAGGCAGTCAATCTTTGCCATCGTTCTCATCAGAGTAGCTGAAAAAATGATCTTCAATAAGGGCACATTTGGTGTCTCCCTATAGTGGGAGGCCTGTCTATTTCTAGAAATACGTTGCTATGTTACAAATGCACCATCCTCGTACTATACGCAGGAAGACAGCTGATTTAAATTGGCCTATACAAGGCCAGTAATGGGAAATAATAAACTCGAGCGTTCTAAAAGCATCAGTCCTTGTTCACAGTTCCCTTCTCTTCCTTTTAAAATAAATATAATTTTCTTCCTTCATCCCTTTTCCTCTTTTTTTTTTCCCCAGAGAAAGCACAATCAATGTTCTTAAGTAATTTGACATAAAACAGAACTAAAAGACTGATCAGATTACAGTTCGTGAAGCCTTCCCATCCTGTGAATTTTCTTCCCCATCTTACAGAGAAGAAACTTCACTTCAGCACTTTGTAAATAATTCTCCAGCAACATGTTAATTTTAATTTGTGGAGCAAGCAGTACAAGAAGCATTCTGAATACTGATGCATGTTGGAGGCAAACTCCAATTAGCGTAAACAGCATGGAGACATTTGACCCTAATTTACAAGGGTGTTAACCTAAAAGAAACACTGAGCCCTGTTGAATAAGATTTCAGTGACAGCCTAAAGGAGCAATGACGTGTTCAACATGATTCTCAAGTACAGGCAAAGGGAGTGGATTCCACCATATGTCTGGCATAGAGAAAAGACGTTATGATGGTATAGCTTTCATATTAAATAGCATTTTAATCTACTTTGTAGAATATCAGATCATCTTTTTAGAACATACTCAGTTTGGGAGGCATTTATATTATAGGCATAAAGGTGCTTTCTCATCTCAACAGACATTTTCTAGTTACCTACTATGCAAATTTTTATCCCAGTAGCATATAACCCTATATCTACTACATCAGCATCCTGGTGGGTCTTCCTGATCACTTTCTCTCTCCCAACCTGGATCCATCCTACATGTTACCATTATAGGAAAATACTGATCATATCACTCAAATGCTTTGCCTCCTTAGTGATGCCCATCACCTGCCTGATCAAGTCCATACTCCTCAGCCTGACATTCAAGTTCCAGTGGTGAATGGCCCCAATCTAACTCTCAGCCCCACATGCCATTGCCCAGCTACTTTCATCTTCTGCGTCAATGCCTTCACTTGAAGAAGAAGTTTCCCAGCCGGCGTGGCTCAGTGGTTGAGCATCCACCTATGAATCAGGGGGTCATGGTTTGATTCCCAGTCAGGGCACATGCTCGGGGTGAGGGTTCAATCCCCAGTAGGGGGTGTGCAGAAGACAGCTGATCAATGACTCATCACTGATGTTTCTGTCTCTCCCCTTCTCTCTTCCTCTCTTTAAAAACAATAAGAACTTTTTTTTAAAGGGGTTAATCATGCTCCCTAGATGTCTGCTTCTTTGAGGATAACCTGTAAGTAGGGGACCATTTGTTTTCTTTAACTACACTACATATTCTTCTTGCCTCTGCATGTGTTCTTTCTACAAGGAGGAATTTCCCATCTTCCTCTACCTCGATTTTTTCCCCAACTTTAAAGACTTGTGGAATCTCAGCTCCCAGACATAGCAACTCCTATGTTTTGTTTCCCCTCCAGTAACTATAGAGGTTCCTTACTCGTGAGTCCTTTACTCACGTTCATCTTTGTGGGCAGCTATGCCTGGCACTTTGAGCAGAGAAGAACAATGAAAACTCACTGTGTCTTGCAGGTGAAAATGGCTCCATGTGACTCTTCTGTCCATTCGGTAACTGACCGACAGAAACTGGAGAATCCCAAGAGATCTGCAAGCATATACCCAGCTCGCTGCCTATTTTTAAAGGAGTAATGAAGCAGAGGTTCAGAGCTTGGTGTCTGGGATCATGCAGACCTGGGTCAAACCTGGCTCTACCACTCACTCCCTGTGTGAGCTCAGGTAAGTTTTTAATGCACTATGAACCTCTGCTTTCTCATAGAGGAATGGGAATTGAAATTGTATGGTTGTCACAAGATGGTGATGTGATTGATGGGCAAATATCAACAAAAAACACTTAAAGGATATAAACTCTATTTGTGGAACAAGAAATAGAAAATTATGGACATGATACATAAAGCAGGAGATGAAGCAGTTGGAGATATTGACTTCTCAGGTCTTCCACTCTCCCTAAGGTCGTAAAAATTGCCAAAGAGTCCACCCCCAAAGTGAGAAGATTCTGCAAAATATGAGACTTGCTTTTACCTTTTTCATGGAAAGTTTATATATCTTCCCACCTGACTCTTCTGCTCTGGTTGTGTTTGCCTGCACACTAGTTGCAACTTGTGGGTTCAAAATAACCTCAGCCCATTCTTAAGTGTTTATTGTGATATTAGATAGGTCATTTGTCCTTGGATGTTTCTGAGGCCTATTCCTGTTGGAATATTACCTGCTGCATTTGATAGAGGAAAGGAAGTGAGATAATGCATGTAAAATAGTCAGCGTAGTATTGGGCACAGGGGAAGTGCTCATTCAGTTATAGCTGGAGTTATTATTATAGTTTTTGCACACTACTTGTTTTCCCCTCTAATAGGGGAATCACAGTAAATGATTTTAGAGTGGGAAATCTGAATGCTTTGTCAGGTGGAACTACTGCAAATTCCCCCCAAGTCTTACCATAACCAATGGTGACAATAGGAGTAGAATGGGAGAAGTGATATTTTTAATATTAGGAACTACGTATTATTGAAGAGGTGTATGAAATCAGTGTCAGCTGCACCTGCCTCTGGAATGAACATTTTCTTTGTTAAGGTGGAACCAGAAAGGGGAGGAATGAGTGGAGAAAGTCAATAAACGAAGAGGCAGTGATGATATTGTCATATATTCATATATAAACATAAAAACAAATGCAAATATAAATATAAATAATATAAATATAAATATAAAATAAGTAAATATATATATTGGTCTTTGTCTCCTTTCAGTACAGAGCTCTTGGAATGTCCTGTGATGCGAGCCTTAAAGGTGTATTTTGTTATGTTAATGAGGCAATTTTTGGACCACACCTAAGGATAGTCCAACAGAACCAACCAGGTGATTAGAGGGTTGGAACTTTCAGTCCCAAACCTTGACCTGTGGAGAGGGGAAAAGGGTTAGAGGTTGAACCATTTGACAATAGCCAACCAAGCCTATGTAACAAAACCTTCATAAAAACCCAAAAGACTGGGTTTGGAGAGCTCTCAGGTTGAATGCTTGGGGATATGGAGAGAGCGGCACACCAGGAGAGGGCATGGAAGCTCCGTACTCTTTCCCCTTACCTTGCCCTGTGCATCTCTTCCACTGAGCTCTTCCTGAATTCTATGCTTTTATTATAAATTGGCAATCTATTAAGTAAAATGTTTCCCTGACTTCTCTCAGCCTCTCTAGCCAATGAATCAAACCCAAGGAGGGGGTCGTGGGTACCTCTGATTTGTAGCCAGTCAGAAGTACAGTAGCAACTGGTGTCTGAAAGTCTTGTGGAAAGTCGGAAAGACGGAAAGTCTTGTGGAACTGAGCCCCTAACCTGTGGGATTTGATGCTATTCTCCAGGTAGTATCAGAAATGAATTGAATCGTATGATACCCAGGTAGTGTCTGAGAATTGCTTGGTGGCATCGGACCAACCCCTACAACACATACCTTAGAATTGGTAGCAGAACCCTTTAGCCAGTCATTTGAAATCTCCCTGGCTATTCTGTGTGGCTGTTGGAAAACTCATCTTTACTGTATCAAATTCTCATCAAGTAGCCTATAGTATTGGGTGCCTACTGTGTGTTCAGGGTTCTGCTAAATTCTTTGAGGGAATAGAAGGAAGATATATGACGTGCTGCCTCCTCTTCAGTCAGACCTTTTACCATTGGAGTACTCGGAGTTCAGCATCTAATCCTGTTTTCTCTTGGTCTACACTCACACCTTGGTGAGGCCATGGCCTTAAATACTAACTCCATGCCAGTAACTCCCAAACTTACATCTCCATCTAGACCTCTCTCCTGAACCCCAGCTTTGTATGACCAGCTGCCTATTATAGATCTTCATTAAGAAATCGAACAGATTTTGCAAATCTGACATGGTTAGGCATAACCAAATTCCTAATCTCCCAACAGCCAGCCTCATCACCCACAGCACAGCAAACCCCATCCCACTGGTACCCCCCCCCCCTTAGTTCACAATGACTACATTCTTTCACTTACTAGGACCAAAAACCTTGGAGTTGTCCTTGACCACTGTTTCTTCTGGACTCCCCAAAATAATTTGTCATGAGTCCTGTTGGATTTGCCTTAAACATTCATCCAGAAGCTGACCACTTTTCATTATTTCCATTGTTACCACTAAGGTCTGAGCAATTATCAGCTGGACCCATGGGTCACTGCGACAGCCCATTAACTGAGCTTCCTGTTTTCAGCCTAATTTTCGCCTCCATGGCGTCTACTCTCCATTGAACAGAGTGATGCTCTAAGAACGTAAGTCAGACATGTGACCCTTCTCCTCAAAATCTTGATGGCTTCCCATTCAGGCTAAAAGCCGGAGTCCTTACAATGGCATATGGCGTCCACCACCCTCTGGCCCCATCACTTTCTAACTCATCTACGTCTTTATTCTGTGCTCATGTTGAGGCACTCCACTGGGCTCTGCCCTCCTTGCTGTTTTTCAATTACAAAGGTATATTTGTACCTTCAGGTCTTTGTACAGCCCTTTACCTCCACCACCCAGGATACTCTTCCCCCTAGATGTCTGCGGGACGGCTACTCGGTCACTTCCTTTAAGTTTTTGCTCTAATGACACCTTCTCACTGAGACTGACCCTGATCGCCTGAGAATATTCAAACCAAGACTCCACATAGTTAGTCTCATCAAAGAATTTTATTTATAGAGACAGCCAACATGCAGAAAAAGATAAATACAAGTAATTCAATCTCTATGCAGTATCTCCAATTAAAAATGAAAGATGAGAGCGTACTTAAACATCAGCACTTTTTAAGAATCTTCTTTTCCTATTCTCTTAGTCTCAGTTGTTCTCACAACATGATGGCTATTTCAGTCTCTCTCTCTACCTCATTCTAGCCTCTCCCCTGCAAAAAATATATATTTCCCCACTCTTATGTATACTCTCTTACCTGTTCCCATCTCCTCTATCGAACTCTGCTCTGGATTTCATAGCTTCGTGTTTTGCTCTGCCAATTATTTGCCATCTGTCCTCTAATGGAAATCCCTGATCCTAACTCGGCAAACAGGAGTCTTCACCCACCCCTGAAAAATGAACATTAAAAATATGTACAATTTATGAACCTTTCTCTTATCTGTGTGATAAGATGATATCGTCAGAAGAATTCCCATGGATGAGCTGGGAACTGAGCTGGACTTTGAAAGCTGGGTAGAATCTCTATAGGCCAAAAGTAAGGGATCCAGGCAAAGAAAAAACGTAAACCTCAATGTGAAGATGGGGATAGATTGCCCAACGAGAGCAGCATAATAAATCTGATAGACAAAAAATCACGTTGAGATATGCTTGAGGTACAGATGGGATAGAATTAAAGTGTCTTTATTCTTAACGGCTAGAACAGAGCTTCCAGTTTGGGGGACTGAAGGTGTTTGAATCATGCCTTACCTGTGCTAAGAATATCATCAGCTGAATCACTGAGGTTCTGGTAGAGGTGGTGCACTGATCATTTACCGAATGTTTTGTTTGCCCAAACCCATTCCTTCCCTCCTCTTCTTGATTTCGGTAAGCCTTGAAGTCATTCTTAACTCCTCTTTTTCTCACAATCCTTATCAAATTCATCAAAATGTTATCTCGTTTATCTATAAAACATCTGAGAGCCCACTCACTCCTCACACTTCCTCAACTACCCCCTGATCCCAGCTACCATCGTCTCTCCTCTGGGTTATTGTCATGAAATTCTCAACGGCCTTCCTGTGCCCATGGTTGCTCCTCAATCCATTCCCAGCATTCATAAATATACTTTATATTTATGTGTAAGCCAGATAATTTATTTCTCTGCTCACATTCTTCTAACGGGTTCCCATCAAAATCACATAAAAGCCTAAAATGCTGTACGTGACCTGGCTCTCGGATTGCATTTTCTCCCACTCCTTCCTTACTCTGCCCCAGCTATACCAGCCTCCTCAGGATTCCCTGAATATGTTGGGCATGCTCCCATCTCAGAGTCTTTGCACCTGCTGTTCCTTCAGCCTGAAAATATCTTCCGCTTGTTCAACACGCAGCTCTATCTCTTACTTCCCATAGACGTCCTCCGATCAAACACCTGCTCCTCAGGAGCTCTTCCCTGACTGCCCCAATGAGACAGAGTAGCAGTAGCCTTGTCTGCTCCATGTCCCCCATTCCTCTTACCCTGCTATATTTCTCGCCGTAGCACTTCTCACCATCCGAGACATTACACATTAACTTGCACTGCGGGATCATCTTTTTACCCTTCGAGGTTCACTCTCTACTCTTCTGCGCCTGCTCTGTGCCCTGGGAGGCTGGCCAGTGTGGCTGCATCCCATAGTCACTCTTGTGCTTGGCCTTCTAGATTCCCGTTGGGCTCAGCCATTGGTGGGCACTGGCAGGAGACAGACCATGGGAGACAGCCAGGTTGGAGTGTTAATTCCCTGTCCCCCTTCCTGCCACACTCCTTTCTGGAAGCGTCTCTGTATCTTCTCCCGAGGCCACAACTCCTATACTATAGTGCTCTGCTATGGCTGCAGGCATCTCTCACTGAGTCCTTGTGATTGCTCCCTTCCCCTAACCCTTGAGGCCTAGAGGGGTAGCAGCTCTCTGCTGTTGCTAGCTTCCCCGGTACCTTGCTGGTTCCCCTTACTTCTATAGCACCTTTATTATCAGCCCCCTCATTAAATTGTTTTAATCAGTTACCCTTTTTGACTGGGCCATCAGTTTCCTGGGAGACCCCAATCTGTTTACTTGTTTATTGTCTTTCACACATGTGTTCACGCACACACACACACACACACACACACACACACACAAATATATAATTCCTCAAGAGTAGGGATCTTGTGACTGGAACGATATCTGTTATATAGTAGGCAATTGACAAATTTGTTGATGGATGGATAATGAATGAATAAGTGTGTTCTCTCTTATTCTTACAAGAAATTCATGAGATAGGAATTATTGTCTCCATTGTGCAGATAAGAAAATTGAGGTTCAAAGGGAAGTACCTTGCAGCTAGTGCAAGACAGCACTGATTGGAACCACTGGGCTGTATTTGCATTGCTACCTTGCATTATGTTTTCATTAAATCGCATAACTTTCATATTTCCATTACATGAGAAGTTACTAATTTTATTATCCTTGCCCCATGATGTGCAATTATGTCACATAGTTTGTGAATTCTTCAGCTGCCACGGAGTTATGAAATATCCACCGAGAAAGGCCTTACTTAGCGTATAGCAAACAGTAGGAGGCTTAATGACCCATCCACCAGGAAAAAGAAGATATTTTACATCCAGCACTTATATTAAATTCAAACCACACATAAATGTTCTTGGCTGATAAGGCTGTTTCTCCGGCAGGCTGCTGGAAGTGCCTCAGCAATGTTGCATTACGTCTCCATTCAAACGAGAGCCTGGAGCCTGAGTCAGAGGGATGTTTGACTCGGGGCCAGTCAACAGGAAGTGCTTTCAACCCCAGAGGAGTCTGCTGAGGGAAGGCAGAGGGGGACCCAGTTCCCACAACGGAAAGCGAGGGTTCTAGTGCTTGTTTTGCTCCAGACTGGCTGACTCCAAGGACCAGGATCTGTGTTCCTCTTAAAATTAAACATTCTACCTTCTGGATGCTCTAAAACCTGTAACACCCCCACCCACTGCCCTAAAAGCCTCGCTTCTCTTCCGTCTTCCTCCGTAACAGCTAGGCCGCTGAAGGTATGGGGAGGAAGGAAAAGACGCCGGTGTTACACAGAACAAGGGTCTCGAGGCCTGGGCCATTCTTAGTAAATGCTGTTCTTGCTACACGTGAAAATGTATTTTGCAGACAAGCTGTAAACAAGATGAGCTTGACAGGAACCCAACCTGATAAGGAGAGCCAACCACAAGGAAGAAATCAACCTGTAACTGGTCGAATGGTCTATGGACACAGTGGCTAAGCCTCCCTTTGGGGAGGCAGAGATTTGGCTATGAATCTTGTGTCTCCTTCACTTACTGCAAGTAAGTAAAACTACCTTGTGACAATCATGTCTGGTTTTTGAGTCTAGCACCCCAAGTTGGCGACCTCTTGAATTGGTAACGCTAGTAGGTTAATGTCTTTTGAGGGAAGTAGACGAAGAGAACCGTAAAAAGACAAAAACCAGACAACAACTGTGCATACAATTTCTAAATAAAAATAAAGGGAACATAGTTTTTAGGTCAGAACTACTCTATTAGAACTTAAACATTCTAAATCCGTTTAAAAAATGACGTGTTTTCTCTCAACTGTCCCGTGGGAAGTGAAGGAGTCATCATCCCAGGATCTTCTCCAACATAAAATAGCAGACTCTAGAGGGAAGGTGCTGCCAGTTAGCCACCCATCAAGTGCCAGTTGATCATTTATCATGTCCCATGTGGCCCACGAGGCGCAGAGGACACAGTGGTGAGTGAGACATGCATGGACTGTACCCTCATAGGGCTTATGTCCTAGAAGTGCAAACAGATACAAAATAAGTAAGTTTATTTCTGAATCTGCAAAGGGCTATGATGGAAAAGTAAAGAATGTTGTTAGAACTTATTTGAGCAGAAGCTCGTTCAGTAAACAAAGTCAGGAAACACCCTAGAAGGATAAGCCTGGAAAGTTGAGTAGATGTGGGAGGCGATGGACCACGCCTATTGTATTTATAATTATTAGTCCAAAACCAGCACAGGACCTGGCAGATACTCAGAGTTTTGGTTATCATTGTTATGTAACTATCCACTCCAAAAGTTTAACAGCCTAAAATTACAATTTTTTATTTTTCATAATTCTGTGGGTTGGTGGGACTCCATTCAGAATTGTTCTGCTCCATGTGCCGTGGGCTTGGGCTGCAGTCAGCTAGGAGCTCAGATGGGCAGGAACGTCCAAGGTGGCTCCCTTAGAACTCTGGTACCTTGGCAGGGATGGCTGGAAGGCTTGGGATGGCTGGGACCACTGGGCCTCTCTGTCCTTGCAGGCCAGGGGCTATCTTTCTCCATATGGCCTCTCCATGTGGTTTCTCCAGCAGGGTAAATGAGCTTTATATGACAGCTAAGATATCCATAAAGTGCAAAAGGGGAAGGTTCCCTGCCTTTGTAAGGCCTGGGCTGGACTCTGGAATGAAGCCACTGTTGCTTTATTTTACCTGTTGGTTAAAGTGAGTCTCAGGGTCAGCCCCGACTCAGCGAGGGAGAGGACCATGCAGGGTTATGACTCTCAGTAGATGTACTTCACTGGGGTGGGGGGGAGGTCATTTTTAGAAACTAGACAGTCTGCTAGATGCTCAATAATTTTACTTTTAGTAATAGGGGGAGAAATGAGTAGGAATCAGTCAACACAGAGGGAGAGGCATAAGCAGTATCTTTGATAATAGGAAGGTAGGTGCAACTAAGTCTTGTTGAAGGACCTGGGAGAGGTTCAGTTCAGCTAGAGCACAGAGAGATAGGAAGAGAGTTATAGATGAGACTGAAGAGTGAGCTGAGAACAGGCCGAGCCGGGAGCCTGACTACCCCTGAACTTTTCAGTTATATAAGCCAGTCGATTCCCTTTTCTCCCACTGCCAGTTTGAGCTGGTTTTCTATCTTTGATCAAGAGGCCTGACTAATAGTAGGGAGGCAGCAAATCATGCTGCCCAAAAGAGAAAGGCCCTGGAGGTGACCTTGCCATTGAATGCAAAGCCATTTGGAAACAACCTGTTCCGTACAAATGCTGAGCATTATGATTATCCCTGATGTGCAGCCACACACCCACCCTGAGCAGGATAGAATCTGTCCCTGACATCAAAAACAGAAAGGTCTGTGGGTGGATGTTCCCAAAGGCTCAGAAAGTCCTTTCCACATGCATAATGAAAGCCGACCACTGCTCAGTGTTCCTGCAGTAGCTGGTCAGATACGTAAGGGCCCTTCTCAAATCTCCACAATGTAAATTTGCTTGTGTTGGTTTCCACTGGCCACAGTTCAGCTTTCTGAATCCCAGGCCCATACTGCCTTGAGGGTTCCTATATTATACGTTTGTTGAGCAGATTCAATAAGATAATTCATAGAAAATGCTCAGCACATGCCTCGGCCAGTGTGGCTCAGTTGCTGGTTCAATTTGCGGTCAGGACACATGCCCGGGTTGCGGGCTCAATCCCTGGTAGGGGGCGTGCAGGAGGTGGCCGGTCCATGATCCCCTCTCACGTCGATGTTTCTCTCTCTCCCCCTCCCTTCCTCTCTGTCTAAAAATAAGAATATATGCCTATTTTTTAAAAAGAAAAAGAAAATAGTCACCTTGTCAGAATCTGATAAAGCACCAGTAAGCATTAGTTCTCATTGTTGTTATTGTCTGATCTCATTTCTTTGATGAATGTGGTTTTAAAAAATATATATCTCTGCCTTTAGGCCCCCCAGAGATCCCAAACACGGGAGAACTAAAATGGAACGGGAGCCTCTCTAGGGCCCCCTTCCTAAGACCCAGAGATGACCCTCATCCTAGACCTGAGGGCCTAGAGGACCTCAGAATGACGGGTCCATGTTTTCCCTCGCAGACCTCTGTGATAAACCACGGCCGATGCAGGGCTTTGGGGACAGTGACCAGCCTCCTTGTTGAGGGCTGCAAGGCCTGCTCACGTGGCCCAGCTCCCCCTCATCTCACACTGTGTGTTCCTCGGCTGAGCGAGCTGGCTCCTGCCCCATGGCCTTTGCAGAGGCCATCCCCTCTGCGTGGAGCTATCTCACCTCCGCCGCATTCTGGTCTCAAGCTTCACATCCTCAGCGAGGTCTTCCCCACCCCAGTCTAGGCCCGTTTATGTTTCCACATGGTGTCACACCCCTCGTGGCCTCTTTTTCAGAGCCCTGTGTGGCCCTTCGTTAGCACGTGTCTATCACCGTGATTCTTTGCTCAATAACGGACATCCTTACTTGACTGTAAACGTCACAAAAACAGGATCTAAGGGACTCTGCTTGTTTCTCTTTCTTTTAAGTATCCAGTACAGGGCCTGACACATATAGTATGTGATTAGTAAATTCTGGTTGAACAGATGGAGAGAGAAAACAATGGAGAGGTGGGAAGTGAGTAATTCCAGGACGCCAAGGGGGAAACGGTCCATTGTTCCTTGTCTGACCCCTGAGTCAATTGATTGCCTTTTGGGGATTGATTTCTTTTTACAAGTTTCTCTGCTTAAAAGATGGTTTCCCCTAGAGGAGCAGTTCTCACGGCGGGAGAGATGCTTGGGGAGAGGCTAAGGCATTTTTTCTCTTGCCAGAGTATAAAAACACACTCCACACGACCTACACCCCTTTCTGAAGCTTTTTTCTGATGAGCCCAAGAAAAAGGCGTTACACAAGAAGTAATAGACACTGTTTTAAATAGACCAGATATCTAAAAGGGTCACTTAATTGCGGTATTTGCATTTAGCTGCCAACTTCAGGATAGAGGCAATGAAGCGTAGTGATTCGAAGGATGCACTTCAGGGCCTGGTGGAGACCCTGGAGGTGGTCTTCACTGTCTGTGCAACCTGAGGCAAATGAACTTACCCTCAGTTTCCCCCACTCATAACATGGATGTATTTGCATCATAGAGCTACTGGGGAGGTTGACTGAGGTGCTGTCTATGAAGCACTAGGTGCCAGACATGCAGGAAGGGTTCAGGTGGAGAAAGATGCACCATTATTATTATTATGGATGATTCTCTTTTTCATACCATTGCCAAAAAGTGCTGATGAGGTTGTGAAAGGAAAGAGTCATTTAATTCCCTCCTAGGCAGAAAAAGACTTCCCCCAACCGAGAAGCCCTTCTGTGGATAAGCTGGAGTTGTTACTAGCTAAGTTAACCAAAGGTCTTTGCAGTCACAGCATCCTGAGCCTTCTCATAGATCGTAACCATACCTCTCTGGTTTCTTTTGTCTGGTAGAAAACTTTTTTTATTTCTGGTGATTTAACTCATATTCTTTTATACCCAAGACTTTGGTTCCTCTGATTATTGGAAGTAGCATGATATTATGGAAGGCTCCCGGGTTGGAGTCAGAAAACCTGAGGTCAAATTCTAAGTCTACAGCTTGGTAGCTGTGTGACCTAGAAAACATTGCTTTGCCTCTCTGAACTTTAGTCTCTGAACATTAATCAATGTGGAGAAGACTGGGGTAGGGGTGTTGGTGGGGGCTATATAATTCCCCTCTAAGGGTACATTTTCTCATAATAACGCTGCCTAAGGCAAAGACAGATCATTCTTCAGGGATCAGAGTGGTTCTCTCTTACTTAATGTCTAGGCAAGAGGCTCTGTAAAAATTTCCCTACCTGCTGATGGCCCAACCCTCAGTGGTACTCACCTTCCTTCCTTCCTTCCATCCATCCATCCATCCATCCATCCATCCATCCACCAAAGAATTCACTGCCAAGTACCCACTTAGAGCTATGTGCCATATACCTGGGTTGAAATAGGGTCAGAGAGAGAGAGGACAGGGTCTAGAACTAAAGAAACAGATGATTACAGCACTTTCTAAATCATCTTGCTAGGTTTTGTTTTTATCTTGCTAGTTTACTCAATTAAAAAAATCAAATTAGACTGTTTAGAAAAGAAAAGGCATCTGACACATTTTAATGATGTGGTTATCATATTGATGGAGATACAGATGTAGTTACATATTTGGAACACAATATGACTGACCTCCAAAATGCACAAAACTATTTTCCAGAAAGTTTCCCTCAATTGGACATTTTTCTTCAGCTTTAGGCATAAGCTGAGAAATATTATGTGATCTGTAATTACTTTGCTCCTGGCAGGGGAGGGGGGGTATGAACAATGTAAAATTCCAGACCATAGCAGTTTCCCCCCCAAAAAAATGTAAAATATAAAGCTCAACTTATTTCCCCATATCCACAACTTAGTTTCAGGGTCCAGGGAACACAGTGTTCTGACGATCCCTGAGAGAGCTCCCTGTGGGCCACACATTAAAACGCTTCATTAAACCATCAAAAGTAAGTTGACCTTTTACCAGAAAGATTATCTTGTACAAGCGGCTGAGACTTTGTGATCTGAAAGTCACAAATTATTCAAAGAGCACAATTCTTATATTCAATAATATAACTTAATATGAATTTTATTCTAATGCTACCATGGTGTTGTGATAAATACATCATGCAGGGATGCTTAATTCTGTTTCATAAAGAGTGGTCCACAATCCTATTTCAACCAAGTTAACAACTATTTATTTAGCCCCTACAGGCACTGTAATAAAACTCCCGCCCTCATGGAGCTTACAGGCAAGTGGGGAGAGATAAACAATAAAGGGCAGACATGATTAATGAGTAAACACCAGTGTTTATTAGAAATGGGGCAGGAAAGGGGATGAAGAGTGCCAGGGGCATGGGTGAGAGGGGCCAGTCCTCAGGCGGGAGCAGTGTGACAGACAGAGAGAGCAAGGCGGGAGCAGGAGGAGATGAGATCAGGGAGGTGATGGTGGGGGAGATTCTTCAGGGTTTGTAGATTTACTCAGATTATTTGGGATTTGTGGGTGAAATGAGGAGCTAATGGTGATTTTGAGCAAAGAGGTGAGAGATCTGATGTGCTTTGGTGCATGCCTCTGGTTTCTGAGTTGAAGGGCAAGATGGAATGAGTCAGAGAGACCTGAGAAGCTGTTGCAATGATCCAGCTGGTGACTCAGCGAGGGTGGTGCATGGGTGATTAAAAATGATTGGACTCTCAGGATAGTTTGGAAATCTTATCAGTGCACTTAAGCGATGGATTAAATATGGGATATAAGACAAAAGGAGAAAAAAGAGATATCTAGGATGACCCCATGGTTTGTCCTGAAACACTGGAACTCAGATCCCTTCAGCTGAGATGGCGAAGTCCATGGGTAGAGATTTTGGAGGGATGGAAGTGTTCATTAGTAGTTTAGTTTTTGACAGGTCAAGCTTAAGATGTCTATTAGACTTCCATTTGGAGATGTGGAATAGGCAGTTGGATGTATGAGTCTGGAACTCAGGAGAGATGCTTGGCAGAGAGTTTAAATTTAGGGATCTTTGGCACAAAGATGGTGTTTATTGCCATGAAAGGAGAAGAAATTACAATTAGATTGAGTATAGAGAGGGAAGAAGACAAAGGACCTTTATCATAATTTTACGTGTATTAGTTCCCCATTGCTGCTATAACAAACTGCAACAAATTTAATGGCTTCAAACAATGCAGATTTATTGTCTTACAATTTTAGAGATCAGGAGTCTTAAATGAGTCTCACTGGGCTAATATTAAGGAGTCAGCAGGCCTCTGTTCCTTTCTGGATGCTCTATAGAAGCATCTGTTGTCTTTTCCAGTTTCTAGCGGCTGCCCACATTCCTTGGCTTGTTACCCTTTGCCATCTTCAAAGACAGCTGTGGCTGATCGAGTCTTTCTCGCACGGTATCACTTTTACCCTGACTCTTCTGCTTCCCTCTTTCACATTTAAGGACATTGAGATTACATCAGGCCCTTCTGCATAATCCAGGATAATCTCCCCACATCAGGATTTTTAATTTAGTCACATCCACAAAGTCCCTTTGCCATGTAAGGTAATATATTTATAAGTTCCAGGGACTAGAATGTGGACAACTTTTTTATGGGGGTGGACATTATTCCGTCTATAACATTACGGAAGTCTATAAATAATGCAGAATCCTGGGCTCTACCCCAAAACTACTGAATTAAAATCTCTAAGGAATGGTGTCCTGGAATGTGTCTTATACACAAGCTCCTAGGTGATTCTTGTGTACTCCACTGGCTCGGTGGTGAAGCCGGGTGGTGATGAAAGAGCAGGGAATAGCATCTGGTCCCACTCCTCACCAAGACCCTGGTCCCTGTGTGCAGTGAGCAACCCTCTCAATGCCACCGTTCCCGGTCATCCGTGTTACCTGGGCAGTTCTTAGCCGAGGCCAGGCTGCAGTTCAGAACCTTAGTGGTTACAGGACCAGGCTGGACGATGACCCCTTCCCCAATGAACTTAAGGCAGTTTGGAGAGCTGCTGTTTCAAGGTGAGCTCACAGAGGAGCCCAGCTCAGGCCGGCCTGGAAAGTCACATTCCACTGCAGGCACTCCTCTGGGGCATTAGCAATTGAGTATTTCTCGTCACAAACATTAGAAACACTTCTAAGCCATGTGACATGATTCAAAAGCTAAAATAAAAACCAACCCAAATAAAACTGTTCATGTCCAGCATATGTGTGAATGCTGAGTAACCTTAAGGCAGAAATGCTTACCTAGGTCTCCAAATTTCTGGATTTTCCCCTCGAATTGACTAAGAATTTTTTTTTTAAGTTTCAAGGCTCCCAACTGAGAATTTTTCCTTGTAGAAATTCAAACATTAAAATGTTACCTAAAATTTTACTATTCATGAAATAGAAGAATGCGGTTCCACATAGAAAATTTTATCAGAAACATAGAGCACAAAACACGCAAGTCTGCCTTCATCTCCTCCATCCCCAGGGCGCCTAATAACTCCCAGAGGTTTGGGGAATGTCTTTCATCTTTCCTTCACATGCTTTCACCTGCATATGTACGCATGTGCCCACATGTATCTTGGACATAGATGGGAACATGCTTGCTTTTTTTCTTGTAACGCTGTGGGGAGATCTGTTCAGCATGAATAGTTGCACCTTCTTTGTTAGATGATGGCGTCATAGTTCCCTACTCTGGATCAACCACAATGTATTGAGCCTTTTCATACTGATGCGCTTTTAGGAGCTTGCCTGAGTGACCTTAGGCAAGTTACTTAACCTCTCTGGGCCTTAGTTTCCTTGCTGTAAAAAAGAATAAGAATTTACTCATAGGTTTGAGTATAGTTTAAGTAGATAGGGCCCTGGTTGGGTAGCTTAGCTGGTTACTGTGTCATCCTGAAATACTAAGGTTACGGGTTTGATTCACAGTCAGGACACATAAAAGAAACAACCAATGAACACATAAATAAGTGGAACAACAAATTGATGTCTCTCTCTCTCTCTCTTCCTTCCTCTCTCTAAAAAAAAAATTTTTTTTTAAATCAATAATTAAAAATTTAAGTAGCTAGAACCCACAAATCATTTAGAGGAATGCCTGGCCTACAGAAAGCCTTTAATTAATGTTGACTACTTTTAATGTTACAGACAATGCCTAAGCAAACATTTTTATACATAATTTTGCTACATATGTAATAATTCTTGCAGGCTAGATTCCTAGAAATAAAAGAGCTAATCGTTGTGAACGTGCATTTAAAATTGTCTTGGTTTCCAAAGCCAAATCAAATCAATATTTGCTAATTATAATTATTAATTTAAATGTAATTTTAAAAGAAAAAAAATAAAAGCTTCTTTTAGCTCAGGCTGATATAACAAAATGCCATAGATCAGGTGGCTTAAAACAACAGAAATTTCTCTCCTCACATTTTGGAATGCTAGGAAGTTCCCGATCAAGGTGCCAGCAGATTCCTTCCTGGGAAGGGCAGATGGCTTGCAGAAGGCTGCCTTCTCACTGTGTCCTTAACTGGCAGAGAGAGAGAGAGAGAGAGAGAGAGAGAGAGAGAGAGATCGAGCTCTGGCCTCTTCTGAGGTGGACATTAATCCCATGAGGAGGGCCCTACTCTCATGACTTTATTTAAAACTTATCACCTCCGGAAGGCCTTGCCTCAAAATACCATCACACTGGGAATTTGGGCTTCAACATGGGGCTCTGAGGAGGAACCCAAGCATTCACTTCAGAGCAGCTGAACTGCAGGGTGCACGTCCTGGAGAAGTGTGTGAATTTATTCCCAGCTGACCAAAATAATTTAAGTCCCTTCACTTTGCTCTGCATTTATTTTAGCAATGTATTAAATTACAGCACATTGGTAGATGCACTTTAATCACAAATACTGAATTCTTTATTCAACTTTCAGATTTCTAAATGGAATAAATGATCTTATTTACATGCATCTTCTGGCCAGCTGTTTCCATGGGAGGACCCAACAGAGAATCAACTAATTGTCATCTATGTTTAGTCATTACTCTTAAATCATTTTCTCATAAATAATGAAAATCTAGGAACTCGAGCAAACAAACAATCTTCGCCATTAGCTGAAAGTTTGGTCTCCTTAACTATATGAAGAGCTTAGCAAAATATGTACCTAAGAAAATGAATTCCAAGTCAGCTCCATTGTGCCATTCCCATTTTACAGAGAGGGTTTGGGGCCTTCTGGAATTAGAACTGGAGGCCAGTATTCCAGAGATTTGAGTTTGTTGCTTAGGAAATTAAGTTCAGTATTTCAAGGGCATCCCTGAAATTCTTTCTTCTGGATTATTTCTCTTCCCATCTTAGAATCCAGGGCCACCCCTCTCATCATCTGCATACACCAGGATGGTGGAGCTCACACTTAGCAACTATTTGCCAATGAGGGAAATGTACCAAAAATCCAGAAAAACCAATAACTTAAACAATACAGTTTTTATTTGAATTAAAATTCAAATAGGAACATAAGGAACATAAAATTCATAAGGAACAAAATCCCAATGAATTATAAAAGCATTATTTTAGCAAAGACCAGGGTGAAACATTACTTGATGGTTCTCTTAATTTAATAAATATGAGCTAGGTATTAGTCAAAGCTACCTCCTACTCAGTTTTTTCCCTTAAACCTCACTTTTCCTAACCCCCCGGGCTGATGTAATTGTACTTTCTAGACACACCATAACACCTTCCGCTCCTTTGTATAATTATTTATAATTATGTACTTTGTGATTATACTATAAATGCCAAGGGGAGCAATGACCTCTGTTGTTTTCTCAGCAGATAAATGGTTCTCAATAAATATTTGTTCAAAAGAACGGGACAGACCTGGTGTGTCTTCCTGGAGTAAAATCTTTTACTCAAAGGTTTGTGGTGTTTTTAAATTAAAACAAGCACAGTTATATTATGAAATGAAGTGCAAAACTCACGTGGGTTTTCAAAATTGAATTGGGAAGCTCTCCCAGTGAATGCTCACTCCCCTCTGCCGCTAATGCTGTTTCACAGGAAAATTGATGGACGCATTGACCTGCTGGGCTTGAGTGTTGAGCCAAAGATCAGGTAATTAAAGCCGAGGAGGTTCCGACGTTTCATTGTGAAAGGAGCTGTGACTTCCTCCCTTCGGTGGAGGCAACAGGAGGAGCCCGGGCGATGAGGTGCAAAGTGTGCCTTTGACGGGTTATTTTAAAGCCTCAGCTTTTCCAACCGTAAAACGAAAGCATTCGATCAGATGTTCTCCAACAGCCCCTGAATCTCTACTACTCTGCTCTGCATAAACTCCTGGGTTTTGTTTGCTTTGGGATGGATTTTTTTGTTTGTTTGTTTACCATCATTCTTACTCTCACAAAGAGGAAAAAGGTAGGAAGCAAATGTCGTGATATTTCTCTTGCCTTTCTTAAGTTCCTAAGCATTGCATTTGTCTTTTGAATGACACCTGTAAACGCTACTTAGTTGGTTCTCTCCCTTTCGATGAACTTGTGTTCCCACTCTCGTGTGTAAAAGAAGGAAATGTAGAATCGATAGCAAACCACAGAAGTACATTTTTATGGCCCAGCCACTCAGATATCATCAGGGGTTATATATTTCATCATCACAACCAGATGTAATGGAAAATATTGATTCAAATGCTACACTTAAAGAGGGAAGGTCTATTTTATAGCATCCCTTTGCCTAGCTCATCCTTTCACTCCCTTTTTCTTTCTTTGAGCCTAACATTTTATCTTTATATCAGAAAGTTTTGCAGGACTGTCTATGTAGAAACGACTGTAACATTAATAGAATCCCTCAGGAGTGGTTAGATGAGGCAGTTGCTATGCCTCTGTACCAAGCAAAGATTGTTTGAATACAAAATAAAAGACAGTCAATGTCAGAGTGCCATGCTAAGCGCTGATTAAAAAAAAAAAAAACAGTGATTGATATTGCAGGCAAAGGAAACTAATGTAAAACAACAATTATACTTTCCCAAGCCTGTGTGCATGGCCTAGTAATTGCTTGATTCAGTAAAGATCTACAAAAAGAAATATTTGTTTTCTTCTATTATATTGTCTCATAACCAAATGCATTTAATATGTGTCTGCTACAAATGTGACTTGAAAATACCACTGCTGCTAATGTTGTGCTCTTCTTGAATAATAAAACGCCTCCCAACAGCTCCAGTGATAGACATTGTGCGCAACCTCAAGGCTGGCAAAATAAGAAATTAAAACCAGGACTCCTAAATTCAGAAATCAGGCCATTCGTAGTGTTTATAAGTCCGTTAGAGATGGGAGCTCTAGTGCACTGCTGGCGGGAGTGTAAAACAGTGCAATCACTTGGAAGAGCGATTTGGCGATTACCTAGAAAAGTTGAAAATGCAAATGCCTGCAACCCATCGATTTCGCTCCTAGGTGTCTAGTCTAGAAAAGCACCTGGACCCACACACAGGAAATCATGTTTGTAACAGAAAAAAACAGGGGTCAGGGGTGCACTAAATGTTATTGACAAAGAAGTGGACAGTTAAAAAATGGAATAGCGTATAGCAGTTAACATAAATAGATTTTAATGTATTAAGTTGGATAGATGCCACATTCAGTTAAAAAAACGCAAATAGTGCAATATAAAATAGACAACTTTTGTAAAATTTTAAATCACCAACAGTCCTGTAATATCAGATTTTTGGCTACGTACCTAGTACAATTCTAAAACACTCAGAAAGTTCCAAAGGGATGCTGTCTCAGGAGGGAGAGAGGGATGTGGGATTGGGCAGAGATACAAGATACCTCTGCTTTCTTCGTAATGCTTTGTTTTTCCTTTATTACAAATGATTTTAGAAGCACGTATGGCTCAATGTTAATACTAGTTAATTCTGGGTTGAGGACACATGGATGTTTTTATACAATGTACTTTTTGTATTAATTGCTTTTCCAATGAAAATCAAAAAAACAAACTTTAGTCACTTGTGCTCACTTGGTGCAACTGGAATACTGTAATTCTTGAATTTAAGGAACTATGGCTCTATATTTAAGTTGTTTAATACACTGCATTTTATTCATTTACAGTGTTTATACTGGATACGTAAACTAGGGACTTTGGGAGGCTTTCCTTGGAATTTCAGCTTAATTAGGTATCATTTATATGCTTGGTAAATGCAGGCAAACTCAAGTTTTAAACATCTGTTTACACAAGGTACACAAACCAGAAAGCACTCTCTTTGGCTTGCCAGTGCTATCCTGTGCCAACGTGAATGTTAGCCTCAGTCCACTGCGAGACTCGGGGTTAATGTTGCTATGTAAATGTCACCTGAATCCCATTCTGAAACAACTTCTATATCCACAAAAAGGGCGGAAATGAGAGAATTTTAGTCCAGAGCGTCTCATTTAAGTATAAACAACATAAAAATCACTTTCCGTGTACATGCTGTGGAGTTTTAACTCTCATATTTCTTGCATGTGTCTTGAGTACCAGGGCTGATCAGGATGGTTACTTAAGACTCTTAAGAATTTATATGCATATGTGCATAACCCATGGACACAGACAATAGTGGGGTGAGGGCCTGCGGGAGGGGTACAGGGTAGAGGGGATTAATGGGGGGGAAGGGGACATTTATAGTACTTCCAACAATAAAGATAAATTTAAAAAAAAAAAGACTCTTCCAGGAGCTAGGAGAGGACATGGGGAAGGGCGGAAGGAGGAATGAACTTTGGCCTAAGACTTTGGGTTCAAATTCTGACGCTGTCATTTGCTCGTTGTGTGACTTTAAGCAGACTACCCAAATCCAGCTGTCAGTCAGGGGTGAGAGTGCTACCTCCTAGAGTGGGTGAGAACTGAACGGATCCTGCGGGTGCAGCTCGGTGCAGAGCTGAGCCGTGGCACTCACAGGGTGGCCTGTTTCCTTTTAGCAGACGCTAAGCCATTTCTACCTAGAATAGAATTCAGTAAGTCTGTGTTTCTGGCTATGTCTGCTGCGACCCTGTCAAGGAGCAAAGGGCAAGGAGCTGCTGGAGTCTTCGTGGGGAGTATTAGGGATAAATCTTACCAGGTGGGGGTTTCCCCCCCATTATCCTTTGTTTAGTTTGTTTGACTTTGTCTTTTTTTACTTTTTTGGGGGGGGTTACTCTTTTAAGGGTTTTTTTTGCGGGGGGAGGGTATTATGTTTTAAGAAGGCAAAAAAATATCCTCGTTACCATTGGTTTTTCTTTCATTTTCCTCTGCCCATTCATAGTTTCAGCCTCCTGGTTCTAAAGAAATATGAGAGTGGCAGCTACAGAATCACCCCATGGGGAAGGGGAAGCAGTTTATTAGTGGGAATCTATCGTAAGGACGGATAATAAGCCTGTGAATATAGAAGTTTGCAAGCCATTGAAGAAGTAGGTGTTTATTTTTAGAATGGGAGAGGGAAGTGACGGCTCTGAGAGGGCTCCTGAGGAGCCACCCCTGCCGTGCCCGCTGGTTAGGCGGAAAGGAAGGCCTTTACACAACTCAGACTGTGCAGGCTCCGCTAGAACTACACATCATTTCTGTGTCAAAACAAAATCAACGGGCCACTGAAAGAAATGATCAGAGCTTAAAAGATTAGCAGATAATGTATAAAGAATTGATGAAGGCAGTTCCACCAGTTCGAAATTTGCTTGAATTGGTCAGTCGTGTTGACACTGTTCCTAGTGGAGACGTAGAGGTGTGTTTATCTTAAAGAAAAGGAGACACGCCTTGACCAATGCTCCTCGGAGACTCCAATATTTACCAAGGACGTTTAGTAAAAATAGCAATGGAGACGCATGTAGAGCTGAGTTTCCTTCCAAGCGCAGTGAGAACTGTTCTAATGGAAGCCATGTGACTCCAGCCCAGGGGGAGCCGTTGGCCCTCTCGGGCTATATGGGGTTTGAGCGTTGTGGAGCGCTTGCCCTGCGGCGACTCATACTCACTGCAGAATATATTAGATGGGCTTTCCTCTTTAACGGCTTAGATATCAGTTTCAATAGTGATTTCAATTAACTGGACCTATGGTGAATTGTATTTTACCTTGTGACCCAGAGTATGCCCCTATATGTGCCCACATATAAACTGTAACCCAAGGTTTATGAAGCAATTTTTTTGTTTCTTTGTTTTTAAATCTTCACCAGAGGGTATTTTTTCCATTGCTTTTCAGAGAGAGTGAAAGGGATAGAGAGAGAGAGAAACATCGATGTGAGAGACACATTGATTGGTGCTTCCCGCACATGCGCTGATAGGGGGCAATTAGGTTACGTGCCCTTGACCATGCCCTTGACCGGAATCGGACTGGAGACCCTTCAGTTCGTGGGCCGACTCGCTAACCACTGAGCAAACCCGACTAGGGCTGAAACAATTCTTAACTTCACCATATGTGCTGCACTTTTATATTTTCCACTCTATTTCCTTTTCTCAAATTTGTCATGACTCTCTCAATTGTTTTCATGGCCCACAAACAAATCATGACTTGAAATTTGTAAACCATTGACTCGCATGGTGATGTTCTCTTATGGTCTTTTTTTATCTCCTTTTTTGTTTATGTCTTATGCACTCTCTGAACTAACAGCCAACTCTGATGCCCGGTCTCAGCATATGAGGAGCTATTTAATCCCCACAGCTATAGTGATTTGTTGTACTATGTGGACATTAGCTTGACAATAGTGATCTTACATTTATTTGCATTTTCCTTTGTTTTTATGGTGATATCCTAACCACAACGGAGTTAGGGCAAGGCTAGAAAACAGGAGAAACCTGTTGATTTACAGACGATTCAGTGATTATGGTGATTTAATAATTACTAAAACATAATGCAATAGAATTATATTGGTAAAGCTGTCTGATCCCCATACCCTTACCACCTGCCCTGATTTGACGCTCACGACCCGGACCTGGCAAATGAGCACAGTGTAATTATTCAGTTGGTGATTAGTTCAGAAATAGCCTCTTAGCCAAGTCTAGTTAATTAGACACAGTTTGGGACCTTTTTTAGAGATACGAGGAAGGAGTTCTGTTTCCGTCTAAGATTGCCTCAATGAGAGAGAGGACACTGGATTGCTGCAGCCATTTTGCCACCAAAGGGGAAAAACCTGCCTGAGAATGGAACCAGCACAAAGCAAACAGAGCCCAGAGTTAGCCTGAGAATGAGCCCCTGGGTCTGGCTGCACCTGAGGCAGGCCTGTCTCGAGGAGTGCCTCCCGTTGGTAACTGTGTCCTGATGAAGAACATCCAGAGGACTGGAGAAAAATCAGTTCGTGTACTTGAGTGGTGGCATATAGGTGATTTAGATACTTTCTTTTTTAAAAAAATAATGCAGATGTTTTACTGTTATAATTGGAGGGTTAAAATACAAAGAGAGTGCCCCAGCCAGGTGGCTCAGTTGATTGGAGCATAGGCCAGTACACCGAAAAGGTTGTGGGTTCGATTCCCAGGCAGGGCACATACCTAGGTCACAGGCTTCCATCCCTGGTTGGAACACGGATGGGAGGCAACCGATTGATTTTCCTCTCTCTCTCTCAAATCAATAAAAAACATAAACATAACCTCAGTGAGATTTTTTTTAAAAAAAGGTAGCATTTTTTGGAAACTTGGATGTTTGAGTCAGTCTTTCTAAATTTTTTTTGTTAATCCTCACATGAGGATATTTTTTTCAGAGAGTGGAAGGGAGGGGAGAGAGAGACATCAGTGTGAGAGATGGTTGCCTACCGAACTCATGGGGAGTGAATTCGCAACCCAGGTACGTGCCCTTGGTGGGGAATCGAACCCTAGACCCTTGGGTGCACGGGGCCGACACTCTAACCACTGAACACACTGGCTAGGAGTCAATCTTATTTGGAGATAATATTCAAGCTGCCACCCAAATTCTGTATTTATAAATCCACCCACCATGCATCCTACAACCCTGGGCAACCATTAATCTGTTCTGTCTCTGTAATTTTGTCATATGAAGGATATTTTTAGTATATGTCTCTCTTCTTCTAGAAATAGCTAGAATACTTGAATGTGAAGTTTAGGAGGGCCTTTACCATCCTATAATTCACCCTCTCTTCCCCGAGAGAAATCTTTGACAACCACATCTGCAGCCTTTCTGTTGAGAGGGAGGTGGTGGAGTTCACAGCAGGCAAAACTGTAGCCAGTTATATCATGGCTTGGCTGTGTTCTAACTGTGTGATCTTCAAACATCAGCTTCCTCATAGGTAAAGTGGGGTTAGCTGGTCTCCAGGGCTCGGTTCTTACCCCCTCTTAGACTAGTCTCCACACTGCAGCCAGCATGATCTGCAGAAGCAAAAATCCCAATGTCTTTTCTTCTTATCACTACAGATCGCCCTCCCGCCTTCTCACTACTCCTTGTTCACTGTGCTCTGCCCATTTCAAGCATCTTGCAATGCCTCAGTGATTTGTGTTCTATATCACTGTTTGATTTTCAAGGATGCACCCTCTCCCGGAAATAATTTTTATCCAGCTATAACTTGCCCCTCAGCATAGACATTACTGGCCCAGAAGGTCTTTCCAGACCCAAGTCCAGGCCAGATACCTCCTCTCAGGATACCTGGACTCTCCCGACCTCATTACAGCACTCATCACACTGCGTTATAATCACAGCTCCTCACTGTAGCCTAGGGCAGGGTGGAGGGTGGGAAGGAGCTATATTTGCATATATGCTATATAGAATAGCATGGGGTTATTAAGAAGTTCTTTATCTCTGAAAACCGAAGAAATGAATTGTTAAAATATTCTGATTGTCAATTTTATATGATGAGTGAGGTAGATGTGTGTGTTGGGGGGAGAGCATTGTTTGGTGTCATTCTATAATATTCTAAAAAGAAATGTTCCCATTATAAGTATTTTTTGTAAGGATGCATTATGCTTCAAATTGTAGTTCCCAAACTAGTTTTAAGAGTCTTTTCTGTTGCACAAACATTTGAATGGAGTGCAAACAGCTTCTGCAGGCCTGTGGGCTTCCCTTAGGTGGAGCGAGAGCTGTGCATTAGCCATGGTCTTTCCACTCCAATTATAGGCTTTCTGTGGTAGGCATCGGGACGTTTGAACTCGCTCCTCCTGTACCGTGAAGATTCAAGGAGTTCTAAGCATGTGATTAGCAAGAGGAATCATGCCCTAAAACATACATCACTCCCAAATAGAATTGGAACAATAAATGTTTTATTTATTTTATAGTAAAACAAACTTTTTTTTTTCCTAACAGGGAACAGTTACCATCCAAATCATTCTAGGTCTCTATTTATAGTTTCCTTTGAACAGAAAGCTTTTATTTTTTCTTATTTTGATTACTTTTCTTTGATGGTGTGCCCAGTACCACAAAGTGAAATTAGAAACTTTTAAAAAAGTCTCATTTCAGCTTACATTGTAGCAAAATTTCATGTCCTCTTAGAAATGAGTTGAAATGCCTCATCTCCTTCTTGGGGCTCTTATTTTGTCCCAAGTGAAGCAACTCTTTTAAGATGAAAGAACTTCAATGAAAGGAAGCCCCAGCAATTTTTTATTTTTGCTATCTCTGGCATTTTATGGCAAACAATAGAAAATGTGCAGATAGGCACATACACACAACGAGGGTATCTACCGTAGCGTTGCTCTCAAAATGGCAAAGAACTGGAGCAGAGTTTCCATTAAAAATGGTGGAATATATTAAAGCACATCTATACCACTAAAAAATTCAAGCTAGACACATACCCACAAACCATGATTTTTTATTGTTGTGTGGAAACCATAAGGCTTCAGAATAATGTGTGTAACACAATTCCTTCTGAGGGCCTCATGGCAAGTTGGGGGAAATTGTATGGGGGTGGGAGAGGGAGAGAGATTTGCATGTAGTTTTGTTTTTTTTTAAGTTTTATTATTGTTTAAAATATTACAGATGTCCCTTTTTCTCCCCAATGACCCGTTCCACCCCGTCCCTTCCCCCTCCCCAGTCCCTCTCCCCACCATGGTCCGTGTCCTTGGGTTGTGTATATATGCACATAAATTCTTTGGTTACTCTCTCCCCCTCCACCCACCCGCCCTCCTCCATCCCTCTGACATTCATCAGTCTCATCTGTGCTTCCATGTCATTGAACCTATTCTGTTCATTAAGATCGTTGATAAGAGACTGGAATATCCTAAGCTGGGAACGTTGGTATTTCAGAAAGTTCGGATTGGAAAACGGTGTATCTTTATATACCTCTGTACCATTTCATGCCTTACAAACATGATTTCTTTTTGAAATAAAATAGCTAATGAAAATTTGCTGCTGAAAGTAAACAATCAAAAAGAATATAAAACAAAGGGAAACCGTGACAATCTATGTATTCTGAACTGTATCAGTATTAGTTATCAGTGCTCATGGTCAATGACAAGGACAGAGACCTAAGACCCAGGCAATGAGGGAGTAAGTAGAGCAAAGGGAGAGAAGAGTGGACATGAATAAGGGTATTAAAAGACAACCCAAGACTTCTTCAAGGTTTATGGGCTACCGATAACGTCAGCCATGCATTTAATTAAAATGTGCTGAGCACATACTAGGTACAAGGCTCTATGGGGCGCTGGGGATGGGACTGGGAGCAAACACACAGTCCCCGCTGAAGTCTACAAATGACAGCGCACAGACGGGGCTCAGAGTGGGGAGTGGGGTGGGCCCTGGTCCAGATTCTCATGGGAGGAAGTAAGTATTCAAGAACAATTTCATTACAGACTAAGGGTGGGAAAGATAAAAGGAAGTCTCTATATTGAGTGAATTGCAAAGGCTCTTCCTGGCTCTTACTAAGATTTTTCATGGGAAAGATTTATTGTCAGCCCCCTTTCTAAGCAGATAAACTGCTTACGATGAATCGGACTGTAGGGATGCCACTGGAAGAAAAAGTTGACAGAGCCATTGCCCAGTAAGTTTGAGAAACATTGCTGTAAAAAGTATGTTGAAACCATGGCAATATGCTATATAAACATAAAATAGGGCCATCTGATGCCCTGGTAACATTTTATATTTTAACCTGGGTAGTGAATGGGTGCTTCCTTTATTACTGTGTCTTAGACTCTGAATAAACATTTTATTTATTTATTTATTTATTTTTGAATAAACATTTTAAATGCTCTTTGTAACATCATACAAATGAAAAACCAAACAACAACACAAATGAATTATTTTTAAGAAAAAGTTAACATTTCCATAACATACCAGTATAATTTGTATATCCAACCTTCCTCGTGACATCTGTCTAAAGATGTTCCTTTCTTCTCTCCCTCCTTTCCCACTAAATTATGCTGTTTCTACCTACAGTAATTCAACTTAGGCAAACAAAGCATGATGTTTTAAATAAAGTCTCACGGAAATTTTAAACAAAGAGCAAACATTTAACATTAATATGAGTTGAGACATCATGAATCCTGTAATATTTATACAGGGGTGGGCAAAAGCAGGTTCACAATTCATCTGGAAAAAGACATGCAGGTTGTGATTATTATATATGCAGTGGCTTCTTTAACTCAAAAGACTGTCACGATGGCCCAGTGCACTTAGGCTCAATCTCATAAGTGCTCAAAGTGCCGGCCTTCATTATCTACACATTCTTGCCGTCTTTGAAAATCAGTAAACGCACCTGAATTCAGTGCCCTGCTTGGGTCAGCCCCACTGCCTCCCAAGGTGATTCAACTCAAATTTTTGCCCACCCCTGTATATTGAGGAACTTTTGCTTGGACTTAGACAATGGCAGAAAAATAGTGACTATTCTGACAGTGTCAAAAGGTCTTGAATATTCAGCCTCTGTTTTCTTTTGGCGTGGGGAGCAGGTATAAGAGAGCTTTCTCGGAGTGACTTCTTTTCCCTCGAAAGATATTAAATGTATAAAATACACAAAACCCACCCAAACCACCTGTGGGCAAAACTGAGTTTGTTGCTCAGTGCAGCGAAGGAGAACCCCACCGGACCTTAGTAAGTCTCGCAGGGCGGAGGACACCGCTGCGATGGTGACTGAGATTTTAAAGTCTGGTCTAAGGCAGTTCTTTCAATGCAGTGGGCTGGCCGGCTGGATAAGCAGCATGATAGAATAGTGTAGGATTGGTAGGAGTGGCAGAGTGAGGACTTTCAGGTAAAGGTTTTGGGATATAAACTTATTTGATGCGTTCTGTTGAAGAATTGGTTAAGTCTTTCACTTCTGGAATGAAAATAGCATTTGCAGCAACAGTTTTTCTTCCTGGGCAAGTGTCCCTGGAAGAGTGAAATTATGTCGATGGAGACAGTGGGATAGCCAAGTCGGGTTAATAATTGTAGACAGTTAGCTGTGAGGAGCCGGGCAGCGAGGATGCGCATCGGCGCATCGGCAGCGCATCCCCCAGGCGTCAGTTAGCCAGCGCCTCACTAGACTGGGTCACCAGTGCCGAGGGGAAGTCGAGTGTCCTGTCGTCGGGAGGCATTGTGTCTCCCTCACATCGACGTTTCTCTCCCCGACCCCCCCACTCTCTCTGAAAAGCAATGGAAAAAAATATCCTCAGGTGAGAATTTTAAAAAAACAAAACAAAAAACACCACACCTCTTATTAAACAATTTTAAGACAGATTTTTTTTTAGCCTGATGACTTATCTTCAGGCAATAAATTGCTGTGGGTTGAAAATGCAGTGAGTTTAATAACTGGTCTGGTTTTTTCCTTTTTTTCTGTCATGAGAATAAAGCTGATCTGTCCGATGTTAACCAACCCGATTTGGGACCATAGATCCTGACGAGTTTGCAGAATACTTTTCTGATTTTCCGCGCACCCCGCTCAGCGGGCCCGGCTGGCCGCCGCCCCTTTGCTGATCCGCGGAATCGCTGCTCTGAGGTGGCTGGAGCAGCAGGGGTCCCTCTGCTGTTGGCAGGAGGGGTGTCGCAGGAAGGCATCGCGGCCTGGCTCACTTTCTGAGCGTCTACATAGGATGGCAGTGGAAAATCAGAACAAAGGTGAAAATTGAAAAGTGAATCACAATTTGGGGGGAATCAACTCCCTTCAGCAGCTAAATTTTTAGGGGATATTTCCACCCATGAGCCCCCTGAATTTATGGCTGGGCAGAGAGGCTGGATGTCTGCTGTGAAGCTGTCAAAGAACCATTCTCAGCATTAATAATGAAAACCAGGTGAAACACAATCTAAGGGTCCAAGTCATGATTGTTATTTTTTTAATCCTCACTTGAGGATATGTTTTTATTGATTTTTAGCGAGAGAGGAAAGGGGAGAGAGAGGGAAAGAAGTATTCATGTGAAAGAGAAACATCCATCGGTCGCCTCCCGCACGCATCCCAACCAGGGATCAAACCCACAGCCTTTTGGTGTCTGGGACAACGCTCCAACCAGCCGAGCCACCCGGCCAGGGCCAGGTCATTATTCCTTATATGTGATCAGGCTTTATTCTCATCTGTCTATTGAAAAGAAAAATTGAAAGAAATGTGCCCGTACCATTTCTTACGAACCATCCAGATTAATTGATGTACGACTTGTCAGGTAACTAAATCATAACATTATAGGATATTGGCGATTACTTAAATCTTCCATCCAAAGCAGAAATTATCTCTGTGTCATAACTCTCCAGCATTTAGTTGAACATTTATTTCTACTTTCAATAAACTCCACCCTTTATGAGAAGGCTCTACTCTTATGAGCCACTGTTAGAAAGTTCTCCCTTATGTTAAACAGAATTGGTGGCTAAACAGCTTCTCCCACCTCTGCTTCTTTGAGCTGCACAGGGCATATATAATCCCTCTCTGACTTGATTTCCGATGAAAAATCCATTGCACAGATTATGACTGAATGCTTGCTTTATGCTAGAAGCAAGGAGCTGGGAGAGTAAACCAGACCCCTGTCCTCATGGGGTTTGGAGGTTAATACCTTGTTTTCACCAAGCCTCTTCTTTTTCAGGTTTATCATCCCTAATTCTTTTTCATTTTCCCCACATATTTCTTAGCCACAGGTCAAATGCTTGAGGCAAGAAACATAAACCGTCCACATTCCTCCAGATGTAATTTGACTGATGCAGAGTTTGTGGCATTATTAACCAGCCTATCTTCGCATCATTCTGAGCATTAAAGGCAGGCCTCATGCACAGTTGAATGCTTGATAAATATTTATGAAAGGCTCTGGACACTCTACTCTTTCTCATGTGGTCTCAGTGGTTTCAGTTATTCTATTAACTTCTCGTGTGTGGACGCAACCAGAGGATATGCGTGATTAAAACACATGCCGGGGGAATAGATAATGAACCACATATGATTTAGAGGTTAGTCTCTTAAAGAAGAAATTAAATCCACCTTACAAAACTCCTATGAAAATATTTGCATTCAAGTGAATCTTTTGCCACAGTGAAGTAGACTTTCAATCTAAACGATTAATGTTTTCAACTAAAATACTAAAGATGTCCCTGCATTGGTATGTGATTCAGGATAGATTTTGTCTATACTATCTGTTGACTGCACACGGTTGTACTGAATTAAGCCGATCAGGTGAGAAAAAATTTTAAAGCCCTGGCCAGGTAGCGCAGTTGGTTTAGAGCGTCGTCCTGATACGTCAAGGTTATGGGTTCGATCCCTGGTCAGGGCACATACAAGAGTCAACCAATGAATGCATAAATGGGTGGAACAACAAATTGATGGGGTTTTTTCCTCTCTCTAAATAAATTTTAAAAATTAAAAAAAAATTTTTAAGCTCACCTTCTCTCTTTGGATCTAGGTTTTAGGAAATGCTATTGTTAACAGACTCTCTTGACCTTTAGAACAGGCTCTCTTGACCTTTAGAACCAGGTCAAGACTCTCTTGACCTTTAGAACCCACTCTTTTAGACCTCACACACACACACACACACACACACACACGCAGGCACGCACGCAGTATTAGACCTAGAATTCTTGCTAGGCAGTATTTCCCAAGCTTAATAGTGCCTCAAAGAGTAATCTTCAAAGAGGACAGACACTCCCAATGTAAAGGCAGTTAGTTGCAAATACCTCATTTAATTGTAACCAACAATTAGAGGCAGACAAGTATGAAAAGGCTTTTTGCTATGTTAATGTGACCCTCTTTTATAGTTCTTACCAAAGGACTATTCCCTGCCTGGTTCAGCAACCACCTGTGCTTAATTCAGCCCTTCCATTTCCCAAACAGTAGTGTTTATACTAGTTAATCTTGGCTTTTTCCAAACAATAATCTTTATGCTTGTGATTCTTGCCCACAAGCTCACAAGCTTTGATTTTCTTTCTATGGTGAATCTTATTTAGCTTTAATACTACCCTTAACCTCTTAGAAGCTCCAAATCATTTTTTGTTTTGTTCTCTGATTTTAAGAGTAGAGATGACATCTTGCAATACAGTGTCTGGAGGCTTTTTAAACAGCATGTCGATTCTTCTCTACAAATTATTTACAGCATTGGCAGGATCAGAGAGAGCTCACCCACCAGGATCCTGTAATTGTCTCAGTCATATAACCCATCCATCCATTACTGATTCTATCGAAGTGTATGGTCATTCGTGACTGTTAAGACACTTTCTGTTAAACGGGCTGGTGAAATCCAGGTCCACTCTTGTAGTGCTTATAGAAGTGATCTGTGCTGAAAGGACACGTTTTTCAAAACCCAGGAACAAGTGCTAAGGAGCCACAGAAAGTCAAATATGCCCGTGCATTGGAGTCTGTCTCTTTGCAGCTTAGTCTTTAGACATGATGAAGCCTGGGACGTTGTGCGTGAAAGAAATCCTCAGTCCAGCAGTGTGACAAAGAGCCTGACTTGCAGAGAGCCTGTATCTGTTAGACATCAATAGTCAAAGTGAGTCTTCTAGGAAATAATTTATCAAAAAGACAAAGTATGTATAATTCTTTTCAGTTATGAAAAGGACATGTCAGTGAAAGGAAACTGTTTTTCACATTTCTTTTAAGATTGTTGAATGGCTTTTGTTTCTTCCTCTCAAAACTTTATGAACAAAGCTCTGCCAAAGAACTTCTTTTTCTGCTTCCTATTTTCTATATACTCCCCGTCTTCGCACAGTAATGTTTTAAATTAGCTTGTGTTACTTCGCTCCTAAAATACCCATTTCTGGGCAAAGGACTTGAATAGACACTTCTCCAAAGAGGACATAGGGATGGCCAAGAGACACATGAGAAAATGCTCAACATCACTAATCAGAGAGCTGCAAATTAAAACCACAATGAGGTATCACTTCACACCTGTCAGAATGGCTCCATCAACAAATCAACAAACGACTTGTGCTGGAGAGGGTGTGGAGAAAGGAGAACCGTAGTACACTGCTGGTGAGAATGCAGACTGGTGCAACCACTATGGAAAACAGTATGGAGGTTCCTCAAAAAATTAGAAATGGAGCTGCCTTTTGACCCAGTGATTCCACTCCTAGGAATATATCCTAAGAATCCTGAAACATTAATCAGAAAGAATATATGCACCCCTGTGTTCATAGCAGAGCAGTTTACAATAGCCAAAATCTGGAAACAGCCCAAGTGCCCATCAGTAGATGAGTGGATAAAAAAGCTGTGGGACATTTACATCACGGAATACTACGCAGCTGTAAAGAAGAAGGATCTCGTACCCTTTGGGACAGTATGGAGGGACCTGGAGAAAATTATGCTAAGTGAAATAAGCCAGGCAGAGAAAGACAAACATCACATGATCTCACTTATACGTGGAATCTAAAGAACTTAATAAACTGATGAACAGAATAGATTCAATGACATGGAAGCATAGATGAGACTGACGAATGTCAGAGGGATGGAGGAGGGTGGGTGGGTGGGTGGAGGGGGAGAGTAACTAAAGAATTTATATGCATAAAGGCACAATCCAAGGACATGGACAATGGTACGGAGAGGGACTGGGGAGGGAGATGGGACGGGGGTGGAACGGGTCATTGGGGAGAAAAAGGGACATCTGTAATATTTTAAACAAAAATAAAATTTAAAAAATAAAATAAAATAAAATAAAATACCCATTTCATCGGAGAGATAACACCAATAGCTTCTGAAATTTTACCTTTCTTATTCCTAGTTTTCATCTTCATATTCTAGTTGCAGTTGCTTGTAAAAATCTAGGAATAACTCATGTAAAAAAGAAGATAAATATAATATCTGATGAATATGAACTCAAACAAATATACAAAGAAACAAATTGAGGAAGGTACAAAGAAGTGGAAGCATATACCATGTTCATGGACAGGAAGAATTAACATCATTAAAATGCCCATACTCCCCAAAGCAGTCTACAGATTCCATGCAATTCCTATTAAAATACCAAGGGCACATTTCACAGATCAGGAAAAAATATTCCAGAAATTTATATGGAACCAAAAAAGACCCCGAATAGCCTCAGCAATCTAGAGAAAGAAGAACAAAGTAAGATGGATTACAATACTGGATATCAAATTATACTACAAAGCCACTGTAATCAAAACAGCCCAGTACTGGCACAAGAACAAGAATATAGATTAATTCAACAGAGCAGAAAACCCAGAAATCAACCTAAGTCACTATGCTCAATTAGTATTTGACAAAAGAGGCAAGAGCATACAATAGAGTAAAGACAGTCTCTTCAATAAATGGTGTTGGGAAAATTGGACAGATACATGCAAAAAAATTAAACGATCAATGTAAACCATATACAAGAATAAATTCAAAAGGGATAAAAGACTTAACTTTAAATCACGAAACCATAAAAATCCCAGAAGAAAACATAGGCTGTAAAATCTCAGACATCTTTCATAGCAATATTTTTACCAATATGCCTCCTAGGGCAAGAGAAACAAAGGAAAACCTAAACAAATGGGACTACATCAAAGTAAAAAGCATCTGCACAGCAAACGAAACCATCAACAAAAAGAAAAGGGAAGTCGCTGTATGAGAGAACATATTCACCAATGATACATTTGATAAGGGGTTAATTTCCAAAATATATAAGGAACTCATACAACTTAACAAAAGGAAGACAAACAACCCAATTAAAAAATGGGCAAAGGACCTGAACAGACACTTCTCCAAAGAGGACGCACAGATGGCCAAGAGGCACATGAGAAAATGCTCAGCGTCACCAATCATCAGAGATGCAAATTAAAACCACAATGAGGTATCACCTCACACCTGTCAGAATGGCTCCATCAACAAATCAACAGATGCCCTAGCCGGGTTGGAGCATCATCCCATACACCAAAAGGTTGCTGGTTTGATCCCCAGGCAGGACAGAAATGGGAAGCAACTGATCAATGTTTCTCTCACATCGATTTCTTTTTTTCCCTCTCTCTCTCCCTTCCTCTCTCTCTAAAATCAATTTAAAAAACATTAAAAAACCACAACATTTCCTCAGGTGAGGATTTAAAATAACTAAATAAATCAAACAAGTGCTGGCGAGGGTGTGGAGAAACGGGAACCCTAGTGCACTGCTGGTGGGAATGCAGACTGGTGCAGCCACTGTGGAAAGCAGTATGGAGTTTTCTCAAAAAATTAAAAATGGAGCTGCCTTTTGACCTAGCAATCCCAATTCTGGGAACATATCCTAAGAATCCTGAAACACCAATTCGAAAGCATATATGCACCCTCTGTTCATAGCAGCATTGTTTACAATAGCTAAGATCTGGAAACAGCCCAAGTGCCCATCAGTAGATGAGTGGATAAAAAAGCTGTGGGACATTACACGAAGGAATACTACACAGCTGTAAAGAAGAAGGATCTCTTACCTTTTGTGACAACATGGATGGACCTGGAGATTATTATTCTAACTGAGATAAGCCAGTCCAGAAAGACAAATACTATATGATCTCACTTATACATGGAATCTAATGAACAAAATAAACTGATGAAAAAAATAGAAACAGAGTCATGGATACATGGAACAGACTGACAGCTGTCACAGGGAGGGAGTGGGGAGAACTGGATGAAAGAAGGTGAAGGGATCAGCCAAAGAACATATCTGCATAGCCCATAGGCACAGACAAGAGTGTGGTGATGGCCAGAGGGGAGGGGGAGGGGAGGGGCTGGGTGGAGGTGGGCAAAGGTGGGAAAAGTGGGGACATTTGTAATAGTGTCAACAATTTTTTAAAAGTTAAACAGAAGTAAGAGAAAATTCTTGCAAATTGCCAGATCAGAACGACATATATCAAGGACAACAATAATTTTACTAGATTTCTGATCAGAAACAGTGGAAACCAGAAAACAATTGAAAGACATTTAATATATATACTGCTTTTAAAGCAGCCTGTCCGTGATGGAGAACTTCAGGCAGAGTCATGCATCAATACCGATGCTAGAGGGAAACACAAGGAGATTCCGGTTATGTGAACATTTTCCCTGTTACCTCACTGCCAGGACCCAATCTCAGATGGGTGACAGGAGGAGCCTCTTCACAGAGGAAAAGTGCAAATTCAGATTCCTCATTAGTCCTGAAGATAACTTTAGAAGTCTTCCGGGCCATCACTTCATTTTGCCATTAGCAAAATTGAGGCCCAAGGAAGGGAAATAATCTATCGCAAGTCTCAAGCTGCTTAGATACAGATTGAGACTTAGACCCAAGTCTCCACTCTCCCAGTCCAACATATTTTCCACTTGGTAGTTGCCTGGGAAGGACAATGACCCTTAACATATAAAATAGTGTGTTTTTCTTTCCTGAAGCCCTGGTGCCCATAATCCCATAAAATAGGCCAGCAGAATAGATCATTTTTATATAAGGTATCAAAACACCTCCTGCATCAGCTGGACCCTGGCCTTTATCATATCAGTCTTAATGAAAACACTGTTTCCAGCACCACTGTAGGCAACCCTTTGGGAGAAGCCCAAGCCAAGGATAAACATATCACTTGCAAGTTTCTTCAAGGCAAGGATCAGGCCTTCTCTTTGGGTTTCACCAAGAGGGCCTATGGCGATACAGTATATAAATGACTAACTCTGATGCCATGCTTGTGAACATTCAATGTCGACCAGATTTTTCAGCATCTTATGCTCCCTTACAATCAGATATTCTAATCTTGAGGTTGGGCTACCATTAATAGTTACGGAAGGCCCAGCTGGTGTGGCTCAGCGGTTGAGTGTCGACCCTTGAACCTAGAGCTCATGGTTCGATTCCTGGCACATGCTTGGGTTGCGGGCTTGATCCCCAGTGGGGGTTGTGCAAGAGGCAGCCAATCAATGATTCTCTCTCATCATTGGTGTTTCTATCTCTCCCTCTCCCTTCCTCTCTCTGAAATCAATAAAAGAAAAACATATTTTTTTTAAAAAGTTATGGAAGGAAAATCTTTGGGTTCAAAGTGTAAAAGAATTGGATTCCTTTGGCCTAGAAGAGCCAGAAGAGTTTTTTCATCTTCTCAGTCAAGCTATTCTGTGGAGTTGGAGGTTGATAAGATAACAAAAGAATTTCAGTAAAAACCACCAGCACCACCTACAGTAAGGCAACTCTGACCTGTTCCTATCACACATCCTGGAAGGCAGAACGTAGAGCTTTAAAATCAGACTGATCTGGATTCAGGGCTCAGGTCCATCACCTACCATTGTGACCTTTGGAGAATGACTTCCGTTTCCTAGCCTCAAAGTTGACTTATCTGTGAAATCTGGATGCTAATTCCTATCTCATCCAATTGTTAAAGGAAATAATGTTCATAGAGCATTCAGCACAGGCCTCATTCAAAACGTTTGTTAAATGCTAGCTCTCACTGTTCACAAAGCAGTTTATCAAACAGTGTGGAGGAGTCTGGCCTTGGCAATCACAACAGGTGTAGGTGAATCAGCTCTATAGCTCTGCGACCTTAGACAAATAACATAGCCCTCCCTGCACCGTTTTCATGCACTCCCCGAGCCCCCCAAGTACAAACTGGTAGTTACAGAATGGTCCCAGGTATGTAAAGCACAGCATGGGGAATGTAGTCAATAATATTGTAATAACTGTACATGGGGCCAGGTGGGCACTGGGAATATAGGGGGGAATACTTTGTAAGTTATATGAGAGTCTAACCACTATGCTGTACACCTGAAACTAATACAAAATAACATTGAATGTAAACTGTAAATGAGAAAGAAAATAACATAGCTCTCTAAGCCTCAGTTCATTCATCTATAAAATGGAGATAATGGTACTTTATGGTTTTTTCTTCTCATTTTATGACCAAGATACCTAATGACTGGTACATAATAAAATATCGCCAAGTAGCAATGTTATTACTATCTCAATGAGTCTTCACGTGAGTCCTTTAAAGAAGTTTTTCCGTTTTACACGAGAAAATTAAATCTCAGAGAGAGTCACAAACTTGCTCAAGGTCAAGGTTCTCACTGGGGGAGCTGAGATTTGATCTGGGGCCTAAATCTCCTCCAAAGTCTCTGCTTTTTCTGAGGTGCCAACTTCTCTCTCCTCAGCAACCTTACTACTTATTTCCATGCAAGCTGCCAATCAGCTTTCTATTTCTTCTACTCCTGTCAGATTTCTTCTCTGGCGTAGCAGAAACGGGCTAAAATAACAACATTTAAAATTTTAGTGAAAATTTTGAGCTGTTTAGATGATCATCTAAATTGACCCATTTTTGCCTGGCCGGGCGTGGCTCAGTGGTTGAGCGTCAACCTGGGATCCAGGCGATCGGGGTTCAATTCCCCGTCAGGGCACATGCCCGGGTTGCGGGCTCGATCAATGACTCTCTCATCATTGATGTTTCTCTCTCTCTCTCCCTCTCCTTTCCTCTCTCTGAAATCAATAAAGATATATTTAAAAAAATAAATTAAATAAATAAATAAATTGACCCATTTCTTCAACTAATATGATTACCATGTGAATGGTCGCCAGAGGGTCTGGGTTTCAGTAAAGCTATCTCTAAGTTTCTGCCTTTTCTATGATAATGTAGAAACAATCAAGGTTATAACAACATTTTAGTCCTAGTGTAACTTTCAGGTAACCTAAGACAAATATGCAAGCAAACCAACAAAATTAGTACCTAAGAAGTTCACAGGCATAATTAAAAGTAATAAATAAATCAGCTCTGTCTGCAATTGGCCCCATTTTTCTGGTGAGGAAATTCCTTTCTTTTTCTTTGTTAATTCTCACCTTAGGGCATTTTTTCCATCGATTTTTAGAGAGAGTGGAAGGGAAGGAGAGAGGGCAGAGAGAGAGAGAAACATTGATGTGAGAGAGAAACATCGATTGGTTGCCTCCCGCACATGCAGGGAGAAGATCTAACCTGCAACCCAGGTATGTGGCCTTGACTGGGAATCGAACCCTCCATCCTTTGTGCTTGGGCGTAGGCTCTAGCCACCTAACCACACCAGCCAAGGCGTCTGGTGAGGAAAATTTCTGCTGGTAACTCCAGGGAATGATTTGTGGGGCTTCACCTTGTCTTTCGTAGAAGCACAGGACAGAGGCAATGGTTTGGATGCAAAGCCCGGACTCAAAGTTAAGGACAAATCCTGACCCTCCCAATTATTAGCTCTGATCTTGAGCAAATTAATGATCTTTCTAAGCCTCATTTTGTCTTGGTAAAATGAGTGCAATAAAAGCATTTACATTATAAGCTTTACACAAAGATGAAACAAGGTTTTGGTTCTTATAAGATACATAACACAACCTCTGTATTCAATGCACGGTAGCTATTATTTTTATGCCACGTACTCCAAACTTTCCAAAATCTCCTTAATTACAGAATATAGAAGCAATTCCATGATCCAAATGCACAGTTCTAGGTCACCAAACCAGGTCAGTGAACCAGTCAGTTAATCATTTACTTGGGTTCTTTCCTTCTAGTCTATACCTTTCTAAATTGTGTCTTTAGCAATCTAAACAAAGAACCCCATGAGCCATTAAGAGTGTTAGAGGGCATAGCGGGGATAAATGATGATGGGAAAATTAAAATTAAAATTTTTAAGAAGGAGCATTACAGAACTTGTGTCAATATAGCACTAAACAGCTACTCAAAGTGATGAATGTACTCATCCAAATGGTAAGTTCGCTTCAAAACCCAATCAGGATCTGAGCTGAACAATGAACTCGGGCTCAGCAGTCCGCCAGTTGGCTAGACTGGAAAAAGCCACACAATTTTTTATTTTGTCTGATACCTGAAGTAGAAACTCATTTTTTTCTGCTCCTGCTTTAGACAGACCTATCTGGGCCTTTAAAAGATGTTGGCTTTACAGTTCACTCTCAAAGTCTGTGGACTGTATCAACCCACCATCACAGTGCGTCACACCCAAGGTCATCACGGGTTGTGATCACGTTGCATAGAGCGTGCGCTGGTGCTGCCCCTCTGCTCGGGCACCCGTGGGGACGTCGCTTTCACGGCCGGGCACACACTGCCTGGGATCGTGGGTAAGGATAGCCCCAAACTGGTCATGGAGCCAAGGGCCCTCGTTGCCGAGGGGAGACAGCTACTGCGGCCTATTCTGCCCCCTCCTTAGAGCCAGGGCTTCCTGCGGGCAGCCTGGGAACTCTGTCTTAGCCGTAGGAGAAGGGGGAGCGGCGGTGCTCAGTCCCTCCAGCAAGCCCATCTTTTAAACCTCTCTCAAGTCTGTATTTTGAGGCCTTTTTTCTGCATCTCCATCACCACCTCTGTGATCCAGGCTCTTTCAGTCTGTTCTCCACACTGCATCCCAAGAGAGCATTCAGACAATAGTGCGGCGAAGGCCTGGGGTGGGGGTGGGGGTGGAGGGTATCAATAGGGAGAAAAAGGGGGGGACATCTGTAATAATTTCAGTAATAAAGATAAATTTTTGAAAATAAAATGCAACTATTATCAGGTCATTTCCCTGCTGAGAAATCCCTGAGGACTCCTTATTACTCTAAGGATCGAGTTCAAACTCCCACAAGTGACCCTCCAGGCGCCTGCCCACCTAGAGAGCCTGGTTCCCACCTCACCCACATGGCACAGGCACACTGCCCAATTTTTAGGTTCTCAAACCACTCGGGACATTGGAAACCTATTCTCTCTGCACAGAAGGCTTTCCTCCCCTGCACCCCAACTTTTCCTTCACCGGCTAGCCACTACAGGCCTCAGTTCAGCCATTTTTACTTCTATTAAAAGCTTCCTTGATTGTCCCAGATTAGGTGCCTTAGCAGTCTGTGCTTCCTTGAAACTCTTATCAAGAGTATAATTAATTAGTGTGTGATAATTGCTAAATATCCATTTTCCCACCAGAAAGTAAGCACCATGACTGTCCTTGGTTCTCCTCTGTCCTCAGCTCCTGTTTGGTTCAGCACCCAGCACACAGCCTCTTGCTCAACGAGACTCTGCCAGGTGGCCGAGTGAATGACGAAGGGTGGAAGCCTGAACACCGCGTGCTGAGCGGAGCCTCTGCCTGTCCGCCCAGATCCAGACCCGGCAGGTAGGATGCTCGAACATGGCCTTGATTACTGGGGCAAGTTTGCATTCATGGTGCAGCAGTTCCCTGGTGCAACCTGGGAGCTGGGTCATTTCATGTTCAGAACCCCCCTCAGAGCTTCCTCACAGACCCACGTGCCCCTCAGCTACGGTCTGACATGTGTGAGCACCCTTGTGTCTCATCATATGAGCCTCATCTCCCTTGAGACACTGACCAAGCATGATTTAGAGTTTTTTTGTCCATTGCAACTAGCTCAGAGATTTGCACAGAGTAAAAATGTAATAAGTATCTAATAAAATACACAGACAGTTGGTTTTTCTGTACCCCTTGGAAGAATATAACAGCAGTTCGCCCTCATGGCCCTGCCTATTTATGTTCTGATTTCCCTATTACTAACGTGCTAACCATTTTCCTTTTAAGTTAGGCATTAAACAGACCCACCCCCTTCCTTTTAAGGATTCAGCTACAATGCTTCTGAAGCTCGTTTAGTGCATGAGAAGAAAGGGACAGTGCAGAAGTACAATAATTATGAATATTATGATCTTCCTTTCAAATCTCCTTGAATGCAGGTTCTTAGAGCAAATACTATAAAGTATGTTGAATATAAATGTCAGAAGTTATTACAATTTCAAGACAATCCCTTATTCATTTCTAATCATTTCATCTTATATTACTATTTATTTTTTAATGCAGTCTGAGGCACTCCTTTCTCAACTAAGCCACCGAATTACATGAAAGTCATAAAACCAGTAGAAGCTCAAATATTAAGAAATTCAGGTTGAAACGTTTCTGTTTCCCACCTAGTTAAACATCGTAATAACTGTGATGATAGACAGCATTTACCTGAGATTGTATGATCCAAAGAAATATGTGCTGCCTTGTGAAAAGTTCACAACCAAAAAAGAAAAAGAAAAAAACCTGGCCTATCTTAGGCTTCATTTACTATCTTGTATTTGACATTTTAAAAAGAAAAAAGTAAGTTCTCACATGAACTACACTTGGGGTGAGGTGGAAAATGCAAAACTAAAATGAAGTGTAGAAGGATTCAGTGTGAGTGTGCACACACGCACGCACACACAGACACACACACAGACCCCTCACCATGGGTAAGGCCTGATCACCCAAAATAAAGGCAATGCAACCAGGAGAAACTCCACTCATTTCCTGCTTTGTTCGTTGAAACTATGGCAGACCTCGAAAGGAGCCCAGGAAACTGTAAAACCCTGAACTCGAGCTGAAAGAGGCAGGGTGAAAAACTTTTTCACAGAGATCAAGGAAACTGGAAGAGCTGTTTGCATAACTGCGTTCACTCTGCTTTATTCTGGAGCTCACCCTGCTGTCTCCCTTGCATTCGGCTGCAGCCTTTCATCATGGGCCGTGTTCTCATGACTCTGAGCAGCCACCTGCAGAGGGTGAAATGTGGGCTTTTGACCTAAAGGAGCCCACTAGCCTGTTCAAGGCGACTCCTTGATGGCAATTCATGGCATAGCACTTAGTATTGACTCATGGTTTGACGAGATTTATTTTACAGCATGTTCACCACAATAATATATGCAGGGATCACAGCGCTTTTTTTAGGAAAAGCAAGGCTCTCATTCTTAGAGAAGCTCCACTACTGGCCCTTTAGAGGAATAGCATTTCAGTCAAATGGAGCCCAGGACCAGTAAATAATACCCCTCGGGGGTCTGCTATCTCTGTGAGGCCAGGACGTGATAAGCAGGGAGGGGGCAAAAAAAAGGCCAAGTTTTTTTTTATCAAGCATGAGCTAAGTGCTTTATGAACATTTTCTCATTTAATACCCCCCATGACCCTATGTAGTTAGACTTACAGTAGCCCTATTTTACAAATGAGTAAACTGAGGCTCAGTTAGGTAACTTGCCATAATTAACTTCTTGAACAGTGCCTGGTATACACCGAGTGCTCAAGTGTTTGTAAGAGGGAGGAAAAGAGGGAGCGGGGAGGGGAAATCAGATAAGGAAACCCTTATTGAAATCAAAATAAGGAGTGAGGAGAGTCTAGCTTACAGCAATGTGGGATCAGAAAGGAGCAAAAAGATTCCTATGATATTTGAAGAAGTAATATTATAACATTAATAAAAACAAATACTTATTTAGCACTTGCTACGTGCCAGGCACTGTTCTAAATGTTTCACTTATATTAACTTACATTATATTTTATTTAATTATATCAATTGATTTTTATTTATTTATCACTTATATTAACACTTAATTCTTACAACAAACCCATTTTACAAATAAGGTCAAATGTCTGAGGTCAGGTTCCCTCGAAGCAGAGCCTGACGGGTTTTCTTGAGCAGGTGACTTCTTGAGGAAGTCGGAGAAGCGCGTGACTGTGAGAATCCTGGAGTACAAATAATGCCCAGGTTGAACTGATTTGAGGCAGAGGGCTGGACATTCATACTTTCCATCCATCAGTCATTGGCTGCAGCCAGGGGTTAGAGTTCAGGAAATTTTCTAGAAAAAGGGCAGCCATGAGCTGTTAGCGGCCATCACTCATCATCAACATTAGCAGCAGCAACAACATCACCATCATCACCACCATCACCACCATGATCATGATCATCAGCAGCAGCATCAACATCATCAACGTTATCAATCGTCATCGTCAACATCATCAACACCACCATCAACATCAGCTGGGAGGTGCATGCACCTTCCCAGAATAGGGATTCTGGGTGAGGCACCAATAGGTCCACTGCATCAAGTGATGTGCCTGCCTCAAGTCACCAACCTGGTACCAGTGCCCTTAAGCTGACGGTCAGGCTATACTGCCTTCTCTAACTTTATCCTCTGATTAAATCTCAGAATTGTTTCAGAAACTCATTGTTCAGATTTTTCACCTTATGTTTGAGTAGAATGAGAAACCAGGAACAGATAATAAAGGCAATGAACTTAATCAGGGAGGTGAGGGAGGCCATCCTCCAAGAAACAATGACTGAGTGCAAGGAGGGAGCCAGGGTTTTCTTCTTAAAAGATAGATCAGATCATGTTAATCCTATTATGAAAACCCGTGGCTCTCCACTGCCTTTAGAATAATGGGTTAACATCTTAGAATGATTTCCAGAAGTCCCCGAAATCTGACATCAGCCCACTAACTACCTGCTCCAGGTGCGCTTCCACGTACTTTAGGTCCTACCACACTGAACTACTTCACCAGGCCCTGGTCATACCATGCCTTCCCTCACAACGTCCCTTCTGAGTGTGATGCCTTCCTTAATACCACTTCCTTCCATGGTCGCCTCCTCTCCACCACTGGAAATTCTTCTTACTCTACTAAGCACAACTCCAGTGCTTCCTCTTCCTTCATTGCAGCTTCCCTCAGTGTCCTCAACTGGAATTGATCATCTTTGTTTTATGCCCCTGAGTGATTTCTGCAGGTCCCTCCAAAACACATGTCATGGTCTTCCTTCCTCTACAATTATATATTTCCTCACTAGATGGCAAAATTCTTGAAAGCAATAAAAGAATTTGAGCTTTTAAAGTTGCAAGTAATAAAAACAACTCAAATTAGTTTAAGCTAAAAAGATACTTTGCTGGTCCCAGAACACAGACGTCTAAGATGAGCAGATGGTGCTAGACATGGCTCAATCCAAGAACTAAATGATGTGAGGTTTCCCTCTCTGGCTTTAGCTCCATTCCCAGTAAATAGTGTCATGGTCGCTTTGGTTTCATTGTTTTCAAAGCTAGAGTTTCCGCTGAGAGAGGTGAGCTGTTTCCCCAGCAACCACATTAATCTTCGGAGCTGGGGGTTCCAACTAAGAGTCCAACTGTTTCTCCAGGGCTCCGTTGGTCCTGCGTCCATCAGTGCCTGCTTCAGAACCTCCCATTGGGTGCAGAGTGTGGTATCTTAATTGGCCGGCATTACCAAGTGGAAAAGAGAGTTTCTGCTACCGGAGCACAGAGAGGAGAGATGATAGACGAGCAAAGTCAACAGATACCCACTCTAGCTGTCAATATCATTACCCCTGAAAGAAGAGAGGATTTGGAAAGTCTCCAAGAATAAGGGAAAAGGGCAGGTCCCTCCAATATACATGTCACAGTGGAGGGTGGGGAGAGGCCACGTCAAGGGATCCAGCGATGAGCTTGACCAGTTGGTGGCCTGCAGGAAACGAGAGAACTGAGCCCGAGGTCTGTAGGTCAGTGTCCTTGCGGGGTTCTTGCTCTGAGAGAAACAATAGGAAGCTCAGTCCTGTTTTCAGACAAATAATCTTACTTTGCAGGGCTCCAAAATGAGGAATGTCATAAAACTTTATGGGTATGGGAAGAAAAGGCAGAGGGTCTTTGGCTTTCACAAGCTGTTAAAACATATTCTCGTTGATCTTTTAAGAATCTAAAAGACAGGAGCTCAAAAAGAAGGGTGTGTTACCTGTCTTCCCCTCATTACTAAGCTTTGACTAACTGACATGTTCTAAAAAACCAAAGCAATCGGTTCATGAAACAGCCGAGTACTGATTACTTTGTGTCTAAGGCTTACTCTTTCCTTGTTGAGTTTTGCTTTTCTCTCTTTTCATAAGAATTCTTTTTCCAATGTAGAGACAGTTTTGTCCTTGACTTTAATACCTTCACATTTAAACAGTGTTCTTGGTCACACTGGGACGTGGTCACAGGTAAGGCAAAGCTGAGACTTTGTCCACGAGGCTGACACTGGTGGCTCATCTGCCTTGCAGGCGGGAGGTTCAGAGCTGTGTTCTGAGAGGCAGGGGAATGGCCAACCCAGCCTCCCAGGACTAAGGGAGCCCAGTCATGACCCAAATCACCTGGAAGGGGACGTTTTCTTCACGGACACAATTGGTTGTACTGGAATCACACTTGCATTATGGGCCCTGTGACCTTCATTGTACAAGGTCATCAATGTCAACCCTTCTCACTGATGCTGGAGAGCCACAATCTGAGTATGAGTGGGCCGCACACTCACAAGGGGTGCCCCTTCATCTTTCTCAATTCCCCAAAGCCAACCCAAATAATCAAGTTCTGAGACCCGCCCTTCCACCCACACGGCTGCCCCCACACCTCTTCATTTAGAAGCTCTAGAATTGGAAGCATGTTTTTCCATAATTCTAGAAAGTGACTCAGTGTGGGCCTGCCTGCAGCTGTATTTTGAAATTGTATTTACTGTGACTAGAGCTTTGCACAGAGGTGGAGCTTAAGGACATTTTAATTATAGAACAATTCTTTAGAGTAACCTTAGTGTATCTCTCCCAGCTGATTCTTAACAGTGTGGGCCCCTATTTAGTTTCTTTCACCTTCACTTCAAAGAACTGCTTTCCCACATCAGCCTCATTCTCTTAGATTTGGTATCCAAAAACCCTTGTCTGTGGCTCTCAAATTTTAGAGGGCACATAAGTGCCCCAGAGAATTTGTTAATAATGCAAACTTATTCTCAGTAGGTCTGGGGCATATCTCCAACCTGTGATTTTAGCAGTCACCCTAAATGATTCTAAGGCAGCCGTTCACAAAGTCAGGAAACCTACTTTGAGAAACACTGGTACAGTATTTGATAGGGCTTGGCAATCAGACATACATGAATTAAGTTTTCACTTAGCCTCTGACTAGCTGAGTTCTTTGAGCTAATTGCTTAACTTTTATGTCTCAGTTTTGTAAAATATGGACATCTCATAAGGTCATTGGATAAAATCGATGAAATTATGAGATCAGTTAAGCATAGCGCCGGGTGATATATAAATGCTCGCTACGGTTTACTGTTAGAACAGAGATTGGTACATAGGAGGCACTCAGTGAATGTCTGCGGAATCATTGAATGAAAGTTGCATTGCTACAGCTAGCTTTCCAGGTAGATAAAACGCTATCCCAAGCCTCCATCATGTTAATGGGTCGGCGAGAGAGAGGCTGCTTCTATAGGATTTAGAAGTAGAGATGCCCAAGAGAGGAAACTGGACTGAACGAACACACTGGCCACTTTAAGAACCGAGAAATATTGATTCCAAGTCACTACAAAACATCAGCGAGTGGTAGGGTATTTTGAACATAATGTACAGATATAATTTGTAACTCTCAGTTCTGATCAGCTAAGATTAGACTGACATAGAGAAGAGAGGGCTAAGGCGGAATTTTTATATAGAAATGAACATTAAAAGGAGGCATAATACCACTCATCAGAAAGAGACAAATTTAAAATACAATCATCAGGAATAATTGGAGCATCATCAGGAATGCTATTGGGAGTAACGAGGCATTGATGGAGATAGTGGTCAGTAAATAATGATAATTATAGTGGGCTCAAAAGGGGCATGACTAATTTGACATTGTATGTATCAGATTTTGCATTTTACTGCTTGATCTTCCTAAACTCTTGGGGATTCTTATTTTTCAATAAAGATTTTAATTTATTTTTAAAATATATCTTTATTGATTTCAGAGAGAGGAAGGGAGAGGGAGAGACAGAGAGACAGAAACATCGATAATGAGAATCATTGATCGGCTGCCTCCTACACGCCCCCAGGAGGGATGGAGCCCGCAACCCAGGCATGTGCCCTGACTGGGAATCGAACCTCCATCTTCTGGATCATAGGTCGATGCTGGGCAGGATTTTAACTATTTTCAATAGATGACCTATTATAACTTACTCTGGATCTTATTTATAACGACCATGCATTGAGCACTTACTGCATGCTAAGCATTAAATGCTCATTATTTTAATTAACATTCACAACAGCTCTGCATTTGAGGTAGTTACCATTTCCATTTTACAAATTTTAAGATGAAACTGAAAACTCAGAGGAGTTGTCTGACCAAAGTGACCTACAGGTGACAGAGATGTGGTTTGAACCCTGGTGTCTCCCAGCCATGATGTCCTTCCACTATATTGTACCCTCCCTTAGTGGTGATTAGTGAGTGTCCTTACCTAACTGGACAGATGGGGCCTTGGACGTCTGTACCACATCTGACCTGTCCCACAGTGTGGCATCTCTCCATGGAATCCTCAGTTTTCAGTTCTGTCTCCTTATGAGGATTAATTGAAATAGACAGTTGCCCAGTTTATACATGGCTTTGGGCAAATTTCATAATCTAATTATGCCGAAGTACATCTAGTGACCCAAAAGATTTGGGTAATAGATGGCTCCTATCTGTGGCCATCATTTTCATGTCCTCATTTATATTGAGGACCAGCTTATTAAATGTTAAGAACCACATTAATGATATTAATGGCTAAGATATATTAAGCACATATGTCCCCGGCATTGGGCTAAGCACTTCACATGCAATATCATATTTAACTCATCCAACACTGTGGTGAGATATTATCTCCATTATACAGGTAAGCAGACAAAGGTTCAGACACCTAAAGTGACATGATTGGACTCACAGCTGTAATGGTCAAGCCAGGACTAGAACCCAGGACAAAAATGTCCATGGCTCTGTAGGAAAGGGAATTAATGTAAATGGGTAAAACAGGCCCGGAGGGGGCCATGGCAAATGCAGGAGCTCATGCATGTTTGCAGGGATGGCTACTCAGTTCTCACATTTTGAGGCTGTGCAGGAATGTGGGCCCAGGTCTTCTGATTTTTTGTTTCAAGTCAGTAATCTGATTATGTTTGATGTAAAATCTCCTAATTTTAAAATGCCAGCATCTATTTATTTCAAATGCGTTTCCTAAACATTTCAGTGCCTGATAAGCATGTCTGTGGGCAGAGGCTGGTTCTGGCTTCCTGGATGCCACCTCTGATCTAGAACTTGTGCTCTTAGTCCTCAAGCTATAGGAGTTCCAACATCTCCTCAGGCCATCTCTGCAAATAGCTATTTCCAGGCCTGTCATTTCCTAGATCTACAGCTTCTTCTTCCTTCAATAAATGGAGCACCGTTCATGGAAGGCGCTCTTCTCAGGAGCCGACTTCCACTGCTCTGGGCCCCAAGACTGATAAATGTTTGTGTCCTCCAAAGGTACAAAGGCCAAATTTTTATTAAAAGAAGTACATGGTGCCCTTTGAGGGTTATTTGCCTTTTTACTTAAGATAAATTAAACATATTTTCAGGGGAAGAATCCCTTCGAAGTTCGGGAAAATGACCATATGCCCGATGCCCTTGAATTTTTAATTTCCCTGAAAGCCACTTGCCTCCATTCTCCTGATGCACAGTGATGATGGCAGTGCTGTGGCATGGAAATTGGCTCCACCTAAATTTCCATCTTGGAATTCAAAAAGTTGTTTCAATTGACAGATTCGCCCTTCAGGGATTTTCCCAAAGACAGCTGGGGCCCCCGCGTGCCTAATCTTCACCCCATCTTTAGCCAGAGCTCCACAGGCTCAAAAGGCTGAGCCGCAGCACTGCATGCATTTTCCCCTTCCCACTGGGGTTGTTAATATCTGGACAGAAATGTGACGATGGGAAATTTTTATGTGCCCAAGGAGAGTAGCTAGAGCCAGAGAACATTCTCAGTTTAATAGAGTACCAACCAAGCAGGCTGTACTGAAAGAAGAAGGAACACACATATCCTAAATATATTTTGTAGCTAAGGATTTAGATCCTAAATCTATTTTGCACAAAAATGAACTAAATGCTGGTTTGAATTAGCAAATACGCTACAAAATAATGTAGGAAGCTAAGAGTTGTGACAAAACACTGCTCTGAGCCTGGCCTATGGACTTAGAAATGTCGTTTCTCTCTGGGAAGTTAGAGCTCTTTGGTGACTGACATGTGCTATTTGAGATCTAGGATTCTAGTGGATCCTTAAAACTTCTGCAGAATCGGGAGACACCCTAGTGATGCACAGCAGTCATTTTATGACTAGAGGGATGAAGGTCTATGAGTACCCACAGCCTGTCCCCTCCTCTCTCCTGTCTGCAGAAGAGCTTGGACTTTTCCCACTCGTTCCCTTCCTCATGGAAAGCTCTTCCACTGGGGATGCGGAGTCAGGGGAGGACAGAAAGCACAGAGGGAACCTCACTCTCTGGAGAACCCTGTGGAGAGGGGGAGAGGGGGCAATCAAGGGGGACCACAGAGGCCGAACGGAGTAGATGAGGAGGGAGATGGTTTTACCGAGGAGAATGAGACTTCTGAGGGGAGAGTGGATGATTTTGATAATATTCCCATCATGTTGCTTGAGAGATGCCACAACTTATTGGAATTCCTGTTTGGATGATACGACTTTGAAGTTCAAGTTTCTTATGGACTGAACCACATGGATCATGGATTTAATGGGGTTACAACCATAAATGGCATTGCCTGCTCACCCCCCTTTCCTCTCTGCCGGGCCCTCAAATCATTCCTAAAGAGGCAGAGATACTCGACACAGAAGCACAGACGCGCTGGGCTTGGTTTCCTCAGCCAGAGAGAGGGGCCCTCTCAGTCAGTGGAACACCATTTCTAGACTTCAGAATAACCTGCCTCTGGGAAGGTAGTGGTCAGCATTTAGTGGTAACTTCAAGGAGTTTATTGTGATCCTGTCAGGGAGACAGGCATCTAGGTGATTCCTTAAGCCTCTTACTCATCCATTTACTCAATAAATATTTACTGAGTCCTAGGCACACATTCTTTATTTGAAGGATGCAGCAGTTAACAAAACAACCACCATTCCTTCACAGAGCCTCCATTTATTTCTACACATACTTTTTTCCTAGAGAAAATGCTCTTATTAAGTAGGCAAAGAAATGTGAGTGGCAGGTGATGTACTTACTATTTAAATCACTTGGAAAATTAATTCGTATCTCAGCATCCTTGTGCTAGAATTACAGGGAAATAGGGTCATACCAAATATTTCCCCCTTTATCCATCCAGAACTAACTTTTACTCTCAACTTAACCAAGCCTGGCATATTTTCGAGAACTAAAGGGAAACAGGGAGCTGCAGGGTTGGCCCATTGTGCAAGCAGAGATCCATCAGGCCAGAGTTGGGCCCCAGCTGAGTCACTGTAAGCTTCAGGCAAGTGGCACAACCCAAGTCTTAATCACCTGTAATATGGGGTCAATAATAGCACCGACTTCATTAGGGGTCTTGTGTGGATTAAATGAGCCAATTCAAGTAAAGCCCTTAGCTCAGGGCATGCCAAAAGGTGTGCACTCAATTATTATTATTATTGTTATCTATTTTTATTCTTCTGTTTCCTTGCCTCTAAAACATGGGCTGGAGGAGTACAGCTCCTCTTAACGCAAAACTCTCTTCACAAAAGAAATGAAAAGAAGTTATGGATGAGGAAGACTCATTGACAAGTGAAGAGATGCACCGAGCAGGTTAAATAATGGCATGTAAGGATGGTGGCAGGTCTGTGCAAGTCCTAAAACAGACAACAGCCTCAGAGAAGAGCAGAGGCTGTGGTTTCTCCACATGACATGTGCACGTGTCTGGGTCTCTGTGTGTCTGTATAACCCGTGAAGTTATTTCCTACTAACTGTAGCTGGCTCTGACTACAAATGGCAGCTTTGACAAGCTTGCATCACCCAGGAGACAGCAAGACTCCGCCGGTAACGTTTCCATGGTCCAGGAGCTATTTCCAACTCTGAGAAAGTTCCCCCAATGGAACAAACTATGACCTGAGCGACATGGGCAAACAGTGCAAAAAGCCAGGGTCAAGCCAGCAAGGTAATTTCCTAGGCAGAGGCGGCATTTGACAAAGACCCACGTGACATCTTTATACCCTTGTCTTTCAGGACTTGGATCAACATCTAGGTTTTCAAGCAAAATTTTCTCAGTCACTCTGATTCCCAACATTTGTCTCTCTCCTTTTTGATAGGCATGTTTACAGAGGTTAAGTCATCAGAAGAACAGTTGTACTGAGTGATTTCGATGACGGCCTAACCCTCATATTGTCCGTCACATTGTGGTTTCATCGCCATCATCTCAGCGATGGTTCCTTTCGTTCCGAGGCAGAACTTGCCTTCATGCCCTGGGCACTGCTCATCACCAGGAGGAGGGACAGTCCAGGAAAGGGAGCACCAGGAGGCCAAGTGAGCCTGGATTCAAATTCTGGTTCTGTCCTGTCCTGGTTATTTGATGGTTAGCTGCTGCCCGATCTCAGTGTCCTCATATGTAAAATAATATCCATCCAGCAGCGAGACGCTGAGAACTCGAGATGATCTCTAATAATCATAAAGGCTGACTATGGCTAGGGTTGATTGCTCAGCATCTTCCCCCACCCCCGCGTCCGCTTCTTTCTTATTTCCTCTTGAGCTATTTTTTCTTAAAGGCAGCGTTATCAAAGTTACAGTGGAGTCCAGTCCACGCGGCTCAGAGGCTGAGCATCGATCTAGGACCCAGGAGATCGAGGTTCAACTCCCGGTCAGGGCACAGGCCCAGGGTGCAGCTCCATCCCTAGTGGGGGGCGTGCAGGAGGCAGCCGATCAATTGCTCTCTCATCATTGATGTTTCTCTCTCTCTCTCCCTCTCCCTTCCTCTCTCTGAAATCAATAAAAACTTTAAAAAAAAAAAAGATACCTAGTACAGCAATGTCTGTGGCGATGTGCTTGGAAGCCAAATTTCCCGGCTCTACTACTGATTCACATTTTACTTTGGGCTCATTTTTTAACTGCTTGTGCCTCCCTTTCCTTGCATGGAAATTGAGGATAGCAACAAAAACTACCTCAAAGGGTTGTCACAAGGATGAACCAAGGGCCACAAACAGAGCTTTTACTCTGTGAGTTATTATTTTTTATTAGTATCTGAAAATTGTCTAACCCTGGATCAGCATGAAGTCATCAAGTCAAGTGGGAAGGAAAGATGGGACGTGGGCCACAGAATATCAGAAAAAGAAAGAAGTGCCCTGGCCAGTTTGGTTCAGTGGTTCGAGCGTCAGCCTGCACACCAAAGGGTCCTGGGTTCAATTCCTGGTCAAGGGCACACCTTGGTTGCAGGTTCGATCCCAGTAGAGCACGTGTGGGAGACGACCGATCAGTGCGTCTCTCTCACATCGATGTTTCTCTTTCTCCCCCCTCCTCCCTCCCTCCCACTCTCTCTTAGAAAAAAAATCAATAGAAAAAAATATTCTCTGGTGAGAATTTTTTAAAAACGAAAGAAAATAAAAAGCGGGAAGTGACCACCTGCTCACTCCCCATCTTACCCGCCTCAGAGTGGGTGGCGGGCCTGGGTGGCGGTCTCTCGGAGCTCCCCGCACTTCAGCTGTCCTCGGTGCGAGCTCCTTGAGGAAAGAGCCACCCCCTGCCTACCTGTGCATGTGGTCTTAGTGGCTGGCCCCCAAAACACTCAGCAGGTATTGTTGGGGTAAACAAATCCAAGCAGAAAAGAAAGCGTTTTGAGTCACTACTGCCAGGCTACCAAAACCTCTGACTTAGTTGGTGACCTGAACAATTGAAAAAGGTAACACACGAAATAACCTCAAGTCCTTGACCTCTTGCGGGTAGGGGACCTAGAGCCAGGTCTGCCTGCTCCGGGACATTTCAGGCCACTCTTCCAGCCATTAAAACAGAGAGGCCTGACCAAACGGGACATCTGGTCAGCTTAATAAAGCATATGCTCTCGGGCACAAGTAACAGAAGAAACCCGGTCCCTCACTGCAGCAAGGATTCTTCGGATCATTTTTCTGACAGCAGGGTGTCCTCCCCAAGGTGAGACTATTACCCATGTGATCTCAAGATCCATCTCTCTCCCGTGATGCATTCAGTGACCTCCTCCTGTGTGAAATATGGCATCCTCAAGGCTTGAAAAGGCTTTTCCCCGCCTCCTCCAACATGAGCCATCTATTTCTTCTTGCCAGTGGGATACCTCCTTTGTTCGTTCCCCAAATACCCCTATAAAAAAGGCGGTAAGGGCATAAAAATAAAGCCTTCAGAAGTCGAAATGGCTCATTGGGTGGCTGCCTGCCTGCTCCAAGGCCCTGTCCTAGTTCTGTGGCACCAGGACGTGGGGTAGAGAGCTGCGGCAAAGGGCAGCTCTGCAGCCAGACTGGCTCCGTCCCCTCGCCAGCTCTGTTTCCTTGGGCAAATTACTTAACCTCCCAGCGTTTCCATCTTCTCTTTGTAAAATGGGAGCAAGGATAGTACCTACCTTGCAGCGTCTTGTGAGGACTGAACGCATTAATGCAACAGCGTCTGACACATGGTCAGAGCACAATACGAATTACCTAGACTTTTTATTTCTGAGACTGCCGTAAATCCTCAGCACCGAATGCAGGGGCGGATAAGTGAAAGGGGGTCAACTGACTTGTGGAACTGAGGCTAACAAGGTGACGACACAGGGCTCCTCTCGTTCTTCTGTTCATCTCTTCCTCCCTGGTTAAATGTCAGGAGCCAGTTTTGAGAAGGAAATTCGTTTGTTTCACTAAACAAAATGTCACTCCCCCAAACGACACTGAAGGGGATTCAGATATGCCATTTTCACTCACTTTTAACTCTGAATCATCGTCTCTTTCCCCCGGTGTTGGAGGTTGACATTTGAGGTAGGATTTAGTAAGAGAAGGGAGGGACGGTGACAGTTTAATTCTCGGTTCCAGATGCGTCCCCTAAGAGCGCGCCCCTGCCTCTTGCCCGGCACCGGGAGCGGACGGCAGGACCTGTGTGCCTCGTGGAGCGCTGGGCCCTCGGCGTGCCCGGGTGCCTGGGGCTGCCTCCCGCTCTTGCTTTTCGTTGCAAACGAAGTAAATGTTCGGAAACCACTCGCCAGGTATTGACGTCGGTGAATGGAGACGGGAAAAAACGCTGCATAATCATCACCCCCCGAGTCCCGCACGCTAATCTCAGATTTTTCAGGAGAGAGGTACACTCTGTAACTGCGTCGGTCCTTCCGATTTTACATGTTCCCTCCTTAGAAGCGAACTAACTGGCAGGAGCGTGGGGCAACGAAGGATGGATTCAGAAGCGTTTGGCGCCCACTGTCGTTTGTTTCCCAAGCACGTAGGTGGCAGAGGTGAGCCGGCTGCTGGGTTTCTCTGCCACAGGCACTAAGGGACAAGGGTAAGAGGAAGGACATGGCTGAAGCATCGCCTGAAAGTTTCCTGCTGCGGCACTGGATGGAGCAGAGCATTGACACTCCCGTCACTGTTTTCTGACCCATTGGCTTTGCTCAGGGCACAAGGAGGTGCGGGAAGATGAACAAGGCTCTTTCTGCGCAGGCCTGTCCCTTGGCAAAGAAGCCACCGTCACAGACAGCAGGACTCCCTCTGCTCTGAGCGTTTGGCAAACACATTTTGTAGCCGGTGACGGTGCCAGCAGTTTGCAGCAGCCTCCACTGCCGCGAATCAGCTGTGATACTAGAAAGAGAATCGGCCCGGCGGTGTGGGAACGATCCTATCCAGCAAGGATTCCTGAAACAAGAGGCTTCATTTTGCTCCCAAGCGGGAGTGACGTACTGATGAATCTTTCACTACAAAAGCCACTCTCCACCATCACATTTTGGTCGCTTTATTTTTTGATCTTTTATATAAAAAGGCAACATCGTGACTATTTAAACAGCCTAAGTGAAGTGAAGATTTGGCAAGTAAGTTAAAGCCTGGAGCCAACCTAGGTGAGAAGAAATTGGGTCATGCAAGGTTAAAAAAAAAAATGTCCCTGAACTTTCTGGATCGGTTCAGTCTCAGGTAAAACCACTTTCTTTTCTGCAGTGGTAACTCTCGTGGCCATCTCTACTATTTAATCTATCCAAATACTTTTAGACTCAACATGGGCCGTTTTGCAATCTGAATAATCAGTAGAAACTGAAGTTAACAAGAGAATGTCCAGCTCTTTCCACATTTTGTGCCAGTTCGCCCCGCGAGGAGCATCGGGAAGAGAGGGGACAAAGAAGAGGTTTCCACCTTCAGCTGGCCAGGTGCAAAGTGGCTTCAAACGAGATAGTCGCCTCATGTGTCCAGCCCTTGGTTCTCAGATACCACAGGAGCTCAATAAGCTTATGTTTCCTCTCTTCTTTGAGCAGCTGCTGCCTCCCCAGTTTGATTCCGCAGAGTTGTGTCTACGAAGGTGCAGGCTCTTCATCTACAAAGCCAAGGAACCACCAAAAGGCCATTCACCCAGAGACCCCTGAGCTCTCTGATTTCTCCACCAGGACTTCCTCTGTAAGAAAGACAGTAAGAGCTGGTTCCGTGCTACTCCAACAAACAACTAATTGTGCAGCTTGGGCACTAACTGAGGTGTTTTCATCAAGTTACTTAATTTCTCTGAGCTTCAGTTTCTACATCAGTGAAATGAGCGTGATATTGGTGCCTACCACATAGGGTTGATGGGAGAATTAAATGAGATAATACATGTAAAGTACCTAGTACCATGCCTGGCACAATAAACACTCAATAAACAATAATCATAACTACCATTTGTTGAGCACTTACTGTGTGCCACACACTCTTGGAACTTTACACAGATTGAAGTTTTTATGACAACCCTACAAAGTAGGTATTGTTATACCTGCTAAACAATCTGAATAACAACAAATGGTAATTAAAGGTCAGAGAACCCTGGTAACTGCTTATGATACAATCACTGATCAATTAATAGACAACTGCTTAGCACAATGGTCGATGAATCAGGGCTCTGGGCTCAGGCACCTGGGATTTCATTTCAGTTCTTCCACTTAGCAGCCAAGTGACCTTGGACAAATGACTTAACCTTACTGTGTGTCAGTTTTCTTATCTGGAAAATGGGGCTAATAATCGGTACCTAACAGGGTAACTCAATAGTATAAATGCAGCATGTTTAGCCCACAAGGAACTGATAATACTCCCGTGGGAAACAGGGTCGTGATCAGGAGCATGCTGCTTGTTCTGAATTCCTGGCCACATTTCTTATGAGCTGGGTGACCTTGCACAAACTACTCAACTTCTCAGGCCAGGTCCCTTCATCTGTAAGACAGAGAGGCTAATGTGAGGATTGAATGGGCTAAAGCGCATAAAGTGCTGACTTGGTAAGCAGTCAATAAATAAATATGAAAACGTAGGTTTTCATAACTGACAAGGTCAAGCCTCAAACCGTGAGCATCAGACTGCGATCCAAGGCAGGAAAATCCCCCTGGGGGATTTTCAACAGGAGTTCCAAGGGGGAAGAAGGTGGGTGTTGAGTGGTAGTCTGACAGTTAAGTCTGAGTATGGAAGGCCTTGTGCGAGGCCAAGGGATATACGCTGAATATGGGCGGTCTCTGCTGTCTGGGACAGCAGTCTACCGGAGAGAGAGATGGGTTGGAAACATCTGTCTGTGGCGGTGTGCCAGGTGTTACACTAAACGGCAGACAAAGAGGAGAAGCCAAGTAAGAAATACGGGAGCAGGGAGCTCCGCGTGGGCATGGCATGAGGCTCAGCGGAGTCAAAGGGGAAAACCGGGTAAAGACGCTTTGTAGTATTGATCCACTAAGCCACCGTGATGTCTCCAAAGAGCCCGTGTGCCGGAGAACATGAAAACAACATTGAGAGAGCTGCGAGTTGTTTGGAAAGGGCTTCTGTAAGATGATAGCTACCGTGTCCCTCCCTTTTGTTAACTGTTACTTGTTTTCTGAAATTTATCTTAGCTGAGGCTGTCTGGGATCCAAGCTGAGAACTTCCAGCTCTGCTCTGCATTTCTGTATTAGGCAAGACTTTTTTTGGTGACAGAAGCCTATTCAAACTGCCTTGGGCAAAAAAAAAAAAAGAAAAGAAAGAATTGATTGGCTCACTTAACTGGAAATCCAGGGTTGTTTCTAATTTAAGACAGATCTAGGGCCTCAAACTAGACAACCATGTACTTATTCATTCTCCCTCCTCATCTTTCAGTTCAGCTGTTTTCCCTGTTGCCTTTTTTTCCAGGCAGGCTCTCCATACTCACAACCCCTGAAGAGAGTCCCTTTTGCCAACAGCTCCTGCAAAAGTCCAGTGTGTTTTCATCGTCTTGGCTCGAGGTGCATGATCAGCCCTGAACCGGTCCCCAAACTAACAAGGCCACGTACGATTTGGGCTCTTCGGTACATCACTTTTGGTTCTCAGAGCTGCACCAGTTTGGACCTCCTGGTATATTTCTACTGAAGGATAGTCACAGTGGATTCTTTCATTCAGATACAGAATACTGAAGACTCTGCCTGGAGTCTGAGAGTTTGAAATCTCCCTCTCTCTCTCTCTCTCTCATTTTCTCTCTGCCATTGAACAAAGATATATTTACACAAGGGCAAAGAGTGTTCCCTTACCTAGACCCAAAGATTCTCAGGCATGGAGATTTTTCTTCCTTTTGAAAGAGCTAGAATATTTGGACATGCTTTCAGCTTTTCTTTATGTACCCAACCTTTTCTTATTTTTATTTTTTATTTTAACAGTTGACTTTGATTCTTCAACCATCACACCTGTTCCAAAGAAGGGTGCTAGACACCATGCAAAGCTTCAAAAATTGTGCCTGGAGAGCACACCATAACCCTTATTGCCACTTATCCTTCCCTTGTAATTGTTATTTAAAAGAACTTCAGCCAGAGGACTGGAGCCCCTTAGCTGTCACCATAGCTGCCTCTACTCTTCTCGTATGTTTGATTATATGAACTTAAGGTGCCATCGAGTCTCAAAGCTTCATATTTCTGCCTGTTCAAAACCATCTCCCTCAGTATCCTAAACCTCAAAGAGTTCAGATATAATGATGGAAGGGACTAAGCATACCCTTCCCATGTGAATCCACAAAGGAGGGACCTACAATCCCCAAAGCTTCAAAGCCACCGGCTTTGCCAGTAGAGTTGCCCCCAGAAATTTCACTTGGATGTGTGGCATCCTGTATAAACTTTGTGGCTCCTTTCAGCTCGTAGGGACAATTTCTGCTGTCTATCCTATGGCCATACATGGCGCTGACTGTCTTATGCATGTGAATTCCGTCCCCCTGTGAGCACTGCATTGAATAAGCATTCTAGGCAGTTGTGGCTGGAACTTTTTCCTCCTGAATTGCATCATTGTAGTTCCCCACCCAGTAAGATGGTTGCAGAGCAAAGAGAGGCTTAACTGAAGGAATGACTCCAGGGCAAACTGCACAAGACACTCTTTTCACAGCCTTTAAGGGCTGTCCGTGGGATCCATCAGGTGGTCAGGATTCTGCTGGGTTGTCTAGATGCCTGGCCATTCAGGCTTCCATTTCCCCCTGATCCATGGTGAATTTTGAAGGGCTTTATTTAAAACCCAAAGAAACTTTACACACACACACACACACACACACACACACACACACCAGACGGAAGGAAACTTTTAAAGGGATTTCTATAAACGATGTTCTTTAACGGACACGGTGCTTCCCACGGTTCTCCAGGCTCTGTCAAAGGTTTAATATTTCCACCTGGCCACCAGATTTCCTGCATAGAGAGAGGAGACCTTAAACATCTTGTTTGTGGAAGGTTCTGCAGCTGTACAAATACAGTCTGGCTGAACATTGAGCCATCTGTCAGGCAAGATTTCCTTCATCAAATAGCAAGAATTCCAAGTGGGGTGGATTGGTGTCTGTGCTGTAGAAGGTCCCAGCCATGCGAAGCTGAGCTGTAGTAATATCCACTCAGCATCCTCTGGGAATTTGGGTTCTGGGTTTCCGTGGGAAATAATGGAGTGTCCTCTCTAAGCCACTTGGCCCGAGAGTTTCAGCACCGTATTTAATCCTGACCCACTCTATGAAGGGTCCCTTAATGAGTCCAGCCATCTCTCGTTATTGAAGACGTTAGGTGCCTATTGTGTGTCCGCCACAGTGCTGAGGCTCAGGAACCAGAGCTGCAGAAGGATCCCTTCAAGGAACCCGCAGGCTTAGTGGAAAGCAGGTATCTCAATACAGTAGGATACATGGTTTGTGGTACAATATAGAGGGACACCCCAAAAGGGCAATGGGATCAACTTTGGGCAGGAAGGCATGTCTCAGGAAGGTTCTCAGAAGAGAAGGAACCTGAGCCTGGGGACCGAGGAGCAAGCAGGAGCGGGGGGTTCCAGGCAGAGAGACCACCACGTACAAACAGGCCGAGATGCGAAAGAAATGTGGAAAGGGAGCCCGAGGAGCTCGGGACGGCCTAGTAGAGAGAGCAAGGGGCAAGCCTGACGGAGCCAAGTCACGCAGAGCCCGCGGTCATTCTGGAGCGGGAGCCGCCGAAGGCTTCCGCCAGAGGAGCCACCTGGCTGTCTTTCCAAATCCTCTGCTGGCTCTGGCAGGGAGGATGGCAAGACACGCTCTACTTAGTTTCTATATATAAAAAAAAAATTAGTAATTCATGTAAATTATCTCCTTTTTCCATCTAGTCCAGAGACGGCAAAAATATGGTGCAGCCGTAGAGATGTAGCTAATCAGTTTTAGCATCTTCCTCCCTGAACCCAGATACAGACTAAAACTCTTGGACCCTAATTTTCAAGGGTTCACTATCACCTAGTTGCCGTTGGCGTTGAGCTGTGTTCTCCACCCCGGGCCTCGTTGCTCTGGGAGCCCTTTGGGTCTCTGTCTTGCTCAGACCCCTGCCCTGTCTCGCAGAAGGAGCTCACTCGGGCCTCACAGTCCCGCTCCGTCGCTCTCCCTTCCTCTCTCTCAGCTTTGCCGCCGTGGTCCTTAGCTTTCTGTGGCACGGGTCACCTGAGTCCACTACGCTTCCCAGATCCAGGAGACGCACACCAGGCTCTCCAATGGTACCCGACATGGCGCACAACAGCACCCAGCCGCTTGGCTTGAGGTGAGAGAGAAGCGCCGGCCCGCTCCCGCCATGGGCTGGATCTCTTGGACGCTGACTCTGAGACAGAAGTTAGTGTGCGGGGTGATTCTTCAGCAGAGTCCGTGGGATCCACACCCGTGGAAGGGAAGAGATGCGAGCAAGTCTACAGTGGGAGAGGTAGAGCAGCTAAGGGCCCAGTGGCAGCCTCAGCCAAGCCCATGGGGAGCTCTAGAGCTTCGGTAGCCTTCAGAGTGGTCCCAAGATGGCTCATCCTTCATATACACACATCAGCCAGTCATTGGATGTGGGCCTCAGCAAGAGGTGTGACCTTGGATAAGTCAATTCCTGCAGCTGAGACAAACTCAAGAGAAATTCTCTCTCCCTCCCTCCACCTCTACAACCTCAACTGCTTTCAGAGCCAGAAGGGAGTGACCACAGGCAGGGAGAGCTGACTTTAGAATTTCTCAGCCTGCCCCACGAAGGACTTTGATTATAACTTTTGTTCATTTTTAATTTTGTTTTCAGGTTCGGGGCTCTCAGCTAAAAACTAACACATTTTACTGTCCTGCTACACACAGCAACTTGTCACACTAACTAGATTGCAGTATCTGGGTGGTAAAAGCCACGGCTTGTATTCCTGTAACACTCCTTGGCATAGCAGTTATGAAATGACTCAAATTTCAAATGGTCTTGTGTACGATCATATGATATGCCCTAGTGTCAGGCTTGGAAAATATGGTCACTGTATTAAAAGGGCTTAGGATGGACCCTGGGTCTTCAGTGCAGACTCAGTGTTGTTGTGTCCTTCACGTTAGAAGCTGTTACTAAGCTCATCAGCGAGCTCGACTTGTGGCTGTTCCCGGGCCCATAGCTTCCTAAATGCTTCTGGGAGGTAACTTCAGCTCCCCTTCTGTGCCAGTTATAATTTATCCCAATGTTTAGGGGAACTTGTTACCCTTTTATGTTCTCAGGATAAATAAAAGAAATCAAATTGTTGTCTTTGTCTCTTTCTGGTGACTGCCCTGGGTGAATTCCTACACAGCATATTATGGCTGCTACTGGGCTCATAAAAAAGCATCTCTTAAGATTAGATTTACCTTGCAATTGTGCTATTAACCCAGCCAAAGGGGGGGGGGGGGAAGAAAAAAGAAAAAAAAGAGTATAAAAGAAACATACCAGGAAAGTGGTAGATTGCTGACCTTTATCAAGATCTAGATTTTAAGTCAGGAAGGTTTTGTTTCAAGTTTAGTCTCTAAAATAACCTCAGGTATGTTATTTCTTCAATCTCCCTTCCTTGGTTCCTTTATCAATAAAAATGAAGAGAGAGATTGGATAAATTCTTATTTTGTCCAAAAGTTTCTGTAATTCTGTGTACGGAGTTTCCTGAGATGTGGCCACCCTGCATAGTCTAGAACACTGGAGTTGACAGTCAGGCAAAGGAATAAGAGCTAATAATAATAATAATAATAATAATTATTATTATTATTATTATAGGAAAGGATGACAAGCAAGGTGGGAGAGAAACCAGAAAATTAGAAGGTTGTGAAAAGCAAGAGAAGAGAGGGTCTTAAGAAGGAAAGGTTAACAGTGTCTGATAGTCTTTAGAGGTCAAGTAACATAAGGACTGAAAAGAAACAAATATTCAATTAGTGACCAATAAGTAGGCTGAAGAGAGAAAGGCGTAGACAGAAACACCCCAAAATATGATTACTTCTCCCCCCTTGGAGTGCTGGAGAGGAAGGCAGCAGAGAAAGCTAACTTAAGAAAACTCTCATATATGATTTGATGTTGTACTACTTTGGTAATTTTAAAAGATGCAAATAAAAAATGATTGAGAAGTGAAGAAGTAGAGCCAGCAATTATAAGCTATAATTCTAAAGGTTGTCTAATAAGTATAAATGTTATTTTTGTTTGTTTGTTTGTTTTTAATTCTCACCTGTGGATATTTTTTCCATTGACTTTTTTAGAGGGAAGGAGAGAGAAAGGGAGAGAGAGAAACATTGATGTGAGAGAGAGAAACATCAATGTGAGAGAGACACATCGATCGATTGCCACCCGCACTTGCCCCGACCCAGGCTGGGGATCGAGCCTGAAACCGGGGTACATGCGTTTGACTGGGAATCGAATCCCTCGACCAACATCCTAACCACTGAGCCAAACCAGCCAGGGCTCACAAGTATAAATGCTTTACACAAGGTTTTATACCCAAAGATAAATAGCCATAGTGAAACTATTTTTTAAACTCTTCACATTTGACTCAGGTTTTGCTCTTCCACTCCCACAGCTCTTCTCCCCAAGTCTTTCCACTGACAGCAAAAAGGAAGAGCAAGCTGAAGAGAAAAAACAGAACTAGATATATACTAAACTTCTCACTGAACTGACAGAACTCATGCTGGAGGCTGGTCTGTGCTACTTGACAGATTTCTCCAGAACGGCTTGTGGTTTCAAATAGGGTTTGGGGAACTCTAACCTAGGGTGGATTTGCATTCTTGTGGCACCCTGAAATAGAATCTTTTCATTGTTGTTAATCCGCACCAGAGGAAATTTTTTCCATTGATTTTTAGAGAGGGTGGAAGGGGAAGAGAGTGGGGGAGCTGAGGGAGGGGAGAGAGAGAAAGAGAGAGAGAGAAACATCGATGTGAGACAGACACATCGATTGATTGCCTTCTGCACGCGCCCCAACCGGGTCCACAGTCTCACACTCTAACCACTGAGCCAAACCGGCCAGGGGCCTGAAATATAACCCTAATGAGCTACATCTCAGAAGGGCAGGGTACAGAGGGAAGCCAGCAGCCTCTCTTTAAGCGACCTTCCTAGCTGCCCTGTTTTGCTCCAGGGGCTTTACGGCTCTTAAACTCTGGATGAGATGGGATCTCTCGTCCAGGCCCAAATGTCGGACATCATCATAAACCCAACTGGGGTAAGAAGACAGGAAGATAAGCGGAAAGAAGCTACTATTTCAAGACATGATGTTTTTAAGAGGCTCTTTTGCATCCTTAAAAACAGGGTATTTTGTCAATCTCCTACGACAACCTGGAAAAAACATTTTGCTGTGTAAGTGTGTTTGGAGGAAAAATAAAGGGGAAAAAAAAATCCTTATTGAGAACAGGAATGAAAGACAGGAATGTAAACTTGGCAACTGCTGGAACATTAAAAAAAAAAGATACAAAAGAGAACCGTGGGCAGTGGCAGGGAGGTGGCCGGAGGAAGCCCAGTCACTTAGTCCTAACAATTTTCTCAGGTTCTTTTCGTGAAACGCTACGCCTGCTTTTCTCTAGAACTTTATTCTGTGCAATACGAGGTGAAACGTTCTCTCTGGTCACAATGGTGCATCACATCATCCAAGATGCCTCTATTTTTAATTTTTTTTTTTTTTAATAGGAAACTTTTCTTGACTCACCATCCAGCCCACACACTTTGGCTGAAATCTCCAGCGTCTACAGTTGATGAAGAAGATTTGAGGACACGTTCAAACGCTGATCGGTACAACAAATGAGAGAGAAGCCTGAGGCGGAATAACCGAGTCTGGAGAAAGCGTAGTGCGTGGCCCTAGGTGAGGCCACCCCTCCGCCGGCTGCCCAGGAGGAGCAAGCGCAGCGAGGACAGGCGCGCAGCCTTCCTGCCCGCGGCCTCGGTTCACGCTCGCGCCGGGCTCGGCTCCTTCGCTCTGCCCGCGGAGAGGGGCCCCTGCCTGCTCAAGGCCAGCTCCTTGGTCCACCCATTCTGCCTTCCTGGGGACCTTGCCCCATCGCTGCTCCCTTCATTCTCTTGTGTCTTCAGCTTCCTCTGTTTCCTCTGTTCATGCCAACATGGTAGCTTCTCGCCGACAGTTTCCCTCCTCGGCCCATCATAAAGCGGCCCGACCGTGCTGCACCCCCAAGCTTTCTTCCTCCCCACCGCTCGTTACCGGGTGCTCCCCGAGTTGTCATTTCCCTTGTCCGCGTCCCCTCTGCCTGCTCAGTTACCTCTGAACCCTACCCCCAATGTGCGCTGAAAGCACTGACCTGCTCAGTTGCCAGTGGCCGCCTCATTGCCAAAGGTGACGCGCACTTCTCAGGTCTCACCACTCTCCCTGTGGCCTGAAACTTCAGTCCTAACCCCCTCCTACTAGCCTGCCCTTCTGTGGACCCTGCCCGGGAAAGCCCAGCATGGCCGTCCCTCTGACGACTTAGTTCCTAAGTAAACATCTTTCCTTGACGAAGCCCAGCCCAGCCCGCCACAGCTTCCTCTGCGCCCCCCTCGAGTGAGCGCACCCCCGGGCCACGGCCCAGGCCTGCCTGGGATTCCCGCCTCCCAGACACACCCCTGAGACGTCTCCGACTGTATAGACCCGACACGGTCAAGCGAACTCCCTCTGAACGCGCTTCTTCCAGAACTGCTCTCACGTCTCGTTCAATGGCACCAGCGTCCACAAGTTGCCTTATCCAGAGGCCTAGAAATCGTCCTTGAAACCTCCTTCCTCAGCTCCTTCCATCCTAAGTTTTCCTCCTTAGAAGATGTTCATCCAACCCGGCGGCCTGCCCGGCCAGAGAGCTCTCCAGTCGGCCGCTCCCTGCCCCGGCTCCTCCACCACGCTTCTCGGGACCGGCCAGGTCTCCGTGCTCCTCGCTGGCCCATCGCTCTGCGGCCCATAGTGTGACTTTAGAAGCCTTTGAACGCCCCCTGGCCGGTTGGGCTCGGCTGTTAGAGCCTTGGCCGGAGGGCTGAAGCGTCTCGGGTTTGACTCCAGCCAAGGGCACGTACCTCAGTTGCAGGCTCGAGCCCCGGCCCCGGCCCCGGTCGGGGTGCGTGTGGGAGGCGACCAGTCCACGTGTCTCTCTCACATCGATGTTTCTCTCTCTCTCTCTCTCTCTCTCCCTTCCACTCTCTCTGAAAAGCAATGGAGAGAACATCCTCAGGTGGGGACTAAATAAATAAGTAAATAAATAAAGGCCTTTTAGTGCCTGTGGTCTGCCCAAATCTCCCTCCTTAATTTCCCCCACTCTCCTATTCAACAATTACAGGATCTTGGGGCGCCCCCGTCTGGGTTCTCCAAGCCCTCTACAGCTCCACTCTCTCAGAGGGCCTCTTGTGGCCCCTTAAGGCCGCCTCCTTCAGGATGCCTCCCTGGCCACTGAAAGCACTCAGATTAGGGTGGAGAGGGTTGTCTCCCCTGCTCTCCGCCACGTATTCCCTTTGCCATCGCTCCCCCCAATGATTGCTGTTATTTAATTGCCTCATCCCCTCTGCTGTGGTGTAAACTCAGAAAGAGGAAGGCTAATATTTAACTTGTCTCCCACAGTAGCTCCTGGGACTAGAGCAGTGTTATATTTATCGAAGTTGCTCAGTTTGCTTAATAATGAATAAATGAACAAATAAGTGAATGTCCTAAAATCCATCGGCTCATGGAACAACGGTTTTTGGTCCAAGTCCTTCAGCTACTAAAATAAAGTAATGGAAATATTTCCTCATTTTTAAGAAAAACAGAATGGAATTATCTTAAGTTCAAACATGTCATAGCCTCCCCTGCCTGCTACCAACCGTGTGTGTGGTACTACACTCTGCAAGGCCCGTGGGCTCGCACCCATTTCCTCTCCCTGCTCAGACCCACCCCTGCCCACCCCCCCACCCCCCATATAGGGGCGCCTACCCTGCTCCACAGGAAGCCGCCCAGCCAGCAGGGCCAGCGAGGGCGGAGATACAGCCTCCAGCCCTGGGTCTGGTGCAAGCCTGCAGAGAACTCAGGGGAAGGACGCTTCTCTGTAATTTGTGTGCCCAGAGGGAGTGCCTTTTGCAATTCGCACAAAGGCTGCCCAGAGTGCTAGCAGATGGCCATATGCCACCCTGCCTCTGATTTCTTGGACTCCCAGTTCAAAACTCAACTTGTTTCATGGAATTAGCCCCAAACAGTTACTTCCAAACAGGTTTTTCTACCTAGTTTCTGAGGCAGATGGCCCAAAAGATTAACCTCAGTGTTTCGACACTTCAGTTGGTCCCAGTTAAGTGTTTGGGATGTAGGTTCAAGCGCTGTCTTCCTCTCAGCATTTTTCCAGTAGCGGCTTTGGTGAAGAAACCATTTCTGTTTTAGCAAAGGCAGCCGGCAACTTGTCTGCTGGTTTGTGGAGTCATCTGCAAAGTGTTGCAGGGTTTTAGGGGTGGGACATGTGGAGCAGCAGGGGCCTCAGCCCCAGGATTTACCTCAGCGACCCAGTATGTTGGGAATGTGCCTGGCCTGGTCTAAAGAGGCATCTAACCATAACTGTGTTTTTATTCAGTAAATGTGGTTACTTTTTTCTTGATTATCTATGGTCTTTAATTATTTAAATGCATTTTCTAAATTATACTTCTTGGGATGTGAATCTGCATTGCATGGGTAAAAACAGTAATGCACACTGGATTTAAGGAATGCTAGATTAAACACAAGCAACCAGGTTTCTTTTCTTTTTTTCTTTTTTTTGTGTGTGTGTGTCTTTATTGATTTCAGAGAGAGGAAGGGAGAGGGAGAGAGAGAGAGAAACATCAATGGTCAGAGTCGTTGATTGGCTGCCTCCTGCATGCCCCCGGCTGGAGATCAAGCCCGAAACCCAGGCGTGTGCCCTGACCAGGAATCGAACCCCAACCTCTTAGACCATAAGTCAATGCTCAACTGCTGAGCCACGCTGGCCAGGCGCAACCAGATTTCTTTACAGCAGTATTTATTGAAGACTGGATTGTACAAAAATAAATTATGACTCTCCAGGGGTGGGGGCTATTATGTTCCATGTGTACAAATGTAATTGGCCAAGAAACCCCTTCAAAGTGCAACTCTTCAAGGACTGCAGTTCTATAGAACCCACTGGGGAAAGCATTGGTCAAAGTGTTGCTTCTGAATAAAAACACAGTTATGGTTAGATGCTCTTTAGACCAGGCCAGGCACATTCCCAACATACTGGGTCGCTGAGGTAAATCCTGGGGCTGAGGCCCCTGCTGCTCCACATGTCCCACTGGTCATAAGATTTCTTTTTAGTCACCGTAGTGTGGAATCAAACCAAATGACATTTTGAAAGTTTAATTTCATTAAAAACTAGTAATTAATTATCACTATGTGGAAGACACAGATACTTAGTTTTGGATATTCAAGCCCAATAGAATTTAAAATCTAAATGGATGTAGGAGGATTATGACAAAGGCACTGGATTTGGAGACCTGACTTAGGTAGAACACATTTTGTTTGCTTGTTTGTTTTCAATTTTAGGGCTTTGTTTTGTTTTGCCCCGAAATTCTCTACTTTTACTATAATTGCCGTTCTTTCTCCCCCTCCTGATTTCAGGAGAAGTAATTTTTGAATCACTTCGAGGTTTCTGGGCCTTGGTTTTCAACCTTTGATATGTTTTAAAATCTTGGGTAGGGGTGAGATGGGGAAGGAAGCTGGGAGAAAGTAGTTGGAGGTTAGTTGGGGATGGTGTTTAGATATTTCAATTCCCAGTCTGCTCCCAGGGGTTGGGAATCTCAATTCAATCTCTACACACTTAAGTGTGTGCAATGGTTAATTTTATGTGTCACTTTGTCTTGGACATGGTGCCCAGTTTTTGGTCAAATACTAGCCTAGCTAGATGTAGTTGGGAGAGTAGATGTGATTTAGATGTGATTTACTTTCTTTAGATGTGATTAACATTTAAATCAGTGGACTTTGAGTAAAGCAGATTACACTCCATTCTGTGGGTGGGCCTCATCCAATCAGTTGAAGGCCTTAAGAGAAAAGACTAAGGTCCCTCAAGGAAGAAGGAATTCTGCCTTCTGAATGCCTTCAGATTCAAGCTGCAACACCAACTTTTCCCTGACTCCCCATCCTTCTGGCTTCCGTGAAGATGTCAGGCTTCTCAGACCCCACAGTCATGTGCCAATTCCTTAAAATAAATCTCTCATTCATATTCTCTCTCTCTCTCTCTCTCTCTCTCTCTCCTTCTCTATGTGGGTGTGGGTGTGTATGTGTACACATATTCTATATATATTTGTATTATGGAATATAGATATAGATATAGATATAGATATAGATATAGATATAGATATAGATATAGATATAGATATAGATATAGATATAGATATAGATATAGATATAGATATAGATAGATATATATCAATCGTATGGGTCCTTTTTCTCTGGAGAAGCTTAAGTCTCATTATCAAGCATCTTATCCACTTTTACCAGGACCCTGATCTTTCAACTCTCTGCTGCATCCATCTTTTTCATTATAGCTCATGAGTAGAATAAATGTTTTTACAAAGTAACATCCTAAATTGAAGCAATAGAGTTCTTTAAATTTGAGCAAGGAGAATAATACATCTTTACTTGACCAAATTAGTCTTTTAATTGGCCTTGCTCTTGTAGTTAAATGTACCATGTTAATCTTGAACACTTTTAATAAGTGGATTTATATTAGGCACCAGGCATTAAAATTGTTTAAACTTGAAAGGTCCAGTTTGCAATGAAATGAGACAGATTCTGGTGGATGTTACTGAGCTGCCAATAAGGATTAATTGAAACTCAAATGTTCTTTATTATTTGTTAATTACATAATTGCTATTCATCCACCCTTCTTGATTTTCCATGCTAAATAATCATGCTTGTATTTCACCCTAGCCTTTCTGTTTAGTTAACCAATTAATTAAGGATGGGGATATTCTGCATTTATTAGAATTTTAATGGGCAGATCAATTCCCTGCAGCCCAAACATCTACATATGTTCAGCTTTGAGCTCAGCTTATCTGCTTTTAAGTGATTATCATTCTTAATTGCAGATAGCAGAAATGAAAAACCATGCTTTAAAGCTGCAGTCCAATCCAGCTTATTAAAACTGCCACTGGAAGACTACATGCAAGTGTTGGTGCAAGCCCAGGAAGGAATCTCACATGGCCAGAGCAAGGTGTAACTCATCCCTAGGCAGGGATTTCTGTGGCCTTGGTCATTGCTGTCCTTAAAATACCAAGGGCCAGCAACTTTGTAGCAGTCTTGGAATCCAAAACCATCAACATTTATTGATTTGAATTGCATCAAATATTAAAAATTAGGACATTGTCTCTGAGCCAGAGACAGATTGTCTATGTTTCAAAGAACCTCTGGAACATGGGCTACAAGGCCTTGCATTATGTTCAATTAACCACAGCAAGTCAAACACTGGTAAAAGAGGGCTCCCTGGTTCCTAATGAGGAGAAAATCATTTTGCTCAATAGGGTAGGTAGGCAGAAAAATGGTTAGTTGCTAGTTATGCATTAAAGGCTACCTTTCATTTGGGGAAAGGGCAGACCCAGCTATATAATTGACAGGGCCCGGTGCAAACTGAGTAGTGGACGTGCATATTGCATTCATCTCCTCCACTCCCAAGGACACTGCATTGTCTCATTGGTCTTCTCTTACAAAACACAAGTTTGAAGGTTAAATTATTAAGAATTTCAAGGCAGTGACAGCAGAGCACTAAACCCGGTGTGGATCGTTCTGAGTCTAGTCCCTGTGCAACCGCAGAGGCTGCTCGCCCATGATGCTAGCCCTGGGCGAGGGTGAAGCTCTCACCCCTGTATGTTGGGAGAGAGCTTTCATACGACATGTGTTTTGTGCCAAGTGGGTTTCTTTGAAAATAATCTTTTTTATTTAAATTCAGCGATACCTAAAACATCATCTAGATAAACTGGCCCCACATTTTCAGGTGTTAGTAAGTTAACTGATCTCATATGACTTTGGCTTCCCACAAGGGATCATATCCTATAAAGAGGAAAATGTAAGCCTGGGAGTTTAGGGGTAGTGACTGGAAGTGAAGCAACAGAGCTTTGGATATAAGAATATGGGTTCTAGAATTAGACAAAGCTGCACTCGTACCAGGCCTTTTTTATTCCTAGTTGTGTGACCTTTAGCACGATTGTTAATCTTTATTTTCCTTCTGAAATAAAAAGAGGGGTGGATGGATATGACAAGGCCCTGTAGGGTCGCTGAGCAGATCAGATCCAGTCTAGTGTCCACGTGTAATCCAGAGATCTTTGGGGATATCACTGAGTTCTAAAAGATCTGAAAAAGTTGGCTCCAACCCTCAGTGCATCCCACCCAGTTCAGAGCCCTTCTCACTATTTCCCTGAACCCTCAGAGAGCTCAAGCGTTCGTGGTCTGCATTGGCCCTGAGATCCTACCTGCGCGTGGTCACCTAAGTCTAGGTAAAGCTTAATTTCCCCACAGCACCTACCCTGGCTGGCAAACCCAGGCAGGGAGCTAGAGACCATGTCTGGATTTACACACCCATGTACACAAAAAGTTCACCAAGACCATCGTGTGTATTAGCCAAAAGTACCAAAGTAGGAAGGTGGAATATATTTGCATTGTCGAACTATAAGCAATTGCTCTCAGAAATATTCTTCACTTTCACCAACTTAGACTCCAACCTACCTTCATCTCAGGAGAAAAGAAAACCTGAAACTACTCAGCTGTTTTCTTTTTATTTAAATCAGTGGAGGTTTTCCTTCATTTAACAAACTCTTTCTAATCTAGACTCCCAAGTGGCCCTTTATAGGGTGTTTTCCTAAACAAAGATACTTTCTTACTCAGTTAATATGACCACAGCTTCCCCTCTGTCCACCTCCCAAATCTCACACGCTGCCTCTCTTTAGCAGGGTCTCACCTAGAAGCCCCTTTCCAGGCATTTGGGAGCATGTGTCATTCCCCAGCCTCTTCTGTGGGACGCAGGGAGCGCAGACAGGGAAGAGAAGGGTGCTGAGCTGGCAATAAAGAATCCACACCGTGAGCACTCAACAAGTACTGCGCTCACCTTGGAAAACCTCCTTAACTGCCTGGTGCCTCAGTTTCCTCTTCCTTTTAGTGAGGGAGAATATTCGTACCCAATACCCCCCTCGAAGTGTGAGTGCAGAGTGAACGAATACTACTTATAGGCTGTTTCTAAATGAGAAAGGGCAGGAGGGCTTCATTTTTGTGTGCCATGCATCCCTTCGGCTGTCTGGTGAAGCCTATAGATCTCTCCTCTCAGAAAACAAAAAAGTTTTTAAATTAAAAATAATGATAAATAATTAAAGGAAATCAATTATATTTAAATACAATAATCAAAATATTTTAAACTGTGATATAGTAACACACATGTTAAATAACAAAAGCTAGTGGCAGGTCTAGGGGGCTACTGTCATTTCGAAGACGAGTTCAGCATAAATAACATCCCACGCTATCTTAGCATCTGAAATGTGGTGTGAAAATATCTGAACTCTGAGGGTGACAAAATCATAGGTCCTGGCTCCGCTTCTCTGATTTGTTGTCTGTTTGTACATAATTGAATGGAATGCTAAATCTCAGTGAGGCCCAGTGACAAGATGCTATTTTTTTCCACCCACATTCCCAAGACCCCAGAAATAGAAAAACCGATACTCCCAGTAGAAATGGTGGGACTTCCTTCGAGAGCTGGGAGGGTGGCACCGTCCCCTCACTGAGCTGGCCCTGTCCTTCGGGCCCGAGCCCAGTGTCTTCCTAAGAACAAGGCGTGAGAATCAGGCCCCCTTTCCCCTTCCGTGGGTTTTCCTGAACCTCGCTCAGAGAGAGAATCGCTCGACCCTACATGAGCCAACTAGCAGCCGCCGCACACTCTTGGGCTACATCAGCATCAGGGGAAAGCATCTGGAGACAAACGGAAACATGACACAAAGGTAAACATCAGGCAAAGAGTGAAGCTTCCAGACCACCGCACTAGTTGTGTGTATATAAAGGTGACGGGGGATCTCACCGGGGAGGGCCAAGGCTTGAGCGTCAGCACGGTTGAGCTGCAATTCTGGCTCTGTCACTTCTGACTCTGCCTTGGGGCAGATGACTTCATGTCTCCAAGCCTCGGTCCCCACCTGCAAAACCGAGATGATAATAGAACCGACCACATAGGGTTTGCCGTGAGGATTAGGTCAGGTCAGCCTCAGAAAGCATCTGGCGCAGCGTTTGACGGGGTAAGTGCTCAGTGTGGCCTTTGGGAAGGAGCAGCGCTCTGTAAACCCCCGCCTGTTGTTCTGCAGGTTGTGTGGGCAGAGCAGCAGCTGCATGGAGCCCATCGCCTGCACAAACACGCTGCCCGTGGCAATCCTGACTCCACTGGAGGGGATCAGAGGCAGGTTCTCGCCCCCTCTAACACCAGGGTGTGACAGGAGAGGCGGTGGGCGTTCCTTCCATAAAAGCAGAGGTCGCAGGGAAGCAATGGCCCGTTGCTATGCTCGGCCGCGGGGCTGAGTGCCAGCCTGCCGCCTGGCCCTGCGCTGGGCCTGTAAAATCCTGCCAGAGCTGCCTGCTTTGCAAACAGACGTGGGCCCGCTGCCAGGCGCCGAAACAAGCAGCTCAGTGCCCGTGGCGGCCGCTCACTTCAGTTAGCACGGGGCAATACCAGCGCGCCTGTGAGGGTTCAGCGGCTTTCCACCGCCTGCCAGTCAGCGCAGCGCCTCCCGCTTCCCTCTCGGGGCTCCCAGGCCCCTTCGGGGCTCCTTTCCACTCTGCTCGATTTCCGTGGCCCCGCTGCCTCCCCTCCCTTCTTTCTTTCACGTGTTTTATGAAAAACTGGCAACAAGTCTGTGAACGCTCGCCGTAAAATGAAAGGCGCGAAACTTGGGAACAGAAAAGTACATGCCCCCAACCAAGGAAAAAAGTCTTGAGCCCCCAAATTGATCTCCGAGAAACTATTATTTAGTTTCCCAGCATTAATTAAGCTAATAAATCTAACAGCTTCTCGGCTGACAATTGGTAGTCCAAGACATATTCCAAAACAGATCCTCAGATGAGGCAGCGTTTTGCATAGTAGGGCCCAGGTCCGTGGCTGGGTGGTTATCAGGCAGCATCTGAGAGCCTTTGTCTTATGTGAAACTTAGAGCCCACTTTAAGATGACGTGTGTGACCGCTGGAGGTGATAAGGGGCCACATGGCAGTACCCCAAAGTTGCCAGAGGGTAAGGATAAGAAAATTCAGATGCACAGGAAGCAAATGTGGTCTGGAGGCTCCCAGATTCCAACAGGGAATCATACGTTTATATAGCATGATTTTGTAGGCTTTGATTAAACTTATTTTGTTGTTCCCTTAGCGCCGACTTACATAGGTTGAAATTATTTGAGGCAGGTTAGAGTGGAGGGAACGGAAGCTTGGAGAAGTTATGATCTGTCCAAAGCCACGTGCTACAAATGGTGGAACCATGTCTATCTCTCCATTATTGCACCGAGGAGAAACTGAAAATTGTGTTGGATAGTTGGGTAGCCTGGATAGTTGTGTAAGTCAATCAAACTGGTTTCCCAGAGCTCCTTTCTACAGCACTTTGCTCTTTCTGTGACAGGAGGCCACCCATCAGCACAGGGAAGCCTCGGAGCTCATGGTCACTCGCCTAGCCGCTTCCCAACAGCCGAGCAGACCCTGTGAATTTGGATTTTTTTTCTTGGACTACCTCTACCTAAGTCCTCCAGGCAGCTCTTTTCTATCAATTCAAATTGGTCCACATGAGAGAAATCTATTTATTATTTCTAAGTAGTCCAGCATTCTTTATACCACACACCGCGGAGCCATGCTACTCTAAAGGGGAAAATATCTGTAAAGAACTACTTCAAGCTCTACATAAAATTCTTCTATCATTTTATTTTATTTTAATTTTTTTAAAATTTATCTTTATTGTTGAAAATATTACAGATGTCCCCTTTTTCCCCTACTAACCTCTTCCACCCTGCACCCACTCCCTGCCCCAGGCCTTCACCACACTATTATTGTCTGTGGCCATGGGTTATGCATATAAATTCTTTGGTTAATCTCTCCCCACCCACCCACCCACTCCTGCCTTCCCTCCGAGATCCCTCAGTCTGTTCCATGATTGTATGTCTCTGGATCTATTTTGTTCATCAGTTTGCTTTGTTCATTAGATTCCACATATGACTGAGATTATGTGATACTTGTCTTTCTCTGACTGGCTTATTTCACTCAGCATAATGATCTATGGGTCCTCCCACACTGTCCCAAAGGGTACAAGATCCATCTTCTTTACAGCTGTGTAGTGTTCCATGGTGTGAATGTCCCATCCGCTCATCTACTGATGGGCACTTGGGCTGTTTCCAGATCTTAGCTATTGTAAACTGCGCTGCTATGAACATTTCTGATTAGTGTTTCAGGATTCTTAGGATATATTCCTAGAAGTGGGGTCACTGGGTCAAAAGGCAGTTCCATTTTTAATTTTTTGAGGAACCTCCATACACAAGAATAAATTCAAAGTGGATAAAAGACTTAAATGTAAGTCGAGAAACCATAAAAATATTGGAAGAAAGCCTAGGCAGTAAAGTCACAGGCATCTCACATAGTGGAATTTTCACTGATCCATCTCCTAGGGCAGGAGAAACAAAGGAAAAAATAAACAAATGGGACTACAGCAAACTAAAAAGCTTCTATACAGCAAAAGAAAACATCCTCAAAATACAAAGGAACCCCACAGTATAGGAGAACATATTCGCCAAGGATACATCTGACAAGGGGCTAATTTCCAAAGTGTACAAAGAACTCATACAACTCAACGAGAGGAAGACAAACCACCCAATTAAAAAACGGACAAAGAACCTGAATAGACACTTCTCCAAAGAGGACACACAGATGGCCAAGAGACATAAGAAAAAGTGCTCAACATCGCTAACATCAGAGATGCAAATTAAAACCACAGTGAGGTATCACCTCACCCCTGTCAGAATGGCTCCATCAGCAAGTCAGCAGACCTGTGCCAGGAGGGAGTGGAGAAGGGGAGCCCCGGTGCACTGCTGGGGCGAGTGCAGACTGGGGCAGCCACTACGGAAAGCAGTGTGGAGGTTCTTCTATCCTTTTAAAAGCAGCAAAGGCACTTGAGGACTCAAACCACCGTGTAAACAAACTCTTTCCACCGGCCGTGTGTCGGTGGCCCTCGTGTTCGCAGAATCTTCTCTGTAAGCTGGATGGCAGCCTCCTCTCCTTCCCGTGCGACTCTGGCCGCTCTGCCCGCGGCCCATGGTGTAAGGCCCTGTGGGGCTGCAATCGATGACTCCTATTGAACCCCTACGTGCCAGGAACCCTTCTAGAGGTTGGGGACACAGCAGTGAACAAGGCAAGATCTCTATTCGCACAGAGCTTACGTCCCAGGAGAGCCAGACAGACACTAACCAGCCAGACAAACTGAAATGCGCTGTAGAAGAAATAAAATACCGTCAGGTGCTTGTCACTCTTCCCGGAACGCCCTGAGCTATTAGTGAGAAGCGGCGCCACCTGACAGACGCTGCACTGAAGGGTGTTTAGTGAGAGCCAGGGCCCCTCGGGGGAGATGTTCAGATTACTCTCCACGACCCCGTCAGCTGTGGGCAAGGAGTGGCTTTACCCCACGGTCTATACTGGAAGTATGTTTAGTCAGAGTCATTAGCAAACAAATGTCAATTGTCCTTGGAAGAAACGAGAAACAAGAAACGAAGACAGGATGGATGGACTGGAGTGTGTTCCGAGGACCTCTCCGATGAGTTATTTGAACTGAGACCTCAGTGACGGTGACGAGAAGGGGTGAGCACCTGCAGAGGTCGGAGCGAGGCGCGCAGACGCAGGGAGCAGGCCCAGGGCACCGGCACCGAGCGCTCGGCACCTGCGAGGACAAGAGGGCCACGCGGGTGGCGCCGGCGGCGTAAGGTAGGCCACAGGGCGGGCGGGGCCAGCTATTTAGTGCCTTGTAGGCTGTGGTCAAGAACTTGGGTTTATGTTAAGTTCATTTTAAAGCCATTGGAGGGTTTTCAGTAGAAGAGATCTGCAGCGATGTCAGTGTTGAAAGTCAGTAAGAATGAAGCACAGCTTCTGCCCTCGGGGGCTGACCAGCTGCGTCACTAACTATGACACAAGACTGCAACTGAGGATGAGCTGCAAGCGCTGGGTCGGGATCCCCGACAGGCTGCGCAGCCTCGGGGCCCACCTGGCAAATGGTGCTCCGATCTGCGTCTCATTTATAGACAAACCCCCCGTTTGGTGTGGAAGGGTGAAATGAGCTGGAGTCTTTGAACTCAAGGGGACATAGTCATCATTTTTATTTTCTTTTTGAAATGCAGTAGCTAACTTTCAGGGAGGACAGTGAGATCTTTTCAGGCCCCTCAGGAGGGACTCGTGTGGTACAAGTCCTGACATCCGATCTTTCATGTGTTTGATTTGTGGAGATAGGGAAGCAGAATCCCCTGAGCATGTTATACTCAAAGCAGCCCCTCTTCTTTTGTGTTTGCTGATGGGAGTATTGGGAAAGGAATGTTTGCAAGTTTTAATGTAGTCAATAAAAAACAAAGCAGTCCTTCATCCAGGAGCAGAGTTATTGGGGTCAGTGCCTTGTAGGCTGTGGTCAAGAACTTGGGTTTATATTAAATTCATTTTAAAGCCATTGGAGGGTTTTCAGTAGAAGAGATCTGCAGCGATGTCAGTGTTTAAAGTCAGTAAGAATGAAGCACAGCTTTAGTGCCCACGAGGCACTAAGAATAAAGCAAGGTAGTGCCCACAAGGAGCAGGGCTATTGGGGTCAGGGCCTCAGAGTTCCTAAACATTATCATTGGTTTGCTTTGAGTATTTGAATACTAATCAGCTTCTCAAGGGTTATAAGACCTGCTTCAGAGAACTCATGATCCATCTCAGAAGGTGAGACATAAACAGATGAGAAGTTCAATAATACAGTGCAAGGTGAGTAGTGGATGTGGCTCAAGGAGTCACATGATTAAATGAAAAAAGTGTGGGGCAAAACCAATGTAAGAAAAATTGAACTCATAACTGCTGAGGGATGTATTCATTATTCATTCAATGTGTTCAATCGCTTAACAAATACTTATTGCACGCTCACTTTATGCTAAGAGCTCTGCTAGGTGCTGGGGAGGAACAGGTGAGCCTCACCCACGTGGACATGTTGCCGGGTAGACGGATCAATAATTGGAATCTTTGGGAGGGACTTAGAGATTCTTCCTCTCTTCCACTCACCACCAGAACGATGTAAGTCAAACTGTGAACTTAGGGTGTCAGAATTTCCTGCGACTTCTCCCAAGATTTGCAGACTTAGAGAACTATCCCATTATTTGCTACCTATTACCTTTCTCCCATGTTCCCTGCAGTGATCACACACCCTCGATTATAATCCTCTGAGGACAAAGGGCTCCCTACTTTCCGAGATGTCCATTTTTATTGTCATATGGCAATGGCAGTCGTCCATGCTTTCTTCACGCTGACACAGACTCTCTTCTCTCTGCCCCTTTCATATGGTCACCCCCTGTTGCTCAGGAAAGCTGTGCACTCCCTCACCAAGGGAAACTGTGCAGACTTTCTCTGCTGGACCCAAAGAAATATTTTGCAACAGTGCAGTATCAAGGAAATAGTATCTTGAAGATAATAATTTAATTAAGCTATTCATTACCTTTCAACATACGTAATTACATAGCAGGCGATGGATAGAGGAACTGTTTCAAGCTTCCTTAGCTCTGCTTGTTCATTTAGAAAAGACTACTTACTACCTCCTTCTTTGTGTATCGCACAAGGGTGCATTTCATTTAATAAGTAGAACATATATTCACTTTAAATCAGATCTCCACATTTAAAAGGTGACTTTGAATTTCAGAAGCTGTTTCCTGGGAGTTTGCCTTAGATACTGCTTTCATTAGCTCAATTAGGATGACTTTGGCGGTCATAGAAAGTGATTATTTGTGTGGTGATTTTCCAGTGAGCCATGTTTGCTAGTTCTTAGTGAGCTCTGGGGCCCTGAAATATATCTAGGGGCTAAGAAAATAATTTGCATACTTTCAGGTTTACATCTTGTAGCGACTTCCATGATGACAGAGCACTTTTCCATTCATTCATCCAGCGTCTGTTAAGGCGGCAGCAATCTGCTGTGCTCCTGGGCTCCAGTGGTGGACAGCCCCATTATTGCAAGGGACAGACACCCAATCAGTGGGCTCAGGACTTGGCTCTCATAACTGATACGTCCAGATTGCAGGCACAGCTGCTTCCCCAGGGGCTTGCACCATGTCCTCAGAACTTGGCTTCACTCTCTTCATTTCTCAGTTGATTTCCTCTGCATTCATTCTGTACTCAGAGAGGCAATTACCAGCATCCCCAGGACTACCTTGTCCTCTCAGAAGTACCAGAGGAGGGAACCGCCACCCCGACAGTCCATCAAATTCTTATAATTTAATCTCATTGTCCTAGACTGAACCATATGCCCATTTCTGGGTCAGTTACAGATTGTTCCAGTGGACTAAACCATGGCGCTTGGCTACACCTGGGCCACAAGGCCACCCTGGAGCAGGGGTGGGGGGGGTGAAGTGGGGTCAGCCCCCTGAACCTAGTAATCACTTGGACAGAGAGTGAGAAAGACCATTCTGGGAGAAAATTGGGGAGTGGAGGCATGGCAGGCAAACACAGGAGAGGTTCTCTGCAGAAACCTTTGGCTAAAGCAGGGTGACAGTTGTTGACTTGGAGGAGAGGGTTTTTCGGGGGAGGGGGAGATAAATGAGCATTGTTAGTGGCAGAACCAAGGTCTTCTGACTAGTTCGATTGATCTTCATAAACATTTCCCTCAGTAAAGTCAGTCACATAATTTGTGGCATTCAGTGCAAAATGAAAATGTGAGTCCCCTTGTTCAAAAATGTAAGATGACCACAGCAGAGCATTAAACCAAATGCACAGATCACACTCCAATGAAGCCAGCCTGGGTCAGCCAATGCCATTTCTCGCGTACAGTTCATAGGATTTGTCACAGTACAGGCATGCAAAGAACTGGAAGATACTCCCTTCAATTCCACTCAGCTTTCACTCTAGCGCAGAGACAGAAGTTACACAGGCACCGACAAATACATCATGATTTTAGAGAAATACATAAAGCTGGGCTGTTGTGTCAGCAGATGTGCTACAGGTGTGAATGTTATCTTGGGCTGTGTAAATAAGGCTCTAAATTCCATAAGGAGAGAGGAGATAGTCCCACTTCAGTCAATGTTGGTCAGTTCTCATATCTAGCATTGGGTTAGATTTTAGCTACCCGGATTTTGTTTTAGTTTCGCTGTTTCTGTGTAAGTACTTGTGATGGATTGAGTTGCCTCCCCCCCCCTCCCCAATTCATATGTCGAAGCCCTGATCCACAGCATGACTATATTTGGAGATAGGGCTTTTAAGAAAGTAATTTAGATTAAACAAGGTGATAAAGGTCATAAGGCCCTAATCTAATAGGACTGGTGTCCGCATAAGAAGAGGAAGTGTGACACCGGGGGCATGGGTACACAGAAAAGGCCACGTGTGTGACACCGAGGGCATGGATACACGGAAAAGGCCACGTGAGGACACTGCAAGCAGACGGCCAGGGCAAACTAATACAGCACCTGACAAATATCTGTTTAATGGATAAGAGGAATACTTAGAGAAACTGATAAGCTGGAGAAGAGAAGATTTAGAAATATTAGAATTATCTGTGGAAGAAGCGTGTTCTGTATATCCGTAGAGGGAAGACTTAAGGCTAGTAATTGGAAGTTATGGAAAAGTAGGCATTGCATCAGCATAAGGAGACTTGCAACAGCTAGACATTATTATAATTCCTCCAGGGAGAATTTCTGTAATTATCACAGGCTTCTTGCGTTTAATAGGATCTCAGGAGAAGTCCAGTTGCAGGGAAAATACCATTGAGGAGAAGCTGATAGTAGAAAAGCTCAAAGTGTGAGGCTCTTTCAGAAAGGAAGTGAAGGGCCCGGCCGGGCGTGGCTCAGCGGTTGAGCATCAGCCTAGGATCCAGGAGATCGGGGTTCGATTCCCGGTCAGGGCACAGGCCCGGGTTGCGGGCTCCGTCCCCAGCTGGGGGCGTGCAGGAGGCAGCCCATCAATGACTCTCATCATTGATGTTTCTCTCTCTCCCTCTCTCTCTCCTTCTCTCCTTCTGTCTCTCTCTCTGAAGTCAATAAAGATATATTTTTAAAAAGGAAATGGACAAGATTAGCTTCACCAGGGTGGTTACTTCATGGTGTTCTAGAGAGAAAATCCTTCCTGAAATTTCGGGAGGAAAGGGAAGGTTGTATATTTCTTTACAGAGTAGTGGCTTATAAATCAAATCAATTTGCAAAGGAAATTATCAGAGCTAAGACTGGGCTATTTAAAACTGTGGCTTAATGTAAACTAATTATAGGCAACTTTAAAAAAACAAACACAACAGTATATCTCAAGTACTTGGGAGAGTTTACCTGTTACTTTGCTCTATATTTGGCACACTTTTATTAATAGTTAATAAAAAGAACTCACTATACTACATTGACATGAGTACGTTTCCATAAACACACACGCTATCGGGATATTTCCCTGAGGGTCCTTAGCTGTTAGTACTAAAACCCCAGTCTGAACTGCTGTGTTATTAGAGGAATTATATCAGCTTACCCCCTCATGGCAAACAGAGCAGGGCGTTCGTTCGAGAGGGGAAATCAGTTTATCTTTCTAGAATGTGCTTTAACCATGAATGAGATTAAACTGTCACAGGAACCACTGCTGATGAGTGAAGGAAACCATTAGCCACAAGAGCATGAAACATAGCAGATCACTTCAGGTGAAGCCAGGACTTACCTACAAGTCCCTTAGACAAATCTCCTTGTTGCTGGAAAAGCTCACCTAACCAGCTTTCTGATATCCTAACACTGTCCAGTCCTCTAGGGCACTGCTGGCCTGTAGATATAATGTGAACCACCTGCAATTTAAAATTTTTAGTAGCCATATTAAAAGCTAAAAAGAAGCAGATAAATTTAATTTTGATAATATATTTTATTTAACCCAATCTATCAAAAATATTATCATTTCAATATGTAGTTAATATCAAAAATTCAAATGAAATATTGTACTTTTTTTCTTGCCAAGTCTTAGAAATCTTGGGTGTGTTTTACACATACAGCTCCTCTCATTTGAGCCTAGTCTCATTTCAAGTGCTCAGTAGGCCTTTGTGGCTACTGTACTAACAGTGTAGATCGAGAGCGGTGGGTTCCAAATTCGTTTTATGGCACATGCTTATTAAGAGAAAAGTGAACATGCATCCCAATGTGGATGATATTATAAATACATAAAACACATTTTTGCATTGTTTCTTATCTGTATCTAATTTGATTTGTATTTTTGTATATTTTAGAGTGTATATAATATATTTATAACATAATCCACGTGTACAATTTCTAAAGAACTAAATGTGTGTATGTTGGGATGCATGTTGACTTTTTTCCTCATAGGCCCATCTTTAAATTTTTCTTTATAGGTAATTCCAAAATTCTTTCTCACTAACATAACCTTTATTAGCAAATACAATGTGATAAAGTAAACCTCATTCTATTTTAAAATCTTGATTTAATTTACGCTATGCTTGTAATTCAACAATTCAAAAGTCTGTTACTGCCCTGGGCAGTGTGGCTCAGCTGGTTGGACGATTTCCTGTGCACTGAAGGGTCGCTGGTTTGATTCCTGGTCAGGGCAAGTGCCCAGGTTTCAGGCCCAATCCCTGGTGGAGGGCCTGCAGGAGGCAGTCGGTGGATGTTTCTCTCTCACATTGATTTTTTCTCTCTCTTTCTCTCTCTCTCCCTCACCTTTCCTCTCTCTAAAAATCAGTAAAAAAATCTCTTAAAAATCTGTTACTAAGTTAGTTTATTTTGATCCTTGATTTTAATGATTGTCAAAGCTGAAAAAAATTATATATTCCAAAGATAAATAGATAAAAATGGAAGAAGTGCATTCTTGGTAAACGAGTATCAATCCCATCCACTAATTATACCTGTCTTTGCAATAATTTAGTATGTAAATTTCTGCGTCCCTGATAGTCAGTCATTCTTTTAATTGCATTCTTGTATTTTTAACAAATGGATTCAAAACTCACTGAAACTCTTTATTATGAAGATTTGCAAAGCTATTGGAAAATTTTATGAAAAATAGACCCTAAGATAACCCTTAATGGCTTCCCCCTCCTGAAGCCCACCCCTTTGTGGATCCCTCTCCCTTGAGTATGGGCACAATATATGACTTGCTTCCAACCAATGGAAGATGACGAAGAAGTAGACTGTCACTCTCGTGATTATGTCTGGTTATTTAAGACTCCGTCTTAGCAGACTGGAATGAGAGACTCCCCTTGAGGTCTGGAGGAAGTGAGTGGGCATGTTGGAGAAGCCCACATACCAAGGAACTATGGGCAGCTTCTAGGACCTGCAAATAGTCTCCAGCCAGCAGTCAGCAAAAAACGTGGGTCCTCAGTCATACAGTCACAAGGAAATAAATTCTGCCAAAACCTGAATGAACTTGGAAGCAGAGTCTTCTGCAGTTGAGCCTCCAGATGAAAACAGTCAAGCTGTGACTTTTCCAGCAACTTATGAGGCCCCGGGCAGTAGACCCTACGCTGTTCCCACATTCTTGACCCAGGAAAACTGTGAGATTAAAAATGTGTGTCCTTTTAAACTGCTAAATCTCTGGTGATTTGTTATACAGCGATAGAAAATGAATGTATCCTGTTTCTAATTATTTTAAGTATGCAGATATGAGAGTTTTTACAGGTGGCACATGATCTGGTTAAGCTACAGAATCAAGAAACAATGGAAAATTTTCCAAATATCTATTTTCCAAATGCTCTATCCAAAACAAGATTTCTCTTTTTTTTGTAAAACAGTCTCCTCTCCACACATTATTAAAATGTGAATATGATGATGAAGAGGTAGACCACATTTTTATATTTCAAAAACGTTTGGCAGGTGAACTGAAACCGATAGCCCCTTGTCACTACAGAAAAGAGCAAATTTTGCACTTTTGTAAGAGAAAAATGCATAGCTTTAAGTTCTACAACACTTTTAGTGAACCCCTAAGTGGTTAAAAAAAGTTGTCAGTTCTTAATAAGTTTTGAATATTAACTCCTTATCAGATGTACGATTTGCAAATCTCCTATTCAGTAGATTTTTTATTTTTTGCTTTTTTATTTTGTTGACAGTTTCCTTCACAGTGCAAAAGCTTTTTATTTTGATTGTTTCCTTCTAGGAATTTTATGGTTTCAAGTCTTACATTCAAGCCTTTCATCCATTTTGAATTTGTGTTTGTATACGGTGTAAGACAGTGGTCCACTTTCACTCTTTTGCATGTAGCTGTCCAGTTTTCCCAACACTGTTTATTAAAGAGACTATCTTTTCCCCATTTTATATTCTTTCCTCCTTTGTTGTAGATGAATTGACCATATATGCATGGACTTATTTCTGGGCTCTCTGTTCCATTGATCTACGTGTCTGTTTTCATGCCAATACCATACAATTTGATTACTATAGCTTCGTAGTGTAGTTTGAAATCAAGGAGTGTGATGCCTTCAGCTTTGTTCTCTCAAGATTGCTTTGACTATTTGGGGTCTTTTGGGGCTCCATACACACTTTGGCATTCTTTGTTCTAGTTCTGTGAAAAATGCCATTGGTGTTTTGATGGGAATGGCATTGAATCTGTATATTGCTTTGGATACTATGGTCATTTGAACAATATTAATTCTTTTAATCCATGAGCATAGTACATATTTCATTGCAGCACTATTTACAATTTCAAAGATATGGAAGCAACGTAAGTGTCCATCAATAAACGAATGAATAAAGAAGATGTGATACACACACCCAATGGTATATTGTGTGTGTTTGTGTGTGTGTATCACAAATAAAAAAGAATTGCCAGTTGTGACAACATGGACCTAGAGGGTGTTATGTTAAGTGAAATAAGTCAGACAATGGATACAGGAAACAAACTGGTGGTTACCAGAGGAGGGAGGGGATGGGGCAGACAAAGGAGGTGAAGGGGATTAAGAGGTACAGACTTCCAGTTATAAAATAAATAAGTCATGGGAACATAACGTACAGTGTAGGGAATATAGTCAATAATATAGTAATAACTTTGTACGGTGACAGATGGTAACTAGACTTACTGTGGTGATCATCGCATAATGTATATAAATACTGAATCGCTATGATAAACACCTGAAACAAATAGGATATTGTATGCCAATTAAACTTTAATTCTTTTTTAAAAAAGAAAAGATGGCCATGATATCTCCCCAACTTCTTACAAAATGATATAAGGCCTACCATATTTTAAAAGTCTTGATTTAAAGAAAATTAATTTAATTTTTAAATTAATCACATCAGTGTAATTATTTGTGCTTTTGTGGCTTTGACCTCTTCTCTGTATTATCTTACCTATGAATGATGTGATGAATAAATTTAAGTTTGATTTTATCTGTGTAACATTATCCCAGCAACTTTTTTAAAATATATGCAGAGGAGCCAGTCTATCAGTGGCTATAGTTAAGTATTTTCTTCAGAAAAATGTGGTTTCAATTATAGAAGTTATTTACTCTCAAAAATGTATCTCCTTCGGTTATCTTTAGTGACACCAAAGAAAAAGGCAATTCTTCGTGTTACTTATTATTAAAACCTACTGCAGCAAATAGCACACATCAGGATATGCTAGAAACATCTGCATTTTCATCTTGGCTCTTAAACTCCTATCATGTATCATGTAGCATCTGTTCTAGAAGTTGTTTCTTCCAGTCTTCAGCAATATAGTCCATGAATATTCCAAAGTGTTTTGCTACTGTGGTATAATAAAAATATCCGTATTTTGGTTGTTGTCCCCAGTTCCCAGGGCAGAGGTCATAAAACCTCTAGAACTGCCTGAGTGATAGAAGTGTCTTTGGTTATTCATAGCAATCCCCTTTCTGATCATACCTGAGTTTATGCTAATGAGGTGACTAAAGGCAGGACCCCTAGATAGCTTCAAAATGGGAGCAGGTCACCAGAAAGATGAGGGTTGGAACTTTCAGCCCCACCCCCAACCTCTGGGGAGGAGAAGGTGGGGATAGAGATTGAGTTCAGTCACCCTTGGTCGATAATTTAATCAGCCAAGCCTATGTAATGAACTGTCAACAAAATCTCTTAAACAATGAGGTTCGGTGAGCTTCTGGGTCGGTGGACACATCAGCCCCTCCACATGGCAGGAGAGTGGCCTGCCCTTCGAGGGTGTGGAAGCTCTGCACCCCTCCCATCTTTTCCATTGGGATGATCCTGAGCCAAACCCTCCTGCCCCATAGCTAGTCCTATGTATCTCTTCCATTTTGCTGTTTCTGGAGTGTATCCTTTATAATAAAATCGTAAATGTAAGTAAAGTGTTTTCCTGAGTTCTCTTTATTCTAGTGAATTAGCAAACCTGAGGCAGGTTGCGGGAACCCTCAAATCTGTAGTCAGCCAGGCGGCAGAGCAGGCAGCCTGGGCACCTTATGGGCGCTCGTCTCTAAGGCGTCTTACGGACTAAGCCTTAACTTGTGGGGTTTGCGCCGACTCTGAGTGATTGGTGTCAGAATTAAACTAAACTGGAGGACTACAACATACCTATGTAATTACCAAAAATAAATAAACATATTCCTCAGCATCGCTGTGAACCAATACCGGGTATGATAATTTAGCAACCTGACATTTTTCTAAAATGGAAATCAGGGAACTAGTTGGGCCTACTTACCTGGTAATCATACTTGGTCGGGTGTGAAAAGATACAAGGAGACATTTCCATTCCTGTTGATGACACTGCCTGGGTTCAATTCCTGAAGTCTCCTCATTCATTTCAAAGTATATTATTAAGTAGTTATTTTGTTCTTGGTGTGTGCTAGGTGCTGGCCATACAGTGAACAGGTCAGATATGGTCCCTATCGTCAGAGGGCTTTCTTTTCCTTACTCTTATCAGGGAAACAAACAAGGGGCTGGACAGAGAAACATCTAGATAAGTTTCAGGGAGTGGCCTTGAAAGGCTTCTTTGGGGAGCTAGCATTTACATTGAGACCTAAAGGAAGAGAAATGGCTAAGTGATGTAAAAATTCAGGGAACGGCATAAACAAAACGATACAATTGGTAAGAGCTTGTATGTTTGAAGCACTTATGCCAGCGTGGCTACGGTGCGCTAGGCGAAGGGGAGAGTTTTGTGCAAAAGGGAGCAGGGAGCAGATTATTCAGGGCCTTGAAGTTCACTTCATGTGCAATTAGAAGTCTCTGGGGCTGATTTCCTTTTTAAAGGAGACCTTTTCGGGTGTTACGTGTCTGGGAGAGGGGCGCAAATGGATGAAGCCATCCAAGTGAGAGAGAAAGTGGCACCGATGGATATGGCAATCGCGGACAGACGGGAGGACTCTTAGCGACTCCCTGGCGTGTTTGGTCTATAAAGTAAAGGAGGCAGACGACTGAAGGATGACCATCAGGATTCTTGCTTGGGTAACAATGTGGAGGTGGCACAGCTTACGGACGTGAGGATGAGTGAGGGTGGAATCAGGTCTGCGATGGAAAATCAAGATCTCCATTTTGCTCAGATTAAGTGTAAGATGTCAGTGCAGAAGAACCTGAAGTTAAATTGGATATGTGAGTGGGGCCTAGAGGAAAGGTCTGGGCTGGAGATATAAATTTGGGAGTCACTAGCATAAAGGCGGTATTTAAATGCATGGGAATTCATGAGATGCCCTCTCTCGCCTCCAGGGGTGCAGAGGAGGAAGCCGAGCCTGAGCCCTGTGAGGAGAGCTGTGGGGGTGCAGGAGTCGGCAGGAATCAGTAGCTTATGAAGTGGAACCAGCCCAGGGGACAGTAGTATCGTGAAAGCAAACAGGGGATCGTAGGTCCAAACGGGGACAGGACGCTGAATGCTGCGGAGACAGCCACTGGGTGAAGGTGTTGCTCGGGCAAAGTGGTCACTTCCAGTGACCTTGACAAGAGCGGTTGCAGGGGAGTGGAGGGAAGGAGCCAGACTGTTAATAAATAAAAGTGAGTTGAAGGGTAGGACGCGGGGTCAGCGTGCGTAAACAACTCTTTCAAGAAGGTTGCTGTCAAAGAGAACAGAGAAACGGGGCTGTTTCTAGAAGAGTGCGCGGGCCCAGGGAAGGCTTCGCTACTTGGTTTTATGCTGGGAGCTCCTGGAGCATGCTTGTTTGCCGAGGGAAATGGACGAATACAAAGGAAAGAGGGAGACTACAGTGCAGGAAGTTAAACTGGATATGTGAGTGGGGCTTAGAGGGAAGGTTTGGGCTGGAGATAGAAATCTGGGGGGAGATCTGGAGCCCGGGGAGGGGCTGGCTCCCCGCCTCCTGCGACTGGAGGGCCGCACGGGAGGATTCCGGCTGGTTCGGTCCTTTGGTTATTGAAAGATGAGGAGGGATCCCTGGTGACCCAGAAATTCCCAGGGCAGCAGGGGGCTCATCCGAGGAGGAGGGAAGAACAGGAGTCATGAAACAGTCTCAGCCTGTGGGAGAAGCAGTGGGATGGCTGGAGGGCACCCAGGCCCTCCGGGAGGCACAGCGTGAACTAAGGTGGATTAGCTCCATTTGCGAGTTTATGGGGGGACACTCATCTGCTCGGCTGCAAGCCTGCAGGAGGCAGACGTTCACCTGCGCTGATGTTTTTTGCAGCGAAAGATGGACAAGGGAATGATGGACAGTGGAGCTAAGGGAGCTTGAAAGGGAGTTAGGATGATGATGGATGGTGGAATCAAGACTGAGTAAGATAGTAAATGAAGCCAGGAGGGACTTTTGGGGGGACGTGAGGGTGTAGATGTTATGTCCTGTACGTTTTCTGAAATTTGAGGGGGCTGACCTGAATCAGTCAAAAGCTTAGACAACAAAATGGTATGTTTGCCTGTTCGGTGCCACGTGCCTGGTCTGGATTTGTCTTTTCTCTGCGGTAAGTGGACTGAACGTGTATTTATCATCTCACGTAACCCTATCAGTGCTTGTTGAACTAACGGTTTGGTATTGGTTTTCCCCAGTCACTTCAAGGTGAAGGATTCACTTTCATTATATGAATAACGTCTCTGAAACAAGACTCCTTTATTTCCTCACAAAGATCATTTAACTTAGGATCATCTCAAAGGCAGTCGTTTTGGCCTTTCCCCTGCGTCCACCGGGGCGGCCAGGTGGAGCCAGGCCAGCGGCGCCTCCCTCGGGCCCAGCCTCGCGTCCACTCTCTTGCCTCCTGGCCCACTCGCAGCCTCGGTGGGCAGATGCGGGGCTTGAGGCATTTCAGCGAAAGCAAACACCTGCCTTTACAACCCGAATTAAATCACCCGGTGCCACAGGGCTCGCCTCTCAGCATAAAGCATGTCTAGCCACTCCCGTGCTTTGAAAGTCACGAGTTTAGACTTTGGTTCTTATGCAGAGGCAGCTGGAAATGAAAATGGCTTGATGAGCAATTCTTTCTTTTTCTAAATGTATTTATTTATTTTAAATTAAAGGTTGGCTTTATAGAATGATTCATGAATCAGGCAGCATCCCATCTGCTAAATAGAGAGGTGCTCTAGATTTATTTATATATATGTATATATATATTTATTTTTTTATTTTTATTTTGTTAACCCTCACCCAAAGATATTTCTTCCATTAATTTTTAGAGAGAGAGTGGAAGGGAGGGAGGGGGGAAGAGAGAGAGAGAGAAACAAACAATGTGGGAGAGACACATCGACTGGTTGCCTCCTGCATGCACCCCGACCAGGGCCAGAGCTCGATCAAACCTGCAACCCCGGTACACGCCCTTGACTGAGAACAGAACCTATGACCCTTTGGTGCGTAAGCCGATGCTTTAACCACTTAGCCACACCAGCCAGGGCTAAATTTATTTTTTAATTATAGATGACATACAATATCATATTAATTTCAGGTTACAACATGGTGATTAGACATTTATATAACTTACAAAGTGATCCACCAGAATAAATCTAGTATTTATCTGTCACTATACAAAGTTACTGTGCTGTTACTGACTGTATTCTCTATGCTGTGCATTACATCCCTGTGACTTATTTCATAACTGGCAGTTTGTACTTCTGAAAACTTCTGTTTTCACAATCTCCAAGACTTGAACTTGGACCTCATTATAAAAATGGAAGGTCAAAATTTATGGAAAAGTATAAATATCATTTTGAGTCTGGTCCTATCAAATCATTTTATGTCAAAAATACCCACTCTTGTGTAACACTGCTAGTCATCCTCAGATATCCACTTGGACCACGGTCATCTTAACCTGACCCAGCTTGTGTTTTGCTCCCTGTATGTGTTCACTTCTTGCATCTCTCTTTTGCATGACATCTGGCTCTATTTACCTGGCTTCATCTTCTTGCTTTTCCCCTCAGCATCAATGTGGCTATTACATCTTTTGGACATTCTGAACAATAATCATCCTCTCTAGGATAGAGTGGCTTCTAGAAGCTCAGATGTTGGCAGAGGCTTTCAGAAGCACCACATTCCCTGGGTTTGCAGACAGTATGTTCCTTGTCAGCACTTTTAGTCAGTTGCTGAAATGGCAGGTAGCAAGTCTTATATGCCTGCCAGGAGCCAATCTTCTATGCATAGGCCCATGTGTCCTAAAGAAGGCGTAAGAATAGTGTCTGCAATACAGAAGCCACTCAATGAATATTTGAATGAATAATAATGATAGTAGATAATACACAGAGACTGTTTACTATGTGACAATATTACCTGTACCTAGCATTGTTGTGTGATATGTAATTTAATCTTCAAAATAGCCCCATGAGGTGGGTACTGTTATACCTTCAATCATTAAGTTAATACATTGTAGGGGAAGATTTTGACTCAGCCCCCTCCTGCATCCCACTCTAGTCAATGAGGAGGCAGCTCTCAGCTCTGGGTCTCATCACTATAACTATAACTATAGTATTGACTCCCATTCCTAGCTCTAAGCAGTAAGACAAGCGCTAGACTCTGAAGTCCCACCAAGTGTGTGGGAACCTAAGACCCAACGTGGATAGCTAATGTGCATTGAGCATTTTCTATAAGCCAGGCCCTGTGCAGGCATTTACATGCATCATCTCATTAAACCTTCACTGCATCCTCTAGGAATCCTTCCAATTTTTAAACAAGTCAAGTGAGGCTCCAAGAGGTCAGTAACTCATCCAGAGTTACCCAGCTAATAAACTAGACTCCAACCCAGGTCAGTCTGAATCTGAAGCCAGTGCTTCTAACTACCATACTTTATTTACTGAAAGAATGAAATTTTATATTGTGAAGTCATGTATAAAGCCTGTTTCATCTTGAACTTTTACAAAAGCTCAGCTGACCAAATGTTTCCTAGGGTACTGCCTTATAAGATCTTATACTTGTGTCAAAGTTGAAGCATTGATTTAGAAACTGCCTCGCCGGTTAACAACTCCCTTTCCTCTCCCAAGTGCTGTCAATTTCTGAGAAAAAGGAGGAATGGAATTTTTTACGCACACAAGGGAACCCTTCTCTGGAGTGGAATTGGGGCCATTGTTTGACCCTACTCATTGATTTGTGTGAACTTTCCTTCTACTCTCAGTGTGAGTTTGAGCTGGGAACCGAGCTGGCTGAAGGAAACTCTGAAACTTTGTTAGTAAAAGAAAAGAAAAGCTATCAATTGAGGTCTTAAGTCTCGGGTACAAGGGCTTCTTGTGTGAAGTGAGTGGGCTGCCTGACCTCCCCGTCTCAATGGATCAGGCTCCTCTGTCTGGGTTGCATGCCCACCAGAACTTGTCTCATGACAATCTATCCAATTCCAGTCCTCACACTTCTTGATGACCCAACAGGCCAGACCCTACTTCTTTGCCTCTACTCAGGTTGTTGCCTTCTTGTCTCCCTCCTGCTCATTCAAAGCCTGCGAATTTGTCTAACCCTCATCATGACCTCACCTTCCACATAAACTCTTACCTTATTGTACTGACAAAGGGCACAAATTTGGGGGTTCAGAAGACCTGAATTCAAATTTCAGAGACTCCACATACTGTGTGCCATTGAGTAAATGATTTAACTTCTCTGAGCATCACTTTCTTCATCTGTAATACTGTGAATAATCAGACCTACCTCAGGAATTGTTATAAAAATTAGATGAAATAGCACTTGTAGAACATTTAGCCTAGGGTCTGGCATGTGGCAAATGATTATTAAATGTTATTTACCTTTATGTTTTCTACTAAGAGGCCTTTATTCTAAGCTGTCCTCTTAAAAGAAAAAAAAAAAGTAAAAGATTCATTTCATTTGGATGTGTTCTGATAAGATAGGAATGGCTTTAGGAGAAGTGTATAGTAACTTGGTCCAGGAGGGCCACCATCAATCCCCTCCATTCCTATACTCACATACCATTCCACCATCTAAAGGTGAAATCCATTCCTCCTCCAATTTTTTGAACCTAGCTAGCCCTAGTGACATTTGACCAACAAAGAGAGGTCCAGTAGCAACTTGCAGCTTCCTTCCAGGTCCCTTTGAACACTTGCTTTTGGAGCAACCACACTAGAAGTTGACACCATGTAAGAAGTCCATCTGTTCTAAAACCACTGTGCTGTTGGAAACCCAAGCCACATGGCGAAGCTCAGGGTGATAAGGAAACACAGTGAAACATGTGAAGAAAGGCAGAGACACCAAGGAGCATGGAGACTGCACTCACATGAGTCAAGATGCCATCGTGGAAGTGGCTCCTCCAAACCCAGCTACTCTAACTCATGCTTTGTAAGACATGAAACCATAAAATGTCTAGAAGAAAAGCTACTTGACATTGGTCCTCGCAGTGATTTTTTGGATATGACACCAAGAGCACAGACAACAAAAGCAAAATAAACAAGTGGGGCTACATCAAACTAATAAGTTCCTGTACCACAGAAACAGTCAATAGAACCAAAAGGCAGTCTATAGAATGGTATAAAATATTTGCAAACCATGTATCTGATGAGTTAATATCCAAAATATATAAGGAACTCATTCAATTCAATAGCAAAAACACAACCCAATTTTAAAAATGGGTAAAGAATCTGAATAGATATTTTTCCAAAAAAGACATACAAATGGCCAACAGGTATATGAAAAGGTGTTCAACATTCCTAATCATCAACGAAATGCAAGTCAAAACCACAATAAGATATCACCTCACACCATTAGGATGGCTTTTATCGAAAAGACAAGAGATAAGTATTGGCAAGGGTGTGGAGAATGGGAACCCTTGTACACTGTTGTTGGAAATACGAATCAATACATCCATGAAGGAAAACAGTATGGAAGTTCCTTAAAGATAGAACTGCCATATGATCTAGCAATACCACTTTTGGGTATATATCCAAAGGAAACAAAATCAGTATCTCAAAAAGATATTGCGCTCTCATGTTCATTGCAGCGTTATTCACAATAGCCAGATACAGACACAACCTAAACATTCATCAATGAATGAATAAAGAAAATGTGGTATATCCAGGTACAGTGAAATATTATTCAGCCATGAAAAAGAAGGAAATCCTATCATTTGTGACAACATGGATGAACCTAGATGTTATTATGCTAAGTAAAATAAGCCAGACACAGAAAGTCAAATACTATATGATATCACTTACATGTTGAATCTAAAAAAAAAATCAAAACTCACAGAAGCAGAGAGTAGATTGTGGTTTCTAGGGACTAAGAACTAATGGGGAGATGTTGGTCAAAGGGTACAACCTTTCAGTTATACAATGAATAAGCTTGGGGATGTAATGTACAGCATGGTGATTATAGTTAATAATACTGAATTATATATTTGAAAGTTGCTAAGAGTAGATCTTAAGCGTTCTTTCTATACACACACACAAATATACTAACTATACCAGGCGATGACTATGTTAGCTTGATTACAGTAATTATTTCACAATTTGTGCGTATATCAAGTCATGTTGTAGTATACTTTAAATATATACAATTTTTATGTGTCAGTTATACCTCAATAAAGCTGAAAAATTAAAACATTTAGAAAATAAGAAAATTAAATTTTACAAAAGAAGCAAACCGTCCAACCAAACTCTATCCAGATTTCTGATCCACAAAGCTATTAGCAAAATAAAGTGCTTGTTTTAGCCACTGTGTTGGGGGTAGTTGTTTATACAGCAACAAATAGTGGAGCACAGTCTTAGCCTTTTGAGGTCGACACAATGGAGATACAGAGACAACCTAAATGTCCATTAATGGACATTTAGGGCAAGGCAGTGGTGCAGTGGTGCCTCCCTTGGTGTCTGATGTGGGAAATAAAACAGCATTAGGTACCCCCTCGAGACTGCCCCAGTCTAGATTTTCTCCTGTTTTTAAGACTGGCCTGGAAATTATCTTTTTGTTATATAAAGAGGTTTGAATCTACCAGGTGGTTCAAGGTAAAATAGTAAAGAAAAAGGCTTTGGAGTCCCAAAACTTGCCTTTGCCACTTATTAGCTCTATGACCTTGGACAAGCTTCCTAACATTTTTGAGTTCCTATTTCCTTGTTTGGAAAATGGAATAATACCCACCTCTCAAGGTTTTATAAAACTTAAATGAGAACACGAGCATAAGGCACTCAACAGAGAGCCAGGCACAGAGTAAACATTCAATAAATAGTGACTATAACCACTAATGTACGTGTACTCACGCTGATGATTCAGCTTCTCTCCCTGATCCCACAACAGGAAACCTTGAACTTAGTACAGTGTATTTGGCAAAGCTAGCCTAACTCTGCCAGCTGATTTGTGCCACAACATCCCGGCAATATTTAGGTACATTGACAATAGCTGTTCTCATGGACAATGCTTTTTCCAATCAGAACAAGGGGAGCTGAATCACTGGGAGATAATTCAGTCGCTGATGGGTTGAAATCAGAATATTTACTTTACTGGAGGTCAGGCTACCATACTAAGGAGAATGCTGCAGTGAGAAGTTTCTGCTTGTTACTCACATTTCATGCCAGATTTGGATTGCCCCTTTTTTTTTTTGCACTTAGTAGATTCCTGTGATTATTACATCATGGTGTTAGCCAAAGATCACGAGTGCAAAGGGTAGGTGATGCTACATAACTGTTCTTACACTTTTTTAAAAAATACTTTTTTTAAAAAATATATCTTTTATCAATTTTAGAGAGAGAAAGGGAGAGGGAGAGAGAGATAGAAACATCCATGATGAGAGAGTCATCATTGATCGGCTGCCCCCTGCATGCCCCCAACCGGGGATCAAGCCCTCAACCCGGGCATGTGCCCTGACCGGGAATCGAACTGTGATCTCCTGGATCCTAGGTCGACGCTCAACTGCTGAACCACGCGCAGCCAGGCCTGTTCTTACACTCTTGCTGGCCTATTGCACCCTGCACATGCTGCTTCGTGGCACCTTCTGAGCATTTACTGCATCGCCCAAGCCCTCAGCCGGGGCCCTAGAGCTCCACGGGCCAGGTGGCCTCCTAGTTCACAGGCCTCATAGGGCCAGTCCACCTTCATTTGGCTTGTAGGTCCTACGAGGTTGCAAGGGAAGAAACCTGCTTTTCAAAGACTGGAACAGGATCATTTCTTAGGACATGGAGAATACAGGTTCCGGAGGGGGTATTCCTTCGCTCCACAAATTTTCATTGAGGATCTGCTACATGCCAGGCGCCATGCTAGGCGCTCAGGGTGTAGCAGTGAACAAGCTCGGCTTTACATGATTGACCACAAATGATTTTTAACTAAGAAGACATTTAAAAAATCACTCAGCCTTTAAATAAGTGCTATGAAGAGTAAGTCTCTGGGTGCTGGCGATTAACTAGGGAGTAAGACTGAGAGTTCAGCTGTTCCTCTGGGAAAAGAGCACCCAAGCCGCGGCTTGAAGGTTGGGTAGGAATTAGCCAAGAGAGGCAGGGGGAAAGAGCCGAGAAGCAACAGCACGTGCAAAGGCCAAGCCCTGCCCCTGTGCTGGACCCGGGACAGGGTGCAGATAGAAGGCCCAGGGCCAAAGCACACCTACCTTCCTTTTCCCGTCACCCACCTGTATTCTGTGCTGGGAGGGGATTTATGTTTACATATGTGGAGACCTGTCCTAAACATCCAAGCTCTTAACCTGCACCAAAGAAAAAGAGCCACCCAGAGGGATGCACTCTGTGATATGGTGTGCCCTGGAGGTGCCACACCCTGGGGAAAGGCCTCTAACACGCTCTGAAAGTGGGGTCCCAGGTCCCCAGAGAGTGGCCTAGAATTGGATGCATGGCCTGGGCTCCAAGCAGGCACATCTTCTTGCTCTGTGGTCTCTTTGCCCCATTGTGAAAATAAAGCCAGAAAAGGCCCAGAGTGAGTTTTTATAAAGTGCATGGCCTGGCAGGGCCCTGATTGCTAGGCCTGTGGATGATACTGGCTCAAGCCCTGGGCAGGAGATCTTAACCTACAGACCCTGTAACTTAGAAGCCTGGAGATGCATCAGTGAGCCTTTGTGCAACCAGAATCAAAACTGTGTGTGAGCCCGGCCGGGCGTGGCTCAGCGGTTGAGCGTCGACCTAGGACCCAGGCGATCAGGGTTCGATTCCCGGTCAGGGCACATGCCCGGGTTGCGGGCTGCAGCCGATCAATGACTCTCTCATCATTGATGTTTCTATCTCTCTCTCTCCCTCTCCTTTCCTCTCTCTGAAATCAATAAAGATATATTTAAAAAAACAAACAAAAACCAAAAAAAAACTGTGTGAGCCCACATGCGTGTCCATGTGTCTGGGAGGTAGTTCACAGTTGTCTTCAGCCTCGTAAATCCATAACGCCCCAAATGTTAACAGTCACTGGAGAAATTAGAGGTTGTCCAGATGACTCAGATCTTTGTGCTCAGAGCCTCCATGGTTCTCAGACAACCTCTGCTCATGAAACTGGCTCTCTAACCTGGGCCCGGCTGTGAAGAACCTACGGACAAAAGGATAGCTAGGGAAACATTTGAACATTACTTGAAATTTCAATTTTATGTTCTTCATACTCACATAGGACTACTAAATGTTTCAGAAAAGCCGTATGTCAGTCAGTGGAAAATGCAACTCTTCCTCTTCCAAAGCACTAAATTTCTCAGCAGCTAAGAAAGGCAGGCACCAATATTTTATTACTTCCCCCACAGTCTAGAAAGAAAACATCTTAGGGGAAAAAGGGTACTGGGGGAAGTACATATAAAGTAGTGGTGAAATCTAAAATCAAAGCATCTATTTCATTTAAGAAAGTAATCTATTTTGCTGACAGATGAGGCCTTAAAACATCATTTTTAAGTTCCTTGTTGGTTTTTTTTGCTGGTGGTACATCGTGTTTACCTCCATGCTTTCATTCATTCACTAAGAGGGACTGCTTGGAGTTTTCCTTGGTTTTGTCTAAAAGTAAGGGTTCAAGTTATTTCTTAAAATGAAGAGATTATAAGATTGTTCCAAAGAACTAAAGTGGCTCTGGGGTTTTAGAACTGGATTATCTTACGTTGGTGCTAATACAGTGCAGTTATAGCTAAGGACGGTGGGAGAAGGCTTCTCTTTTTCTAGGTTTATATGTTACAAGAAGAAATGATACCGTAGCTTTTCTAAAAGCCCAAAGAGAATCATTCTCATAACCACTTCTGCTCATTCCACCACCGCCATTTATCAAACAGGCTCTCGGGGTGGAGTAATATTCATTACTACAGGCCAGCCCTCTATTAAGCCCTTTATTTAGGTTAACTCCCTTTTTCACCAATGAAAAAAGCACAGCTGCAAGAAGTTCAGTAACCTAGGCGGTAAGGGGTAGAATGGGCACTTGAACCCAGGTCTGATTGACCCCAAGTCATTGATTGCTCTGGGCCTCCGCTGGGACACACGGAGGAATGTGGCTCTCTCTGAAAAAGGCAGACTCGTGCAAGGAGCACCGTGCGAGCAGAAACGCACACAGTGCTCACAGTGTCCATGAGCACTCAGGAGGCAGGAAAGGCCTGATCGGTCCCAGATGGGCCCAGGAGAGAGTTTCGTGTGCAGTCCCGCGGGGGGGGGGGGGACGCCGGACTTTCTGCCTGAACGCACCCTTGCTCCTGCTGCTCCGTCCTGCGCTGTCTCCTTCGGAAAACATTTGCCCAGATTGGTTTTCAGGCAGGGATGAGGTTAGTGTTTTCTTGTTTTGGGGGGTGCGGGGTGGGTTGGGGGGTGTTGGGAGTTACTCAGGCGTAACAGGAAGCTCCTTGTGTTCTCATGAATACACCATGATCTCCAGATGGCCCAGCAGACAGACAACCATTCTTTGAAAAGATGAAGGAAAATATCAGGTTACGAGAATCCTATTATGATAACATTTAAGGACCTTTCATTTCAGCATTCTAAAGAGAAAGTCTGTTTGGGGCATGGTAGCTAATGATTACATTAACAGTGGTGGTGGACATTGGTTGACCTTGACACCAAGTCACCTTACGCGCCTTATGTGCACCCAGGGAATCTGCAAACAATCCCAGGGGTGGCTACTGGTATCCCCATTTTACAGATGAGGATCCTGCCACTAAGGAGGTTCAGTGGCTGCTGGCCCAAGGTTGCACCCTAGAAAGTGGCAGAGCTGAGACTGGAGGCCAAACCACTTTAATTTTTAGAGTCATAGCCCTGAGCACAGGCTGCCTTATAGTGCCTCGTTCCTGACTATCGTGAGGCTAACAACGTACATTTTCTGAGGGAATCACAAGGAGAGTGACCAGTTTGGACAATGGAAATGTGAGACCACAAGGGGCTGCTTATCACTAAATGTCACCACTTCCCTTTTTAAGTTTTGCCCTCAATATACAGAGAAAATAAGTCCCTAAAAATCTACATCATTATTTGTGGAGGAGGATGCTTGAAGGAATTAGTTAATGGAATCAGGGAGATGATAGTTATCAAAATAGGCCACTATGTCTCTGGTTTCACATAGTTATAACATTAAGTGCTATCACTGATGCTAAAGCAACAGTCTGACACCAACACCCTACAGTCATTCCTCAAAGAAGGAAAAAAAAAAACACCGGGAGTATCTCTCCACCCCAAGCCCACCCCTATCCCACCCCCATCATGTCTTCCTATTGACTTTCCTCCAATATCTTTGCAAGAGGGATCCATGAAAATCTATAAAAATTCTTAGCCTGGAATCTCGGTTTATTCAGTATGTCAGCCACTCACTGAAGAAGCACATCTGTGCCCAGCACTGGGCAAGGCACTTTGGGTGCACACACAACCAATATTTACATGCTTTTTATACATTTGCCACTCGCTGTAATTCGGTGATCACGCAGCCTTCTGAGACTCTTCATACTCACACAGGACTTTTGAGGTTGTTGCCATTGTGCGGCCCTTTTCTAGAGGAGGAAACTGAGGCTCAGAGAAGCTGACGGAGGAGTTTGGGGTGACAGCCTAGGAAGTTGCAGCCCTGAGAACTGAAACCTGACCTGTGGCTTCGCATACGGAACGCACTTAGGCGCCGCTGCTCCCTAAGAATGTGGCTCTCAGGTAAGGGAAATGGGGCTCAGGGCAGTCACCCGGTGACTGGACCCTAACCTTAGGTGGGTCTCACCTCAAAGCCTTTCTCATCCTGAAGGGTCAGTGGGTGTCTCTGAGCTCTGTGCAATGGAAAGTGTGCTCTTTGCTGTAACAGACCGACCTGGGGCTTGATTTCTCCAGAAAATGTGGAAGGTACTTAGTCTGCAGGATATCTCTTGGAATGAAGAGTGGTTGATCAGGCATGGGCCAAGTTTTAATTTGACTTTAAACCTGAAGATAAATGTGTTCATTCATTCATTAAGCCGAAAGTCTAGCAAGTCCCAAGCTGGGTCATGATGACTTCATCTCAGCTTTCTACATGGCAAAAGTACCAGCCACGTCTAACACTCCAAGTAAACACATTATGTTCATTTTTTACGCCTCCAGCATCATACAAGACTCCAAGAACAGCTGACAAACACGGCTGTTATACAGACGCTCTTGGGTGGAGCTCAGCATAAACAATTTCTGAGACAGTGGAAGGACCAAAGTTTCCACCCACTTTGACAATAACTGAATAATGTGCTGTACGAGACAGGGTTGGACTAGATGCGCTCTAAAATTTCTTCCAACTCCTAGAGCCTCTGCTTTGCTTCCCATGTAATTTAAAATTTATATTCCATTCACTGTTCCCCACATTGACAGTTCTCTGTTGGTATGACCCATGATTGAACCACATTTGAGATCTCAGCTTTAAAACTGGATTTAGAAGTGCCGGTTGTTGATAGCAAATACTGTAACTTTATATAATTGGAGTTCATGAGAAATGATGAGGTGATGTGACATTGTGTTAGCACAATAGTGTCCTCCAGTTCCTAGAAAATACACTATTTGAAAACTTACGTAGCTCTCTCGAGTCCAGCAAAAGCTTATACCCTGCCCTAAGTAGACCCCAAATGTTTCTCATGAATGTTTCCTAAATGTCCTCTCCTGAGTTAGGTGAGATTTGCACCCCTTTTGTCTAGCAATTCTGTACTCCCATTTCTACTGTAAGTTGAGTGTTGAAGACCAATGAAAATATTTAAAATGCAAAATAAAGAGAAATTCTACCCATTTTAAATAATCAGGGTTCACGGGCGAAATATTCGCTGAAAAGACATGGCTATAATATATGTAACTATTCTACCGTTCATCCTATTTTGGAAAAAGTGCCTGGAGAGCAGGCACTGTGCGTCCCCGGCCCAGCCAGTATTCCTGCACTGCACATTTATGGGCAGTTAACCAGACTTCTTCAAGGCCCACCTAACTCTCTGGCAAGAAGAAAAGAACCACGCACAGTAGGAACACATTCTGTCAATTGTTTGCCTAATTAGACTGGAAACTGCTATAATTCTCCCTGTAAATGAGGGTGGCAGCCCAGTGGACCAGCGAATGACTAAATGTTACTAACGCTGAAATGTATTTTTATACGGGCTTTCACGAGGGCTCACTCACCTGCTAGAGATGAGCTCAGGCAAAACACACTCCGGCTTAGCGAGTATTAAATTGTAAGTCCTTAAGTACCGTTTGGGTGTGTTACTGTTTCTGTGTGTGTGTGCGTACGTGTATGTGTGTGTGTTATCACAAAGTCCCTCGCTGTGTTACTTAGAGTCCAGGAAATCTAGACTGATTGCAAGGAGCCAAGAAAGGGGAAACGAGCCTGCTGGGTCGAATTAGAGACTGTCTGGCGTGTTTCTGAGTCTCTGCACAGATTGTCCACCCACTCCCGCTTTCCTGCCCTTCCTTTGCCAGTCTGCACACGTTAAAAGTACCGGGATCCATTTGAAAGCCTTCTCCGAAAGAAGAGCTAACGCTTACTGAGCGCTTACTTTGTGCCAGGCTTTACCTGTGTTATCCCATTCGCTCTTCAGAATAGCGCCCCGTGGACATGTACCCACACCTGCATGACAGGTGAGGACAAGAGACTTAGAGAGGTGAAGGTGACAGAGGTGGATGGCAGAGCAGCCCTTGATGACTGCCTGGTCCCAAAGCCTGTGCCCGTGGTCATTGCTATGGTGCTTCACAGGACCCACCCTGTCCCACCGACCACGCCCTACACTCATCCCCTGGAAAGGGGATAAACTACCAACCACGGTTATGTACACACGACTGAAAATACCTTCCACTTGTTTTGTGTCAGTAAATGCTGACTGCCCAGGCCAATATGAAGGACTTCTAGAACAGGAGCTGGGCTTCCTACCTTCTCTGGAAGACAGCTGGATTGTGTGGTGGGCTATAGAACCACAAGGTCCAAGTTCAAAGCCTAGACCCCCACTCACTAGCAGCGGGACCTTATGCAAATTATTGTACCTCATCCCCTCACCTGCCAAATGGATATTAAAAAGCATACTTGCCACCCAGCCAGGTGGGGCTCAGCGGTTGAGCATCGACTTACGATCCAGGAGATCGGGGTTCAATTCCCAGTCAGGGCACATGCCCTGGTTGCAGGCTCGATCCCCAGCAGGGGCGCACAGGAGGCAGCCGATTAATGACTCTCTCATCATTGATGTTTCAACTCTCTCTCTCCCTTCCTCTCTCTGAAATCAATACAGGTATATTAAAAAAAAAAAAAAAAAAAGCATACTTACCTTGCAGGTGTGTATTTTGCACTAGAATTAAATATATTAATACATGTAAAGCCTATAGTATACAGTAAGCACATAATGGTTGTAAACCACTCTTTCCCCTTACCTAAACACAACAAGGATGGGCACGCAGCAGGTGTTCAGTTGTTGTCTGCAGAATAGAGTGACCATAGGAGTAAATGTGGGATTTCATCACAAGGCATTTGGTCATTTATTACTTGGGTCAGCCTTGGCTGCCCATCGCATACCAGCTCCTGGCATAATGTGCTCAGTAAGTCATTGTTGAATGAATTCTTTAATGAACTAAGCAACCAACCAACCAATTAGCCAAGGTCTTACCTACCAATCAAGCCTAATGTTCAGCAGATTTTCTTCTTTTTTTAATGGAGCCTTCATCCTATTCATGGTAGCTCTTAATAGTGAACCTATTTTTCAGAATTGTGACTGTGCCCTGATCTAAATTTCCTCACAGCAAAGCAAATACTATCCATCATCTGTGGCCAATGGAGAGTTGCCCTGGCCATGCCTACAAATGAAAAGAGGGAGTTATGACCAATGCATCTTGCAAACTAAGCATTAGACAGGCTCAGTGTGAAGGAGGTGGAATTTAAAATTTCCAGGTATTACTTAGCATTTAAAGTTCAGCTTTTCTCTGGGGTGGCGTAAAGAAGATAAATGCCTACAAAAGGAGTGGTAATACGCTGCCGACCTATACTAAATGTTAGCACAGTGCTGCCAAAATTGCCGTGCTTGTCTATAAAAACTTCCCAAAAATATGATTTCCATTAAAATTTTGCAAATGATGTGAAGTGTGGCATCTATGATAAGGGCGAGCCTTAGTGGGCTTGCTGATCCTGGAGCCGATAGCATGCGCCGAGCGCTCAGACGTGGTGCACAGGGACGATGTCGGTGAGTCGGTCTGCCCTGTTTAATGTGAGGTTCGAGGGCCAGAGGGGTATTCCGCTGGGGATATTTTACCACTGTAAACAGAATTAGATACATCTCAGAGGCAGACATTCAGAAAAAGCGCTTTGTCTTATTAGCCTTTGCAGGAAATTGGTTTCAAAGATCGTGCCTGCCCATATGTTATGAGTCAGCTTTGCTGGAAACTGTTTATTTTCAACAGCCAGCACAGTTGCTTCATTGTTTTGCTGTTAATTAGCTAAGGAGACAGTTTAACTGAGATCAAAGTATTCAAGATGCAAAGGCATATTTAAAAGGGGAAAAAATGTCTAATTAGCTGCCTAGGACAGAACTCCATTTCTTCCTAGCCAATGGGGGTAGCACAGGGCGGGAATCAGAGGTGCCTCCTTGTTGCCTGATTCTTTCTGAAGGCCACAGTGGCTGAGGAATGTATTTGTTGCAGAAGGTGAAAGGGAGCCTCCTTAAGCTACTGGAAGTGAGACTTCGAAATAGTTTTCTCCAGATGGTAAGAGATTCACTGTATTCTCTCTTCCCCCTATTTTTGGTTGAGAGTTGAAGACCGTGGTAAAAGTCAGTCATTAATTACATTAAGGAAGTGTGGTTGGGGGGGGGGTGTGAATTACTGAATCCGTCTGCATAACATATTGGAAGGGGAACAAAGAAAACCAGCAATAGCATCCTGAAGTTGGAGGAGCTATGAAGGCCACCTACACCCATTTCTCCTTGGCCCCTTCAGCAGGCCTTCCAGAATTAGCCCTTTCCTCTTCCATATCTCCCACAAACCTGGAAATCACCAGGCAATTGTGGCAGCTATGAAAATGAGCAAAGATCTAGCTTGTCAGAACCTGGACAATGTTTCTTTAAAAAAACAAAAAACAAAGAAAAACGTGAGTTTTGCTCCTAAGTCAAATGCATAACCCATGTGGACCAATATCTTCACGGCGCGTTAGATTTTGACACGTGGAGTTAATTGGTTGGAATGCTCGTTCAGACAAGTTACTCTTGAGGACAAGATCATGTCTGCCCTCTGCTCTGCTCTGTCTCCAGCTCCTAGAAAAATGCGAGGGCTGTAAGTCCTGTCAAATATTTTATAGATAAATATTTTATTAATGAATGAATAAAATAATTTAGGGGCCAAGTAAAATATTCAAATCTTTTTTTTTTTAATGATTAAAAATAGTGATTCAGACTAACACTTACTAAACACATACCATGTCCTGGGCTTTGTGCTGAGAGCTTTCCCTGTATCATCTCCCTGGTGGGCACATGAAGCGCTCACCATGATTTGACCGGGAACTCCTCAGTGGGGAGATTACAGACCCCACAGGACAGGGAGAAGAGACACCGGGGGAAAGGGGACTGAAGTAGGAGACTTGAAGGATGGGTGAGAAGTAGTGAAGTAGTAAATCCAGCATAAGTCACAGATATGGATTCTCACCTTCCCTGAGAGTTCATTCAGACACCATATTTATTCAGCTCTCTGCTTGACATTCCTCGTGGCTTCACAGACCATGGAAGCGGAATCACAGACCCACATGGGCTTCACTCAGTCCATCACTAAGACCCATTTTTTAATTCATTTGACAAAGGTATTTTTTCAGTGCCTGCTGGATGCCAGATGAGGTCCTAGGGATTTGGTAGTAAACGAGAACTGAACTCCTGCTCACATGGCTGCCCTTGCAGAGAGTCTAGTCTATAGGGGACATTCATAAACAAGAGAAAGTTTGTAAATTTTTCAGTAACAGTGAGGCCACCAAAGTGGTCAAGATAGTGGTGTGTTGGTGGAGGGATAGGCACGTAGATCATTAAAACAGAATGGAGGGTCCAGAAATAAGCTCACAAAATATGGCCAATTTATTTTTAAATGAACTTCTTATTTTGAAATAATTAGAGATTTAGAGAAAAGTTGCAAAGAAAATACAGAGTTCCCACACCTCTTTCAGTTTTCCCTCATAGTAACATCTTGCATCTCCATGGTACATTTTACAAAGCTAAGAAATTAACATTGGTATAATGCTATTAAACAAAGTCCAGACTTTGATTTCACCACAGGTTTTCCACTAATATCCTTTTTGTGTCCCAGGATCTAATTCAGGATACCACATTGCAATTGGCCGGTTCATTTTTGCCAAAGATGCAAAGGCCATTAAATGGAAAAAGAATTGTTGTTTTCAACAAGTGGTGCTAGAGCATATGTATACATACTCTTTATATGAAAAACTTAACATGGATCATAGATCTATTTACATAGATCTAAATGTAATATGTAGAGCTACAAAACTTTCAGAAGGAAACATATGAGAGAGTCTTTATGACAGGGTTAGGCAAAGACATCTTAGAAATAACACCATAAGCAATATCCATTAAAGAAAACATTTGGGGTTCATCAAAATTAGAAAACTGTATATGCAAAAGACACCATTAAGAGAATGAAAAGACAAGACACAGATTGAGAGAAAATATTTGCAAAAAAATATATTCAAAAAAGACTTATGTCCAGATATGGAAAGAAATCTCCAAATTCAACAGTAAGAAAACCACCGACCCAATTAAAAAGTGGGCAAAAGACTTAATCAGACACTTCAGCAAAGAGAATATAGGGATGGCCATTAGGCACATGAAAAGATGTTGAACATTACTGATCATTAGGGAAATACAAATTAATGCCACTATGCAATACCTCTGCACACCTATTAGAATAGCTAAAACTAAAGACACTGACAATACTAAGTGCTGGTGAGGATGTGGAACAGTTGGAACTCATATACTGCTAATGGGAGTGCAAAATAGCACAGGCACTCTGAAAAACAGTTTGGCACCTTATTACACAGTTAAAAACATACCAACGTATGAGCCAGAAATCCCACTCCTGGGTATTTATAACAGAGCAGGGCTTGGTAAGCTATGGCCAGCAGGCAAAGTCCAGCACACTGCTTACTTTTATAAATAATGTTTTTATTAGAACACAGCCATGCTTATTCTTTTACTTATTGTCTATGGCTGCTATCACATTAATTGTGACAGAGACTACATGGTTCTGTGTAGCCACAAAGCTATACAGAAAAAGGCCACCATCCCCTGATCTAGAGAAATGAAAACATATGTCCACCCAAAAACCTGTACACAAATGTTTTTTACAACAGCTGTATTCATAATCGCCAAAAACGTAAAACAACCCAAATGCTCTTCAACAGATAAATGACTAAACAAGTTTTGATACACTCAGACAATGGAAATACTGAAAGGGAACAGTACTTGAAAGGAGCAAGCTATTAGAATAGGCAAACAACTGAAGAGACTGGCAAAGGCATTATGCTGAGTGAAATAAACTAGTTTCAGAAGGTTACTTACTCTCCAGTTTCATTAATATGATATTTTTGAAAAGACGAAATTCTGGTAACGGAGAACAGCTCGGTGGTCATGGATGATGGGTGGTGGGAGGGTGTGATGTGAAGGGAAAGCATGTGGAAGTTTATGGGGTAATGAACTCGTCCCCTATCCTAACTGTACTGATGGCTTCATAAATCTATCTGTTTGTCAAAATTCATAGAATTATACACCAAAAAAGTAAACTTCACTATATGTTAATTTAAAAAATAAAATAAATTGAAAATTAAAGGTGAAGCTACCTGCCCAAGACCACACAGATAGTCAGGAGTAGATTTAAGATTCTCACCCAACTCCGTGTCATTCGGTTACCTTTTAACCCAATGCACTCGGACGGCTAAGTCATTCACTGCTGTCACTTTCTGAACAAGTGACATGGTGGCTGTGTTGAAACTTGGATGATCCTTGTTCCCTTTCCTTAGGTACCTACTAAGCGCTGTACCTGAGGCTGAAGCCCCTTGCCTCATCTCCAGTGTCACCAGGTATCTGGCTCCCTCAATCTATTTTCGTTTATGGGTTCTGGGCAGATTTGAGTACACATACCTCTGGAAACCCCACCAGCATATAGGCTCTCGTCAACATCATCACCACCACACTCATCGTGTCTTACATTTTTAAAGTTTTTTATAGTTTTCAAATAGCTCTCAGTTTTCCTTGAACCTCACAACCTATCCAGATAGACGGGTTGGGCAGAAGTCATTTATCCATATTTTGTAACCGAGACCATGGAGGCTTAGCCAGGTTAAAAACTTCTCCAGAGTTACAAGGTAATAACCCGTGATGGAGGAGCACCTAGCCTCTAAGAAGCGTGACCCCCAGTACGCACTGCTTGTCCCACAACTTCGCCTTCGCTTTGTACGGCCATCCTTTTGCTGACACCCTTTCTGGCTCAGATCGTTGAGCTGTGGGGCAAAGGCATTTGCAAAGCTGTTGTGTGAAATGTAGCTTCCAAGGAAATCTCACTGATGAATAGGTGTTGTTCTGAGTGTATCAACCCGTCTGCCTGTTCCCTGAGATCGGCAGCGACCAGAGTGCATGAGCTCTACTCATCAAACAAAGTCACCGTAGAGCTTGGCCATCTGAAACTCAACCCATCTTACTTTACCTCAGTCCTTCAGCAAACACAGCCCACGGCCAGTACCTTCCTACTACTCTTGAAGAGGAAAGTCAGGTCATCTGAACAAACACCTTGGCCCGCCTGATGTGTCTTTTGATAAAAATTCTTTCAAATTCTAAATTAGACTGTCGTCTTAGGTCACATGACCACCAAGCATTGCCTTTCCATTGTGGTCCATCCCCCCTCTCCAGTGTATGTTTAAAACGCGTTTTCCTGAAGCATGCAAAGCTTGAATTCTTTATTTCTCACATATTGAACAGCAGATATTTAAGTGAAAAGGTAACAATTACTTGAAGGCAAAAAAAAAAAAGAGTATTCGATGATCATTGAAACCAACCTAAATGCTTTAAATTCTAAACGGAAAATAAGACCCAGGAGATGACACCCTAGTGTAATTAACAGACTAAACAGAAAGGCCAGATGAGCAAATCTAGGAGAATGTGCTTAGCTCCCATTCCTTCCCTCCCAGCTCACCTTCTCTGGACTTCTCATATGCCAGAGAGGAGTATGGATAGATACGGGGGAAACGGTATAGGAGAGTCAGTTGTGAAAGCATGTTGCAGAGCTGGCATAGCCAAGCGGCCTGTGCTTAGTGAGCCAGACTAATTCTATTAGCTCGAGGTGTCTCTGAAAGTGCTAAGTGTCCGCAGCTTCCCTCGGGCAGGTGATTCAGCACCTTCCGCAGCCAGGGCCAGATCCGACTGAAGTTTCCCTCTTGTGTAACCAGATTACTGCTGCCGAGTCGAAAGGAGACACAAAGCTAGGTGTACGTATCCATGTGCGTCTGCACATTTCTTCACTGGGAGGCTGGTTTTTTCTCATGTGCACACTTTCCTACTCAGCTTTCTTCCTGTGGTGGCACCTGCTGTGGCGTTTCTGAAAGGTATTGGTTCCTTGCGACATTCATCCCTATTACTCACCCTTGAGGGCCTGTTTCCAGCCATCGCCGGAGGTGGAACCAGAGAAGAATTACACACAAAAAATGATTTCTGGTTTTAATTTTAATGGCAACCGCAGTCTCTTTCTCTATTGAATTATTTTTCTTGGAAATAATTCCTGAATGTCTAGTTTCAGGGAGAAATCATTACCAAATAAACGTAGCATCAAGTTTGTGTTAATGTAACGGGGGTGGCATTTAGTGCTATTGAATCTTGTTGCTCTGACTTAGAGTGTTAAGAGAAGGAAATACAAATTCACTAGTTGTAAGCTACATGGAGGAAGAAATGTGATTTTGTATACACGTGTAACATTTGGTCTGCAAACACCGCACCGGGCGTGCTGTGGGGAAGGGTCCGCTGCACACGCCCATGCGCTCAGTGGGCCGCCGTAAGGCGCAGTCTGGTTAGGATGGTTCCATGCGGCTGGCACGGCCAGGGGGCGGCGGGGGGCTGTGGAAACTTTGCCAGTGCCACAGGCAGAGAAGGCTGCTCCTCCAAGCAGCAGGCACTTTGTTTCTTTGTTTATTACTTAAGTATCATTGGTATGCTATACTAATATTATATATTATTATATTATTAGTATCAGGTGTGCAATGTAGAGATTCAACATTTTTATGCCTTGCAATGAGATCACCCCACTAATTCTAGCAATTGTTTGTCACCGTGCAAACTTATCACATTATTATTGATTATATTCCCCCTCACCTTTTTCACCCATTCTCCCACCCCTCCCTCCTAGTAACTAACCCTTTGGTCTTTGTTTCTGTGAGTCTTTTGGTTTTGTTTGTTCGGTTTGGGTTTTTGTTTGTTTGTTTAAGATTCCACACTTGTTTTGAGCGTCTATTTCGTACTGCAAGGTGGCCTCCTGGAAGGTGTATTCCCAAGAGTGATTGCTGTTACGAAGAAAAGCCTTAGGGAGGCAGGGTCGGGCAGTGGGGAGAGAGGGCGCCAGGGAGGGAGGCGGCGGCAGGCCCTCCGCGGCGGCATCTAAGCTGAGACGAAGGGGAAAGGAGAGGCGGCCCAAGGAGAGCGCAGGGAAGAATATTCCAGGCCGAGAGAACAGCAAGCGCGAAGCAGAGGCGGGCTGTGGAGGCACAGAAGAGGAATGGGCTTGGAGGGAATGTGGAGAGCGGAGCGGGCGACGAGACTGGAGCCACACGGGGACACGCAGACCGTGTGAAGGGCTAGTTTATTAAGTGCAAAGAGAAGGGTTTTCAATAGGGCTCATCTGTGACCTGCCAGCAGCTCGATCTGGCTCCTGGGCGGAGGGGGAACTGGGACAGAGATGGGAGGAGAGAGACGGCAGAAGCAGCCACTGGGAAACCACTGGAGTCATCGAAGCGAGAGAGAGAGTGAATGGAGAAGGGTAGACAGACAGACAACGTGCTTATTTATTGGACGTGAAGGATGAGGGAAAGGAAGAAGCGAAGATGGCTCCTGAGTCTGCTGTGGCCTCTGAGGTTAATTTCAGCGGGGGCAGTGCGGAAGCCTTCCTGGAGGAAGTTTCATGTGACGGTGAGCACCTTGACTTGCCTTTGGGAAGGAAAGTGGCCCGGTAGGTCGCTATCATACAGGACGTAAGAGGTCAAAGTCATAGGTTAGCTGTGTGACCGCAGGCTAGACGCTGGCCCTCTCAGAGCCTTGGAACTACCTCGGCTGAGCTCTAAGGTCTTACAACCCTTGAAGATACTGAGTTTTTCATTGGTACAGACTGCACCTTCTTTCTCGTGGCCATGCACTGGTAGCATCTGAGCGAAACAAAACACTGGGCGCAGTGCAGCTCTCACCGCTACCCCCTAATCTCCGGGGGATCTCCTTACTGGCCCCCTGTCTATAGTTCATCTTTGTAGCTTAATGTCTACACCGGGAAAGTCAGTGCAGGGAGGGGCAGACCACAGCACCACCACCAGAGGGCAGGATGGAGCTGTGCACACCCAGATCGGCCCCTGAGGTTAGGAGCCCCCGCCCCCCCGCCGCCCCCCCCCCCCCCCCCCCCGGGAGCATACCCACTAAACTGGTCCGACCGAAGAGCAGTGCCAGGGTCAGGAAGCACCGCTGCTGAAAGCAAGTCAGGAAAGGAAATGTTCCTTATAGCCAAGGTACCAAGAAGAAAAGAGTATCCTTGTTGTAAACAACAAACAACTAAATGCAGCTGTCGCTTACACAGTCCCAACAACAGATTAAAAAATATTTTGGTCTTTAGCTACCATGCATGAAGTGCTATGTGCCTGGCACTGATACATGGTTATAAATATTATCTCACTTGAGCTTTACATCAACCCTATAAGGTATATCCTGAGTTTGTCCCTACCTTGCAGATGAGGAGACTGAGTAAGGTATGAAAATCACTGGTAGCGGCGGTTTCATCTAACTACAAGAGTCTATTTAACTGCCCTCATCTAACTACAAAAGTCTGCTTAACTGCAAAACTTCCCCTCAAGGCTGCCGTACATCTGCTTACTATTTTCCCAGCATTTGCTGGATGCTCTGGGGATAGAAATGCAATCTTACATAAGACTTGGGCCTTGACCTTCAAGTATATACACTTTCAGAGTGGAAAGAACAAGTTAGCAACTAAATAATACAAACAGTTGCATAGAATCCAGGGTTGACCAGCTTGGTAAAACTGTATCTTCATAACTCTCCAGTGTCGAGTGTTTTTCACCCACATCTTACAGCTGCTTTACGCAGAATCACCTTCAAATTTAAAAAGATGGATGACAGACAGTGAGGTAGAGTCATGCACTCATCCATTCAGTCATTCATTTACTGTCCAAATATTGAATGTGTATCTCTGATCACGGACACTAGATAGTACACTGCAACATACCTGTCCCCTGCCTTGACATTATAGTCTAGTGTGGGGCAAACACAGACAATAGCAAGTAAGCCAACAAAAAATGTGGAATTACAATTATACATCCCGTAACAAGGGGCCAGTGGTGAGCTATTGTTTCTGGTGACCTCAGCTTTCAGCTCAACCATTTCTTGACCTTGACTCTTCTGCCTTTCTGCACAGCAGCCTGGCAGCCCCGCCTCAAGCAGGTCTTCTCTTCTGTGATCTTGACCTTTCTGAATCCCTCTGCAACCATAGTCTAACGAGCTTGTGTCTCTCGCACTCCCTGGACCTAGTCAGCCTATGCTGTGTTCTCAGGCTGTATCCCCCTCTCTGATTTATTTCTGCCCAATCCGGACTCCAATGCCCCTGTTCCTGGTCTAAAATCCTCCTGACTATGCTCAGAATCTTTCTCCATATGTGCCCATTTGTGTTTTGCTTTCCAGACAGAATGGGGAGTTTCTTGCCCCTGCAGTCATTCCATGATAAGGGTGAGAGGTGCTTGAGATGAATCTTGTGGAGGACCCGTTCATGCATGCACACCTGTACTCCCCTCACTTTATTTCACAGCTAGGTAGTGACCACCTGCTATTTTCCGGCATTGCAATTGGCACAGGGACGCTGCAGAGCCGTCTAGGACCAGGGAGGAGCAGTTCAGGTGGACCGAAGCGTGTGGAAGCGTCAAGATGTCTTGCTGGGTACACGATGAGGCCTGGGAGGTGGGGCCCTTACCTGCACGGTCTCAAGGTCATGCTAACGTTTTGAACTCATTCTAAGAGAGAAGGAAACAAAGGGAAGATTCTGGGCAGAAGCGGGACATGATTTGATTTGCGGTTTTCAAAAGACCACTCTGGCTGCCTTGTGGGGAACAGGTTAGAGGGGGCGCAGCAGGAACGGGCAGAGCAGTTAAATGCTGGCTAGTGACCCGAGCGAGAGGCAGTGGCTTCCCGCGGATAAAAGCTCCCTTAGTTCACCACTGAGTCCCCTTCAACCTCTGAAGCCCTTGGACTCTGAGACTCCTCACAAGTGCCTCAAGGCCCCGGCCCCAGTGTCCCTCCCCTAATTTATCTCAGGCCGAGAGCCTGGCCCCCGCCCCCGCTGCGCGCCGCGCTCCGGATGGGCTGAGCCGCCCTCTGTTCCCTGGGCGCGGGCACATTCCCACCTCCAGGCCTTCGCTCAAGCTGTTCTCTCAACCTGAATAGCCCTTCCCCCTCCCTCCCGTCTGTCCCCTGCTCCACTCTTCGTTAGAGTGACTCTGGTCCGCGCGGATACTATGAATCCAGCCCTCTTCACAGTTGGAGTGTACAGCTCGTTATGTAATGACTGCAGTGTGACTTGCATTTCGGTCAGTCCATCCCTGCTGCCTCCTCCACTGTGAATCCTGTAGGAGAGGAAACATTGTATTCGTATTTTTATTCTCGTCTTCGAAGCCAGAATGTGTTGCTCAGTGGGATACCTTAGTGGGTATGAAGTGTTAGTTGTATCAAATCAAAAAGAACCCAATTCAATCTAATCCACGGTGACCCAATCCAATCTAATCCAACCCAGTCCAATCCAATCCAGTTTAATTCAACTCAACTCAACTCAATTCTTTGTGTATTAGTTATTTCTTTCACAGGCGGAAACCCCTTGAGTTTAGCACTTGTATAATGCTTCTTTGTGTGTCCTACCTTGATCGTGCAGTAGGCACTCAACATATGTTATTGATTGCTTCACTTAAAATTAAAGACACTCCTTGATAATAGAAGTGTAAGTTGACCTTAGATCCTTATTTCTTTCTATCTTACAAATGCTGAAAACTGCTTCTTATGTCAAATATGTCATGCGCAAGCTTGAAAGTTATAGTTCCATAGAATTAAATGGTCAGAAAATGTAATATGGACTCTTATGAAATTTCAGTGTGGGTCTAATAAGATAAAATGAGTTTAGGAAACTGTATACAAAAAGCATTCACCTATTACATTATTGTTGCCGGGCTCAGTTTTAAGACATAAAAAGTAATTACTGAAGGGGGGCATTGTGGTAATTAGTGGTTATAATATATCATGAAGAGCTTCCCAAAAGAGAACCCTCTTATTATGCTCACGGCTAAGGGACCCAGGTCTTAACGTCCCAAGGCCATATCTGTTACTCTAGGACCTTATCGCATGTCATTCTTTGGCACCATATCCACAGTACTTTACAAACGGGTCCAGCCTCATCTTTAGGACCCCACACTGCTCATTCCTTATGTAATGCAGGTGCCCTTGTGAGAGACACCACTTTCTATTGTAAAATCTTCATAACATGAAATTTACCACCTCAACCATTTTTAAGAGTACAGTTCAGTGGCATCAAGCACATTCTCATTGTTGTGAAACCATCGCCACCATCCATCGCCAGAACTTTCAGATCCTCCCTAACTGAAATTCTGTACCCAATCATATATGTTTTATTAATTATAAAATAATGTCTCCTAAAGGTAGAAAATTCAAACATTATGAAAGTGTATAAAGTAAAAAAAGTGTTTAAGTTCTTCTTTTATCATTTATTACAGACCCACTTTTTGCTATTAACAGTTTGTTGTGTATCCTTTTGAAACTGTGTGTGTGCGCGCCCATGTGCACAGGCATAACACAATGCAAGTCCGTAGAAATATACTGTTTTACAAGAATTAAGTTATAGTATATGTACTGTGTTGCTTTTTCCATTTGACCAAATGTTATGGACATTTTCCCACGTTCTAATATCTGGCTGTATCCATTCCTTTTACTGGCCGCATAGTATTCCATCCTATGGGGGCACCATCATTTAACGTTGCCATAACATGGACACTTAACTTTGTTTTCAAGTTTTTTTCTTTCGGACACAGTGTTACAATAAAAATTCTCCCACACTCAAGCAAACATTCCTACAGGACGCATTTCTAAAGGTCAGATTCCTAGATATAAAATAAAGGCTTGTGCATGGGGGGAGGGGGAGTTGATGCGATATGATGATTGCTCTACACACGCATTTTAACAGCTCCTTTCCCAGTCGGGGTTGGGGGAAAAGGGTCTGTGCTTAGCAACTATTATTAATTCATGTCTCAGGGTGGCTTTGCTTGGAGTCCTGTTCCTCTGTCATAGGACTCGAACTGCTGCTCAGAGGAGAAGCCAACAGAAAAGAAAGGAAGCGCCGAGGAAGCGCTGACCTCGTAGAGCGCAGTGGGTTGATCCAGTGTTGAGCTGAGTCGCTCGCCAGCTCGCTGGGCCTTTGCACTTGGCCGCGCAGAGCAAAGGCCTTGGCATGTGCCCTCCTTCTTTGACTTGCCTCCCCCCCACCACCACCACCACCCCCGTCAGCTCTTCGGCTACTCTCACCAGGTGAAAATGCTGGGCTTCAAGCTAGACCTCAGCTCTGCCGGCATTCACCAGACGCACATCATTTTCAACTTTGACCCATTCTGATTTTTTCAAACATGCAGAGAGTCTATGGAAAAGAATGGCCTCGTTGAGAATTGAGCTTGAAACTTCTGAGCAAGATTTTGTTGTTGTTGTTAATCCTCACTGGACATTTTTCCATTGATTTTTTAGAAAGAGTAGAAAGGAGGAAGGGAGAGAGAAATAATGATGTGAGAGATACACACCGACAGGTTGCTCTCCTCATGCACCCCGACCTGGGCCAGGGTCAAACCTGCAACCCAGGTACGTGCCTTTGACCAGGAATCGAACCTGCGACCCTTCGGTCTGCAGGCTGTGCTCTAACCAGTGAGCACGCCGACCAGGGCCTGAGCAAGTTTTTCTGCTTAGCATTCACAAAAATCCAAAGCAGAGCTGCCTTCATTTAGGGGTATAGGAGACTTGTGTTAAGTTTTTTCGCTGAAACCCAGGCAGTACTTGTAGTAATGCATGCCTCTTCAGTATTTGCACAGGATAAGCTTACATCCATTAGAAAAGCATGTTGTTCATTTAATTTTCCACTGAAATCAGTGGTTTTAATTAAGGAGAAAATTAATGAAATCTGAAACTTAGAGGGGGTGATTGATTTTGCCAATAAAGGACCATGTTAAGTCCTGCAAAAAAAAAAAAAAATCTAATTTTCTATAATTAGCTCGTATGTAATTCATTCATTAGACTGGCAGTCATGTACACAAGCAGAAAAGCACACTGCTGAGATGGAGAGTAACTGGATTCTGAGGGTAACTGTTGAACAGCAGACAAATGCTAAATAAATGTTTTTCCTGATATAGTATATTTCATGGCAGCTTTTCTCAGCAACTCCATGAAAGGGGCCTCTTGTTTTAGAGCCAAGACTATCTGAAATAAGATGATTCTCTTAAAAACAGTTTTTCCAGAGGCCCAGGTTTTAAGGGCAAGAATATCTGCTCTCACCCTCCTCATGACTAAGTCAAGGAAAGATACTGAGAAAACATGTGCTGTCGTCATGACTCTGAGTGTTTAACAAATGGACAGGGAACTTTAGAAATAGTTTAAATAAGTCCTCGATGTGTTCACACTGAGACATGGGCTACTACTGTCGTTGTGGCCCCTTTCTGAGCTAAATATTAAGCTGGAAGCCCTTCATATATGGGCAAGGGTTCCTCTTAGACACTGACCAACAAGTTGCCAGCACATTGCAGTAGATTTTTAGGGGCCTCTGCTCAATGTACGATGACCCCTGTGACTGTTCTTTTCACCTTGGGTGGTGACCCCCTGGCAGTTATTTTATGTTGTGTGACTCTACTGGCCCTCTTCTGCCACTGGCCAACCAAGTTCTCTTTACCAGGAATTTGGGATTGGCAATAAAATAGCATGATTGAGATTGGTCTGGTAAATGGAAGAAATCTGTCAAGAATTTTGGAATTTCTATCTTCTATTACCGTGTGCAGGAAGAGGGAGAGAGAGCCCTGGCTGGTGTGGCTCAGTTGGTTAGAGCACCATCCCATGCACTGAAGGGCTTCGAGTTCAATTCCCAGGCAAGGCACATACCCTGGTTGCGGGTTTGATCCCTGGTTGGGGTGCAGACGGGAGGCACCGATCAGTATTCCTCTCTCACATCAATGTTTTTCTCTCTCTTCCTTTCCCTTCCTCTTTCTCTGAAGTCAATGAAAAACGTGTCCACCAGTGAGGATTTAAAAAAAAGAGAGAGAGATTGAGAGAGAGAGAGAGAGAGAGAGAGAAATAGATAAAGAAATAGAGAAATAGATGTAAAGAGACCTCTGGGTCCAGTGATTTTCTGAAGCCTGGCTGAGTTCTTGACCTTGGAGTCCTCATGATACCCCTATCCTTCTAACAAACCCCACACCTTTGCTTATGTCAGCCCTAGTACTGTTATTTGCAAGTCAGCTTGAGTAAAATTATGTTATTTGCAACAGAACTATTGTATATAATGCTGCAATAAATGTAGGGGTGCATATATCTTTTCTAATTAGTGCTTTTGTTTTCTTTGGACAGATACTCAGGGGTGGAATTGCTGAGTCATATGGTAGTTCTATTTTTAATTTTTTGAGGAATCTTGATACTGTTTTCCATGGTAGCTGCTCCAATTTGCAATCCCATAAAAAAATAATAATAAATAAAAGAAATCTTGCCATTTTTTTACAAAATGGATGGTATTAGAGGGTATTATGCTAAGTGAAATAAGTCAGACAGAGAAGGACCAGTACCATATGATTTCACTTTCACATGGAATCTAAAAAACAAAACAAATGAACAAACAAAATGGAAACAGACTCATAGATACAGAGAACAAACTGACGGTTGCCAGAGGGGAAGGGGGTGGGGGAAAGGGCAAAACAGGTGAAGGGGAATAAAGGATACAAATATCCAGTTACAAAATACATAAGTCGTGGGGATGTAAAGTACAGCAGAGGGAGTATAGTCAATAACATTGTAATAAGTATGTATAGGCCCAGGTGGCTGCAGGCTTATGGTGGTGATCACTTCATTAGGAATATAAATGTTGAATAACTAAGGTTATACACCTGAAACTAATATAATATTGTATATTAACTATATTTTAATTTAAAATTTCTACAAAAGTTCTAACGGATGCACACGTTGGAGCATATATTTAAGGGAAGGTCAACTAAGTGTGGAAACAGAGAGGGAAAGAGGAAGGAGAAAAGAAACGATTACCTCCTTTGTGTCAAGCAATTTGTTAAACACTTTAGAAATTATCTCATTGCTCCTCCAAGTAGCTGAAAAAAGTGGATGTTATTTCTCACCCCCCTCCGTGTTTCCAGGTAAGATTTCTGAATTTCAGAGGTTCAGCCTCAACTTGCACAGCTAGCTGGTGGCAGATCAGGGACCTGCCCTCAGATCCGGGCGGCTAGGACTGCGCTATGGTCTAACTGGGATAAATAGCAGTCACCTTGATGTTATGATCCTGAGCAAGCCAGTTCACCCCATTTGGACCTCTCTTTTCTATTCTGAAACAAGGAGTTTGGTTAAATGTAATATTCTCTAGGGTCCCTCCCAAATCTAATGGCATGACACCCCTTGAAAAATTCCAATTCTTCTCTACCCAGGTGGTTGGCGGTCAGGTGGCAGGATGGGCGAGTTACATCCAAGCCTCCTTGGGTTGCTTTCCAGACCATACCCATCCTTCATTCCACACCCCTCCCTAGAACAGCCTGAGAAGTTCTTCTGAGAGTGGAGGCCGTTGTAGGTAACAGCTGGATTTGAACCCAGAGCTGTCTTATTATTTCATTCTACTGCTACCCTCTTATTATTCATATTGGAACATGGGAGAACCTCTGTGTTTTTTCAACTGAATTGGAATAATATTGACCATCAATGAGTGATGTGTCCTTTGCACATTTTAGAGTCAGCTTATCCATTTCTCATAAAATTCCTGCTGGTAATTTTTGTTTTGGAATTGCATTGAGTCTATAGATCAGTTTGAGGGTATTACTATCTTAACAATATTAAGTCTTCTAATCTGTGAGCATAGCATACTTCATTTTTTCAAAGGTATTCTTTAATTCCTCTCAGCACCATTTTATAGTTTTTAGTGTAGAATTTTTGCATCTCTTTTATTAATTTCTCTCTAGGTATTTGATATCCCTGGATGCTATGGCAAATGTAATGCTGTACATTACATTCCCATGACTTATATATTTTATAACTAGATATTATGTTGTTTATTCTCCAATTGTGTGTTGATAGTATATAGAAACAAAATTTATGTTTAGCATATTAACTTTTATTTCCTGTAACCTTATTACATGAGTAATATGTTAATGACCTGAGAAACTTTGGACGTGAAAAATCCTGCTCTAGAGTTTAAGTGACAGAGTGAGTGTAGTAAGCACAATAATGCCCCCACCTACAAAGATGTCCCTGTCCTAATCCTCAGAATCTAGGACTATATCAGGTTACATGGCAAAGGGGAATTAAGGTTCCAGATGGAATTAAGGTTGCTAATCAGTTGACTTTAGTACAGGGATATTATGTTGGATTATTTGGATGGGCATAAGGTAATCAAAAGGGCCCTTAAAAGTGGAAGAGGGGGCAGAAGAGGAGAGTTGCAGGGATCTATGAGTGTGGAGGAACATTAGAGAGACAGATGCAACATTGTTGTCTTTAACGATGGAGGGGGAGGCTATGAGCCAAGAAATGCAGGCAGAGTCTAGAGACGGAAAAAGACAAGGAAGTGGACTGTCTCTAAAGCCTCCAGAAAAACAAAACAAAACAAAACAAAAGCCTGTGGCCCTGCCAGCACCTTGGTTTTAGCCAAGTAAGGCCCCTGTTAGACTGCTGATGTCCAGAAATATAAGGAAAAAAATGTGTTGGATTAAGTCATTGAGTTTGTGATAATTTGTTCGAGCAGCCCTAGAAAATGAATACAATATAGCTCAGAGTTAGGGGGAAGACAGCTCTCCCTCCCCACCTTCTGTTCCCGGGAACTGCCCCATGCTGACATCCTGCCCATTGCCGGCTTTGGGAGCAGTTGCCAATGGCGACAACATTGGCATTTTTGACACCATCCATGCTCCGAGGCTGAGGGGTCTTCAGGAAGGCTGGATAGCAGATACCAGGTATTATCAGCAAATCAGAGCTAGATCGTGAGAAGGAAACATGGGAGATGCCACATGGTAACTGTTGGCATGTGTGGGCACAGGGAAGACACCACTTTGGAGAATTACTTTGGGTGGGGAAAAATTCCATTTTGAGAAAGTAGGTGTCTGAAAGGCATAATTTTTATAAATACAGCCCGATTTGGTGCCTCGGATAAGTGAGGCTGAAGGATTTGCATTATACTACTAATAATAGTTAATTACACGAATTGGTTACATTTCTGAAGTTTGTAAATCAAGTTTCTTGAAGTTTTAAGTAGAATTAGGGCAGATTGAAAGCTGGCCCTATGGTGAGATCACCCCTGCATGTTTGTATTCCAATATGCAGAGTGGGAGGAAGGAGGCCGAATCTGAGGGCTTGTGCTGGGAACTGCACGTGGCCCTCAGACGGTCCTCTCTCTGCCATCTCGGCCCCGGCGAGCGCCCCCGTGGATGAATCAGCAGGCGCAGTGGTTCCAGATTATTGTCTCCTGTCTGAATTGTGACTTCAGTATGCGCACTGCCATTCCTGATTCATCTTCCCCGTGTCTATATTGTTAATAAAAAACAAGGCAGGCAGAGATGAGAAAAATACAATGCATGTTTATCTTCAGGGCATGTCAGTGAGAATGATGCTATCTATGAAGTTTCAGTTCATAATAAACCAGGAGCCACAAAGACCAAATCAGAAATGAAGTGAATTTGAGATAATGTTACTTATAGTAACAGGTAAAAATGTATCAATATCATGTGTCATACAGTATTTACCTCCAAATCTAGGTATTCTGTGTTTATTCTTCAATATTATAATCGGTCATCCCATTTCTATTAGCTGCAGAGCAAGAGTCTGAAATTAAAAGGTTTAAAATAAAAAAAGAACACCCATATATATTTATTATGTTTTTCTTACAGAATGACAATTTGCAGATAGCCAAAGGCCAATTTTATAACTCACATCCTTATAAAATACTTTTATTATTTATTCTTCCAAAAGAAATTGACAGCTGTTTAATCTCTCCCCAGTCGAAAAGATAAGTATTTGTGCATGGAAATGGCCGTGTCTTCCGTCATTGGAGTTTCTGAGTTAAGGGAACAAGGCTGGAGACAGCTCCTTTATAGTGGCCCCAACAAAGGCCCTCTCCATTTTTTGCTTTGCAGTTTAGTTAATATTTATGGACTGTCTCTGCTGCGGCAGGTACGGTACGAGGTGCCAAGGATACAGACACGATTAAAACGCAGTCTCTTTCCTCGAGAAGCCCACGCTCTGATGAAGGAAGCAAGTACGGGCTTCAGACCAAAATGCAAGACTCTGAGGTCACCTGGGAGGGAGGGATTTATTTTGCCTGGAGAGAAATAAAACCTTTATAGAAGGGGTGACATTTCAAAGGGCCTTGGAGGAAAAGAAGGCCCATAGTGATACGTGGAGAAACTTTAAAGGAAGTTCTGTTCCTATTCTGTCGGCTGCCTGCGCGACCTGGACTGAGTGTTCACCTGGGGGCGGGGTGGCTGAGGGGACCAGACAGAGGCTGGAAGGGCAAAGCCAGCCCCAGGAGCCCAGGCCCCGCAGCCTTCAGCTGGCGGGAGGGACAGGGCGCCACTCCCCAGTGCCCATCACCAGCACCTCTTGCAAAGTCTGTTCAACACTCGAGTTTTCTTTAGAGGGGAGGGGAGGGGAGGGGAGGGGAGGGGAGGGGAGGGGAGGGGAGGGGAGGGGAGGGGAGGGGAGGGGAGGGGAGGGGAGGGGAGGGGAGGGGAGGGGAGGGGAGGGGAGGGGAGGGGAGGGGAGGGGAGGGGAGGGGAGGGGAGGGGAGGGGAGGAAATAAAAGAAAAGAAAAGATGATAGCAGGGGTGTCCTGCCACTTCCTGGCTCTGAGATGGCGTTAGGGGAGTCACTTGTGCCTTAGTACCTTTATCTGTCGACCAAGGGAAGTGGTACCCCCTCCAGTGGGTTTTTTTGGTTTGGTTCTGTGTGTGTCTTTGAGGAGGAGAGAGAGAAATGCATGTGAAGTGCCCAGCGCATTGCCTGGCCCAGGGGAACGGCAGCACCATGACCACGATGCCAGGGACGCTGGTGATGCTGATGATGGTGGTGACGATCAGGGACGGGCCTGCTCCCCGGGCTTCCTCGGGAAGACGCTGACCATCCCAGGAGGTGGGCAGGGGTGCGTGACCGTGACCGGGCGACCCGGCTGCCCCCAGAGCCGCTTCCTGCCACCTGCGCTTCCCTCCCGGCTCCGCCGCAGCTGCTCCAACTGCTGCTGCTGGCGCCCTGCCCGCTGCGGTGAGCGGGCCAGGCCCGCAAACCCACCTCCACGGAAACAGCCCAAAGAATCCCAGCAGCGGGGCCCGCCCCCTAATTCCCCTGCCCTCCTCGCCCCTCCATTCCAGCCCGATGGCCTTTGACCCTTGGCTGCCCCTCCCCCTCCCTCCCCCAGGCGCGCCCCCTCCCTTCTCCTGTCTTTTCTCTCTTCCTGCAATTCGGGGTGCCCGGCGGGTGTGGTAGGAGGAGGCCCGGGTGTGGGGTCGGGGCCCCGAGACTGGTGGTGCCTCTGAGAGCGCCCTCCTGGGATGTGGTTTGACCAGAATGATCCGGAGCGTTCTTTCCGCTGCAGGCCCCATTCTGTTGCCCCCTGTTGCGTTGGCCTCTGTGCCCGCTTTTCCTGTGTCAGCTGAGTCACCTGCGCACCTGCCTCTTTGCGGCTTTGCTCCGAGCCACCATCGTCTCGCACAAGGTCCGCTGGCTAGAGGGGCCGCCTGCCCCTGGAGGTCCCCCCGCCTGCGTTCTTGGCCTGGCCCAGCACCTTTTCCAAACAGAAGCCAAGGTGACCTTTTAAAGCCGGGGACCAGACTGCTCCCTGCTCAGAAATCCCTCCAAGCTCCCCGTACAGCCCTTGTCCAGCCCCTCACCCTGCCTGCTCTCTTCAGAGCCAGTGTCGCTGCCCGAGGTGCCCTTTTTGTACCCACAGAGCTTATGGGCCTGGCCTGTCTTCCCCAGGGGACTGCAGGGTCCGTGAGAGAGGCAGCTGGTCTGTGTCGCTTGCTCCGGATAAATGCTGGATGGAGGAACCTCCCTGTGTCCTGCAACCCATCTCGCCCCTTCTTGAGATCTTTATCTGCTCACTGCACAGTTTCCTGGAAAGATCTCTGCCTGCCAGAAATGTGAGCCGTTTTCCTTCACCGGCTCTTGGGCCAGCCTCCCTCCCTCACTTTTCTCAGCCCCCAGGCCCTATGAGCTCCGCGGCATAAGGTGAAGACCAAGGGTAGTTCTGAGCCCTTCGCTCTCTTTAATTTCAGTCTGTGCTGTTGGGTGAATTAGAATACAAATAACAGAAGGCTTAGAGTCTCATCTAGATGGCTCTTTCCCACCATGCCAAGAAGGGAACTTCTCTAAGAAAGTGTATTAAAATCTTCAAAATTCTGTGCTTGGCTCTTAGGAAGGCGTTAGGAGTGGCCAGGTTCTTTAAAGCAACCCTTTGCGGTTGGTAATGTTAATATGCCCATTTTACAGATAATGAAAGCTGAGGATTAGAGAGACTGTGTCGCTGCATCAAGGGGAAAGAGCCAGTGGGCATGGAGCCAGGCCTTAAACCGAGGGGGTACAATGCCAGAAGCAAGCACAGTGTCACCAGAATAATCCTTCTCGCTTTCTAGATTACAATAGTGTCCTGCTTTATTGTCATCACATATAAATATCTAAGGTTGCCTGATGAACTTATGTAACTGTTTGTGGCTGGTTCCTTCCGTCATAGCATCAGCTCCATCAGGGCAGGTACCACGAGCATCCTGCTCACTGCAGTTTACTCAGTATTTTCAATAGTGCCTGGTACCTAATGGGCCCTCAGTAAACACTTACTGAACGAATGGATTATTGGCGAGTAAGAAGATGAGATGTAATAGAAGGCCTGGTAATTGTAATGGATCTTTTTCAAAAGAATTTCTAATGGGGTCGTATCTTTAAAATCCTTTGAGAGTATGTTTTGGTTTTGCATTAACCAAAACTGTTATTTTCTTTCCAAAACAAACATGTGGTCATAAAGCATTATGGGTGCTTTTCTTTCTCAGAAGATAGACGTCTATGCAGGGGGCCCTAACTCTCTGTGCAGTGGGAGGCCTGGCACTCCGGTAAAGCTGTGGACTCCAGCACAGAACACAACTTTTAAAAGCACAAAATAAAATTTATAGTATTACAAGAGAACCAATTATATTGAATAAAGTTATCAAAATTTAAAAAATTGTGGAATAGAACTATATTTGCTTCTTTATTAACATTAAATAATAAGACCTTTAAAAAGTCTAATATCTACCTGGAATTGAGATTTCCAGGTATCTGCAAAGACTGAGATATTATGTGAAAATAATGGAATATGAAAAGATCCAGGATTTCTCTTGGTGACAAAATTATGGGAACTACTAGTGCTTTCCTAATTAAAGGAAACATTAAATTTCATAAACAAGTCAAAAAAAATAAATGTTCCCTTGTATCGGTGCACAGGCACATTGAATTTTATCCACAGACCCCATGGACCCCACATTTAAAATATTTATATTAGAAGAAGCTGAAATCAGCTCAGGAAGAGCAGCTTCCTTTAAGTAAGTGTCTTACTTCTGAAGGTGACCCTTGAAGAGGTTATGCTTCATGTGGCGTATATGTTCTGGCATATGTGGTTATTTTCTAAATTCAGCCCCCTATTTTCAATCCCCACAGAAACTGTGTAGCTATTGATAAAAAGGCACACTTATCATCATTTAAATATATTTATTCTGCATTTATCTACCCACATATGAAGTGATATTATGAAAATTTAATCTTTGACTATTGTGAATTTATAATTTTTATTTATTGATTTCAACTTTTAAAATTAATTTTAGAGAGAGAGGAAGGGTAAGACAGAGCGAAACATTGATTTGTTATTACACTCATTTATGCATTCATTGGTTGATTCTTGTATGAGCCCTGACCCGGCATCAAACCCACAACCTTGGCGTATCGGGACGACATTCTAACCAACTGAGCTACCTGGCCGGGGCTTGATTTTAAATATTAATTTAAAATAGTTAATGCATTCACATGATTCAAAGATTCAAAAGATATAAAATAGGAAATCTCCCTCTTACCTCTGTCCACCAATCACTGAGTATCCTCCCAGCTGGCAACCAATATTATCAATTGCTTATATATTCTTTCAAAGATGTTGAATATTTACAAGCAAATACCTTTACATATTCTTTTTCCCTTTAACCCAATTTGCAGCATATAATTCACACTATTTTCTACATTATTTTTTCACTTAAAAGTATATCTAGAAGATAGTTCTATATTGGTGCGTTAAGAACTTACTTAATTTCTTTTGTGACTGCATGGTTAGTGTATTATAAGGATGTACCATACCATAGTCATTTAACCAGTCCCTCACTGATGGACATTCAGGTTGTTTCCAAGTGATTTACTATTATGAAAAATGTACAGGCAGCAAAAATATATCATTTAAAGATGGGCATTTTGTCCAGGATACCTACATATGTGGGACTTAGAGTCATGCAACCCAAATATAGGTAGTCAGCCAGAGATTTACACCCCCTAGAGGGTAACATACTGAGAATCACAATATAACGGGTAATTCACCAACAGGGTTGAAGGGAAAGACAGAGATGTCATCAGCTCTCCTCTAGCGGTCTTGGATGGGTTTAGTGTTTTCCAGGATGAAAGAAGTGATCATTGAGGGCAAAGAGGATGTCCCGGGTTTATGAGCCTACTTTGGAGAAAGCTTGGACTTATCAAATAAGCAGGTTTATATTGGTTTGTTCGTTTGTTTACTATGGTTTTCAGAAACAGACTCAAATTAATAATACTCTGGTTCATGGCACAATGACACCATCAGTCCGTAGAGGGCTCCTTTCTTACTGTATCTATTAATTCTCATTTCCTTCCATTTCCTACTTCTATTCCCCACATCTGTGATTGTAGCTGAATGCATTTAAAGTGTATGTATTTCTTGCATGCAAAATGGATATAACGACATTGCGTGCACATGCACGCACGTGCTTGCTTCACATTTATGTAAATGACACTGACTTACAACTTCTTCCATTTCTTCTTTCACAGTCACTATGTTGTATGGTCCTTCCTGTCACTAATGCACGTTTAACCCGTTGTCTAACTGCCGCGTGGTCCCATCCCTCACATTTATCCACCTGCTGTCTCAGCGATGGACAGCAGGTTGCCTCTCCTTGCACCACAAGTAAGGTTACAATTCACTTCCACCTGCATGGCCTCCTCCGGATCTGTGTGAGAATTTATTTGGTATTTACACTTGGGACAACATTGCTGGGTCATAGAATTACACATACTTAGTCTGACAAAGCAGTGGCAGATGACACCCCCAAATGGCTCCTCAGTCAGCCCCGGGACACCCGAGTTTCCCAGCTCTGGCCCCCCCAGCCCTTGGTGTTATCCTGCTGTCTTATCTTTTCCAGTCATTATTCCGCTAACTTGCGTTTATCCACTTACTGATGATTTCGAGCTTCTCCCGGTGCGTGTGGGCCTTTTCGATGTCCTCTTTTATAAATCACCTGCTCATACCCACTGTCCATTCTTCCACTTTATGGTGTGTAAGAGTTTCCTTTATAACATAAATAAACCCCCTTGTCAGTTTTAGATGTGACAAATATATTTTCCAATTCTGTCATCTGCCTATTTGCCCTACATTGCACAGAGACTATTACTTTTGAAGTAATCATATTAATCAAATTTTTTCTTTACAGTTATGCTTCTGATGTTTTGTTCAATAAGTTCTTCCCACCCTAGGTAGCAAAGATACTCTACATTTTCTTCTACTACATTGACCATTTTATATTATACACTTCAGTACCTCTGGAGTTCACCTCTATATATGGTGTTAGGAAGGGATCCAGTTATATTTTTTCTTCAGAGATAATGATAGTTCTGGAAGAAGCAGAGGTGCAGGCTGGGAGAAATGGGAGAGGGGAGGAAAATACGATACCCGAATCCCACAGAGAAAGGACATAGGAACAGAATCCAAAGGTTCTGCCTGGCCCAGCCCAGGAGACACCCTTCTCTTTGTGGTCTGTAATGAAATACTGAAGAGCCAGCCTGAAATGTACTGCTCTTGCAAACAAAACCGCTGGCAGGAGGAATTCCCCAGCAGCGCTGAGGTTCCTGTGTGTGGCTTTAAAAAGATGCCCCGTACACAACCGGAGGAATTCCCCAAGCGGGAGGGGGAGCAGGGTAATTAGGGAGAGAGGAAGCCCTCCTTGGAGGGAGAAACGCCAAAGCTCCCACAGGCAAACAGTTGCGGGCTGATTGTGCTGAAGACAGGCTGGGTGGTGGGAAATCAAGCACCCATGTCCTGCTCTCAGAGATGGAAATTCACCCATTTCAGAAAGGTGGTTGATTCCTGTCCAGTGTCTGAGTCTTGGGCACTCTTCTGTTTCCAGGTTATTATCGGCTGCCTATCGTTAATCCAAGTTCATATCAAACAAACAAAAGAGAAGCATATAATCTCACCAAATTATAGGCAGATGGTTGATACTTCTGGGCTCTTGGTCTGCACATATTCGAAGAAACCCAATGCTGTTTCTAACTTCCTCTGTCAGTTGGCCCAGGGGGCCGCCTCCCCGTAGCCTTACCCCATTGACCATCCCCGGCACCTCTGCAGGGGGGCGTGACATTGACCTAAGACCATCCTTAAGGAGGGTAAGAAGAAAGAAAAACTTGGGAAAAGAGAAAGGGCGAAATGATTTTTCTCTTTTCAATTTTGTAAAAATGGCTCTTCAGAGCTGGCATTTTCATGTCCAGCAAAGAGCAAGGATTACTCTGCAGGAGGAAAGAGCAGAGGCAAGTACAAAGTCACGTGGAGTTTTTTGGGGGGGTTTTTGTTTTTTCATTTTTGCCCTAAGTACTTTTTGTCATGCAAGAGAAAATTTAAATCACTGTCTTTAATTTATCTGCTAGACTCTCTCTTACCACCTCCCCCAAAGAAAGAATATTTCTGATAGAAGGCCTCCTCCAGGTTCAGCACAAAACTCACGGTTATATGAAATATCCCCAACTTTGAAAAACCTCAAGGTATAGTAAAGCCTTATGCCTTGTGAATAAAAGTCACATGTGAAAACACACACCTTATTTAATATGGTGCTTCTGTACCCCACAGGGAAAGTTTCTAGGACTCTGGGGTTAGAGCACCTGAGTTCAAATCTTGTCTCTGGCCCTTACAAAATGTGAGTCCTACCATGGTTTCCTTCACTTATAAAATTAAGATAATAATTATCTCAGTTATAATTGAGATAACACTTTATAATGTTATTAGATTACATGTCATACATCTATTGAATAACTGAAATTAAAAATAATTGACAAAGCCAAGTGCTGTCGAGGATGTGGGGCGACTGAAACTCTCATATGTGGCTGGTGGGAATGCAAAATGGTACAGACACTCTGGGGAATACAGGGTGTCCCCCCAAAATGTACACAAACTTTAATAGCTGGTAGCTCAATTTTGAAAATGAAATGTATTTTTAATAAACATTGTCTTTATAATTATTCAAAGTGGGACACTCTATAGTTTTTTGTTTTGTTTTAACCCTCACTCGAGGATATTTTTTCCATTGCTTTTCAGAGAGAGTGAACAGGGGAGAGAGAGCGAGAAACATCGATGTGAGAGAAGAGACACATCAATTGGTTGCCTCCTGCACTCGTCCCAACAGGGGCCAGGGATAGAGCCTGCAACTGAGGTATGTGCCCTTGACCAGAATCAAACCTGGGACCCTTCAGTTCGAGGGCCGATGCTCTAACCACTGAGCCAAACTGGCCAGGGCTGATTGTTTCTTATACACACAGTTACCACTTGACCCAACAATCCCACTCTTGGCTATATTCACCCAAGTTAAATGAGTACTTACATCACACAGAAACTATATGCTAATGTTTATAGCAGTATTACTAATAATTACCCAATACTGGAAACAACCCAAAAGAGTGAGTGAATGAACAAATAAGCTGTGGTATGTCCATGCAATGTAATACTACTCAGCAATGGAAAGGAAGGGACTATTGACATTTGCAACAATTTGGATGAATCTCGAGGCAATATGCTAGATGAAAGAAACCACTGTCAAAAGGCTGTATGTTGTATGATTCCGTTTATGTGACATTCTCAAAAGGACAAAACTGTAGTGACAAAGAACAAGATCATGGGTGACCATAGATCTATTTGGGGTCAGGGATCAGGGAGAGTGTCTACAAGGGGATAGCTGGGAGTTTTATGGGGAGATGGAGCTGTTCTGTATCCTGACTATAGTGGTGGTTCATGAATTTGTACCTGCATTAAAATTCATAAAACTGTACACCAAAAAAAGTCCATTATCATGTATAATTTAAAAAATAAACAAAATTATATGAACTAATGCATACTTAGCTATTAGTTGTTTCAAGGACTGTGGTATAAACTGCATCTCCATGCACCTAATTTAATAGAGTCAACTGCTACAGTTCACACAGTGTACCCAGCCCAAAGATGAGAGAAAAGAAAATGCTATAAATCATGTAAATAGTGCAGGTGATTTTGCCTGGCCACCTCCCTCAATTAGCATGTGCTTGGAGTGCAGGAGAGATGGAAAAAGTCAATCTGATCTTCTTTTACTTGGTCCCAGTTCCCACATGTGCTTCTCATAGCATGGGCCTGTCTCTACACTGAATATGCTACTAGTGCTAATAGGATATTTCCTAAAATATGACCCCAAAGCACAAGCCAACTACTACTCCATCTGGTAGTAATCCAAAGAAACAGGAATGAGTTTCGACAGTAGAGGAAAACTGGCTGTGTTTGGTTTATTGGGATCCAGTTTGGTGTCTTCCTAAGAGAGTGTCAAGGGTAACTTGGCTCTATGTAACTTTTACCATATATGCTGATAATGATTTAAGAGCAGCTCTGTTGCTCAGAGATCAGAAAGTCAATTGATGTTTAATCCAGGTTGTCATATGCACCTACTGGATTGGTATTTGGAATTGTTTATAGTGCTTATGCAATATCCGTTTAAAATGTACCAGCCATTGTATTAGCTCAATATTTGGGCAACAGAGACATTTAGACCCAATAATAAATGTAGGGTCTATCCCCATGGCCTTCACATCTCCCATAGTTTCAAGTTAACAGAGGGCAGCTAGTATAATGCATTACCCCTCCCAACATGAATGAGTCTTGGCCTAAAAGAACTTCTGTTTGAGAGTGGTATTTAGAATCTGGAGAATACTCTTTTCATTGCTAAGAGTTCACAAATTCTCCATCTTTTAAAGTTGGATTTGATTGGTGATGGAAGATTTGACTCAGGGTGGAGAACACACAGTACAGTCTACAGATGATGTGTTGTGAAATTGTGCACCTGAAACCCGTATAATTTTGCTAACCCAATACATTCAATAAAAAGGGAAAAAATAAAATTGGATTTGATTTCTAGAAAAGCATATGTCATTCTGAGCTAAATCTTATGTTTAAGTAAGATAATTCTGTTGGAGATACTAATTTTGGTAAAAAAGAAAAAAGAAAAGGCATGGCTAGGAAGCAATGAGCTAGTTTGGGGGTCTCCCAAACTGTTTAAGACCCATATAGAGTAGAAAAATGTCAAAAAAAATGGCAAATTGTCTTTTAAATGTCTTCAGCTCAAGTGGGTTAATCCCTCAAGTTGACTTCTTTGAACGAGGCAATATTAATTTGAAAAAGTTCTAAAAAAATTTTAAAGTCATGTTTCTTGAGTCCTTGTTTTGTTAAGAGGAGGAGAGTTTTAATGTAAGCACCAGAGGTATTTGATTGAAAAGGCCACGTTGGGTAATGCATAGGCTTGAACAAGATACAGTTAGCCCTGGCTGGTGTGGCTCAGTTGGCTGGAGTGTCGTCCCGTACATCAAAAGTTGGCAGGTTCGATTCCTGGTCAGGGCACATACCTAGGCTGTAGGTTTGATTCCTGGTCGGGATGCCTACAGGAGGCAACCAATCGATGTTTCTTTCTCTCTCTTCCTTTCTCTAAAAATCAATAAAGTTTTTAAAAAGGTAAAAAAAGATATAATTAATTGCTAGTATTTTATTGCACTGAAATCATGTGCAAGGCACTCTCCTAAACATTTGACTAGTGTTATTTAATCCTCACAGCAACTTTATGCCAAAACTTCTGTTGCTGTGCCCAGTTCATAGTAGAGGGCTCAGAGCCAGAGAGGTTAAGTAACTTGCTAGTGATCAAACAGGTGGTAAGTGCAAGTCCAGGCTCCCTGACAAGGACTGCCTGGCACTCCAGTGCCTCCTTCCAAACCACCATGCAAGCTGCCTTCCTGGAGATGCCCAGGAAAGGGCCGGGATGGTAGCCCAACAATCTAAGACAGTAAATGGGAACCAAGAGAGATACAGGACACAACTGGGGATTCAAGATGATGACTTAGGAAGATGAGGTGCCAAGTGGCTAAAAACCCTTTGTTCTGACCCTCCAACATCTGAAATGTTGTCCAGAGTAACCCATCATTTACAATTTCACCAAACTACTTCATTTATTAATTCATTCAACAAATACTATTGAGCCCCTATTATGCGCTAAGCTCTAAATTGTCTAGGCACACACAGAGAATTGAAGCTAACGACATTTCTGATTTCAAGGAGCTTTTGGTCTATTATGTGGACTATATTTTACTTTAAGGCACTTCATCAAAGACAATGTATTATGGATGCATCTACACCCTACGCAGAAGCTCACCCTGCAGAGTGGTCACCTGCACTCAGCATTGCAACCGCACCCAGCAGGGCTGCCCCGGGGGTCAGCTCTTTATCTCTGAGCAGCACCAGCTCTTGCTTATTCGCATGCTGGATGACAGAGGGGCACTTTGTGAAACTGGGGTGTTGAAGATGTAGATGGTCAATGGAATGCTACTCAGCCATAAGAAAAGATGAAATACTGCCTGCCATTTAGGACCACGTGGATGGATCTTGAGAATATCACGCTAAGTGAAATAAGTCAGAGGAAGTTAAGAACCATATGATTTCACTGATATGTGGGATATAGAACTGAAAGCAACAAATGAAAAAACATGAAAAACAAAAACCCATAGACACAGACAACACTATAGTGGTTACAAGAGGGGAAAGGGGGGGTGGGAGGGTAGTAAAGGGTAAAGGGGGAGAAATGTGTGGTGACAGAAGAAGATTTGACTTTGGCTGACGGGCACACAATGTAATATACAGGTGATGTATCATAGAAATGTGTACTCAAAACATATAATTTTATTAACCAATGTCACCTAATTTAAAAAAGATTTTGTATAAATTTGATTTTGTTCAGCATTAATAAATCAGTTCACATTTTTAAAAATAGACTAGAGTTGGGCGGTGTGACTCAGTGGGTGAGCATCGATCTAGGATCCAGGAGGTCATGGTTCGATTCCCGGTCAGGGAACATGCCCTGGTTTCAGGCTTGATCCCCAGTAGGAGGTGTGTAGGATGCGGCCGATCAATGACTCTCATCATTAATGTTTTTATCTCTCTCTCCCTCTCCCTTCTTCTCTCTGGAATCAATAACTCCCTCCTTACATGACAGGGTATGAGACTCTTCTGATCTCAGTAGTCTTTGCATTTTGGTTGAATGCACATTGTTTATAAAAACTTAAGGAGGCTGTAGATAATATCTTCCACCACAGGGTCAACCCCTTCTTCCACTGGGCAGGGAGACTGGAGCTGGGGGCAACACCTCACCCAAACCTGTGACTGGGCTGGGTCTCTTTCTGGTTTGCTCCGGGCCCTGTGTCCAAGTGAGAGCCTGACACACTGACCAGGACTCCATTCCCCAGGAGATCCTGGACTTCTCAGTGCTAACAAAATACAGAAAATTCCACTCCGCTTTCAAGAGGTGTTTTATTTTTAGTCTCCTGCTCTGTAAGCTTTAGAGTTCTGCAGATTTCTTGAGGGGAAACCAGCTGTGTGCTTCAGGCCCCTCAGGTCTCCAAATTTTGTCATTCCTGCCTCACACCAATGCCAAAATTTCTGGTTTCCTAACCCCCAGCAGTGGCCCTCTGCTGGGCCAACCCGGATTCTCAGCCCTGGCTACACCCAGAATTGACATGTGCTCCCTCCCTGCGTAAAGGGGACTGCAGGCGGATCAGCTCCACTGCCCCTGGAGCCCTATTAACCAGAGTTCCTACCCCAGCAGGTCAACGTCTCCTCAGAACCATGCACTTAAGGAAAATTCTGCTCTGCTTCTCAGAGCTTTTTCAATTTGGCTTCTAAGTCTCTGACCCAGCACAGCTTCCGAATTTAGCAAATGTCTTCAAGGGGACACTGGCCTGGTGTTGAGGCCATTCGGATCACCAGTTCTGGTCACCCCAGGGCTGCGTAACTGCCACAGCGTCTGCTGATTTTTCCATCCCAGCAAGGGCCTTTGCTGAAGCCAACTTAGGCGTCTCAGCCTCTTGGCCAGACGCAGAGATGGCAAATGTCCCCTGGGAAGAAGCTGCTAAAGATTCTTTATTTATCCCCCTCTGGGAGTTCTCATCTGGAATGTTAGCTCATCTAGTCCTCATAGCTTTTGCAGTTCTCTGATGCCTTGAAACAGATTTTTAAAAATGTATCTGGCTGTCCTAGTTGCACTCAGGTGGAGTGTTAAGCTCCATTCTAGGAAGACCCTGTGTGTACCTATTAAAATGGCAGCAGAACTGGGTCGGTTAGGTCGCTGATACGGAGGACTCTGTCTGATGCCATCCACTTGGTTAACTGTATCTTGACCCCAAATATTACTAGTTTGTATCTCATGAGACTTACATGCAAAATATGATAAAAAGACAGAAATGGGATTCAAGAAGATTACCAAATGGGTTGTAGACTCTTTGATGCCTGCTTTCTAATAAATTCTGTATGTGTGAAAGGTTTGGGTTTAAGACTTGTTCTCCTTTGAACCTGGCAGCAAAGCCATAGGAGAGATCTTTAACTGTAAAGTAGCTTCACATTTACTTAAGGCCACCAGTTCTAAAAATAAACAATAATTGTGAGTGATCAAATTGGTTCGGTCCATTCTCAACATGGCTCATATAGAGACCAACTTATATCTTTTCAATGTATGTCGCTTCTTGAGTAGTAAATGCTATAAATCAACAAAGCAGCATATGAAGCATTATATTCTGTTTTGTTTTGTTTTAAAAATAACTCCCTGTCCACTGAGCAGTTTGATGAACACGGTTCCACCTCTGGTGCTCTTGACTGTCTTAGAAACTTCAACTCTAGGTCTTCTCAGTCTCGCTTTTTTCCTTGCCTAGTGCTTATGTGCTCATCTCTATATTTACCAAACTCCTAATTCTAGATCTCTTTAATTGATCTTTTCTAAAAACTCCTTCTCCAGCTCCATGTTACTTTATTTGTTCATTCAACAGAGATTTATTAAATATTCCTTTATTACTTTTACAGCTATGAATACATGATAAACACACTGTGGTCGTAGCAGAGAAAACAGTGGTATTTGATTCTATACACCTAAAAGTAATTGGTATTTGTACAATCACCATTTTCTCTAAAACGCAGAGGCTGAACAACGTATACCTTTGTTCTGCACTTCATCGAAAACCTTAGCATACTGCTTGCATGTAGTTGGTATTTAATGAATTTGTTACACTAATAAATTAGTCAGTGAACAATGTGGAGTAGTCAGAGTCAGTCCTCTGCATTTGTCATCTAGGGAGGAAGTAAAAGAACCACACAGCCTGGTCGGGCATGGCTCAGGGGTTGAGCATCAACCTAGGATCCAGGAGATTGGGGTTTGGTTCCCGGTCAGGGCACGTGCCCGGGTTGCAGGCTCCATTCCCAGTGGGGGGCATTCAGGAGGCAGCCGATCGATGACAACTCTCTCATCATTGATGTTTCTCTCTCTCCCTCTCCCTTTCTCTCTCTGAAATCAATAAAGATTTTTTTTTTTTTTAAAAAAAGAACCACATACATCTGTAATACCCTCCACTTGCTACTCCTGAATTTTGTCTAAAATAAAAACCCCTGAAAACCAGAGATCTGTTTGGCACTTCAGGACAAAGAAAGCAAGAAAACATTTTTAAAAAGTCAGCCTTTGCTTTTTGAAAGGACAGAACAATGAGGATAGAAGGATCAGCAAAAGAGAGAGGCTCACACGCCACTCTTGAAAAGACAAAAAAACACACAAAACAGGCAGAGGTGAAGGTTTCCATTCAGACCGAGAACAACAGAGCCATGAAAAGGCAGGAATTCGGAGGTGTTGAAAAGTCAATTTAGATTCAACAAGACAGTAAGTTGAATTGACTCTCTAGGTAGAAACTACAAGAAAAGATACACGGAGGAGCCCTGCCGCCCAGCAGAAGGAAGCTTGTTTTACTGATTTTCCTGTTTCAGGCCCCAGGGCCGCACCGCAGTCCCATCGCTCCCACATCCTGAGTGTTCTGAACAGGAGGCGCTGAGAAAGGGGGTGTGTGTGCACTTTGTTATTTATGAACATCTTTCAGAGGCCATCTCTATGCTAAAGACACTGTTTCTTTTGCCTGTGGGTTTCTCTCTCTTTTTTGTCATTTTAAACAGAAAGAAAATGAAGAAATAAACTCTCTGATCAAAGCCCTTGTGTCTTCATCTTTACTCACCTTCCCTGGGGAGAACCTTTGCCGGCGTTGATGTAACGTTCATGCATGGTAAGCAGCACACTGAACGTAACGTGTGTGCAACGTATGCGACGTGGGGGATTCTGTGATGCTGGTGAGTTGAGGATGGCTCCAAATTCACTTTTGTGTCGATGCAAAGGGTTGAGGTCAATGCCAAGCCCAGAGCAAGCATTTGGTAAGCAGTCAAATGAATGACTCGATGAATGAACAAAAAACAAGTTGAACAATATGCATGTAGGAAAAACACTATAGAAAAAGTCATCCAAGCTCTCTCCTGGGTCATAGGTTTATTCTATCATTAACAATTTATTGTATCAACAAATGAAACAGTGAAATGAGTCCAAACTTGCTTTGCACATCTAAAAAATTTCTTGCAGTATAGGTGTCTCAGATTCAAAGAAAAGGAGACAGAACTTTTAAGTCTTATGTATGTAGACCCTGATTTAAAAACAAGGAGCCCGGCCAGGCGTGGCTTAGCGGTTGAGCATCGACCTAGGATCCAGGAGATCGGGGTTCGATTCCCAGTCAGGGCACATGCCCAGGTTGTGGGCTTGATCAATGACTCTCTCATCATTGATGTTTCTATCTCTCTCTCTCTCCCTCTCCTTTCCTCTCTCTGAAATCAATAAAGATATAGTTAAAAAAATAAAAATAAAAATAAAAACAAGGAAACAAAACATAGCCAAACACTATTCCGTTCGATTAGAACATACAGTGAGAGATGAATGGATGCCAGGCCTAAGTTTGGCTTCCTGCTCCCTCTCTATTAACTGTTTAACAGAGATGTTATTTCACTCCTTAGAGCCTGCTTCTCCACCTGTGAAATAACATCATAATACTTAGTTGGAAGATGGCATATTAAGTTAGTATATATCCTAGGTAAGTTTGTGAAGTTGTGGGTCGTTTTCTTTTGATAGGGGTTTCCCATTTAGCTGTTTTTCTCTTGAAGTATGTTCACTAATGACCTTTTAGATGCTGACTACAAAGTGATGTGCTCGTGCCATTGTCCAAGAGAAATGGGATTTATTAGGTTGATTGGAAAAGTAAGAATACAGTAAGTACATTGATACCAAGAGAGGGTTTCTTCTTATCGGATCACAATTCTCATTTTCTCTGGACATTCTTCCATCTCTATGAACCTCTTGTAGGCACCGCTCACAGACACCAGAGAGGTGTTACTGGACAGGCCCCTGAGTAAGAGGGAGAGGGCTGTCCCCAGCCTTGATTCTTGCCTTCTCCTGTGAATGAATTTATACGAGAGACCTTGATTGTGTTGTGATGAAGCCAATTTTATTAAAGCAATTAAAGCAAGCACCTTTATTAAAGAAGCAAGGCAAGCACATCTAGTTTATGAAGCACAGATGGGCTCTCAGCTAATCTGAAAAGCAAACTGGGTGGGGGGTTGAGGCGCTTTATACCCTCCTGTCCGTAGGTTTCAAAATTCCTCTGCTGAATATTTTGGTACAGATTAATTCTCCAGGTCCATTTTTACTTTGCTGTGGCCTTACCTGAATTCATGAGAAGCACCAACAATTTTATCTTTCTCTTTATCTCAAGTCAAGCCTTGAGACTGCTGGCTTCTTTGCTTAGGGAGTAAAACTGCCTTTTTTTTTTTCCCCTTTCCTCTTCCCCCCTCTTTCCTGCATTTTCTCCTTAGGGAGGCTTTTAACCATTTGCTTTCCATATCCTTGGCTAGGGAAGATAATGGCTTGTTATTTACAAGCTGGCTGCAAATTGCCCACATCGCGTGGCCTTGTTTTAACTTTCCTGTCTCAGTTTCCCTATTCCACCTGCGCTGGAATTTTCCTAGCTTCTTATTGCCCTGTAACAGACCCTTCACATTCACTCTAAATCCAGTTATGGCAGTTCTCTGGAACATAGAAGGAAGGGGCCCAACAGAGGTCTGATCTTTTGGGGTTAGACCACTACTTTCCCCTGACTGCAGCCAGCAGCCTGGAGATTTCTTCTGGCTGACTGTGTATTGTCTCTTTAATGTGCTTTTATTCTATTTGAGAACACCACAATCCCCATGCTCACAGGTGGACTCAGACAGCCTTGTGTATCACCTCTTTATTCTCTGGGAGCAGAGAACTTTGGATCGCTTTAAAAGAAGGCCGAGAGATCACAAGGCCATACAGAACCACTGTTCCTTTTTGGCTATGGCAGTTGTTCCCAGACCTCAGCCATTTCAATATGACAGCCATGATTTTTTGTCACACTGGCCTACCCAACTCATATCCTCATATGTTTATCATAGTTGCTCGTATTTATTTAATATTCTTTTAAATTACTTTCCTTTTAACCCAGAATTATTTAAAAGGAAACTTTATGTTATCATTTTAATGGTAAGAAATGACTGTAAAAAGAAATTTAAAAATTTAAATTCTAGCTAGTCAGTTGCCAGAGGTTCTGAGCTTGCGACTTAATTCTTTTTAGATAAAAATGCAGATTACAAAGTGTAAAAGCTGCGTTAAAGATGTAATAACTCTGAGCTCATACTTTCTGCTTCATGAAATCAGCATCGAGGAAGAATGAAAAAGGGAATCACTCCCTTACTCATGGCTCAAGGAGACTTAATGCTTCATCTAAGGATTCTCAGCAACTAGAAAATGTGTGCTACAAGTGGGGCACTAAGGGAATCCCATTTCTCGGGTTACAGGGACTTGCAGGCTCAGTGGGGCCCAAGGAAAGCACGTTGGTGTCATGGCCAACATACACAGAGAGAAGACACACCTTTTTGGTGAATACACTGGCTCATAGCCGACATTTAACAAATGTTGCCTTCCCAGAAGCCCCTCCCGCCTTCCCTCTCATCCTTGGAAATTTTGCTTTAGAGAAAACAATGAGTTCTTACTGAGGGCTCTGTATTACTGAGGACCAAGCAGTTCCGGGTAGTATTTCAATCTTCACAACACTTTCATCATTTTATAATTGAAGGAACTTTTGAAATTTATAAAATATATATAATTGGGGAAAATTTAATAGTTGAGAATCAGACAGGTAAATCACCCAGGGCAGATAGCATAGTGTTTGGGTTCTACCACCCCAGATATAATTAGTACTGAAGAGTTACCCAGCTAATTAAGTCAAACAGACAAAACAAACCACAGTTACCCCAATTATCTGAATTTTGGCTTACCATTATTCAAGTTTGGCTCAGAAATGATACTCTTCCTTTTCTTTTCTAGGAATAGTTTTGTTTTGATTTTGGCTTTGGTTATCTGGCTGATTGCCTTGGTTCTCTCAGCAGTGACTACCGCATTACTGTTCACAGAGGCATTTCATAAATTTAGATAGTGGGAGGAAGTCGTGAAAGAAAGAAAGAGAGAGAGAGGGAGGGAGGAAGGAGGATGTGTCTTTGTAAAAAAACCAACTTGAAATATACACCTGAGAATTGAGGTCTAAGCCAAATGATTGCAGATAAGCCTCACACTTTCCATCACTTTCACCATTTAAGAAAATGCTCATTGAGTTTCTTTGACATGCTAGGCTGAAAATGGAGCTCAAAGGTATTATACCCATACATTGCTCACCCTGGAGACCCAACTGGATGTTCTGCCCTTATAGAAGCTCTAGCTCTGCAGGACCCTTTGGAGCTATGGTCACATCTGGCCAAGGCTTAGGGGATGAAGCTAAGAAACTCCTGATTCTATGTAAGTTCTCCAAGTCGTGGATTTGTAAATGTGGAAACCCAGCAACACCATTCCCAGGATCCATGTCCTGTTAATCATATTTTCTCAGCCCCGAACAATTCAGTCACCAAATAGATTTAAGATGTCAGTTACTCAAATGCAGACATTACTTCTCCGAAACAAAACAAAACAAAACAAAGCAAAACAAGACAAGACACATTTCCCAAAGTGAAAAACATGTTACCTCAAGTATCTGATTTGTCAAATTGGGGGGTAATAATTAGGTGGATGGATGCCTCAATTGTCTCCTTCATTTTGAATATGCGTGTGAGAGCCCACAATATAGTTCTACGTATAAACCATGGAGATTTTTCTCCAGTGTCTGAGTTTGAAAAGTCCAGTGCCTCCTAAAATTCTGTAATACTTGTAAACAAGCATGTTTGGCTCTCAGCAGTTTTCCATTTAGTTAAAAAAAAAAAAAAATCTCGGGGAATAGTTTAGTAAATATTCAGTCTGTGTGGTTTTCCTATGTTTATGGGCATGTTATCACAAGATAACTTTTACTTCCTCATTATAAAAATCTTTTAAAATTGCCCTTTGAACCTCCACTCAGATTTTCGGGATTTATGACAGTTTGTGTTTAATCTGCAGACAGAAGCACTGAACCAACTGAAGTTGTGGGCTTGCTGAATTTCGTTTCCTCAGCTCTCACGGTCAGTCTTAAGCAGCATCCACTGGTAGGCCAAGGGCTTAGCACTGCTCCCTGCAGATTAGCATTGTACGGGTCCCAACCCTGAGGACCCCAGGAAATCTGATTGTAAGAAACAACACCTCTCAAGGACAACTTACAACTGAAGAGTCAGAAGCGTACCCTTGAGGGACTTCCCAAAGAAACTGGGAGTGAATCTAAAATTAAAGACTATATTTTATCATATAAATTTACGTGAATTTTGCACACATACCTGGGGTTGGCATGGCTGCCGATATGTAGCTCAATCCATCTACTGGTCTCCGTCCCTAGGCCCACTGCTCTAGCCCAAGCCCCCCCCCCCCCAGAACAGCACAGGTCTCCTGATAGTCTCCTCACCACCCTGCTCCCCTACATTCCAGTGTCCACACCGCAGCCAAAGCAATCTTTGAAAACTTAAATCTACTCATGTCACTTACCTAGTTTAAGAAAAATAATACAGTGATTTCTCAAAACTTGTAGAAGTAAAGCCATAGACCTCAGCACCGGCTCTTCCTAGCTCTCTGGTGTCACCACACGCCTCTGCTCTCGTCTCCAAGTCTGTGCGGCCGCCACCTGCTCGCTGAGAGCCCCCCCTTCTCTGCTTTACCAACATGAGAAGCAGCGGGCAGTGCTTCTGAGCACCGGCTCTGAGGATTCAATGAGTTACTACATGAAAAGTGCTTAGGACAAAGCGTGGCACATAGGGAACTCTCGTGAGTGATGTCACCCAGCTTTCAGCTCTCAGCTCACTTGGCACTTCCCGGGAGGCTGTCCCCAGTGCTCTCAGAGGACGTCAGAACCACCGAGTACGTGCACTTGCAACTTCCTGCCCTTCTTTACAGCACTTGCCACAATTTGAAGTTATATATTTTTGTGATTATTTGATTAATTTATGTCTCTTCTGCTAGACAGGGACCATGTCTATTTATTCACCATTTATTCCAAGCACCTAACTCAGTGCCTAGAGACTACAAGGTGATCAGTATAGATGTATTTGGGGATGTTGAAGGAATGAGAAGGAAGGAAGGAAGGAAGGAAGGAAGGAAGGAAGGAAGGAAGGAAGGAAGGAAGGAAGGAAGGAGGGAGGGAGGGAGGGAGGGAGGGAGGGAGGGAGGGAGGGAGGGAGGGAGGGAGGGAGGGAAGGAAGGAAGGAAGGAAGGAAGGAAGGAAGGAAGGAAGGAAGGAAGGAAGGAAGGAAGGAAGGAAGGAAGGGAGGGAGGATCTGCAATTAAACTGGTTAAGCTAAAGCACCGAAAATATTATTAGAGGTCTAAATATAATATGGGTGCTGTGAAACAGAGACGAATGTTGGGTGGTAATCTATTACCAATTATTTAAAAGACGGAGAGTTAACTGAGATTCTTTAACAAGTATTTGCTTCCTTCCCTCAGGCTGAACCTCGCAGGGCAAGCAGGGCTGCAGGGGGAGAGTGGTTCCAGCGAGGCCTCCATCATAATGCTGACAAGCACGCACTGGGTTTGAATTCCAGCCCCACTACTACCTAGCTATCGACTTTACATCCTATTTTAATCCTCTCCAGTTCATATTTATTTTCTGTAAAATGGGTAATAATGCTTCCTCATAGGGATATTATGAGGCTTGAGTGCATTTTGAATGTAAAATGTTGTGCTCAGTATCTGGAGCAAAGTATTAGGAAACTGCCAGGCTGGACCCAATCTGAAACTATCCAAGGGAGCAACACAGTTTGTGCTGCTGTGTTATGAGGAGCAGGGGGGATTGAAAGTGAATCACAGCCCTAGAGAAACTCTGCTTCCACTCCTGCAAGACAGGCCACAAAGTGGTCGTATCTTCCAGGGACACGGTGTTCCATCCACCTGGTGCCTACCTTCCTGTTCCCTCCTTTCAACACCCATTATGAACCCCCAGCCCTTAGGGTCTCGGGTGGTGTTTTCATTGTTGACAAAACTAAGTTCCTAATTACTTGAATCACTTCAGTTACTATAACTTGAATTTTTAAAAAATGTATATCATTCTAGAGAGACCACTAATTTTTCTCTAAATAAAATAAAACACAAAATAATCTAGTTGTTCTTTCTCCCCTTAGGCCCTGCCAAAAAGAATGGGGAACATGTACTTTTGAAATCACCTCATGTCTCCTTGATTTCCTCATTTACCAGCAGAAAATTTAATCATGAACCCAGCACAATTCACAGGGAGGGAAGAAAATTTCTCATGCTCCAGTCCTTGGGGAAAGAGACATGAGGCCGATTGCAGAGTGAAAATTCAATAGCTGCCTGACGTTGTAAAGCAAAGGGGATCTGAACCATTTGAACAGTTGCGTGCTTAGAAATGGGGCTGTGTCACCCCTGCTGGAAAAGGACAGTGAACCAGGTTTCCACTCTGTGTTCATCATATGGGGGACTGTAAAGACCTCACAGATGACAGATGACGCAGAAGGATCTTCCTGTCCCTAAAGGCAAAATATGACTTTTGCTTGGTGATTATATAGGCTGGGTCATTATGGCTGGCAGAAAATTAGATTGAAGCTCGATGGCTGTGGGTGGTGAGACTTCCATCCTATAGACAGATCTTAAATTTCACTAGAAATAATCCTAAATCTTATAGGAATACTCATACCTGTGATCATATAATTTCCTCCATAAAATTCAGGTAATCAGTGATTCTGTGCCCGAAAGACTAACATTGATTCGTGAAACTACTTTTCTCTTGCTAAGAACAGCTAATCTCACTCATTGTGTAGCATAACACATAATTTTGTGTCATTTAATTTTGTAATAACCCTTAAAGGGGCTACTCTTAGCATCCCTTTTTAACTGATGAGTGTTATCTGGTTAAGAAGTGGCGGAGGTAGGATTCAAACCCTGTCTTTTGGGTTGTCCTGCCTTATTGTCTTCCCAGCATTCAGGGCATTACAAAGAGCATAAAGGCCTTTGATGTCCAGAAGTTTCTACCACTTTCCAAAATCTATTTACAAAATTAAAAAGGTCCAGGAATATAATTTATACCTGGTATTTCCGCAGTAAATTTTAGTCTAAAATGGTTACACATTCATTGTATTATTTAATCCTCACGACAACCTATGAGGTAAATGTTATTTTCTTATTTTACAGATAGAAAACTGAGTCTGGGAGGGGTCAGGGAACCTGCCGTGTGACCCTGCCTGGTGAATAAAAGATAATCCACCCCAGATTCAAACTCCAGTTAGCTGTCTACACAGCCCTCCCCGACTTGGCCTTACCATCCCTCTCAGACCTCGAAGGAATAATCTCTCTATTGCCTCTGCCCTCCCGTCTTGCCACACAGCCCTGTGTTCCTTGATGCTTCTTGATGAAAGGCCCAAGTACCAGGAGGCAAGTGCTTGTGGCCACAAGCCTGCGATTATGGACAATCTGATGCAATCATCTTTCCGACTGTATCCTCAAGGAATAAATTGCAGGAGAGGTAGCTGCTAGGGTTTTTTGTTTTGTTTTGTTTTAAACAATAATAGACTTTCAAGCTGCTATCAGCGTTTGCGGTTTCTAATCAGCCAGAGCTGCCTGCTCTGTAAAATATGTTGACCTTCTAGGCTGCTGCACCTGCATAATTACTGACTTGGGCAGAAGTTAGCGTTTGCATATTATTTTGGGGACATAGTTCTGACAACATTGGGAACAGAAAGTATGATAAGTCATTACAGGGCAGGCTGGCTGTGAGAATGGTACTTTCAATTGTACCAGACAAATAGGAAACAGATGAGTTTATATCAAGGCTAGAAGTAAATTTAGGTTTTCTGTACACACTCAACCTCCAGATCAAATAAAAGGGCAATTTTTGTTTCCATCAATTAGAGGAACTGGTCTTGTAGGAGTCACAGCTGGTTTATTTGCCGTGCCTGTGACAGCAATTGTGCCTGCAAAAGCTGATGTACGTCACCCATTTAAACGAGGGTGTACAGTCCTGGTTTTATTTGGTGAGACCTGTCGTCAAACTAAAAAGTTAAAAAGCAATCAACTGTTTCCCTTTGTATGTTATGGCAAACCAAAAAGCTCCCCTGCGTTTTTCAGAATGATTTTCCCTATAAATGGACGATTACCTTGCGTGGTGTCTGATATTAGCTCATTCACTTAAGAATATTTATTGAGTATCTACTATGTGGAAAGTACCATGTTAGCACTGGGGGTATAGTTAAGTATGACACAGGCGGTGCCCCGGCCATCATAGGACTTACATTCAAGAGAGAAAGGCAGAAAAGTAAATTAGGAAAATAGGACATGTCCCTGAATACCTGGGAAAGGTCTCTATGAAGGGGCTGTATAAAAAGAAGCTGGTTAGATGCCAACCTGGGAAAGAGCATGCCAGGCAGTGGTCAGAGCCAGTGCCCCAGAGTGGGACATGCTGACCTGTTTGAGGAGCAGAGTGGGATCTGAAACAGCTACCTGGTGGCAGATACACCCGTGTGATGTGGGGTGGGGGTGAGAGAGAATGGGAGTGGAGGCTTTGGAAAGGTACACAGGTGAGGGATCATGCAGGGCCTTGCACACTTTAATGAAAAATTGGGGTGACAATGATGATGACACCTCCACCTGCTAAAGTCTGCGGGGTGCATGTCGCTTCATCCCCTGCCTCCGCCTCCCTCCAACTCCGAGGAAGCGCTGCTGGGTCCTTCATGTTTCCTCAGGTCTTCTCAAAAGTCACAGCTGTTCTGTGGCATTAAGCACAGGTAGTTCTGGTCTTCTGGACACCAGGATTCAGAAGGAAACTCCACCATGGATGCTGGAAGAGACCTCAAGTCTATTAGATTTTTTTTCTCATGGGGAAAATGCCTTCAGAAGTTTTGTTTCTTTGTTTTCCTATCCATTTGGCAGAGAGATGATCCTTCCTGTTGGGTAATGTAACAGATGAGTATATAAATGACATAATTGTAGACAGATATTGCTTGGCTGGATGATACAGTGATGGTGGTCCTTCCAACATGAGAAAATATTACAAATAGAATATATTGAACTTGGCATATTGAGTTTTATGGAATCTCTATAGTTGAATAAATAAACATTTTAAAATCCCTGGGGCAGAGTTGAGCATTCCCTCTGAGTCCCCCAACTGCTCTCTTGGTCACAACTATTCATCCTTCCGAACTCAGCTCAGTCCACAATCACTTCTCAGAGAATGGAAAATGTTACCATGTTACCAATGCCAAAATGTGCAATAGACCAGTGATTTTCTTTTTCTTTTCTTGTTTTAAGTTTCTTTATTTTTATTGTTGAAAATATTATAGATGTCCCCCTTTTATCCCCATTGACCCCCTCCACCCTGCATCCATCCCACACTCAAGCCTTCCCCATACCAATGTCTGTGTCCATGGGTTATGCTTATAAGTATATAAGTTCTTTGATTGATCTCTCCCCATCCACTCCCTCATGCCTGCCTTCCCTCTGAGATCCCTCAGTCTGTTCCATGTTTCCATGTCTTTGGATCCATTTGTTCATTAGTTTATTTTGTTAATTATATTCCACATATCAGTGAGATCATGTGGTACTTGTCTTTCTCTGACTGGCTTATTTCACTTAGCATAATACTTTCTAGTTCCCTCCATGCTGTGCCAAAGGATAAAAGATCTTTCTTTTTTACAGCTGCATAGTTTTCCATGGTGTAAATGTGCCACAGTTTTTTTATCCACTCATCTACTGATGGGCACTTGGGCTGTTTCCAGATGTTAGCTATGGTAAATTGGGCTGCAATGAACATAGGGGTGCATAAGTTCTTTGTGATTGGTGTTTCAAGTTCCTTAGGATATATTCCTAGAAGTGAGATCACTGGGTCAAATGGCGGCTCCATTTTTAATCTTTTGAGAAAACTCTATACTGCTTTCCATAGTGGCTGCACCAGTCTGCATTCCCACCAGCAGTGTACTAGGTGCCCCTCTCTCCACACCCTCGCCAGCACTTGTCGTTTGTTGACCTGTTGATGGTGCCATTCCTTCAGGTGTGAAGTGATACCTCATTGTGGTTCTAATTTGCATCTCTGATGATTAGTGACCTTGAGCATTTTTTCATGTCTCTTAGTCATCTGTATGTCCTCTTTGGAGAAGTGTCTACTTAGGTCCTTTGCCCATTTTTTAATTGGATTGTTTGTCTTCCTTTTGTTAAGTTGTATGAGTTCCTTATGTATTTTGGATATTACCTTTTATCAGATGTGTCGTTGGCAAATATGTTCTCCCATACAGTGGGCTCCCTTTTCATTTTGTTGATGGTTTCTTTGCTGTGCAGAAGCTTTTTATTTTGATGCAGTCTCACTTGTTTATTTTCTCCTTAGTTTCTCTTGCCCTAGGAGATGTATCAGCAAACATATTGCTACAAGAGGTGTCTGAGACTTTGCTGCCTATGTTTTCCTCTAGGATTTTTATGCTTTCATGTCTTACATTTAAGTCTTTTACCGAGTTTGAATTTACTTTTGTGTATGGTGTAAGTTGGTCTAGTTTCATTTTTTTGCATGTATCTGTCCAATTTTCCCAACACCGTTTATTGAAAAGACTGTCTTTACTCCATTGTATGTTCTTAACTCCTTTGCCAAATATTAATTGACCGTAATGGGTCAATTAATGGGTTCTCTGTTCTGTTCTACTGATCGATATGTCTGTTCTTATGCCAATACCAGGCTATTTTGATTACAGTGGCTTTGAGGTATAACTTGATATCTGGTATTGTGATCCCTCCAACTTTGTTCTTTCTCAAGATTGTCATGGCTATTCGGGATTTTTTTTGTTCCATATAGATTTTCAAAGTGTTTGTTCAAGATCTGTGAAATATACCCTTGGTATTTTAATAGGGATTGCATTGAACTTACAGATTGCTTTGGACAGTATGGACATTTTAATGATGTTTATTCTTCCAACCCATGAACATGGTATATTTTTCCATTTGTTTATATCTTCCTCTATTTCTTTTTTCAGTGTTCTGTAGTTTTCCGAGTAAAGGTCTTTTACATCTTTGGTTAAGTTTATTCCTAGGTATCTTATTTTTTTAGTTGCAATGGTAAATGAGATTGTTTTTTTGGTTTCTCTTTCTGAGAGTTCATTATTGGTGTATAAAAATGCCATCAATTTCTGGGTGTTAATTTTGTATGCTGCTACCTTGCTGAATTCATTTATTAAATCTAGTAGGTTTTTGGTGGCGTCTTTAGGATTCTCTATGTACAATATCATGTCATCTGCAAATATTGACATTTTTTTCCCTCCTTTCCAATTTAGACGCCTTTTATGTTTTCTTCTTGTCTGATCACTGTGGCAAGGCCAGTACTATGTTGAATAAGAGTGGTGAAAGTGGACACCCCTGTCTTGTTTCTGTTCTTAGGGGAAATGGTTTTAGTTTTTGCCCATTGAGTATGATGTTGGCTGTAGGCCTGTCATATATGGCCTTTATTATGTTGAGGTATGATCCCTCTATTCCCACTTTGCTGAGAGTTTTTATCAAAAATGGGTATTGGATTTTATCAAATGTTTTTTCTGCATCTATTGATATGATGTGATTTTTGTTTTTCAATTTGTTTATGTGATATATCACATTTATTGATTTGCGAATATTATACCAGCTTTGCATCTCTGGAATAAATCCCCCTTGGTCATGGTGTATGATTTTTTTAATATATTGCTGGATCTGATTTGCTAATATTTTGTCAAGGATTTTTACATCTATGTTCATCAGGGATATTGGCCTGTAATTCTCTTTCTTTGTAATGTCTTTATCTGATTTTGGAATTAGGCTAATCCTGGCCTGGTAAAAAGAGTTTGAAAGTATTCCTTCCTCTTGGATTTTTTGAAATAGTTTGAGGAAGATAGGTGTTAATTCTTCTTTGAATGTTTGGTAAAACTCCCCTGTGAAGCCATCTGGGCCAGGGCTTTTGTGTGCTGGGAGCCGTTTGATTACTGCTTCAACTTCATCAGCAGTTATTGGCCTATTTAGATTTTCTGACCCTTCCAGGTTGAGTTTTGGAAGGTTGTTTTTTTCTAGGAATTTATCCATTTCATCCAGGTTGTCCAGCTTGGTGGCATATAGTTGTTCGTAGTATTTTCTTACAAGTGTTTGTATTTCTGTGGGGTCAGTTGTTATTTCACCTCTTTTATTTTTGATTTTGTTTATTTGGGTCCTCTCTCTTTGTTTCTTGATGAGTCTGGCTTAAGGTTCATCAATCTGGTTTATCTTTTCAAAGAACCAGCTCTTGATTTCATTGATTGTTTGTATTTTTTTTTAGTCTCTATGTCATTTATTTCTGCTCTGATCTTTATTATTTCTTTCCTTCTAGTTACTCTGGGCTTTTCTTGTTGTTCTCTTTCTAAGTTTTTAAGTTGTAGGGTTAGAGAGTCTATTAGAAGTTTTTCTTGTTTTTTGAGGTAGGCTTGTAGTGGTATGAACTTCCCTCTCAGAACTGCTTTCATTGTGTCCCATAGATTTGGAGTTGTTGTGTGTTCATTTTCATTTGTTTCCAGGAAGTTTTTTATTTCTTTCTTGATCTCTTTGGTAACCCATTCATTGTTTAAAAACATGACTTTCAGTCTGTATGTGTTTAAATGTTTTTTAGTGCTCTTATTGTAGTTGATTTCTAATTTCATGCCACTGTGGTCTGAGAAGATGCTTAATATGATTTCAATCTTCTTGAACTTGTAGAGTCTTGTTTTGTGTCCTAACATGTGGTCTATCTTTGAGAATGTCCCATGTGCCCTTGAGAAGAATGTATATTCTGCAGCTTTGGGGTAGAATGTTCTGTAAATGTCAATTAAATCCATCTGATCTAGTGTGTCATTTAAGGTCATTGTTTCCTTATTGATTTTTTGTCTGGAAGACCTGTCCAGTCAAGTCAGTGGGGTGTTAAAGTCCCCTAGTATAACTGTATTGCTGTCAATCTCTCCCTTAAAGTCCACTAGACGTTTTTTTATAAATTTAGGTGCTCCTGTATTGAGTGCGTATATGTTTATCAGGGTTATATACTCTTGTTGGATTAATCCCTTTAGTATTATGTAATGACCTTTCTTGTCTCTCATTATGGTCTTCATTTTGAAGTCTATTTTGTCTGATATGAGCATTGCTTCCCTAGCTTTTTTTTTCATTTCCATTTGCATGGAAAATTTTTTTCCATCCCTTCACTCTCATCCTGTGTGAGTCTTTTGCTCTGAGGTGGGTTTCTTGTAGACAGCATATATTTGGGTCATGTTGTCTTATCCATTCAGCCACCCTATATCTTTTTATTAGGGCATTTAATCCATTTACATTTAAGGTTATTATTGAAAGATACTTATCTACTGCCATTTTGTTTCTTTATGCCTATGTTTCTCATTCTCTTTATTTCTCCTTCTGATTATAGCAGCTCCTTTAACATTTCCTGTAATGCTGGTTTTGTAGTGATAAAGTCTTTTAGTCTTTTTTGTCTGGGAAGCTCTTTATTTCACCATCTATCTTGATTGATAATCTTGCTGGATAGAGTACTCTTGGTTTCAGATCTTTGTTTTGCATTACCTTGAATACTTCATCCCATTCCCTTCTGGCCTGTAGAGTTTCTGATGAGAAGTCAGATGACAGCTTTATGGGGGATCCTTTGTAGGTAACAGATTGCTTTTCTCTAGATTCCTTTCAGATTCCCTCTTTGTCTTGAATTCTTGACATTTTAGTTATGATGAGTCTGGGCGTGGGCCTCTTTGGATTCTTCTTTCTTGGGACTCTCTGTGCCTCCTGAACTTGTGTGACTTTTTCCTTGATGAGGTTAGGGAAGTTTACTGCAATTATTTTATCAAACAGGTTCTCTAACCCCTGCTTTCTTTTGACCTCCTCTGGCACTCCTATAATACGAATATTGTTACATTTCATGCAGTCCCACATCTCCCTTAGACTGTCCTCCTGTTTTTTAATTGTTTTTTGTTTTTTGGTCTCTGATTGAGTGATTTTTTTCTACCCTGTCTTCTAATTCACTGATCCAGTTCTCAGCTTCCTCTAATCTGCTGTTTATTTCTTCCAATGTATTCTTTATTTCTGCTATGTCATTTTTCATTTCTGACTGGTCATTTTTCATAGTTTCCATATATTTTTTCATGCTGTTGAGCATCCTTACAATCAGTATTCTGAACTTTATATATGAGAGATTGCTTATCTCCATTTCACTTAGCTCTTTTTCTGGAAACTTCTCTTGTTCTTTCATTTGGGGCTTGTTTTTTGGTCTCCCTATTTTGGCTACTTTTTTGGGTTTGTTTTTAAGTGTTAGGTAGATCTGCTAGGACTCTCAGTCTTTTTGGAGGGTCTCTGTTACAGGCCAGTGTCAGACGCAGTTTGTGACTGGCCCTGAGTACCCTGTTTGGAGCTATCAACACCCCTAGGCTTGAGTTCTCCACTGCTGGGGCCGGGTGCAACTGGACAGGACCAAGATGCACACCAAAGTCTCCTTTTCTAAGGCCTGCAACAGATCAGGCAAAAACTGAAAGCACCCTGGGGTCTACCTCTGTCTGCAGACTGATTAATCTGATTCTCTTATTGAGCCTCAGGCTGTAGAAACACCACAGGGTGGGGCAGCTGGTTGTTATCAGTCTCTTAACAAGCCTCAAGCTGTAGAAACTCCTCTAGGCAGGGTGAGAGGCTTTCCAGCAGGGTGGGGCATTTGCTTCCCCCTCAGGCAAAAGCCAAAAATTCGCTGCCTGAGAAAGATGTCCTCTGCAGTATGAGGGAATGACTCGGCACAGGAATCCAGAGGGGCGTCCCCTGATCTCAGTCTCCGGAGCCCACAACCCAACTCTCCCCACACAGCTCCAGTCCACTCTGCCCTCCCTCTGCTGGATCCCGCGGTGAGTGGCTGCGCACGAAACTTTGCATTGGCCCTGTAAGAGGGTGCCTGCAGTTCCAGCTGTCTCTCCCTGGCAGACAGAAACCTGGCTGCTTTTCACAGTCATATGTTATGTGGGCACCTTTCTCAGTTCTGGTGCTCTGAGCTGGAAAGCCCAGTCTAGGGTTTAGGCCCCTGAGTCCTCAGTGGGAACCCCCACAGCTGAGACATCCTTCAAGACCTTCAGCTGCTGCCTGTGGGAGCCCAGCCAGCCCTCCTGAGCCTCTGCACTTCCTACCAGTCTCTGTGCGATCTTCACTTTTCCTCCTTGGTTATGAGGGTGCTCTCCAGCTAGTCTTCAGTTGGTTTTCAGGATGGTTTTTCTATGTTTTAGTTGTAAATCCAGGTTGGTCCCGGGAGAGTGTCAGTGTAGCTTCCACTCAGTCCGCTACCATCTTGGATCCCCTAGACCAGATTTTCAACTTTTTTCATCTCCTGGTACACATAAACTACTAAAATTCTGCAGCACACCAAAAAATATATTTTTTGCCAATCTGACAAAAAAAAAAAAAAAAAGGTATAATTTTGATTCATTCACACTGGATGGCTGTTGTTGTGTTGGCTGTTGTCATTTTTTTATTTGGCAATCTAGGGGAAAAGAGGCCAGTGCCTCTGACTAAATAGGTATTGCATGTTTTGAAAATTCTCATGTCACACCTATTGAAAATCGCTGCTCTAGACAAAGGTAGGCAGGCTGGCAGTAACTTGAGAAATTTCATTAACCTTTTAGAGACAGATACACAGCAGAGACAGGTTAGGTGATGTCTTCAACCTTTCTTCACTTTTCCCCAAGGAAAAACAGGCAAATTCTTTTTTATCCTTTATCCCAGTATTATATATCTTTTCATGTTTCACATCCCCTTTCCACACACCATAACCCTCCCCCCACCACCTACATGAGGGGCAATGGAGTAAACATCATTAAAAAGATGGGATATATCACCCACTGCAAATTCCTTTTTATCCTAGAAGGCCCCATGAAATCTGCATATCTTATATCTGTGATTCTCAACTCCACCCATTAGCTTTAATGGATTTGAGCTTGATAGACACTTTGGGCCAAGACTCCTAGGCCAGGTCTTGATGAGTAGATTAGAGTACCCAGCATTACCTAGATTTTCCAGATAAGCTCAAGCATTCTCCCCCCAAATTTCCATCATTTTCTTACCACCATTATATTATTTGTCATATCTTTTTGTCACCTTTACTATTATTTACTAAGTATTTTTCTTTAAATTGACTGAAATTTTACACTTCCGAGATGCACTAAGAGTGCCCCAGAGATATGCAGAAGCTCTCCCTTAAGTACTGATTATAAATGGAAAATCAATATCAATGACTATAAATAGAAGGTAACCACAGGAATAAATATAATAAAACAAAATAATATTATTAAAATTCTAGCTGTACACTTCTGCTTCCAGCCAAAATGGAGTGATAGAGATTGTATCTACCCTCCTGTTTCAAGAGACCAAAAAAATGAACACTGACCATCAGACAACAAAGAGCAGTGACCTCTGAGAGAAGGAAACAAATGAAGTGAACCCTACAATTGTCCCAGCTTACTGTCTAGAGTTTCCTAGCAGCAGTGCAGGAAAGGAACCCAGGTAAAGCCCAGGGGTCTACTGTAATTAAGGAAATGTTGCTGATAGTCCAGGGAGAACAGATGGCTAGAATATAGAAGGCAGAGTCAGAGAGAAGAGAGATGCACTAAGAGTGCCCCAGAGATATGCAGAAGCTCTCCCTTAAGTACTCAGCAGAGTACTGACCAGCACACGTATAGGAGAAATCTACCTGAGGATGGAGAATCACCCAAAAGGATTAGAGAAAATAGTATTTGGGACTCACACAGGGCCAAGTAGGATGCCTGTTCCTATCACCCAGATTGGAAAACCTGATGATTCACAAGGTATTGGGTAGATCACTCAGAAGTTCTTGCCTTGGAAGTGTCAGATTAATTATCTTTAGACTACTCTGGTATCATCTAACAACTCTTAAAAGCAAAGTCCAAAAGAATCACACTCTTTCTACATAATTTAATTATGAGTCAGATCAAAACTCAGTGATTTTGACAGGAATACAGAAATATCCAGCACTCAACAAGTAAACTTCTCAATATTTTGCAATGTGTTAAAAAATTGCTATATAGGCAATGAAGCAGAAAAACACTACCTATGATGAGGGAAAGAAAACAATCAATTAAAACCAACCCAGCCCTGGTCAGTGTGGTCAGTGGTTAGAGCATGAGCCTTCACATGGAGGGGTCTCCGGTTTGATTCCCAGTCAAGGGTACATACCTGGGTTGCAGGTTTCATCCCACACCCTAGGGGCATGTGCAGGAGGCAACTGATTGATGTGTCTCTTTCTCCTCTCTCTCTCCCTCTCTTCCCCCTTCCTCCTTCCCTTCTGCTCTTTCTAAAAAGCAATGGAAAAAATATCCTTGGGAAAGGATTAAAAAAAAAAAAAAGCCAACCCAGAATTGGCATTAGAATTAACAGAAAGGACATTAAAACAGTTTTTATTCCATGTTTTCTAAAACTTAAGAAGAGACAAAAAAGATATCAAAAGACTACCACATTTTTTTTTAAAAGATCAAAATTCAGCTTTTAGAAATGAACAACACAAGTTTAAGATGAAGAATATATCAATGGGATTAATGGCAGATTAGATATTGAATAAGAAAAGATTCATGAACTTAAATTTAGTCATAGCAATAGAAACGATACAAAATGAAATAGTAAAGAGAAATTTTTAAAATTAAAATAGCATCTATTAGCTGTGGGACAATTTCAAGCAAACTAATATATGTGTATTTGGAGTTCATTAAAGAGATGAGAGACAAGAGAGGCCAGAAAATAAACTTTTAAGAAATAATGATCAAAATTTTTCCAAATTTGATAAAAATTATAAACTCATAGATATAAGAAACTCAATAAAAACTCTACTAGTGACCATTCTAGTCTAATTGCTATAAACCAGTAATTTTTAAAAGTCTTAAAAGCAGTCAAAGGAAAGAAAGTCGTGATACTTAGGAGCAAAAATAAGGATGTCAACAGATTTGTCACTGGGTACCATGTAAGCAAGGAGACAATGGAGCACAATCTTTAAAGTACTGAAAGTATTGTTAACCTATACTAAGGGAAAATAACTTTCCGAAATAAAGACAAATTAAAGACTTTTTCAGACCTACAAGAGTTGAATGAATTCATCAACCAGGAGACCTGCCCTAGAAGAAATACCACTTGAAGTCCTCTAGGGAGAAGAAACATACTAGGTGGAAATATGGATCTACACAAAGGAATGAAGAGTATTGAAATTGGAATGATGACCTAAACCAATTGAAGAAGATATGTTGCTCATGGGTTGGAAGACTTAATATTGTTAAGAATTCATCTATAGAGTCAATGTAATCCAAACAAAATCCCAGCATGACTTTTCATTGAAATTCACAAGCTGATTCAAAAATTTATAAGGCAATGAATAGGACTGCTAGATTAGACAACATAAATGTATAGTAATCAAGACAAGGTGACAGTGGCATAAAAATAGACACAGAGATCATTAGAATAGAATAGAGTCCAGAAATATACCCACATATCTATGGACAGTGGATGTTTGACACAGGAATAAAGGCAATTCAGTGAAGAAAGTATAATATTTTCAATAATGATACTGCGTCTATTAGATATCAAATGAAAAAAATTTAAAGGGCTTCAATTCGTGCCTTACCCCATAAACTCAAAATGGATCATAGACCTAAATATAAAATCTAAAACTATAAAAATTCTAGGAGAAAGCATAGGAGGAAACCTTTGTGACCTTGGCAAAGATTTCTTAGATAAGACATAATAATTACAGTACAGAAAAGAAAAACGATTAATTAGATTTTGTCAAAATTCAAAACTTTTGCTCTTAAAAACCAGTTAAGAAAATGAAGACAAGCCATAGGCTGGGAGAAAATTTTTGCAAACTGTACATCTAATAAAGTATTTATATCCAGGATAAATAAAGAACTCTGAAAGCTTGATAATAAGAGGACAAACAATCAAAATTTTAAATTAGCAAAATATTTGACCAGATATATTACCTAAAAAGATAAACAGATGGGAAAACAAAACATATTAAAATATGCTCAGCATCATTAGTCGTTAGGCAATGCAACTTAAAACTATGGTGTGGCCCTACCTGGTTTGCCTCAGTGGCTAGAGTGTCGGCCTGTGGACTGAAGGGTCCCGGGCTTGACTCTGGCCAAGGGCATGTACCTGGGTTGCAGGCTCAGCCCCAGTCAGGGCCCTGGAGTCAGCCAATTGATGTGTCTCTCTCACATCGATGTTTCTCTCTCTCTCAACCTTCCACTCTCTCTGAAAAGCAATGGGAAAAATTTCCTGAGGTGAGAATTAAAAGCAACAACACAACAACTATGGTGTGATATGACTTTATACCGACCGGAATGGCTAACATTATAAAGGGCTGAAGATAAGAAGTGTTGATGAGGGAATGAGCAAACTGGTACCTTCACACTCTTCTGGTATGAATGTGAAATGGTACCACCACTTTGAAAAATGACTTGGCAGAGAAGTTAAATGTACATCTGCCATGTGATTCGCCATTCCATTCCTGACTCTTTACCCAAGAGAAATGAAAGCATATGTTCATATAAGGACTTGCACATGTGTTCATAGTAGCTTCATTTGTAATAGCCGAAAACTAGAAACAGCTCGAAAGTCCATCAACAGGTGAATGGATAAACAAATCGTGGTATGTTTGTATAATGGAATACTACCAAGATATAAAAAGGAATGAACTATCAACACACATAACAATGTGGATGAATCTCTGAATAAATATATTATGTGAAAGCAGCCAGAAAAAAAAAAAGTACACACTCTCCTACTCCATTGATATAAACCTCTCAAAAAAATGCCAACGAGCCCTGGCGGGCGTGACTAAGTGGTTAGAGTGTGTCTGCCTGTGCACCAGAGGGTCTTGGGTTCGATTCCCAGTCAAGGGCATATACCTGGTTTGCAGGTTTGATCCCCAGCCCCTGTTGGCGCATGTGTGGGAAGCAACCAATGGATGTGTCTCTTTCACATCAATGTTTCCCTCTCCCCCCCCTTACCCCACCCCCTTTACTGTCTAAAAATCAATGGAAAAAATCCTTAGGTGAGGGTTAACAGCAACAACAAAAAAAGCCAACTAACCTATAAGGGCAGAAAGAAAGTCCGTGGTTACCTTGGTATGGGGATGAGGGAAGACAGAAAGATTTGGAGGGAGGGATCACAGTGGATCCCAAGGTACTGGGTGGTGATGGACACATTCATTACCTTGATTGTGGAAATGGTCTCGTGGGTGTCTATATACATATGTCAGATTTTACCTTTGAAATATACCATTTGTTTTATGTCGATTATACCTCAATACAGCTATTAAAAATATCCCGTTGCCTGACTGAGGCCTTCTTCCTTCGGGGAAAGGCAGATCAGTTCAGGTTAGAAAGGTGTGAAAGGCGCACCAGCAAAGGCTGTCACCTTGGTGCACAACGGGGATCAGTTCAAAAGGGACTGACTTTTGCCTTCTGCAGTTCAATGTTATTAAATGCTCTGGCCATGAGCCACTTGAGAGAGTCTCATATACCACCAGGTGGGACACATACCCATCCCACGCTTTGGGAAACACTGAACCAGGAGAAACCTTTTAAGAGTGTAGAAAGTATTGCCAGGCGACTATATTTAATAAATTTTTAATTGATCCTGGAAGTCTACAGCCTTGCTTAATCTTGGAGCAACAATGGCTCTAGACCAAGCCTGCTTAAGTGAGCAACACAGGGTACCCTTCCAGATTTTTCCTAAGCCATCCTGGGTGGTTACAGTTTCTTCATATCCCGAAATCCTGCAGATTTGAACAGCCCTCTGGCATTCTGGCCTCTTTCCCCAAACAGGGCAGATGCAATATCTGGTTTCAAGATAAGATCTACAGTGAACAGTAAAAATGTGAAAATATGAGTTTCCCAAAGAAGTAAAGGGTGAATGAGAGAGCCAAGAGGAAGGAATTACTGTGAGCAGGAGAAAGGAATTACTGTGAGCAAGGGAAAGGAATTACTGTGAGCAGGAGAAAGGAATTTCTGTGAGCAGGAGAAAGGAATTTCTGTGAGCAGTGTTCTAACAAAATCATAAAGGCCAAATCTTCTAGTCTGTTGCGACTTCAAAATCTACAAGGTGTAGCACTGGCCTGTGTGGCTCAGTTGGTTGGGCGTAGTCCTGTACACCAAGAGGTTGCTGGTGCCATTCCCGGTCACAGGCCTGATCCACAGCGAGGGGTGTGCAAGGAGGTGGCCAATCAATGTTCCACTCTCACATCGATGTTTCTCTTTCTTTCTCTCTCTCTCTCTCTCTCTCTCTAAAAAGCAATAAAAATATCCATGTGGCCTGGCCGGGGGTGGCTCAGCAGTTGAGCATCGACCTAGGATCCAGGTGATCAGGGTTCAATTCCCGGTCAGGGCACATGCGGGCTCGATCAATGACTTTCTCATCATTGATGTTTCTATCTCTCTCTCTCCCTCTCCTTCCCTCTCTCTGAAATCAATAAAGATATATTTAAAATATATACATATATATCCGTGTGTGTGTGTGTGTGGTGTACACTGGTACAAAATCAAATCATGATGTCAGTCAGTGGGCCTCGTTCCAGCTGCGGGAGGAAGTGGTCTCACTAAGCACAGAAAGACAGCACTCTTCAAGGGATGACTTGAGAGAGAGAATCCTAACTCAGTTGGGCTACCAAAGGTCAACATAAACAAGAAATTAGCTGAGGCTGAGAAGATGCAAAATGAAGTACCACAGAAGATTTCTTAGAGCTATGACACTGACTTTGCTTGCCCTACAAAGAAAAAAAGTCGCAAATGTGATTGTATTGGTTTTCTATTACTGTTCTATTATAATTTGCTACACACTTAGTGGCTTAAGACAACACAAATTTATTATCTTATAATTTTAAAAATCAGAAGTCTAATGTGAGTCTCGCTGCACTAAAGTCTTGGTATCGGCAGGGTTGCATTCCTTGCTGGCGGCTCTAGGAAAAGGCTGAATTTTCTTGTGTTTACTGGCTTCTAGATGCTGCCTGCATTCCTTGGCTCATGGCCTCTTTCTCCGTCTTTAAATCTAGCAAAGTTCTAGAACTCAATGTGAGTGGAGTTCTCCTCACATTGCATCACTCTGACCTGCTCTTCTGTCATCAGATCTCCCTTTGCTTCTCTCTTCTGCCACCTCCTTCCACTTTTAAGGATCTTTGTGATTACCTGGGGCCCACCCAGATAATCCAGAAAGACATTCCCATCTCCAGGTCCTTAACTTAATCACAGATGCAAAGTCCCTTTTGCCAAGTAAGATAACACTTTCACAGGACCCTGGACTAAGGAAGCAAACATCTTTGAGGGACTTCTTCTGTCTATCATAGTCACTGAATTGTTGGTACGTGTGAAACCATTGTCAGTATGGGGGAAAGAACAGCCCTAGGACTTTACAGAAGGATTCTTGGGTCAGGAAGAGAAAGCAGGCCCTTTCAAAGGGTCCTTCAGAAACTGTGAGAATACCAGGCAGGTGGGAGAGGACTCTTGATGGGGAGAGAGATTTTAATTATAAAGTAGTGGAGAAAATGAGGGCTGGAACTTAGCGATAAGAAAGGAAGGAGGAAAGGCTGCCTTGGTGTGCATGCTTTTTGAAGGTTGTTTGTCCCCCTGCTTAGTAGATGAAGACAGCAAGGTTGAGAACCTACCTTATTATTGATTTAAGGATGGATTCAGGCCAGGTTTGTTCACAGATCCATGCTGAAAACTCACCCACTCCACAGTATCATCACTTCTCCATAACACATCAGTGAAATATCACAGGCACCTGATTCCTTACTTCACATTTAGGCTTTGGGTCAGTGAAAATGCATGACCCCTGGATGTGATAGAGCTTTAAGCTGTCATCATTATAGAGGAAGGGGCGTCTTTCTCTTCTCACTCCCTGTGTGATTTCCACCAGACCCAGGCTCCAGGGAGGAGGGGTTACAAATCTCAGATTCCAGAACACCACTTGGGCCCCATTTACTAGCAAGTGCTGTCAATATGATTTAAAAAGCCACACGCTGACGAACAGCCTTCCTTCTTCTGTGACGACTTTGTAATGTGAGCCAGACTCCCTTCAGAGCCTTACTTCAAGTGAGCCTCACACGCCTTCACATCAACGTCTCATAGCAGGAGTCCAGTAGGAACGCAGTAAGATCCAAAGATCAGGGCCAAACGCCCCGTTCCAGCTTTACCGGTTAACCATGACCCCGCTTATAGCTTCTCACATGTCCCTCAGTCCTCTCCTACCCACTCTTTGAAACTCTTCTAGGGAGTCAACGCAACAGGCACACACACACGCTGCTGAATCTCCCTCCATACTAAGTAGCCGTGAGCCTGAGCAGGGGCAAGTTACCTAACCTTTTCTGGTTCAGTTTCCTCACCTGTAACATTGAGGTACTGTGATCTATATCTTATGCGACTGCCACAAGGATTAAATTAGTTTATATCCAAAAGGTGATTAGGCCAGTCTCTGACACATAGCAAGCACTCATTAAATGTGCATTTTTAAAAACATGTTAGGGACCCTTCCTTTTTTGCTTCCTCAGCTCCTTCTCTGTCGCTCCGCTGGCACATTTTGTTTGTCATGATCTGAGTCATTTTCCATTCAGGCATCTTGGTCTTCCACGAGCCTGTACTTCCCTGAGGACAGGGACTGTGTCGTGTCTATTCTGTTATCTCTAGCGTTGAGCGCAGTGCCTGACACGCAGGCACACAATAAATGTTGAATGAATAGATGTCCCTAAATGAGAAATTCAGTATCTGATCAGACTATACACCCTTTTCGTTATAGTAAAAAATGAGTGATAGGAACAATACCAGATTGTTAAGGCTGTTTATCCCCAGTGGGTGAGACGATATGTAACAAGTATTTTTTTCCTACCTTCCTGTTTTCTTCCTACTCTCCTCCTCGAGTCTCTATAATGAGGGCAGAGTAGGTACACAGCTGTGCACACAAAGGACTGAGCCCTGCTCTGACCAGAGAGGTTCAGGAATTATATTAATGAAGACGACACCAGCTGCACTAACAGAGGAACTTGGAAATTTTTATATGTTAACGTAATTGAAATGTATGTCTTTCTCACAGGTTGAGGTGTGTGTGTGTGTGTGTGTGTGTGTGTGTATGAACTCCAGGAAGCCATCCAGGGACCCAGCCCCATGGAGGCTCCACCATCAACACAAGGGTTGCCAGGTCACCCTGATGTCTGCATTTGGAAGGTGGACTGAGGAAGACAGGACACATGGAGGTTCATAGGGAGGCTGTCCATGGTATACCTCACTTCTGCCCACATTGCCCTGGTCCAAATTCAATAACAATGACATCCATCAAGACAAGCTGGGAAATGTAATCTAGCTACATGTCCCAATGGAAAGGAAATGGGTCTGGTGAATAGGCAGAGAGTCAGTTAGCTTTCCTCCCCTGCATTTCCTCCAACCCAGCCTGTTGACTCAACCTCCTGACTCACCTGACTGGTCTACCCTCCTCAAGTCTCACTCACTTTTAATTTATCTTCTACACTGCTGCCAAAGTGGCTTTTCTAAAATAAATATTGGACATGTCACTTGCCTTGCTTAGCTTCCTATCATCTACTAAATAAAGGTCAAATCTCTGTAAGATAAATCTCACAGTCCATAAACTCAAGTGCACAAGTAATATTTCTGTCTATGACTGAATTTAATTTCAACGCTGAGCTGCCACCCCGCCAGGCAGATAACCTTCATTCAGAGTTTCCTCTTCTTTATCTGGGGTAGGGTCTATGTTCTGGGGGATATCACACATTGCCAAAGCCTTGAGCAGGCAGAAGATCCTCAGTGGTCATCTCGGAGGGGCTTTCTGGAAGAAACCAAAAGCCTCTCTTGCTCTTAGAACACTCCAGGAAACCACTTCTTGAGAATTTTATTCAAATAATCAATGAAAGGAAGCACACCAAGGCCAGCAGCACTGAAAACAAACAAAAATACTGAAAATGAGTACTGAAAATGAGATGTCATTATGGAGATAGGGTGGGAGTGGGGGAGCCATTAAAAAAAATATTCATGGCAGAAGTGGAAGTCTCTTATGTACATATCTTCATAAAATAATAAAAAAGCAACTTGAGATAAGCAGTCTAATGTAGTAGCCAGCTAGCTAATATATAGTGCAAATGAATGGCAGCATGTGTTTTAATGCTTTTTATTGGTATACTAATTTATCTCTAAGTACCATATTTACATATTTATACAGTTCCATTCAAACCAAAGTACAACTTGCACTGTAATTTTTATTGGCATGTAAAATAATTCCAACAAATGAAATAGAGATATATTTGCTTTACTGAATTACAGTCAAGTGGATGAAGGAAGGGAGATACAGAAATGACAAAATCACGTGTAGAAGCAATGGTTCACCCAAGATCACGCAGCTAAGTGACAAGCTAGGGCCCAGCTCCAAGCCCCACAGCTACTTTCAGCTGGAACACAGTGGATGGTCAAAGGAACTGGCGCCCTGCAAGGGAGTAGCCTGACAGCCACTGGGAAAATAGATGCCAGTGCATAAGGCAGCTGGACAGTGGGTCTGCAGCTGAACATTGATTTTCTTGTATTCCAAACACCCTTCACCTTCTTCTAGCCAGAATCAGGATTCACTTCTAGGGTTCCAAATCTCGCATAGCTCATGTTGCTTCATGCCCACGCTTATAGATCCAGGCCCACCATGAACAATCCCCTCCTCAGCACCTCAGGTTGCCTTAGGGAATGGCCCCTCCTCAGGGCGTGCAGTTGTGGGGAAGGGTCCTTTACAGTGTCTGGTGCTCCTTGGTTGAAAGAGTGCATATGATCCATAGGCCAGTCAGATTCCCTCTCCTGGAGATTCAGATCTGGATCAGAGTGACACAAAGATAGAAAAACAGTTGGAACGAATGCATCCAGTGATGACACCTTGAAGAGATTGCCTATTCGTGCCTGCTCTCAGGATATCCAGTGCTCCCCTAGTTCCCATCTTTCTGAGAATTGGTTATGTAGGTTTTCCTTCAATTTGGTGTGACATCTCAGATCCTTCCAATAAACTCCTTTCATTGCCTAAGTTTGTTAGAATTGGTTCAGTTACCTGCAATCAAATAACTTGAATTGATGAAGCATACAGTGGGCGGTTCTATAGATCAGCCTCCACTTACCTGATTTTTTATTAACCTAGTGGGTTAACTAGTACCTCAGCAGGTTGATTACTATTATCCTGACTCTAGGACATCCATGCCCTTCATTTGAGTTCTATACTTAACAGCATCCTGGTGTTTGTGACCAAACCTGCTCATGCCAATTATACATATTATTGTGATTTCATAACATAATTAAATTTTAACTAAATCGATGAAATGCAAAGGCGAAATCAGTGTTTTCCATAAAGGTAAGCAACTGAAAAATGCTGTCATGAATTAGGTGTGGATGAGAAGGTGATCATAAAATGGTACAAAATTATAAAGCTCTAAGGGGATTTTTAAAATTCAATTGTTTTTCAAAGGATTCTAAATTCTTGCATCCCTTCAAGCAAATCAACTCTAGAAATCAGAGAGTTCCCAATGAGTGACTCTAATTAGCAGACCCAAAATAAAAATAAAAAGGTTTTGGCCCGATGAAAAATTGAGAAATAAATGAACATTTATATGTATTAAGTTAAAATACTACAGGTATATATTATTCATTATGATTTCTTTGTTTACTATAGTTTTTCAATTCAAGTAAGCGATCAAATTGAACAGGAGGTCTTTGTATACAGAAAACCAGAGGCAAACTCCTACTTTTTGTGTATCTACTCAAGCATTAGTACTCAGTGGTACTGGCCTGTCTGGAATTCAGGGACCCTTCCCATAATTCTTTGCCTCTCAAAAGATAAGAGTTGTAAAATATCTGAGGGATCATTGAGTTCACATCTTCTCTTACTGATGTGAAAACTGAGGCCCAGGAAGGGGAAGTGACTGTGCTGTGTCATTCAGTGGTTGATGGCAGAGCTGAGACTACAGCCCAGGTCTCCTTACTGTATGAGCTCATCCTGCAGCACAGAAGTTTGGCCCAAAGGATTGTATCCATTTATTTATTCTTTTGTCAATACAGTTTTACTGCAAAATGGAGCTATTATAACAAGACAATGTGTAGAAAATTATCATATCACTTTAGACATAGTATCCACTCAAAAAGATAGGAAGCTCATTATTCAGAAGTAAAGTAAATGGGGACGAATTACTCTAGGAACACTCCATAAATCACAGTTAACTCATTTACAAGCATTTGAACTACCTGAATACTGATGATGGGCCATACTCTCCTTGGTCTGCTTTATGCTGTGTCACGCGGGTCCCCACATCCCCAACTCACTACCTGATGCAACATCATAAAGAGAGAAAGAGAGCTACATTTTTCTGTTAATACTGAGACCAACTAGGTCTTTTCTCTAATTATCTCAGAAGTAAAGATGTCCTTTTCGCTAAAGTAGATGTGAGCACAGAGGTTAATGGTCAATCAGGTCAAAAAAAAAAAAAAATTGACTGGTCTATTTTTTTGTTTGTTTGTTTGTTTATAATTGACTGTTTTTTTTGGCCAGAATTAACCACATGGATGATGGTTTGGTGTTGGGTAGTTAAGGACAAAGAGTGTTTATTACTCACCCATTTTAGAGGCCATGCTGGCCTCAAGTAGGGTCAATCCTCCCTCCAATCTTCCCTTTTCCTCCCTCTCCTATGAGGACAGTTGCCATTATTTTATTCTACTTCCTGCTGTTCAAAGCCAAAGACATGACTAGGCTAGACAGCCAGAGTCTGGGTGGGAGGGCACCTGCTTCTTTGCTGGGTTTTATTTCCTAGGGGTCTCCAGCAACCTAGATCAGACAGGAGTGACAGAGTCAAATACTGCAGAGGTGGGCAGTTAATATATGTGATGAGGTGGACCAGCCTAGTCAGGGGGCTCTGTATAAACTGGGGAGTCCATGCCTCATTAAAGAAGCAGCCCCTATGTGCTTTCTGCCTCCTGGAGGAATGCGGGCCGCATTAGCCAGTTCTTTGTAAGAGAGCTAGAAAGCTAATTATTTCATGTAAAATTCTCTTGCTTTAAAAACTAGTTAAAATTTTAAACACTGCTGCCCAGCCGGGTGTGGCTCAGCAGTTGAGCGTCGACCTGGGATCCAGACGATCGGGTTCGATTCCCGGTCAGGGCACATGCCCAGGTTGCGGGCTCAATCAATGACTCTCTCATCATTGATGTTTCTATCTCTCTCTCTCCCTCTCCTTCCCTCTCTCTGAAATCAATAAAGATATATGTAAAAAAAAATTTTTTAAACACTGTTGAAGCCACACACAAAAATCTTTATGCCAACTACAGTCCATGGGCTGGCTACCAATGGGTGACCCCTGGCCTCCTCGGCCTCCCTCTCTGGCAGGTGCAGTCATGCTAGCCAGCTCCACGTGGAAATGGTAAAATTGGGGAATGGGGCCTTGAGCTTGGAGAAAAAGGCGAAGCTTCGGAGTGCTTAGTTCTAGACCACTTAAACCTATCTAGGCTCAGTGAAAAGAATCCTTGTGACCTGGCCTAGCTTGATCAAATTCAACATGAGCACTTGGGGCAAAATCTCAGCATAATAAAAAGTATCAGTTTTTCCCTCACTGGTGTTGTTCAGTGGTTAGAGCGTCAGCTCGCATACCAAAGGGTCGCAGGTTCAATTCCCGGTCAAAGGCATATACCTGGGTTGCAGGTTCAATCCCTGGCTCCTGTTGGGGCATGTAGGGAAGGCAACCAATTGATGTGTCTCTCTCACATGGATGTTTCTCTCTCTCTCTCCCTCCCACTCTCTCTAAAAATCAATGGAAAAATATCCTCAGGTAAGGATTAACAACAATAAAGTATCTGTTTTAAGTTGGTGCATTTTCTCAATGGAATACTACACGGCTGTAAAAAAGAAGGAACTCTTACCTTTTGTGACAGCATAGATGGACCTGGAGATTATTATGTTAAGTGAAATAAGCCAGACAGGGAAAGACAAATATCACATGATCTCACACATATGTGGAATCCAATGAACAAAATAAATTGACAAACACAATAGAACCACAGGCATGGATACATGGAACAAACTGACAAAGGTCAGAGGGGGAGGGCGGTTGGGGGAACTGGATAAAAGAAGATGAAGAGATTAGACAAAGAACATATCTGCATAGCCCATGGACAGAGGCAGGGGAGACGGGCTGGGTGGAAATGGGTAAAGGTGGGGGGGATGAGGGACATTCATAATAGTGTCAATAATAACAAAAAAGTATCAGTTTTCCAGACTAATTTTCCTGTTATTCAGTGATGAATTTCCCTCATGGTCCTCTGGGATAGTCAAAAGGCAAAAATTAGCGGTTCAAGATCCATGTCCTGGCCATCTTTCTTTTAATTATTTGCAGGTAACCCTGCTATGCCCTGCAAAACTTCCTTTGTATATGTGTGGATGAGGCATGTAGGTAGAAGGTGAGGCTCAACATATCCCAATAGTCTACATAAAGCAAATTAACTATAGTGTCCATTTCACTGATTCTGCATAGACACCCCCAAAATTTTGGAAGACCCCAGTGTAGTTCACTATTAAAGCTACAATAATGGGCCCTGGATGGGTAGCTCAGTTGGTTAGAGCAACATCCTGGTAGTTGTGGGTTTGACCCAATGACTGCATAAATAAGTGGAACAAATAGATGTTTGTCTCTCTAAAAAATAATAATAATAAAATATAGAGCTGCAATAATGTTATTAATGAAAATATTCTATTTATTTTCCACTTCTACTATTTCAGGGATCAAGCATTCCTGTAAGTAATTAGATACTTAAGTAGGACTAATTGTTTGTTACACAGAGATCAAAATACTTTACATAGCCTTTGGTTTCAAAGATGTGTACATGTAATTACAGAATGCCATATTTTGGCAATCTGTCTTCTTCCTTCTCTCTGTATTTGGTTAATGAGTTTTTCATTGAAAATCATGTCAGTGAGTGAAACTACATGTTAACTGAACCAACCAAGTAGTTGGATGTTCATCGTTCATAGTGTGAGAAGCTAGAGGTCTATTGTGTTATTTATTGAGCACCTATCATGTGAAGCTCTGTATACTAATAAGTGTAGGAGACTAATTGATCCATTTTTTCTATAAAGTACCCAACAAACCTATTGTCAGGAATATTTGGGCTTGATCAGCTACACATATAAAGTAAGCGCAGCCACATTTCCCCTGTTCTTTGGACTGTTTCCCTTGCGGTGGCAAGCTCTTCTCTAAAGGTCCTTCTCACCCTGACTTTGTGAGGAAGGCTGGGCTCTGCATCCCAGGGCTGGGTCTGAGTCCTTGCTCTGCCCTCACTCACTCAGTGAGCTTGGAGAAGCCCCTCTCTTGGCATCAGTTTTCCCACCTGTTCAGTGGGAATAATGACATGACCAATCTCACACTGTGAAGGTAAGGATCAAACGGGGTAACGCATGTGTTTGGGACAGTGTTGGTTATGTAATAATAAGCGCCCCAGAAATGTTAACTAATAATATTTCAACACTAAAGTAAATACAGTTCCTTGAAAGGAGGCTCTGCAGTTAGCTAACTCCCGCCCTGAGCAAGTCACTATTCCGTCTACTGAGGCCCTGGGCTCTGCATCTGTAATGAGGAGGTTGGGCTGGATTCTCAACAACTGCTAATTTATAACTTCCCCGAGGAGAGGTTTGAGTGCCTCTGGTCATGCCGAAGTGTGTACTTCTATTTAGGTTAACTCACCCCACCCCTAGCGTGTGGACACAAATGAACAGATTTATCACAGTGTTTGGATGGAGCATTTTGAAGACCATTACAGACAATATAACACTTAGTGTATTTCTACAGAGAAAAACATTTCCTTAGGCAGGAAAAGTGTGGGAAAAACACTTGTGTCATTCGCTCCCTGCTCCTTCCTGCCTCTTCCTGTCCTCTCCCTGAGCAGTTGAGTGAGCTGGGGAGAAGGGCCTGGGCCTGGGGCTCAGCATTCGCTCGGTCGGGAGTAGCCTGGCCTCCACACACGGGTGCTGAGTAGGCTGCCTGACTCAGAGCCCTGCGCTGTCCCCGCTGCCCTGGCTGGGTGGGAAGGTTTCATTCAGAGAGAAAAGTTAGGGGTTGCAAATCCAAGCAGCCACTCCACGTGACTTCATCAGTAAAAGCTGGCATTTGGATGTTGGGTTATCTCATTTCTAGTGATATGTTTCTCAATAAGGTTTGAACCCGGGGGGGGGGGGGGGGGAGTGAACTGTTTTTTTATGTGGCCCCCGGAATCTCAGTAAATACTATGGGGGTCTATTTAAATTGCTTAGAGGAAAAATGCTCAAGCCCAGTATGGCTTGTGTACGCTTCGATGCAATTTGCTCGCCACACCAGACCGCAAGGATGCAAAGTGTTCAAGGACCTATAAACAGATGCTCCTGGTTAGAAGGTGGGAGTCTCCTGACTCCAGCTGCCTGGCCACTGCTTTCTGAGCCAAACCTCCCTGGCTGAGGACTTTTTCTTGGAATGTGATTGCCCCCCCCCAGTTCCACCCTGCCTTGGCTAAAAGGCTCTCTGTCCCAGCTCTCAAATCCTGAGGAACTATCCCTCTTGCTCTTATTTAAACATTCTAGTCCAGAAATAACTTGCTGGATGAAAGCGGGTACTTATGTAAGCTCTGCTCGGGCTGATTCGCACGGCACGAGCATTTTCTATGCGCTCTTTCTCAGCCTTCTCTCTCTACAGCACTAACCAGGACAACTTTCTCTCCTCCTTGACCTCGTATTAGCTGTTTGAACATCCCCAAGTCTTCAGCAGCCGAAGCGACCGCACACATCATTGCCAGGGTGTCTGTGTCTGTGCCCTTCCACCCTTTCCGCTGCCCTTTGCAACTGAGTCTCAGCAGATCTGAAATTTTCTCATAAGGAAACTGTCCAATGTTAGGCTGTCCAGATAATAAAAGTAAAACCAGCATTTGTTTCCCTATAAGACAAACAAATTCCCAGCTTCCCCCTGCATATCCTAACCACGCCTGATCACCCGCGCGATGCATTTACCTGGGGGGATGCACTGGGCTGTGGAATTTAGGTTCCCCTGATTCACGGGTCTGATGGTGATGAAGACATACATCTCTGAGCTACAGCCACCAGGCTCTGCCAGGCATCCATTGATTCTACAATCCGTTTCTTCTCCAGATTGTGAAAGGAACTGATAAGCCATTTCCTCTGATCACCGGGCACTTCAGGCAGAGCTGGGATGGCTCCTATTGATCCACTGCCTTCACTTTCCGCCCTCACTCCAGCCCTAGGCAAGGCTGAATTTTCTTTAAAACAATTCAAAACACTCCGAGGTGCCAAGAAGTGCAGTCCTTCCCCATGGGTTTTATTTTCCATAGCACTCGGGCTCTCGTTAGCTCTGGGAAAGGATGATTAGCAGATGTGGAAGGTCAGAGGAGCAGGTGTCTACCTCCAATGCTGTGTTTTAAAATAGGGAGATCACAATCCACTCTCAGGAACCACTGTGCACTCCTGAGAGCCGGCTAAATCTGCAGATGGGGTGGGGAGGAGTAAGGCCTGAGTGCAGGAACGTCTCATTCGGGTTGTTTTATATTTAGATAGTATTCTAACATTTATCCTAAAATATTAAAAAAAATAATAAATCCCTGCAGATGAATCGCAATGCTAAAATAGCTTCTCCCCTGAAGCTGGATTGATACTGCCTTTTTAGGATATTTAACATACGCGCAGCTGAGCAGAATGCTGCCAGGAAAGCCGTGTCTGGACTGAACCAAGGGCCAACCAGACGACGTCCGGAACCAGAGGGGAGAGGGAAGCCCCTGCTCATAGTCCCCAGGCTCTCAAGGGGTTTAGTGACAGGAGACCAGTGCCCTGGAGGGTAAATGCCTAGGATATTTTTAACGAAAAGAACTAGTAGTTTGGTTTTTTTGTTTGTTCATTTGTTGCCTTTTGATTTATAACAAACAAACTCATAGACACAGACAAGAGTATGGTGGTTACCAGAGGAGAAGGGTGAGGGGGGGATGAACAGGGAAAAGGGGGTCAAATACATGGTGATGCAAGGAGCTAGACTTTGGGTGGCCGGCACACAGTGCAACATGCAGGTGATGGGTTATGAAGCTGTGTACCTGAAACTCATATAACATTATTAACCAATAGCACCCCAATAAATTGAAAAATAAGGAACATTTACAAAGGATTGTGCAAGTGCTCGTGTGCTCACCACTCAAAATGATCACTATTTTGCGATAGTTATTTCAAGATGTTTTATTTAAAGAAATGAACACGCACCTCCTCTGTTCCTGTCCTCAGACATATTTCCCTCTCTCCAATCCCTGAGTCAGCTCTCACCCTAAATATAGAGTATGCCTAATCCATGTCTTCATATATCTGTAAATGCCATATAGTATTACCACACTCAACATTTTAAATAAATAGTATCAAAATGTGATTTGCTTTTTTCTCACTCAGTGGCGTTTTTTAGATCTGCCCATGCGGATATACAAAAATATTTCTCATTTATTTTAGCTGTTGCACAACATTCCATCATTATCAATATATCACAACTTATTAATCCCTATTCTCTTAATAGATGAATAGTTGAGTCATTTCCAATTTCATGTTATTAAAAACGATGCTGCAAAGAACATTCTTTGGCATGTCTCTCTGTTGTACATGTGTAAAAGCTTCACAAGGATATAAAGCCAGAAGTGGAATTGAGGGTCATAGAGTCAACTATACTTAGTATCACCAAATCACTTCCCGATGTAATTGTACCAACTGGCACTCCTATCAGCGATGGTGAGTTCTCTTTGTCCACGAGCAAACTTCTTAGAATCTGCCAGTTTTGTGGTTGTGAAATATCATCTGGTTGATTTAATTCCCTAAGTATTAAAGGTTGAGCATCTCTTCATATGCTTCATGGACATTAGGACTTTTTCTCTTGTAAAATTTCTGCTTATATCTTTTGCCTATTATTCAATATGGTTATTTGTCTTTTTCTTATCGATTTGTAGGCGTTCCTTACATAGACTGCTTATTAACCCTTTTTTGCTTTTTTAAAAATTGTGGACACTATTACAGATGTCCTGCTCCTCCCCCTTCCTTTGTCTCTCTCCACCCAGCCCCGGACCCCTCCTTCCCTCTGGCCATCACCACACTGTTGTCTGTTGTGTGTGTCTACGGGTTATGCAGATATGTACTTTGGCTAATCCCTTCACCTTCTTTCATCCAGTCCACCCTGCCCTCCTCCTCTCTGACAGCTGTCAGTCTCCTCCATATATCCATGCCTCTGGTTCTATTTTGTTCATCAGTTTATTTTGTTCATTCGATTCCACCATAAGTGAGATAAGATGGTATTTGTCTTTCTCTGACTGGCTTATTTCACTTAGCATGATAATCTCCAGGTCCATCCATGCTGTCACAAAAGGTAACATTTCCTTCTTTTTATAGCCCAATAGTATTCCATGGTGTAAATGTCCCACAGCTTTTTTATCCACTCATCTACTGATGGGCTCCTGGGCTGTTTCCAGATCTTTGCTACTGTAAATAACACTACAGTGAACATAGAGGTGCATATAGTCTGTCAAATGGTATTTCAGGATTCTTAGGATATATTCCCCAAAGTGGGACTGCTGGGTCAAAAGGCAGTTCCATCTTTAACTTTTTGAAGAAACTCCACACTGTTCCTTAGTGGCTGCACCAGTTGGCATTCCCACCAGCAGTGTGCTAGGGTGCCCTTTTCTCCACATCCTGGCCAGCACTTGTTTGTTGATTTGTAGATGGCAGCCGTTCTGGCAACTGTGGGGTGATACCTCATTGTGGTTTTAATTTGCATCTTTCTGATGATTAGTGACATTGAGCATTTTTTTCATGTCTATTGGCCACTAATCCTTTTTTAAAAAACATATATTGTTCTAGAAGCTCCGCTATGCCTTGACAATTAATTAAGAGCTGGAGATTCACATACTTGGGGGCTTTTTGGAGCATTAAAGGTTAATCTAAAGAATCTATGGAAAAGTGATATTAAGTAGCCTCTTGGTCTGGTCATGGGGTGCTTAGAAAGACCAACAGATTTCAGGGCAAAGGGGAGAACCTCGAGTTTTAATGAAAAGATTTAGGGAGACGATCATCATGATCTCAGGAGCACATATATATGACCTAATTAGATTTTTCTCATAAAATGATTGGAATTTTAACACGGTCGCCGCTCCAGGCCTTTCTAAGCCATGCTGCCTTGAGAACTGCGCAAGCTTTGTAACTAGATGCTGACAATCTATTTTCAATATAGCAGGTCCTTGATTGGCCTCCTTTCATTCCACGTCGTCTTGTTACAAGTCGATGAGATGCTGTCCATTAACTCTTGCCTGTGTCAATTCACCTGTGATAAAACTGATGTGCTGTGTGTCATTTCACTTAAAGGTGCAGCGCCTACTGACTGTGGTAAGCGAGGATTTGCCGTGGTTATGTGGGCAGCTTTTCCTTTAAAAGCGGGGAGGCTGCCCCGTGGCTTGTTACAGTGACGGCCAGAAACGATACTTCACCTGAAACTTGCTGCTGCCTAGCGAGCATCCCGGATTTCCCCAAGCAATGTTATCACTGGATTCTCTAAGTGTCATTTTACAGAAATTGCATTTCTAGGAATTTTCGATGGCCTTGTTATTGTAGTGGTGGTGGTGGTGGTGGTGGTGTAGGTCGCTAGGTGTTAATAAAAGAGAAGGCAGCCCAGCCGGTGCTGCTCACCCTGCTGAGCCCGGGCCCTCGCGCCAGGACCTCCCCGTGCCCACGCCGGTGCCAGCACAAGCCCCGGTGGGGGGTCAATCCCCAGAAGCGGGCAGGCAGGAGGCAGGGGATCAACGTTTCTTATTGATGTTTCTCTCTCCCCCCCTCCTCTCTCCGAAATCAGTAAAAAAATATTTAAAATAAATAAATAGAACAAAAGAGAAGGGGGCAAAGGGAATCAGACGTTAAGAAGCCTAATCAGCTAAGGGGCTTAAGTGGACCAGAAGCCTGATTAAGTCGGGAAGTCACAGCTTCAGACGCCCCAGGGGATCCGGGCATCGCTCCGCGGAGGGAATTAACACCCCTCAGTGCTCCACACCCTCCCCCCAGCGCAGGGAGGGCCCGCCAGCTTTCCAGTCGTGCCCCCCCCGCCCCCCCAGTACAACCGGCCACTATCAGGGATAAGAGAGAGGGGAATGAAACAACACAAGGGGCAGGGGAAAAAAAAAAAAAGAAAGAAAAAGCCTTTCCCGCGCACGCATGCCCAGTAGAAGCCAAGATGGCCCCTCGCGCATGCGCAGTAGGAGCCAAGATGGTGGCCATAAAGGGGAGCAGCCTCACCTGAGGAAAAGAAAAGGAACCCAGAAAGATCACAGAAATGAACTGGTCACGGGCAGAATCCACCAGGGGCCCGTGAGAGACTGAGAAATAGAACTGGTCAGTTTGAGAGAGCGCCCAGTCCTTCCCAAAGCCGAGAGAACATAGTCTGAGCCTTAACAAAGCTCGCCGGCTCTCGCGCCCTCTGGCCCCGTAACGTGCGCCGGTTCTTGGGTTCCCCGGTTGGCTTCTCTCCCGGTAGCAGCCCTGCGGCTGCAGGACGGACTGCAAGCGCGAGCCTGGGTGCGGCGGTGCGGCGCCAGGCCTCGCGCCGCCGGGCACAGAGACGGTGCGGGCCGCACCGACGGGGCGCGAGGCTGAAGCGGCCTAAGCCTTGGCGGGGCGCAGAGGCTTTCCACACGGGTCTGTCTTCTGAGCTTGATGGCGAGAAGGCTGGACTCTTTCCACAGTGGGACTAACTTGGAGATGAGACACCGAGACCCTGGGGGCAGTCGTTTGTTTCAACCCCAGGAAACCTTAGGACCGCACCTCACCCGGCCTGCCGTGCGCGGTACCCGGACAGGCTTCTCCCGCCAGTTCTGTGAGGACCCCGTTTCCACCGGCGGCGGCAGCTGAGCAAAACCGCGAGACAGACGTAGGAAGGTAGGTCCCGGCTCCACTTTTCTCACCAAATCCAGAGAAAACAGTGGTTCAGAGGTTGGACGGTCTTCTGGACCTGCCCACAGCTCTAAATCGCTCCCCATGCCCCATGAGCTGGGGGGGATCGCTGACCTAATCGTGGGGACTCAGACCAGCCGACCCTCCACCTGTGGACGCGCGTGGTTCAGGTACATGATAAGGGCCCACGCAGAACCTGCCTGCCTCTTCGAGGTTTACTAGGAAGTCTAAATCAGTTTCCTCATGTTCACGAATGGTTAGACGGACACAGAATCCACTCAGAATTCTGCAAAAGGGACATACCTAACATTGAAATCAAGAAATAGAGCAAGAACACCCACTTGAAAATAATACTGTATTAGTACAGACATAAAGTTCAGATAATAGCTTCTTTGTGCTCCGCAATAAAAGTCAACAAAACGTAGCCCCTGAGACAAAGAAGGACGACAGAGATGATAGTCTCGGACTAAACCATAAAAGGAACTAGGTAGCTATTGAGAAAAGAGGAAGAAAGTTATGACTATATGTAAAATTTTTCATGACATTGGAGTCAGTAAAGAGTAGAATCACGCCCTGGCCGGTTTTTCTCAGTGGTTAGAGCCTCGGCCTGTGGACTGAGGGGTCCAGGGTTCGATTCTGGCCAAGGGGAGGTCCCGGGGTTGCAGGCTCCAGGCTCCATCCCTGGCCCCCATCCGGGCTCAGGTGGGAGGCCACCAATAGATGTCTACTCCCTCCCTCCCTCCCTCCTTTCCACTCTCTCTGAAAAGCAATGGAAAAAATATCCTCTGGTGAGAATAAAAATAAAAAAGAGTAGAATCCCTGCTGTAGAAAACTGAATCAGTAACTGAATTAGTGATATAAAGGAAATGATTGAATCACTCGCCCAGATTGCAAAGACCAATGAAAATGAGAGCTCATAAAATTGAAATAAAAATTGGATACAGTAGAAAACTACTTTCCTGAGCTGAAGATCTGAATTTGCAGGTCAAAGGTATTTATCATGTAGCAATCAAAATTGTTAAAATGAGATTGGCACTTACACATACCCTAGTTAAATAATTGCATTTCAAGAGTAAAGACAATTTTCTACAACAGGCAGAGGGTTTGGTTCTAGGGGGGGAAAGGATTACTTATAAAGGGGAAAAAATCAGTTTTCCCTTTCATACAACATTAAAAGTCAAATAATAAGAAAAAGTAAAATATTTAAATAACGCAATGGGTTTAAATAATAAAACCCACAGGCTTCTGAAGAAAAAAAGTGTTCAGGACCAAAAAAGATGAATCAAAACAAAGAGCAAATTATTTAATAAAAGGTCTTTAAGATTAATGCCATTTAAAAATAGAATTGTTCATGTAATTGACTTAAACATTATTATGAAACAGCATTTAATAATTTTTGAAAAATTTAATAATTTTTGAAAAGGAAAAATGTATAATACTAAAAAATTTACAATAATAAATTTTTATTCAAAATTCACAGAATATAAAAAGAAGGACATTTGGGGTAGTTAGAGAAATGGCTTAAATTTTTGAATTTTCATGAGGAAATACAATGCATAAGGTTTCACTCATTATGTTGATAACCGTACTTTTTTTTTTTAATGTAAGGGTAACAACCAGGAAATTTTATATTTATTTATTTTATTAAAATGTAGCTGGCATACAATATTATGTTAGTTCATGTGTACAACATAGTGATTCGACATTCCACCTCACAACAGTCAAAATGGCTATTTTCAAGAAGTCTGCGAAAAGCAAGTGTTGGCAAGGTTGTGGAGAAAAGGGAACCCTCGTGCACTTGATGGTGACTCAAATTGCTGCAGTCACTATGAAAACCAGTATGGAGATTCCTCAAAAAACTAAAAATGGAACTAACAACCAGGAAAATTTAAATCAAGATGCATGCTATTCAGGGAAAAATGTTAAGATAAATGATGCTCCCTCGCCATCCTTTTCATGGGCCAGTCCCAGCAAAGTCTACTGTCACTGAGAACATTAAGCCACACTTCATGGTAGTTTGTGGTTAACAGCATCTCTATGAGAAGATATGCAACAAGTTAATAGCCACACTAGATATATGCCATAGGAAATCACTAGCAGCTAAGAAAAACTATTTGGTCTTCACAAGCAAACACAATATAGGTAGCAAAATATTCCTGGTGCTCTTTTCTGAATTGAGATGAATTTAAGGCTCACAAATTTACTTGGCTTGCCCTAAGGTTTCAATGAGTTTACATTCCTTCTGCAGTTAACCTGTCAAACTTCTGGCTTTGAATTTTATTTATTCAGAATTTTTTATTAATAAAACCACCCCATCAATGTCATGGACTGAAATTTCATTTAGATCTTGAGAATCATAATTCTAGACGGGATAATAAATGAACACTCAAGTGAAATAAAGTTTAACAGACCCTACGTTAGTGAAAACTTAACCTCCATACCCTTGGTTCCATTGAAAATAGTATATTCAATGTATTTTGCTACTTAAGGAAGCACTGAATGTGTCCTGTTTTTTGTTTTGTTTTGTTTTATTTTGTTTCACTTTCAAACAGTGAATGAACTTTACACTGTCTTCGAAATAAATGTATCTCTGGTATAAGGGGAACACAATGTCATAAATAGAGAAAAAAAATAAGTAAAAGCCAAAGGAGTGGGTGTTTGGAAAGTTAACTTTTGTATCACTGCTGAATTTGTAACCTTTGCTGGCAGTTCCAGATAAGATATAACAAAGATAGACTCTAAGGAGACGGCCCTAAATTGGAGAAATACTAAAACAGTATACATGTCTATATTGGGGGGGCATGATTACCTCAAAGTCCATTTCCAACAGCCTACGTTGTTCAGGCTCTATGTAGAACAACAGTCTACTTTTGACACATGATAACTCAATCTCTCTCCCCATATAGAACACAAAATATTTTAGAAAGTTTAAATAAATAAGAAACAGAAAAGATAAACTCGTGTTTTTAAGTCTATTTTTGGTTAATTTGATCCAGTCATGAACAATGAAATAATGCAAACTTGATAATAGTGTAACTGAAAATTGTAATAAATTTTTAAAATAATAACTGTTCAAAGGGAATGGATTTTAATTTTAAAATTTTTACTGTAATAGTTTGCTACTTCAACAGTGAGCGTATCTTTGACCTCAGAACTTATTGCTTATGAGAGTCATTATTGCCTGTCTGAATATGCCAGGCCTTTCACTGGCCTTTTCTTCATGACAGTTTATAATTTTATGTCATAGCAGCCATCAATGGCAATAGAGCCTTATTCAAGTTAATGAATAATTGTCCTTTATAACTATAAATCTGCTAATCATTAATATTATGAACCCAATTTAACAAAGATTTTGAGTGTCAAATTAGGGCCATTTTGCTTCTGTCCTTTAAATGGTGGAGAGTGTGGAGGGGAGGGAGTAAAGGGTTGGAGCCAAGCCCAGTTGCTGTCATGCAGAAAAAGATAAACACTATTGAAGAACTGGGATTTGTGTTTATTGCGTATCTAATATGTGCCTAGCATTGCTAGTTGCTGTACATCATTGTTGCATCTAATCCCCCAGTACTTAACATGTGTGTATTACTATTCTTATTTTTCTAATAAGGAAGTAAAGGTTTGGAGAAATTAACATACTTGCCTATAGCTTAGCTGCTTTGCTAAAATTTGAATCCAGTTTCTTTTGACTTTAAATCACCATTCTTTCTACCACATTTTTGATACCTAAACATATGTATCATTGAAAATTACTCACAAACTATGTGACACAGGCTTGAAAATTTCTAGCAAGTTCAGTTCAATCCTGAGCAATAACACAATGATTTACAGTTTAGTCATTTCTTTAGCATGAAATCGTTTCTAGTGAAAAATGATGCAAGTTTATATTACATTAGGGTTGGCATCAATGCTATTTTGAGAAAACCTTTAACAGAATCTGAGGATCTGCAGGGAGTTCAAATTTTATCTAGTCTAATCGTAGCTGGAAATTTATGTCTGTCACTCTGATTAAGATGTTGAACATCATTAAGATGTTAATACATCAAGCTGGAAATTTTCTAGGCATCCTCTTTGCTGAAGAAAGAGAAGCCATAGGTAGAATGAGTTGCCAGGAAATCAGTGGCAAGGTAGGAAAACAAATTGAGTGAGAAACTAAGAAGTAAATTCAAGTACTTCACTTTTCCTCTCCATCCAGGGTTGAAGACCAATAGAAATAAATATTCAAATGGTGCTGGACTAAATGAAATTTGAGGTCCCTTTAGACCAGGAAGTTCTGTGATGATACTAAACCTTTGCAGAATGATGATGATGTCATTATGGATGGAGAAACCTAACATAAAACCTCATGAAGCTGAGAGGGTGGGGAAGTGATGTCTAAAGACCTCACATTGGTTGCGTGTATTCAGCTAGGAGGGCAGTGGTTTAGAAGCACCTAGGGTATATTTGGACCAACTGCATTTGGGTGACTGTGGTAGACTGAATAGTGGCCTCCCATATATGCCATGTTCTATTTCAGAGCCTGTGAGGGTTACCATATATGGCAAAAGGACTTTGCACGTGTAAGTAAGGACCTTGAGATGGGGAGTTATCCTGGATTAACCTGGTGGTTAATTATCTTGCAGTTTCTGTGGGTCAGGACTCCAGGAGTGGCTTAGCTAGATGGTTCTGGCTCAGGCTCTCATAAAGTTATAATCGAGGTGTCAGTTGGGGCCTCTGTCATGCGAGCACCTGCCAGGACTGGAAGATCATTTTTAAGATGGCTCAGTCAAATGGTAGGAGGCCTCAGTTCCTTGCCATGTAGGCCTCTCCATAGAATTGCTTCATAGAGTGGCCTCACAATATGGCAGCTAGCTTCCCCAGAGAAAGCAACTTGAGAGAGAGAGAAGACAAAGCTGCAATGCTTTTTATGATCTAGTCACAGTGTCACTTCCACCATTCTTTATTCATTTTAAACGAGTCACTTTGACTAACGTACAATCAAGAGAAATGGAATTAGACCCACCCCTCTTGTAGAAAGACATATTAGTGAACATATTTTTAAAAACTACCATACCTTCTAACCTTATCTTCCCTGGACAATAATTCAGCATGTAGGGATGGGGCTGAGAATGGAGAATTTTCTAGGCAGAGAACAAATACAGAGTAAGGACACACAGGTAGGGAAACAAAGTTTGTTGGGTAACAGCAAGTATCCTAGATTAGAAGGTAGAGTGAGGACAGGGAAATGAGGAAAGAGGGGAAACATAAAATGGGAAGAGGAAGGAGAGCTTGAAGAGGTTTTTACTTGCAGTGGTGGAAAAAGGAAAGCAACGGAATGGCATGATTAGGAAGGGTATTTCTTTAGGAATATTTATCTGGGAAGATGGAGGCAAGCATTGGACACTGAACTCCAAAACCATTAGGAGACCAATATCTTTGCAGTAAGGTTTCTGGGACCTTAACTTGAACAGAACATTGGGCGCAGAAAGTAGGGAACAGATGCTATAGTTCTTGTTAATGAAATAAGAGAGGGGCCCAGAAAGAGTTGCCAAAAGTGACACAATGTTTCTGGACTGGATGATGATGGTATGTTATTAATCAAAAGGAAAGGAAAGAGCACAGGGGACAGAGGTGTGACTTTTGTAGACAGATTGCATAGGATCAGAAATAATTACAGGCCATCAACTGTGTACTTTCCTAGGAAAATGATGAGATTGTGTTGAATTGTTGACCCTGGGTTATGGTAGAACATTCAAGGGGAGATGCATCACAGGCAGTCAAAATGTCAGTCTAGATTTCAGGGGGGAGGTCAGGTTTAAAGACCAGTCCTACTATCCACACAGAGGAAAGACAGGCCAAGGACAGCCTGGGGCCAACCATGGGATTGGGAAGTGTCAGGAAAGAGATTTCTGTGTCTTATTCATAACTTGAATCCCACAGCTACAAGTGACTCGTGAATGGTTTGACTTATCTTTTAAAACTTATTTTTCTTTGAAGTGTTCAAGAAAATGCTCAGGGAGTGACTTCAGTTCTAGCTGGTGAATCACTGTATTCGGTTTCTATTGCTGCTATAACAGAGTACTGCGAACATAGTGGCTTAAAACACCACCAATTTACTCTCTAAAGTTGTAGAGGTTAGAAGTCCAAAATCAGTTTCCCTGGACTAAGGTTAAGGTGTCTGCAGGGCTGATTCCTTCTGGAGGCTCTGAGAGGAGAACCTGTTCCTTGCCTTTTTCAGCTCCTACGAGCCACCTACACTCCTTGGTTTGTGACCCCTCCCTCCATCTTCAAAGCACATCACTTCAGTCTCTGGTGCCTTCCTCACATCATCTTCTCCTCTGACTCTGACTCCTCCAGTGTCCCTCTTATAAGGACACTGTTTGCACGGGCATGGCTCAGCGGTTGAGCATTGTCCTAGGATCCAGGTGATCGGGGTTCGATTCCCGGTCAGGGCACATGCCGGGGTTGCGGGCTAGGCAGCCAATCAGTGACTCTCTCATCATTGATGTCTCTCTCTCTCTTTCTCTCCCCCGCCTTTTCTCTCTCTGAAATCAATGAAGATATATATATATATATAAAGAATGTCTTGAATGTCTTTGATGTGTTGGATTCAAATCTAGGGACCAGGGATGCAGGAGTGAACTTACAAATCTGGTGTCTGCTCTTATGCTAATTATAGTCTGTCAGGGGAAACACATATTAAATAAGTAATTACCCAAATAATTATCTAATTACCATATGATAAGGTCTGTAAAGGAGAAGACAACTGGGCTATGATAGCACTGACAAATCTGCTCTAGCAGAATAGAGGAGACTTCTAAGCACCAAAGAGCTAAGAGTCCCCATGGGACAATCTAGGGCTTTGAAGAGGACTTTGGACAACAGTAGAGTCCAAGGTCGGGAAGGTGGGCTCTATATCCAACTGCCTGGATTTGAATACAGTCTCTGGATTTTACTCATTTCATGACCTCAGGCAACTTTCTTACCTTTTGGACCTTCAGTTTTTTCATCTGAAAGTAGTCATAATAATAGTATCCCCTCATAGAGTTTTGGAATGGAATCAATAAGCTAATACATGTGCCTGGCACATTGTAGATGCTCAATTAAAATTAGTTACACTTCTGTTTTGAGTTTCTCTGGTCTGTTATTGGTTTCTAAATCAATAGGATCAGCCCATCACTCTTAAGTCCCAGCCCCATCTCTCTGTGAAGGAGGATTGTGAGTCCTACTTCATAACCCTGGCTGTAAGCAATCACCTTCTCAGAACATAACTTTAAGGTTACACACCAAATTGACCTGGGATTGAGGGTTTTAGGGTGGTAGAAACAGAAGGGCACCTCTGAAGTCTTCAGAGAAGCTCTGCTATTACATAGAATCAGTGATAAACCTATACAATCAAACATCACAAATGATTTCTCTCCAGACTTATACTATTTGTACAACCTCTTATATGGTTAGACATCTTATATGGCAGGAGCCTTTCCTCAGTATCCAACTAAAGGCTTTTTACTGTCGTCATTGCATTATCCTCTAAATACTTTAAAAATGCTCATCATGAGGTGAAATGTAATAGGGGACACAAGGAAAAGGAATCAGTTGCAAACACTTTGGCCTTATACAAATAAACTAAGATTTTATAAAGATACATCCAGGCAAGATTAAATCTCAGAAGAGCCTAGATATATTCTGTGAGTCAGCATCATGCAAATATTATAATAAACTATGTATTTCTTAACACATGAACCAAAAGTGCTTGTAAAATACTCTGAATAGATAGTGGGGATATGTGGCCATAGCTACAAAATAACACACACACCAACAACAGATGGTGAAAAAAAGTCAGCCAACATATCTCGGTGTTGTGTGGACCATGTGTTTTATTGCAGTTGACCTTAAACCTTCTTTTCTATGTCTCCCCACATCTCTCAGCTATGCCTACCCTGCAATTTAAACATCTTCATTAGAAAAGCATAAACTGAAGGAAAATAGAAGCTCAGCTAGTACTCTGTGCTGCTAATTTGCTGATTTTCCCCCCACTCACACTTTTTGCTGGTTTCTCTTCCCATTAACATTTTTAGTTGCAAACAGATTATGTGTTAAGCAGTAAATCCTGCATAATACATGATCCAAAATAATTGTTCTTGATGGGACAGGGAAACACAATTTTTCTACACAAAACAATTTCCAGATGAACCTTCATAATTTATACTACTAGAGCACAAACAGCAGGCTTTCCTAGGCATTTTTTGCACCAAAGAGAGTTGATGATAATGATGCTGAGACTGTTAGATGCACCAAAGTGCTAGCTGAAATGAACCACACCACCAAACATGGCAGGCACAAGGAGGTACTAGGAGCATATTTTGTTAGCTCCTCACTTTAAGGAGGTGACTTTCTCTTTAAGAAATTAGAGATTACCTTTGACCAGGTCTAAAGAGTGAAATAAAACTAAAGGTTGTCAAGAATTGTTCTTTCCAAATTGCTGTGGCCATTCTGCATTGAGTGTGAACATGGCACAGAGAAGCAGTGAGATTCATGCTCAAATTAGGAATGTCTCAACAAATCCCAGTAAAATGCAACACTTTAACCTATGTTCCCTGACTAACTGCAGCACTTAGTGTGGATTTTTAAAATCCATGGTCATGTGGAGGTTGGTGGTCTGGTAATAAAGTACACTGCATCCAGGCAAGATGTTCCTTTCCTTGTCTGACTCACAGGCTTGCATTAGCTAAGACTTTATTCCCCAAGTAAGAGATTGTTGGTGGCTTCAGTAAGAGTGGAGGATTGAGCCCTGGCAGGTGTGGCTCAGTGGTTAGAGAGTTGGCCCTCGGACTGAAGGGTCCCGGGTTCAGTTCCGGCCAAGGGCACGCACATTGGTTGCAGACTCCATCCCCAGCCCTGGTCAGGGCACATGCAGGAGGCAACCAATCGATGTGTCTCTCTCACATCGATGTTTCTCTCTCTCTCCCCCTCTCCCTCTCTCTCTCTTCCCCCCTCTCCCTCTCTCTCTCTCTCTCTCTCTCTCCCCCTTCCACTCTCTCTGAAAAGCAATGGAAAAAATATCCTCAAGTGAGTATTCAAAAAAAAAAAAAAAAAAGAATGGAGGATTTATGTTGAGGATGTGGGGTTGACTTGAAACTCAGGTCAAGATGCAGCCATTTCTTGAAAGAACTAGAACCAGGAAGCCTGGGCACATTCTCTTTCCAAGTCCAGCATTGGTAGTGCTGTCCAGTAGCAGGATCTGGGTCCAGTATGTAGTTTTTCCAGCAATTAGAAAAGGGGCTTCCCTTCACCCCTACAGTACGTCGGCCCAGCCCCAGATGGCCAATACCTCCCGTTCCTAGTCTAATACCAGCCTGGTGGAGGACTTTGTCCTGAGCAGGTCTCTCTCCTCAGAAGTCTGAGTTTCAGCCCTGGGAACTCTCCTCCAAGTTTCTAAATTTTAATAATTCCAGCCTTGTCCTTTTATTCCTCCAGCCATGGGAGTGATAGCTGCTTCCTATCATTTTCTATACCTTCAAGTTTTTTCTTTTTCTTTTTCTTTTTTGGTTACATAGTTGACAATTTTATACCTAGTTAACAATTTTTAAAATTATTTTTGTTCAATTAACTGGTGGGTTTTCTGTCTCTTCATTGGACCCTGACTGGTATAGGTGTGAATTATCGAACTACCTGGTTTCTGCAGTCCTACTGACTTAAAATTTTTCTAATATACAAATGCACTTTGGTAAATCACAAGTATTACTCTAATATAGTAAGAGTAGATCACCATTCATGACAAATAAACACCATGATAACAGGTTTCCTTTTGTAATTTCTTTTTATCACAGTAATCCTATAAGGCATGTAATGTGATGATTCTGGTTTTATCGAGGAAGTAACTGACTTCAGGGAAATTGTCTAACCTTTGAGAGGCAGGAGGCTAGTAAGTGACAGAACCCAGTAGGCATGTCTGGATCTCCCCTTCGCTCCTTTCTGCCAGCGATCACAGCGATCACAGCACTCACAGCATCATGTTTTCACGGCACCTCTCCTCAGACTGTCAGTACAAACACCAGGGTTTTATTTAGCTTAATATGTTAAATGTAGTCGCTGGAACAGAAGATCCACAATGAATGTCTGTTGAATTAAAGTTTGAAACTTGAAGAAATTGGTCCATATGGATTTGAAAAGATAGGATGATTCATAAAGAGAAGTCCTAGAGTTATTGGGACAGCTGATTGGAATGGCTTTTAAAGCAGATGCAGGACTTGTCATCTAAACTGTGTGATTGCCTGCCCAGGAAGGGAGAGTTCAGTGTGAGCTATTCTGTGTGCAGAATCCAAGTGAGTACTCAGAGACTGCCATCCACCCAGGAAGCACAGGCCTAAATTAAGACAAAAGTCACTCCTCTGTGACCATAACACTATAAGAGATCTCTGGATTGAACAAAAAAACGGGACCTGGTATTAAATTGATGATACAAAACTTGCCTAATTCAAATGTAATTTTTGTCCTAAATGTCCTCACATTTTGAAACAGTTGGTCTACTTTTCTATGGTATAGGGAACCCTGGTGGTTCTACCTTTATGGGGAAATAAACTCTTATTTTTGGAAAGTAATAGACAGTGACCCTGACTGTAGTGACACTGGCAGAAACCCTTCTAATTAAGAATTACCCAGAGGTTTCAGCCAGTTAAGATGTACCATTGCCTCTTGAGAAAAATATAACAATCTTCCTATAATTTGGGTTACTTTTACCACACTGGTATGTTGGTATGGTAGTTGGAAATTTAAATATTTCAAATTCATTACACTGGAATGACCTAGAGAATTGATCAATTTGTTCTACTTCTTAGTGAAAATTTTCTATAATTTCAGGTGCACCAAAATGCTTATTGGCCAACAGAAAGACAAAGAATTAGTTCAAATAATCTTAGAACCTTCCATATCGAAGCACTTGGGAAATCATTTTGCCTTTCCTAATGTACTGATTTGTTTGTTATTAACAAATGTTCAAGCTCTTAGCTGCTCACATATTTTTTGCAGCTGTTTGCTAAAAGACCTGGAGAGTGTTTTAAGGTTCAACTTAGTGTCAAGCTGTTGAAAGTTTCCAAAGTCAGTTTCTAGGCATAAAGGGCCACAATCTCTCAAGCCCGGTGTTGTGGAATTTTTGATGATATTTCAATGCAAGCAGTTTTGTTTTGTTTTGCATCACTAGTAGATTTTATTTTATTCATTAAAATATGACTAAGAAGAATTGAATGGCCATGAAAACATGAATTCTTCAACTTGAATTACAATAAAAGCTTTTCTTTATGGAAATCCATGTTTCAATGAACTTATAAAAGTTTAGACTATAGTAAATATCCAAAATTTGTTCCAAATTCAATTGAACTAAAAATCTTAAATCTTTCTAACAATGTGGGCCTTGGTTTAGCCATGAACGTAGAGCAGGAAACATGAAATAATAAAACAAATCATAATTCTGACGGCTGTCTTTCCAAATGCCACTTGGCAAACTAATGGCTTTCTACAGAAGATTGAAAATTTGCATATTGAAAGTCAAAAACCAGCACGTGAGAATTTATAAACATCTGAGATCCCTCCAGCTGACAAAATTGACTTTAGCATACATGACACTTAAAAAACCTTTTTTTCAATTATAGTTTACAGTTAATATTATTTTGTATTAGTTTTAATTGTATAGCTTAGTGGTTAGATAATCATATACTTTATAAAGTGTTCCCCCTGATATTTCCAGAACCCACCTGGCACCATACATACTTATTTTAATATTATTGGCTATGTTCCCTCTGCTGTACTCTATATCCCTGTGACTATTTTGTACTTTCTTGACACCTTCACCTTTTTCATCCGGTCCTCCAACCCTCCTCTCCTCTGGCAACCATCATTCTGTTCTCAGTGTCTACGAGTCTGTTTCTGTTTTGTTTGTTCGTTTATATTGTTCTTTAGATTCCACATATAAGTGAAATCATATATTTGTCTTTCTATGACTGACTTAATTTCACTTAGCGTAATACCCTGTAGGTCTGTCCATGCTGTGGCAAATGGTAAGATTTCATTCTTTTTTATGGCTCAGCAATACTCCATCATAGCAAAGCTTTTTATGCACTTGCTTATTGATGAGCATTTGGGTTGCTTCCATAGCTTGGCTATTGTAAATAATGCTGCAGTGATCATAGGGGTGCATATATTCTTTCAAATTAGTGTTTCCAGTTTCTTTGGATATATTCCCAGAAGTGGAATTGCTGCACCTTAAAGCAGTTCCATTTTTAATTTTTTGAGAACCCTCCATACTGTTTTCCATAGTGGCTGCACCAATTTGCATTCCCACCAACAGTACATGGCACTATTTTTTAAGTAATAAAAAGAAATAAGTATTTAGTTAAATACAATATTATGGTAGAAAATCTTAAGTGCTTTATCTAATATTTAGAGCTTATTAGCTATGAAATAACATTCCTTTGAGTTTCAGTTGGTTCCAGACAACATCTGTGATCCATATCCTTAAAATCCATAGAAATATAAAATCCACATATTATTTGGTTTTACAACTGAATATTTCATATTAGGCTATATTAATGAGTCCAGTTATTAAAATTGTCTTAACTGTTTGCTCATAGAAAAAAATGTGATGTTCTTCCTTTTTCTGCCAACGATCATGAACACTATCAAGTATCCTCATTGATAAAACACACACACACACACATATTTTGAGAGAATTATTGCCAAGTTCAGCAAATTAAAGGTGGAAGCTATGAACTTGCTGAAGGCAAATAAGATAACTATTTCCCCTTTTTCTTGCCCATAGCAATGAACAATGGGACATTGTAAGATATCAAAAGTTAGATGCCTAAAATTGTCCAAAATATTAAATAATTTTGCTATAAAGTACATTAGAATAGCATGTTATATGTATATTTACAATGTAAGAATACCGGTATTAACAATAGAAGAAATGATTACTTGGAGGCCTTCTGATTCTAATATTCTCTGATAATTCAGCATCTTGCTGTTATTTGTTCCAAAATTGTCCACTGGAAACATGGCACGATTAGTTAAGCAAATCATTTCCTCATAAGAAGCTGGCTCCCTAAACCACTTGTTAGGAAAAAAATCCCAAGTAGCCAGTTTCATAATTCGATGATCACTGGGTTTCCATATCACAAAGGGACAGTTTGGCCCTCATGTTAGGTCAGACGGCCGCAGGAACGCATCATTTTCCCAACCACCACCCACACCCGTACACGTGCACACATGCTATGTATGCTTCCTTTTTATGGGGGCTTATTGGATGATATTAAGATAACTTTTAACCTGCTGCTGCTGCTTAAATGAAAGGGTTTTGATTTGGTTCTCATTAGTGGCTAGCTTGAAATATAATTAACACAGAACAAAGAAGGAGAGGTAGTTTTCAGTAACATTGCAGGGAAAAAACACACACAAAAACGCCAAACCTATTAATGCACTCAGTTCTCTCAGTTAAGAGCACAGATCTTACATACGTGGATTGTGCTTATTCATCTTATTGTCATGAAGTTTGATACTCACAGGAATCCACTCCTAAGTTTAATGTGTGCCTGAAATGGAAGAAGGAACGTAATGTAACATTTACTAGACGCCCACCATGAGCCAGGCATTGAGGGTACTTTTGTATCCAGTTTCAGTTAATGAACCCTCCAAAAATCCCTTGTGATTAGAATTATTATAACATCCCCTATTTTACTAATAAGGAAACAGACTCTGAAACTAAATGCCTACTTGGTATTAATAGTAAGTGGCCTGGATCTGAGTTTTGTGGGGGTTTTTTAAATGAAAAACTAAATCTGATTCCTGGGCCAGTGTCTGCTGGGAAGATACAAAATGGTACCCAAATGGGTAAGTAAGCAGTGGGCATTTTGTAGTATCTGACAGTTGATAATTACTGCAATTGATTTGAGTAATTCTTAATACAATATTTGCTTTCCTGTTTCCATGTAAGTTCCACAAGGAAGATGTTTATTCGTCACTATCTCTAGTGTCTAGCACTGAATAGATGTTCAGGAAATATTTGTTGACTATTGAATGTGCTCTGTCTCTCCTGCTAACTTTCTTAGAAACTCTTCTGCGGAGGTTTACACAACAATCATCGGACAGAATAATCATCGATATGCCCAATACACTTCCCCGTCAGTTTTCATCCTGTGCTCAACCAAGGGTCATTATCATTTAGAAGGAGACGATAGCCAGCTTTTAGCTAATTGCTTTCAAATCACTTAGGAGAGTTTTCCAGTTAGAAAAGATATTTATTTATTTATTTATTTATTTATTTATTTAAAATATATCTTTATTGATTTCAGAGAGAGAAAGGGAGAGGGAGAGAGAGATAGAAACATCAATGATGAGAGAGTCATTGATCAGCTGCAACCCACAACCCAGGCATGTGCCCTGACTGGGAATCTAACCCTGATCTCCTGGATCCTAGGTTGATGCTCAACCGCTGAGCCACGACCGGCTGGGCTAGAAAAGATATTTAACAATTATTGCACCTTTGCTATATGCCAAGTATTGTTAGAGCTTTCCATGTGTTGTGTTACTTAATTCTTACAGTGGGTATTTCCATGCTCCCCATTTTAAAGGTAAAGGACCTGTGGTTTAGAGCAGTTAGGTTACCTTTCCTACCAGGAAGAGTGATGAATGTGGGGTAAGCCGCAGAAAGACAAACTGCTGCTCTGGGGGTGTTGGTGAGCCCAGGCTCTCCAATCTCCCACAGCTGCCTGGTGGAGTCCATGCTCATAGCGCAGCCCACTCATGCTCCTTCACTCTACCCTGCTCCCCATTTCAGCTGCCTTGAGCATGAAGCTTCAACTCTTCCTTTCTGAAGAGCTTCCTCTGCCCACAGAGCAACATTCCAGAATGCTGAGCCCCATAGAAACTTCAAGGCACTGCCCAACCGTGCCGTATGCCCTTCATCCGCGCCCCGCCCCCACCCACAGCCCTGCACTGGGCTCCACCCAGATGTGGATAAAACAGCCTGCAGATGACCTAGACTTATGCTACAGGTCTACCTGGGCAAGAAGTACCAGGTCTCTTTTCCTCACCCCTTGGTCTACTGCTATCCAGGTACCTGCACATAGAACTGTCGACTCTCTTTGTCATGGTGAAATAGATGTCTGGGAGACATTGACAGACTGAGATTCCTGCTGTAGGCTCAGCTGGACCCTGCCAACATGTGGATCCACTGTCAACAAAGGTCAGCTTTACTTGTGAAGTGGAAACCATCATGTTTTGTTTATTTATTGCTGCATAGTCAGTGCCCCCAAATGTAATGGCTTAAAACAGCAACCACTTTGTTGCTATGCTCATGACTCTGTGGGTTGACTGGGACTTGCCTCTGCGGTTTTTATGTTATTGTTTGATTCTCTCCTGCAGCTGTTGTCAGATGGGAGCTGGGTTGGAACATCCCAGATGGCTTCCATTCCCTTCCTTCCTCCTGTCGCCCTTCATACTAACTTTCTACATAGCCTCAGGTCCCAGCCCAAGTGTCACTTCCTTCAAGAAGATACCCATCCCTTACTCCAGGAATGAAGGTCTCCTTCATCCTTATCATGCTTGTAGTGTCTGGTTTGTTGTCTGTCTCCCCTGTGGACTATGACCTGCGTGAGGGCAGAGCCATGACCATTATTCATGACTGTGTCTTCAGTATCATATACAACATCCCATCTATAGTAAGTGTACAGGAAATATTTCAAGGAATGAACAGACGAATGACCACTTGGAAGCCACCTTTTAATGTTCAGAAGTTGTCATGTCTCTTGACTTCCAAATATATTCTACTTTTTCTAGGTTCTATAAAGTACATCTATACATAGTAAATGAAAAAAAAAAAAGAAAAAAGTACTGCCCGAATTATCCCAACAATAACACAAATGAAACACTCTGTTTTCAATTATTTATAAATTTCAAGTGAAATTTCATTTGTGACTATTATAAGGCTATCTGGACTTTTCCTTCAATTCATTTGATTATATGTATATATAGAAAGATAAAAATTCTTACCCTTGATAAAGTTAGTTTTTTTAAAGCTATTTTTCTCCCATTAGCGGAGTATTAGGGGACAAAGAAAAAATGTGGTCAAGTCTGTTTTTGTAGGCTGGGGAAATGTTTCTCAATTCTTACAAAAAAAAGTTTCCTGGCTCCTTGGCTTTGGCAGTTTCAGGCTTTGCCTCCAGAAATAGAAAGGAAGTGTTTAATTTGATAATTAGTGATGCAAATGCTATAATCTGCCTTGGGAGAACCAGCTGATAGGCAAAGGACATGTAAAACAATGTTGCTTTGATTATCTCAGCCAATCTATTGATATTTTTTTCAAGGCTCTTACTGAGAAAAAGCATGATACAAGAGATCAAGTCAAGCAGATCAACAGTTATTCAAACCACATTAGAACCCTTGTTTGTTGAGTTGCTTTGCTGGAGATATTTAGATAAGCAGACACCATCTTTAATCATTGTTTATATTGGTACAGTCTTGTTTTCAGTCCTATTGCTTCTTAAAACTAAACTGTTTTTGATTTGTTACTTTATATTTATTATTTGGACATTTTTACTGACTTATTTACTCTAATAGGGATTTTCTTTAAACTCTGGCTATAAAATACAGTATAATGCAGTTACAGTGAACCACAGGCTCAACTTCTCCAAAGTAGTTATTCTGCCTGTCAATTTCTAATTCATGAAATACAGAGCTGAGAACCAGAGGCATTTAAATGAAGTCCTAGGAATCTCTCACTACCTGATCCAGAGGGTGGCCTGGGCTCACCTGCGTCTGTATATGTTTTCATTTCATGACCTTTACTAGTACCCTTTTCACTGTGCTTGCTTTCCTTCTCTGGGCTTCTTTTCCCTGTCTGTCTGGGATGGATACATTTCCCCCCCCCCCCCCCCCCTTTGAGGACAGTATATAGTCTGTGATTTTATATATGGGTTTGTGTAATACCTATTTTTATACTTACACTTTGAAAATATATATATATTAGAAATGGCGTCAAATGTATTATTGTATATTCAATTTATACTTATAGGAATTTAGAGACTTTGTCTTAATCTTTGCTATATCCCCAGTAGCAAAAATAGAACCCAATATACTAATGCTACTGGATGCATATTGCTACATAAAGAAATGAACACAAGTAAGGGTTGAAATGTGAAAACTGTCTTCTTTAATAACTTTGCAATTATGTTGCCAGAAATTTTTGCTCTCACTGAAATGAGTGAAAACATTTCATCATTTAAGTGTTTGTCATTTGTTAATGAAACAGATTGATCCCAAGGGCTCTATGGGCCCAGTGACACATTTAGTGTTGAACATTCAGTACTTTATATAAACTCTGAAAAGCCTGGGTAAAGGAAATGGGAAGAGGGTGAATTTCACTTTGAAAGAGTTTATAAGGCCCCAGGCTTGGTCCTTGAATATCCCTTTCAGTTTACTCCAATCTGGTTTAATTCCTAACACAATTAGCCAAAAACAGGAATGAGGACAGGAAGAGATTTCTGGTTTCCAGAAGGGAACCTCTGGGTCACAGCCAAAGCTATCACCTCAGATGAAAATAATATGATTTACCACAAGAGAGGAGTTCCTGTCTCCTTTCATCCAGAGCTCGGAAGGGGGGCCATGTGTGACAAGTTTGTCAGGACGCTAATGACTGCCATCAGACTGTTAATGCAGGGTGCAAACTGATGGTCTGAAGACCAAATCTGGCCCACAGATGTATCTTATTTGATACACCCTTTTTTTTTTTCTTCATTGAATTAGTTGCCAACTTAGAAAGTCAGGAGAATTCACATAAAAGCCTGGTTTCCCCCCCGCCTCACCCCCCAAAAAAATAAAAGATGCAGCAAGACTGTCCTGCCCGTCCCAAATTGTAGCAACAGTTAGCTGGTGCTAAAGCCCACATTCCATGACTGCCTGTGTTTCTACCACAGTCCCAACTGCCTATTTCACTCTCATACTGAAAATACTTTCAATTTGCCATTCCACACCCCTCTCATTGTTTTCTTTCTTACAGCCTGCCTACCTCACACATTTCCCCATCTGGGCCCTGAATATAATTAGTGTCGTAGACTGCCCCACAAATATTGTTGTTAAACTTCCATCCTTCTAGCTTGAGAGTAACTATGAAAGTGTCCTGACTGTGACTTAGCCTTCATCATTCCAAATCAACTGGTTGATTCCATTAGTTCCCCCAAAACCTCAGTATGCATGTGGTCACTGAAAGGGTCAGGTGCATCAGCAAAAGTTGAGTGAAAGAATCGGCCATTGCTGTGACTGTAGGTGCAGACAGGGTTTCCTAGCTGAGTGTCTCATGATAATCCTTTTAACTTAGGTCAAGTCAGTATGCTCTTGGGAAAAGAAGACAAGTCGGGTGTCAAAAGAAGACAACTAATTTGAATGTGGACAGTGCCCATCTTTATGATAGCATGCATTGTATATTGATGTGTACATCTAGTGCTACATATACATGTCAGTGTACATAATTAGACACCAAATTATTTACACTGTTCCCCTAGGACCACATAAGGGGTTTTTAAAGTTAATTTTAGCTATACAACTTTTCGTTGATTTCCTTAATTTTTTATTTACTTAGATTACTTTATTATAATAGTACCTAAATAACATAAACAAAATTAGTAATTAATAGTAAATGTCTGTGGCCTCTAACACATTTATACCCAGAATACATTGACTGTTAATTGCAAACAGAATAACACTAACAATACAATTTAAATGACTAACATGAATTGATTTTGCTTTGCTGAAATGAGCACTAGCAGAATAAGGACACTTCTGCATGATACATGTTCCCTTAAGGAACCACACTGGACAAGCCCTCGGTGCCACACCTGAGCTTCCTGGGGCAAGGGCACAACAGGATTTCAAATTCTTCATGTCTTAGGAAAGGGGAAGCAGCCAGCGTCAGGTGCATTAACCTTTTTGTGGTGTGCAACGTGAATTTCACAGTAAGCGGGATAACTAAAAGCAATGAAAGTGTGCCACACGCTAGGTTAAAACAACCCAGAGATAAATCAAGACAATGTTCAGTAGGGCACACAGACCTGCAAATGAGCACATGACAGTTCAGTGTCATATGAGTGACAGGACCTGCATGTGGACAATGCAGACTAATTCTACAAGCTGAGAGAGGTTAGGGAACACTTTTTTGTTTGTGATACTGGTATCTAAGTGGGTGTTGATGGATGAGTAGGAATTCATTAAGGGTGGGATAGTATTAAAAAATTGCTCTAACCTCTTGGAGACAAATAATATTGTAGAGGGCACTTGAGGAGAAATCGATTCTCCTTTGGTGTTCACCAGCTTAATCACTTATAGTCGCTTCCTAAACACTGCTCAACCCAATCTTAACACTTTCCTGCACTAATCACGAAGTCTGAGCACAGATCGGTTTGCAGAATCTCTGTTCTTAGGAGATAAGGACATACTGTTCTCAGGCCTCTCTTCGGTCCTGTTTGCTGTCTAATATTGAAAACGCTAAGTGAACAAGATTCTTATCTATTAAGACATTCACAAGGTTCTCTAAGGCATGTGGCTTCTCCCTCTCCCCTCCTTCCCCTTTAACCTTCAAACTAGTTCCTGTCAGTGGGAACTTCAAAATCATCAGACCTCATCTGTAAGGCTCTTCTGATACTTGAGCTTTCCACTGATTGGCTTCTCTCCAAAGGGATGAATTCGTGTAATTCCTTCAGTGCACGTGCCACCAGTGATTATAGCTGGCTGGCTCCCAGGGAGGCTCCATAACATGGTCCAGATTCCTGATGGCATCAAGAGCCACGTGGGCTCCACAGAAGGGCTGATAATTAGCATACATTTAAATAAAGATTCTCTTAAATATTTTTTTCAGCATTTATTTATTAGAGAGGCAGGAAACTGCATGGAGATGACACAGGGTAAAAAGGTCTTGGTGGCAGCACTCATCCTTTCCACTAACACTCCAAGAGATTAACTCTTGCCCCCAAACTTGCCTTCCGCCTACTGCAAAAGTGAAGCCCAGCAGAGAAATGGGACCAAGCTGTGAAGGCCACTTGGTGATCATCTAATAAGACTTCACATGCCCCTTGGAAATGGACCCCCCTCCACTCCCAAGTTGCTCATTAGAATAACCATGCAAATGTGTATTGACAGGAGTCCAGACACTATTTGTCTTCAGATTGTTACATGTGCAGTGCCATTTTGGGGACCTGTCCTGTTCGCACCACACCAACATCCAGTCTGGAAGGGTCAGTCCCAATTTCTCCTAGAATCCCTTGAAGAGGGATTCCAAAGAAATCTAGAATCCCTCATTAGCATTTCTCTTCTGAATCAAAGCAGGCTCATTCCCAAACCCTATCTGACTGGCTAATTGGTTCATCTCTTTTAGGTTGGATACTTTGCTCAGGGCTAGTGATAGAAACATGAGTAGATTAGTGACCATGTCTCACCTTCTAGATTTATCACTGGGCATTGCGGTTTGACTGAATCCCCAATGTTAAAAGGATAGTAGCATTATGTTTTTTTTCCGTGTTCACTTTAAGAGGTTTGGCGGTGTGATGTGTCGTCCACTGTCAATCTGCTCAAACAGCATGGTGCTTGAGGGGGCTCAGGTGATTGTGAAAGGCAAGGGAGGGGTTTTCCTTGGTGGTGTAGTCCTGTTAGAGCTAATAGAGGGTCTGGAATGCTGGCATGGAGTCTGAAACTTAATCTAAGTCTGTAATTTACCATCTTAATCAGTGATCATCTTACCGTTCTCTTTACAGTTTGTGGTGTGGTTCCTCTTACCACATTCACACCTGTCTGTGCAAAAGGCTTGCACAAAGCAGAGTGTGGTTTACGATGTGTGCAGACTTCATCCCGATCCTCAGAGCTGGCCCATTTGTCTTTGATCTGGAAGCCAGTCAAGGAGAAAACCCATGTCTATTTCTAATTCTAGCTGGATAGAAGCTTTAGAGACACATCATTGCAAGACAAATTTCAAGGGAAAAAGGAAGATAAAGTTTTAGTCTCACAATGTCTCTAGTTTAGGGATGTTTAAAGTCCAGAGTGGTATAAATGAAGGAGGTGAGGTCAGAGCGGGGTAAACCCTGAAGACATTATTTATACTACCAGGGGGACAGGGTGGGAATGCAAATAGAGTTCAGCTCCTCTGCATCACGTTTCATGTTTACCCTGAAATAATGGTAATAGGGAAGCAAAATTGCTTTTCAGGGCTCTGGAGAAGTTTGGGGTGGGTATGATATGGGGCAGAGGACAAGTGGAAGGAAATGTTTTTGGAGATGTAGGCAGCAGAGTCAGAAAAGAGTCTTAGGAGCTTCAACCTGAAGGAGTTTGGTTTTATCCTGAAGGTAGTGGGGAAATAGTGCAGGGTTTTAATTCAAAGAGTGATACTTCTTTGTTGTTGTTAATCCTCCCCTGAGGATATTTTTTCCATTGCTTTCCAGAGAGAGTGGAAGGGGGCGGGGGTGGGGGGGAGAGCTAGAGAGAGAGAAATATCAATGTGTCAAGATACATGGACTGGTTGCCTCCAGCACTAGCACTGACTGGGACAAGGAGTGAACCCACAACCCAGGGATGTGCCCCTGACTGGCAATCGAACCCAAGACCCTTCGGTGTGCAGGTTTATACTCTAACCACTGAGCCACACTGGCCAGGGCTACTTCTTTTTTAAACTGTTATCTGTTATCGTATATACATACAATGTTATATATACATACAGTAATTATCCTGTGTTCAATATAACATCTCATAAGTGTTTTTCAAGTTAAAACAAATGTCATTTTAATGCTAGTTCACAAAGAAAACATGCCTTAATTCCTCAACTGCTGGAAATTCAATTATTTCATCATACTTTTTGTGTGTGGTGGTTTGTTTTTTTAATCCTCACCAGAGGATATGTTTTCATTGATTTTTAGAGAAAGAGGAAGGATGAGGGAGAGAGAAACATCAACGTGAGAGAAACATCAATTAGTTGCCTCCTCTATGAACCCTGACTAGGGATCAAACCTGCAACCTAGGCATGAGCCCTGACTGGAAATCGAACCTGAAACCTTTTGATGTACTGGACAATGCCCAGCCAACTAAGCCACCCGGCCAGGGCTCATCATATACTTTTAATTATCCATTTACTTCTGTCTACCTTTCCAGATTATGGTGCCCTTGGAGACAAGGACATGGCCTGTTTTCCTCTTGACCTTTGTCATCTGGTGTTAAACTTGACATAAATAGAAACTAAACCGGGCATCTTCCCACCAATATCTTCCAAAGGTCTTGTGGATTCTCTTTCAAATATTTCAACCTTGGGAGGCAGCTTTTCCTCTTGACTTCTTTAAAGTAGTCAGCTGGTATCCTCAGCCCTACAAAATATTCAAGCAACCAGTTCACTAGTTCAACTCCAGAATAGTTCTGACTTCAAACCACGTGATAGATACACACTAAGCTTGGTACTTGATTTACAGAAATGAAAAGTGACTGTCCCTCCAATTCACACACACAGCACACAGACTGTGTGGAAATACAAACCTTGTGTGAGATTGAATTACAGGTCAGCAGTCTGGCCACGCAATTTCCATGTTAGCCGTCTGTCAGTCCAGTGTCAGCAGGGAAAGGCCTGTCTTTCATGTCCTTGTGCCACCCTGGGCCTGATGCAGGGAGTGGAATTGTGTAAAGCTGAAATCAGGTCCCCTCCTCCTGAAAAGCAGGAAGCTGCCTGTGGCTTCTTCTGGTTTCTTCCTTTTTCTCTGTTTCATTCACGGCACTTTCTCAACCCGGATCACCCGCAGTATGACATAGGGCAACCCAGTCTTTAAGGGTCAACCCTAATCTCTCCCAGAATTCCATGAACAGGACTCAAGAAAATAAATAAATAAATAAAAGGAAAAGAGCCCCACATTTCTGTTTCTGTTCCAGACTGGAGCAGACTCACCCCTGGGTTCCAGTAAAATTCTTTCTGAAAGGGAAAAGCCACACTAAGAGGATTTCCACTTACAGGAACCAAGGAGATGCCTGTTCTAAAAAAAAAACACAAAACAAAAACTGTTGCAGAGAAGTGATGCCCAGAGAAGGAAGGCACATGAATGAACTGTTGCACTGGCTGAGGAAAAGTGATGTTAATCGGGGAAGAGACTCGCAGACAGGCAAGTGAAAGGCAGTGTGCATCTGGCTTCTCGAGGTGCCCTGAGCCCACTCATTTCCAAGGGCACTGTGAAGTGGGTTGTGATCTTGTCTTACTTCACAGGGAAAGAAAAATTAGCTTGGGGGAAAGTCACTGAGGTACTAGGAGTGAAAGGGAAACGAAGGACACAACCTATTCCCCAGTAATAAGCAGGAGGACAGCTACAGAACCACCTCTAAGCTGGCTGATGGGGTCACGATCTTCATCCAGAATAAGTTTGGGTGTTTCTTTCCCCCTTCCTCCCTCCGTCCCTCTCTCTCATCCAATGGGTCAACATCTGTTATGTGCTGGGGACTGTCCAAAGGTACTGGGAACACATAATAAGACAAATGACATTATTTCATTTGAAATTAGAGGGAGAAAATTTTTTCACTAAATTTCTTTTAGGAAAGGAACTGTGTTTGTCCAAAGGAAAAAAACCCCACCATTCTTGGTAAGTGGGTAAGATAGAAAGTGATACCCTGGCAGCCCTGTATATGGCTGAGGACCACACATGGATGAAGCCAAGGGAGAGTGTTCTGGTGTGTCAGAGAGGAGGAGGGAAGGGCGAAGCCACTGGGATGGTGGAAAGTTGTGCTCCATAGTGTGACACTTCACCAGACTCACAAAATGCTCAACGTAGATTTCTTGTGGAAACCAGTAAGGGGGCCAAGTTCTATCTATATATGGGGTGTCAAAGAGCACAACAGAAACAGTGTGCAAGAGACCAGCAGAGACCACCAGAGAGGAATCAGAGAGAAAGATGGGAATGATGTCACAGGAACACACAGGGAAAGCCTTGTACCAACAGACCATGTAACTGGAGTTTGGTCTGAGTTTGACCAGATCTGCAAGACTCAGGGCTTCTAGGTTACATCAGGGTCTCACATTCAATTGATCATAGGGGTACATTTGAAAATCCATAAACCTATCATCAAGGACAGAGGAAAAAATATTCTGCAAAGCCCAACCCATCTGATGGTGGATCAATAACATAATACATGGAAAACACTTTATATCACATATAATTGGGGCCCACAGTCCCAAGTGTCTATATATGCATAAATAGGCTTCAGTGAAATCACTGAATTTACATGCAAAATGTTGCAAATATATATATCCGTATATGTGTATTTGTGTATATATGTATCCGCAAAATAGTTATCAGTGAAAATAACTAGTACTTCTTGAGTGTTTACCATGTAATATTGTACTAAAAGCTTAATGAACAAATTATTTCATGCTCATAACAACTCTATAATAAACAATCCTGAAAATTAGGGACTTTGAGTAGCCCCAGCAAAGTTACACCACTAGTGAGCAGCAGAGGCAAGGACATGAACTCATGTCAAAGTTATTAGTCTGCACGCTTGACTGCCTCCCACTGAGGTGCCCTCTGAACTTTGTGGAATCCTGAGTCAGATTTTGTTATCATTTCAAATGTTGTTTTCCCCAGAGAAAAAGTGCCTAATGGGGCTCAGATTCTATTAATATTTTCTGAGGGCCTAAACATTCCAGACACTTCCACATAAATATCCCATTTCATCCCCTCCTTTCATTCCATCCAGGGCAGTGGGTGTAAATATCTCTGCTCGGCAATGAGCAGCGCTGACTCCCGAGTGGTCAGGGCCCACGCTTTTGGGAAGTGGCACCATGGGATTTGACCCAGCTCTTCTACTTCACCAACTCATTACCCAGTCAGAGGCCAGGTCGGTGGCCTCTTGAGTTGAATAATCATCCAGGCCAGTTGAACTATTATTATGAGATCCATCAAATCAGATTGCAGTTTGAGTCCTGCAAAAGAAGCGGCCTCAGAAACATGGCTTCAGTGCTGGGTAGATAGAGATCTGCAGAATGTGCACAAAGTATCAGGAGAGAACAGACAAAGTCACTGGAGACTTGACTCTGAGCTTGCCAACTTAACCTTACTGAGAGAATCTATCACACCCTGTAGAAACTCCATAGGGTCATGCTTGTTGCTTGACCTGGCTGGTGTGCGTTCAGTTTCCTGTGGAAATAGCTTAGCAAGCCGCACATGCAGTTCCTTGGGAAAAACAAAAGGAGCTGCAACTGAAGTGTACCCTCCTTTCACACAAGGCTGTGCTCATGCCCAGGGTTGATGTGGATGCCCCTGGTACAAGTAAACCCCAGAAGTCCTGGGAGACAACTGCAAGACCATTAACATAAAGGGAAGGCCTCTCCAGACCCCAGTTGGAATTCATCATCAAACTAAGGGAGCGGGGAGACATGGAGCCTGGATTATTTCCTTAGCACCTGGCTAGACAGAATTGGGATGACATTTTGCTAACCATTGCTTAGTTGGATTAGAAGCACAGTACAACAGTCCATCATTTTTAAAGCAAATAAAATGTAAAGCAGAAGAATTTTTACGAAAGAGCCACCACAGAGGGGAACGGTTCTTTCTGCTTGAGGGGAGAGGATGACATATCACAACTTCAGAAGTAACACCTGAAGACACTTAAGAACTGGCTTAGCAGCAACTTTCTTGGTCATTTGTCATGAACTTATGGGCTAAGCAACAGTTGAAGGAGAAAAGGAAGCTTTTCTAAATTGTCTTGGGTGGGTAGGTAAGACTGCTAAAGAGACACAGTATCAGACTTCTAGAAAAAGGTCCAACAGCTAACTCTGAGGCTGTGGTTCTCAAAGTCCAACAGCCCAGCAGTAGCTGGGAACTTGTTGGGAAGGCAGATGCTCCGGTCTGCCCCAGACCTATGGAATCAGAAACTCTGAGGGTGGGGACCTGCAGTCTGTGTTAATGGGCCCTCCAGGGGAATCTGGTGTATGCTGAAGTTTGAGAAGCTCTGCTTTAGAGCTTAATAGAAGAAACTGATTCAGGCTCACACAGATACAGGTTGGAGTCCTGCCGTGGACACTAACTCATGGTAAAACCTTGGGCAAGTTTCTTAAACTTTCTGAGCCATGACTTTATTCCATTCTATGAGGATAAGAGTGGTAACAAAAGGTATGTGTAAAGGAAATTGAATTTTTGAAGTGATTAGCACTTGGTCACTGCTCACCCAACAAATGGCAGCTACAACAGAATTAACCTGTTTGGGCACTAAACAAGGTTTAGGCACCTGCTCCTGTTAAACTAGCACCATATCTAAGCCTTATTTGTCACTCGTTAAACAGCTTTATTTCTCATAGAAGGGACCACCTGCTACAGAATGACCTGGTGTATCCATTTAAAAATACAGATATCTAGTGCTCATTCAGACCTACCGAAATCTGCACCTTGTGAAGGGGTGGTCTGGTATCTACCAGCTGAAAATTTTCTCTAGGAGATGCTTCAGCAGACTAAGGGATGAGACTCAGCTTGGCTGAGGTTTAGCTCTCACAGCCCCTCTCCTACACATTCGGGCTGAAGGAGGTGGACACGATGTCTCAACGCTTACACCAGTAAGTAGAACCAAGAAATAAAACATTCTGAACTTGATCACTTGTCACCGCTCTTACCTGTGGTGGCTGATGAGCTGATGGCTAGATTTCTCTTACCTGGCCAACCCGGAATTGAGGTAATTTTACTGATTTATGAGGGAAAGTATTCTTGGTGGTGGCAGAAGAGAACTGTGTTAGCGGGAGCCTGTGATTATAGAAGATGTGTGTAGCGGAAAATGCTGGAGCTTTGTATTTTCCAGGAAGACATGGAATCTCTTTAAGAAATTTCTAATCTGTTAACGTGGGCACAGCTCAAAAACTTGGTACCCTGCCTCCTATTCCTACCAAGGTTGCCAGGCAGTTAGCTCTTCCCTTGGGACCTCTGGTTTCAGAAGAGGAAATAGCCATTTTGGCATCTTCAGGATGTGCTTTCTGTGGGGAAGGGAGAAGAGGTGGGTGGGAGAGAGGGGCTTGGAATTCGAGTGACTCATGCAAGCCCAAACCACCAAGCCACCAGTCTGGGTTCCGTAAATCCCCATACTGATGCATGTACATATCAAACACAGAAGTCAAAGCATAATATCCAGAAGTGACAATCATAGCTAACATTTGCTAAGCCTCCTATGTGCTAGGAGCTTTATATTTATTATCTCATTGAAACCTCACAACAATCATAGGATTAAGTGTGTCCCACTCTGGGATGAGAGAATTGAGGCACAGAGAGGTTAAGTAACTTTCCCAGACTCACAGCTAGCAACGTGCAGAGCTGAATTCTGAACCCAGACAACATGACCAGCGGCCACATCAGAGCTCTAAATCCTTGCTTACCCAAAGAGCAGTTCCTGGACCAGCATTTCCCAGGAACTTGAGAGAAATACAGAATCTCAGACTCCATGCCAGACCTACTTAATCAGACTGCATTTTAACAACTTTTTTGGGCACACTAAAATTCGAGAAGCACTGCTCTAAAATAAAGCACAAGGCATTTCTCCAAGTGTGATCCACATACCACTAGCGTCAGAAACACCAGAGAGTGCTGGTGAATTAAGCAGATTTCAGGCCTACCAGAAATCCTCCCCTGCCCAAAAACACTACAGTGTAAACAGGTCACAGGTGATTGTTACTTATGTTTAATTTAGAGAATCACTGCTTTCGGTTCTCTGTCCCTTGCTTGACAGTTAAGATTTAGAACAAGAAGGCCACAGCATGCATGGACCTGGAGAGTATTATGCTAAGCGAAATAAGCCAGGCAGAGAAGACAAATATCACGTGATCTCACTCATATGTGGAATCTAAAGAACAAAATAAACTGATGAACAAAATAGATCCAGTGACATAAAAGCATGGAACAGACTGAGGGATCTCAGAGGGAAGGTGGGAGTGGGTGGGGAGAGATTAACCAAAGAATTTATATGCATACATGCATAACCCATGGACACAGACAATAGTGTAGCGAAGGCCTGAGGCAAGGGTGGGTGCCAGGTAGAAGGGGTCAATGAGAGAAGAAGGGGGACATTGTAATACTTTCAATAATAAAGATAAATTTTTTACAAATGGTCACATTCAAACAGGTGAATGCTCTCCCTAAAATGATGACAAAGGAAACCTGGAGAACAGATCAGGGAGCCAAATTCAGAGCCAAGGAGAAATGTTGTCTCCCCTGACTATAATGTTTTTAAACCAAGACTGTGCCACAGGCTTTTTAAGTCTTAACTATTTTTCTGTTTGTTTTTAAAGAATCCCTTTGTGAAAACTTCTACCATTTCTGTCTCTGGCTTCAAGGCCAGTGCTCCAATGAGTTCTCTTTCCTTGGACTTCTTAGCATATTCTCCTCTCCAAACCTAAAAATGGGAAGTTGAGTCCTAACACATTTCAGAACTCTTCAGGGAAAGGTACCAGGCTGTGAAAGTTTTCAAGTTGAGCAAGGTACCTTGTTGATCAGGCACACGTGACGTATCTGACGTGGCGGATGTGGATGACTGTGATAGTTGTGTCCATAAGGGCAACTCAGCAAGATCGGTGACAGTGCTGGTCAGGTTCATGACTATGTTGGCACCGTGGAGAAGCCCAAAGGTCGGGAAGCACCAAAGCCTAAGGAGGAGTCCATGAGTTGTAATTATGTCCGAGCACTAGCTACCAGTGTGCCTCCAGGGAAGTTGCGTAATTTCTTAAAGCCGTGGTTTTCCTATTCGTTCAATGAGAGAGTTTTTTCAAGTGCTGCAATTTAAGCAATCTCGTGGGACCAGGCAGGTGATAGAAATGGGCCAGTCAGCCACAGTTTAGGAGGAAGAGCCAGGGGCAGAGCACATGCCCCGAGGGCACGCCCCTCCCGAGGGTAGGCCAGTGCAGATCTTCCTGAGGCACTATACCAGCCAATCAAAAACATCTACAGCCGGGATTAACACATGATAGACTATCTCTGTGGGGCTGTCCCGCACGTAAACATAACTTTTAGAGTTTGTTGCCCATGGGGCATCAACATGTCCGTTGCATGCTGGAAATTGTCCAGAATCAGAAGGAGGTTGAGGGGACCCAATAGAAGTTGACAATCTCATTCCTGTTACTTAAACTGGGACAAGTGGCACACTGCTGAGCTTCCCAAGGACTAGCTGAGGATAACATGCCAGAGAGAAACCGATATTTTTTCCCTAAAGGTAATGAGACTGAAAAAAGATTATAAAACCGATGCAGGGTTATTCTGGTGAAGTTTCTAAGAAATTTTTGATGCAAGAATAAGGGGAGGGCCACTTCATTTGTTTTGTTGATGGAAAAGACGGGGGTTAAAATTTTAAATAAATGTATCCCTAATTTTGTTTTATTTTCCAGCAAAAGAAAACAAAAGTTTGTTTAATGTTCATATTTGTATAATTTACTTGATTTTGCTATGCTTATATCTATATTCAAAAGCTATTAAATGTTCAGTTTCACTTGTTTTTAAATTTAAATTGTGAACACTTACAAATTATTGTTAATACCAGAATTTCATTACATTAAAATAAAATTCTTAAATATACAAAAACAATTTTAAATGTAGATATGACAGATACTAATGTGAAAGCATCATGGTTTGGGTAACTTCTCTGACCCTTTAAGGGCAAAAATCTATTATGTTGTATTCCCAGGCATACAGGGAGGATCTGCAGTTTGGTGTTTAATTATTCATTTAATGTATTGGTTTCTCAAAGTGTGACACCCCCCCCCCCCCCCGGACCAACAGCATCAGCCTCACCTGGGAACTTGTTAGAAATGCAAGTTCTCAGACTCCACCCAGATCTACTGAATCAGAAACTCAGGCTGGAGTCAGCAATCTGGATTTTAATAAGCCATCCAGGTGATTCTGATGCCCACTAAAGAGTGAGATTCACTGATTTAAGATTTATTGTTAATTGGAGCCACTGGCTAGGCAATGGATCTGTGTTGTATTTCAGTCCTGATATTCTTACGTGATCTCCCCCATATTTATAGGTATTAAACTAGTGAGCTGGGAATATGGCGATCTAGATGCCAATATCAAGGTGGAGGTACAGTGGACAAACTGCCACTGAACAGAATCCAGGCTCATTCTGCAGGTAAGTGGAAGACTATTCTGGTTATTTATTCATTCATTCATTCTTCATTTTTAGTGCCTGTTGATCATATATATTTTATTGGGTAGTATTAGGTTGAATGGTTCAGAAGCATCCTGTTTAAGCAGTGATTTGACACAGCATCACTTACCTGTATAACCCTTCATATAATATTATCAGTCCATCATCAGGGTATAAAGCAGTACACTATTAAATAAGAAAGACCTGATATTTAATTTTTTATAATATGTGTGTGTGTTTCATCTCTATATTTGAGCATAGAAGGAGGGTGATTTCATCAGTTTTCTTTGGTGTGCAGGAGTAATCCATCTTTTCAGTACTCTGGTTTGCTTATGCCTATTATATGGGATAATTACATTTTTGCTTGTTAATCTACAGTTGTTCTCTTGTCATCTTAAGAATGTAGCCCATTAGTAATCATTGTTCTCATATTGTACCTGAAAGAATTAACTACATCTCCAGTGCTTCTACGTTGGTATCACTTTCTGGCACTAGTACAAATGCTAAGAATTAGAACACAGTGTGGGCCATTGCCTAGTAGTGATTGATTTGTGAGAGCTTAAAACTGGTTACTAGGCTTTCTGGGTGACATACAGTAGTAAAGTCCTTCAAGGAGAACTCAAAACACAGAGAACATTTTCTCCCATTAATCCCAAAGTCCCTCGTATTAACATATGGAATTTAGGCTGTTTGTTCATTGTAAATGTTTACATGTCTTCTCTTTGGTCTCAAAAAACCATGTGAAACCAATTTTTTTCTTTACACATGCATATAGCTTATGTAATCAAATATATATGTATGTGTATAAACTGATAATTTAGAAAATTAACCAAAACTGAACAGTTTTTAAGTGAATTGCTATAAATTGTCCTTGATTTTAAAATTCTCAACCAAATGATAAAAGTTCATCAGCATTCATGGGATCTTCTGAGTCTCCTCTTGGATTTTAGCAGATTAACCAATCTGCTAGAGGTAAGAGTTAAAGTCTTTGAATTTTGCTCTAAACTCATTCCTTTCCTTAGTGTTCATCCAATACTTATGACACGTCCGGTTGGCAAATGTTTTCTAAGACTGTACAACGTGTGAGGTACTGTATTGTACGCAAGAATTTTGGCAGTAACAGAATTAAGCATGCCTTGCTTTCATGGCTCTTACCTCTGGTAGTATAGCAGAGACACTAATTGGTCACCAACATCTGTTTCATTTTCTTCCTGGCCAGACATTGTGCAGCCTCAATTGCTGCTGGGTGTGGCATGTGACTGAGTTCTACCAATGAGTGGTATAGAGTATGAGCCCAAATGATATGTCATTCTAGGCCTGGTCCAAAAATCTTCCTATGTACTTATCTTGACACACACTTTCATGCTCTTTGTACTCCCTAATGAGTACACCAGGGAAGAAAAACATTGAAAAATTTACTGAAAATGTTTTTAGTGATAAGAAGGCAAATGATTGGACATGAATGACCTTGTAGGTGGAAACCTGGGTCTCAGGGGAGTTCCCAGAAAAAGACAAAAAAATATTTTTACATGGCTTGATCTTAATGAGTTACTAGTTTTATTTAAAACTGAGGAGACCCCAAAAGAGATTCGGCTGGGTATAGTGGACACAAAACTACCAAGTTAAGGGGAAATGTGAGATTTAATAGACTGTACTTTAGAAAAGTGGTTAGTTTTCTGTGTTTCATTTGTACTAACACAAAAGGAAAAGGCTAAGGAATGAAATACAGCACAGATGTCTTTTGCACTTTTAAGTCCATATGAGAATACCTGTAATTGCTTGTGTACACAGAGTGTTTGGTTATTTTTGCTATAGTCTTTGACATCTTTGTACTAGAGAGTAAAATATGTGCTTCAGTAAGGAGGATCTTGCAGAATTGCTTTGTTTTTTAATAGAAGTTGGTCATTAGGGAATTGCTTTGAATAGTGGCATATACAAGGATGGGTGGGCGCTGTCTGATAAGGGTAGCATATAATAAGGGAGTTCGTTGTTTGTACACTGTTTAAAAACAATAACAATAACAGTAACTGAAAATTGGGCTGCTTCTTATTATCACCATGCACTAGTAATTCTAAAGAATGCCAGTAACAAAATACTCTTTCTACCAGAATAAACTGCTCCCACAGTTCACTGTCTTCACCCCGTAACCCAATTTGACAAATGACTAGGTGCCTCAAGTATCTATTAAGGACAGTTTTCAAGGGCTTTCGATGGAACAAGAGATATGCCATACTAGGAAATAGAATCACAGAATTTTTGAGCATGCAATCCCCAGGAAAGTAAACCAGAGGCTATTATTTCTGGCCTGAAAAATGGAACAAATGATTCCAGGAAGGCTTCATGCAATGCCTAATTTTTAAGACTTTAAAAAGACCTGAGCAATATGACAAAATTGAGAAGAACATCATTCCATGCATTGAATAAAGAGGATAGTAAACTCCAAAGCTAGAGAGATGAGCCAAGAGTGGGAGATGGCCTTAGGTAAAGTTTAATAAACAATAGGTCAGTCATATTGGTATAGCTAGCACAAAACTCAGATGATAAATATCAAAATTTTGCTCTGTTTAGAAGGAAGCTATCAGGCCCCTTTGAGTTAATATGACACGGTCAAAACAATGGTTCTAGAAATACAGGCATACCTTGAAGATATTGTGGGTTCAGTTTCAGACCACCACAATAAAGTGAATTGTAATTTTTTTGCTGGTGGAGGATCTTGCCTTTCATTTGTAAAACATACAACAGCTGTGAAGCACAACAAATCAGAGCAAAATAAATCGAGATATGCCTGTACCACCAATCAGCTATGAATACTTAGTGCCATGGTTTGGGGCAGGGGAAAAATTGGATGTACGTCATCCTAATTGATATGAAACATATGATTGATGTTATGGTTGTGGGTTTTGTAGGTAATGACTGCAGGGCCCTGTTACTCTGCAGTGTTTGGTTTTCAACTTTGTGGCTATGGGAAGCAATCTTGACTGTGTTGACCTGCCAATGACAGGTCTAAACCCAGGAATAATTTTAAGGGGGGATGTAGAGCTCTAAATGCTGGATACCAAGTCTCAGAAAATCAATTGGACCTCTGTCTTTACCATTTTAATATTCCACAAGCATTTGATTTCGACCATCCCTCTTTTCATCATTGGACCTCATGCAAATAAGGTATCATTAAAGATCAACAACTCTTCTGTGCCAACCAAGGTCAAAGCATTTACGAAGAAACGTGGGTATTTGAAAGGGCGTACGATCACTTGGTTCAGACACACATAAGTAAGTTTAGGAGACGAGATGGGATTGAGAAAAATGAGCATTCAGTACCACTTTAAATAATGGGAACTACTTTGATGTGGAATGAAACCTCACTTTGCCATGCCATGAACCATAGCCACCAAACTTCAACAAGAACAGAGGAGAAAGTGACTCTGCTTCTCATCCCTGAACGTTGTTCATTAGTCCTCAGTGAGCTATGATTTTATGCATGCTGCTGTCATGAATAAGCCACTACATCATTGTACTGGCCAGTTTCAAAATGGAAGACTTCAGCAATGAAAGTGAGCTTACTTCTAATGTGGCCCTTCCCTGCTGCAAATGCACAGTGCAGTTCTTTATAGTCTGCATAGGATAGAAGGAAGAGCCTAGATCTAATCTGGTGTTACCTTCTTACACTCAAAGCATTAGAACTTCATTAGCAGGAAGCGGAGAGAAATTTGCCCAACAAAAGTTCTGCACAAATTTCCATCCCTCTATGCCAACCAAACATTCCAATGTTTGTCAAAACCGTTCCACTTTTTTTTTTAATGTGAGGCTTCCAAAAGCAGAGGCAGAGGGAACAACCATCTAGGAGGGGCACTTGGGGAAGTGATGAGGGGCAGCATTTATTAAGGGGAAACCAGGCTGGTAAAAGGCCCTACATCTGATCCAGAATTGCGGTTCTGTCAAAATCCCCACTGGTAGGTCCAAGGATCCCAGAACCCAAGACTGAAACTTTTTTATATTAAGAAATGACAAAGTCCTCACCACTCCAAGTCTCCAGGCAGCCAAGCTTGCAAGTGGAATTTTAAATACACTTTGGGCAAGATTCCAAAACCCTTAATTTAAAAAAAAAAATCCATTAAATAAAATCCTTTCAGAAGATCAGCGTTTCTTTTAGCATTGCTGAAATTTTTTTAATGTGCTCTTGGAGGCATAAACAACCAATGCAACCATTAATTTGGGGGCCTTTCTCTCTGGCAATGACCCAAATTGAAAACTAATCATTGAAAAGACATTCTGACTAATCAGGTCAGAGGGGGAGTGAATAGTGTTCTTACAGTCCAGCCAGAGGCTTTGTTTTGCTGTGAGTTTTAAGGGGGAAAAAATGGAGGGAGAAAGAAACAAAAAATGTCAGTACTGCTTTTTCCAATGACACTTTGATATACCTTGCCAATAATATATATTTTTTTTATTTAAACACCTGGGGTGCCTTTCAATTTATTGTAGCCCCGTTTCCCTTTTGTTTTCATTTTATTATTATATATACACACATATATGTTACATATACATACAGTTCTTTAGGTAGGAAGTTGTATAAGTCTTCACTGCTTGGGTTTTATTTACGTAAGTACTCTTTTAAATTTCTGAAACTGTATTATTGCCTTGTAGAGTTGGCCATTTTTTAAGCTGTTGGTTATTATTCAGGTTTTCTGCCTCCCAGTGAATCAAGTTATGGTCGGGGAATACCCTTTGAAAGGGAGTACTTTGAAAAGCCTTCTTCACTTTCTCTTAATCAAACTAGGACCTGCCATCCATCCTCACTCTGGGTTTCTTTTCTGGGTGGTGGCCACAGAAAGAGAAAAGAGAGCCTTACTGACATTTTATAGGAGGCTAAATGAATGAAATATTACATGAAATAAACTCCACAAGCTGGAGTTTGGAGGTATGTAAAGCATTTTCTCAATTACCCAGAACAGTGTGAAACTGGTTTGGAAACTTAGACTGCTTTCTTGATTATCATTCAGATCACAGTATTATATATTCTTTTGTATTAAGGAAATGTGTAGTGGAGTCATAACTAGTATTTTCCCCCCCACAAAAACAAAAGGGAAGAGAGAAGGTATAAGAACTGCTTAGAGACCAATGACCCGTTGAAAGCTCAGACCAACAATTAAGAAACATGGGAATTCATGTTGATTTCTAAGACATTATTTGAGCCATGAGGCCTTAAAATTAATCACTTATAAAACCACTCTTGATTTTCTAAGTTTAAAATATCTTCAAAGCCTGGGATTTGTGGATGTGTTTAAGAGATGTTTTGGTTTTGGATCTTCTTTTCTGCCCAGGATTATCAGCTTATGTCTCCATCCCCCTTTAACATTTCATGGTTGCTAGCGTAGCTCTGAGCTCTTAGAAATAGCATGAGGTCAAGTCATTTAAAAATAAATAAATAATAATATATATATACATATATATATATAAATGTTATGTTTTCCATCACCATTTATCACTTCTATGCCCTCTTCCATCTCCTCCCACCCCCCACAATCACCACACTGTTGCCTGTGTCCACAGCCCTGGTGGAGTTGGAAGTGTTGGGGGAGTAGAGGGATTGAGCAAAAAAGAGGTCAAGCCTTCAGTCTTTGACTCTCCATCACAGGTTGAGAAGCCCCAGGATAAGGGATGATTCTTCTACTGCAGCTTCCTATTGGTGACAGGCAAGTCCATGCAAAACACCACCCATCTGACATTTGTGCCTTAGGGTGGTATTTTGTCACTTAAGCTCATTAGTAATGAGGAAGAGATTAGCCCCAATGAGTCTCTAATAGAATTAGCCTGCAGAAGTGCCTGGGATCAAGAAGGGAGGATTTGCTTAGCCTTGCTGTCACTTGGTGAGTCCACCTCTGGAGTATGCACTGTGTGTGGAACATTGCCCACTTGCTGTTTGTTCGCCTGGTATTTATGTGTTCCTAGAAGCTAGATTTTATTGGCTCAGCCACCATTCAACACTGGGCACTCCTGTTGGGCAGAGTATATACCAGGTAATTTTAGGGGCAACTGACTTCCTTAAGTGCCTCCTGCAACCGTGTAAGTTATTATCCAAACCAGGACACTTCTGAGAGGGAAAGGAGGTAGTCTAATATGCAGGGACAATAGCCCAGGACTGGGAAAAATGAAATGTCTTGTCCACCTACTTACGACCTACGTATGGATACCATGTGCTGTGTGTTGCTCCCTGTGCCAATCAGCTGAGGTCAGTAGCAGGCTGGTTTTACTGAAAACTTATTATTAATCATATAAACTTATAGAGGAAGGAAATTCACTGTGAAGGGGAAAGCCTGGATACCAATCCTAAAATCTTCCATATCCAACCAATTATCAAGTCTTGCTGATTCTGTCTCCTGGAGATCTCTCTCATCCATCCCTATTTCTCTACCCCCCCCTTCCCTCACCTTGGTCACAGCTATGATCATTCTCCTCCAGGATTATTGTATTAGCCTCCTAAATGTTCTCGCTACTCTAGTCTTGCTGTCCTCCAATCAATTCTCTAGATATTAGACGAAGCACTTTTCCTGAAAACAGAATCCTAAGTGAGTGAGCAAGTGAGGTAATGCTTCCAAGGTACTTACTTGCTAGCAGCCAAGACAGATGACAAACAAATAAACTAATAAATAATATTTTTGAACTTTGATAAGAGCCATGGAGGTGAGCAACAGAATGAGGTAATAGAGGGTGTAAGGGTGGCAGGGAAGCCTCTCTGAGAAGGTGGTTTGGGTTCAATTTGAAGGACGAGGCAAGACAGCCATGTTGAGAGCCAGTGAAAGGGTATCTCAGACAATGAAAGGATGTTAAACACCCAGAAACTTGATGAATTCAGTTTTCCAGAAGCAGAGCAGGACGCCTGTGTGACTGGCACACAGTGATCAAGGGGCAGAATGGTTTACAATCAAGTCAGAGGGTAGGCTGAGGCCAGGTCACCTAGTACCTTGTCCGCCAAGGTAAGGAGTTTGCATTGCTCTTAGAATGAAATTCCAGTGCCATTAAGAAGTGTTAAGGCAAAGGAGCTGATGCAACCAATGAGCTTTTCTATTTAAGCTGACTCTTGTTTCTATGTGAAGAACAGACTGTAGGTGAAAGGGACGTGGGTTTAGAAGCCGAGAATCCTCATTCAGGTGAGAGAGGGTGATGGCTACAGGAAAGGAGTGAAGCTTTTTGATGTTTTATACCGTTGGTGGCATCTGTGGCTACTGAGATAAAATTTTACAATTAAACATGCCTCTTCCAAATGTACCCCACTATCCTTTTATTATTCTCTTGAATGCATAATTATTGCCATAGCTTTGTTTCATTTAGTGTTTGTTTCTTAAAGTTGTATCCTTTAAAAAACAGATTTTTTTGTTATTTTTGTTCATGTGGTTTTGCATACATTTTTATGTTAGCCAACTCTTAGGCATTTCATTTTAGAAAATTAATATTGAAATTATGGAAATGCCTAAGATATCTAGAAAATGCCTAGGAAATCTATCCCAGTGAGTCCAAAACCCAGCACCTGAGACTGACTTTGACTAAGGAAATCATGAGTATTTAAACTGTCTGTTCTCTAATGTTTAACTCTGTCCTCAATTGCAGTTGTAGTGGCTTTCTGATGGCCAACATAAGGAAGACTTTGTTAAACTTTGGGGTGCATAATCTAGTGATACAAAGTGAAGTAACTATACTTTTCAGTATCTAGTGAAGTGAAGTATAATCATGGCAGATGGATGGATAGATGGGTGGGTGGATGGGTGGGTGGGTGGATTGGTGGATGGATGGGTGGATGAAAGGAGATAGCAATATAGATGGAGAAAATAGAGACAAAGGTGCAGATATCCATATATCTATCCCACGTGTCTCCTCAAACATACAAACCCATGCCATGGGGAGGGTGGCCTATCACTTTTAGAAGCTGTTAAAAATGTAGAGTCCCCCTTATCTTCCATTCTTTACAAAGTTAACACCTCTATTTTTTGTATATTTGCTTACTCTCTCCAAGGAGCAGGGATAGTTAATAGCTGGCTGATTGAATCCTAGTTTGATTTCATTCGAGAATCAGGCATTTGCTTCTTTGCAGAGCATCAGAAATGCTTTTCTTAAGTGATATGTCCCTGTGTACAAGGAAGACACATGCGATACAGATGTGTCTGTGCACGTTTGCAGCATGCTGGCTGTTGGAGGTCTGCAGGAGGAAACACCTTCTGAATTAAATCTTCCACGGCTAACATTTTTGTTGTTCAGTCTGCTGAATGATTTCACATGTGTTTTTTGCAGAGTCAGAATTCTTTAGTGATGTACAGGATAGTTATTATTATTTTTTTTTTGGTAGCATGAAGTTCTTTTGGCCACTAGAGTGGGGAAGTTATTTTAATTTTGTGAATAACAGGCCATTTTCCAGTTAGGAAGAGAGAGTTCTGTTACCTCTTAGTCACTTAAACTACATTTTCAGGTCAAATAATTATGACATGAGGAAAAGATTGCACCATTATTTAATGAATTTCAGATTCTTACAAGCATTCTGACCCCCCCCCCCCCACTTTCCTTCCTAAAGAACAGCTCTAAAATAGAGTTTTAAAGATTTCAACTCTTGTATGCAGTAACTTCTGCCCCACCCCAGGATTCTGTCTTTTTGTGGGCACATTGTATTGACCTTACCTGCAGATCATTTCCCCAGATTGTGTTTTCAGTAGACAAGCCCCTGGGGGAAAGTATTGTCCAAAAAAAAAAAAAAGTCCTGTTCTAGACCCACCCAGAATGACATAATATTAAGTGTTTTCCATATTCAGCAGTGATACTGTTTTGAGAACGCACAGCCGGTTTTAGTTTAGTTAAGTCCAATGTTTTCTTTCTCTTTTTGGTTCATAATTTCCCAGGGGCTTACTACCTTTGGGCTTAGCTTAAAATGTAGTATTCTTTAAACAGAGAATACTATTTGGTGTATTTAAAGCAATTTCAGGCTGCTGAATGAGAAGCTCAGTTACAGACATAAATAACAGATCAGATTTTTATTAGCTATGGAAATCTTTATTTTATTAAAGATAAAGTTATTATAAAATAAGTTGTTATAAAGTTTCATAAAACGAAAACAAGAAAAGTATCTTTCATTGTATGGGCTCTATATTTTGCCTTTAGCCTCATCATTTCACTTAATTCTCCTGGAAACACTGGGTTGCCTGCTGTCTGTTCCTATCCCTGTGTAAGTTGTTTGTGGCTGTGCTACACATAGTGTGATCAACTGGGACTGAGGTGCTGCTTGGGATGTAGAACTTCCTCAGTGGACAAGTCCAGGCAAACTGGGACAAATGGTCATCCTAGAAACTATCTACCTACTTAGTGGCCTAAAACACAATGATCATTTCCTGCAATTCTATGGACTGACTCGGTAGTGGTCCTGCTGTTGTCACTGGGACTGTCTGTGTGGCTGCTTGGCTGAGGCTGGATAGGGTAAAGTGTCTGGGGCCTCAGCAGAGAGGGCTGGGCCTCTCCCTCCATGTGATGGTTCAGTACAGCTCGGGAGCCTCTGGGTTCCGCAAGAGCAAGAGTGGAAGCTGTGGGGCCTCTTGAAATCATCTCAGAAATCACAGGTTCCCGCCTCTGCCACATTTAGTGATCAAGACACAGGGCCAGCCCAATTCAAGGCATCAGGAAATCGACATCACCTTTTGATGGGAAGAATTACAGAGAATGTGGCCATTTTTAACTCACCACAATCCCCACTGTATACATCAGGATTCCGGGAGTCAGTAAATTTAAGTAACTTTTCCAAGACCACATAGTACCTAAGTGGCAAATCCAGGATTTGAACCCTGGCCTGTATGTCTGAGAAACCCATGAGTTTTTTAGGAGTTTGAGTCACCAGACCCTGTTGGGCTATAACTACATCATCCTATAATCCAGGGTGGGGCAGAGGAGATGGGGTGGAGACAGAAGGGGACAGAACCAATGTCTCGGAAATTATCCAGTTTGTTGTGAGAGTATAATTCATACCTGCCTGCTTCTGTAAAGAGGTTTGGCGCCTGCTGTCCTTCCCTCCCCCCACTTGAGTACAACCTCATTCCTAAGATGAAATTCTTCAATGGGCCTCATAAATTTACTATATTCTTGGTCTTGATGTTACTCTCACTCCATTATGTGCCAGCCTGACTCTTTTTCTACATGGGTACTTGGATCATCTTCTGTAGCTGAGAGTTTTGAGAGGACGAGAGCAGTTGTGCTAAGTTAGTTGTTGCAAAGTGTGCGAGTCCCTGAACCCTTCTCGGGGGATCGATGAGGCCCAAACTATTTTTATAATACTAAGTATTACTTGCTATTATTATTATTATTATTCTAAGTGTTATTTCCCACTCTCAGTTCTCTCTTGAATGTAAAGTGGGGTTTTCCAGAAGCAACGTGATATTCCACGTTGTGTGGATATTCCAACAGATTGTCGTGGAAGCAGATAGGAGAATTTCACTGTTTTCTCTTCTCTTAAGGCAGACATTAAAGAGATTTTTAAAGAAAATCTAAAATAATGACATTCTTTTGTTTTTCTGGTTTTTAGAAAAAAGTTACTTTTTATTAAAAATGTTTTTAGGTTGGCATGTAAATTAATACATGTAAATAAATATTTTAATAAAATTTTCACTTAATTTCTCATGGTAAATACCTATTAAGAAAATGCACATAAACTAAAGCTCTTTTGGGTCCTCAGTAATTTAAAACAGAGTCCTGAGAGCAACTAGTTTAGAATGATTTTCATCATTTAGTAGCTGCTACTTTCTGAGATCCCACCATTCCCAGGCCGCTTTCTGCACGTTCTCTTTTAATCCCCACAACAACCCCCTTAGGAAGGTGCCCCATTAATCCCCAGCCCTCAGAGGCATGGATACTGTTCAGAATCATTAGTCACACAGCTTGCATGCCGTAAAGGTAGACTATGAAGCAGTCCTACCTGCCTCGGGCGGGAGTCAGTCTTTGAGGAATAACCTTCTTGCAGGTGCTGTAACTGTTGCTTAGCCTGACGGAGAAGCAGAGGTCAGAAGGACTTCAATGGATTATTTGAGGTGGCTGCGGCAGCTAGAAACCACCATGTTCTGCTGCCTGTCCCATGAATAGCCCACTAGTCATAGTAACTTGTCTTTTCAAATTGCAACTTTTGGATAAAGGAGTTCCTTTCAATTCAAGTGATATATGGAACCTAATGGGAGGTTTTTAGTTTCCCCTTATAAGAGGCATTTCTGAGCACTCAACAAGGGTGAAACATTTGTCTGCCCAATTATCATGTTCTAAACTGCAGAAATACATGTTCACTGCCTCAACCAAATTTTCCAATTACTTCACAGACCAGCTGGTGCGTTTTGTTTGCTCACGTCTCTTGCAATCGTGAGACACTTGCTGCCTTATTGAACGCTTAATCTGTGTCAGGCGCTGAGAAAGGCTCTCTATCAGATCTCCCACAATCCTCAAAAGAATGCTCTGAGGCAGGCAGGCTCTCCTTCCCTGCCTTACAGATAGGAGACTTGCAGAGGTGCAGCTACTTGCCGGAGGTCACCCAGCAAGTATGTAGGTGGGGAATCAGGGATCAAACCCCAGGTCTAGGTGGCTCCCAGCCTGTGTCTTTTTAAAAAAAATTTTTTTCAATTACAGTTTATATCAATATTATTTTGTATTAGTTTTGAGTGTATAGCATAGTGGTTAGTCAGCCATATACTTTACAAAGTGATCTCCCTGATATTTCCAGTGCCCACCTGGCACCATTCATAGTTACTATGCTGTTATTGACCATATTACCTATCCAGCCTAAGATTCTCAACCAGAGTGCTCAGCACGCCACTAAAATCCAGTGTCAACTTGTCCATGGAAAGGTGTTCTCCAAAACAGACTTGATGCAGCCCAGATAAATTAGGAAAGGGATACAATTTTCCCTTCAGAGCTTTTTAAGGAAAAACCGGGAGATGCAAACTGTTAATACAATGAGGAAACCAATATGACTCCTTCATTTTGTCTTCAGTTTAACCCTTCACAAACACCTAGGCACAAAGGTTCTCAGCTGTGCCTGGGACTACCCAGCGATATTTGAAGAGGGCCACCAATGCCAACTGACATTTGGGTTTAATTGTGAGGCACGTCTTCCTTCTGCCGGGAGGGGCTGTCCTTCCTTCAGTTTTAAAATGTCATGATCACAGCAGCAATGTTAGAAGTGCTGGGAAAGCTGAGGCACCACACTTGTCAACAACAGATGTGCAGGCCCCTGGAAAAAGAGTGATAGAATTTCCCCTAGGGCTGCGCTCCAGGTGCACCCGGAGGGCGTGAGGACAAAAGCTCTCATGATTTATAAAAGCTCTCACGACTGCTGAGCTAACCAGGTGCTTTGGGCAAGAGTTCCAATGGCAAATCTGGGCTTTAACAACCTTCACAACAACCTTCTGAACCCTCCTGAAGGCTCAGGTTGCTACTGTCCTAAGAAGCCTAGGATTTTGGCATAGAAAAGGATCATCTCCAGCCCAGCCTCTTACATAATTTGAACAGCATTTATAAATTGTTGGAGTAATTATGCAGAGGAATTCAATATACCGTGAAGACATATCTGACCAGAGCAGCTTGTTGTTGCTTAGGAACCTAATATTAGAGACATGAAACAGACAACTTTTGTCATTCTAAATCCATGCACTTAATTATCTCCACCCTAAATTAGCTCCAGAAACGAAAACAAGCAAATGTGTACAAATCTGGATAGTATAGGAAGATGACCAGAAAGTGGAGCACTGTGCATGGGAACTCCTTTCTGCCACCTCCTGCCCTCTGATCTCCTTGCCCAGCAAGACAGTTAGCCAACCTGGGCATTCTATGACCAGTATTGCTCACTAGCCATTGTTTTTAAAACAATGAACCTGTGAGGACCTCTTTGGCACTCTGTTATTTGAGAAATTTTATTGAATCCTATAATTTTTTGTAACTTTTATGATTCTTAAAACTGCCATCTGGAGCAGAATTTGTGCCCCCTCTTAACTCCTCCTCTAGATTATAGGGTCAGAGCTGAGTTCTTGTCTCTGTCACCATAATGCCGCCACCCTAAGTGCCTTGCAAATGGTATATAAGTCAGAAACATTACAAGTAATAACAGTAAAGGCTATGGGGCTTTGACTGTGTGTCAGATGGTACACCAAGGGCTTTATCCAACTCCCCTAAGAAGTAGATACTATCACTATTCCCATATTATCCCTGTCTTCCAGACTGAGGAGTACAGGCCGAGGCTGGAGCCCCACAACTGGCAAGCAGGGGAGCCCCAGCATTTAACCATTGGTACTACACTGCTTCCAAATACTTGTTGACTGAATGAGCGTCTCTGAGATTCATATGTTTTTCCCCCCTCCCTTCCTCTCTGTCTCTCTCTGCCTTCCTTTCTCCTCTGAACTTGCTGGCTCCTTTAGAAGAGTACAAAGAAATTGTATGTTTGTTCACCTCTGTTCAGTTACTTTCAGTCTTGTCAGTTGATGTGGAATCATTATTTTGTGCCCAGCAATTCATCTGGGTTTTAAAATATGCTCCCTCATCTTTGGAACAGCGCCGTGTCCAAGTCCATTACACCTGGGGACGTCTTGGTGCTCTGTGCCTTTTCCTTACTTTTGCTCTTCTTTGCCTGAAGTCAAGATGAAGTGGCTTTGTTTGGACCTCTTCCCAGGTGGCATGAGCCTGGGGAAAACCAGGCTTTTTTTTAGTTTAGTTTTTTTGTTGTTGTTTTATTTTGGAGCCATGTGTAACATTTTTCAAATTCTGTTTGTTAATTTCAAATCTACTTAAGTTCTTAAGTGCTGGCCAGGCAAACATTTCTCAGCCCACGTGATAGCTGTGGGAAGCAGCTTGGGGACAGTCAGGTGAGGGGGTGAAGAAGCAGAGGCAGGGTACTGGAGAGCAGGTAATAGGGTACACACCAAACTGCAGACCACATATTATTTCAAGGAGAGCCTGGGGCTGGACTGGTTATTCTACAGAAACAAAGAGGAAACTGCCATCTGGATCCAAGTGCCCTGTTTGGTTGCCCCATGGTGCACATATGTGCAGATACCATGAGGATAATTCAAAGGGGTCTCTAACCCTAGAAGCCTCATTTGGGAAAAGTATGACAAAATCCCCGATAACAGTAGTCATGTGACTTGGCCAGTGACTCAATCTACCAAACCTCCCTTCTCTCAACTGTAGAGAGGAAGTACTGGGAGCTCTCCTCACAGCTTTGTGGTAGGAATTAAATTAGAACTGTCGTGCAAAGCACTCAGCATGCAGCCTGGTCCACAGCATACAACAAAAGGTAGGAACTATGTCTCCCACTGGCTTGCCCCACCATTTATATTCCCAGAGTGGGAATCACTTCTATGGGTTTAGGCACTGCCTCTCATTTTAAAATGCTCCTCCTAAGAGCATATGAAAAGTATTCCATTATCACATTATTGCACATTAATTTGTCAGCATTAGGAGATGAATGGCTAAAACTCCCCAGGAACAGTAAATAATAAAAGTGACTATCATTTAATGAACACACACTGTGTTCCAGGCAAGAAGTTAAACTTGCTATGGCCAGTATCTCATTAAATCTTCTCAACAACCCTGTGAGGTGCAATTAAAAAGACCAGACGACTTACCCAAGGTCATAGGGCTTAAGTGGTGGCACTGAAATGTTGAAGTAAGTGCCCTGTTACTATGCTCTGTGCCCCTCAATGTGCTCCAATTGGGTAGAAGAGGTCCAGAGAATGCCAAGACAGGCTGGGCCTCTTTAGTATACCAAGGCAAAGAACACAGGGTCCTTTGACAGGGGGGACATATAAGGGTTCCAACAATAGGATGGCAGTGGAGGATACAAAAGAGAAAGTTGGCGGAATTGCTCACACTTCTTTGAACATCCTTCCCTTGGTTTCCAAGTTCTGCCTGCCCTGTCTTTCCCACCTCTCTATGTGCCTCCTGGTCCCACAGCACACCATAGTCCACTGGATCTTTGCATGTGCTGTTTATCTGCCACCAATACTTTTTCAAACAGGACATTGTCTTTCTCATACACCATCCATCGCCAGCAACGAGCCTGATTTCTGGCAAATAGTAGTTGACCTGTATATTTGAATGGACAAATGATCCATGAATGAACAAGTGAATGGGGCTTTTTAGACATTCATCTTGTTGCTGGCTCTAACCAGCTTCTGTATTCAAGATCTGCAACTTGCAATTGCTCTTTTTCTTGTGGCTTATAACCTCATTTAAACACCCACATTCATATGTTTCTGCTATTTAAGCATCTGTTCCAGCTTAGTCAACTGGACAAAGGAAAGAAGCCGAAACAAGCTCTGATGCCACCTCCCTCCCACCAGTGCAACTTGAAGAGGCAACAGGGACTAGGCCCTTTCATCATGAGTCCTTCTGCCCCTCATCTGCATCTGCCTCAGTTTCTCTGAAAAGGGTTCTCCATCCAACAAGAAGCATGTGAGGGGTCCTGAGGAATCAGTGGGATTGGATTAGGTGATTGGAATTCCTTGGGAGGAGGAGTGCTCTGTAAACAGAAAGTTTAGCCAATTCTGGATTCCATGCCCAAATTGTGGAAGGGGACACTTTACATCGTTCCAAATGCATGTTAGATGGTGCAAGATCAGCCACTTAGATGTTTTGTTCTACAATAATTTCATGCAGAGACAAAGACAACAATAAGTAGAGCATACTCTCCTGCTCAGACAGCTGCTTCTATTTTTTAAAAAATCCTCACTGAGGATATGTTTTTATTGATATGTGTGTGTGAGAGAGAGAGAGAGGGGGGGAAACATTGATGTAAGAGAGAAACATCAATCGGTTGCCTCCTGTATGTGCCCAACCAGGAATTGAACCTGCAACCTAGGGATGTGTCCTTACCAGGAATTGAACCTATAACCCTAACCCTGTGGTGTGTGAGGTGATGCTCCAACCAACTGAGCCACACCAACCAGGCATAGCTCCTGCTATTTTTAAAGATAAATTTAATGTGTCAGGTTAGCATTTTTTTATTCTGAATTTTCACTAAAACTTACATTTTCAGAACTATGTTGTGTCATGCAGGAATATACTTTCATTTGGAGTAATTCCAATTAGTTTGACTGATTATTGTTAATCAAAGGGCAGAGTAGGGTTTGAAGGAGTGGCAAGGCAGATCACTTGCATCCATAGAGCACTGATGAATGTTGTATAGACCAGTCTGGTTTCCCACTGGCTTACAGTTGGCTGCTAAATTTGGTGATACTGGTTCATTCTTTTTCCCCAAGCTATGGGTCATGTAATATCTAGAATTAGTAGAGAGTAGTATATTAGTTATACTGTGGAGCAATATTACCATAAACTTCACAGGTTAAAACAATACCCATTTACTCTCTCATGGTTTCTGTGGATCAGGGACAGGATGGTTAAAACCAGAAAAGAGAGAAGGCCAATGCAAGGAAGCTTTGTTGAGTTGGCACCTGCTATGGACTTCTGGTGCTCAAATCTGCTGGACCTCCCCAGGCCCTTTATGAAATGCATTTCTGAAGGAGACAGGGGAGAAGCATGTGTCCATATCCCCACTGTTCAGTGGGGGCTCTACAAGCATCGACTCTTCTACAATTCTGGGCTGTTCATTTGTGAGTGCAGAATGGTTTCCCATGGACACCCACACCCCAGCATCAGGAAAGGCCCAAGGCTTAACTAGGTTCTCTGCAAAGCTGAAATCAAGGTGTTGACTGGAGCTGGGCCTCATCAGAGGTTCATCTGGGTAAGGATCTACTTCCAAGCTCCCATGGTTATTGGCAGAATTCAGTTCCTTGCAGGCTGTCAGAATGAAGGCCTCAGATCCTTGCTGGCTGTCAACTGGAGGCTTCCCTCAGTTCCTTGCCACAGGGCTCTCTCCAGAGGCAGCTCAAAACATAGAGCAACTCACTTCTTTAAAGCCAGCAAGGGAGAGACAGTCATTACAGTCATACATATTATAATCACTTACATTCTGTAACCTTTGCCATATTTTGTTGGTTAGAGGTAAATCACGTGTTCTGTCCACGCTCAGTGTGAAGAAATTATTCCGTGGCGTGAACACTAGGAGAGGAGAGCCATGGAGACCACCTCAGAGGCTGTCTGCCACAGTGGCTAAAAGGATGTTTAGTTACTTTATAAACAGTATTAGTGGCTCACCTAAGCTAGCATAAATTCCATTTTATACAAGAATCTACAACACCAAGAAAGCAGTCAAACTTTTTAAAAATCTAATATACTGTTTATTATCAAATACTCAAATCTCCTCCTTGACAAAATTATTTTTGTTTTTGTTGCTTTATCTGAAAGATATATACCTCCCCATTGCCATTAGGTCTAGCATTTAGGTCCCCAAAGGGTGGAAATTAAGTCACTTTTAATTAAGCTTTTCTTCTCTGTATAAAATTGTTCCGTGGCATTTTCCTTGACTCTTGACACCTTAGGGCTTGGCTATTTTGCATAACTTTACTTAGCGCATTAACAAAACGACATAAATACACTAGTTAAGTCAAATCATTGAAACTTAAAAAAAAAAATCCATGTCCTGTCTCTGGTTTTTCCCCTTTAATTAGAATTAGGAGAGCCAATGAGTAGGGCACTTATTTTTAATAATGTAGTTTGTGGGAGCATGTTTATCCTTCCTTTGTTATGCTTAATGTGGTACATCGTGCAGATGTTGAGAATATTTTAGGATGTCTTGAAGAGACAATGAAAGATCGTGGTCGAACAACAAAGCCTCCTGCAGCACTGAGGCCTTTTGGTAACAGTCGGGTTGTTGAAGTGTAAGATTCTCAGTTAGTCTTCAAAAGGAATGTGCTCTTGGCCCGGGAGAGCTGCATATGTTTGTTTGCACGCCAATGTCCTTTCTGGTTAGTTTCCCCAAAGGCTTATTGTATGTATTGCATCATTTATTTTTATTTGTAAGAGTATTTTGGAAGCTTCAGAACGGTTGTAGAGTCATTACAGTTTCTAGCTGTAAGTGATTATGACTGCCTGCAGAAATTGTGTTGAAGGCGATCAAAAGTAAATAAAAGTCCCTCTTCTCTACCTTTGCTCTTTATCTGCATTTGCAAGCACTTCGAGCTGGAGGACCCAGCTCTGTGGGGTTACACGGGGTCAAGCTAGTTCTGATTTATGACATTTGTCTCCCAAGAGGGGCTACATGGATTTTTGGATGGAGGTGAATCACCAGCATGAAAAATTAAAGCTGGCATATTTATTTTGAAGGGCAGAGTGGAGTTAATGACCCTACAAAACTCCTGACACATAAATTTATTTTCCCCATCCTTCAAATGAGGTAACAAGGCAACTTTATATCCAGTCCTAGGGAAGTTGATGCTTCTGACCTAAAAGTCTATAAAATGGGTAACCTTCCAGGGCACTGGAAAAGCAATCTGTCTTAATAAAATGGAATTAGTTGTAACTATTATTAAGTTCCATAAATTATCCTCCTGGGCCCAGCCAGTTAAGCACCCAAATTATTTTTCAACATGCTTATGTTTCCATTTCTAATACAAAGTAGAACTTGAAAGAGAGAGGTCTTATTATCCAAAAACACTTTTTATAATATACAAAAACCATTGATGGCATCTCCTCTAGTACTCTGCATGTAATTTTGTGCTTGGAACATGTTTCTATTCATGTTTTATGTTGTGTTGTCATTTATGGTTGATTAAATATCAGTTGAGTATAATGTGTTAGAGCAAGCACTGTGAGGAAAGAGAGAGCCTGTTTCCTCAAAGAACTTCTGATCTAGGTAAATTCATGACTCTGACCCTTTAAAATCCTCCAGTGGATTCCATTGCCTTTGGAATGAAACTCACTTCCTAGCCTTAGCTTTTAAGATCCTAGATGATCTGGCTACCACTTGCCTTACATTAGAAGCTTCCATAGTTCAGCCAGATAGGTGCTATTATTTCCACCTAGCAGTTGCAAAAACTTGAGGCCCAAAGAGAAATGAATAAGCTTGCACACTACTCCCAGGTAGCAGAGGGGGATTCAGGGTTGGAGCTATTACATACCCTTAAATCCTTGATCTTCTTTCACTCTCCTAACCTGTGATTACATGATAGCATAATCAATTCTGTAAGATGAGGAGCAATCACTCCATATTTTCTGAAACCAGGATTGTACAGCAGACTCAGTTGGAAAACACTAGATTCAGAATGAAAAGAGCTAAGTCCTCCTCCTGGCTCTGCCAGTGATGAGCTATATGATCTTGGGCAGGTTTTACCCCATCTTCTGGATTGATAAAGTGATGAAAGTTGATTAATAACTTTTAGGCAATCTTTCCTAAATCTAGTCCAAATAGCCAGGGTATGCTGCAAGTTTTGGGTCCATACTTGGAGATTTGCCTTGTGCATTAGCATGCTAAAGGTGGCATAAAGTCCTACATGGAGAAGCCTGTTAACATAGCACTTTTTCATCTCATGTGACCCCAGAGCACTTAGTCATATCTCACAGAGCTCATGTTCTCTAGAAAATTATTTGGGAAATGAGTTTCCAAATTCTTTGTAGGTGCTGAAATTTGATGGTTGGTATTTTAGCTTGAGAAATGTTCTATACCTACAACCCATGTGTTCTCTTTCCATTGTGACTTGCTGCCACTGCCACCACCACCACCACCCACCCTTAGGACTGAGCACAGTGGGCAATAAATAAGTGCTATTGACTGATTTATTCAGCCTTTAAGGTTAATGTGTTTTAAATGGGGCTTATTTAATGTCTGGCAAAATTTAGCTTAACACAGAACAGTTCTGGGATGGGAACCATTGTACTCTGGAAACTGGGTGAAAACCACCAACTCCCCCTCGAGCCAGCCAGAAAGATGCCAGATGACATTTCAGTACCATTTGGCTATGAGAGTTCCATTCAAATGCAAAAACAAAAGACAAATTCTGTTTCTGGTTAGCAGGCTTCTGATCTAGCCATTCTGCCTGTTTGGTCAGTGGAAAATCAAAGCATTTGGCGTTGGGTGTCATTAAATAGTCACTCTGATATGACAGCCATTTTTTTCTATTCTCTCTCTAGCAGTTTACAAGATAAATTGCCTTGACTAGGTTCTCCTAGAGAGAAAACCCTCCTTTTCATCCCTAGAATGCCACTTGGTGTCTACTTTGGCAGTAAATTACCAAATGCCACCCTCATGGTTTGAAAGAGCTTATTCACAACGAAAGTGCCAAAGAGTTTCCCAGGAAGACTATGTGGCCTTTCTTATTTGTGTGTGCCCAAGGAAACAAAGTAACTTTAATATTCAATATAATACACAGAAATGTAGTTTTGAAAGGGACAATTGTTTTTCATAAAATGTCTTAAAATAGCAATGCTTTTCATCCTTTGGAAAGCATGTGTGTCCAAATAATTTAATACGGTAATAAAACTTTTTGCAATGTATCAAAAGAGCATAAAAAAGCATAACACCTTAAGAGGTGACCCTATTAATGAAAAATATTTCTTTTATTTTTGTTTAAAAAACCACAAAAACAAAGATCCTATGAGGATTGTGTGTTGAGAAAAAATTTTAATACTCTAGGTTCATAACCAAGAACACTGAGAAAAATGTTTTTATTTCTTCCAACTTTTATAAGTACAAATAAATTATCCAAAAAAAGGCCTTTCCTTCTGAGCGTATTGTATAATGTCACCTGTAATGCAGATGTATGTAGTTGAAAGCAATATACATTAGTCATTAAGAGTGGAGAATCAACTTTGAGGTAGAACCAGTGTGAATCATAGCTCTGCCACTTACTAGCTAAAGCTTTTTTTCTTTCTTTTAAAAAATGTAAATAAGGAGAATTCTTTCATATGGAAAGAGTTAGTATAATCACACATTTGAAAGAAACAATAGGTACTGAACTGGAGGGAAAGGGCGAAGGGTGAGTGGCCTGGTGAATCCATGATTCTATTTCCCATCCAAGGTAAAAGCTTCCCCCAAATAATGTATAAACAAGCTGTACATTATCCCTGTACCCATCGTCTGCCCTTTCAAATATCTGGTCTACATGAAAATGTAACCGAAAAACAGAGGTTCATCTGCCTGACCCAACAAAAGCCAAACTTGTAAGGCAGTACTGGTGTGAAAGGAAAGAGGTTTTATTCAGGTGCAGTGTGAACTCCTGTCTCAAAGTCCATCTCCCCTTCCTGCTCAAGCCTGCCACTCTTAAGGGGAAGGAAGAGAGGGCTTTTTTTCTGTTAAATTATCTTGCTAGCTTTTGGCTTGCTGGGGGTATTGTCCATTCATCTTCCTAGCTTTTGGCTAAGTGTAAGAGCCTACCCCTGCCACCATCTTGGCCAATGGGGGAAACTCCCTGCACCCACTGTCTCTCTACTGTAACAAAAAGACAAAGTGAGGAAATTAAGAAAATCTTTGACCCTCAGTTTCCTTATATATACATGGAAATTTACCTTTATCACAGGTTGTTTCAAAAATAAAATGAGATAAAGTCCAGAAAACAACTACCCAATGCCTGCCACATAATAAGCAAGTAATAAATATTTACTCTTTTGTGGAGATCTACAATTCAACAAATATTCAGTTCAACCTAATGCCAGTCAGGCATTGTGCTAGGCTATTAGTTAATTTGACAGGAGGATCAGAGGTATGGTTAGCTTGGCCAAGGACAGCCATTTCCTTGTGATTGTCCTGGCCCCATTCCCCTCTTGTTGGCTTCATCTGTAGAAGTTCTGGGCCTATGATTCATGCACAGCGATTCCATCTAAAAGCTCTTGCCCAGAAACCCCTAGAAAACTTCCCTGTGTACCATTGGGCCAAGTTAGTCACTGGCCAAGTTGGGGCACATGGACCATGGCATTGAACCACAGTCAGTATTGTGAATTCTGAATAATTCAATTAAACAAATATTCATTTCAACCTAATGCCTGTCAGGCATTGTGCTAGGCTTTGAAGTTAAAATAATGATTTAAACCAGGGATCTGACAAACTTTTGTTTCAAGGGTCAAATAGGAAATATTTTAGGCTTGGTAGGCAAGAAGTAAAATCAAGGATATTATGTAGGGACTTATTATCCATTTTAAATGTACCCATTTAAAATGTGAAACTAGCCCGGCCAGGCGTGGCTCAGCGGTTGAGCGTCGACCTAGGATCCAGGCAATCAGGGTTCGATTCCCGGTCAGGGCACATGCCCAGGTTGTGGGCTGCAGCCGATCAATGACTCTCATCATTGACTTTTCTGTCTGTGTCCCTCTCCTTTCCTCTCTCTGAAATCAATAAAGATATATTTAAAAAATAAATAAAAATAAAATGTGAAACTATTCTTAGCTTGCAGGTCATACAGAAAAAAAAACAGAAAAACAAAAGCCCTGGCCATTGTGGCTCAAGTAGTTGGAGCATTGTCTAGTACATCAAAAGGCTGCAGGTTCAATACCCCCGGTCTGGGTGCATACACTAGGCAGATCAGTGTTTCTCACACTGATGTTTCTCTCTCTCTCTCTCTCTCTCTCCCCCCTCTTTCTAAAATCAGTTGAAAAGAAAATGACTTGGCCCATGGGCTGAGTTTGCCAATCCCCAATGTATATAGCTCTGGTTCCTATCTCCATGGAAATTCAATTTATCCAAAGTGTGACGTGATCTTTTGACATTTTCCCCTTCCCCCATCTCCCTCTCATTTGAATGAAGCTGAGCCTATCAATAAAATTATTTTTCTAATGTCACCTACCTACTCATCAAATCTAAGAAATCATTGGTTGGAGGAATGCAACAAAAAGAAGCTGTTGATGATGTTCTTGTATGTAAGGCCATAGCATGAAAACATGCACAGGAAGTCAGAGATTCTTAAAAGCTCAGTATTGAGAGAGAAAACATGAACCAAAAAATTATCTAGTCAAATACTGTCTTCAAAGAGCTAAACAGTGTTAGGCATATATAACCAAGTCCTCACATCTACATCTAAGTGAGCTCCTGAGCTCCTGTGTATATAAAGCAAGTACCTGTTTTGTCACAAAGGTTTCCCACGACACCATGCAACTACACACTCTGAAATAGTATTCCATAGCTGGGTCCACAGTGTAATCTCCCAGAGTCTTAATCTTGCCTTGGAACAAAGCTGCTCCTTGATTATTTAGGACTGGAAGATGGGAGGCAGCTTGCTAGCACTTCTCAGGGCCCATTTAAAAGATGTGCACGCTGCATCACAGAGGAGGTGGAAGTTTGCTCCCAGCTCAGGGCTCAGCCATCAGCTTTCCAAGACTTCTGTTACTTACCCTATAGATAAAGAGATTGAACCATGCACTGCTTAAGTTTGCCCATCCTACTTGGTATGCTTTTGCAGCTTTATCCCACCTCCACTGCCTTCAGTTTTTTGGTGACTGCTGATGGCCTCTTCTGTGTTAAGAATCTAAAGAACTTAATAAACTGATGAACAGAATAGATTCAAGGACATGGAAGCATAGATCAGACTGACGAATGTCAGAGGGATGGAGGAGGACTGGTGGGTGAAGGGGGAGAGATTAACCAAAGAATTTATATGCATATATGCACAACCCAAGGACACGCACAATGGTGGGGAGAGGGACTGGGAAGGGGGATGGGATGGGGTGGAATGGGTCATTGGAGAGAAAAGGGGACATTTGTAATATTTTAAACCAAAAAGATTCCTTGAAAAACAAAAAAAAAGAAAAAGGAATGTCATTTGGGGATTGAAATCTGGGAAAGAATTGTTTTGCTACAATTCATCAATTCAGAGGGAAGGTGATAGCTGTGCAAGGCTGATGTTGCAAGTCAGATAGGTTTAGGAAGTTGTAGTCCCTGTTTGAAGTAATTAAGAATCAATAAACCCAGTTTTTCTTTTAATATTTTCTACCCTAAGCACAGTATTCAAAGTACATGAACTGCTTTTGTTAATTCTAAGCTGATTCATTAAATTATATCCCAGAGGTCTTCGCGCTTAAAGACAGGAGGAAATAGAAGCCAGAATCTTGAGCCCATAATCTACTCGGTCTTTTATCTCTCTTTTCTGATAGTCAACAGCCTTTAAAATCCCTGAGTTCATAATTGTGGGTAATTATCTTGGTGGGGCAAACAGCATTTGTTTATTGATTTGTTTGTTGTGTACATTAGTCTCTATAAGCTCCTAAAAAGTGCTGGAGAACCCTGGCCAATGTAGCTCAGAAGTTAGAGTGTTGGCCTGCCCACTGAATGGTCTTGGTTTCGATTTCCGGTCAAGGGGGTTGCAGGTTCGATCCCCAGCCCTGGCGGGATATGTGTGGGAGGCAACCAATCTATGTGTCTCTCTCACATTGATGTCTCTCTCTCTCTTTCCTCCCCCATCCTCCTTCCCTTCCACTCTCTCTAAAAATCAATGGAAAAAAGTATCCTCAGGTGAGGATTAAAAAGGGGGTGGTGGCTGGAGAAAGTCAAATAAATAGGTGAGATATCTATCTTCAATTAGTTTTCAATGATTGGAGAAATTTTAATAATCCAAAATAACTTAAACGTCCGAAACCCCCCAATGCCTTTCACAGCATAGCAACAGGTACCTCATAATGAAAGTTCTCTCTTCTAATTTTCTATAGCACTTAATAATTTGGGTTTTAAAAAATGTACTGTTTTATAGTTTTTCGAATTGAGTCTTGAGTCAGTGAGTCTTGGTGACCTCCTGGAATGTGAGTTTTCTCAGGGTGGAGAATTTAGATTTCTGTAACTCTTCTGTTTGTTAGTATTATGCTAAGTAAAAGTGGTCATTTTCATTTGTCTAATATCAAGAAGGTAGGGTGGTGGTTAATGGCTTTGAGTCAAATCTCTGGGCTCAGTTTTCTCATCTATACAATGGGGATAATAATCATGCCTATCCTTGTTCTAAGGACCATGCATACAAATGCATATAACATATGGAACATGCTTGGCATAAACCAAGCACAGAGTAACTACGCAGGACGTGTCTGCTGCTGTTTTCATTGCTGCTGCTTTTCCCCACCCCTGGAAAAATACCCTTAGAAGTTGAGTAATAATCAGATTAAGACAATTTGGGATAAACAACACAGTAAAACATAATATTCTATAAACAAGCCTAAAGCTGGGCAGTGTTTTTTCATTTTCTGAAAATTTGATAGTCCAGTGTGGCCTTGAGAAGAATAATTAAGGATAATTGTTCATTTTTCAAAGATACTCAGCATATGGTTCCTGAAACAGTTTGCTTTCTGGGTACAAAGCCTTATTCACAGGCTGCTTTTTGGGGGACAATATCTAGCTTGAGCCAACATTAATGCCAATCACTGGGTTGCTGTTCTCCACGGGTTGTCCCAGGGAAGGCTGCCATATGTAAGCTCCAGTTTATGGGAACAGAAATAGGGACATAAGAGCACGTCACTAGCTGGCCTCGGGTTTAGGCTTCTAATTGGTAGCATAGTATTTGCTAGTGCTGCTTTTGTACTCTCCCCTCTAGCTGCCAATGTGGTTTTGGACATTTTTCCAATATATTCTTTAAGGTTTGGTTGGGCAAGAAGTATAAACTATTGGTGGCTCAACTGAATGCGTCTTGCCAGTTTCTGCAGGCCTTAAACATGATAACAAGTGTATTAGGATTCTGCTGGTTGCAAGAGACAGAAAACTAAACACAAAACCAGCTTAAGCAAAAAGGTGAACTTATTGGCTCATGTAAATGAACAGTCTAGGGTTTGGAGGGCTTCAGGGGCTTAAATAATGTCTCTAGACCTTTTTTTTCTTCTCTCTCCTCTGCCTTCCATGGAATCTGTGGCATTCCCAGGTATTCCTGGTGCTCCCTGGGGGCTGTAGGCTTATATAGTCCCAGGATAAAGTGAAGGAGAGGACCAAAATCTTCAGCTTGACTGCTGTTGGCCTGATTGAGTCAGTGCCCCTCCCTAAACCAGTCACCAGGGGAACAGAAGGGAAGTCTCTGGTGTGCTTAGGCCTGGGCCAGATGTACATCCCAAACAAACCACTTGCTGTGGGGCCAGCTCTACTGAAGTACTTGTATTGAGAGTACAGGAAGAGATCCTCCACAAGAAAAAGAGTGGTGACACTTTCTAAAAGGACACTTAGTAGCCAAAAACTATGGTAAGGAACACTACTGAGGGGGAGCAAAGTCAGGAATGACCTATGTGTCCCCCTTGGTGACATCACTCCTGGTAAAGAAAAACAGTTGCCTGCCAGAGAGCCAGGGTCTGGAGAGCACAAAGGCAACTGCAGATTTGTCACCTCATCCGGCTCTTCAGTCATTTGCTTTCTTCACACCCATTTCCTCACATTCCTGCCACAGCCCTGTCCATAGACTAAAATTAGAGTTTTGTGATGAGCAGAGTTTTGGGGGATCAAAAGGGGGACATTAGTGATCATTGTAGAGTAGGATTCTAATCTCGGTGATTTTGAAGGTGTTTCTGTAACTTGAGAAGAAAAACTTCCCAAAAAGACTGGCTATTTAGAAGTGAAGGAGACATGAGTCTGGACGTGTCACACCCTGTACTATCCCACAAAAGTACAGATGCGGCAACTCTCATATTTTCCATAATTTAATGTTCTGTCCAAAATACACAAACAAGATGCCACTGATCGGTGATGCAGAAAACAGGTGCAGAGCTGTTTTCACAGCCATGGAGGCTGGCGGCTTTGACCTCTGCCCCTGCTAAAATGACACATGATGTCAAGTGTCACCTCCTTTAAAATGTGCTCTGACCTGTGGGTTGTTGCCCTTGTTGTTTTAGTAGCCACAGCAGTCATAGTAATATAGGTGACATCTATTGAGTTTATATCATGCCAAGTACTTGACATGTGTTACATCATTTAAGTCTTACGACAATTCTTCGATGTCGGTATTATCTCCATTTTACAGAGCAGAGACCTAAGGCACAGGGAGGGTGAGTAACTTGCCCCAGGTGACAGGATAGTAAATGATAGAGTTTGGTTTCCAAGCCACTCCTGTGCACAACCACCATGTTACTGGCAATGCCGCCCTGATTGTAGCACATGACAATAGCTGACAGTTATTGAACACTCGCCGCCACCTGCCAAGTGTTATGCAAACATTAGAGGCATCATCTCCTTTCCTATTCACAGTCACTCTGTGATGTACACCTGAGTACTATCACCACTTTACAAATGAGGAAGCTGAGGCTAGATTTACTCAGTAACTCGCCCAGTCACACGGTTTGGATCCAAAATCTGGCACTCAACATTCATGTTCCTAACTGTGAGCCAACACTGCCCTTTAAAGGTATCTCACCGTCTTATAAGGACTTGCTTAGATGCCAGTTTTCCCCACTAGACTGTGAGATCCTTGAGGGCAAGGAAACTGCCTTAATCACCTTGGCTCATAACAGGTGCTTAATAAAATGTCTCTCATTTGTTTGTTTTCTCAGTGCCAAATGTAGTGCTGAACACATAAAAGGTGTTCTCTATATAAAATAAGGGAATGAATAAAAGAACAAAGGAGGGTGAGGTCAAAAAGAAAACCCCTTCTCCATAGTCTGGAAATCAAACAGTCCCTTCTTGGGAGGTAGAACCTAGAGCTTGTGTTTTGCAAAAGTCAATTCAATCTGAGTGACTTAGTCTCAAAGTTGAAATGATTTGGCCTTGGCCAGTCCTCCATGAATATCACAGGACTTCAGTCACTTCCCTATTGCTATAATAGCTCCTATTAAAAACATCAGCCCTGGTTGTGTGGCTCAGTGGTTGAGCGTTGACCCATGGACCCAGGTTTTGGGCTTGATCTCCAGTAGGGGGCGTGCAGGAGGCAACTGATCAATGACTTTCATCATTGATGTTTCTCTATCTCTCTCCCTCTTCCTTCCTCTCTCTGAAATCGATAATAATAATATTAACACATTAAATAATAATAATAATAAACACATTAAAAAACAATAACAACATCAAACAAAAGAATGACTTAGGTATTATATAAATTCATCTAATACCGTGAGATTCAGTCCTCAAGACAGTTCATTCTGTCTAGTCTTTGCTGGGCTTTAATTCCCCTGACCTTTAACATTTCTCTCTGCAATAACTTCACAGATGTCACAGAGAATGCCATTAACACAGCAACTGATTCAGCCTCCTGAGAACCAGACTTTACCTCCCCCAGGGCCAGGTACTAGGCTCTCTTTGTGGAGAATAGACCAAAGAAGTAAATGTACCTTTTCCCAGGAGGGGAGTTCCTTCCAAAACAAACAAAAAAATAAACCCTGAAGCAGACAATGAAGGAGGCTGTGGTTTCCAGCCAGCTGGAGAGGTAAGGAATGCAAATAACTAGAGAGTTGTTTGAGAAAGACCTGTTTGGGAACTCGAGGTGAACCCCATATGGTATCAAGTCTCTACTTGCAAAACTCAATTGAATCAAGTCCATGTTCATACAATTGTGGTTTCTTCAAGCTCAGGAGATAGCTGTCCAAAAAAAAATGACTCACCAGAGAGGCTAAATGTATTGTAGATGTTGCCTTGAGAGCAAGTCATCTACATGTGGGAATGAATTATTCAGCCTGTTGTAGAAGCAATAGATGAAATTTGCATTAAATCAAAGAACTATGCAATAGACCATATTCCAACAACAACCCACATCACAATGGGAGGACTTGCCCAGTTTGTTTCTCAGCTGATTCCACCTTTCACATTTATTCTCTAAATATCTTATTATAGACATAGGATTGTTTTACAAAGATCCTATCCTGTGGCATTTACCTTGGCTGCTCAGCTTTCGGTCTTTCCTACCTTCCCTGCTGGCAGAAACCTGACTTAGGGCATTCATTTGCCATGTATGTGTGCAACTCCTAGGTGGTGAGTGTTAGCCTAAGCCAATCGTGGTAAGACCATTCTTCTAGCAAGACATTGGTATAACCCAAGCTAATCTAGATTAGCCAATGAGGTATAAGCAGATAGCAACTGTGGACTGTGATGATTTTTTCTTTCTTAATAAAAAGGCATGTGGGTGGAAATATCCAACCTGTTCTATTGCTAAATATCTTATATCTTGTCCGAATTAATTCCTGGAACCATTGTAGCCGTTTTGCTACCATGAGGAGTGAGCTCTCCCACATCCCGAGGGCAACAGAAAGATGGCCAGCACCTGGATCCTTGATGACGATGTCATACCACTGAAATAATCCAACTTGCTTACAAACCTCTTGCAGTGGGAGAGAAATTCTTGTTGTGATGAAGCGGTCTTTAGGTAATTTACTTGCTCGCCTGATACAGGCGAGTCTGATTCCTGTTTCAAGGCAAATTTTTATTTTCTTAAAAATTCCTGTTTTAGCAATCATGTATTGTGACTTTTGAGAAAGAAAGAGCAACATGGTAGACAGCTTTTCGTAAATCAAATGCAACAACCCCAAACCCATTAAGAATGTGTAGTCTAAAGCAAGAGTAGGTAAACCTTTTCTTTAAATGGCCACATAGCCCTTTAAAGACTTTTATCTTTATCGGTCATATAATGTCTGTTGCAACTACACAACTCTGCTGTAGATAATACCTGAATGAACAAGCATGGTTGTGTTTCATTAAAACTTTATTTACAAAAACAGGCAGAGGGCCAGATTTAGCCGGCAGGTTGTAGTTTGCCAGCCCTGGTCTAGAGTTCCCAAAAGATACATCCTTCTACTGTGGAAAAACCCTCTGATGGCTTCCATATGTGACTATGGCCCTGCCTACCTTCCTGACTTTCTCTGATACATACCAGCCATTCTGGTCTTACAGTTAACCTGCTGCCAAGCTTTTGCTTTACTCTCTTCAGGGCCTTCATATTTCACATTTAATGTTGTCTTTCCCAGAATATTTTTCCCTGGCTCTTATGTTGCTTTCTCTTTCTTTCTTCTTTCTTTCTCTCCCTCTTCCTCCCCCCACTTCTTTCTTTTTGTATTTATTTATTTATTTATTTATTTATTTATTTTTAATTGAATTTATTGGGGTGAGTAAACACAAATATTTTCTCCAAGAGGCTTTTCCTCAGCAGCTAATCTAAGCATCCCACTTTGCCCATTCACTTCTCTGCCCATTATCTGCTTTATGTTTTTCTTTGCATTTACTGGAGTCCATCTCCATTTCCCAATAACCGACCCCTGCCCCAGTTAGGAGTTAAGTTTCTTAAGGGCGAGGACCTTGACTGTCTTGGTCACCATTCAATTCCCCAGGTCTAGAAATGAAGTAGATAGTAAAGATTTGTTGATTTTGGAATAAATGAAAATCTTGTGGGCTATGGTTGGCTCAAGGAAATGTTTTAAAGAGGTTTTTTCAAGTATTTTCTTTAATATAAAATAGTTATTTTCCAATCCTACAATATACTGCTCTCCACAAGATGGCTCCTGCATGACTTTTTGGAGTTAAATTTTATCTCAGTAGCAAAATATGTGTTCCCCGAACATGTGACTAGATGACTAATAGAAATGCAGATTGGCCACATCACACTTTGTGTCAAGAAGTTAAGAAAATTGTGCGGTGGGGTTGGGGGGAGTAACTTTCTTATTTGTTCTACCTACCAAATAATTCTCCTGGAAATACTAAAACAGCCTGTTTGTCATGCCCTGTGCTCATTAAGAGCTTCCTTTCCACGAAGAGTCGAAGCAGGTACCTCTAGCCCAGATCCAGGTCAAGGCCTGAGCCCACATTCCAGGCAAAGCCAGAGCTATGTTTCAGGAGCCAGGAAATATCTGCTTTATTGAATCTTACAAGTGAAAAAGAGGCAATTCCAGTCTTGTGTGAAAGATCCTTTTGCTTTATAAAATCTCACATGTGATTTTCAACGAACAGTCAGACCATATGAAAGGGCTACTTTACTCTGCTTATTTGTAAATGACTTCAGAAAACCCCAGATTTGTTTATAGATGAAATTCAGCACCATTGGACCAGGGAAAGCAGATCAGGAGTGGTAACTTAATTTGTTTGGGGCTGTTTCCTAATGTGAGTTAATACGACGTTGTCCCAAGTTTTGGGTCATCTTCTCCACTCCCCTCTGTGTGTGAGTCATCCCCACCCTCGGCGATTACCTGCTTGGCTGTGGGCCACTTGCTGGCCTTTCTCAGACCAGGAAATCTGGTTAAGATATGATCTCTGGCACTTGCCTGAATTTTTTTTTTAAGTCGTCTCATTAATATCTGTGACTCTCCCATGAAACTCCCTCCCAAATACTTTTGAGAAGTCACCAAGGGATACAATAGAGAACAAAAATATCCTTATAAAAAGGGAAGAGTCACACAGAAGGAAATGAGAACCACAGATCCCTCATTAATGCTTTGCTTTCCATTGATCTAAAACTTATCCTCCCACCTGAAGATCATCACTCCCAAGTGTTCTTAAAGCCTGTGCTCTCAGTCACCAGTGGAATCACAAAACATCTTTCTTGCTGAGGGAGCCGAGATTGAATCAACATATACATGAACTTTGGCCACTTCCACTAGCCACAGCCAAGTCTCCTCTGTTTGTGACAGGCATCTTGAACCACAGTGAAAAAGGCTGATGGTTTTGGTCCAGACCCTAGCTCCAGCAGAGCAAGCAAATCAAAGTTTGTACAGACACTGTAAATGAGTGCCCGGGGCCAGGTGGGAATTGCATGCAATTGGGGGCAGCCAGTACTAGTTCCTGCCAAGTATGACCACATAAGAATGTAGGCCCATAGTTGCCAGATCTTCTGATTTAAAAAAAAAAAGATCCAGAAACCTGGATGACTCTTCCAATTTCTAAATGTTGGAGCAATTAAAAAAAAAAAAAAAAAAAAAGAGTGGTGCAAGCCAAGTGTTTCCACAGGCCAGACTAAGCCTATGAGCTGCCTATCCAAATCCACTCTGCAGCAGTCACATAAGTCCATGCAGTGCTGCCAGTGAGCTGCTATGACCTCAGAGAGCATCATCAGCAACTCTGGTTTGGGAACATGTTAAGGTACAAGTTTGGAACTACAGATGTGTTTAACTATTTGAGATTGTCAGCCCCTTTCCCATCATGGTACATATCCTGGCAGCAGGAGGGATACAAACCTGATTTTTATCAATGAAGAATATTTTCACCTCTTTTTTGAAGTGGTGATGCTTGGTCTAAATTTAGACTTCAGCTTACATCCCTTGCAATTTTTTTTTTCTTACGTTCTAGCCAAACATGAGCTTCCAACTAGTGTACGTTTTGTTTTTCCAATTTTATCCCTGGTTTCCAGAACCAGAGGCAAGAGGTAAAATAGAAATGAAGACACAGTCTCTCTTGTTGGGATAGCACACACCTCTCATTTAGTTAGAAGTTCATGTTTTCTTTAATTAAATTTCCTTTACAGAGCTATGGTTTAAGTTAAGGACAAGTGAGCTTTGTTAAACTAAGGACTTATTTAAAATACTTCTGCACATGTCATCAAACTAGAAGTGCCACCAAGTTCTTGTCACCAAGCCTCTGCCTCCACCTTGCTTCCCTTGAGCAGTGCCCTGTGTCTCCTTCACCTCTTTGTGTTGAGAATGGAGGTCCTCCCAAAATGCAGCATTTGCCCAACAGGGCTCCCCAAACTGCGGATCTTGTTGGCATGAATGCAGCAAGGAGTCCTACTATGTGTGCTTGCCCTTGCTGCCCTTTGTCCAGCTTCTGGGGAGTTTCCCGTGATGCCTTGTGTTTTAGGAACCCTTCAGATATACTGGGCAATCCCTCTCCAATGTACAGTTATTTCGAGCTGGTTAAACATTGCTTAGCTTGGTCTAATGCTGCTTTTGCTTTGGGCTCTGTATCCCCCTCTAGATGTATTTTGAGTTCTTGTCAATATTTTTCTCATTATTAAAAATATGGAAAACTATGCAATGGCAAATAGATTCCCAGATTTTAATCTATACCCATAGGTAACCACTGGAGATATTTTGGTTTATTTCCTTAACAGTTGAACACAGTTTTTTCTTGATTCTGTGACACCATCTACTATTGTAAAACACAGTATGAATTTAATTTGTATTCCCAGAACTTAATGAAGCTGGTTCCTTCTTGTCATAACTATCTTAACTCAGATGTCACCGACTCAGATACACCTCCCTGATGACCTTTTCTAAAGTAATCATATACCCGCCCCCCCCAATCTATTGCACTCTGTCATGCCCCCTATTGTTTTATTCTTAGGACTTCATACTATCTGAAGTTGTCTTTGTCTTGTATCTCTCCTTGTCTGTGTTTATATATTAACAACCCCTACTAGACATAAGCTCCGGAGAGCGGGAAACTTCTGTTTTACTCACTGCCATATCTTTAGAGCCTAGAAAAGTGCCTCTGCTTTGTTCTAGAACTCTGCACAATGACAGGACAGGGATTTTTTAATTTTATTTTTTTAAGTTACCAATTTGCAAGGATAGAAAGAAGGAGAGAGAAGTGTAGTGGCAGTAGTAAGGGTTGGTGCTAGAAAATGTAAACTTAATGCCGGTGTGTTCTTGACCCAGCCCTACAGGGTCCTAGTAAACCCATCTTCCCATGGTGTACACCCTAGCTCTGACTCAATACCTGTTTACTTAGATGGTGCCCATCCTGGCTTTTTGGTATAAGAGTCATGACTTAAATATATTTTCTGCCAGTAAAAAAGATGAAAGTATCAATTCCTTCAACCCCATCTTTTCAAAGATAACTGTTGTTAACATTTTAGCTAACTGCTAATCTTGTTTCTATACTTTTAAAAACATAATTATAATTGTACTAATCTATATAGATTCTGATCTTGGTGGCAAACTAATAAAATAGTCTTCATGCTTTTTCCTGTTTGATCCACCAAATAGTGTACTTAATAGAAAAGTCAAGTCAATAATGTTAAAAAGAAATGCAGAGGCCAAGTGGAAAACTAGTAGAGAAAGGTTCCTATTAATTTACATTTTTAATATTTTTTATCCTTTGTCCCTTATTACAAATGACATTTATGTGATTAAAAACAGGTTATTTCCTAGTAGCCCATCTCCTCCTATTATATATTTTCCATCTGAATGTATTATTTCTCAGCTTGTGACAGAAAAGTTAGTGACTGTGGAAATGATTATAATGTCATTGAGGATTATAGCTTTAGAGAGAAAATAACCGGCAGGGACAGAACCTAAGCCACAAAGTTCCGGTGTTGCTGAAAATCTCATTAAGAAGAAAAGAAAGGAGGCTGGGTAAGGCTATGTGAACTGACCCCATAAATGTGAATTGGCTTCCTCTCTTTCGTGCACATCTCTGAAACTACAGTCTGGGGCACCAATGGGGAAACAAAAATGAGAGGCTCAAATTATCCCATAGTCTTTGAAGTGAGTTAGGGATAATTTTGGGAAATGGGTCAATACCCAGATTAGTTTCTGAAAACCAAATCCTATCAACTTATTTTTTTTATATAAGTTTGAGTCCAGTGATTTCTAAAATAGTTGGGATATTTCTAAGAGAAAAATGTTAGTTGATCTTCTCTGAGAGAATAGCTCAGGTTTTAAGCAGTGCTCATATGCCTTTTCTTTTCTTTTTCTTTTTTTAAATATATCTTTAGTGATTTCAGAGAGAGGAAAGGAGAGGGAGAGAGAGAGATAGAAACATCAATGATGAGAGAGCCATTGATCAAGCCCGCAACCCGGGCGTGTGCCCTGACCGGGAATCAAACCCCGATCGCCTGGATCCTAGGTCGTTGTTCAACCGCTGAGCCACGCCTAGCCGGGACCTCATATGCCTTTTCAATAGCAGGGCTTCCTGGAGTGTCCCACCTTCCCACATTCATAATGAATAGTGATAAGTCTTCTCCTTCTGGGAATGATCAAATAAGACCTTATTGGATGACTTCTGCGCAGGAAACTTTAAATCTTGACATAATACCAAAAGCTGGAGATACTGGAGAGTGTACAGAAGAAACACTTTAATAGGGAGTACACACTTGGGGGAGGGTAGAAGGGGAGCTGTATAAAGTTCCCATGTTCACGGCTTAGGCTAAGTGCAGTTGGCACAGTGTACTCAGGCAGCAGGGGTGCTTGGGTAAAAAACACAGTCTTTCTGATCAGGGGAACCAGGACATGCTGGAAAAAGTAGGGGAATCACCAAAAGGAAAGATCTAGAGAGGGATCTATCAAATTCTGTCTGTCCATATCTCTGACTGACTCTTAAACTATGCAGCATGGTATAGATTCAAAGCAACTAAGCTGAAGACAAAACAGATGAACTGAGACTGCAGCTGTCACCCAAGAAACAGTTTGGAGTTTAAGTGCGTAAGATCATTGCCAACTAAAATGAAACAACACTTGTTGGAGGAAAATAATCGCTTCCAAAATCCCAACCACTTAATATTTACAATGTTTAGGATACAATCCAAAATTACTCAGCATACAAAGAATCAAGAAAATTGGGGCATGTTCTCAAGAAAAAAGAAAATCCATTGAGTGTGACTCCAGAGTGAACCAGATGCTGGAACTAAAAGACAAGGATATTAACGTGGTTATTATAACTTTTCTAAATGATGCACATGATGAATGAGAAGATAGGAAATTTCCTCAGAGAAATGGAAACAATAAAAAAGAACCAAATGAAAATTCTAGAACCAAAAATACAATACCCGAAACAAAAAATTCACTGAACTGACTTAAGAGTTGAGTGGAGATGTGAAAGAAAAGAACAAGTGAACTTGAAGATAGAGCAACAGAATTATCCAACGTGAATAGCAGAGAAAAAAAGATTAAATAAAATATAAAGCCTCAGAGACCTGTTAGATAATATCAAATAGCCCAATAGGTAGGTAAATGGAATTTCACAAGGAGAAGGGAAGAGAATGGAGGAGGAAAATATTTGAAGAATTCAGGATCAAAAAATTACTAAATTTGATGAAAGACAAAAATGTAAAGATACATAATGATCAATGAAAATTTCCTATCTTCTCATTCATCATAGTCAACTGTTAAAATCCTGCAGATAAAAAACAAACCTTGAAAGCAACAAGAGGAAAACAACACATTACATACAAGGAACCAGTGATTGGATTACTCGTTGGTTTCTCAGTAATAACTACGTGGGCCAAAAGAGGGTGGAGGAACATCTCTACAGTGCTAAAAGAGAATAAAAATTGTCAAACCAGCGTTCATTACTCAGAAAGTATATCCTGCACACTGAAGACTGAATCATGACATTGTCACATAAAATGATACCACGAGAGCACCAGCAGGCCTGAACTAACTGCAAAGTAGACTACAGGAAGTTCTCCAGGATGAAGGGAAGATGAAGACAGAAATCCTCAGGAAAGAGTGAAAAACATTGCAAATGGTTACTATCTGCGTAAATACAAAGGACTATTTTTAAATTTTTGTCTTTTCCTCTTTATTTATAAACCATATAACTGTTTAAAGCAAAAATTATAACATTGTCTTGTGGTGTTTATAATGTATGTAGATGTAATACAGATAATTATGTTAGCATAAAGGAAGGGTAAATATGGACCTACAAGGATATAAGACTTCTACAATTCACATGAAGTAGTAAAATATTAACTGCACACAGGCAGTAAATAGTTAAGGATGTATATTGCAATCCCGGGAACAGCCAGATCCCCCATCCAAATTGCAAAGAAATATCAGCTAAAAAGCCAATAGATCCAAGATACTCACTTTAGGCAAATAAGAGAACTCTATGCCATTTTAAAATGTCATTCTTGAATAATGTCCTCTAGTCATTCCTTCATTTAGGCTTCAGTAATAATAATTATTAGTAGTATTGATAAAGAATAAAGCCTTACTAGTCATTCAAAGTATGACTAGAGGACATCACTTTCCTTCTATCATCTTTAATATTTTACATTATGAAGTATACTGTACCCTTTCATATACCTTGTGGTAAAGGCAAGGAAGACCCTCATTCCAGAAAGGAGAAAACCAACTATGCAGAGAAAATAAATTGATTATTCCTAAAGAAACATTAGACCATAAAAACCTCATCCAAAACCCAGTCTGTGGACCTCAGCTGCCTCTCTAGAATGGAATAAAAGAGCCTCTTCTATTGATGACTACACAGAAATGCCTGCTTTCTGGAGAGAATAGATAGATTGTAGGTAGAAAGACATCAGGAACAGAGCACATACCTACAGGTCACATGGTTTTGCAGAAGAGTGCTCTATACACCTAATGCTAGTCGGTTATGCTATATTTTTATTTTCTCAAGGCAAAATTTACAACTTTTAATAAGAGAAATAACCTGTAATCAGGACCTCTCTCAGGAAGAAGATACAACTATCTACATCAGGACCCCTATTCTAAAAAGCCTCTTTTGCCCGTATATTCAATACCATCCAATACCCATCTCTTTGGAGTAGCCTTCGAGCAATCTCAAAAGAATTTTACCATGAAAGATCTTATATTCATGGAAAAGAACAAATCTCTTTTTTTTTGTTATTTTAAGTTCAGTTACATAGGGGATATGGGGAATGTTCTGTAGGGCATTTTAGCCCTTAATAGACTAAGCACTAAAATTTTTGTGAACTTTTATGACTTGCTGCAATTTGAATGGGCAGGAAGGGAGATGGTTGTAGAGGGAAGGAGCTGATTATACCTTTCAATAGATTAAACTTCAAATATTTTCATATTTTGCTATATAACTTGTAAAATAATCGGGTGAACAAAGTAGAATTAGTTCCCACTGGTAAAGAGAAGAAAACATATGGGAAATACATGAGCTTGAAGTTTTTCATGCACCATCTATAGTAGAGGCTTATATAGCCTCATGGAGCATCTGACTAACTGACTAGGTGACTTTCAATACTCAGGTCCTGGGTTTCATCGAAGAGTTCCCAAGGAAAAGGAGATGATAGTGACTGATGCATTTTGTTTGCTCCCTTTTGTGTGCTGAGCATTCTACTGAGGGCTTAATATTTGTGATCTCATTTAATCTTCAGATCAGCTCAGTGAGGGAGATGGTATTATGCCCATTTTACAAAGGAATAAATCGAGCATTTCTAAGTTGGACAGCTAATAAGAAGGAGAGCCAAAATGTGGACCCAGACCTATCTAACTCTGAAGTCCATTCCCCTCCCCTAAGTCAGTTTGCTCCCCTTCTCTTTTGTAGTGTACACTCCTTATTGGCCACCTGACACCTAAAATGATTTTGAGAACCTCATCATTACGTTACAACCCCCTTAGTGATGTTGTAAGAAAGGTTTAGGGGCATTTACAAATTTTAATTGAAAGAAACATCATTTGATACACTGAATGTCAAGGTTAAAAATGCCAAAGCTGTTGAATATGCCCATCTTAGTGCAGATTGCCCTCCAAGAGAGGCCAGTCTATGTGTCCAGATGGTCAGTTTTTTAATCCCCATGATATCCAGCAAAGTGGTATTATCAGGGGGCTTATCAAATATTGGAGTGTGAATAAACTAGACATAGAAGGGATTATTTGATAGGTGACTGGCTAAATTAAAGTACAATTAGATAAAACACCCTTTTCAGGCTTTCTATCACATAACTTAGGTTGAAAATCTTTGCCCCACTGTTCTCATCTAGTATAGCAAGAAATCTCTTTTATTAGCACAAATGGAAAATGTTTCTGTTTGAATTGCTGACAGATGTTGCTTTATGCTGATGGTTCTTGTCTCCATCAAACCCAAAGTACACTTTTGTAAAAAAAATATATAGCTTTTCACCATTCTGTATAGAAGTTCATAGATTACATAACTCATGTAAAATTTAAAAACAAATACAATGTCCTACATAATATAAGAGAAATAAGTCATTTAGAGTGACATTTCATCGGTAAAAATCTCAGGCATGACAACACTAGAAGACATTTTTAAAAGACAATGTGTGTGACCATGGATATTGCTATAGCAAATACTGAGAGCATCCCCGTGAGTGCAGCAACCACAATGGAGCCCAAGATGGATGTGGACATGGAATCCAAAACCGCTTGGGGCATTGCCGTCAATGATCGGAAGACCTCTTGGTCAAGTTCCAAACAAATCAAAATATAATCTCCTTCTTTGATTTTTAGAGTAGTTGCATTCCTTGGAATATTCTAGACTGCATTAACACTATATAAAAACATTTCATGGTTAAGTCTAAAAGAGTTGGTTTTAGGTTCCTGGCTGTCTGCCAGGACAGTTCTTTGATGTATAAGACTCTCTGATCCACGTCTCCCTGGGCCTTACTCACTAAATGCCAATCACATTACCTTGATCCACGGGGACTAGCAAAATGCCCCCCCTCCACCCCACCTTTCTAAAACATCTGTGAGGAGGTGGCATCAACCTCCTTTGAAAACTGGCACCAATTGAGTTCCTGAAAAGCTATGGGCAAATTTAATTTTAATACTTGAATCTGAATTTCCACATGGTCAATTTTTGCGAAACAAGGTGCATTTTTTAAAAAGACAAACTTTTTTATGGCATGAACAAAGGTGTTCCTGATTCACTGTAATAGTCTTGGCTCACCCTAGATGGTGACACAGACACTATTCACTGATGTAACTCAAGTGAGGACACAGTTAACTTAAGTGTGTACAAAGGACTAATAAACAAAGAGCAGGTGGCCCACAAGGATTATAAACATGCATTGACACAGGTACAGGCATCTGTATATTCAGCTGACTCGAGGACTAGGCAGAAGTCCTTGGATGTCTGACAGGTTGATGGGGGGGTCAATTTAGGAAAAAGGTGAGCCCAGGGAAAGGCGATGTCAATAGTTGTTAGGAGGCTAAAAGTTTGTGAAGGAAACCAAGGATGAGAGTCAGGGTAGATGTAAATGTATAAATGTAAACAAAGGGGCAAGGATAGTAGTGATATTACAGTCAGCCCAGGTAAAGGTGACCGAGGGTCTTAGAGCTACCTGGTGGATATTACTGCTTTTTGTTTTTTTAAATATCTTTATTGATTTGAGAGAAAGAGGAAGGGAGAGGGAGAGAGAGAGAAACATTAATGATGAGAAAGTCATGGATTGGCTGCCTCCTGCACACCCCACACTGGGGATAGAGCACACAACTCGGGCACATGCCCTGACCAGGAATCGAACTGCGTCAATCTCCTGGATCATAGGCCGAGGCTCAACCACTGAGCCATGCCAGCCGGGCTAGATATTGCTTCTTGAATGACATGCTCTTGCAGCAGATCTTGAACTGGAGGGAGCTACTGGTGGATGGCACAGAACTGTATTTTATCCCCTCTCCTGGAGTGGTAGCAGTGCATGGTTGATGAGCTTCCTTCCCCCACCATCCAGAAGACACCTTCTGCTACCTGTACATTTCTGGAAGGCCAGCTCACTGCAACTGTGTGAGGCAGACATCTGCTCACCGTATTGCAGGGGCCATAGTTATGTCTGTTTTTCTGTCCCTTCGGGAGAAGGAATGGCAGGTGTGACTCCACACGGAAATTCTGGCAGACCAATAAAGACCACCTTCCAAGTTCCCCAGGCTCGTGCTTCCCTCAGGCTATTCGCGCGTGGCCCAGTCTTGCTGTAGTTTGCATGCCCGCCTGGATTTCCCTCTTCAAGAGGGCTCCAAAAATCAGGCCCAGACTTCAAGGCCTATTCATCTGAAGTTCACAAGGCAATGTGCCTGGTGTCATTTGAGCAAGCTGTTTGGCAGCCAATTTTTTTTTTTTTTTAATGACATGATTGCCCAGGCTTTCAAATCTCATTATGAAACTTTCTATCCTTTACTCAGAGGTTTGTTTTTTTTCCTCTAATCTGCCATTTTAGTTGGATGGAAAGAGATGTTGAGGAGAAATATTTGGAAAATTGGTCTTTGGGGCCAGATGATGCAGTGAGTCATGAGCCTGAACACATTCATGGGAGCCGTAGTTGTCCCATTGTTCCCTGTCCTGAAACTCTTAATGACAGACACTAACTGGCTATTAGGGAAGCCAGTCCCAGTGTGGATAGGAAGAGGGTAGGGCTAATTCCCAGGGCAGCGTGGAAAGTCATTACAAGTGTTGTAGGGAAGAGACGCCCACCCAGGCCCCGCCTTAGGGTGCCTCCAACACAGGAGAGAGAACAAGAAGGCCCCGGCTGCGCCCTGCGCGTTCAGAGCCTGACGCAGGTGCAGCCTGTTGTTAGAAACGGTTACCAGCCAACAGCAGTGTTGTGCCTGCTGCTTCACTGTGGCTACACATAACTTCAGGGCTGTGGTATGATCCATTCACACCAAGGGGAATATACAGAGCATCATATATACCCTAAGACAAAACGAGTACCTCAAAACTGGCTTTGAGAGAGACAGGTCTATATTTTCATGAACATTCTCTTAGGTGTACTCAGCTCAGGGCATTCTTCTGTCATACCAGCTCACCTACAGGAAATTGTAGGTGATGTTACAGCAAGTTATCTACATCTCACATGGTCACACACATTTGATTTGGTGGGAGAAGGGGACGCAGGATTTCTGGGGCACTTAGCCTCCTCAGAGCCAGGATGTGACTTCCCTTCACAGCTGTGACCTAGCATGTAGTGTGGCGCCTGGCACCCAACAGGAATGAATAAATATGCAGGGCATACAGTGGCTGGCTGGCTGGGCCACTCCTCATCCCTGCGCCTCACCGCTCCTTCTCTCCCTTTCTTTCCCATCCCACTTCTCTCCACTCCCATTTCTCCAAAAAGCTGGGTCAAAGTCAATATAATGACTCATGAAACAGAAATAGTCAGTGTTATGAGATGAAGAGAGAGAAGTGGTGTCCGCATTGGTTAAGAGAATGGACTTGGGAGTTGGGGAGCTGAATTTAAGTGTAATCCTTTACACTTGTTACCTTGGACAAGTTATTTAATATCTCTTAGCCTTTTCCCTCCTCTATGAAGTAGGGGTAATAATGGTACCTACCTCATACGTTTGTTACAAGGATTAGGGCTAATGCATGTAAAGTGCTTGGTACCATGCTTGGGCCTTCAGTATTCAAGAAATGCTAAGCTGCTCTTACTACTTTTCCTCATGCTCATTAACACTATGTGGGAATCAGCCCAGCTCAGTGACCACAATTAGACCTGTGACTCTCTGAGAAAAATTACTAGCTCATTCATCTCTGGAGCAACTGGAATTATTCTTTGTACCGATTTGACCGATTTGATTAGCTTGGTTGCTATGGTTACGTTACATTTCGGGTTTCAGCTTCATTGTAAACAGAGATGGCTGCTGTGTCTACATTCAAAGATAATCACATGTGAAAAGGATTGGAAAGGGTCCTAAGGAGTAAGTATGAGTTTTGCGTTTATGCTACCATCTAGGTACCTTAACATTTCAGGATTTGGTTAGGGAGTAGGAAGGGATATGAAAGCTGGGGGTAGTGTGTAATGTACATCCAAAGGTATTTATCCCGACTGTACTGACTCATGCATCAGTGAATTGAAGGATCCGTGATTCATAGCAATTATGCCAACTGTTCTGGCTGTGCATAGGTCAGTAAACACATCTTCTTTGGAAGCTAAATAAGTCACATGCCTCAGTTCTTTATTCCAGTGATGCTGTATGGTGGTGGGTTTTTTTTAAAACTTTATGTTTAGACAGTTAGAAACAAAAATCTCAAGTCATATTTTCCACCAGCATACAGTCATTTCACATGAAGAGTAAAGAAAAAAAAATCACAAGAATGAAACTGAAATGACAAAGGAGGGAAAAGAAAATAGTGGATACAGTCACCCTCACAGTTATGCTAATGTTATTTGAACATACCTTGCTAAGCACTTCGCATATATTATCTGACTTAATGCCAGACTGTAAAGCACATACCATTGCCTCCATTTTACATAGAAGAAGAAATTAAGGCTTCAGGAGGTTAAATAACTTGGTAAAGTCACACAGCTGTGAATTGCAGAACATTGCCCTTTTTTAATGTCGTCTTTTCTTGTTTTGTTTCCTCAAGGATGGTTGAGTGTATCTGACCACCTGGGGTCATGCCCTCTGTGTTGACAAAGCACAAGGTGGAGTGGTATTTAGAGCACTGGGTGACTCAGCTTGCCATTAATCTCTCCTTGAACTGGCAAAAATTCAAGAATGAGCTTGTGCCATTGACAGTTAGTCTGTGGAATCCCATACATTTGCCTCCATAGCTGTAGATCTGAGTCACTCTGTAGTGACAGAAGATTCTACTCCTCTTACTTACCATCAGCCCCTAACCCCTGCAATGATTTGTTGGGTGGCCTTTCACCAATTAGCCTACCGTTTAGTTTATTCTTTCATCACTTATGGAGCATGTCCTATCAGTAAGAGACTATCTATACTGGGTATGTGGGACCAAAAAAGTAAAAAAGATTGTCTCCCTTCCCCAAGAGCAACTGCTTTAGTGGAATTTACACGAATAACTAACTAGGTAGGTAGATGGACAGACAGTGGAGATGATATATAATAATGCCAGAGTACTGTGCTATTCGAGCAGGAATGAAAGGGTGACTAATTCCAGCAGAAGGCTGAGGATCTGCAAAGCCCTCTTAGGAGAGACAGAATTTGATCTGAGCTTTGAAAAAAGAATGAGGGGTGAGTCTGGGAGAAGGGTCGTGCTAACGGGCAGAGAAGACCGTCTTAACTATAAAACCCAGATATGGTCACATTGACCCTTGTTTTACCGAGCCCAGGAAGAGTGAGTCTCCACTTCTATACACCAGCTCAAGGTATCACCACCACTTCAGCAGAACTGATAGATAGATACATGGAATGAGTCTTGTTCATCCCCCCTGACTTTATCCCTCAGTGACTCCAAAGGCAGGAATGTGAAGCCAAGTAATAGAGGAGTGGTAGTACCTCAGTAGACCCAAGCAGATGTCTATTGTGTTTAGCGAGGGACTTTCATAAAAACAAAGCGCATAACCCATATAAGTACCTACTTATAGGCATGTCCTTAGAACCTCTGATCTCATTTTCTGCCTTTCTCTTGTCTACACCTCTCTCAGTGCTCTATTTAAGAGACATTTGGCTTTCACCTACGTTGTACAGGTCTCTTTGCCAAGTACCACACAAAGATGTATAAGATAGAGCTTCTGTTGTCAAAGTGCCATCAACTAATGGGAGTAACAAGACTACTTTTCAGAAAACTCTGTACAAGTCCATATAATCAAAATGTCATATGCATAGGCAATTTGAAGTTTTCTACCATTCTACCTACCACAAAGAGAACTGGCTTGAGAAAAATTCTCTCTAAAATGTAGAGTATGGTCTCAAGAGAAAGGAACCCATGTGCAAAGATGACTCAGCTCTCAAGCTTTCACAGTTGTTGTTTTTTATCTTTGTGATCCCACATTCAAATTAGATTTTTGAGATATATTCACAATTTCCCTTTGTATTGGGCAGCATTATATGCTATAATTCCCAGTTGATCCTCTTATCTGAAGAATGAACCTGTAAAAGTAGGGGGGAAAAACATAACTCAAGTATTAATGTTGGAGCTAAATGGAATCAATGACTTTTATATCTGACCCTGAACATGTAAAAGAATACAGCACCTGTCTTTTCAACTTATTTAAATAAAAGGTCTAATTGAAACAGAGGCCAATAGCCAAATTAGTGGTCTTGCTACAAAGAAAATGTAGCCTATTTCATTATTGAAATGGCAAACAGTAATGGAGTAGAAAATTGACCAGTCTTCTTATATTAGAAAAAAATCTGATGCTTGGTTGCCAAGAAAGGTCTGCTCATATTAGCCTTGACTACATCCTCTGTAATGGATTAGAGCCTGCAAGGTCCCATTAGCACATCACTAATATAAGTTTTTAAAGCCACATTAAATAACATGAAATGTTGCGGTATTGTTAATGTGGTGAGAGTGATTGTTAAGAGATCAAATTTACTGTTCTATAATTTTTAAACAACCTATTTGGTTTTGAAAATATTTGACACAGAATGTGAAATCACAGAGAACTATATCCAAAATGAAATAGCAGATTTGAAAGTAAATGATGTAAGTCAAAGAGGGAAATATTTCTCTTTTCCCTCTAGACTTGCCAAACAAATCACCTGACGGGTCCAGTCATGGATCAAGAAGCTCTATCCTAGCACCATCAAATTGGATTACAATCAAGACTCTTAACATATAAAATACATATTTTAAATTATCTTCATTAAATATCTTCTTTTTCATAAAATGTGTTTTTTTCATGTGCTCTCATTGTGATTTTAAACTCTTACAGTGATGTCAATTAAATGCAGTAGCAAAAGTAGAGAAAACAGAGCACTCAACAATAGGAACGTGCATGAGGATAAACACTCGGCATGCACTCCATCTTTTCTAATAAGATGGAATCTGCCACCACAGTGTTCCTGTCCGTTATCTGACTTGTAATTAACGTGTGTTTCCTCTGTAGCATGAAACGAAAAGTGTTCTCAGACGTGAGCTCCAGGCATTTCAGAGCATAGCAGGAGCTGAGTAGACTGCCCACAATACCATCATTTTCTTTTCTGTTCTCACCAAAATATCATAAGCAGAGCCACCTCCCAGCAGGCCTTTCGCAGAGGGTATGGAGGTACATTTTGGGTAGGAAAAAGGCATTGTATGTATATGTCTGTGTGGTAGCTCTTGAGTCACATGTGGTACTGTCTTTTCTCTTAATTTGTCTCAGTCCTTGAATGTTTTATTATCATTAATGTGTTCATTTCTGTACTACTCATGCCCAGGAGCATATTGTAATGGGCATGATTTTGAAAATTGAAAAAAAATCCATTACACAAATAATTAGTTTAGTTGATAAAATAGCTTAATTTAAGTGATTGAAAGCACCTACAGCCAGCTCTGAATAAAACAATTCTTTAAGAAAAACATCACACTTGTAAAACTCTAGCCTCAGATTGCCACTTCGTCTAAAAATACAAGGTTGGCACCAAGCCCGGGAGGTTGGCAAGTGGAGCTTTGATCAAGCAAGACAGGCAGGGGGTTCAAAAGCTGAGGGCCCCTGTCAAGCATGCCCCAGTCCAGTTGCCCACGATCTAAATTGGGGATCCATTAAGCAGAGACCCACAGTGGACTTCAGCTGTCACAATTTGCGTACGCAGAGAGCGTTTAACTTTAGTTGGGATGGTGGTTTACTACCTGAGGCTTTCAACAGGTTGGGGTTTTAGAAAGAATTCAAGCTGAGAGGAGAAATGGAAAAACTTATTTTGGTTGGGGCGATGGGTAGAGTGTGTGTGTGTGTGTGTGTGTGTGAGAGAGAGAGAGAGAGAGAGAGAGAGAGAGGGAGGGAGGGAGAGGGAGAGAGAGAAATACAGATACAACTACAATTATTGTTCACTTTCTTTCATCCGAAAAGTTTAAGGGACTGGTTTCTCCCAGATCACTGGGTCATATACACAGGGGTGGACAAAAGTAGGTTTACAGTTGTAACAAATAAATAATACATAATCAATGAATGATAGATTAACTATGAATCTGTGAATAAACTCTGTGTTTCACGTACTCACAACTGTAAACCATAGAAATTGAAAGGTATATATATCTCTTATCTGCCTATAACCACGTGAGCCTGATTTTTACCAGCTAGCTAATCGTGGGTGATGGATGACTATAATATCATGTGTTTGAGACATGTTGTCTTCGTAGTTGTCTGTGTCCTATACATTGTACATGCCCTTAATTCGATAGTAAGAGTAGAGTCTATTGTGACTTGGGACTCTCTTGACCCTATGCTTTTTTCCTTCGTTGTCTATCCAGAAGTCTCTCTTCATGAAAGCTGATTTGTCATCCACAAAACAAAAAACAAAACTCAAAAAAAACCATGAGATTAAATAAGATAATGTTTGTAAAATCATGTAAGTTCAACGTAAATGCCAACAGTTTTATGCAGATAAAATTGGTATGTTAATCTAAGAGTACAATAAAATGTGTTTCACTGTTTGAGTCTTATAAATTCAAATCGGTACTATGAGTTTCTAGTATTGATTAATTTCAGATTTTGCATATTCTGATGACCGACCGCAGTTAAATTTAATTCATTTCAAGGGAAAAAGAAATGTCCTTTTTTTCTCTTTTTCCACTGATTTGCTTTACCCTAATTTATTTTTCTGGATTAACTTTAAGATAGAATAGCTTTTTAAAAACTCCTCTAGGTTCTGACGATTGTTTTCATAGCCCTCATTGCCTCAGAGAAGACCTTCTTATTTATCATTATCCATAAGCTGGAATGAACATACCCTCCCTGCTTTCTTTTCACAGGTATTGTGAGATTCAGTCTTTTATTGGTCATAAAAATCTTTAAAATATGCAGAGCAGTATACAAGTATAAAGTGATATTATCTATTGCTTATCTGTTTTGTCTTGTTTTGTTTTTGCTTATATGTTTTTTAAATGCCTTTTGTGTGTTTAGGAGTTTTACTAAATGTTATTATGTCATATTTTCTCAATGGTTTTATTTCAGTAAAAAAGCAGCAGATTTAAATAGAACTGAATTAATTAAAACATGATTTTGTTTGTTTAGTAGAATTTATCCATAGTATGGCTGCCTGCACTTTTCTTCTGTGCCTGTTCTCTCTCTTCTTTATGTCCTTTGGACTTAACAAAGAATAGAAATAATAAAAAGAGGCCATAGTTGAGTTTTCTGCTTTGAGGGTGTGGAGGAGGGCGGGGAGTCAGGGGGAAACATCTCCAAAAACCTCCAGTGCTGTGTTTTAGTTTTACCTAGAAACAGTTGGGAAAGTGCGCAACCCTATACTCTAAGGACAAGAGTTGATTTTCTGAGCTTCTGGCCTCCTCAGCAATGGAAGGGGCCACAAAAGGGAGATGAAACTGGAGAGTCATCAAGTCCAGCTGTTCGGTCTCAATCAGTAGGACTCAGTTTTTTCCATGTTGTTGACGGGGGGCCATAAAGTGATCATCTTTACTGAACACTTTAAGAGCAATTGGTCTGAACACAAAATGAGGAATTGGAGTTTAAACCCCACAGAGCCATTTCTAAGAACGCCTCCTTCCTAATGACACCTTGCTCCACAGAGCCTATTAGGGTTCACAGAGTCCACTGCCAAAGTGGCTCCCACAGATAAATGGGTGGCTGCTGTTACAAAGCCTGTTGAGAATCGGAGATGTCAGAGTGAAGTGGCTTTTTAAAAGGCACTTGTCTTTGCTTCGGTTCTAAAACATCTATGAAAGGAAGGAAAAGTTACAATTTAAAGCCAGAAGCCAGATGGCCGCCTTCTTGCATGCTCAGGGAATAGTGCATCTGTCTTATGACAGATGGCTTTTTAATCCGGAAAATACCTTGCTAAGACATAAAAAAAGTCCTCACCCAAGGATATGTTTATTGTTTTTTAGAAAGATGGGAGGGAGGGAGGGAGGGAGAGAGAGAGAGAGGAACATCAATGGGAGAGAAGCTTCGACCAGTTGCCTCCTGTACATGCCCTTACCAATGATCAAATCTGCAACCTGGGTATACGTGCCCTGACCTGGAATTGAACCTGCAACCTTTTTGGTGTATAGGGTGATGCTCCAACCAACTGAGCCTCCTGACTGGGACCCTTGCTTGGACTCTGTAAGTGTGATTTGTGAGCTTCTGTCCCCTTTCTCGGGAGTCATACTTCTAAAGAAACGAAAAGGGAGCTCTATCATTGCACCTAACATAACAAGAGTGAAACTTGTAGAGCGGACCCTAGAAAAGACAAAGGGAGATCAGAAGACAGTCCAGGAAAATAACTGGAGACAGAGGTAAGGGAGAAGAAATCAACAGAGAGGAACTGCCCGTGGCAGGTGGGGTAGTACCACCAGCTGCGTGTTGCCCCTGCCCCTCCACTAATCACAGCAGCTTAGGGGCAGTAGAGGGGATTCAGGGACAGGTCTGGGGAAAGAAAGAGTGAACCTGTGCAACCCGAGGCGAGGCCTGCATCCTCGAGTCCAATGAGAGCAGAACCTCAGGCCTGAGCTTCCTCTTTCTCTCTCCACTGGCAACCTCTCTGTGAACTCGGGCATGCCGTGTACCCTCCAGGACTTCTAAAAAATGCATGTTGCTGTTGCTGGGGAGATGTGAACATTGGAAAAATTCCAAAAATGGAGGCCTGGATATGATAGGCAGTGCCAGTACACCAAAGAGAGCGAGAGTGCAGCTGGACAAACCCAGGGGACACAAGGAGGCCAGGTCATGGTATCCAGCCCACCCCATGCCTGGCCCTCTACACATGGGAGCTAGCTGAACATGGTGGAAGTTGAGATTTGGTTGAACTGCTTTAAAAAAATTTTAGCCAGGTGTTACCTCAGTGGGCAGCAGATGGAGGAAAATCCATTTGCTTAGATCACTAGCAGTTGCCCAGCACATGATATGAAGCACAGATGTTGATCTGTGATGGCCAAAAAGTTGGCAAATGAACACTTGGAAGAAAGCAATTCAGTTTCAAAACCTCTCTAATGCCATATTGCAAACAGGCAGGGCAGCCCAAAGGGGTGGCATTCATACCTGACTCTCCCATGGTCTTCTCACAGTAGTGGGTACACATAGTGCTGTGCTCAGCACTCAGACGTCAAGCCTGGAATGTCTTTTTTATCAATGAACAATATTTTCAATTAATATGTTTCAGTGAAAAAATATATTTTTTCCCCCAGTGTATCTTTTGAGTTTTACATTCAACATTTTATTGCTTTTCTCATGCTTTATAAGATAAAAACTCAACTGATTTCCACACATTTTTTCACCCCCTTTAAAAATGTATAATTTAAAACATTTAAGTGTCTCAGGTATCTTAGTCACAATTACCTTAGAGAGAACCTTTTTTTACCGTGAAGAGTTGTGAAAACACACACACACACACACACACACACACATACATACATACATACATACATACATACATACATACATACAGAAATATAGATGGAGCGCTATGGGAGCATTTAAGAACCAGCCAGACCAACCAGCCCTCCCTTGGGGAGTCTGGACTTCGCCTCCTTGCTCAAGAACAGCTGGCAGAGCATTCCATAGAGGACACAGCATATGCAAAGGCACAGAGGTTTGAGTGTACTTGAGTAGCTTAGAGAAAAGCCAAATTGTGAAAACATCTTAAGAAATGTTTTTCTTTACTATTAAAAAAATGGGGAACTGAAAAATGAATCTGGGCAGGAAAAAGACATAATCAGATTTATGTCCAAAGAAGGAGAGCTCTGGTACATGCCTTGCAACCATTGATTTATTCAATAAATATTCACTGAGCTCTTGTGTGACAGGACTATGCTAGATGCTGGAGATAGAGTAATGAATTAATAACTAGTTTTTGCTCTTATGGCACTTACAGCTTACAGTTAGGAGATAAGTGTTATTAAATTAGTCACAAAAATTAAAGTTTAATCATAAGTATTGGGAAATGCTCTGTAAGAAAGTCAAGAGGTGCTTTAATTGAAAATTACAAGGGAGAACATAATTTTGTTTGGAGGTTGGGTCAAATAAGGCCATCCAACTGAAACCTGACAGATGAGAGCCCTTAACCAAGCTAAGATGGGTATAATGATTATATCAAGTTTGGGGGAGCTAGAGGCTTAACAATCAACCAGAAAGCTATTCCAATGTTCCAGGCAGATCCCTGGCTCCTCATCTACAAAAAATCAGGGGTTCGTCTGTGCTGGTCTCCAAAACCATCTACAGCTCTGAAGTTCTACAGAAATAAGAATTGACTATGTTTGATGTTCTAGGTACTGATTAGGAAGAAAATAAAAGATATATAAGATAAGGCTCCCCAACAGAGTGACTGTCCAACAAATTTGACATTTGGTGCAGGTTCAGAGAGTTTAACTCCAGGTATGTATTATTTTACAGAGCCTTAACAGAATTCTGTAGCACAGGTATTTCTTGTTGAAATGCCAGAACCATTAACCACTCCCTAGAACCCAACATCTGTTTCTTAAGTTTCTTCTTTTAGATTGACTTCTATTTGGGGCTCTCCGATCACAAAGGATGGATGATTGATTGATTGATTGATTGATAGATGATAGATGATAGATAGATAGATAGATAGATAGATAGATAGATAGATGAAAGATAGATGATGATAGATGATGATAGATAGATGATAGATAGATAGATAGATAGATAGATAGATAGATAGATAGATAGATAGATAGATAGATAGATGATAGATAGATGATAGAGATAGATAGATAGATAGATAGATAGATGATAGATAGATAGATAGATAGATAGATAGATAGATAGATAGATAGATAGATAGATAGATAATTTGTACTTACAATGTCTAACACAGTATTGAACACCTGGTAGGATTATACTGCTCATCTTTACAATGGAGATAAAGGTGTTATTGACCATGTGAAGAACTGCCACATAACGGGCGACTACCATTGAGTTACAGAGGCAGTGCCCTGCACATAAAAAGCACTCAAATATATTTGATGAATGAATGTACAAATGAACTCTGCTTCAAAATATTCAACTGGGAAGCAGAATCAGATGGCTGCCACAAACTCCCTAGGCCTGCGGCCACATAAGTGTGATGGTGGTGCTGTTCTTAGAGCTTTTGCTAATGTGCTGGACAGGGGATAGGCTGTGTTCCCACTCTTTCCGCACCCGCTCATCGTGATTCGGGTTTTGCCCATTCAGTTTCTTTCCCCACCCTTGATAAACTCCCAAGAGCTTCTTTCCCTGATTTTCAGGGCTTTTATATTCAGAACTAGGAGAAAGGTGAGCAAAACATGAAAAGATGCTCGGGCTAGGGTTGAAGAATCAGTGTCTTTGTCTTTTCTCTTGTTTATGGGCCACCCTTTCAGTAATCCCTACACTTTTGTATACATAGGATCACATCATAACTTTTATTTTTATTGTGGACACCATGTTAAGCAAACTCGGCTTGTTTGTTGATTTACTTACTTAGCACCCCCACAAAGTGTTCATTTGTCTTTCTATTTTTCTGTCTTCTTTTCGGAAGATCAAGGTACTGAAGTGGCTACAGTGAGCAAGGGAGGATGGCAGGAGGACTTTTAAGCACTTTCTTTAATGCATGAGTCCTCTTTGCAGTGTCCAAGGAAAGCTAGGCAGGAGATGAGCTGTTATAATATTCTGTCTTGGCTGCTGGGCTGTATGATAATTGACGCACAGCTTTGAAAAGGGCTCAGGTAGGGACTGTTCCACTCCTCCAGGAAGGACAGATTCTAATTGCATGACTATAGACACTGAAGCTGAGAGAGATGCTGGTCTCAACTAATGAGTAGAATTATGGGAAGCCATAATTAAGCTCAATACATTTAAATTTTTTCTAACTCATGAAAGAGTAGGTATTGGCCCTCGCTGGTGTGACTCAATTGGTTAGAGCATTGTCCTGTGCACTGAAAGGTCATGGGTTCAATCCCCAGTCAGGGCACATTCCCCCAGTTGAGGGTTTTGTCCCAGGTTGGGGCATGTACAAGAGGCAACCAATCAATGTTTCTCTCTCATATCAATATTTCTCCCCCTCCTCTGAAATCAGTAAGCATGTCTTCAAGTGAGGATTAAAAAAAAAAAAAAAAAAAGAAAGAAAGAAAGAGTAGGTACCCTTTCAAAGTATTAACAGCATTGACAAAATGGATCTCATCTTGGGTAGGCAATTAGGCTGAACAACATTGAAGATTCTCTCTTTCACTAAAATGCCTCTGATTTAGACACTCGCTAAATACATATTGAATGGAGAAATACAAAGCCTCTATGTAAACCCAGATTAGGGCCCTTTTCCCTGCCACACATCTCCAAAGCCCAGAGTAAGCTGGCTGTTTTTCAAGCTAGTTTCTCAATAATTCTGATGGGAAGAATATACTTTTCAAGGGTCCAGTTTTTCCCCCCCCACATACCAAAAAGGCTCTTCTAACTTGTTAGCCTACAACTACCACCAAACCCAAGGTCAAGATTTATTTTAACTTAAAAAAAAAGACAAAGATTTGTGCAAATCAAGTACAATGTAAATGAACTTGGTTATAGGGCAGTTTAAAGTATTTGGGAAAGCCTTCCTTCATATCAGAGACAGAAAGTCTGACCTTGACTTTAAGTTCAGTGCCTACTGGTCTTCAGTACTTCGGGCATGGTAGATACAGGCTAAATGCAGGATTAGATTGAGAACAATGCAATCTATGCTAATAACTAAAGTTAATTGACCACTTACTGTGTGCCTTGCATTGTCTCCTGTAACTCTCACCCTGACCCTATAGTGGAGGTGCTATCTGTAAGTGTCTCCTTACAGATAAATCAACAGGAGAGAGGGAGAGGGGAGGAGGCAGAGGGAGGGAAAGAGAGGAGCTCTTCAAACATTTCCCAGTGAGTATACAGCAGTTGCAGGTAATCAAACCTCTGTTTTCAGCTAGCTATGTATAAGGAAAGGTACAGTAAAGAACAATATATTGCCTGGCTGGTATGGCTCAGTTGGTTGAGTGGCTGTTGACCCATGAACCAAGAGGTCACTGGTTCGATTCCCCGTCAGGGCACATGCCTGGGTTGTGGGCTCAATCCGCATTAGGGGACGTGCAGGAGGCAGCTGATGAATGTTTCTGTCTCATTGATGTCTCTATCCCTCTCCCTTCCTCTCTCTCTAAAAATCAATTTTAAAAAAACATTTTTAAAAATGTATCACATGAAAGATTAAAAAGAAGAATGATATGTCACTATGGGTGGGATAGACTGAAAAGTAAGGAGATCCATCAGAGCCAGCTGGAATAAACTTTGGAAGGGTTCCTGGGTGCACTCACCCATTTCAGAGCATACGTGGGTTTTGAATTGGCCAGAGAGTGAGAGTGACCATTTCTGCTCACAAACAAGACTGGCCTCTGTCAGAGGTAAGGTTGGCCGGGAGGCAGTAGACAGGTCTGAACTCTTTGGGTCCCTCCAATCTAGAAGAGAGCTGAGGCTGTGGCTCTGGGGAAACAGCCTGGCTGGCATGCATTGCAGGGAAGTCCCCAGCTGCTTGTTTTTTTGTCATTTGGCCCTCCTGACAGCTCTACTGTTTATACCAGTAGCATAAACAGTAGATCAAATTTCTACTTAAACTATAATCGTCATGCCTTAAAGCAACAAATATTGTGAGTATCCTAAGAATGCATTTACTGCCCTAGCCGGTTCGTCTCATTGGTTAGAGACGAACCAATGGCACACGGGCTGAAGGGTCCCGGGTTCTCTTCAGGCCAAGGGCATGTACCTTGGATGCAGGCTCGATCCCCAACCCCAGTAGGGGTGCATTTGGGGGGCAGCCAGTCCGTGTGTCTTTCTCACATCAAAGTTAGTTTCTTTCTTTCTCTCTCTCTGAAAAATCAGTGGAAAAATTCCCTCGGGTGAGGATAAGGAATAGAAGAATGCGCTGACTCGCTTACTGGAAGCCGTGACCGAATAACTTCACCCTCTCTTCCAAGGCTTTTAGGCAACTTCTTCAGTGCAGTCCTAGAAGACAGTGTTTGTTACAGTGGAGTCTATATGCGGGAATCATCTAGGAAGCTTCTTAAAAATGCAGATTCTAGGACCCTATCCCAAATCTACCGTGTTGATTAGATAGGCTATGTTAACCTCAAAATCTCAGTAACTCCACAAAGACAGACTGAATTCCCATTCACATGAAGTTTGCTGCAGGTTTGGTGGCTCTTCACAGTATTCCTTTCCAAGTAGTTACCCAAGATCCAGTCTGCTGATTTTTTCTGGTTCTAATATCTCAACAAGGGAGCATGGAGAATTCACACCACTCTACTGTCCTTTGGCCTGGTAGGCCATTGTCATGACTACACAAGAACCCGCCCTCCGGCAAGGTGCTAGAAAATGCAAGGAAACACAAGGGCATAGAGTGGGCAATAATTATCTCTGATACTTTCCACACTTTGCCCCTTTTTCCTACACAGAGAACATATTCAGTCCTTCCCTCAGAAAGACAACTCCCAAGTCCCATCCAGGAAATTGCATTTAGCTCAAAGTCTAGGTTTTCTAGGTGATGGCCAGTAGTTGCTACCTGGTTCACACCTGGCTCCTCTTGGACTACATAGAGAACTATGCATCTGCCACTCCCCACAGACACTCCCAATGTAAAATGATGGATCAGGGACATGTTAACAGCATTTGGCGCTCCCATTTGAAAAGGGGAAGAACAGAAGGCATACCATAGTCACTGGTTATTGCAACTCTATAATCTCCCTGGTCAGTGACTGATGGTCCCTACCCTTGTGTGAAGGAGGTTCCTCCGTTAGACCCTCATTCTGTTTTCCGAGAGGAGAGGGGAGGTCTGCTATTCTCTGCAGCGCCTGACTCACCCCTCTGGGATGTTCTTAATATTCCCTGATTTTCCTTTGCTATGTCTAAAATGGATATTGTGTCACATGCCCCCCTTCAGGGCTTTAGAGGACTGAGTGTGTTTTTAGTCTGTTGACTTTGAGACACAACTTTCTCGAAAATTCAGTGGACCTCCAGTGTCTTTGCTTGCGGTCAGCCCCATGTGCCAGGACTCCACCCACACATCGTGTTTGAGACATGGCTTTCAAACCAGCCTTACATCTTTATTGGTTCCTTCCCTCCGAATAGACACACACTAAACCTGATCTCTGCCCTGAGTCATTGGATCATGTGTTTTTGGACATTTGTTTTCACAGCCTTCTTGTATCATATTTCTCACAGCTTGTGGTCCAGTTGCAGTGGGGTTTCCAGTCTTTCAAGGCATCCCATTTCTGGGTTTTGCTGCCTTTCATGTCTGCCATTTCTTTCCAGAGCATCTCTTCTCTTCTCTTTTTTTATGGCACTTTTCTGATTGCAGACAATAGTGGCCAATACAAACTATTGGTGTTGTGTTTTCTAGAACGCTTCCCTCCCCAAGCTGCCAGTTCAGTACTCCCATGGTCTCCCAAGTTATCACAGGTGAGAGTTTTAACAAAACATTTTCCCACTGAATAACATAATCTCCACATTTCTAATCTCCATGATCAGTTCCTCACTGCCTGTCACCTGACTGCCAAGCTAATGCTGAATACTTGAGGGTTTGTTACAGCAGCACCCCCCCATTACAGTGGCAAATTCTATATTTGCCATAAGCTAGTTTATGCTGCAGAAATAAGTCCATCACCAAATATCTGATGCTTAACATATAAAAGTTTATTTTTCACTTGAAGTCTACCGTGGGTAAAGTGACTCTCTGTGACATCTCCCTTCCAAGCAATGATTCAGGGATCCACTGTGTTTCCATTGTACAGGTTTGCAGATGAGACACATGGTATGCAGGGTCACCCAACAAAGATAAAAGGGAGCTTAGGTGGTCACAGACCAGCTCTAAAGTGCTTTGGCAAAGTGGTGACGCCTGTCACCTCTGCTCCCAGCCCTTGGCCTTGCCCAACAACACTTGCTTCTTCAGTGGACAGTAGATGTCTCTGGCACCTACTTCATCAGACTCCAAGGACAAGGCTCAGATGAGCATCTAAACATGTATCCGGTGTCTGAGAACGTTCATTTTAGGATAAGTGGTGGTATTCCTATGGTACCCGTAATAAAACTGAAGCTTAGAGATACTGTAGTTCACTCAAGGTCACACAAATGCAGAGGCACAGCTGCTGTGGCTCCTGGTTCAGGTCAGCTTCAAACGACTGGAGTTTAAAAGCCCCATAATAGTGCAAGTTACAATCTCTATGCAAGATCATAGGCTGAGAAACCACGTGTTTTCTCCTCCTCTGTTTCCTGGGGCCCTGCGAGTTGAAAGAAACAGTGCAGGAAAACAATGGAAAGCTGTGTGTGTGTGTGTGAACAAAATCAAACAAGCTGAAAGGACAGAAGCAGAGGAGGGAAGACTGTTTTCCTGGAGAAGACGATATAACTTGGTCAAGTGTAAGTTTGCTAATGGTTCACGCCCATAAGCTTATAACAAGTGGAAACCCCTAATCTGATCACTCTGGTCCTTACCTGGACCAAATGACATGGTCAGGAAGATGCATGATGTACCGGGGTTTCACTCAGTGATCACGATGCTTCCTATAGCACCTTGCACTTCTGCGGAGCTGCCTCACCTGGGAGCTCATTCTCAAACAAACCCTGCTTCCATGCATCTGTAATGAATGTTCACATTTGCTGGGAGAAAAAATACTGTTCTGTCCAGGTGAAGGAATAAGCTTCAGAGCTGTGGAAGTTCGCTTTGGAATTTGCAAATTTTATCCTTGGATCATGCCAGCAAAGAAAACACATGTGGCGTGAGGAAGAGGGAAATTCTTCTTAAAAAGACAGAAATAACTCGAGCTAATTATATTAACCTAAAAAACTAAGTGAAAATTAATGAGAAATCAAAAGACTTGTAACTCTGGAAATAGCCTCTCTTCTGTGCTATTGAAACCCTATACTCTTGGGTAGAATAAGCTCGGAGCAGGAGCTAACCCCGCCAAAATGAAATTCTAGAAATAGGGATTGCTCCGGGCGTCCGGGTCCAGCTAAGTAGCTTGCAGTATTTTCCCAAGCCCTTCAGTTCAGTAAAATATGATTCACTTTTTGCCTCAAGCCTCTACTTTTGGAAAACCATTTATATTTTTAAACAAATGCAGTTTGGATGTTTCTTATTTTCTTGCCCTTTAGCTCATTAAATTGTTAGTTCGTCAGAGTATCATTTGTTTGGGAAGCAATCTGATTCTTTTGGAGAATCTTTGAAAGCCTTTGTTATTGGAATAAGGAGGAAAATCTGCCTGTTCTTGAGTGAATATATTCAAAGTGAGCTGGAAAATTATAGAAATGATCTGAATCGCGTGTTCTCAAAGAGGGGTCCCAGACCAGCCTCTGTATTACCACCTGGGCACAGGGCCCTCCCACTTAGAAGGACCTCACACTCGGTTCAATGCTGTCACCATCTGTATGTAAATTCTTAACAAGTTTATCTCGGAACATAAAGTCCAGCAGAACAGTAGGACAAGGGAGCGTTAGTGTGAGCAGAGGAGAGACGTCAATGCTCGCTGCCCCATTCACAGACAGCATTCACTATGCCCACGAGCACAGAATTCCAGGGAACCCCCATGTGTGGGAGGGAGTTCAGTAAGATCCATAGCAGGTGTGAGGTAAATGTATCATATCTATGACTGAATAAACTGGGGAAGGAGAGGGTGATGGAGAGGACATTGACCCCCCCCAGAGAGGGTCTCCCTTTCTATTTGAACCAGAACTTCCTTTGAACCCAGAAAAAAGACAATGGTGGCATTCTAAGAAACACAGGCAAACAAGGAACCTTATCATATCCTTCCTTCCTTATGAATTAGCCAACTGCTTACACTCAAAGATGGCAAGAGAAAGATAGGGCAACCCATGGCTCCTTATCCTTCTTGTACTCCCTTACTCATCAATAATTCAAAAGCAGAGACAGTTGATAGAATGCATGCATATCAAGAAGGGAAATAAATACAACTGAGTCAGTTTTGTGAAGCAGTTCTACTCTTCTGGCTCTTCTGGTAAGAACGAATATGTATATGTATGAGCTACGAAAGACAAGAATTAAGGCAGCCATGCAACTTTGGGCAGTATTCTCAACCTCTCTGATGCTCAGTTTTCTCTGCTGCAAAATGGGGTTAGTGTGGTTAGAGGAATGAAATAAACTAATACATGTAAAGTATTTAGCATTGGTACATGATTAGCACTCAGGAAAAGGCATTACATCTAAATTATTATTAGTGTTCCTTTTTTTTATTTAATGCTCACCCGAGGATATTTTTTCCATTGCATTTCATAGAGAGTGGAAGGGGGGGGGGGAGAGAGAGAGAGAGAGAGAGAAACATTGATGTGAGAGACACATTGATTGGTTGCCTCCCACATGTGCCCCAACTGGGGCTGGGGATCAAACCTGCAACCAGGGTACCTGCCCTTTTCCAAATCAAACCCGGGACCCTTCAGTCTGAGAGCGACGCTCTAACCACTGAGCAAAAACAGCTAGGGCCTCTCTGTGTTCCTTATTGCCGGGGCTATTGGCCTTATCCTAGATAAGTCTCTGAGGCCTCACCCTTGCTTAACTCTGGGTTGCCCCCTCTGCTTCAGGTTGAGATGTTAAACACAAAAGAAACACACACAAAAATAGAACCTTTCTTTCTACAAGTAGGGGGAGGGAATGAGAAACAGAATAGAGTGTTTCTCTTTTTTTATTAGGCATTTTCTTGTCTAAAATGTTCTGCTGCCTTAAATAATTTTGTCTTATAATTCTAAAGCATACAAGGAAGTGCCTGTTCCCCTTGACTGAATATTGTGTAGAGAAAGAGGTTTTATAATAGCTAAGAGCCTGGGCTTTGGAGCTAGACCCACCTGTGTTCTGATTGTGCCACTTGCTTGCTGGGAGAAAACACACCACTTGCAGATGGGCTGTAGGTCTATTTCCTCAACCCCCCCCCCCCAAAAAAAAACCATAATACCTTGGGGAAGACTAAATGAATACAGTGAGGTACCACATCACACTTGCAGGAATGGCTACCATCAAATAAATCCACAAACAACAAGTGTCCGCGAGGATGTGGAGAAAGGGAGCCCTAGTACATGCTGGTGGGAATGCAGACTGGTGCAGCCACTATGGAAAACAGTGTGGAGTTTCCTTAAGAAATTAAAAATGGAACGGACTTTGGACCCAGTGACCCTACTTCTGGGAATATGTCTAAAAATCCTGAAACACCAATCAGAAAGAATATATGCACCCCTATGTTCATAGCAGCACTATTTACAATAGCTAAGATCTGGAAACAGCCCAAGTGCCCATCAGTAGATGAGTGGATAAAAAAGCTGTGGCACATTTACACAATGGAATACTCCATGGCTGTAAAAAAGAAGGACCTCTTACCTTTTGCGACAGCATGGAGGGACCTGGAGAGTATTACGCTAAGCAAAATAAACCAGTCAGAGAAAGACATACCAAATGATCGCACTAACGTGGAATCTAATGAACAAAGTAAACTGATGAACAAATTAGAACCAGAGGCATGGATACATGGAACAGACAGACAAATGTCAGAGGGGAAGGGGGTTGGAGGACTGGATAAAGGAAGTCGAAGGGATCAACTAAAGAACATATATGCATAGATCACGGACACAGACAATAGTGTGGGGAGGGATGCTGGGTGGAGGTGGGCGAAGAGGGGAAAATGAGGGACATCTGCAATAGTGTCAACAATAAAAAAATCTAAATTTTCAAAAACAGAAAGAATATAAAGCACACAGCTTAGTGTCTGGCTATAGGAGCTCCAAATGTATGTGGTTGTGGTGACCAGTTAGGAACTAGAGTTCAGACCAGCTCTGGTCCAGCACCTGATCACCATATGTGTTGGCAAATAACTTCCCTGACCCCTTCTCCTCACTGTACAGCTGGTATAGTAATAACAATCTCTCCTGCCTACCTCTACCCAGGGAACTATCCAGAGCTCTTTGTCAATTAGAAGCTTCAGCTAACACAAGGAAAGTTTGTTACTGATTTGGCTGTCTTCAGAAAAGAGATGGTAAGACCCTGAGAAGGGGTATGTATGCTCCTGCTCGCCATGTGAATTCACAGAAGTGTTGTGGGAACCAAGTCCTACTTATTTCTGCATTTATTGCAACAGGAGAAAGTGTGTCTTAGCACCAACCTCAAAAGTGATCTATGGAAAGCATCGTGGTATTATGTGTTCTCCTGATTTTGCTGAGATCTTTAGGAGGAAGTGCTCAGAGCAGATGCACAGTGAGCATCATTAGAACTCGCATTCGAATCCAGGACTGCCTGGGGTTTCCTCGATGACAAATGTGACTACGGTCTGCAATGAGCACGGCGCTCAAACGGTGTGTGCTGCCTTCTGCTATACTCACGTCTGGATTCTACCGTGGGTCGTGCTTTCCTTGAGGATAGATCTCTCCTTAAGTGTTAAGCTTTGCAACAGTTGTTATCAAACATTAATGTGCATGTAAACCACCCAAGAATCTTCTGAAATGTGTGGATTATCATTCGGTAGGTCTGCTTGGAGCTGGAGAGTCTTCATTTCTAACAAGCTCCCACGTGATGCCATCTTGCCGATTCACAGACCACACACAGTGTGTGCAGTAAGTGTTTACAATTGAAGCCCCATTGGGGGTTCACATACCCTGCAGGTGAGGGCTCTGTGTTTAAAGAAGAGCACTGAGCACGATAAAATCTGGGGCTGGGTGCATGGGTGCATGGTCCCTGTGAGCAGCTGGGGATGAGAGCATTGACCGGTGGGTGTTTATAAGGAGTATGGCATGAGAGGTGCCAGCTTGGGCCCACAGTCTTAAAGAACAAGGACTTGATTTCTTATCAGTCCCTCTAAACTGGAGACCAAAGGGGTTTTAGGTAGGGATCTCAGGATGACATTGCACCTGGGAAGACTTTCCAGCAAATAGCACACTATGCAACCACTATAATGATTCTAGCACTGCTCAGCACACTCCCCACCACCTGGTGGGTGTCCTTACCCTGACTCTGCCTGCTGTTTTCAAGGCTAGGTTTCTAGAATCTAATAATATTATGATAGTAGTAATGGATAGGTGTAATGGCCGTAGTAACAATTAATATTTGAAAACTTATGGTGCAGAAAGTCCTTGTATGTATCTCATTTAATCCTCACAACAACCCCACAAGGAACTAAAACACAGGAAGTGTTTTAAGTAACCAGGTCACATAACTAGTTAGTGGATGTTCCCACCTCTGCCTCTCCCCCCCACTGTCCTATTGACCCTAATGCTCTCTGTGGTTATTAAAGGAATCCCTGCACTCTAGGGGTTGCAGTAAGTGCCCAAGTAGTGAGGGGGACACAGAGGTGTCTGGCAGCCCTTGTCCTTCTGAGCATGGGGGACAGAAACTGTGGGGAAAGTAGGAAACCCTCATTGTTTTGACAGCAGCCACTGTACCATCTGAATTCATCTCTAAATCTTCCCTGTGTGGGGCAAACACTTAAATAAATAAAATAAAATGAGGGCTTCCATATGAAATCAATGGAAGAACATTTGCCAGGAAGCCTCCAGGTAAACTAACTACCTGAAATCTCGTATCTGCTACTCAGCTACCCTACTAGATAGGATCCAGAGAGAGCTTTCTGCTTCCTTATCAAATATTCAGGGCCAAGGATTCATCATTAGACTATAAGCTCCTTTGTTTCTATATCTCAGCCTTGGCACAGAGTTTGGCTCATGGGATATATTCAGCATATGCCATGAACAGATTAGTTAATCCATCTACTGACGATGGCCCTCACTCTACTCAGCAAAACTAATGCAGGTCATATTTGAGTCCTATCCCTAAACATAAGAATACAGTTGAGGGCAACAGGGAGGAAATGTAACTAACTTATTCCACAGACATTGCCAGGTACTCTCGTCAGTGCCTGGGTATTGACCAGGATGTAGTGACCAGGATGACTCTACAGCTGTGAGCTCCAGCTGGAGGCAGACAGACCTAGATTTAAATCACATTTCTACAGACTGACACTCAACATCTCTGTGCTTCAGTTTCCTCTTCTGTAAAATGGAAATGATAGTAGCACCTACCTCGTAGACTTGTTGATGAATAAATAAGACAATGCCTAGGAAGTGTTGAGTATAGTGCCCAGCTTAGTAACAATACAGGTCAGGCTCCTTGCATTTCTGTTCAGTTACCATATTGTTATTCCTAACCCTAGCCACCATCACCCTTTCCTGAGCAACTCTAACAGCCTCCAGAAAGTTCTTCCTGAGATTCTCTAAAGAAGCACCTGTTGCCAGAGAACACAGCCTTCCCTTTTGGACAATTTTGTCCGTCAAGTCCAAGGAAATATGAACATCTTGAAATAATAACATTACTGCTCTTTATTAAGTTAATCAGTTGCCTTTCCATTAAGTGTTTATTGAATGCACATTTTTATTGAGGCATAATTGACATAGAACATCAAAATAGTTTTAGGTGTAGAACATAGTGATTCAATATTTGTATGTATTGTGAAATGATCACCGCAGTGTCTACTTAACATCCCTCACCATACATAGTTAGAGAATTTTTTTCTTATGATGAGAACTTTAAAAATCTACTCTTAGCAACTTTCAAATATGCAGTAGAGTATTATTTATTCTGGTTTAAAATGCATTTTAAAAGATATTTTAAATACTGTTCTTTGATATTCATGGTAATATCACTGTGAAAAGTGGCTAAGTCTTTTGTCTACAAAATTATATCTCTGACTTTTTAAAAAACCAGATACATAATGGATTGGCTTAAAGAAAATGGAGATTATTTGTAAATTTGTTGAAATCCTGATGCCTAGAATCCAAAAATTTTTTTGTTTTAAATATTTTTAACATAGGAAAATTAGAATTTGTCCAATAATGCCATATTGAACAGCTTAAAAAGTATATGAGCATTAAAAAGTTCTAGTTTAGAACAACTTTGATTTTTCTCAACCCTTTCAGCATCTGAAATTCAGAGGACTGTAGAAAATAAGTTATTTGTATTTGTTATTTCTTTTATTGAAACATGCATTGAGCACTTACTATGCACCAGGCACTTTGTAGGACAATGAGTGTTCACAAAGCCTGAGGCACATTCTCTGCCCTCACAGTGACATAGAGGGATAGTTAGCCATGTGTGGAAGCAGGTCCAAGGTAGAAGTTGTACAAAAGGGGAGATGTTCTACCAAAGTCATTAGTGGAACTTTGACTTCAAAGTCATTATAGGAACTTTGTATTTTCAGCCAGAAGTATGTCTTCTATACTCTTTATTCCACCCAAACTAATAATGGCAATTTATAGTGGTAATAAAATAGCCAGTGATTATTAAATGCCTCCTATGTGCCAGACTCTGTGCTAGGTGTTTCACTACGCTACAATATTGAATCCTCACAAGATCTCTAGAGATGAGTACTCTTATATCCCACTTAACATAACCAAGGTCACATAACTACTGAGCACTAAAACCCTCACCTGACCTGGCCCTGGCCCACCTTATTCCAAAGCCCATGGGGTTCCCACCACTGTGTGCTGGTGATGTTTTCTCTGGTATATGCATCAGATGTTAAATAATTTTCTATATACGACCCTGCAAATCAGCTCTGAAGTTTTGAAGATGAAGAACACTGCCTGTTGATTTTACCCATGGGAAGTCATTAGCAAGTAGCTGACTACTTCATTTAGTTATCTCTAGGTGCTTCAGTCATCTGAAAAAAATAAGGTGATACCAAGGTGTGCACAAATGCACCTCCACATACAACCACATAAAAATACCAAAGGAGAGGAGGAAGGAGGGAGGGCTCTGAGAGGGTTTCAGGCCATTTCAGTGTGTACCCTCCAGTGGTGCTTCCAAATCTATTCCAAGGCAATTAGGGGTATTAAAAAACAAGAAATCTTTACCTTATCATGCCTGAAAGCTCACTCATAACTGATAACTGGTTTTCTTAGATTAAATAGCCATCTGAGACAAGTAGAAGATCGCAGGGTGTTGGAGAGCAATACTCCAAAGCAAGAGAAAGGCAACTGGCAAAGGAGGCCTACAAGCTGAGCCTGCAGAAGTAGAAGAGTAGAAGGAGGTTGAGTAGGTTCTCTGTGCTTTCAAATGCTCAGATGCCCGAAAGGGTTCCTACAGAGGGAATGCTCTCATGACCCAGCTGTCTGGAAGCAGACCAAGGTTTGGGTCTTCACTGCCCATTCTCCAAATGAAGCCAGGACTAGAACCAAGAGGAAAGGATGGGAGCTGAGAGCTGTTTCCCTCTGTGGAACATGTCCCATCTCATGCTTCTCCCTGGTTCGTTGGCTGTCCCAGCAAGCCACTCAAGAATCGTCCTTACCCATGGCAGACACAGCGATTAATTTCTGTGATTAAATTTGTTTGCCAGTGAGTCAGCTGAGTATCCATAAGCAAAGAAAAAAATCACATTCATTCTTTCTATTATCTCTGAAAAGTTTTATTACCAAGAATCTGAACAAGCAATACTGAGTGAAAATAATAAGCCCCAAGCAGGCCCATTTGTCATGGTAACATGTCTGATCCCAGGGCCTGGCCAGAAAGAAAAGTAACTCAGAAAGGAAGGCCACAAGGCTCAGAGATCTTAAGAGCGTGCGTTTTATATCAGAAGCATGTTTGCTTTCTTCCTCTGAATTAATACTTAGTATAGAAATGGATCAATAATACAATTTTCTTTTTGAGGATATTTTAAGAGAAGCGAACGAATATTTATTATGAGATTCAGATACATCCGCACTGCTACCACCCTAAACCTAATTCACCATCATCTCCACTCAGGCTATGGTAATGGCCTTTCTGTCTCCCCACTGCCCCTCCCTCCCTCTAAAAATGCCACCCCCTTCCTTCTTTTCATGGCTGGCTCAGTCTTACCTGTCAGGGCTCAGATTAATGCCCCTTTCTCAGAGAGACCTTTGCTAACTACCACTTCCAGCACTTTCTGTTTATCTCATTGTACTTATTTCCCAATTGCTTTTATAACAGTCTTCTTAGTCTGGCTTAAGCTGGAGGAGCACCACGTCTTCGTCACTTACTGCTGTGTCTACAGCATCCAGCACAGGGTCTGACTCATGATAGGCACTCAGTGTTTGTCTCATGAATAAATAAATGTGATACATAAAACAGTGATGATAGATAAATGAATGGTACAATGGATCCAGCACTGGGCCTGATAATTTACAAACATTTTCTTGTTTAATCTTATAAAAATCCTCGCCTAATGAAAGAGGAAATGAAGGGCTGGATAAGCTCTCACAGCTTGCAGGGAGAAAGCGGGGATTTCCACTTGGGTCTATCTGACTCCAAAGTCACTTTTATTTCTGCCAAATTATATCGCCTTTCAAATAGGAAATTTTTCTCACAAAAGAGAAGGTTTTTGAACATTTTAAACATCCCAAGACTTTGGACCCAGCCTACAGAGCTTCAGGATCTTAAAGCAAAGTTCTTATAATGATACCTTACCCTTTGCATTAAAAAACAACAACAAAAAAAACACAACAAAGGGAACAATGGGCTTTCCATTGCTTGTTAAGTGAGTTTGACATTTTTAACCACTCTCTCCACACACATGCCAACCCCAAACTGTCAGGTGGAATCTTTATGCTAGTTAATAAATTTGCAGTGTTCAGCCAGGTAATGGCTGTGATTGACATTCCACTTTAAATTGTCATGAATTAACTTCTTGTGCATAAATCAGGACTGCAGCCTATGCACAAACATCATTTATGGGATCATTTTAGTTTAGGCACACTTAATCTTCTGGAGGCCTGTTCACAGCAGAAGCACCCCCAAAATAAAAATACATAGGCATTCACACGTGTGTGTGTGTGTATGTATGTGTGTATATACATACATGTGCCCACAAATATGTGTACACACTGTATTTTAAGCACAGCTTAAACTACATCACACTGGAAAACTGAATACGATCAAAATTCATTACCAAGAAATACAATTAGCTCATTTGCTCATTAAGTTCCCTTTATGTGTCTGTTTTCTGATAGTGTTATTTGAACTAAACTTTTTTTTAAACTTTCATGCCTAATGTTAATAGCATGTTTGCCAAAGTATGGCTGAGATCTACTCAACCTACTATGATCTACTTTCTTTTCATAACAGAGACCCAGGGCCATAGCACCTTCATTTATTTGAAACCACATTGCATGACGTTGAACAAGGTATTACTTCAAGTGTAGCACCCATACTAGCCCAGCAGACAAGATGATTTAGGTGGGACCCTCCATGGGGTAGTCAGACGAGGAGGGGGAGCACTCTGCTCCATCAGAGTGGGACCAGCCTCAGGCTGCAGAGTCGAAAATGTCATTATAACATTTACTTCTATTTGTGCAAATGATATTAATTTTCCATTTGTGACAGTAACATTTAGTTTCCTTTTTGGGTAAATATACTTAAAGAAAAATATGTCAATTTAAAAACATTACACACATAATTATACAAGCGGTATGCAGGGTGGCAAAAATCATGCAAGCCATGTTCAAAGAACTGGTGGAAAAAATTAGTGATGGCAGCAGAGATCTGGAAATCTGAGTTCACCATTTAGTATCTGAGTAAACTTGAGTAGGTTACTTAACCTCACTTAAAAATAGCTGCAGTAACCTCAGAGCTTTTGTCTGTTCAAATGGAAAATATATCAAGTGGAACATAGCAGTTGTAATAATAACTCTTTTATTACCACTATCATTAATGAAACGGTGTAACTCAGAACCTAGTATATACTCAGTAAATATGAATTAACTCTCCGTCATCAAGTCAGCTTCCTCCACAATAGACTTATAACCAGATGGATGATTCATGACTCAGTTTTAGCTGCCACCGATCTAGGATGTGAATGCTTTGTGGCCTATTTAAGATGTGAGCTTAAAGACTACGCTGTATATGATTGGTATGGCATATAGAATTCTAAATTAATAAATAGCGAACAAACTGACTACGTCAGCAATGCCTAGGAGAAGTGGACCCCACAAAAACGAAAGGGTCTGTGGAGGGAAAGCAGCTTTCTGTAATGTGTAGCACACTTCTCCTTCTATTTCTACTTGAGAAAATGGGATAAATATTAATCATCTGTCCATTTGGGGTTGTAAACATAAAGGTTAAAACTGTATCTTAAAGGAATTTCTGAAGTCCCTTCCTAGAAAGAATCATATAACAGGAAATTCAACCACAAATCAGCACAAATAGAACAGGCTTCTTAGGAGAAAAATAAATTAAAATGGGCAATATGAGAGGACTGAGAAAATAGACACGGGTCTTATGTTATCTAGGAGCATGGCAAAACATTTATATTTACACGATCCCATCTCTAGACCACTGTGAACACAGCAAGACATAAATAGAGTAAGAACTTTGTTGACCTAAAGGAAAAGTGGTGAATCAAGAAAATAGGAACTTAGCAAGACAGAGATCATTCTTGGAGAAAACAAAGTGAGGAATAAAGAGAAAGGAGTAGGGGTGGGTGACACTTGACTGAATATAGACACAATAGTAAATCTTCCTCTGAAATTGTGTACTTTTAAAATGGTCTATTGTGGCCTGGCTGGCATGGCTCAGTAGTTGAGCATCGATTGACCTATGATCCAGGAGATCGCAGTTCGATTCCCAGTCAGGGCACATACCCTGGTTTGGGGCTTGATCCCCAGTCTGGGGCATGCAGGAGGCAGCCAATCAATGACTCTCATCATTGATGTTTCTCTCTCTCTCTCCCTCTCCCTTCCTCTCTCTGAAGTCAATAAAGACATATTAAAAGAAAAGAATAAAAAATTAAAAATGGTTTATTGTGGAGATTTTCAAGCATACACAGAAAAGGGAGAGTAAGTTAATAATCTTCATATACCCACCACCCAACTTTGACAATGATCAACTTTTTTTCTGTCATTCTTGTTCCATCTAGCCTTACATGATGAGGGAGGGGGATTTGGGGAATGGGGCTAGAGCTTTTAAGGTAAATCTTAGACACTGTTTCAGTCTTAATGACATAAATACTTCAGTATTCATGTTTAAATGATAAGGAATATTTTACATAGTTATTATGTTATTATCACTTCTACAAAATTCAGATTCCTTAATACCATCTAATACCTAATTTCCTAAGTTGTTTCAAAGATGGTTCTGTAAAAGATTGGTCTAAGTTAGGATTAAAACATGGTCCAAAAAATGCATTTGGTGGTTTTGTCTCTAAGTCTCTTCTATAACAGTGCCCCCTCCTTTTTTATACCATTGAGTTATTGGAGAAATTGTCATCTGTGCTGTAAAGTGTTACATAGTCTATACTTGTCCAATTGCTTCATTATGGTGTCATTTAATGTGTTCTTCTGTCATCTACATTTCTTACAATAATACTTAGATCTAGAGGCTTGATTAGATTCTAGTTCATGTATTTAGGCAAGAATGCTTTATAGATGGTATTGTACACTATGTATTGTACCACATCCTGAGGCACATAACATCTTTTTGTCCTGTTTTTAAGGGTAGAGTGATGGATTTATATGTTTTCAGCCCTATCCCTCCTTCCTTTATACACTTTTCATATAATTTTAGCATTGCTTAGTGTGTTATTTTATTATAGTTGCAAAATGGTGATTATCTCAAACTATCATTCCTTATTAACTGGAATTCTTCTATGAAGAACTTTCCATCATCAACCATTTGGTTGTGATGAAATACAGTCTATACAAGAAAGGCAAGATAAATTCTTGATTCTTTTTTTTTAAATCAGTTTTCAGAGTAATAAATTGGTGCCTTAGAAATGAGGCTTTGTTTAATATCACTGTTTTTGATGGATTTAAATCCATTGTAATCATTATTCTTTTTTATATTCAAAATATCCTATGTTAGCACAGTAGGAACACCTTAGAGTTGGCTTGTGTCTTTTGACATTATTACTGTTAGTCTTTGAAGGCATTCTTGCTTTCTGGCCCAACAAGATTTCCCAGGCTTATCTCATTCATTTCCTGCTCCAGAGCCTGTTCTAAGAACTCTGGTTCCTTGCAGAGCAACATGGCATTCAGAACGCACAATCTGGGTACTAGGATTGTTCATTGTTCCTTGTTGCTACTGCTTCTAAGCCTTTTCGGTAGCAAAGCTAGGACAAAAAAATCCTTACGAGAAAAAAGACCGTGAGATTCGACTAATATTTCCAAAAATATTTAAGATAAAAGGATTTTTTTTACTTCTTTGATTTTTATACTTGTATATATTTCCCTTTATGCGGTAAATCTAGGTTCTTAACATTACTATAATTACTTATTTTATTTTATGATATACCTATAATAACTTTGAAATAAGATTACAATATTTCAACTGACAGTAAGACTACTAAATACAAAAATTTTGTTTTGTTTTGTTTTGTTTTGTTTTAGAGAAAAGGCAACATGGATTAATTTCAAAAGCTATCCACACTCTGAATTTGCCATGTCATGTTTATATGAAATATATCAGTATCAAGGTTTGGGTACTTAGTGTACTGGTTTAGAAGACTTTACCAAGGTATTTGAAATTAGAATTTAATGACCAATCTACTTTACCCTAACTGCCTGGGACTCATGCCACTGCCCTCTAGACCCACCTGGTAACAGTACAACATATGCTCCACAAAGATAGGACCAGTTCTTTTATTCACCCATACATTATGGAGCACCTAGCAGCACAGTGCGTGTAGTATTCATGTATACACAAATCAGTCATCCTACATGTTTTATGGGAAGTCACTGAAAGTTTCACTCCAGAGCTGCTAAAACAGTCATAAGTAACAACAGTGGCCACCTATTTCTTCAGATTCTCTACCATTGTTTTCCAGGCAAAGTGTTATTAATGACTAAGAGCTAAAAACGCTCTGAGAAGCCTAATTCAATCTCTTGATATCTCAAATGAGAAACTGAGTTAGCCAGAGACTCAGTAGTTTACCCCAAATCACTCAGATCACTCCTGGTAGAGTGAGAATTAGGACCCAGAGCCCTCCTTTCCTGGTCTGAGATGCTTTGATTAGATTCTAGTTCATGTTGGCCTGCCTTATCACCCATCCCTAGCACGTCTCTGGACTCACACTGATAAACAAAGAAGATGAAAGTTAAACAGTTTAGCCCTAGGCAGTTTTCTCAGTGGTTAGAGCATCAGCCTGCAGACTAAAGAGTTGCAGGTTCGATTCCAGTCAAGGGCATGTATCTGGGTTGCAGGCTCAATCCCTGGCCCCGGTTAGGGCCTGTATGGGAGGCAACCAGTCGATTTGTCTCTATCACATTGATGTTTCTCTCTATATATATCTCTTCCCCTCCCTTCCATTCTCTCTAAAAATTAAATGGAAAAAAAAATCCTTAAGTGAGGATTAACAACAACAACAAAAGTTACAGTTTAATACTCAATGGGCAGAAACTATAGGCGTTTCTCTTAAGATTGGGAACAAGACAGGGATGTCCAATTTCACCACTCTTATTCAACATAGTACTGGAAGCCCTAACCACAGTGATTAGACAAGAAGAAATAAAAGGCATCCAAATTGGAAAAGAGGAAATAAAACTGTCATTATTTGCAGGTGGCATACTGTATATAGAGAACCCTAAAGAGTCCACCAAAACACTACTAGAACTGGTAAATGTATTCAGTAAAGTAGCAGGATACAAAATAAATATCCAGAAATCACATGCATTTCTATATACCAATAATGAACAATCAAGAAAGGGAAACTAAGAAAACAATCCCATTTACAACTGCATCAGAAAAAAATACCTAAGAATAAATTTAACCAAGGATGTAAAAGGTCTGTACTCAGAAAATTATGTGACACTGAAGAAAGAAACTGAAGAAGATACAAATAAATGGAAGCATATACCGTGTTCATGGACAGAAAGAATTAACATCATTAAAATATCCGTACTACCCAAAGCAGTGTACAGATTTAACTCAATTCCTAAGATACCAATGGTGAGAGATCCAAGACCACAGCAGACTGAGTGGAAGCTACACTGATGCTTTCCCAGGACCAAACTAGAATTACAACTAAAATATAGAAAAACCACCCTGAAAAATCAACTACAACTGAAGATGAGCTGGAGAGCACCCTCATAACCAAGGAAGAAAAGTGGAGACTTCATAGAGACTGGCAGGAAGTGCAGAGGCTCGAGAGGGCTGGCTGGGCTCCCACAGGCAGCAGCTGGAGGTCCGCAGGGATATCTCAGCTGTGGGGGTTCCCACTGAGAACTCTGGGGCCTAAACCCCAGGCTGGCTTCCCAGCCAACAGCACCAGCACTGAGAAAGGTGCCCACATAATATCTGGCTGTGAAAAGCAACCATGTTTCTCTCTGCCAGGGAGAGAGGGCTGGAAATGCAGGCACCCTCTTAAAGGGCCAACACACAAAGTCTCCTGTGCAGCCACTCACCTGGGCTCCAGCAGAGGGAGGGCAGAGTGGACTGGAGCTGTGTGGGGAGAACCAAGAGGTGCTGACTCAGGGATTAGAGCTCAGAGGGCGCCCATCTGGATTCCTGTGCTGAGTCATTCCCCCATAAGGCAAAGGACATCTTTCTCAAGCAGACATTTACCTTCCAAGCAGCTTTTGCCAGGGCGGGAAGCAACTGCCCCACCCTGCTAGAAAACCTCTCACCCTACCCCGTGGAGTTTCTACAGCCTGAGGCTCCTTAAGAGACTGATAGCAATCAACCGGCCACTCTGTGGAGTTTCTACAGCCTGAGGCTCACTAAGAGATTGAATAGCAGCCTCAGGGTGCTTTGAGTCTGCCTGATTTGCTTCTGGAGCCAGGACTTGGAAAAGCAGACCTTGGTGCACATCTTGGTCCTGTCCAAACACACTCAACCCCGCAGAGGAAACCAGAAGCTGTGGAGTGTGGAGAACTTCAAATAGGGTACTCAAGGCCAGTCAAAGAAACCCAAAATACTAATTCAAAAGAATATATGCACCCCTATGTTCATTGCAGCATTACTTACAATAGCCAAGATTTGAAAACAGCCTAACTGCGCATTAGTAGATGGGTAGATAAAAAAGCTATGGTATATTTACACAGTGGAGCACTACTCAGCATAAAAAAAAAAAAAAAAAAAAGGAAATCTTACCCTTTGCAACAGCATGGATGGACCTGGAGAGCATAATGCTAAGTGAAATAAACCAGTCAGAGAAAGACAAGTACCATATGATTTCACTTACATGTGGAATCTAATGAACAAAATAAGCTAACAAAATAAAAACAGACTCATAGATAGAGAACAGGCTGACAGCTATCAGAGGGGAGAGGGTGTTGCAGGGGTGGGTGAAAAAGGTGAAGGGATTAAGAAAAAATCAAAACAAAAACCTCATAGACAACAATATGGTGATTACAAGAGGGAAAGTGGGATAGGGGAAGGTAGACAACTGTAAATGGAGGATAAATGATGATGAAAAGAGACTTGACTTTGGGTGGTGAACATATGATACAGCATACGGATAATGTATTATAGAATTGTACACCTGCAACCTATATAACTTTATTAACCAATGTCACTCTAATAAATTCAATAAAAATTTTTAAAAGAAAAGAAAGTTAAACAGTTAGTTTAATCACTTTCAGAAGTTTTGGATACATCTCTCTCATTAGGTCTAGATTATTGAAAATTCAACCTGACTTGTCATTGTCTTGTTCTAATTGAAGATCTAACAAGTTGGCACAGATACCGTTTTGTCCATTTCTAACTTCAATTTGTATTAGAATGCAAAATCCAATATTGGTAGACACAGTAAGACACAGTAATGAATTATTACTGTAATAAATTACAGTAATAAATTATTACTGTGTCTAGCCCAGGAAAAATTCAGTGAATTAAAAAACCATTTGACCAACATCTACAAATTTCATATTTGATTAAGTCCCTGATTTTATACTTTAGGTAAAGATTGAAGTTTGCTTATTAATCTTTGTTCTTGATTACCAATTGTTGTCTGACTTATAGCATAATAGAGGACTGGCTGTCCTCCCTCTTCATTCATTAAGTCCAAGTTGAAACATACGATCATTATTAGGAGGTTTTATAGTTATAATGACTCCATGGTAGTTCCATGTCTAGTAAAGGTTCAAAAACCCTCTTCAGTCATAAGATTTTTGAGCAGCATGGTGACTGCATTTTGGTGCTGTACTTATTTTGCATTTGAATTTTTAAATTATTTTCCTAGGACTTTACAGAAAAAATACCCACAAAATTTTAAGCCACTTTTATACCAAGATTACAGAATAAGTATATTCTAATTAGGTGATACTATCATTTGAATGATAATGAAAATGGCAGTGGTATAAAAACAACAACAACAAACTATTCTTTAAAAATCAAATCCCTTCTGTAATAGATCAATTCAGGTGCTCATTTTTATTTCAGCTCCCTATAAAGTCTCAACATTTCAACTATTTCTAGGTAATCTACTGTAATGGAAATATTATCACCTTCAATTTATCATTCCAGCACTGCCTTTATTACTTTAAATCTTTACTGGTTTTTTTAATTATAAACATTGTCTTTTTAAATTAAAACATACACATATATAATAGGTTTATCAATGATATTGCTTAGAGAATAACCACTTATCTTGGGAGAAAAAAAACACCGTATTTCAAAATTTACCCAGTTGTAGGTTTTTGAAGTGAATGTTTCTGTAAAGAGATTACTTGAAACTTTAAAACCAGCTCATCACTTAAATATATTTCACAAAGTTTGTAGTTTTTGTTCAGATAATGAAGGTTTAGATGGCAAATTTAATATTTTTAGGAAGTCAGCCTTTATCCAAAACAATACCGCTACATGTGTAATCCCTGTTTAGAAGTACAATGCATCAAAGAAGGAAAAAGCTCTTCTTTTATGAGAAATCCAATAAGTATGCATGGTACAAATTTTCTAATCAAATAATATATGTATAAAGATATAAAATGAAAGGTACAACATTCCATAACTCCCAGATCCCCAGCCCCATTTGTCTGAGGTAGCTATTGTTAACAGTTTCTTATATGTTTTTACAGAAATAGTGTGTGCATATACAAGTATATATCTGGCGTCTTAATTTTTAATCACTTGGATAATACCAATTTATTTTTGCTTTTTCTACTTAATATACCTTGGACTTCTTTCTATGTTAATACATCTAAAGTGATGGGTATACATATTAAGTATCCTATTGATGAATATTTAGGTGGTTTCCTATTTTGGCTGGAATGTTGAAGTGAAGTATTAGATAGAGATACAGATTACACTTTGTGAATGAGTATATTGGCAGAATAAAGTTCTAGTGACAGGAATATGTACATTGAAAATTTGACACATATTCCTATGCTGCCCCTTGAAGAGTATTTAACCCTACCAACAGGGTATAAGACAGCCTGTTTCTCCACACTCTTGACCACATTGTATATTATTGTACATTTTCATCTTTACCAATCTGATAGGTGAAAAATGGTATCTTACTCTTTTATTGTCTTTCTTTTGAGTAAATTAAATATCTTTTCATATTTAAAACCCACTTGTTTATTTTATAAACTGAAAGTTCACATCTTTCCCCATTTCCATTTTTGTTTTCTTGCATTGGACTTCATCATCTTGATTTATGAGTTCTTTTAATAATGAGAAAATTAGCTACCTTTTATATTATGTGTATTGAAAATATTTTCCCTAGGTTTTTCTTGTTTCTGCCATATAAAAATTTTAAATTTTTATGGATTTAAATTTATCACTTATTCCTGCTGACGTTAGTGTTTAGTAGCTAACTTAGGAAAGACTTCACCATTCTAGAAGATTCTTTATTTTGTTTTCTTCTAGTACTATACCAGTTTCTTTTTTTTAAATCCTCACCCAAGGATATTTTTTCCATTGCTTTTCAGAGAGAGTGGAATGGAGAAAGAGAGAAACATTGATATAAGAGAGACACATCAGTTGGTCGCCTCCCTCAGTCTGTGGGCCAGTGATCTAACCACTGAGCCAAACTGGCTAGGGCTATCAACTTCATTTTTAAAATATATATATTAAGATCTTTGAGCTGTCTAATGGAAGAAGTAATACAGCCTTATTTTCCCCCAAAATGTTAGTTATTTTGAAACCATTTATTTGAATAATGTGTTTTCCTCTCTGATTTGAAAAGTCTTCTATTATCATATACTAAACACCCATATAAGTCCACTTGGATATAAGTTTATTTCTAGACTATCACGTATTGTTTTTTTCCTTTCTATGCCAGAACAAAATTGTTTAATTGCTATAGTTTTCAATTTTAATTTCTATATGAGGTAGTCCAGTCATTAGAACTCTTATTTTTTAGTCAGACTTTAGCCTTTTAAGGTTAATTTTTAAATTTATTTTATTTTTCTTTATGGAATTTCAAACCAGCTTGTCAGGTTCTGAAGAAGAAAGACAAAGAGAGAGCAAGAGAGGGAGGGAGAGAGAGAGGAAAAGAGGGAGAGAGGGAGAAAGGGAGGGAGGAACGTTATTGTGATTAAGATCACTTTTGGTTCAATTGAGGGTGAATTAATATCTCTACAATATTAAGTGTGCATGCTGATGGTACAGTTTCTATTTACCCAGGTTTTCTTTTTAGAAGTAGAGTCACTCAGAGTTTTTTAGAAGTAGAGTTTTAAGGTTGTCTTTGTATATTGTATATATATTTGGCTAAGTTTATTTCAGATATTTTAAATTTTTATTACTTTTATAAAGGTGATGTGTGTGATTCCTAAATTATTGTACTATAAGTTACTTTTCTTGTGCCAACCTATATTGACTATTAACAATTTTTATTGGATACTGAAGTCTATCAAATGGATTTTTGGTGTCTGTACAAAAATGGTCAAATGGCTTTTCTCCTTTGACTTATGGCTATGGTTAATTATATTAATACATTTACTATTATTAAACCATCCTTGCATTACTTGAATATATCCCACTCTATTAGTATGTATTATGCTGTACATGTGCTGCCTGGTTCTATTTGCTAGTGTTTCAGTTGCAAGCCACCCCAAGTTTTCAGAGCAAGCAAGAGCCATATCTGTTTTATTCACTACTTCATATTCAGCACATAATACCTGGCCTTGTATCTGATGCACAGAAAATTCTCAGTAAAAATTTGTGAAAGTAAGGGTGGTTCCATGAGTCATTTGATTTGGTTCTCTCTTAACTCTTCTGGTCTGTTCTAGAAAGAGAATCTATGACCAAAAGTAGCATAAAGGTCAGTGAGTACATCCAGTTCCTTTGAAAAATTCTTTGTGTGTTCGCATGACCCTTTTAATTACTCATAACCCTTCTGGGTCCTTTCTCCCCTGTTATGAGTAACTAGACATGTTTTTCTCCTTGAGCAATCTTCTAGACATCAACAAAGATATATCTGACAAGAGCAAGCCTAAATTTCAAAACAAGCTGTTCTGAGCTCCGGATAGGGTGTCTGGCCTGGACCAGACCCATGTGGAGCTGAGAAGAGAGCTTGGGCCTGACCTGGGCAGATGCCTGTGTTGGGTCAGTGGCCATTATTTTATTTTATTTTATTATTTTATTTTATTATTTTATTTTATATTTTATTTTATTATTTTTTTGAGAAAGGGAGAGGGATAGAGAGATAGAAAGATTGATGAGAGAGAAACATTGATCAGCTGCCTTATGCACACCCCTCGCCGGTGATTGATGCCCGCAACCCGGGCGTGCATATTGACCCCTATATGCCCTGACTGGGAATCGAACTGGTGAACTCTTGGTTCAGGGGTTGATGCTAAACCACTGGCCCACATGGGCAGGGCAAGTGGCCAAAATTTAATTGGCATAGCTAAATTACCTGGACAGGTTTTCCAGCAGCAGCTTAGAAGCCTCACCAGTTAGCTTCCAGCAATTGAAATGGAAATCTGTCCTTGGTGGCTCCATGAGCATCTCCATTAACACCTCTGAAGAGCTCACTGGCCTGGGTGTGCAGCCCAATTCTCTAACTAAAGTCACATGTAGAAACCAGAAGGGTAAAGAAAAGATATGACTAAAGATTACTTTGTGGTAAAACAGCTGTGAGAACTGAGGCTAGGAATGAGCAGTTACTAATTATGACCAATCAGCCCTCTCAATTATTATTCAGATACTCCCTCAGTTTTTCTTTTTAATATCGATTATAATGTTTATAATTAAAATAGGAATGTTTATCTCCATTGTACCCTATAATATTGTGATTATATATTTATTACTTTTATAAATGATTCTTATAGTACTTGTGGCAAACTGTAATGACTATTAACAATTTTTACTGGATACTGAATTCTATCAGTGGATTTCTGGCGCCTGTACAGAAATGGTCAAGTGGCTTTTCTCCTTTGGCCTATGGCTAGCTATGGTTAATTATATTAATACATTTACTATTATTAAACCATCCTTGCATTACTTGAATATATATTTGGTCATTCAGGTGGTTGAAATATATTTCTCAGATATATTTGATCTTCAGTCACAGTTCCTGGCTCACAGCTCCCTCCCTCAGTTTCTCATATACTATTGTGTTTCTTTTCTCAGCCTTTCCCCATGATTTTTGTCTTATGGTCACCAAATTAACTCAAATTTTTCGAAGACTTCCATGTATCTCCTGTTTCCTTTTCCTAGTGTCCAACAATTCTATCTAGTTCTCCTCTTCTGATGTTTCTTGTGGCCAGTTATATTTACTATCTGGTTTCAGTCACTACCCATGGGAGTCTTGTACCCAGACATATAATACTTCAATTACACAGACTGTCCAGTTGAAAATTCTGTTTTCAATGAAATCTAATCTGTTGTTTGTTATTTCTGATTTAATAAATAGGGACATATTTAAGGAAATCGTATCAAAACGCTTATAGCTAGTTAAAGGGCAATTAATATTGCTGAATAAATGAATACATTATTTGAAAGTCTAATGCAATGTTAATTTCCTTCCTAGGTATAGGGCCACATAAATTCTAGGGCAAATACCTTTATAACCGAGAATACTCTGAAATGTCACTGTGTTGACATCTGTTCGGGGACGACAACTCTTTGTATACAAAGTGAAATACATTATTGCGTTGGTTATTGGGATAATTAAAGCTACAAATGGCTATTTCAAGGAACATTCTGATAAACTGGTGAGTTCAGAGCCAGATTATTCAGTCTTTAAACCTATACTTCTGAACAAGAATTATCTATGTATTTTGTTTATATGGGTCACATTAGCTGAAAGATTCCCAGATTTTTGTTTCATCTTATGGTGCAGACTTGGCATGGTACCACTTAGCCTGCTACCCCTAACATCTTCAGTTTCAGCAGGAACCACAGCCAGCAGATGATTGCTGTGGAGTCACTCCTGCTTCAAAGATGAAGCCCTGCTGTCCAGTGCCAATACTCAGTTTTTCCACATTACATAATGCTCTTTGTTTCCCAGCATTTCCAAGTGGCCGTCTTATAAGTGGAACCAGGAATGTGGTTTGCTTAATGCTTCACATTGATATCGATGGACTTGGACTACAGAATAGCAGGTCCCTTGTTGCCTAGCAACTAAGCACAGTGCCTCAGGCTACTGACCTCAGTATGGGTACCACTTGCACACGATAAAGCTCCCTCATTGAATGGATTGTTGCTGCCCTGTTTCTGATAATCCCCAGCCATATTTAGTTCCTCAGCCCACCCTGGTGAAGCTTCTGATGGAATTGTAATTATTGTGCTGCTTTCCCCCCTCATAGTCTGAGTTTAATCATAAAACAAATATCATAAACTAATGTAAATGTTTTTATTTACTAACTCTGTTGTCACTGGACCTGAGACCAGGCAGCTTGATTTAGAGACATTGATGGAGAAGGAGGGACCATTTGCTTATCAACCTAAACAGAGGGATTAAAATTTACTTGGTACAGGGCTTCTTTGCTACTAATTTTCTTTTTTAATTTTCATTAAAATTTCCACAACAAGAACAACTGACTTGCTGACTTCGTGCTAAGCATTTAATATATGTTATCCTTTCAATTGTCACAACAACACTATGAGGAAGATACTAGTATTAGCCCCACTTTTAGATAGGAAAGTTGAAGGTTAGTGAGATTTTGCTGTTGAGACAAAACCACAAATGTCGTTAGATAGCAGAGCTGTGGCTCAAATGCAGGTTTCCTTGACTCTAAAGCATGTATGTATACATTATATATCATACCAGAAGGTTAAGGGCCAATGACAAAAATTATGCACAATGGTAGAAATTATATTTCTAAGAACTCATCCTGTTTCCCAAATCAGAATAGTTAACATTACCAGTTTTCAAAGTTCTTACTGGCAGTGCCAGCTTACAGTGGCAAACGTTGGAGCAGATGATGGACCTCTGTGAGGCTAATTGTTCAAGAGTAAGTCAGAACAGCCCAGCCTAGCGTGGCTCAGTTGGTTGAGTGTTGCCCCGTGCACCAAAAGGTGGCCAGTTCGATTCCCGGTCAGGGCACATACCCAGGTTGAAGCTCGATTTCCAGTAGGGGCCGTGCAGGAGGCAGCTGATCAGTGTTTCTCTCTTTCTCTCCCTCTCCCTTCCTCTCTCTAAAATCAATATAAAAATAAATAAATATAAAAATAAATAAAGCCCTAGAAAAGGGCTTTAACTCAACCATTAAAAAAAATAAGAGTAAGTCAGAACTAACTAAAAGGAAATTCAAATTCATTTAACAATAATTATCAGTAATATTACTGTGTGCCATCAGAACCAGCCTCCCCTGACAGATACTTTGTTTTCCACAGTTACAGAGAATTAACTGGGATTTTACTTGGAGGAAACTGAGACTCAGCAACTCTTCCTAAGTTACACTGTTAATAAGTAGTAAAATGGATATTTAAATCCAGGATTGTCAAACTCTAAAGATGACCTTTGGGTGTTTTGGATTTACTCATGAGAAAAAGAAAACAAAAATCGCTGGCAGAACACGTGGACATTGTTCAGAGAGGGAATATTCTTAACGCTCTTGAGTTACTTTGTAGCTATGGGACATCACTAATTATCATAATAATTATAATAACAACCAGGGGGGAATATTCGCCCAGCACTTTACTGTCTGGGTATCTGAGTCACAACCGAGCAGTTGCACGTACCATATCTCTGGAGCTCCACAGCCACCTTGGGCTTTAGGTACTGGTGAGATCCCCATTCTGTAACTGAGGAAGATAATTGTCCTAGGCCACAGGGTAGCAAACATGAAGTTGGGGTTAGCATCCAAATCAGTCAAGCCCAAACCCCAGCTTTCAACCCTGACATTCACTGCCGCTGAATGCCAGAAGATCCACAGGGTCCCCTAGGTCTCTCTAAGGAAGTGTGAGAATGTTTTTTGCTTTTTCTATTTAAAAGCCACTTCTCTCAAGAACACTTTTGCCCATTGGATCCACTTTAGCACTGGACACAATACTGGATGAGAGAGCACATCTCTGTGGGTAGGAAACAGCCAGAGAGAGACTGCCCACACGGGTGCGTTAACCAAGGAGAGGCAAGTTCACGTTGGACAATGCCATGACTTTCTCTGAAGCACAGACAAGTGAGACCAAGATCCAGCAAGGGAGATTTCTACTCAACCCATCTGCAAACCACAAGTTGGCAGGCCCTTCCCCATACAGTTTATTAAGTTCAAATAAAATGTCCAAACTGCGCAGCACTAAGTGAGCATACTTATTGCTCTTGCAAACCATTACCATTTAAAGTGGAATGAAAATTATCCTGGGAACACTGGCTCTGTTACTATGAAATTATTTGTGCCTGACTCACTGAAGGAGGCTCAAGGGCCCCAAAGCTACATGACCAAGATTTATGTTCCGATCTTTCTGTCCCTGCTGACTACAGGTGAGAGAGTAGAGCAACAAAAGGTGGCATCATTTTCCCAGGAGCCAGAGAATGCCCTCTGTCTCTTTGTTGGCTTGGGATGGGATGGCCAGATAACCAAGTTTATTAAAATTGTTTGATACAAAATCAGAAATGGTTTCTGGGTGAGAACTGAGGAACTCCCTTATTAGTTAAGGGTACACAGTTCACTGCTGGGACATGGTAACATCTGTTTTGTTGCTGAAAGAAATCTTATGTTTCTTTAAGACCAGTGGTTTCAGATGTGCTCCTCAGTTCCTAAGAGCTCCCAGGAGATGCTTAAAGGGTTTCTTTTGGGTGAGGGGTGCAGGAGAAGAGCTCCAGACAGGCCCCTGCTACACCCATAGCAAGCAACGCCTTTTCTCTGAAACCCATTGTATGAAATAGGGTTCTGCTGGGGCACCTGTTATTTCACTACCTTTCTTCTGGTAAAAGCACCCTGATTTTCTTCTAGAGATATACCCCCCCTGCCTACGTGTGTGGATTCCTCTGCCAGGTGCAGGAATGAGTGTGCATCCTCCTCAAACTTAACTAATCAGAGTCTCTAATCCATTTCATCCCAGACGCTGTCCCAGAAAGGGCAGTTGACCCAGTGAGCACTGGGCTTACCCAGGTTCCAATCTCGGCCCATTACCTTTCCAGCTGTCTGATATGGCTAGTGCCCTGCTTTCCTTATCTGCAAACCAGGGGTGATGCTACTTATGGTTAGATGGTTCCTGGTAAGTAGTATATATTTTACAAAACATGAGCTATTATTTATGGACCTGCGTGGACAATTCATTGCTCAATTTTATTAGATTCTTAATTTTTCCATTTAACAGTTACCCAAAATGCCCTTTATAACATCCCCTTCCTCCCAAAAAAAAAAAATCACACAGCATCTAATTTTCAAGCCAACTGTCTCTCCACCCACTCAAATTCCTGTCCAGTTTGCTTTCACTTCTCGTCTCCTGATCCTTCTCCTTCCTGTTTTGTGTGCTCTGTGCATCAGGGATGTAGCGAAAGTCTGCTGGCCATGCGATGCTCACAGTACCTCACTGCCCAACGTGACAATTCCTCATCTCTTCATTCATCCCCACCCTCAGGTTGATGCGTTTCATTTGCTACATCATCTTGAAGGTATAACCATGGTTATACACAATGCCCAATTCCCTGGCTGAAATTCCACCTGTGTCCAGCATTATCTTGGATCCACTTCAGTTTACTTCAGTTTTGCCCTCTGCACATTTTCCAAAGCCCTTCTCTCAATCTTTGTATTCCATGCCAGTTGATGGGCCTTTAGTATGTCCTTGGCTTGGAGAGCAGAAAAAAACAGAAGCCCTTTGAAGACAAGGGTTCCTCCTGTCTTGGAAAAGTTGAAACTCTCTGAGGATATGATGCTAGATGTCCTGAGAAAGGAAGAGGGGGCAAGCAGAGAAATGCCCTTGAGCATGGGGCAAGAGAAAGGGGACATGTCGTTGAGTCTGGAAAGCGGAAAAGTGACATGGCTTTTAAGGAGCCAGCATTCAGTGTCACCCCACAGGGGTGGTAGGACTGGGAAAGGATGGCTGCCTGGTACACCTGAGGAAGCTGGCCCTGAGCAAGGGTTCCCCAGCCTTGACAAAGTTCCCTTGCCATGGGTGGGACACAAAAGTAGAGACTACAGGATTTTATGAGAACTCAAGGCCCAGATCATGAGGATGTTAACAGCAACTATGATGAACTGGTGACTGGGCATGATTTTAGCCCCCTGTGTTACCCAAGGAGGGAAGTGTCCCAACAATGACTGAGGTTAGCTTCCTTGCCATGCTGGCTGGTACAGTGGACACTGAGTCAGAGAGTTGAAATAAAGCACAGTAAACAGAGGATGCCTGCACATGCTGGGATTGATACCCACATGTCAGCAGCCACAGCTTGCTGGGAGGCACCAACACGTGTGGACATTTCTGTGAAGGGCTGTATCAGGGACATCCCCAGCCAGGAATGTGGACGCACACTACCTCTCTCAGCTAAGACATCTTCATCAGAGGTCCCAGGACTAGCTCTCATGTGGGTAAGAGTGCCGACAGCGAAAATACCACCTTAGGGAAAAAATCCATTTTCTAACCCCCAGGAAATTCTTCCAGTGTCATCCATCTGGAATTTTCTGAAGCCAAACCCACTAATCAATGCCAAAACCAGAATGAGAGGAAGCTTTTTGGAGAAACACCCTCCCATCCTCTTATGTCACAGGTGAAAAATGGCCAGCTTTGTTTACTTTGCTTGTGAAGGGAAAAAAATCAAGGCAGATCAGGATGCTTAGTCTCAAGTAGCCTCACTTCCAGATCCCTTTATCGTCCCACCAAACTGAGTTACAGCCCTATTAAAGTGCCACACTTAGTATTTTCTGTCTAATCCCCTAATACTCCAATCTCTATCAGCAGACATGCCAGGACACTCCCCTCTCCAGAGGATTTGGTTTGGGTTTATTCTGGCCAGAAAAAGGAAAGGAAGAGAGACTCAGAGAGAACAGGGCGGTTGGCAGTGGGGAATCACTGGCCTTATTTATTCCGGCAGTCTCTGCAACCCATGGCCCTTCAGGCTGCTGACGTTACAGGCAGGCAGTTAGCACCTACCTCCCCTCCCCGAGAACCATTTGAAGGAGAGATGTGACCAGACTGATGGAGAACCCATTTGCCTCCCAGTGGAGGGCATGAAACCTGTTAACCATTCATCAGCTCCTCGCTGGGGAGAGGGGGCAGGTGGCCCCAGGGTGACTCAGCCCAGCAGATCCTACCCAAGGACAGTTATGGAATGCAAATATTTACAGATCCCATGGCACTGAGCACACAGGCCGAGGCTCAAACCAAGATAAGCGAGTCCTGCCTCTGAAATCCCATAGCCTGGCAGGATTAAAGGAAAGAAACTCAGACAAGGGTCTGTTTTCTTCCCCAGTTTGTGCTTATGAATCTCTGTCACACATGATTGTTTCCGGGCTCTAGGTGTCTTCCTGGTGGGGGCAGGTGGCTTTGTCTGTGGGGACTTATCAGCGTTCCAGTGACTGCCTGGCTTTCCTGGAGAAGGAATTTTGAGTAGGAGCAGGAGGAGGAGGGTAAAGGACTAGAAATTTCCACTTGTTCTCTGCATAGCTCTCTGAGCGCAGAGGATGAGTTTCAGCGCCTGTATCTGCAGAATCATGCCTGGCCCTCTGCCTGGGTGACAAAGGGCACCTGATGGGTTAGAAGAGAGGCAGGTGGCAGAGCTCTGTGGGAAAAGGCTGCTGCATCCTTGAGGTCACTGGCTTTCCTCCAAGCATCACCGTGATTTTTTTTTTTAATGAAATACAGAATATTAAAATTGTGAATGATTTAGGGTTTTTTGAAGGGACAAATAAGGTCCTAATATGTGGCTAAAAACTACAGGATTTAACAGCTAGCTGCTAAATTTCTTTTCTGGTCAAAGTGAAATGGGGAATGAATTGAAAAATCACCCAGAGCCTTGAATAGAAAGCTTGAGCGCGTAGCAGGGCCTCACCTGCCGTGTACCTAAGTGGGGAGGAGACGAAAGGAAAGTGAGGGAAAAGAGCTGGCCAGGACACCTGGCCACACAAACAGAAAGCACGACAAGCTGTGGCTAGGGGAGTGGTGGCACCTTCCCAAAGTTCCCAGTAAAAAAATACTAATGCTGAAACCAAACAAAATCTGTTCGGGAGCTCACTGACAAGGGTCAGAATGGGGGGTTGTCTGTCACATGCTGTAACTAATAATTGCTGTGGCAATTTGCCTCCACATCCTGCCCACCAATCTCCCAGGGGTCTCCTACAGCAATCCTCTCTTTCTAGCCTAAACTCTAACTTGCTGTGCCTGTCGACGCACTGTATGAGGTCCAGTGCACATTACGAACCATGCAGTCATAAAATTCGAGAGGTTGGGATAATTGAGAATCAGGGTGCAGTAAAAGTTATATGACTGAGTCATACTGCTTTAAAAAAAAATCTCAGGATTGACAAACAAGCAGTTAGCTGGCCTGATGGGATGAAAGTACAAGGTTTGACTGAAGCAGTGGCCCTGGACCAGTAATATCAGCATCACCTGGGAAATTGTTAGACATGCAAATTATTGAATCCCACTACCCTAGCCCCGCTGAATCAGAAACTCTGGGGGTGGAGCCCAGGGTTCTGTGCTTTCCCAAGCCCCCCATGGGATTCTGGTGCAGGGGAGGGTTTGAGAGTCAATGAACTGAGTTGAAGCGAATTGTCTAAGGAATGTAACACAACTTCATATCTCAGAGAGAGTGGCCTTCTGAGTTTCCCATGAGCACTTGCTCCTCAGTGCTTCATTTGTGAAGCAGATTAATTCTTCTCTTTTGAAAGTGTCTTCAAAGACTAGGTACAACCAGAGTTGATCTTGTTTGTTCATTTGTTGTCTTATTTGGATGGTTCTATACAAAAGCCAAATCACACAGCTTCATTACCAGACCCATCTCTCAATGTCTTTGTCAGGTTTTCAAACTAAAATTCAACCTCAGAGGACAAAGGTTTCTATGTGGAGGGTGTTCCACAGAATGAGCTTCAGGTGCTCATCTCAGACATGTTCATTTTGACTGAACTGCTTGTGACTCTGTCTTGTCTTGGTATTTTTTAAGTACAACGCCTACCCGGAACAGTCTGAGAATGTGGTTCTTCTAGGTAGAATGGGACCCAACTACAAAATAGCAAAGAGTAACCTGATATATTCTAGGAGATTCCAGACTGTGGTTCAGAGGCCAGCTACACCAAGAAATAGATGCGTGAAGTATCCAGGACTGCTCAACTTGCAGGACTTGGATTCTGAAGGCAGTTTTGACAGTGATGGGCCATGAAATGGCTGCCAGGTTCTGATGGAGATATAGCAATGCAGGGGAAGCAAATACCATTGAGAGTTTATGGGGTAGTTTGGGGAGCAAGATGTCACACAGGCTAATACAGCAAAATCCACTCCATTTATTACAACTATCAACACTGGTTTTCCTGTTTGGAAACATCAGTGTTTCCCAGTGAAATGTAGTCCATGCAGATCTAACATCAGAAATACTGAGAGACTGTGATGGCCCAAAGCATCCTCGTGCCATGGATGCCAGACAGTGTGCTGGACTTAAACACAACTCAGAGAGAGGTGTTCCCACAAAGCTCCCATTAAAGCAAACATAATTTCCATATTTCTAAATTTCCTCACGTGGCTGCCCCTCCCATTTTTGTGACAGCCACATCAAGAAGGGCAAGGGGAGAGGTTTCTGTTCTGATACTGACCAGAGGCCTTAACTAATTTCTTTGATGGTCCAAGACTAACGCACTTGGCAAAATGTCAAGTAATGAAAATTTATTATGTCCCATCTCCCTGTTTCCCATTGGGGGAATATTGGGAGTAAATGTTATTCTTAATCAATTACTTAGGAAAATAGAGTTTTTTAAAAAAAGAAACAGCTCTAGCTGGTTTGGCTCAGTGGTTAGTGCATCTGCATGAAGACTGATGGGTCTCAGTTCGATTCCGGTCAAGGGCATGTACCTCGGTTGCAGGCTTGATCTCAGGCCCAACTTGGGGCACTTTAGAGAGACAACCAATCAATGTGTCTCTCTCACACTGAAGTGTGTCTCTCTCATGTCAAAGTTTCTCTCTCTCTCGCCCTTCCACTCTCTCTGAAAAGCAATGGAAAAAATATCCTCAGGTGAGGATTAAAAAAATAATAAATTAATTAAAATTAAATTGAAATAAAATAAAATTTAAAAATAACCAAAAAGCAATTGTTCTAACACCTAATTCTATTCCTCCTGTAGAACCTCAGCCAGGATTAGTAAAGAGAGCAAATTCAAATTCGATTTGCCTTTCAGATTGATTAGACACTGTATTGGTCAGAAATGCATTCAACTTGATTAACACCAACCTAATTGATAGTCATTTAAGCACATAAAGATGTGTTTATCTCTCACATAAGAAATCTACAGAGCAGAGAAGTAGTTTGGGGTCAGAAATGCTTCCAAGATCTGATTTTCTGCCTTCTTGGTCCATCATCCTTGGCTTGTGCCTTTTGGCCTCATGGTAGCAGCAGAGCTGTATCTACATCATTGCATCTGTATTTTCTGCCAAAGAAGAGGAAGAACTAGCAAAAGCAGACTTCTGCTTACATCTCATTGGCAGGACTGTCACATGGCCATATCTGGCTGTAAGGGATACAATCAGGTTTTCGGCTCTTTAGACTTCTGAAGGAGAGAAGGAAACTGGGACAACTGATCTAGAGTGCATTATTACAGACATCGTAATAAATAGACCTCTGGATTGATATGGCCTATTGTGTTTCCTTGATCATTGTCCAGGGCCTTCTCCTGTTATAGGTTCATCTAAGCAACTAATTATGATACAGTGTGATGAAGACTAAACACCAACTGTGCAGGAGTTGAGCCTTCTGTTTTGCTGGAGGGGTGTAGGGAAGGTTAGGTTCATGCTTCTTAAGCTTTTATGGGATTTTGTTAAAATACTAATTCTGATTCACCGGCTCTGCGATGTGGTTCAAGATTCTGCATTTGTAACAGCCTCCAAGGAAATGCCACTACTGCTGGTCCATGGAGCACACTATGGATAGCAAGGGTCTAGGTAATGTTTAAACAGCAGGAGAAAAAAGATGAAGACACCTAAGGTTAAGGAAATAGTGTGCACAGATGCACGCTCATATCCCACTCATGAAGTCCTCTGCCACAATATTTCTCAGTTACTTTCTTTTGTTTTTAATCCTCACCCAAGGATATGTCCATTGATTTGAGAGAGAGAGAGAGAGAGAAGAAAGATCAAGGTGAATCAATCGGTTGCCTCACGCATGTGCCCCATCCGGGGATTGAACTATACCTAGGCATGTCCCCTGACTAGGAATCAAACCCACGACCCCTCCATGCATGGGATGGTGTTCCAACCAACTGAGCCACACAGGCGAGGGCTAAATTTTTTTCTTTAAAGTTTATATACACACACACACACACACACACACACACATGAATGGATGTACAGATGAAGAGTTTGGTACATGGATAGAGATACAGGCAGACATATACAATAAGTAGATATCATATATTTAGCCAACTATACTATACACCAGTGAGTGCTAACGCAAATTCTTAGTCATTGAGCTCCTTACTGCACTCTTCTAATTCAACATGTTGGTTTTTCTCCTCTGTGGGTTTTCCTTCTGCCATTTATGTTGTATTCTAGGACACAGGTTTGACTCATAATGATTACCAAAAGAATTGCCATTATTAGTCCTGAAGCTGTCCAAGAAAACAAAGAATGCTAGATGTTAAACGGTGAGCTTTGCTTAGTCACTTTACGAATGGTCAAGGGCACGCACAGTAAAGATCATCCCTTACATGTTGTAAGGCCAGTCATACTATAGCTGCAGCTTGGGATGATTGACCAACCACTGTGTGATCCATGACCTAGAAGAAACTATGGCCAGAGGGATGTCATGACTCTGGAGTATCTGAGGAAGTCTGAAGAGCCGTTGCCGGTGTATTGTGTCAGACATGCCTCTCTGGGGAGACCGTGCTGAAATGACCCCACATACTGTTGGTTTGGGTAGCATTTCCATTTCCAGGAGCTCATCCCACACACTAAATGAGAAGTGCCACTGTGGAGCACATTTAGAGACTATAAAGTAGGCTTATACTCTGGCGTGCAGGACAAGAGAGGAGAATGGTAGCAGATGAAGCTGTTCTCATCTCAGAATTACATGCCGAGTTCCACCTAGCCTGTGGGCACTGGGAGACTATCAGAGTTTATAAACAATGCAGTGGCACAGTCGCATTTGGGCTGTGGAGGGATAACTTTGTTGACAGTGCAGTGGATGGGTGCAGGGGAAGTATACCAGCCAAACTGAAGTGAGGAAGGTCAGGTAGAAGGAGAGCAAAGGGGGCCCTGCACCAGAGCAGTGACTGTGGGGAGGGAGAAAAGGAGAAATAACAGTCATGTCAAAGGGAGGCTCAAGGGGGCAGAGTAAACTTTAAGATGGGTGGTTCAGGGGAAAAGAATAGTTGAGAGTGACACTAAACCAGGGTAGCAGTTCGGACTAACATAGTATGTCCTTTTAAAATTTACATTTGGAGGCCTTTAGTTGTTCACAGGCCCTCTATACCCTCTTGCCTTATTCTTGGCCAGTTCATGCATCTTTGACATCTGCCAGAGCCTGAAAGCTTTTCATATTGATCATAGAGAGGTTTTGTCTTGGTCAACAGGATGGCTAAAATGCCCCTAAATGAAAGAGTGAATGTAGGAGAGGAGCAGGTCTTCAGGAGGAAGCTAATTCAGGATAGAGCTTTACCAGTAGAGGTGAGTGGTTTGGCACTCATGGATGGAGGACTAGCCTGATTCACTTGATTCACTTTTTCTGTGACCTTGAGCCAGTTCCCTTGGCCTTCCAATAACCATAAAGCAGAAGAAAACATCCACCACCCTGTGAATAGCTCCCCAAAGCCACTAGGATCATAGCATTGATTCTAGCCCCGTGCACAGTAATTACTGTCATTCTTCCTCCTCCTCATAGACATCTTTACAAGCCCCCATTTCCCTGCATACTCAGGTCCCTAGACTCAGAAAATGTGTTGATAACAGGACCCCCAGTGCTTCTGCAGAGCAACGCCACCCTGTGAAATCAAAACTGAGAGGAGAAACTTGTATCAGGTTTCTCTGAGACCCACCATCCAATTCTTAGTATGCAAGAATTTTTAGAAAAAGTTCAGTGTTTATTTTCATGGTTGCACTAAAGACCTCTGATAATACCATAGATAGCCACAACACTAATAACTATTTAATTTATTACATTTGCACATGCTGATGGAAAGAAACCAATCTTGGCATAGAACAACTATAAACAAATATAAATTACAAATCAGACAGTCAAATTGGAAATTAAAGTAGAAAATATTTAAAATCCATCTAATGTTTTCCCATTCCCATGTAACTTTAAGCTGTCAATTTCTTTTACATTTTTGCCCTGGCCAGTGTGGCTTTGTTGTTAGAGCACCGGCCTACACACCAGAGGCTCATGGGTTCGATTCCCAGTCAAGGACTCGTACCTGGGTTGCAGGTCTGATCCCCGCCCCCAGTCAGGGTGTGTGTGTGCGGAGGTGAGGCGGGGGGCCAACCAGTCGACCTCTGTTTCTCTCTCTCTCTCCCACCTCCCCCTTCCCATCCACTCTCTCTGAAATCAATGGAAAAAATATCCTCAGTCCTTGGGTGAGGATTAAAAAAAGAAAAGAATTCTTTTACTTTTCATTTTCACTAATGAGAAGTCCCTCAGCTAATGAGCTTTTCTTTTCTTTTTCATTCAATTAAGAAAAAACAGGCACTGAGAATGCAAAGATCAAATACAGCCCAGTCCCTAGTCAAGTCGTAGCTTAATCCCATGGCTTATGCAAAGTTTGGGTGTACAATAATTTTAATGGACTAGTAAATGGATGAATTCTTAAATTTAAATCTTTTTTTTCAATTACAATAGGCATACAGTGTTATATTTGTGTCAGGTGTCCATCCCAGTGATTGGACAGTACATAACTTACTAAGTGACCTTCCCGATAGATCTTGTACCCGTCTGATACCATACCTAGTTATTAGAGTATTACTGACTCTATTCCCTATGCTTCTGTTTTCGCCTTTTATTGGCTCTCATTTTAGTATACATCACTCTTTGAAGCAATTATCACATTATCCATTATTTTTTTAAATTATTTGGTGACTCTCCCTCACTTGATAATAAACAGCAAGAGAGCAATGACCATGCCTATTTTGGTTCATAGCTGTATCCCTAGGGACTAGCTATAAGCCTTGAGCATAATAGGCATTTAATATATAGTTGTAACATGAATGAAAGAGTATGTAGATAATGATCAATTGTTCACTCAGTCACCATCTAGTGTTTTTAATTGTCAGAAAACCTATTTCAGGGATGAAAACTCTGTTCATCTTGTTTAATTCTATAGTAAATATTAGTGTATAAATATTTTGAGGCCTTGATGATAAGTTATCAAGGTGGTCTGTTAAAGGATTTGTATTTTTACTATTCCAGAGAATGGAGGGTGAGGGGAACCAGAGCTGTGATGTATTATGCTCTGAAATGCTCTGTGATTGGCTGCATTTACCTGGTGTTGAATGAATCCTTATCTTTCTAGGAAAATACCACCAGCAAAAGTCATGAATTTTTTTTATATAGTCAAATCATTTTATAAATAATGTAGAAAACATTTTTGCTTGCTTCAGCTTCACTTATGCATTGGCCTACCTTTTCAATTTGTAGTTCAATAATTATGATTCTAGGAGGAGAGGCAATGTGGCTGCAGTCTAGGGAAGTTCCCTCCGCTTGCTCCCAGCACAGGACTGGACTTGTGGCTAAACTGTAGAACATTCAACTTGAAAAACCATTTGAAAATAGCTGATCTTAAATACTGTGGGCAGGGAGGGTGGAGAGGGGACAGGAGATGTGGAGTGGGTGAGCCAACTTGCACAGCTGCACAGTGCAGCTGGGAGGCCAGAGGGAAGATGTGGAAGCGCAACCCCTGCCCCCTGGGAGCATGGGGTCTCGGCCCCATGCAGGGATCCCCAAACCAGAGCAACAGAGAAGGGAAGGGGAGCCCACATACCATTTGGAAGTGGGACTTAGTGGTAATTCAGTCCACCTGGGAGATTCAGACCACACTATCCCAGGCAAAAAGCAATTGCTTTGTTACAGCACCAGCCTGGGAAGTTCACCCTGATCAGTGTCTGTGGGAGGGGCCATGTAGAACTCCAGACCGGTGGAGGGGTCTCAACAGTTCTGAGGGTCCAATTATTTCCTGAAAGAGCCGTTGGCAGATAGCAGGACAGGGACCACATAGAGTGCCATGGGAAAGAGGAGGCTCCTCCCCACCTCAAGCAAAGAGGAGGCGTCCCTTCCCCCACTTGTGGAAGGGCTCTAGGCTAGAAATCTGTGCCCATGAGGCTGGGCCCAGGAGCCTGGGGGACTTGGACATCTGGCCTGGTGGGAGCCTGGGCAGAAGCCCCACCCAGCGAGAGCCAGCCATACTGAAGATTACAGAGCCAAGGCGGGCTGGGGGGGGGATACTTTTTTAATATCCCCTCTTGCTTGGGTGGTGACAAGGGGGTGCCAGTGACCTAGGCAGTGCTGAGGTATTGGAAGAGAGGAAGCACCCAACAGCCCTTCCTACAAGCTACAGGCACCAACCCCAACGTGAGTCTGTTTAAACCATCCTGATCTGGACTCGGCTACCACAGAGCCCAGTTCCATGGGAGAAGGACATTCAAGGTGTGAGTCCAGCCTCTGGGCTAAGGAGGCCCTGCCTGCTGGACTACTTGGGGATCCACCATGCAGGACTACAGTCAGGTTGCCCAGGGCCAGGCAGGGACAGTGACTCACATAGGCCTGCACCAGATAACTTCTGGGGAGATCCAGACTGACAACACTTAAGGGGCCTGATCCAACAACATCAGAGTAAAAGCCAGTGAGCGCCACGAACAGCAGATGCAATGTTTTTGTTTGGTCTAGTTTTTCTTTGTCTTTCTTCTCTTTTTTCTTTCATATTCTCTTATTTCTATATTTGATTTTAGTCTGGTTTTTTCTCTTTACTTTTTTATTTTTATTATTAATTTCTTTTCTTTTTTCTTCTCACATTTTTCTTTTCCTGTTCTATATTTTGTTTTACTAAGTATTGTTATTTTTAAAATTATTATTTCACTTACGTTTTTCTTTCTTATATTTTTATACTTATTCTTGTTTCTTGTCTCTTCTTCGCTTTCATATTCTCTCTTTTTGTTTCTTTTTTTTCTCTAATTCTTTTGGTCTCATCTTTTAATATTTTTTTTGTGTGTGTTTTTATTTGTTTTTTAGTCTATTTGTGTGGTCGTTTTTATTGTTGTTGTTTTGTTTTGTTTTTCATGTTGATTTTGGTTTGGTCTAGTTTTGTCTTTTGTTCTGTCCGCACCTGTATAACAGTTGGCACAACATGGTCAGGACTGAGACGCACAGTCAACAAGCCTGAGGGCTGAGCCTACCCATGAATGAGACAACTGCAATCAAGACCCAAATTCAATAAGAGGGCCCATTTAACCCACGCAAGGGACATTCCTAGAGCACCCAGCTCAGATCAAGGAGACTATACCACTGGGTCTGACTAGAAGGCCAGCCCACCAAGACTGAGAGGCATAGCAGTCTTATCCAATACACAGAAACAAACATACACAAAAAAACCAGCAAAAAATGGGAATCAAAGAAAAAGGCCCCAAATGAAAAAACAGGAGGAATATCCAGAAAAAGAGCTAAATGAAATGGAGGCAAGAAATTTATGAGATATAGAGTTCAAAGTAACAGTTATAAGGATGCTCAAAGAGCTTAATTGGAACTACAGGGAACTTGGAACTACATCAGCATGAAACCATGAAAAAGAACCAGTCAGAAATGAAGAATGACATAGAAATAAAGAATACCCTGGAAGGAATCAACAGTAGATTAGAAGAAGCTGAGGAACAAATCACTGAATTCGTGAATTAGAAGACAAGGTGGAAAAAAATCACTCAATTAGAACAGCAAAAAGAAAAAGTATTTTAAAAGCATGAAGACAGTGAAAGGGAACTGTGGGACAACATGAAACGGAGCAACATCCGCATGGTAGGGATACCAAAGAGAAAAGAAGGTGAGCAAGGGCTAGAGAACATATTCGCCAATGATACATCTGATAAGGGATTAATTTCCAAAATATATAAAGAACCCATACAACTCAACAAAAGGAAGACAAACTACCCAATTAAAAAATTGGCAAAGGCCCAGCTGGCATGACTCAGCAGTTGAGCATTGACCTATGAGCTAGGAGATCTCTGTTCGATTCCTAATCAAGGCACGTGCCTGGGTTGTGGGCTCAATCCCCAGCAGGGGGTATGTAGGAGGCAGCTGATCAAATGGGCAAAGGATCTGAACAGACACTTCTCCAAGGAGGACATACAGATGGCCAATAGACATGAAAAAATGCTCCAAGTCACTAATAATCAGAGAGATGCAAATTAAAGTTGCAATGAAGTATCTTCTTACATCTACCAGAATGGCTGCCATCAATAAATCAACAAACAAGTGCTGGCTAGGATGGGGAGTAAAGGGAATCCTAGCACACTGCTGGTGGGAACGCAGAGTGGTGCAGCCACTATGGAAAAGTGTGGAGTTTCCTCAAAAAATAAAAAATTGAACTGCGCTTTGACCCAGCAATCCCACTTCTGGGAATATATCCTAAGAACCCTGAAACACCAATCAGAAAGAATGTATGCACCCCTATGTTCATAGCAACATTATTTATAATAACTAAGATCTGGAAACAGCCCAAGTGCCCGTCAGCAATGAGTGGATAAAAATATCTGTGGTACATTTACATAATAGAATACTATGCAGCTATAAAAAAGAATGGTCTCCTACCCTTTACAACAGCATGGATGAATCTGAAGAGTATTATGCTAAGTGAGATAAGCCAGTCAGAGAAAGACAAGTATCACATGATTTCACTTATATGTGGAATCTAATGAATGAAATAAACTGATGAACAAAATAGGTCCAGAAGCATGGGAGCATGGGACAGACAGATCTCAGAGGAGAGTGGTTTTGGGGGGGGGGGGGGCAGGAAGAGATTAACCAAAGAACTTATATGCATACATGTATAGCCCATAGACACAGACAATAGCGTAGTGAAGGACTGGGGTGGAGGGAAGAAATGGGGGAGAAATAGGTGACATCTGTAATAATGTCAACAATAAAAATAAACTTAAAAAAATAATTGATTCTAAATAATTGGACCCTAAAGATAAGATTAAGATACAACCATTGTTCTTCAAGAGATCTGAGTCCAGCAAGGAACAATGAACTCTTAAACAATACAAATCAGTAAGAATTGTAATATAAATGTGTGCAAGTCCTAAATGAGAAGGACTTGATATGATAGGAGAGTCTAGAAGTCTATTTTGAGATTTATATGATCCTTGACTCTTTACCAATTCTGTCTATGGCATTTTTCTTCAATGTCCTCTCAGTAATCAACCTTGGCTACTCTGACACTTTTGCCTCCTGAAACAAGGGTAGGACCAATGGATCAACTCCTCACCAGTTCGTAATTCGCCAAGACATGCTTGTCATCTAGAGAGGGAAACAGCTATGAATACAAATAAACTGCAGCACCAAGAAAAGCAAGCAGTGTGGTATGAGAAGCCATGTACTTAAAAGCATAAGCTCTAGAATAAGAATGAGTTCAAATTTTGGTGCCATGTATTATTTGCCGGATGAACTGAAGCAATGTCTTAACCTCCTCAGTAAATTAGAATGATAATGCCTATCTCATAAGTCTGTAATAAGTATTCAGTGAAGGAATTTATGTAATATTTTCAACACAGTGCCTGGTACATAGTGGGCACAGTATAAATGGTATACACGAAAATGATGAACAAAAGGATCATAAAAACATATAAAATGCTATGGGAAACCAAGTCAGGGTATGGGTAATTCTGCTTAAGGAGGGGTTCAATGAAAAAGAGACCGTTGTGCCCTGGACGGTGTGGCTTAGTTGGTTGAGCATCATCCCATGTACCAAGAGGTTGACAGTTCAGTTCCCAGTCAGGGTACATGCCTGGGCTGTGGGCTCCATCCCCAGTATGGGGTGTGCAGGAGGCATCTGCTTGATGTTATGCTCTCACATCCATCAATGTTTCTCTCTTCTCTCTCACTCTCCCTTCCTTTCTCTCTAAAATATCAATAAAAACGTGTTATTAAAAAGATAAAAAGAAAAGAGACCTTTGAGCCAAACCATGAAGGGTAGAAAGAAGCCAAGAGAGAGACTGGGAAGATGACATTTCAGAGAAAGGAAACATCATTAAACTAAAAATATAAGGTAGATTTAAGATTTGAGAGTTTATAGAAATAAGTGAGAAGTTAGCGTAAGTCAGGGGCTCTGCTATGGATAACAGAGAAAACTCTGAACTAAATCTTGGAGATATTTCCTAGTGTGGGTTTCAGAGTGATGGCATAAATTGTGTTAAAGTATTATATGTGTAAAGTGTATGCAATTAACAAATTGGACTTAAAGAGACAGGACTATTATTATAGGCTCACCCTCTTCTCTTTGGAGCCCTCTGTTTTTACAGTCATGTTTATCAGTTACTTCCATTGTTGAAAACTCCTCTTGCCATTTTTAAAAAAATCAAAGTGTGTATTTTCAGGCTACATTGTTCACCTGGGCCTAAGAAGGGAAGGTCTCCCAAATTCTTCCAAAATGTGTTTTTGGTCATTAAGTTCAAATAGAGCATTCTCCCAAAAGCTTGCCTCTTTGCATCTCTGTCTCCTCCAATCCCCAACTCTGGCCCTTCCTACTGTCTTTGTCAGTTTGAGTTCTTTCATAATTGACACCCTCACAAATGTCAAAATACCAGCAATTTGGTATTTTACTTGCATTTGGTTTTGGTCTCATATAGTCTATGAACCACCAATACTTTCTATTCCATTATTATTAAGCTGACACTTGAGAAACAGCTTGCAATTTTATTTTCCTCTTTCATTTTTCATACAGCCCCTCCATACATATTTTTCTTACACATTAACCTGGTACTAAAAATACACATCAGTTGAAGGTTCTGTCAAAATCCTTAGTGAACTTCTCCAAAGAGGACATATAGATGGCCAATAGACATATGAAAAAATGCTCAGTCACTAATCATCAGGAAGATGCAAATTAAAACCACAATGAGGTATCACCTCACACCTGTCAGAATGGCTCCATCAACAAATCAATAAAGGAACGACAAGTGCTGGAGAGGATGTAGAGAAAGGAGAACCCTGGTACACTGCTGGTGGGAATGCAGACTGGTGCAGCCACTATGGAAAACAGTATGGAGTTTATTCAAAAAATTAAATGGAACTGCCCTTAGACCCAGGGACACCACTTCTAGGAATATATCCTAAGAACCCCCAAATACCAATTAGAAAGAATATATGCATGCCTATGTTCATAGCAGTGTTATTTACAATAGCTAAGATCTGGAAATAAACCAAGTGCCCGTCAGTAGATGAGTGAATAAAAAATCTGTGGTACACTTGCAGAATGGAATACTATGCAGCTGTAGAAAAGAAGGATCTCGCCTGGCCAGCATAGCTTAGCAGTTGAGCATCAGCCTAGGATCCAGGAGATCAAGGTTTGATTCCCAGTCAGGGCACATCCCCAGGTTGCGGACTCGATCCCCAGTAGGGAGTGTGCAGGGGGCAGCTGATCAATGACTCTCTCATCATTGATGTTTCTATCTCTCCCTCTCCCTTCCTCTCTCTGAAATCATTAAAGACATATTTAAAAAAAAGAATCTCTTACCCTTTGAGACAACATGGAGGGATCTGGAGAGCATTAAGCTGAGTAAAATAAACCAGTCAGAGAAAGACAAACATCACTTGATCTCACTTATTTGTGGAATCTAATGAACAAAGTAAACCAATGAACAAAATAGGCACAGAAACATTGAAGCATGGAATAGACTTAAGAATCTCAGAGGGGGGTGGATGGGAAGAGATTAACTAAAGAACATATCTATTTATATGCACAGTCCATGGACACAGACAATAGTGTGGTGAAGGCCTGGGGTAGAGTAAGGCCTAGGTATCGGGGGAAGGGGCAAAGGAGGGGAAAATAGGGGAAATCTGTAATACTGCCAACAATAAAAATATATAGATTTAAGAAAAATACTTAGTGGCCCGGCCATTGTGGCTCAGTGGTTGAGCACTGACCTGGGATCCAGGAGATTGCAGTTCGATCCCAGGCCAGGGCACATGCCCGGGTTGCGGGCTTGATCCCCAGTGGGGAGGCATGTAGGAAGCAGCCGATCACTGACTCTCTCATCATTGATGTTTCTCTCTCCCTCTCCCTTCCTCTCTCTGAAATCAATAAAGATATATTTTTTAAAAAAGAAAAAGAAAAATACTTAGTGAATGAGTAATCCAACTTGCCCGAAACCAAAATAAGTGTGTGAGTCCTAAAACAGATCCCTTTGAAGTGAACCAACCTGTCTGGAACCTGACTTCATGGAGACATTGTAAGTGTGTGGCTATGGGAAATAGTCACTGGGTCAGTGCAACACTATGTGCACACTTCATGTCATCTTTCAGGAATTGACATCTTTCCCCAAATGTCAGAAGTTCAGCCAGAGTTCTCATGCGTGGCACGAGCATAGCATAGCCTGCTTTCTTTTTTAAGTTCTTCCTAGTTCTAATCTTTACCTGAAAGGATCGTGTTTATTTGTTTACTTCCTTACTGTCTTTGTTACCCTCTGGATCGTGACTCCATGAAGGAAGAAGGGACTTACTGTACTGTTTCCCACTGTGTCCCCAGTACTAGTAACTCAGTGCCTTGCACAAGATACTTGCTCAAATTTGTTGAATTGATTTTCAAAGCCAAAGTCCAATAAGGCCAAACTAATACCTAACTCTTTTTTTTTTTAAATATGTCTTTATTGATTTCAGAGAGAGGGAGGGAGAGGGAGAAGGAGAGGGAGAGAGAGAGAAACATCAGTGATGAGTCATTGATGGGCTGCCTCTTGCACGCCCCCTGCTGGAGATCGAGCCCACAACCCGAGCATGTGCCCTGACCGGAAATCAAACCTCCAGCTCCTAGATCATAGGTCAATCCTCAACTGCTGAGTCACGCTGGCCAGGCCCTAACTCCTTTTTTTGCATGCATTTCTCCTAAGAGTAAAATAATACTGATGGCTCTAGTTTATGAGTGCCTGCTACATGGCTAGCACTGTGCTACCACACTGCAACATCCTGTGCAATCCCCGCAGCTAGCCTATGTGATCTATATTTGTATCGCCTTTGCAGATGCAACTACTGGAGCTCAGAGAGGTTAATAACTCTCTCAAGGTCATAGAGCTGGGAAGCAGAAGACTTCAGCCTTGAACCTAGGACTGTTTTACCACAGCTTCTCAGTTTATCACACTGCTACTCCTTACTGTCAAGTACTATAGATCTTAAAATTATCGGGGCTTAATATCTTTTGTATTCATTCTGGATTGGGACTAAAGAAACAAGTTGTCGGTTTTAGTGGCTTACTGCTCCTTTTCTCAGATGTGGGTTATAGAGATGGCTGGTGACGGATCCTTGTAACTCCGGTTATAGAAACGATGCTGATGCTCCTGCTACTTAACCCTTCTGGCTACCAGTTCAGTCTTCCACATTATTTTGGAAACCAAAATAAAACCAATCCCTTTTCCAAAGTCCATCCATCTTTCCCAGTTACATTTCTAAGCAAGCCTGGAGGGACACAAGCCTCACAGTCAAGTCCCACCGTTAAATGTGTCTAGAAGCTCTCCCTGCTCCTGAGGGATTTTACAATCTACCTGAGGTGTTTGACCAGTGACATCAAGAATGGCAAATTCTCCATCCAAATAAGGGAGGAAACTTCTTTATTTATTTGCTTTAAAGAAATGGGGGGGGGGGTCCCTTTAGTTCATGCACACATTTTATATGTGTCTTATCCCATTAGATCACCTTTGTGTTTGCCTTGCCTTTATAGGATGGAATAAATTCTAAAGAATTTGGGGGACATTAAAATTCATTGAGTTTCCCTGCATTGATATGTTACTGCCCTGCAATACAAACTCCAAACTATTATTTTAGACCCACTAAAATATAACTTCCATGTAGTATTTCCTGATTATTCAAAGCAGAATTAATATCTGCATAAAAGTTGGCACAAACTCTACAGTATCAGTTGCTACACAAAATAATTATCTTTGTATTTATTTATTTACCCGTCATAGACTTTCATTAAATACCTTGTGATCAGGAATCACATCACATTAATTTTTATCTTCCTCGCTGATCACATGGCATGTAGTGGATCCTCAATAAGTTCTGGATGAATTCTATGTACACACAAGTTATTCATACTCTTTTGAAGCACTTTGAATGATAGCTCACTATTTCAAGATCCAGCCCCTTTTATTGTGCAGATATAATTATTATGAGGTCAAATGTCTTTTTTTAAAAAAATCAGGTTTTTTATTTAACACATTCTAATCAAAGAGTAACCACAGTAAATAAAGACTTTGAAAAACAGGCCGGTATCCCCCTAGATCTGGAAGAACATAACTGCTGATGTCCATGGTTAAACAATTCAAGGACAACTCGGAGGTTTCTAAAGCCATTTGCAAAAAAAAAAAAAAATCTATGGCAACAGGTTGCGACACAGCTACTTCAAAGGCTAAAATGTCTATATATCTACGGTTTTATTAACAGGGATTGAGTTGCACCTGTATAGCGTGACATTCCTGTCTTTAGCCTTAAAGGGAAAGCAGTCTTTTCCATTTGCACCAGTTTGAAACATTTCTGAAGTCAGGCTCCCTTAAAATGGATCACGACAGTGCTCCTTCACAGGAGAGAGTTCATACATGTAGCAAAAAGACAAATACAGGATGTCATGGTCCCTTTTTTGGTTGACTTGGTTAATTCTATAAAATGAAAGATAACACTCACACGCATATCTGATCAACAAAAGCCCTAAGTACATCAGGATACAAAATATAACATGTCCACAATAGACTCGAGTCACCAGGCACGTAAAACGGGAGTTAGGCCTGCCTCAGTTTTTTTCCCCTTCTTTGGGACTCCTCCCTGGAGTTGTTTCTCTGCTACGGGGAGATAAAGGAACCTCAGAAACTCAAGACATCCTGATAAAAATGTTACTTAAGCCTTTACTTGGAACATGTCCTTTTTAACTTAAAAGGATTAACTGTGGTCTCAGCCTTGGAAGGGAAGCATTATTCAGGTGAACATATCTGAGGGAGCTTGACCTAGCTGCCTTCTCACAGGCCTAAGTTAGAGGCCGTTCTGAGGGTTCCGCGGGGTTATCCAGAGCGCTCACCCAGGTTTTGGTTCTCTTTTACGTGGCTGCATTTGGAAATACTCTACATGAGGCACGTTTAGAAAAAGAGAAACACTTATACCTGGAATTTATATTCGTCCAAGTACTCTTTCAGCCTTGTTGGCAAAGGCAGTGCCCAGATGGCCCCGGTGCATCTGTGGATGACGCGTCTGCAGAGATGCTGCAGCGGTGGTGCTGATGTGTAGAGCGGTTTGGTCAGATAGAGGTGAAGGGTGCCCTCCCGGGGGGCTTCGGCGCCTCTCATCTTATCCCTGCACATCTGAACATAGTAGTTGATCAGGTGAACCACGCTGTCAAATCGCTTAAGCTTGGACTTGACACACACGATACAGTCCAACCTGAACTTCCCATCTTGATATTCGATTCGCAGATTAGTTGGTCCAGCTGGTGTTTTAACAGATATTGTTAGTAGGTAGTCTGGATGCGAACTATCTCTAATCAGGAAAGTTCCATTTGGTGCCTCTTTTAATTTCTCTTTGGCTTCATTAACAGTCATACTTCCCCAGTACCAACCTGTTTGACTGAGCTCCCGCAAGGCCTTTGCCAGACGCGCCGCCTCCCGGGACGGCTCCTCCTCGGACCCCGCGGTCGCCGGCTGGCTCCGCATCCCGCCTTTCCTGGAGGGCTCCAGGCACCGCAGAGTCATGGGCGAAGGGTCACCGCAGCGAACACAGGTGGCCGTCCGAGCTGGGGTCAGAGAAGGGCACGTGTCCTTCCTGGAAGTCAGTGGGAACCCCAAAATGCGTCCCTGCGGAGTATCCAAAATCGTGGAGGAGGGGGAGGGAGGGGGAAGCTGCTGGTTCTTCCTCCCCAGGTCTTGGTGGACGGATGGAAAAGACCCTCGCAGGCGCGGTCACCCACAGTTTGCCGGGTCCCACGCCCTGCGTTGCCGCGGAGGTCCCGGAGCCACAGCCGCCGGCCCCGTGCGCAGAAGTGCTCAGAGGTGCGCGAGTTGCCGCATCCCGGCCGCAGGCGGCAACTCGCCGCGGTCCCACCGCTTATAGGGCAGGGGTCGGGGGCGCGGCCTGGCGGCCACTCCCTCGGACGTATTTGATATGTTGAGCTGAGCTCATTGCCCCTCACAATTCCACCTTTGCTCCTTGTTTGGCCTTTGGGGCCCACCCAGATAAGCATTTGGAGACAGAACACCCTACCTGTCTATACTGAGGGCCTTCAAGGGACAGCTTCTGAACTATAGCCATTCTGGCTCCTCTCCCCAGGACGATCTCTAATTACCGAGACCCCTCGGGAAGGAGGGCGCTGTACCACGCCCAGACGTGGTAGCCCTCTGAGCTGCAGGGGGTTCTACTAAGCCGAACACTATATTTTTGCAAGTAGCCTTAATAACATATTTTAAGTATTCTATCCGTTCTCTCTCAGCTCTCTTTTTCTTTTAACTGTAGGGAAGTCAGACTTCTAATGGATCCTGCTACAATTAATTTTGTAACATTAAAAGTAAAACTTCATATTTGTCATCTAAAGATAGCTTGTTTATTTGGGATTTTCGGGTGCTCAGGTATAGAAGACTGAACTCTGAATTCAATCACGTATTTTGTAATTAACTGATACCCCCTCTACTCGATAAGCCTGTAAATAACTGGGTTTTAAACAGTCCCATTCTAAATATATTTCCAGATAGGTGCTGGCCATATTAGTTCACTACTCTAGGTGAGCATCAGCCACAGGTAGGCTTTGGTGCATTGAGTGCCAGGCTCTGTGCTAAGCGCTTTACATGCTTGTCCGCTAGCATAGGCTTTACATGATGATAAACAACCTAAAATTCATGATGGTTCAAAACAACATTTTTTTTTATTTTTTATTTTTTGTCTCACTACACATCCAGTGTGGGAAAGAAGGGGTAGGCTATTACTCTTGGTCACTGGAGAGGCCGGTGAGTGGAAGTTCTTTCTCAACATGTTATTCTTCGGCATCAAGGTAGAGGAAAGGAAACCCAATGAATCCCCTGTTGGTTCTTCAAGTTCTTTCTCAGAAGTAGTACATGTCATTTCTGCTCACATTTCATGATGCAAAACCAGGTACATAACCGTATCTAACTTCATTTTTAAATTTCTGTCTCTGTCTCTTCCTACAGTGCCTGACCCAGAGTCACCACCAAGAAAGTAGGTGTTGAATGATTGAATAAATGAATTGAATCTTTAGTTATGATGCCCCTGGCCCAAGAAATCTCAGCTCAAAATGGCTTAAGACACAAGAAAACTTATTACCTCACATATTGAGTACTTAAAAAGTGGGCAGCTCCAGAGATGAGTGATTCTGAGGCTTGGGGAAGTCATTAAGTGTCGAGATCCTTTCATCTCTGTGCTTTGCCACCCCCCAAATTCTCCCTGGTCTGATAGACCTGCAAACTCATCTCCCCTGCCCCATGATCACAAGGTGGTCGCAGCAGTTCAGGAGTCATATCCAATGACAACAGCGTCCAGAAGAGGAAGAAACAAACTCTTCTGTGGGATCCTCTCTAAGATGAGAAGCTTTGCCAGAAGCTCTCCCAGCAGACTTCCCCTCTTGTCTCCATGGCCAGAGTTGTGTCACATGCCCATGCCTAAAACCAGCCATTAACGAGTGGCATGGGCTCTGTGATTGACTTAGTCCAGTCAGATCCATCTCTAGGCTGGGGGGTAGTGGTCACGCCTCTGAAGTCCATGCCTGCGAGGATGAGGGTGAACCCTTGAATACAACTGGAGTTTTGTTAACAAAGAAGAGGGAAGGGATGGATGTTGGGTAGAGCATATCAGAGCCCCAAATCTCTTCACATTAACTGCTCCTCGCCATCATAGCTTTGATGGGTCTGTTGATGACCTTCTGAGCTTGTCCTTTATTTATTTCATCACCACTCCCCAATGGCCTTGATTAAGTCAGAAGTTTGTCAGGATTGGCTTGGTTGACTTTGGAAGGGCCAGGCTCATTTTATATAGACTGACTTGATATTAGCTGTATGAAAGTCTACCACTTAACATATACAAGACATAGTAATCCAAATACAATTTCTTCCCAGAATCGTTGTAGACCACCGGTCTACCAGCATTTACATCAGCTTAGTTACCATCTGGGCAGGGAGAAATTACTCAGCGATGTGATGAAGGGCGTTAGAAAAAGGGACTGGCATGGATTCTCCACTGCATTGATCCAGAACCCGGCCGTGCTTCATCATGCTGGGATGAGATTGCAAGCCTGCCAGACTGTTTCTACTTACAAGTCTCTCCCTAGAACCTGCTCCTCTGTCTCATAATCCACTTCCCATTCCACTCCCGTGTCTGACTCCTAAGTACCCTTTGGGTCATCATGTAGATGTGGGTGACTCCTGAGGGCACAGTAAGTACCCAGCTGTATTCTCTCAGACCATCAGAAGGCTGTCTATCATAGTTCCTATCACACTTGAAGCTCGTCTTGTCTCTACTCTTTAGACCATAAATAAGCTCATGAACCACAGAGACCACATCTGTGTGATCCCCATTACACCCCCACTGCTTTGCACACAAGATAGGCTCACTGATATATTTTTTAAGTTAATGAGTGAATAACCAAATAGCATCTATCAACATTACAGCACCATGTTCTCTCATATAATGTGCCAGATTTTCTGTTTTTAACTATACACCATAGAATATAACTACTCATTGTCTTGCTCTGATCCATGGGGCTGGGATCTACAGAGGAGGCCCATCTGATTCCTGCAGGGAGAGGGCTCCCCAACATGGTTTATACCCCATTGTTGGTACCTGCAATGATTTTGAGTTGTACAACTCCTTTATTAGGTTTGTATTCATTTCTATGGTGAGTTTCTATTTATGGCAAGTAATATTTATTTTACATTTTCATTAGTAATTTACTTTCTTTTTGTTTCCCTTTTTTTAAAAAAAAATATTTTAATTAAGTTTTGTAATAGCCCCAAATTGGAAACTATTCAAACATCTATCAACAAGTGAATGGTTAAACAAATAGTGGTATATCCATACAATGAAATATTATATAAATGATAATTTAACAAAAAACAGTAAAAAGAAGCAAGCTATTTATATATGCAACAGAATGGATAAATTTCAAAATCATCATGCCCTGTCAAACAAGGCAGGAAAAAAAGTACATATATTTATATAAAATTCTGGAACTTGCAAACAAATATATAGTGATAGAAATCAAATCAATGCTTGGGTATGAATGAGAAAGGAGACATGGATTTAAAAGGGGCACAATGCCTGGCGAGTGTGGTTCAGTGGTTGAGCATCGCCTTATGACCCAAGAGGTCACCAAATCAATTCCCAGTCTGGGCACATGCCTGGGTTAGGCTCGATCCCCAGCTGCAGGAGGCAGCTGACCAATGTTTCTTTCTCAGCAATGTTTCTATCTCTCTATCCCTCTCTCTTCCCCTCTAAAAAAAAATCAATAAAAGGGGCATAACAAAACTTTAGGGAGTGATGGATATGTTCTTTATTCATTAATTCAAGTTGTATATTTTAAAACAACTTAAAGTTTTTCCTCAAAGTTTTTAGGGGGGGGGGAAAGCCAGATTGTTTAAGGTGAGGGGGCCATTGGCACAAAGTTCAAATTGAAGTCTAAATAAAATGGGAAGCTACTAATGGGTTCTAAACAAAGGATGGGCATAACTAGATTAAATATTTAGTGTAATAGAAGCGCTTAGAGCATGTTTTTAAAAATCTTGTCTGAGATAGTCTCACAAACCTCAAAATTTCCCCCAAATAAGGCAGGCACACAACACTGATACTCGCCTATACGAATGGCTGACACCTAGGATAGGTCAGAGTATGTTCCCCTCTAAATGGGCAGGGAGGTCAAAGCTGGACTGGGGAGACCACATTAATTTCGGTGCACATTTACTAAGCAGTGAGCAGAAAATGTTGACCCATGCATTCCTCTTCCTGCAGTCGATTGAGGAAGAAATCACCAGAGACAGAGCACAGCTACAAGGTGCTTCCTGTATAAAGTCCACAGCATAGCATCTGTTCATTGGAATGGTCCTTTGGAAAGAGTTGAGGTACCCAGGAGATTTAATGAGGCAGATCTATGTCCCAGTCCTTTCAGACAGGATGAGGGGGCCAGGAAGTTTTAGACCAGGAACTTTGACACTGACAGCGAGTGAGGATCCCAAGAGATGGTGCGGAATGAGGACCACCCTGGCTCTGGGCTTGCCACAGCCCGTCTGGGAGCCCCAGGGCCAACCTGGGAAGTAAAGCATAACAAGAAGTAGTTGAACATCAAAGATCATTGAACACTGGGATTTAAAACCTCCTAAAATCTGAAAGCACTATCTTAAAGCTAATGGCTTATTGAGTCCTTGAGTTGAACTGTTAATGACTAAGGATTAAGAAGAAAGGAGGGACTGACTCCCCCTCAACTGTAACTTGTTTCTAAGGCACTTGAAAGCACTTGAAGAAGCACTTTTGAAATAGCTTAAACTTACTAAGTTGTCACTGACAGAACCTTTTCCTAACACCTGACAGCCAGGATCCTGTTCTGGTTGAGGGAGGAATTGTATACATTATTTTATCGCGCACTTCATCGGGCACTGTGTAAACAACCTGACCAGACCAAATCCTTTGTCAGTGCTGGGAAGTGCCTCTTACCTCCCGCTCCGACAGGAAGTCGCCACTGTTGGTTTAGCTCATAGAATGCCTTAAAAGTTCCTTTGGCACACGGCACTGGATGTTAGACTTTGTCCTCTTAAGGAGCGAGACTCACATTTAAAATGGTCACATTCAGGCACAAGTATGAAGTGCCTACTGTGTGCTGGATCAGAGGCATTCAGGAGGGTGTGCTTTCTGGCTCGAAGAGGAAGGGTGTATGTGGCACCTGGAGTGTCTGCTGATGGGTAACAGTTGATGAATTGCAGAATTCATGAAATCACATCCCCACCCGTCTGAATGACAAAGGCAAAAGAGACACTTTTAAATGGAGCCTAGCTTTAAGGTAAATACAAATCTAGTTGAGAGGGTGGACTTTTCAAGGATCTGCTTCAGGCAAAATAAATAAAATTAAAACATAGTTGCTTCTGAAATTTTCAGACCTGGGAATGGCGATGGGTGATAGCGCTGCCTGTCTAAGATGATAAATTCCTAAAAATAAAGGGAGGTGTCAAAATTGTTCTTTGGCCAATACCCAAAAGACATTTTATTCATGGGAAAACAAAGACGTAGACCCAACTGCATAAAAAACCAAAGACTTAAGTTGGTTACTAGAAGTCCATCCTAGCTCCTCTTCTCTCCCTCACTGAGAGATTTAGACACAATAAAATTTAATTAAAACAGATTTCCTCTGGCTTCTGTATAAATACAGTCATAAAATAAGAAACTAACTTGGGGAATTCTGAGTCATTCTCTAGTTTGAAATCATGAAAACATGAGCCCCACAATGACAGGATCTTCGTATTATTCCCTGCTGTATTCCCAGTGCCCGGCACCTAGTAGATGCTCAATAAATATATACTTATTTTTTAATTTGTCATTGTTGAAAGTATTACAGATGTGCCCTTTTTCCCCCTTGACCCTTTCTGAGCTGCACCTGCTCCTGCCCCAGGCCTTCCCCACACCGTTGTCTGTGTCCGTGGGTTATGTGTGTATGCATATAAATTCTTTCATTAATCTCTCCCCACCCCCTCACCCCCTCCTTCCCCCTGAGATTCGTCAGTCTGTTCCATGCTTCTGTGTCTCTGGATCTATTTTGTTTATCAGTTTATTTTGTTCATTAGATTCCACATATGAGTGAGATCATGTAAAACTGAATCAGGAAGAATCAGAAAACCTGAATAGGATAACGACTAATGAAATTGAAGTAGTAATCAAAAAACTCCCAGCATATTGGATATTGGATTTCATCTAGAGCTGACGTATATTCCTCTAGCTTTCACTCCCAGACAGCTGGGCTCTGATATCGTGCGATTAGGCACATGCTGTAATTAATCATCTTTATAAAATAGCTCAGAGGCTTACACCCATCAACTAGCTATCCATCCAGCCTTGTTATAGTCCTCACAGCCTTTCCTTTATGTGTTGGTTTGCTTCCTAAAATAAGCCAACCTTGTCTTGTAGCAACTGTAAAAGATGCAGGACTTGTTTATGTACACCTTGTTTAGAAAGCTCCATACACACGTGGAAAGAAGCTTTTTGGCTGAGACAAAACAGCTCATCTAAATGTACTCAGCAAGTGAGTGTTTAATAGAAAGGGTTTAATAGAAAGGAAAGTCTCCATCTATGGGGGAGAAGTTACAGAGGGAAAGACTAGCAGAAAGGGGAGAATTTCCCTGACTTGTAAGCTTTAACACCAATAAATACACATCATGAAGTATAGCATCGTGCCTAAAATGAAGGCTGTGCAGTTCATTCTACATTTTACTGTATGCACATAGGGATAATACCTCTCTTGTGAAACTTGTCTTTAATAGACAGGGTTGGACAAAAGTAGGTTTTCACTTGTGAGCACACAAAACACAGAGTTTATTCTTGTATTATTATTTATTAATAATTGTATTTTCCATATGAACAACTGTAAACCTACTTTTGCCCCACCCTGTAGTTGTTTATCTTTGGAAAGGAGTCTCATTGAAACACGTGGCAAAGATAAAATTCAGTCTGAGAAGCCTGTTGGAGTTTGGGAGGTCCTGTTGATCTCCGAAGAGTCTTCAATCACTATGTCAACCGACACAGATGTTTCCTTTTTGTCATATGACGGTCAGGGATCTAAACTTGTCCGAAAAACTAAAGAGGCACCATTTGTCCCTATTGGAATGGCGGGTTTTGCAGCAATTATTGTGTCTGGATTATATAAATTGAAGAGCAGGGGAGAAACTAGAATGTCCATTCACCTGATCCACATGCACGCAGCCCAAGACTTTGTCGTGGGAGCAGTGATTCTTGGTATGGACTATTCCATGTATAAGGAATTCTGGGCAAAACCTAAACCCTAGAAGAAGAGATGCTGTCTTGGTCTTGGTGGTGTTTACTATAGTTGAGATGTCTAACTATATGTTTAGGTTGAAAATAAATCATTTGAGTGGGCCAGGCAATAACATGGTAAAAAAATAATAATAATAATAAAAATTCAGTCCTTTATGACCATTGATGCAGAAATGCGAAAACTTCTGGGATCCACCACAAACTGCGCAATAATCAGGAAAGCCAAAACCACAGAAAAGATCAAAAGATATTTCTCCGTGGCAGTGGTAAAGAACTCAGGTATCCCCTGCTTTTTGAAAATTTGCTTTACGCCACTTTGCTTTTATGAAAGACCTACATTAGTACTTGTTTTCACTAACATTATAGAGGCATCGTGAACCCTGAGCAGCAAGAATGGCTCCGCCCAGCTCCTTCACAGGAACCACACTCAGCATCTCAGCATCCAGCCGCCATAGCTTTGAGCTGTGCCTGTGAGCATCTGTGCTTCATTATTTATCTGTGCATCTGTTAGCAAAATGTGGCCTAAGGTAATTGCATAGGAATACTCTACTTTCAGACAGCAGGGAGAGCCTTTATAAATTAAATTTGGGTTTTGGTATAATTATTATTAATAATGAAACAGATAATTTGATAAACAATAAAAATATCATGAGTGTTTTCTCAGAAATGTAAGAAGAGGACATCTGATTGAGATTAAAAAAAAAAAAAAGATTCTCTGAAGACATCCCAACCCCATTAGGAGCATTACTGAGTCATATCTGATCTGGATGCTCCAGACTCCATTTGCCTTTTTTGCACTGTATTTAAATTTTTTATATTTTTTAAACTGGCATGACCATATATATGAAATGCAACAATGGGAACTTTTCACTTTTCACATTTTTATTTCCAATATGTATTTGTCAAATTAAGTAGATTTTTAATTAATGGTGTGTATGTTCAATCCCATGAAATGAACTCAACTGTTAGCAGGGAGAATCCAGGAGAGGGAGAAAGCTTGATGATACCAGAAAGCAAGAATCACTGGGAATCCTCATTCCCAATGTTTGCGCTCATTCATTCCATCTACATTTATCGAGCTCCTCTCCCATGTTAGGCATTTTTATAGACACTGGAGACAGAGGCATGAACATAATGAAGACTCTGCCTCCTGGATGAACTCCTCTCGATAGAGAAGGTAGATAGAGAAGAGAGAAAAGCTGAGGGCAGAGCTCTGGAGCCCAGCATTTAGAGTCTGACCGAGTAGTAAAAACAAGGCAGAGAGGCTTGGCTCACCTTGTATAACAGAAGGGAAGTAAGGGGAGCTTGGCACCATGAAAGCCTTCAAGATCATGGCTTCGAGGAGGGCGTGATCAACCTGGGCAATGGCTATACAGCAAGAGGCCACGTACAATAAAGGCAAAGAATTTGCCACTGGATTTTGCAAGATTTCAGTCAGCTAAGACATTGAAAAGAGCAAATTCGCAGAGAGGATGGGGGCAAAAGCCAGCTAAAGATGGGGGGAAAAGTGGAAACATGTTTAAGTAACTCTTTTAAGAAGTTTTGCTTTAAAGAGAATTTGAAAAATGAAGCTACTCTGGGAGCTAAATAGGTCCACTTCAGAAGACAGTAAATCCCAAGGGTGTGGTAAAATGAGAGAGACCCAGGCCACCTCTGCTGCGCTCTGCTCCTGCCTAGTGTGCCATACAGAAATGGAAGCCTGGTGTGTCAGGTTTCCGATTTTTCAAGAAAATCTAGATTTCCCAGTTGTACATGTTGATTCAGTTTATGTAAAAAATGTATTGTGACAGTCAAATCACATCTGTAGGCCAGATGGTTCATGAAAGGAAAACCTCTGGTCTAGTGATTAGAACTGGAAGGGAGGGAGATGCCTGGTCTAGTGATTAGAACTGGAAGGGAGGGAGATGCCTGTCTGCTCTCAGTTCTACCCCGTTCTCTTTCTGAATATTATCCACCTCACATACTCACTTTTCTATATTCTGTTTCAAAGTGGAAACAATTATAACCACTTAATTTTTGTTGAATTGATACAAAATAACTAGTTTTACCTTTTCTCAAGTGTATCAATTTGTTTTGATATATTCAATTAACTCTTTATGAAATGAACAATAAAAAAGTACAAAAAACTTTAAAAGCAATAACATTTAACTTTTTTTTTTCTTTTTTTTGTGGTGAGAACACCCAAGATCTATCCACTTAGCGGATTTTAAGTACACAATACAACATTAACTGTGGTCACGTGGCTGTACACCAGTCCTCCAGAACTTACTCATCTTGCATAGCTGAAACTACACCTTGCCCAGCGTCTTCCCATTTCCCCCTTCCCCAGGCCTTGGCAACTACCATTCTACTTTCTGTTTCTATGAGTTTGACTATTTTAGATTTCACATATGAGTGAGATCATACAGTATTTGTCTTTCTGTGATTGGCTTATTTTACTTAGCACAGTGTCCTCCAGTTTCATTCATCCATGTTGTCACAAATGGCAGAATTTTCTTCTTTTTTATGCTAATGTTCCATTGATGTGTATATATGTGTATGTGTGCATCACATTATCCATTCATCTGTAGATGAACATTTAGGTTGCTTCCACATCTTGGCTATTGTATGAATATATGGTGAATATTTCACAATGTATACACATATCAGGCCATCAGGCTATACACCTTAAATATCTATAATTTTTATTGGCAAATATACATTAATAAAGCTGAGGGGAAATGGTAAGATATTACCTGTAGCATACGTAAACACTTTATGTGCATAAGAGGACAATAGAAACTGTGTATCTGGGAAGCTGCCAGGTATTCCAACAAATTGAAGATGCTCTACTGCTGTGAAGTGTCCCCTATCCCATTCTATAAAGCTAATTAAGTGTAGTATGAGATTAAAACAAAAAGCAAGAACATTTACAATAGCAGTAAGTAAAACATCAGATACCTAAAGTATAAACTTAACAAAAGATGGACAAAACCTCTACACCAAAATTATAAAACATTAGAAGAAAGTAAAGATGATGTTGAATAAATGGAAAGATATTCCATATTCAGTGATTGGAAGATTCAGTATATAAATAGTATCAGTTTTCTCCCAACTGATCTATTAATTCAATAGCTGACCAAAATCCCAGAAGGTTTTTTTGTGGAAATTGACAAAGAAATTCTAAAATTTGAATGAAAGTGCAAAAGGCCAGCAATGCCAATGTAACATTGAAGAAAAGGAAATTGGATATTAAGATTCATTGTCAAGTTACGATTAAATGAGTGTGATGTTGGCACTAGAATAGACAAACAATGGAACAGACTACAGAATCCAGAAATAGATGCAAACATATGTAATCACTTGAATTATGACAAAAGATGGCCTTTTCGTGGTGCTAGAACAATTAAATACTGAATTTTGACCCCGTCATATACAATAATCCAGTTATATCTTAGATCTAAGTGTGAGAAGCAAAACAAAAAGTACCTATAGGAAAACACAACAGAGTATCTTCCTGACCTCAAAGTAGTCAAATATTTTTAAACAAGACACAAAGAGCATTAAAATACCATAAGAGTTTGAGTAATTGGATCACATTAAAATAATCAGTCCTATTTATCAAAAACTTCCATTAAGATAGTGAACAGGGCTCAGCTGGGCGTGGCTCAGTGGTTGAGCATCCACCTAAGATCCAGGAGATTGAGGTTCGATTCCCAGTCAGGGCACATGCCCGGGTTTCAGGCTCGATCCCCAGTGGGGGGCGTGCAGGAGGCAGCCCATCAGTGACTCTCATCATTGGTGTTTCTCTCTCTCTCTCTCCCTCTCTCTCTCTCTGAAATCAATAAAGATGGATTAAAAAAAAAAAAGATAGTGAAAAGGCAAGTGGAGCGGTAAAATATATTTGTAATACCTATACCTGAACAAGGGATTTATATCCAAAATATATGTGGATATATATATATATATATATATATATATATATATGGATATATATAAATATATGTGGATATATTTCTCCTTCAAAGAGAGAAAGTACCAAACCCCAATTAAAAGAAAAAATGGGCAAAAGATTTAAAGGGCACATCACACAAAGGATTTTCATATTACCTAAAACATTTGAATAGGTGATTCATATTATTAGTCATCAGAGAAATGCAAATTATAAAGCCACAATGAGATACCACTACAGATCCACCAGAATGGCTATTATTTAAAAGATGGATAATTTCAAGTTGTTGGCAAGCATTGAGGAGTAACTGAAACTCATACTGTTAAGAAGAATGTAAATTGGTACAACCACCTGGAAAACTTTGGTGGGTTCTACTAATGTCCAACACATGCATGGGAAAATTTACTCACATTACCCAAAAGTTCTATTTCTAGGTATATTTCCAACAGAAATTTGTGCGTGTATATGCCAAAAGACATAGTCAAGAATATTAATATCCATATTACCATGGGTCCTTACCTCATGAGACTTAGTCCAATGAGGGATTAAAGGAGCTCACTGTTTTTTCCTTTGTGTAGAAACAACAGACTGTCTTGAGGTTCAAAGACAGATGTACAGAAAATCCAAATTTAGTTACTACTCCTTTATTTGGGTATTTGTATTGGATGGATGGATGGATGGATGGATGGATGGATGGATGGATGAAAATGTACAACTTCTATGTAGAATACTTAAGAGTCTTTTACTTCCAATGCATCTTAAAAATATATTTGAACAACAAGCCTATAGTCAGTTCCTGGTATATCAATTGATTAAAGACTGCGAAGAAGGAGTATCTTCTGGTGAAACAAAGTATTTACTTCTCATAATTTCAACACTGTCCAACATGTGATGGTTGAGTTGCATCAGTCGCCAAGTGACTCCAACCTGTGTTAATTGATTAGCTACTGGCACAGTTATGCTACTAAATATATCTAAAGGAAGTACAGTTGACCCTTGAACAACAGGGTTAGAGACATTGCCTCCTCCCCCATTAGAAAATCCAAATATAAATTTTGACTCCCCCAAAACTTAAGTACAGTGCTCCCTCAGTATCCATAGGGGACTGGTCCCAGGGCCCCCGCAGATACCAAAATCCCTGAAGCTCAAGCCCCTTATATAAAGAGCAATGTATACTGTTGGCCCTCTGATTCCACATTTTCCCAACCACGGATTGAAAATACTGTTTTCCACCCACAGATGGTTAAATCCACAAATGTGAAACCTCGGGGATATGGAGGGTCGACTATATATTTATTGGGGGGGGAAATACACATATAAATGGACCTGTGCAGTTCAAACCCATGTTGTTCAAAGATCTATATAGCCCTCAAAATGTTCTCTTTTGTAACCAGTATGACTTTACTACAAGTTCCTCAATATGAGCTCTCATAGCAAATAAATCAGGGGCATGACCCCAGAAAAGTGAATTAGTGACTTGGTAATTAAAATAGCATCATCCATACCTAGAGAGCCAGTGCCTCTAATAGTTTGGCAAAAGCATCTAATACATATTCTTGTTTGGGATACTTTTTGGAGTGTTTCCCACAATAACGTTCCTTATTCTCAACCTGAATGTGTCCTCAGTAGTCATTTGCTGCTACAGGACCCCATCCCACTGGCCACTCTTGACTGGACAGGGGCTGGAAACTGGGCACAAATTGAGCTCATCAGAGTCCCTTAGGTCATTTGAAATTAGGATAGAAGGAAAGAGTCTCTCCATTTGACTAGTTTTGTCATATTTTGGTTTGAGAGCCATGGGCTACCAGATTCTGCCATGAGAACTGGGGAGCAGCAAAAGCAGGACTACAGAGAATTAAAATGAGATAGAAATGTGGAGCGAAGCAGATGCAGGAGATGGAGGAAGGCCATGGCCTGAGCCCAGTGGTTTCACACTTCCAGATATTCCTGAGGCCCAGCTGTGTGTTCTGCCATTGGGTTCCATATCTCATCTCTTATAAAAAGATATTCCTTTAGGTTTAGCTTGAGTTGGTTTTTGTAACTTGAAACCAAGATGTCCTAAGTAATATAAATTCTCATTCTGTTGTCTTGAGAGAACATTAGTGGCTTCTAAACCTTCCATTAGGCTAATCTAGCTTTAACTAATTTTGATTTCTATATAGTAAAAATTGATCTGTGATCGCGACATAAGCATATGAAGTGAAAAGTAAAAAAAACAAAAACCTCTCTCTTTCTTCTTTCCCTAAATAACTACCCTTAACAGTACCTTATAGATCTAAGAAAATTTTTATAAATATACAGGCAGATGTATTTCTATCTTATTTTACATAAGCGAAATCATTTTATAAATATCCTGCAACTTGCTTTTTATGTAGTAATACACATACTATATGTCCCAATGTCACAAAATATAGATCTATCTTATTATTTACAAAAGCTGTATGATATGGAAATATGGCAATTTATTTAATAAATCCCTTAGGATTTAGGTTGCTTTTACTTCTTTAGTATTGCAACCAATGCTGCAATGTCTTACCCATGTATGTTTGAGTACTTTTGTGGCTCTATTTGAAGTATAAATTCCTAAATTGGAATTGCTGGGGCCCATCATTTAGGCATTTATAAGGTCAATGAATATTGTCCAATCTCCCCCCCCCCCCCACCACCACCACCTATCACACTATCTATGAAGAAAAGGGCATTAAAACCTTCTTTCAGTGGGGCCAGAAAGGGTGTGGAGTAGTGAATCAGATGAAGCTCAGAACATTGAAGTGTGAAAGAGAATGCAGTTTTGTGTGACAAAAGCCAAAAGCTGTTTGACTCTTCCTAATCTGATGTAACCAAGGTGATTTTCTTCTTAATGGACCATACTGAGTCACTGTCATGTAGATTAAGATTCACCCACATCCTGCCCGGTAAGTGAGATGTGACAACAAAAGCACAGTCCTTCTGTGGTTGAGAATTCATGAACTCTGAAGATACTTGGAGATGGGAAATCTTTTGTCTTTCTGAACAAAATGGGAAAATAGGATTTCCCCACTAACTAAAGGTTTTATATGGCACTCAGTGGTTTAGAAAGTGCATTTCAGTTCCTATAGGACTCTGGGGTAGCTATAACTATAACACCCATTTTACAGATGATGAAACTTAAAAACTAAAAGTATTTGATGACTTTCCCACAGTAATAGAACCAGTAAGTTTTAGAGTCTGTATTCAAACCAGGGGCTTTTGGTTGAAAAACAGACTGCCTTTAAGCAGTGCCACTTAGCTGAAATAACTGATTTTACCCCCTAAATAAACCATTTATTTGTAGCTAGTACAAACTGTTAAGTGATAATTTGCTTTTCAATCATGGAAACACAGCTCCTGTTATGGTTTGAATCTTCAAGTTTCCCTCTTAAGTTATTAGATCAAAACCCACCATGTGTTAGAAAACAACGAACTTCACTTAGCTGAGAGTTTAGCATGAGCTCTTTGGAAATGGATGAGTAAATACTTCTGATAATTAGTCCAAAAGTCTTAAATTAGCAAAGCTTTCTGAGAAATTTTTACATGTTAGGAAACCCTTACAACTATAGAACAGGTTTTCTGCAACCACTTACCACCCCCCTTCCACCCCCCCCCCCAGTCCCTCCCACCCCACCTCACCCCACACACTAACTACCAAAGGTCAGTCTTAAATTTCCGGTGGTTTGAGTTCTGTTGCCAAATCAGCAGCAGTAAATGTTGGCACACAGGGGCACGCCACTCTCTGTGTCCAGTTGCTGTGGGTCTGTGTTGGGAAACAGTTCTTTCAAGTGACAAGGACATTGCCTTGCAATCATGAGTGTTAAAAATAGATGTGTACAAGCAAGAGGAACAACCATGGGAAGTGGGCTTTGGCATTTCCCTTGGTTTTGTGTGCATCTGTTACCCACCAACTGATTTCTAGAATGTGATTACGGATAGCTAACAATAACAAGTTTTATACCAAATACCTCATTAATAAAAATAGGTGACTCTTCAGAGGTACAAATGCAAGGTATGGTGAAGAATTGAAATAACTATCAGGATGATTCAAACCCTAAATTAAAATAAATTAGCATAGATTATAGGCTAAAATAGCAAAGATGTTTTTCTTCCTTCTCTCTACTCCTTAATCTGCATACTTTCCATGAATGACCTCATTCAGAACCTTGGAGTTAAGCACCATCAATTACATTGAACTTGTATAGCCAACTACCCTGGACATCTCCAAATGATTGTCTAAAAAGTATCTCAAATTTAACAGAAACAAAACAGAACATTACAGGATTATTTTCCCTCAAGAACCTATTTCTTTCCTGTTTTTAACCCAAAAGAGCAAATGGTCCCATTATTCACCCAGTTGCCCAAACCCAGCCTTAAGAGTAATCATTGACCCCACGTTTCCCCTCATATCTAATTTGTCAGTCAGCAGGTCAACCTACTTCTTTTCGTAGCCACAGCGGCTCTTCTAACCCAAGCCTCCATTTCTCACCTCTACTAAAATAGGCTCCTGATTCCTGATGACGACCCATTCTCCCCTGCTAAAACCCTGCCTCTTCCCATCACACTTAGAATAAAGGACAACTGCCTTATCAAGACCTGGAATGCAGCACAGGATCCAGCTCCGGCCTCCCTGTCCAACTTAGCTCATTCCAGTGTATGGAAGCTCAGAACCCTCCAGGGAACTTACTCCTCCGCCTCAAACATACCAAACTTTCCCTTAGGGCGCTTGCTTCTCCTGCTTCTTGGAATGCTCTCCACCCAGATCTTCATAGGGTTGGTTCCCTTTGTCATTCAAGTCTCAATTCAACCACCACCTCCTCCACAGGCCTTCCCTGAGCACCCAAGTCTGTATTATTCCTTCTAACCCTTAGTCTCTATCACAAACCTCACAACATGGTTCCCATCACTACCCTGAGATTATGTTTTCTGCTTTTTAATTTCTGGTCTTCTCCATTAAAAGGCAAATTCTTTGAGGATTGGGCACATTGTCTAACTCCTTACTGAATTCCCAAAGCCTGAGCCAAGTTAAATGAACCCTTGACTAACTTTGTAGACATGGGCAAAGCCTATGATTGACTGTTGACCAATACAGAATGAAGCTGCGTTACTCCAAATGAGAAGCTGTTTATTCTGTCTCTCCCTCACCTAGGAATTTCTTTTGGAGAGATACACAAAAACTCCGGTCAGGTCATTTGATAAATTGAGGCACTTTTGTCACAAACTTAATCCAGTTTGCTGCTTTGTGTTCCCAGAAATGTAAAGAGACCAGACAGTGCGTGACAGATTCATGCTTTCATTTACTCTGCAAATATTTGTTGAGAGGCTACTGTATGGAGAAACTAGAACAGGGAGTGGTGAACGAGACAGAAATAGTATCTGCTGTCTTGTCTGGTGAGGAGACAGCGTTAACAATTAACTACACAAATAACTGTTTAATTATTTTGTGAGGGGGACTAGGAGGAAAGTACAGGATGCTAATACAGGGAGACCTATGTACCCTGGAGATTCAGAGGAAGACTCTCTGATGAACCGCCATGCTGGGTTGGCACTGAGATAAACTGACAGAAAGAACCACCACCACTAGGCCAATCCTTAGTCCTGCCTCATTTCCCTTCTCCTTCCCTCTATTGTCGTTCCCTTTACTAGAAAGGAGGGCATTTTACCTACACAAGTAGACAAAGTGAGGGGACCCCATTGTACCTGACAATTGGTCTTGTAGGACCTTTCTAGGCCAGCAAGGAGAAAGCAAATGGCCCACTTGAGAGAACTTGTCTGTGATCTGCTCACTTTTGTCCTTGCCTATGCTCACTAGAAATCAGCCAAGAGCTGACCCAGTGAGGAACCTACCACCATGACCACCAGTGCTACCACCCATTGTGCTCGTGGGTAGCATTCTCTAGAACATCATGTGTACTGTGTAGCGTCTTAAGCATTTATTCTCCTGATCTCCTTCCATCTTAACCACTGTTGTGGTCACTACAACCATTCATGTCCCTTTTCAGATGAGGAAACTGAAATGTAGGGAATTTAAGTAACTGTCCAAGGCCACACGAGAAAGTGACAAACCCAGAATTTCTACCCAGACCTGTCAGGCCACTCTCAGCCATCACTCTCATGCCACTTCTCCGTGGTTGAAATCAACAAGTGGAGCCTTCTCTAGAGCAGTCTGACTTGCTCAGGAGGGTGTGTTGGATATGTCCAGGGTCCCATGATCCCGAGATAATTTGAGGTAGAAGGAGAAGCTTCACTTATATTCAAAGTTTTGGGTTACTTGATTATACCGGATGTGAGCTCTCCAGGGTAATCTCTTTACGAGTCAAAATTTGTCCTTTCAAGCCACGGTGTACTTTGAAGATAAGGCCTCATTTATTCTCAGAAACTTTATTTGAGTCAGAAACTATTGTTACCACTTTGCTGATGAGGCAGCTGAGGCAGAGAACCAACAAATTACTGTGGCTCAAATCTCATAGGTTGTATCAGAAGTGGATGACAGACTGCGGGTCCCATCTCTTGTGGCTTAGACTGGTCACCCACCATCTCTGAGCTTCAGCTCCCTCATCCATAGCACCAGGGATCCAGGCAAGGGCTTCTCTGAGAACCGCCCTTTTCCCCAAATTCACATGCCCCAGTGTTGGGCGTAGTGGTCACCAGTTAGCTCTGCCTACCCAACAGGGGTGCTCTTCTCTTCCCGTGCCAGCTTGTTAATGGTCCTGTGGGGCACTGTCTTTCCTTGAGAGCCCAAGAGCAGCTTCCAGGTTAGGGGAGGGGAGGGAATGTGGATCATTAACACCCCTGCATCCAAAGGGGGAGGCGTGGTTTCCCACAGGAAAATGAAGGTGTCATTAAGCAGAACCCCCTGTGTCCATCACCAGGGACTACTCAGTGTGCCTGAGGACTTAAGCCTTCTCCAAACCTGGATGCGAGAAGCCCCAGGCCTGGATTCAGTCAGGAAGAAGAGAGATCCCTTGAGACAGGAAGACAGGAAAGACATTGGAGGGAACAAAGGTCAGATGTGGAGCTGGGCAACTTGGTCAAGGTGAGGCTCTGAGGAAGGAGAGCAGACCACTTGGCTCTTACTCCAATTTTTTTTCTAACTGCTCTGCTCCTTGGCTCCAAAGTCTGCACAACTCTGGTTCTCCCATTGTACAAGGAAAATTTGTTTTTGTTTTTAAACTTTCCATAGGAAGACTGCTAGTGTTTCTTCCTGCATTAAGGAATGAAGCAAAAGACTCTGGACTGATTTAAGGCCGCTTTGGTGAGAGGAAGCAGACGTGACACCAGGCCAAGAAGGACCTGGTGAGATAACGCAAGAAGAGTAGTCGGTCATTCCCCAGACCAGAAATGGCAATGGGGGCCAGAAGACTGGTTCAGGCCTCTGACATGTGGCAGTCAGCTAGTGCAATGGGTCTTTTTAACTGAACTAATTGCCAACATTTAAAAGAGTATTTCATATAAAAAGATTTTGTGTGGGAGCATTAAGCTAAAAATTGAGGCGCAGCCTGTCTCCTCTGGACTCCGTATAAATTCTCTGTCCTTTGTGTCTTTCACAGCCTCCTCTGGCCCTGGCCGAGTGGCTCAGTTGGTTGGAGTGTCATCCCGTACACCAAAAGGTTGCAGGTTCTAATTCCAGTCAGGGCACATACCTAGGTTGTGGGTTCAATCCCCGGTCCAGGTGCGTATGCGAGACAACTGATTGATGTTTCTCTCTCTCTCCCATCTTCTCTTTAAACATGTCTTTGAGTGAGGATTAAAAAAAAAAAAAAAATCCCCACTCTTCATTAATATCAACTGCTAGGCCCCCAGAGCCATCTGCATTTTGCAGCCTCTCTCTAGATAACTCTACAGCAGCAGCTGCAGCCACGGGGAGCCAATGCAGACATGTCCCTGAGCTTTCATGCCACCCTGGAGACTGAGCTGCTCCTGAGAATGCTGTCAGTGCCTGCGCTGTTTATCTTGTCACACTTTGTCAGCCTCACTTTGAGGAAGAGAACCTAGATCAATACTAGTTGGAGCAAATAAGATCCATTATGGATGGAGTTTATGTTTCACTTAGGCTTCTGCTGCCAGACCCAGAGTTAGATAGGAATGGCATGAAGGAAGGTAAGCCAGTGAGGATGGGATAGAGTGAGGTTAAGAACTGCTCCCTGCTGGAGACTTGCCAGGCAGAGGACCCAGCTAGCTTCTAGAAACTGCCAAAGCCTGGATGGGGCAAGGTGGAAGAAAGGGTCCTGGTTAAAACTCTGAGCCCGGTAAAGGAGCTGGAGTATAGCACAGGAAATGAACACGAAAGGTGTCTGAAATATATGTGCAGGCATTCCTCAGAGATACTGCATAATTCTTTATTCAATAAATAAATCTGTATTACAAACCACCACAACAAAATAAATATTGCAATAGGGTGAGTCACACAAAGTTGTTTCTCAGCATATAAAAGTTGTTTACACTATACTATAGTTCATTAAGTGTGCAATAGCATTGTCTAAAAAACAATATACATAACAACTTAAAAATACTTTATTGCTAAAAAATGCTAAGCACCATCTGAGCCTTCAGGGAATCGTGATCTTTTTGCTGGTGGAGAGTCTTGCCTCAAAGTTGATGGCTGTTCTGATGAGGGTGGTTGTCGAAGGTTGGGGTGGTTGTGGCAACTTCTGAAAATAAGACAGAAGAAGCTTCCCGCGTGGATTGACTGTTCCTTTCATGGACGATTTCTCTGTAGCATGTGATGCTGTGGTAGTGTTTTATCCACAGTATAACGTCTTTCAAAACTGGAGCCAGTCCTCTCAAACCCTGCCACTGCTTTATCAACTAAGCTCATGTCATATTCTAAATGTTGTGTTGTCATTTAACATCTCCACCAGTATTAGATTCCAGCTCAGAAAACCCCTTTCTTTGCTCATCAGAAGAAGCAACTCCTCATTCATTAAAGTCTTATCATGAGATTACAGCACTTTAGTCACATCTTTGGGCAGCTTCTTTCTCCACTGAAGATTTCAGCCTTCAGAGTCATCCATGAATATTGGAATCAACTTTTTCCAAATCCTGTTAATGTTGATATGTTGACCTCTTCCTGTGCATCATGAATGTTCTTAATGGCATCTAGAATGATGAATCCTTCCCAGAAGGTTTTCAGTTGGCTTTGTCCAGGTCCATCATAAGCATCAGTTGTCTGTGGCAGCTACGGCCTTACAAAGTCTATTTCTTATTAATAAGACTTGAAAGTAGAAATTACACCTTGATCCATGGGTTGCAGAATGGCTGTAGTGTTAGCAGGCATGAAAAAAACATTAATCTCACTGTTCATCTCCATTAGAGCTCTTGGGTGACCACGTGCATTGTCGATGAGCAGTAATATTTTGAAGTAAATCTTTTTTCCTAAGCAGTAGGTCTAAACAGTGGGCTTAAAATATTCAGTAAAACTTGTTGTAAATAGATGTGTTGCCATCCAGGCTTTGTTGTTGCATTTATAGAGCATAGGCAGAGTAGATTTAGCCTAACTCTTGAGGGGCCTAGGATTTTCAGATAGTAAATGAGCATTGGCTTCAACTTAGTCACCAGCTGCATCCCCCCGTCAGCCTGTCCTTTGAGGCTTTGAAGCTAGGCACTGACTTCTCTAGCTATGAAAGCCCTAGATGGCAGCTTCTTCCAGTAGAAGGCTGTTTCATCTACATTGAAAATCTGTTGCTGAGTGTAGCAACCTCCATTAATTATCTTAGCTGGATCTCCTAGATAACTGGCTGCAGCTTCTACATCAGCGCTTGTTGCTCACCTCGCACTTTTATGTTGTGGAGACAGCTTCTTTCCTTAAACCTCATAAACCAGCCTCTGCTAGCTTCCAACTTTTCTTCTGCAGCCTCCTCACCTCTCTCAGCCTTCACAGAATTGGAGAGCCTTGCTCTGGGTTAGGTTTTGGCTTACGGGAATGTTGTGACTGGTTGGATCTTTTATCCCCAGACTACTGAAATTTGCTCCATATCAACAATAAGGCTGTTTCACTTTCATATCATTCATGCGTTCACTGGAGTTGCACTTTTAATTTTCCTCAAGACCTTTGCCTTTGCACTCACAGCTTGGCTAACTGGTGCAAGCTGCCTAGCTTTCAGCGTATCTCGGTTTTCAACATGCCTTCCTCACTGAGCTTAATCATTTCTAGCTTTTGATTTAAAGTGAGAGACATGCCACTCTTCCTTTCAGTTGAACACTTAGAGGCCATGGGAGGAATATTAACTGGCCTAATTTCACTCCTGTTGTATCTCAGGGAATAGGAAGGCCAAGGAGAGGTAAAGACATGGAGGAGGCTGGTAGGTAGAGCAGTCAGAACCAACACAACATTTATCAATTAAGTTTGCCCTCTTATGAGGGCACAAGTCATGGTGCCCCAAAATGATTACAACAGTAACATCAAAGATCACTGATTACCGATCATTATGACAAATATAATAATGAAAAAGTTTAAAATGTTGTGAGAATTACCAAAATGTGACACAGGGACATAAAGTGAGCAAATTCTATTAGAAAAATGGCTCTGATAGACTTGGCAGGGTTGCCACAAATCTTCAATTTGTAAAACATGCAGTGTCTGCAAAGTGCAATAAAGCTAAGAGCAGCCCAGCTGGGCATGGCTCAGTGGTTGAGCATCGACCTAGGATCCAGGAGATTGTGGTTCGATTCCTGGTCAGGGCACATGCTCAGGTTGCAGGCTCGATCCCCAGTCGGGGGTGTGAAGGAGGCAGCCGAATAATGACTCTCTCATCATTGATGTTTCTCTCTCTCTCTCCCTCTCCCTTCCCCTCTCTGAAATCAATAAAGATCTATTTAAAAAAATAAATAAATAAAGCTAAGCGATAAAATCAGGCATTGCCTGCAGTCAAGTGAGTGTTTAACAGTTCTCTTTATTGGTAATAGGTACATTTTAGGTCAGAATTAATTTTCTTTTTATTCAATAAATTAGTTCTTCATTTATTTATTCAGCAAACCTAATATGTATCAGGCATTTTCCTAGGCTTTAGAAAGTCTGAGCAGGGGAGGGGAGCACAAGTTTAGTTTTACCTTATTATTTTTACTTGTTTTAGTTTATTGATATAAATTTGGCTTAGAGTTTTTCATAAATCTATGTAGCATATGACAATAAAATCCTAGAACTTCAGGGGTGGGGTCAGAGTAGCTTTTGCCACAAGGTAACAGATTCACAGCATTAGAGGAAAAGCGACCCTGACAGTAAAAAGCTTTCTATCATCCCATATATGTATATTTGTTTGTTTATAAATTGCATGTATAATTATATAATGTATAATTATCCTGTGATATGTAATAATTTAATACATTTATATATCATTAAAATTACATGTTAGCGTGTCTGTTGTACATTATAAAATATACAAAGAAATGAATAATTTGACAAGAATAACATTTTTCTCTTTCTTTACTATTTTTAAGACTAGAAGACCTAATATTTTCTTGCCGCCCTACAATGAATTGTCCTGTGCACTCTCTGGCATGTGTCATGCCATGGTAGAGACCAGCTCCTAAACTTGTGCGGCTGTATGGGAGAATATCAGCCGCTCATATCAACAGGAAATCAGATGGTCGTCATTGATCCAGTTTAGTGAATGACAAACTGCCAGCTCAGCACCTGCCCAAGGCTGCTAAGGTCCCAAGTGCTCCTCTAGCCCATTTCACTCCCAGAGCCCAGGGTGACCTTTCCAAAAAATAAACCTGCTCAGGAACTCCCCTGCCGACAGCCCCTAGGAGGCTGCCCCTGCATGGACCGTAAAGCACAGGACCCCCAGGGTGTCTCCAGGGCCCTGACTCTGCCTGTCCCTGCAGCCTTGCCGCCTCCTCACCCCCATTGCCTCTCCCCACCCTGGCTTTCTTTCAGGCCCTGCAGCTACAGGGCGCTTCTTCCCCAGGCCAGGCTCAGGGCTATTTCTCTGCCCTGAAGGCCCTTTACCCATTCTTCACCTTGGATGTCAACTTTTCAGGGCTACTTCTCTGACCCTCCCATTCTAAATCCAGTCACCGATTAGTATTCTCTCATCACAGTTTTTATTTTTCCTTCACAACACTTTAATAATTTGGAGTAACAAATATATTTGTGTGCTTTCTGTTTAATATCTAGCTCCCTAATAGACACTAAGCTCTACAAAAAGGATTATTGGGCATTTGTAGCTGCCTGTGTGGCCTGACCAAGTGGGTGGCATTTAGCGTATGCTCAATAAAGATATATTAGAGGAAAGAAAGGAAATGAAAGAAGAACAAAATTAAATCCCCCATAAATATATAGGCATATGCACATGTTGTTCAGAGTCCTGAGAAAATTCCTAGGAGGTAGATTCTAGCAAAAGCGTTGGTGAGGTTCCCTAACAATACCTGCCAGGGAGACAGATCACTGAGTGTGTCTGTAATTACAGGAAAAGGGAAAAAAAATCGATTAAGCCAGGCCAGAAAGAAGTGCTCAAAAGAAGTCATTCAAGTGTTCTTATGTTCTGGGTTCATGATAAATACTAAAAAAAAGGTTGAAAGACTGAATGAAAGAGCAAGTGATTGAACAAAGTATAAAGAGACCAGAAAAATATTAAATGCCAAAATGATAAAGTAATAAAAATAATGTCCAGTGATGATAAACTAGCTAAATAGCAGGAACATAGAGGTGATACCACAAAGTGGTAATACGTTAGGATTAATTATAAAGTACTTAATATTCATATGTAAGTTCCTTTATGCAGATACCACTTCAGAAACTTTACATGTATTAACTCATTTAATCTTTACAACCGTCCTTATAAGAGAGGTTCTATTGTCCCTATTTGATAGACAGGGAAACTGAGGCACAGTGAGCTCATGAGGGGCCTACTGTTTTGTAGCTGGTGTGGACGAAAAGGGTCCACCTACTAAACCTGACAAGCCCAGAGCAGGCCTGCGTGGCCGCCTTGCAAACTCAAGAGACCTAAAATAACCACAAAGGATGGTCTGAAATAAAAACTTTTTAAACAAGAGCAGTTTATGGTTGCTAGCCATGTCCCGAGTCAGTATTTTTCCCTAACAAAGGTTAATTTTCACCTTAGCCTGTCGGTTGTCTTTTGCATCTGAGATAACATAGCTGATTAACACCTGCCTTTGCAAAACAAAGGAATCCCCCCCCCCCCCCCCCCGCCCTCAATGCACCGAGGCAGAGACCAGGAATCTTCTCTTTGTTATTGATATCTTGTTAACTGTTGACTGTTAACTATCCTGCACCCGCCTATGTAAAAGAAGCATCTGTCTATCATTTCACTTTTTAATCCAATCCCAGAGGCTTCCCCACTTTGCTTTCTCCCACCCCCCTAATATATCACCAGTGAATATCACGTAACTCACTTACGTCTTCCCCTTTGATTGTAATCTATAAAGCAGGGTGCAAAACTGCCATTCTCTAGAGCATTATCTCATTCCGCTGAGATTTTGGCTCCCGGGCATATGTCAACACTTTGGCTCAAATAAACACAAAAATTCTTCACAGGTTTCAATGTTCCTTACGTTAACATTGGTAAGTGACGGACTCAGAATTCCAGCCCAGGGCACCTGGCTCCAGTCTCTGAGGCCTTTACCATTGCACTGATCCCGCTGCTTTTAATTAAATGGAAATACGTACATATACTGTAGCACGGGTTGTTTCAAAGAGCAAGTTTATTCTCACGCATGGCCCATAGAGAGATGTATTCCAAATTGTTATTTTTATGATACTAAAAAAGGTCTGTTCATCTTTGAGGTCAAAAGTGTGTGAAAAAGGATGAATGCCCTGTCTTTCTAGGATTAGATGAATGAATGCCACCCAAAGATTAGAAATCTTTATAGAAGGGAGTAAATTTATTCAGAGAATTTTAATGTTTTATATATACTAGTCTGAGCCACTGTTGGTACCTGGGGATTCAGCAGTGATCCAAATAAGCATAGCCTCTGCCCTGGAGAAGCTTATGGTTGGGCAGAGGAGAGACGAAATAAACAAGTCCTCATTAATTCCTGTTGTGAGAGCAGTTAGAGTGCTATGAGCAGGGAGAGGTCAGCCTGGTGCGCAGTTTCAGAGTAAAGGGAGGCTCTCGAGCCTTTGTCTCAGCCCTCAGACTCTCTGGCCCCTCTGGCCACCGAAGATACTTCTTAGCTCAAATCCTGCCCTGCTCCTCCCCCATTGTCCACCCAGTGTGTGACCTTGGGCAAGCCAGGGCACCCCTCAGTGCCTCCTTTTTTTCACATCTGTAAAATGTGGATAGTAATACTCATCTCATGAAAGTATTGTGAGGATTCCATGAAATAGTAATTGTATAGATCTTGGAACTGTGTTGAGAAGGCCGTCAGCACTAAATATCAGCTGCTATCATTATTAGTGTAATAGTATTATCTCAAAACCAGAAATCTGAATCTAGCAAAATTGGAAAGATATCAAGGGGGAGGGTATTAATATAAAGGAAAACTTTAAACTCAGAACCAAGATGAGTTTTCATACCAAGTCACTAAGGGGATTGCTGAAGCACCTACAAGATCTGCCAAAATGGCTCTCCTGAAAGTGCTCCTGTGTGTCCCATGTTCGTCCCGAGTCAGAATTCCCAGGGTCAGAGAGAGAGGAGTCTATTTTGGCTTTTCCCTAAAACTTAATTGAGTGTAGCTGGTGTCCCAGACACCGTGCCCTGATATTTCAGAGATCAATAAAGTTACTCAGGTTTTGTAGGAGGGGTCTAGGATTCCCCTCTGCCTTTTGTCAATTTTTGATGTATTTATTATGAAGTGATGGTAACCATATATCTGTATCATTTTAAGTAAATTGAAAATTGTTTAACTTTAGTGTTTATCATTGCTTTAAAACACAACAAAACCATATTTGAACCAACTCATAGTACTTCAGTTTCCTTGTGGCTAGAAAGCATGTTGCCTTGAATTTGATTTTGCATTTGCCAGGTTTCTAGATTTCCAGTATCAGAAAAATAACTGGAAGTTCCTATCTTCTGTACTAAGTTGAAAAAGTCCTGATGGAGTGAAACTTCCTGGGAGCATCACCCTTCCTGCCAGCGTGGTTTCCCAGTGAGTTCTCAGGCCTATCACATAGGGGGAAGATGGGAAATACCCACCTCAGGGACTGACAAGAAGGTACACAGGTAGGAGAGCAGAGAGTTGGTCACCAGGCCTGAGCAAAGGAAGAGAAATATTTACCCCTCCCCTGAGTCATCAAGAACAGTCTCTCCAGCATACTCAGGGGCCTCTTGAACTCTGAGATTTGGATTTAGTCCAGACGAAATATGGAAAGGCACTCTCTATACAGTGCCTTTATCACCATCACCGTTTCGCCTCTCTTCCATCCCAGTTAACAGACATAAAACAGGTACTTATAACCACCCCTTGTGATTGCCATGATTACAAAACTGTTTATGAGGAAATTAGGAAGATTTCAGAATCAAATGACGTGGACATTGTAATCAAGACAATAGCTTTATGCCCACAAGACTGTGCCCATACGGTAAACATTCCATTCAGCTCTAATTCACCTCTTTCCTGGTGTATTGAATAGTGCTCAGCGTTGCTGACTGTTTAGTAAGAGAGTTAGACCTGTGTTTCTATGAGGCCATAATGTTGGCTGAACGAGTGACTGATGAGAAAGAGCATTCATAGGGATTACAGAAAAATACACCCTCAAGCAGGCACTTGTCAGATAACCCTTCAAAACTCACTTAATTCCTGATGCAGAGACTGCCAGTTCTAAACCAGTAATCCCAAGCGCGCCACGTGGACAAGTGTCTCCTTAGCAGCTGGGCTCGTGCTATCCCCATCCCAGAGAAAGGGGCTAAGAACCCTGCAGAAAGCAGGTTTTACCCTGAGAACTACAGTCTGTCCTACCAGGTGTTAACATAAGAAACATTCAAACCCGTGAAGAATTTTTTGAGTTTATTTGAGCCAAACTGTCAACACTGCTGGAAGCAGAATCTCAAGGGACTGAGCTAATGCTCCAAAGAATGTTTTATACAGTACAATTAAAGGACAAGTGTGTTATATGAAATCTGTTCAATATAGATTAGGGAGGCGGAAGAAAGTGGGTGGGGGAGAACCTCTGGGATTGGATAGAAAGTAAAATGACAGACATCTTTGACGGAGGGGGGTACAGGATAGTTAATAGTTAACAATTAACATGATAACAATAATAATGAGAAGCGTTATGGTCCCCACCCTGGTGGGTTGGTTGTGCCCTGAGGGGTCTGGAAAAAGGGGAATTATCCTCGAATTCCAAAGGAATGTTATTGAAGTTGCAAAAGACAGTAGACAGGCTTAGTTAAGGTAAAGATTGACCTTGTCAGGGAAGATCCGGGCCTAGGACATGACTATCCACCATAAACTGCTTTTAGTTAAAAAAGTTTTAATTTCAGACCATCCTTTGTGGCTACTTTAGGTCTCTGAGTTTGCAAGGACACCATTCAGGCCTTCCCTGAGCTAGTCAAGTTAGCATGTGGCCCCTTTTTGTCCACACAAGGTTCTGTCCCCTTTAAGCAAATCTTCCCTGAAAAAGAAAGATGTGTTTATTTGTATTTTCAGTTTAGTTGACTATTTTTCACATTTCCTGCTGATGAGTCATTTTGCAGTTTACTGAAAAAAATAAATAAATTGAAAACTACAGCACTGCAAAATTAAGGATCCAAGATGCATAACTGACGTAAGCCCCAAATGGGTATGGTTTAAGAATTTAATCAGCAAACAGATCAGTCAGCACATCAGGCCACCACTGCGAGGGAGGCTGAGTTTTCAGGATTTTGCCCTGGGGTCAGCACAGCCTGCCTCTGTGGAGCACCGCTGTTGGTTTTGCTCATCAGATCCTTGTAAACAAAGCATGCACAGGTATTTGGTCAAGGAATCAGACCATATTTGCCTGGAGCCTATGTGAGGAAAGATCTGTGTCAGGCTTATTCCACGTGGTACCTGTACACAAGGTGTGTATGTTTGTCTCTGTAAATCAGAAGCCCGAGTTCAGGGTAACTATAGGAAATTTGCCCCCTGTTTACAGTGTGCAAAGGTAGAGAGAGGCACAGTCCTGAGCATGAGCCTGCTGACTGTGCAGCTGGGGCAGCAGACGTGAGGTCCCCATACCCACCTCTAGTGGCTGTCTCTGCATTCCACACACAGACTCATTGGTCCTTTTCAAACTCTAGGGCTCACTGACTGCAGAGCTGGAGGCTGAGTGTTCTCATTTCTTCCTCTGGACACATTTTATTCAACATTTAAAAAAAAATCAATCAGGAGCAGATATAAGCGGTATACATACACATACAGTAACTTCACTGAAATATCTAGAGCAGTTGAAATATCTAGAGTATTTGTATCCATTTCTGAGCTCCCTGGAGCTTAGTGAGCATGTATTATGGACCACACGTGTAACATATGTACCTGTGTTAATTCTCAAAACAGTCCTGTGAAGGACTTGCCATTAGTACTCTCTTTTCATAGATGAAGAAGCTTGTGATGTGACTTTGCAGGTGTCCACAGAAAGGAAAGGGTGATCCATTTTGACTCCAGGTTCTTAGCCACTAAGACGCTGTCTCCCTTTGAAGATTAGTCAAGTCTGTCTGCATCTTATTGTGTTATCATATCAAATCCTTTCTACTTTGTAAAGAACCAATTATCCAAATTAAGAGCTAACACACACAATCTATAAAGTACACCTTTGAATCGTCATGTATGTTTTCTCTACAATGAACAAAGAGAAGACAGCTTTTCATTCAACCAGTTGAAGCACTGACCTTCACACGTGGCCTAACATAGCACGTGAAGTTGCACAAGCATGTCATAGCCCCTGTTCTATCTCTGCTATTATAACCTCCAGCCCTTAAAGCCCACGAGGTTCTCTGGAACGCACAGCCTGCATTCACCAAGTGCTCAGCTATGTATATTAGGTATGTTCTCAGCAGTCTCAGGTGTCCCTGAAGGGAAAAGACATTGCTGCTGCTTCTCTTTCTTCTCCTATGAAACTACTTCCAACTAACCCTCTACTGGTCTCCTTCAACTTCCTTCTTCTCAGATGTGCATGTTCCAACAAGTGCAGTACCACTGAACCACAGTGAAGATTCCACTGTTGTCCAGGATCACATAGTGCCTGTGGCTGCCACAAGAGCTGAAGTATCCGATTTAAAAGTCAAGCCTTGTGTTCTCTCCCCTTCTCTGTTGTCTGCCTGGGCACCAACCCCCCCCCCCCCCCCCCCGTCTGTAGACTGTGACTACTGTGACTAGTCCCGAAAGTGAGATAGTAGACATTAGTCTTTATTTTCTAATGCTTGGTTTAAAATATCTGAAATGGAATCAGTTACATATGAACTTCCGGTTTGCAAGCCAATAACCCACTCTTCTTAAACATACATTCATCCAAAACTTTCCTCAGCACAGCATTTTTATAATCACTCATGGGATCAATCTGTCCCACTCACTGGGACCCAGTTTGCCTGTCTGTAGAATTAAAGGAGGTGGGTTAAACCATTCTGAGGTCACTTCCGGCTCTAAGACTCTTTGATTCTAATCTAGGTTTTCATTTTTCTACACTGTTGTTTCCTTCCATTCATTCATTGAAAGAAAATGTATATATACAGTGCCTACTGTGTACTAAATAGGCAGATGGATCAATATCAAGACAGATGACATCTCTCCCCCAGGGGGTTTATAATCTCCATTTCCTCTCCTCCAAATCACTTGAAAATTTAAAGAAAGCCTGTGGTAGAGTTGATCCAACAAGGTTGCATAATGGAGTGAAACCTGAGTTCAAGTCCCCTTACTGCAGACATAACCTTGTGTAAGTCACTTAAGCTGCTGAGACTTTCTTTAAATAGAAAAAGAGAGAAAAAACAAACAACAAAAACAAAATAGAAGAAGAGACCAAAATCTCCATCCAGAGTTGTTATAAAAAACGGAGATGTGTGCCAAGAGACCAGCACATAGAAAGCGCTTGGTCAGTAGGTGACACCGTTACTGTTGTGGGAAGTAAGAGCTATCAATGCACCCAATGTGCTCCCTTTAGGCTACTCTCCTTGTTTTGGCTTAACTGATGGGCTCTTTGCCACAAAGGACGTAGCCTATAATTTAATCAGGTCTTTTCCACCCTCCTCCTTTGTTAAAGAACGTGGGGTTACAATGTGATTACCCAACGGGATTTACCTGTATTAGTTTTCTGTTGCTGGTGTAACAAATTACCACTAACCGAGTGGCTTAAAACAGTACAAATTAATTATCTTACAGTTCTGTGGTCATAAGTTTGAAATGGGTCCCACCGGGCTAAAATCAAGGTGTCAGCAGAGCTGTGCTACCTCTGGAGGCTCCAGGGAAGAATCCACTACACTGGCTTTTTCCAGAGGCCCTCTGCACTCCTTGGCCCAGGGCCCTTCTTCCAGCTTCAAAGCCAGTCTTCAGTCTCCCTCTGACCCTGACTCCGCCTTACCTCCTCCCCCTGAAGGACCCTGCTGATTATGTTGGGCACCTAGATAAGCCAAGATTTTATCTCCCTGTTTTAAAGTCAGCTGAGCAGCAGCCTTAATTCTATCTGCAATCCTAATTCCCCTTTGCCACCTATACCAACACACTCACTGACCCTGGAGATGGCCCTGGACATTTTGGGGAGGTCACTATTCTGCCTGCCGCACTCCCCACAGGTGTTGCTCACCCATCTCCACCTTTGCGTTCCCATCACCAGCTCCCTGAGTGCCTCTAGTTCTCACCCTGTGCATCTCCTGCCGGGCTTTTCCTCTTGACCTTTTCAGTTTTTTGCTCGAGGCCTGACAGGTTTCTGCTTTCCCCACAGCCAGAGCGTCCCCACAGCTGCAGGCTGAGCACAGACTTACTCAGAGAGGCAGCTTCCTGTCACGTGGGAGACTCCGGAATTCGTTCTCTGCCACAGTTGAACAGTCTAGAAGGGCCTGAGCCCACTTCTGTTGATCCTCTGTCCGATCCCAAGGTCCATAGTCTCAAATGCAGTTCAGCCCTGGCTGCCCAGTTGCCCTCTTCCCAGTGGGAAGGAGACAGTCTGGTGGTTCTCAGGCCTCTGCTGAGATGGGTGAGAGAGGGACACTGACGGGGGCTGTCACAGGGCTTCCTGTGTGGGAGCAGGAAGGGAGGCCCCCGTGCCAGTTGGGAGCCTGAGTGTGGGTGCAGAGAGCTCACCAGGGTTGAAAATAAGACACCATTTCTTGTTCATTTCACAGCTTACATTGCCACACACAGGTGTAAGGACCACCTGCAAATGTCCAACTTCACAGAGGGATGGATAACTTTATCACTGGTGTTTAGGAGCCAATCTACCCACATGAAGTCAGAGGGCCCTAGCTCTGCCACTCCTGGTTTACTCATCTAAGTCCCTTAAAAGCCCGGAGCTTCCTCGCCGTGAAATGGCCATAATGCCTACCTGATGGTGCCAATATTGGTAACTAACAATGTGTGAGCACTCACAATGTGCAGACACTGCAGTAAACTGTAAATGTATTTCATCACTGAATGAGGGAGAGCCTCTTTTTTTTTTTTTTTTAATATCTTTATTGATTTCAGAGAGAGGAAAAGAGAAGGAGAGAGAGAGATAGAAACATCAATGATGAGAGAGTCATTGATCGAGCCCGCAACCGGGCATGTACCCTGACCAGGAATCGAACCCTGATCACCTGGATCCTAGGTCGACGCTCAGCCGCTGAGCCACGCCTGGCCGGGCAAGGGAGAGCCTCTTATTATTCCCATTTCAGAGATGAGGAAACTGAAGCTGCAGAGAGGGTTCAGCCACTCGCCTAGGATCACCGCAGGTACACAGTGACGGGATCCATATGACTTTCCATTACCCTAGAGGTTCAGAGCTTGGACTGCGGAGCCTGATGGCACAGATTAAACCAGACTCTGAGCGTAATAGCTGGGTGACCTTCCTCTCTTCACTCACTCATTCCTCAGCCTGGCCAGGCAGCTCTGTGGAGATTATGTCCCCGGAAGCACCCTGCTCACCTTGATGGTGGCCCCAGCCGTGTGAATGACGGGGTGGTAATTGACGGGGAGCTTGCTTCAGCAGTAAAGCTGTCACCCCTCCCTCTGGACACACAAAGGCAGCGTTCTAAACTAAGCCTGCACTACGGTTCATTCTCCCCATCCTTTGGGTCGGTCTTCTTTCAGACACAGGAAGCTCAATGTACTTTTTATATTCGCCTTCTTATTCTGGCCTCCTAAAGAGGACCAGGAGTAGGTGGGGTTCGCTGCAGTCCACAGAACTGCCGGAGCTCTAACCCCAAAAGGGTCCTCTATGCAGTGCAGGAGAACTGGGAGGACTATAAAGCAAAATTGTCCATTGTGGCAAAAATCAAACCAGATAGTGTCTGCTTGGGTGTCTTTTTTGTAAACAGTCTGAGATCCCGTTTCCCCTAGAATTACCAGCTCATTGAAATTTGCTTTCAGCATTTACCAGATATTTTGAAGACATGGATTTGCTTCAGGAAACAGAATTCCACCAGGATTCCCCAAATTGTGCTGCCCCCACCCTGCCCCCAAACCAACCTGCCTTTACCGTTCAACCCAAGACATTTCTCTAGCCAGAAAAGAGGCCTTTGCTGGATTTAAGAAGATAGCTGAGAAGGAAAGTTCTGGATGAGATGAGAATTTCAGGATGATTCTGCTTTAAAAACAAGCCCAGCCCTGGCAGGTTTTGCTCAGTGGTTAGAGCATCGGCCCTTGGCCTGAAGGGTCCCAGGTCCGATTCCAACCAAGGGCATGAACTTAGGTTGCAGGCCCAATCCCTGGCCCCACTTGGGGTGGGAGGCAACCAGTCGATGTCTCTCTCACATCGATGTTTCTCTCCCTCTCTCTCTCTCTCCCTTCCACTCTCTCTGGAAAGCAATGGAAAAAATATCCTGGGGTAAGGATTAAAAGAAAAAACAAAACAAAAAACAAGCCCAAATGGTTTTCATCAATATGCTACCAATCATGCAGGGAGGACATGGCAGGCACCGTGCTAGGTGCATCTCATCCTCACAGCAGCTGAGTTGTAGGATACGCTCATGTGCAGATACGGAAATGAGGCCGAGAGGTCAAGGAGCTTCCGACAGTCACAGGCAGGACTCAGGTGTGTTACTGTGAGTGCAGGCAGGACTCAGATCTAGGTCTTTTGGGCTCCAAAATCCAGTGTTCCTCTGTGCCTCCCTGCAAGCCGGAATGATTTTGTCTCTTGGGATGATTTATGTCTCTGGGCCCCCTTCACACTCCTGCCAAGGAGCATCTTCAAGGATTCTTGGAACAAAGAGCAAGCCGACAATTGAGTTAAGAGCAGGAGAGCGCTGGGCACATTTTTGGTTATGTCTGTACAAGAAGGGACGGCTGTTGGTGGAAAAGGGAGCGTTGCAGTCTAATGATTGGGCTTCTTGTCGGCATGACAACAAGTAGAACTGGTTTGACTGATGTTACCAATGAGCTGCACGGGGACGGAGAGGCCCAGGTTTGTAGTTGAAGTAACTGGTGAAGTGGACTGAGCTTCCCACTTTCCAGGTTGTCTCTGTGGCACCATATAGATAGACCAAGGAGCTCAGCTTGGAGGTCTCACACATTCGCTCAAGCTCTGCCATGCGACCAACTCCCCAGAACTCTCAGTTTGACTCTGAGAGGTTAGGTTCGAGGCCGCTTCCTCACAGGCATGTTCAAAGGCTGCTTCTATGCCATTAAACTTTCCCAAACTTCACTGGAGATTGTATTCCTGCCTAATGCCCAAGGTGGTATTTTCGATGCCAGTGGCATTTAAAATGTAATTTTTATGTTTTAGCAAAAGTTTTACATGAATACATGCTCAGAATAAAGAGACTTAAATGATACAGCAATATACAAAGTGAAAGTTAATAGGCCTTTACCTGTCCTATTCCCCATTCCCAACCTATCTCCTTTCCTAGAAGTAGCTGCCATTAATAAGTTGTACACATCCTTTCACCCTTTTTCCATATAATTAAGTAGGTAGGTAGATAGGTAGGTAGATAGATAGATAGAATGTGTATGGGGTAGGATTTTTTAAAATCATGGTTGAAATCAAGCTCTGTAAATTGTTCCAAGCATGCTTTTTAAAATTCAATTATCTCTTTCCATTCAGAATATAGTGGTCTGTAGTATTCTTGTAAACTGTTGCATAACATTCGATAACTTATTTAACCATTTCCCTGTAATTAGATATTTAAGTTATGTACAGTTTTTCACATGAACTTACTTATACATTTTCCTTGTACACTCTTCAGAATGTATCTGAGGGAAGATTCCTAGAAATAGAATTACAGAGTCGAAGGATGTGCTTTCTATGTCCATTTTTTATTTTGATAGGAAAACTGCCAAATTACTTCTTTCCTTAGAAAAATAAATAACAATTTTCTCTCCAACCAACCCTACATAGAAGAAAATATGGAAATTTTGCAACAGCAACTTCTCAAAACACTGTATCTCAGCTTAAATGTTATCCTTGGTATCAGAGCTTGCTGGCCTCTGGTAAGCTGTCCAGTGCCCAGCTCTGTGGTGCATTTGGTGAGCTGCCCCTGCCCTGCCTTAGCTGGAAGGGCAGCAGCAGTCCCCTGCTGTCTTGGCTCCCTCAGTTCTGTGTTCTTTATAACACCCATCTTTCCATATTGGAGCTTTATCTACTCCTCTTGTGGCTCCTCAGCTAGGGAGAACCTCCTCTAGGGGAGAAGCCAAGCCTTAGTCACCTTTGTATCCCCAACACCTGTCAGGGTGTCTGAGACTTGTCAGTGCTCCCTCAGCTGTTGTTGGAATGAATGGCAGAGGGAGGAGAGGGAGAGGAGGAGATATGAACGGAGGGAGAGGAGAGAGGGAAAGAAGGTAGGTTGGTTCCCTGACAATGCTGTGAGGGTCCCAGTCCCACTGAGATTTGATAAAGCCCCATGTGATGTGGAGAGACTCAAGGTCCTGCCGTACCCGAGAGATCTGAGCACTTGGAACCTGAGGAATGTCTCTTAAGACATTCCCCAACCACACACCCCAAGTGGGTGGACACTACCCACCTCCAGTCTAAGAGCTGTGAGATAAAATGCAGGAACTTTTGAGGCAGAAAAGCCACATCCACTTTGTTCTTAGGAGTTCTCCACACCCGCTTCACTCTCTGCTCTCCCTGCAGCTGTCTTAGGTACTGACAAAGCTGGGTGTGGAAAAGTGAAAATCCGGGGAGATTCTGGTTTGACTCCGGTCTTAACTCTTTGCCAGGAACTGTCCCCTTAGCTCTCAGAGACTTTCCTACCACCATCCTGTCGTCTTTCCTACTCGGTTTTCCAGACATCCTGCAAGCCTCCTGCCCACTTCATCCTGCTTTAACTGTCTTGCCTACGCAAAGGAACCCCTGAAGGGAATCTTGTCATCATTCTTTAAACAGCTGGAAATCTCCTTTGTCTTCTCTCTGCCCACATGTTATATTCAGAGCTCAGAGGACATGTTTTATCGTTGACTCTTGGGCTAACTCAGGCAATTTCCAGGAAATATTCAAAAGTTCTCGAATGCATCAACTCCAAGGAACAGACTGGAGCTGAACTTGCTTAATTAAATCATATCTAAGGGTCCCTGCATTCAGTGATCTCAAGTATAAGAGGAGGATCCGTACATAAAGGCCAGCATCTACAGACAAGGGAGAGAGGAAAACATAAAGGACAGGGAGCTGGGAGGGAGGGAGGGAGGGAGGGAGGGGGAAATATCTTAAAAGAAGCACATAAAAAATAAGGAAACCTTAAGTGTACCATCCAGTGAGTGTTGATAAATGCATTCCTAGTGTAATCTTTCCCCTAAAGTTCCCCTTCACAATTAATCCTCCCTCTTGCCCTCAAAACAACTATAGTTTTTAAATTTTAATTTTTTTTCACTGATATTAGTTTTGTTTGTTCTGCAGCTTCAAATAAGAAATGAATACACTATGTTGTAATCTTTTGGGTTGGGCTTCTTTTGCTCAGCATACTGTCAGGTGAGATTCCTATGTGCTATATCAATAGTTCTTTCCTTCTTTTTCTGAGAAGTATTTCCTAATATGTACATATCCCACAACTTGTTTTTTTCTCTCCTGTTGACATTTGGGATGTTCCCAGACTTTGCTGTTGTACATGAAGCTGTTATGAACATTGCTGTACACACACAAAAAAGTAGGACATGAACCTTGATTGTAGTTGAAGGACCTGGCGAAAGGTAGCATGTCCTGTTTCAATCAACTAAAATGATGGATCCACAGATACTGCCTTCTCTGGAGGACCCTCTGATGTGCTAGGTTCAATACGTTACATTCCCTACATTCGTGCAACTGAGCTGCTCTTGTACCTGGAACACTTGTTTTACTGTTAATGATAAAATGGTTCCCGTACCCACCAGCTGCCTTAATACCCAGGCCTCTGAGATGGCTGTGCTAGGTCAGCAACCCTGGGCATTAGCTTCACAGGTTAGTCCAGTCATATTTTAGCATTTCCTGTCCAAACCTACCACCTGCTATCCATAGGGGCTTTCTCTTCTAGCAATACCTTTACCGTTACTGTTCCTGAACTCATAGCTTGATGACTGGAAGACCTCTCCAGACTCTTCATATTTTAGAGCCTCATATAAGTATGTCCTCATTTGGAGCTTTCATTTGCATTCATTTCACATGAATATCATAGCTGCTCTCACCACCCCAATGCAAAAATAGCTTTCTGAGTGCTCTTGCTTGCTTTTTGATTTTATATTTTTATATGGCATATACTTATATATAATATAATAATTTTTATTATTGTGAGCATATTATTATTTAATTCATTTGTCAAACCAGTCATGCATTTCAACTTCCTCTAAACCAGAGGTTCTTAGCTAGGGTTGAAAGACTTATTATGTGTATAGGTGCTTTGGGGGACATGTTCCCAACACCCAGTTCACAGTTGGGAATGCATTAGCTGCTATAACTAAAATACATACATAAATAGATACTTGTACACACACACATTGTAATTGTATGGACTTTAGACATATTTTTATTGGGCTCTAGCTCCTTTGATCTACAATTCTTGGCTCCGCTGGCTTCATCTCAAGTTGACTCCATCATGGTTGCCAAATGACAGTAGCTGTTCTAGGTTTCACATCCTCACTGCACTGCACCTAGAAAACAGGCTTCTCTTCCTCACCCCTCCCTCTACCCATCCCATCAAAAGGCAGTCTTGGCTTTCTCTCCAGTGAAGCATAGGCCACTTACCTGCCCCAGAACCACACAGATTAATGAGGGGTTTGCTTAAGTCAGTCAGAGCCTGGAGCTGGGGATGAGTCAATATCCATCCAATCCCATGACTGCTGTGCACTGTGGGAGGTACGAGAGGGGGACGAGGGGGGTGACAGCAGTGTTCACAACGGAGGGCAGTGGAGGAAAGGGAGGATTTGTAACTACTGAGCTCAGAATTGCACATGATCTGCAGAGTGTCTTATGAGTGTCACAGTCCAGAAGCATCCTGAGCAATAATGGGAATGGGTTGAGCATGTGACATATTATCAAATAGGTATGACTCAAAAGAGTGAGAACCTGTGTTCTAAACCATCAGCTACTCAAGGTCAGGAGTTGTGTGCTATGTATCTTCGCTGCTATAGCATGTGGCAAATGTAAGCTGAATTTATTCTTGTTCTCCCTTACCACCTGACTGTCCCTCTCTGTTTTCTCTCCTTTAATATCTTGATGTTTACTCTCCTCTTTCCTCAAACTGCCTTCCACCTACTCTAAAGTTTCACTGTAAGGGAAAATAATTCCACCCCCACCCCCATCCCACCAACTCCTTTCTGGAGAATGTAATTTGGAAAAAAGAATATTGATGCTTAAATGTGTGATCAAGTGAAGTAACATCATTGAGAACGTCATAGAGAGTGGTGTATTTCCTGTGTGAACAGCAAGAAAAGGCTCCCATGCATGGCCTTAGATACCATTTGTCTGTGGAGCAGTGAGGTACAGACCTGGAGCTGCATAAGGCTTTGAAGCAATTGGATTTCATCAAATAAAGTTTTATTTTGAGTGAACATGTGCCACTTGTCACATGTAGGGACCGTACTCTGGCCCTCTATTTTAGGATGTGCATTTCCCATTATTCACTAAGAGGAGATGGGTTAAAGCTGAGCTGCAGATGCTTTTCCTGAGCCCCCCTGGGGCAGGCACTTGTAAAAGGTCTGTTTGTATAGTCTGGGGTCTAATCTCTGGTCGTGGATCAGGATTTCTTCTACTCAGAGGGAGCTGGTTTAAAAAGAGCTGAATTATGATATTTAAAAACCACAAGCATTGACAGATTCTGGTGCCCTCTTGTCTGTAATTGAAAAAAAAGCAGTCCTTAACTGCAAAATAGAATATTTACATGGTTGTGGAGATCAGAATGACTTCATTTTGGATTTAGAGATAGCAAAATTCTTAATAAATTCAATTACTCTGGATCCTTCTCTCCTCTCTCTCTTTACATCTTTCTTTTACTGCCCTTGCTTTGCTGGTAGGACTTTAGGTACATACCTATTGTCTTTATATATATATATATATATATGTTTTTATTGATTTCCTAGAGAGGAAGGGGGAGAGAGAGAGAGAGAGAGAGAGAGAGAAACACCAATGATGAGAGAGTCATTGATCGGCTGCCTCCTGCACGCCCCCTACTGGGGATGGAGCCCACAACCCGGGCATGTGCCCTGACCAGGAATTGAACTGCGATCTCCTGGATCCTAGGTTGATGCTCAACTGCTGAGCCACAGCGGCCGGGCCTATTCTGTGTTTTGAACAACCCAGCCCTGGTCCAGGAGGAAATCAGAAAGCTACCTTTGTTCAGCAAGTTTCACTATTCTAACCTGCCGAGTAAACTTTCCCTGGCAAAAACAAAACAAAACACACACACACACACAAAATAGACAGGTAGAAAGCCTAGGGCAGCTTGGTGCTAACAAAAACAATGTTGAGGTCACTGAAAGGATTCAGCCTCCCAGAGACCCAACGCTCCAGCAGCTGCCATGGTGACCTTGTGTGGAGAGAAATACCCTCTTTAACCAGGAACTCTAAGAGCTACTCAAGAGTTCATTTCCCTCAGCCCCACTGGTGGACAGAACTCTTATCTGTGCTCCTATCTAAAGTCAGTCCTTCCTCTTATGTGCACTTGACCCAATCCCCTCTAGCCACTCAAAGACAAAACTTCAGCGAGTCTGTCTCCCTTTCCCACATCCTCAGAACTCTCTCCTCTTTACCGGATCATTCCCATCAGCCAACAGACATGCCATTATTTCTCTTATCTTTAATAATAAGGTTAATAACCTCCAACTCCTCCACAGACACACTCTATATCTCTACTCTTTTTGGCAATAACACTCCTCAAAATAGTTGTCTCTTCTGGGAGACTGGAGTTCCTCTCCTCCTGTGAAGTCTTAAATCCAGTCCAACCAGGCCCCGCCCCTCCTGCATCAAAAGAGCTCTCTTCAAGGTCACCAGTGACTTCCACATTACTAAATCCAGCAGTCAGTGTTCAGATTTGACATGGGTTCATAGGACCCATGGGTTCCTCCCTTTCCAGGCTCTCTCCCTGAGTCTTTCACTATCTCTCCTCTTCTGCTCTACAAGATGGAAGTGCCCTATTTTTTATCTCAGCGTGTCTAAGATGAACTCTCATTCTCCCTTTCACCCACATCTATCCCTGTCAAACCTGTTCTACCTGCAGTCTTCCATCTCAGTTGATGGGACCCCCAAATTCTCTTTTGCTCAAGACCCTAACCAATCCATCAGTATATCAGTATCTTAAAAATAGAGCCAGAGTCCAGCCTTTCCAATGATTACTACCTAGTCCAGACCTTGCCAGGATTACTGGCTGCCTCTCTTCCACCTTGCCCCCTGTAGTCTACTTTCAACCTAGCAGCCACACCAGTCTATATAAAATGTAAATCAGATCAGGGTACTCCAGTGGCTTAAGGTCAAAGCCAAGGTCAGCTATATTATCCTTACACAAATGGTTATGTAGTGTACCTTTAATTCTGCAGTTTGCCTTCTCCATTCCACTTTATGTTGCTATAATAGATCTAAGTGAATTGTTTCAACTGCTGAATAGCATTCTATTGAATAAACTACAGTTTATTCATTTGTGTATTGATGGATACTGAATGTGTTTCCAAAGTTTTGCTATTGCAAAAATTGCTGTAATGAGCTCTCCTGTACCTATGTATCATTGTGTGCATGTGGAGACTTTATATTGTGTGTGTGTGTGTGTATACTGTGCATATCTGTGCAGCTTCAACTTCTCTTGACGTTGCCAAATTAGTCTCCAAAGTGTGTGCACCAACTTACATACCTGCCACCCCCCTATCGGAATCTCCCCACATCCTGGCCAGCAATAGTTATTGTCAGAGTTTTAAAGCATTCCCCATCTGATATGTGTGAAATTGTTCTTTTAATTAGAATTTTCCGATGACTAGTAAGGATGACCATCTTTTCCCCCTTGTCTGGCTGGTCAGTTTCTCTCTTCTGGAAAATGCTTATTTATATCTTTTGTTCTTTTCTTTTTTTCCCATAGGAAGGTTTGTCTTTTTATGGTTCATTTGTAATTCATTCTATAATCCGGAAACAAATTCTTTGCTCATTATAACAAGTGCAAACATCTTCTCCTAGCTGATTGCTTACTTATTTAACTGCATTTAGGGTGCTTTTAAAAAAAAATACAGGAACTGATTTAACACAGTCAAATGTATCAGTCATTTCTTCTGTAGTGTGTGCTTGGTGGATGTTGTTTGAGGAACCCTCTCTACCTGAGAGGATCCTTCGAGGTGACTTAGAGGCCACCAAGGAAGGAGGGAGGTGGGGAGGTGACAGATTTATAGGCCTTTCTGTCTCTGTTCCACTTAGAATAGCACCTCGTATGTCTGTTTTCTCTTTGGACTTCTACATGATTGAAGAAGTCATCTTGCTGTTTAAAGAATTTTTTAAACTTTGAACATTGTTGTATTTGCTCTGAGATTCCTGTCCACCAAGACAAAACAAGAAGGACGGTGAGTTACATTAACTCATAAGAGAAAATAAAACATATACACATGCTTGACAGGAGGACGGCCAGGTTGCTGGGAGAGGGAAACTCAGCACTGAGCCCTCATGCACCATATCACATGGACTCATGGAAAGGAAGGACACAGTGAGCAGTCTCATAAACAGCAGGTTTGGGAAGGTTCAGAGAGAACCTCACAGGCCTTGTTTATGAAATGAGAAGGTAACAAGGAGTCCATCTCAAAATGCAGGGTCCCTTCCGGGCTCTACTGAAACAAGAACGTGTGTGTGTGTGTGTGTCTGTGTGTGTGTTCTGGCTGTGCCCCAGATCTGCTGAGCTCCATCTCAGAGCTCTGATTGGTGCCTCAGCATCTGGTGAGTCCAAGGGTTGGGCTGAGATAGCAGTTCTTCCCTCACCAGACACTCCTCCTAGTTTTCCACCTCTGCTCTCCCCTTCCTCTTCTTTCCACTATGAGCAAGAGCGCTTCCTATTGAATGACCTTAAATCCTTCACGTTTTGAAGGATGTGCATGTTCGGCAGCCTCAATGGTGAAATAAACATACACACATCACTGCTACCTTCCAGTTTATGAAACTTTTCCCACCCACCATGCCACGTTTACTGGTTTAGTACCTGTCACCTTATGGAGCACTGGAGCTCTTTCCTCATTGTGGGGATGGCGGCAGAGCTCTTATTAGCTGGAATATCTTCTTTTGAAACAAAACACACCTTCAGAGACATGTTTCTATCCCTAGCAAAAATACAAAGGTGAAAGAATTAAACATTCTACTTTATTATTAACTTGGTTCTTAACTGTTTTACTCCTCCCCATATATTTCTATTTCCCCTTTATTTCTTTTTTGTCTGCTTTGTATTATAGTCTCATTTTACATTTTCTCTATCAGGGTTCCTTGGTTATGTTTCACTTTGTTTTTTGTTTTTCTGTAACCTGCTTAGGTTTAAATGATCTGTTTTCTTAAGCAGGGTTAGCATGCATGATAATATGTTTCCTGGCATCCTGCCTCTGCCCTGTCAGCCTGCTTTCTGGATTTAAGGCTTGTTTTTCAGGGATGTGCAGATCTGCTCTGAATAAGAATAAAGAATTCAAAACTCTTCTTCCAAGAAAGGTACTCAGAGTAGTTTTTCATACCTGTACTGTAAAGAGATCGAGTGAAGCATTTCCTTTGAGCAGTAAGACTGTTAAACTTAAATAATACTCAGCTGTATTTCTCTACCCCCACCCTGGAGGATGCCTCAGTGGGACTTCCACTGTGTGTCAACCCATAGATGGTTCCCCCACAACGTCTTTGTTTTACGGGTCTGGGAACTGAACCAAGTAGAAGGACACATAGATTTCTCCCCAGATTGTGCAAGATCTCTAGGTCAGCTCTAAACAACTACATGGTCAACACACATGCAGTCTCAAGTGTTTACTCAGAAAACGTAATGTATTTCCACTTGCACGCCTTCCAAAGTACAAGGTCCTGGCAGACAAGAAACAGAATTCCACTCATAGGGAGGGCTTCATGAAGATACTTTAATAAAGGAATTATTTATAGGATAAATGGAGCCAACAAAGGATGTTATAGCTTCAGGGACCAGCAAGAGCAAGAAGATTCCCCTCCCCTAGAGCTAAAAGGAAAGAGAATGAGAGGCTGTGGGAGCCCAGTGAGAGTAGGGGCTGGGGCACAGGGCTGCCTGGCAGGAGCAGGGGCCACACAGAAGCATGGCCAGATGGCAGTGAGGGGACAAAGGAGCAAACACAAGATATTCCAGCCCCCCCCCCCCCCCCGCCTCTCTTCTTCTGCTTCCCTTGGCCAAACCCGACCAGCAGAGCTCGCAGGCTAGGGAGCCAGGGAAGCAGCCTATAAATGAGCCCCCTGAGGCACAGAGAGGGGTGGAGGAGCGGATGGCAGGAGGGATGGGGGCCGCGGGCAGATGACAAGTAGCCAGCTCTGGGTTAAGAGCGAGCAGGTTTGAAATTTGCTCAAGACTATCTTTTTAAAGACAATCTAGTTCAGTTCATGAGACTGGGGGTGGTGGGGTGGTAAGTGGTTTTGTTTATTATGAAGGAGCACCTTGGTCTGAGTGATCTGGCCTTGCTAAGACATGGGCTGAGGCCTAGCTAAGAGAGTTCCACTGACCTGGTAGAGTGGTAAAATGTCTGAGCTGGAAGGGACCTTTTAGAGAGCATGTAACTTAACCACCATTCTTTAGAGACAGAAAAAATCAAGTCCATTCCCTCCCTCCCTCCCTCCCTCCCTCCCTCCCTCCCTCCCTCCCTCCCTCCCTCCCTCCCTTCTTCCTTCTTTCCTTTATAACAAGATAACTATATAAATATTTATTGACTGCCTACCGTGCACCAGGCTTTCATGATGAGAGTTTGACAGTGAACAAGACAAAAACCTGTTCTCATGGGCTTCCTTTCTAGTAGGGGGAGAGAGAGACAATAAACAATAATAACAAAAGCGTGTGACGGGTCAAAAGGAACTATGTACTTTGAAGAAAAATAAAGCAAGATAAGAGATGGGAGAGTAAAGGAGGCCAGGGGTGGCGTCTCTCCTTTGTACAGTAGACATGGAAGACCTGAAGGCACCATTCAGGCAGGGACCTGCAGCAGGCAAGGGATGAGCCTTGTGGACATCTGGGACAAGAGTGTCCCAGGCGGAAAGTACCGGGAGTGCAGGGGCCTGAGTGGATCATGCTTGCTACAGAGCTAACGAGAGAAAGGCGGGGTGGCAGGAGATGAGACTGCAGGCCGGCTGTGAGCCGGGGCTAAGGAAGCGCACAGGCTGTGTGGAGCTCTGCTTCATTCTCAGGGCGTTAGGAGGCCATTGGAGGGCACTGCGCAGAGCAGTGACACATCTCCCTGCTGTGTGACAAGGTCTGGCTGCCCTGTGAGAGCAGACTGAAGGAGGGCAAGAGCCCGATGAGGAGGCTGCTGCAATGAGCCAGGGGAGGGAGGATGACAGCTGGGACCAGGGTAGAAGAGGCAGAGCTGGTGAAAGCCATTAGATTCGGGGTATATTTGAACATGGAGCCCCCAGGACTTGCTGACGGAGGGGGATGGACAGTAGGGAGACAGGAATCAGGATGACTCTGAGCTTTTCGGCTTGAGCATCAGGAAAGATGGAGCTGACCTTACTGAGCTGGGAGAGGAGGTTTGTGGAGAAGGGGGATAAATAGGAGTAGGTGAGGAACTTGCAGAGTTTTAAAGGCCTATTAGATGTTTCTGCAAAAAACCCCCACAAAACACCAACCAACATACATACACACACCTATACACACCCATATACATATGCATATATATATACATGTGTGTGGTTGAACATGAAGCTCAGGGGGGTGAGACTTGAGGTATAAATAAAGTCATGAAAAAATGAGATTATCTACAGAGTGAGCATATCTATTAAAAAAATTTAGCACTGAGCCCTGGAACACACTAATAATAATATTAATATTTATTAAATTTTTATGCTAACGTTTATTCAGCACTAAATATGTGTCAAGCATGGTGTCAGTAATTCACATACATTATTTCATTGAATTCCCATAAGAACCCTGTGAGAAATCCACTAGTATCCCCCTTTTACAGATAACAAAGCTGAGGCTCTCTGAGCAATGAGTCAGTTTCCTGAAGCCACACAGCGAGTGTGGCACTAGAGATCAGCCCCAGACAGCCTGACTCCAGATGGAGCAGCCAGCCCAAGTTTACATAGCGACTCCGTGGCAGAAAATGTCTGGTAAGATTCTCTGTGCTGCGCTGCCTCTGCTGACTAAGTTCTTTCACTTCCACGTGGAATTACTCAAAGTGCAGAATTGCACTCGAACACACAGCATCCAGACGCCAAGCACACCCCCAAGCCCAGCCCCCATTTAGGCATTTGATCTCCCCTCTCCCTCCAACATTATGAGGTGCTCAGCTCTGTGCAGAGGCCACGGTTCTTAATCATATATCCCTTGTGTATCTCTGTGCTCAGCATAGCACCTTGCCCAAGGAAGCTGCTCTGTGTTTATGAACCGACCGACTTCCAAGTCCACTGTGACTTCCCTGGCTTGTCTCAGCGGTGGTGAGACAGAGAGTGAGAAGGGAAGTCTTTTCCTCGTAGTTGAGGTTGCAAATTAGGGCCAAGAAGAAACCCACTCTTTGGAAGGCACACATGACGGAGGACTTCCTAGCTATGTCCATGATAGTGACTCATCTAGGATGAATCCTGACTGAGGACAGCAGCTGGGAGGTGTTCAGCCTGCATAGCCACCTGGGGAATGGCTGTGCGTGTCTCGGGCAAGGCTCCTCTCAGAGGATGCTGTTTTGCAGTGCTTTGCACCCAAGTAGGCAGCTCAGATAGCATCACTTTGCCTTTCCATCACCAGGTTTCAGAGGTGTGGTAGAACCGTAATTGGAATCTTTCAAAGAGCTTTTTGGGTAAACAGACTGTCAGCTCTCAGTTATAAATAAACTGCTATCAGCCATCTGAAAAAGACAAAATGATAGCAATGTACCACATGCAAAGGGATGCACACCTCAAAACTCCAAGCTATCCAAGCCCTTTTGCGTAATCTGTAACTTCCACCAACTCCATTTTCCAAATTGATCAGGAACATGGTGTAAGGAAGGTAGCTCAGGCTTTGGAGTCTGACAGGTCTGGGTCTGAGTCTAGCTCTGGTGTTCTCTAGTGATGACCTTGGGCTTGGTATTTCATTCCTTAGCATTGCATTACCCTCATCCATTAAGTGGGGGGAGAGGGGGAATACTTCCTAGACCATAAGGTTGCTGTGAGGGTAAAAACAGATAGATAGCAAAGCACCAATATTGTACCTGGTAAATGACAGTGCTAGGGAAGATGCTGTTGATGGTAGCGGTGATGGTGATAATGATGATTGTGATGGTGGTGATGGTTATGATGGTGAAGGCAATGATATTGATGGTGATAACGGTGGCGATGACGATGTTCATGGTAGCAGTTACGGAGTTGATGGTGATGGTGGTGGCATTATCATGTTGATGGTGAAATGGCATTTGAAGACCGGGGTTGGGCCCCCAATTCTGCGAGATATACACTGGAAGCCTGAGACAGAATTGCTGCTTTAAAGAGGATTGTTTAGTGAGCTTAAACTAAAATGCGTGAAAAAGCTATGCAACTAAAAATGTAACTATTTTTTATTATGACCAATGAGAATATTTAACATTTATTCAGTGTTCACTGTGTGCCAGGCAGGTACCAAGTAGTTCATGTGTATTTCAGTTAATTCTCACTGCACCTCTTTAAGAAACAAAGTATAATTCACTCCATGTCAGATTACAAACCCCAAGCTCAGAAAGGTTAAGTGTCTGACATAAGGTCACCCAGCTGGAAAGAGCTAAAGCAGGAAGTTAAGCCCAGGGCTGTCTGATTCCAGAACCCAAACTCATAACCACCGCACCACATTGCCTGCATCCCTACCAGATACACAGTGGCTATTCTAAGAGGGAAGAGGTCAGGGTGCTCTGAGATAGTAGAGGGTATGAAGGGCCAATGGTTCTTATGAGAAATTCTCACAAGTAGATAAAAGTGTATTTGAGAAACATTGGAGATTGTAAACAAGCAAATCAGAGAAATACCTTGTTGACCCCAAATAGCATTTCTGCAGTTAAGATCAGGTTTCCCTTTAAAAATCCAGATTTCTTGATTTTCTTAAAAAGTTAGGTGTTCTAGCCCAGCCATTGTGGCTCAGCGGCTGAGCATGGATCAGTGATCCAGAAGATTGTGGTTCAATTTCTGTTCAGGGCATATACTTGGGTTATAGGCTTGATCCCCAGCAGGGGTTATGCAGGAGGCAGCTGATCAATGATTCTCATCATTGATGTTTCTATCTCTCTCTCACCCTCTCCCTCCCTCTCTTTGAAATCAATAAAAATATATTTTAAAAAAAGAAGTTAGATTTCTAGATAAACTAGACTGTATTCCAGGATGGCTTCAATAAACTGGAGCAACTGCTACTTTACTTTAGGTGTATGTTCTTGAGTTTGCTTACTGTCCAGAGCTCCCTATTTCTTTTTCCTGCAGATTTCACTGGTTTGTACAACTGGCCTGACCCTGTAGATATTTGAAGAGTGCCCTGCTATGGAGGCTCAGACATGGAACAGGGCACAGTTCAGGTCGCAGTTAATGTTATCAGACAGAAAAAGTTTGTCCATCTGGCGCTGGCAGAGAAACAATAGCCACAGAGAATGGCAGTGGAGAAATATTGGTTATTTTATTGATGGATGGCGCCACCCAGGAGAACAGGAAGCTAATGTTCAAAAGCCTGAACTCCCCTGTGGCAGGAGTTAGAGATGTATAGGGCAAAAATCACAAAACACAGTAGGTTAGGGGGCTTGGGATCTTGCTGGGAGCTGATTGATTGGAGGTGAGGAGATGAATCATTTCTTCAGGTATGAAGACAGTTCTGAGGTCTGCTCAGTGTCCCTCTGTGTGGGAAAGTAGCCATGGACCATTCCACCTTAGGGCTCAGGAACTGAAACATAATTTAGGTCAAGATGCTATCTTAAGCCTGCCAGAGGTCCCAACAGCATGACCATTATCCAGACTGCAGTCTTCTGCTGCCTTGGGGGCTGCTGATTATCCAGCAGAAAGGCTAGGTCTCTGAGGGGCAGAGGGAGAGAGGAAGATAAAGAGAGAGAAAGAGATGATTTCTAGAGCTAGAATTTAAAGCTAAATTTAATCAAAGTCTTAAGGACCCTTGGTCTCATTAGCAGAACAGACGGAGGCCTTTACCCAGTAAATGCCATAGCTGAAGAAAGTGAGGAGGACCTAGACCTCTGGTGGATCAGACCATCTCCACCCAGGAAAGATCAGTCTGTAGCTGTTGCGTAGGAGTTCACCGTAATCTGCTCTACCATCAGCCAAGGCCGCCTGATTACCCATCGCCTGCTCTTCCTGCCCTCCTTGCCGGCTGCTGAACATCAGCTCCCTTTTCTCCTTCCTACAATATTTTTGTTTACCTTTCTTGTTTTTACTGTGGGCTTCCCCCTAAAGCTGTTTAGAAAGGTTATTTTTTTTCTCTTTTAAAAATGCCTTGTTTTCCATTTTCCACAATTAGTTACCCAAGTTCATGAGAAAGCAGGACCTTAGCAAGCCAACAGAATAATGTAAGACCTCCTTCTACACCTTTATTGGGAAAGAGGCAGGTGTAAATAAAAAATAAACATAAGAAAACATCTTGTTTGTATCATACGTCACAATTTTCAAGGAACAGTCATGTCTACCTTGTTTGATCCTCAAAGCAGCCCAGTGAGGTGAGCAGAGTGGGAGTAAAGCATTCATTTCCCAAGACTGCAGTTCAGACTCGAAGCCCTCTCAAAGGTTCAGCGGTCAGTAAGCAAGAGGATGTGGATTAGTGCCCAGGCCTGGCCTGGAATGAATCAACCCAGACACAGCTCAGCTCTTGCCTCACCATAGTTGGTTTACGACTTTACCACGGACCTTTGCTCAGAGAGAACCGAAACTGAAAACGAAAGCCGAGGATCTGCTCCTTGTACTGCGCACCCTCCCTCCTTTCCTTCCCACAGATGTGCTAGGCAGGCGTGATGCTGACTGCAGGCCGCGCAGTGAAGGCCGGTGAATAATGCCAAGACGAGATGGCTCAAGCACTGCAGGAATGCCACCATGTAGCTGCATGGCTTCTCATGATTTTCAAAGCCATTTTGTGGCGACCCTATGTGCTGAGTGTGTGCCCATTTTACAGATGGAATTTTGCCTCTGAAAAGCTAAGCGACATACAGCTAGTAAACTGTAAGGCTGAAATTCAATCCCAGGTCTTTGTACTTTGGGTTCAGTGCTCTTTTCACTACTGATACTCCTTGCACCTAACAGTGCCTGGCACACAGTAGGTGCTCAAGAAATGTTTGCAAAGCACGTGTTAACCGCATTGCGTCTCAAAATGACTAAAAACAGCTCACGTAAACATTTCTCCTTCAAGGCCAAGAAAACAAGGCTTCTCAAGAATCTTGCAAATCTATGGCTCAGTAAAAGCCAACAATGCTTGAAATTATCATATCATTTTCACCTGAAACAACATATAAAGCAAGAGAGAGAAAAACCAACACCTCTGCTGAGGCAGTAACTGCAGATAAAGTTTTTCTTACTCTTGTTGACATTCTTCTTTGCCAAGTACAATCTGTTAAGAAGAAAATATTTCCCCCTATCTATTTAAAACCACATTTCAAACCAACATTGGACAGTAAGTAGTAGAGCAAATTATTTACCCTTCTCCGGCCCCTTTTTCCGAGGTGAGTTTCCACGTCTACCACAGAGGGGGTCCCAAGATCCTCCTCCTTGATTTTTGTTCTTTTTTGTAATTTGGTGGGAGATGTGTGGGGAGTAGTTTGATAGGAAAACTTTGGCTTGGCTTGGTTCAGAGATCAGTACACAAACATGGGTAAGCGATTTAAGAACCAAACCTGTGGTCTGCCTTTCCCCATTGGAGGTCTGGCTGTCCAAACCTCTCACCTTGGAATGGCCCAAGAGGATCTGCTGCCTGATGCTCCTTTTTAATCTGGTCTAGCCCTCCCTGCAAAAGGCCAGGCCACAGTTCAGTTCTCTCTCTGGAAAGGGCAACCTGGGTCCTGGTGGGCGAGAGTTGCTGTATAATTCACCAAGTTCACAGCCTCGTCTTCCCTCTCTACTGGTGGCCCTCCTTGCCTTTATGTGGTTCAGCCACCTCTGCACCCCTCCCTGAATTAATAGGCACGTTGGACTGATGGTAGGAGTGATAGACAGCAAGAGTGTGGGCCCTGTAAAAGCTATGGAGATATAAGGGAATAAAACTTTAATTTAATTTTTAAAAATTTATTATTGAAAGTATTATAGAAGTCCCCCTTTTCCCCCCCATTGACCCCCTTCCACCCTGCATACGCACCCCCCACCAGGCCTTCCCCACACTATTGTCTGTGTCCATGGGTTATGCATATATGTATATAAGTTCTTTGATTACTCTCTCCCCACCCACTCCCCCACCCCCTCCTTCCATCCGAGATTCCTCAGTCAGTCCCATGCTTCTATGTCTCTGGATCTATTTTGTTCCAGCTTTAATTTTATATTTAACCCTCTGGCACAGTGTCTTTTTCATTCTTGTTTCCTTGTCTCACTTTTTAAATCAGCCCATGCTTCCCAAAATGTCACCACTGGCCCAGCAGCGTCAATACCACCGGTGAATTTGTCAGGAATTCCAAGGTCCCACCCCTGACCCACTGAATCTTTCTGGGTGGGCCCAGCAGTTTGTGTCTTAGCCAGCCCTCCAGGCTAATCTGACGCACACCCAAGCCTGAGAACCACTGGCCCGAATAATTTCTCCAACCACTGGCCCAAATAATTTCTCCTCCCACTGGGCATCATTCTCTTAGATTCCCTCACAGCTTTCTGTCTTCTGATAGTTACATAAATGGATAAACATGTTGGATCACACTAACTGATACAGTGTCTTCAAACCATATTCTTTGAGATGAGGCCAGAATAAATGTCCACCTCTGGAGATCCAGCTGAAAGTAGTCAGTAAGGTGTGGTGGAGAGAGCAGGGACTCTCCCAGCAGACAGCACTGGGTTCAAGTTGACCAGATGTCCAAATCCACTCCTTGCTGGTTGTGGGGCTTTAAGCTGGTTATTCATACTTTCTGTATATTGTCCATGAAACGTGAATGAAAGACCGAAGTTACAGGATTGTTATGAAGGATAGCCAAGATAGCACATGGGAAGTGACTGTAGCACACATCAGTCACCCAGGACACATTCCTTTCTTCCTCTTCACCCCGTCTCCAGTAAAATCACAATACCCCCCCCACCCCCCCCCCCCCGCCAACCTTGGCATTCCTCCTTGTCTCTCCCAAGGCTTTAGGAGGAGCTGAAGCTATCTCCTGAGGTCAGTCAAAAGACCAAAATATCTCTCAGTCTGTTGTCTAATCAAGATGCCCAGCCTCTACCCTCAGGGTTGGAATGTGACCAATATAAATAAGTTGTAATGTAGTCCTTTCATGTGATCTAATGTTTTGGTGACTGTCATTGGAAGAGGGTAGAAGTGAGCATAGAATCTAGGGCATGGAGATCCAGTGTGAGAATTTGTTAGTATTCAGCCAAAACTATCCAACAGAGAGAAAGTAACAGGTACTTTATCAGAGGAACCCTAATGATTTTGCCCCTAAAAAGGAGGAGGGGCAGTTCAGAGTTTTCCATAGTCTGGGCAGGACAGTCCTTAAAAATATTCTATTCCCACTGTGCTGAGTCTGCACTCATAATTTCTCATTTATTGAGTTCTTAATATATGCCTAATCCTAAACTGTTAAATGATGCATATGCATTAGTACCTTGAATCCTAAGAAGTAATTACTATTACCCCCCACCAGCCCTCAATATGCAGATGAGGTGGCAAAGCATTTATATGCATATATGTATAACCCAAGAACACAGACAATAGTGTGGTGAAGGCCTGGGGCAGATGCGGAGACGTGTGTGGGGTAGAAGGGGTTAACGGGGGGGGGGGGAGGGGGGGAAGAGGACATCTGTAATACTTTCAACAATAAAGATAAATTTTAAAAACACACGCACACACACAAAAACAACCAAGAAGAACCCTGAGATTTAGAAGCTAAAGGCAACTTGCCTGAGAGCACCAAGACCTGGGATTCCACTCCAGGACCACTAAACTTTGAATTCCTAATTCAGTGTCCCAGGTAGCTCAATATGAGGGAGTGAATCTCCTGAGTAGTAGAAACCAGTACTCTATTCTCTGGAAAGCTTAATGCTCTCTCTACAAATCAGTCAGTTGGCATTCTGATTTCTAATTCTGTCTCTAGTTAGTTTCCTTATGAGTCAATCCTGGGAGCTTGATAAACTCAGGGACAGCTGAGTGGATAAAGTGTCTAAAGCTACGAAGGTGAGTGTTAGGTCTTATCTGAGGTTCCCTCACCAAGAAATTGCCTACCCGAGCAGACCTGCTGAAGGCAGCTAGCCAGACAGCCAATTATCTTCTTTCATACCACTTTAAATGCAGTACAGTTCAACCACTGCTATACAATACTATTCAGAGAAAAACATAGTACAACTAAGCTGGAAGGAGCAAGCCTCTAGGAGCCTTAAGAAGATAATGGAGTTAAGTGCAGCAAGAAATTCTAAGTTAAAGATGGCAAAGAGGTTTCATTTTAAGTGACACATTCAATCAACTGATGGTGTGATTGGCTGGGATGCTGCATTAAGAAAGATTATGAGGCCACTTCTGGGCTAAATAGTAGAGGGTTCCATGATTGGTTAGCAATGTCTTCCTTGATCATAGGAGGTGGGTGTGGGGCCCTTGTGTCGTATTTATTATTCCTTCCCTAAGTGCTAGAATCTCTGTTGATGTTGACAATAATATCGAATGTAGCGTCCAATTGCATTTAGGTAGAAAATAACATATTTTGAAAATATTTACCAATGTTGACTTGTATGAAATCATATGGTAGGGTACTTGCTGGTATATGTGCAAATTTGAATTCACTTTTTGGGACCTTTGTCCCCAAAGATTAGTTTCCACCTTGGCATGGTAAAAGGTAAAGGGAAAAAATCCTTTTAGTGTAAGAAATTTGGGGTTTCATTTGGGTGCCAGATTTTCTTGTGAATAGGCATAGATGTGGCTTTTGGAACATGGGTCTATTTATCCCACATAATTACAAGATCACAAGTTAAACATTTTAAAGGGATAAAAAGCAGTTTGCTTTTTATTTTAAATGTTGTGATGAGAGATGTATCTGTTCTGTAAATTGGAAATGTAAGTCCCCAAAACTACATTTTAACTGTCATGATTTGCAAATCATGTGACTGTGTACAGACTTTAAAAAAAAATTTACAGGTGGGTTATTGAAATTCATAATAGAATTTAGCAAGCTTGGTGGATATAATTCCACTGTACAAAAAATTAATTGTATTTCTGTATGCCAACAATAATTAGAAAATAAAAATTTTAAAGTATGATATACAGGGTGGGACAAAAGTAGGTTGACAGTTGTTCGTATGGAAAATAATACAATAACTAATAAGTAAGAATACAAGAATAAACTATGTTTTGTGTACCCACAACTGTAAATCTACTTTTGCCCCACCCTGTATAATAGCATTAAACAAGCATGAAATAAGCAAGGACCAACCTAGTGAAAGATGTATAAGACTTCTACACTGAAAACTATAAAACAGAAATGAAAGAAGACGTAAATAAATGAAGGACTCTTTCATGTTCATTTATTAAAAGACTTAATATTTTTCTCCCCAAATTGGTCTATAGATTCAATGCAATCTGAATCAAAATCATAGCAGATTTGTCTGTGTGCGCGTGTTTGTGTGTATGCATGCACATGAAAAAAACCAGCAAGTTATTAGTGAGGATAAACTTTAAGAAGAAGAAACCTGGAAGACTTTCATACCAGATCTTAAGATTTATTATAAAGCTACAGCAATTAAAAAGTGCAGCGATGGCATAAGAACAGACAAATAAACCAATGAAATAAAATCCAGAGATGACTCCCACATGTATGGTCACCAGATTTCTGACAATAGTGTCATCACTGTGCAGTGAGGAAAAGATGGCCTTTACAATGAGTAAGGCTGAGTCAGCTGGATTTCCATATGGCGAGAATCAGTGAATCGTGACCCCTACCTCACACCACTCACAAAAATCAACTTCAGATGTGAAAGGAAAAACAATAGTCTTCCAGAGATAACATAGGAAAATAGTTTCATCACATTGGGATGAGCAGTGATTTCTTAAACAGGGAATGAAAAACACCAACTGTGAGAAAAAGTGGATAAATTGAACTTTATTAAAATTAAAAGCTTCTCATCAATAGATATTGTCAAGAGAATGAAAAGGCAAGCTACAGAGTTGGAACAGGTATTTGCATACAATTAACAAAGGATATGTATCTGTACTATATATTTTTTAAACTCTTATATATCAGTAAGAAAAAGACAGCTAGTGCAATAGAAAAATGGGCGAAAAAAAAAATTGAGTAGGTGCTTTACAAAAAAGAGGATATGAAAATGGCCAGTATGAGGGCTCAACATTTTACCAGGGAAATGCAAATTAAAACCACAGTGAGATACCCACTGAAACAGCTAAATTGTAAAAACTGAACTTCAAATCATGTGTTGGTGAGACTGTAGAGCAACTGGAACTCTTGTGTAGTCCTGGCAAGTCAATTGGCACAACATTGAAAATTATTTGGCATTATCTACTAAAACTAAACACATAAACACTCTCTGATATAGCCAATGTCACCCTTACATATGTAAGAAACAGAAATGTATATATATGTGCACCAAAAAAACCTGTAGAAGAGTTCATAGCAGCATTATTTGTAATAGCAAAAAACCGGAAACAACACAAATATTCATCAATAAAATGGACAAATATATTGTGTAATATTCATAGGATGCAATACTATGCAGCAGCGGGAAGAAATGAATGCCTGCCCCACACAGCAACATGGAAGAATCTGACAATAATTATATGGTTGAGTAAAAGGAGCCAGACACAAAAGAGCACACACATACTACGTTATCTAAGTCCATGTATACAAATTCAAAACCAAAACTTATTGTAAGAGAAGTCAAAAGAGCAGTTCTCTTTGGGTGGAGCAGGGATCCATCTGGGTCAATGAAAATGTTCTATATTTTTATTTAGGTGGTGGTGAGGACAATGATTTCACTTTAAAAAACGAATCTGTAGAGATAGAAGTCATAGTAGTGGGAATAGTGCATTTGAAGGGGCACAAGGAAGCTCCTGGGAGCGGGTGATGCTACGTATCTTGATCTAAGTAGTGGTTACAATGTTTTCTTTGTAAACATTCATCAACACCTATGGTTTCTGCCCCTTTCAGTGTGGATTTTTTAATTCAATAAAACTTTACTTTGAAAAAAAAAAGTTGTGTATTTGAGGGAGGGAAGGCAGTAAAAGCCCAAATAATATGGACTGACCATCCTCATTGCTGGCAACAATAATAGAAAATATTTATTGAGTGTGTAGTACGAGCCAGGTACTGGGCTAAGTACTGAACATGGACACTCTTACTTAGTTCTCACATGTTGCGTGAGGATCAATCCTATTATTACCCCCATTTTACAGGCAAGAATCTGAGGCTTGGCAAGGTTGTGGGACTTGACCAAGAGCTCATGGTTAGTAAACACCAGAGCTAGGATTTCAGCTCTGACAATGTCAAATGGAAGGACGGAATTCAAATATGTGTATATATATATATGTGTATACATATATGTGTATACATATATATGTGTATATGTGTATATATACATATGTGTGTGTGTATTTATTGATTTTTAAAGAGATTTTTTAATTGAATTTTTGAAAGAGAGAAAGGGAGATGGAGAGAGAGAAACATCAGTGTGAGAGGGGAACATCCATCGGCTGCCTCTTGCACACCCCCTACTGGGGATCGAGCCCGCAACCTGGGCATGTGCTCTAACAGGGAATGGAACCAGTGATCTTTGGTACTTGGGATGGTGCTCAACCAACTGAGCCACACCAGCCAGGGCAAATAGTGTTTCTTTTTAAAGGAAGAAAGAAAAAGGAGTGTGTGTCCCTGACATCTGGTTATGGATGCACTCAGAAAGCTGCCCTCTGTCTACTTGCCCAGTGGATTTGCCCTCAGCCTCTCTGGCCCAACAGAAGGATGCTGTGAATTGGCTTTTCCTTCACATGTCCTCAGCCTCCAGGACTGAGGAGGGGCGGGTGTGTTTGCTTTGGATCTCAGGGAATTGCTGTGGCTGTGGCTGGCACTCAGTGGGTTTCCTGTAACTGGGAAAGAGTGATGTAATGGTATTTTACCAGGGTGGAAAACGGGCCTGGCCGTGAGGGGTGTGTGCAGCCGCCCTCTGTCAGGCCCGGCCTCACACAGGCCCTCGCTGATCCATAGTGCATCCCTGGCACACATACCTTCACTTCTCCTCTCTGAGCCTTGAGACAGTCTCTTCTAAGAACCCCATGACTGAAAATACTAATATTTGGGTCATTTCCAAGCACCACCTCTCACTGAGAACTTAGAATTGCTCATCAGCTAGAAATGTTTCCCTGGTCTGCGTTGGAAAGTAAGATGGGAAATTTTGCTGGGGGAAATTCTACAGAGGTTTTTCAGAGGCCTCTTGGTGAGTGACCGATTTCTGTCACTTCTTCAAGACTGTAAAGAAATCCAAGTAGCAGGCAGCCATGAGACTCCTGAGGCAGGGGAACATTCTAGCATTTGCAGATCAGGTGCCTCTTTGGGGCGTGTGGAGAAGCAGGAGACACTCAGGAATGGAGACCTTTGGCTTCCCTCAGAAATATGAGCATGACCCTTGAGCAGCCAGGGGAGATACCCGCTCTCCACCTTCAGTGCCCGACCAGGCTGTTACAGTCCCCTTCCTCCCACAGTGTTCAGAGTGACTCCACAGGATTCTGCTCCTCCCCAGTATGTCTCAAGGGCTTAGAAGTTCAACCAATATTTCTAGAAAAATCACCAGCACCCACAGATTCTCCTCAGCCAGTGATTTCTCACTGGGCTGCCCTGCATTTATACTACATTGACCCATTCTCACCATTTATCCAGTTATGTATCTTTTATTAATCCATCTATCGGCTTACTGTCTTACTCATTTAACAAAGGTTTATTGACTATCTACTATGTACTTTGGGGAATCAGCTGTGAATCAGAGACACTCTTCTTCTTTTTCCCAAGTCATACAGCTAAGGGTCCCAAACTCAATTTTTATGTGTGATTGTACATCCAGATAGAATTTATTGAGCACCTACTATGTGCTCGGCACTGTTCTCTTACATGTAGTACTCTCATTAATTCTCACAGTACTCCAGGAGAAATTTCTGTTTTATAGATGAGGACACTGAGACAGAGAAGCTAATAATAATCTTCGTTAGGCCCCCTACCTAATAGTGGCACCTCTGGGATTTCAGCCAGGCAGTGCTATTCCGCAGTCTGTGCTCCCAGCCATGTCCTATGTCTATACAGATAAACAGAAAAAATCTGAAAGGCTATAACCAAATATCAATCAAAGTTAGATTGTTATTTGGAGGTAGGGAGAGGGTAGAATGACTAGTAATCTATATTTTATTCTTGCTCTATATTATGTATTCAGTCTCTCTTTCTTCCCCCTCTCCTCCTTCTTTTTTACTTGTACTATGAGAAAATGTCAGTAAGGTTATACAGGCATTTAAAGAGCAGGTTAGCAGGAGTGAGGCCGTGCAAGGGGTGGCTGGTGGGCAGGAGCTCGCATTTGGGCCGAGGCCTGACAGATGAAGACACCGTTCTCTTAGGAGGTACCACAAGAGAAGGTGTCTGCCCACCTCCAGGATTTGTTCAGCTCCTCTGCCCAACCTGGGAGCCTCTGTGGTGACATTGCCTGGTATTGGCAATTAGGAAGCTTCTAAAGTAGGTAGGATTTTTTCGTGAGCATGCCATCCACTTGAGAACTGCTTGAGCTCAGGGAACAAACCCGTTGCATAATCACCAGCCCAGGGAAGGTTAAACGCACAAAAATACCTGCTTCGTGGAGTAAGGCGTAGTATCAGCTCGGTCACTATGACAAGTGACCAGGGACCCAGGCTGCAGACGTCTCCTTGCCCTAACCATTACCCCGGAGTGAAGTCAGCAATCATGTTATTTTTATTTCAGTGATATTCTCTTATTCTGGTGTCAGCACGTTTGTTTATTTACAGCAATAAAAGATAGTGTGTTTCATTTGCTCAAAGAGAAGAACCCATAATTCCACATTCCTACTGTGGCAGGCATTTTGCCCTTTAGGTCATTTAATCTTCAAAGCAAATGTATGAAGTAAAACGTGACCATCCCCATTTTACAGATGAGAAAACTAAGGCTGGGGGAGGTTAAATAACTCATCATCTAGCAGTTTTACAGGAGATGAGCTGATAATCAAAAGGAAGCTAATCTTAGAAAAAGTAGAATAAACTTAAGAAAAATGCTGCTACTAAACAAAATGTATCCAGATCACTGGTGTGGATGTTGAAAATGAAAGCCTTAGGGAGGACACCTATTCTTTTGAGAATTAACTTGTTTCTGGAAACTAGACCTGAAAGCCTATTTGGTCACCCAGTGACATATTCAGACTAAAACCCTGCCTTCTGTACACAACATGGTGAGGTTATGTTGGGAAGTTGTATTTAAGTCTGAAAGCAACAGGAAGCCGTTGAAAAGTTTTCCCAGGGAACTGGCCTGGTCTGATTTGTGGTTAAAGCTCCTGCTGGGAGCTGAGAGGATACTGGATTGAATATCTGCCTCCCCAGCTGGACACTAAGCCCTGTTCTTATTTGCTATTTAATCACTTGTACCTGTCTTTGTCCATTCAAATGTCAACTCCATGGGAATAGCCTTATCTATTTTCCCATTACTGTATCACTTGTGGCTGGACCAGTGTTTGGCCTGGAATAGGCTTCTGATAAGTACTTGTTGAATGAGTGAGTGAATGAATGAATAAATGAATGAGTGAGTGAGTGAGCAAATTAATACAAGAACAAGAGAGTGAATGAAGTATCACAAAGATGAACATAAAATGTGGCAAGTGCTGTGAATGAAAAGCATGGAGGGCCAGGAAATCCTGCAAGCAAAGAGTTTGACTAGGAGTGGGAGGCAGTAATGGCTCTAGCTTGGAGGCAGAAGTGAGGAGAAGTAATTCAAGGCATATTGATGACATAAAAGTAAAAGTAATAGGACTTGCTGATATATTGCTGTGAGATATGGAGGCAGGGGATCGTGCTAGATATGAAGGCGAGCTTCCTTCCCTCAGCCCTCCAAGCTGGATATTTGATTCAATTCAACTTAGGATGAGTGAATGGCTGTTTCCCAAGTTGTTTATTAGCAGTTTGTACAGAAAACCTGCAGAACAGCAACCATGATTTTCTAAATAATGAGATTCTCTCTCTGAAAATAGGGGAATAACGGTGATTATTTTTATAGTACCTACAGGAATCAGTTGGTAGCAGTTTCTCTGTGATGTTTGCTTCAACACTCCCACCCTGAATCTCCTGGTATTTCTATAAGGTTTCCATGGCTAGGTTTCCATGACACCACACAGTCAGTTTCATCTACTCTATCAAAGAAAAAAAAAGGTCAGAATAAAAGCGTTTTCCTCTTTTCCTGCACCTGAATGAATGCACCCACTCTCCAGTGCCCCAAAACACACACTCACACTCACACTCACACTCACACTCACACACACTCTCTCTGCTCCTAGCACAGAGATAAACATATATTTACAACAACCACCGATTGACTTGCCTATGTGGGTTCAAATAGCTTTCCTATCTTATAGGCTTCTGTGGACCATCTGACTAATATTTATAAAGATAATTTCCAAGTTAGGTATTGTTCTACTTTGGACTCTGACAGTGATTCTCTTGAGGTTATTTGCCGAAAGCTGGCATTCTTGGTTTACAAATTACAAATAAAATTCACGTTTTGTCCTTGAAGACCTGCTGTTATTTTATTATCTTGATTTCAAAAGCTAATAGCCAAGGAGATTATTTTCGCATATATGTATAAAGCGTAGATTTTCCTTTCCCTTCAGCCCCCTTCAGAATTCGTTGGCTAGACCCAAGCCCTCCTGAGCTTGCCCTGCGATGGATTTTATTTGCAGTTTCTGAATCTTTGACATGCATATTTTGGCTGAGCTCACAGAGGGTTCATTCACAAGTTTCAGGAGGTCTTCACTCTCCATATCCAAGTTGTGCTTTTCTGCCACACAGTGGGCTATTGACTCCCTATTGGATGTATTTCTCTAGTAATGTTTCCAAGTCATAAAGCTAAGATGACTAAATAAACAGCGTGTGGACTCCATCACCCAGGCTTCCTCCTTTGACTGTAGCATGTTGACTTGGGTGGGTGCACCTGTCTTTACATGGTAGACAGTTTGTTTTTTTTAATCCTTACTCTAGGATTTTTTTTCCATTGCTTTTCAGAGAGTGGAAGGGAGAGAAAGAGAGAGATCAAAACATCGATGAGACATCGGTTGGTTGTCTCCCGCATTTTCCCGACCTGGGCCAGGTTGGGGATTGAGCCTGCAACCAAGGTACGTGCCCTTGGCTGGAATCAAACCCAGGACCCTTCAGTCTGAGGGCCAACGTTCTAGCCACTGAGCCAGACTGGCCAGGGCCATTGGTATGTGCCCTGACTAGGAATCTAACCCACACCCTTAGCATATTGGAATGACGCTCTACCCAACTGGGCTACCCAGCCAGGGCCAAGTGATCATATACATTTATGTGTCTCCATTTCATAAAGGGCTCCATAAAGGAGCTTTTTGATGCCCAGTTCACACAAATAAAAGAGTGTTTCATTTAAAAAAAAATCTCTTTGGGGATTGTTCTGCCATGGCTGTACACAGAACTCTGAATAAGAATATGAGACAGTTTTAATAGACAGGTGTCTGAAATACACCGCACTGCCCCGACAGCTTTTGGGCATGTGCTTCCTTTTTGCTTACCTTGTGTGTAATGTGTATGGGGAGTGCGGGGAGGAAGGCATTGTTGATCATGTTTCGGACTCTTCAAACTTTTGCCGCTGCCTGGTTCTTGCCAGAGCTGACAGTGCTCCGCATGTTCTGGGCTCTGCTTTTCCTCATTTCGCGCTGTCACTTGACCTTGCTTCTCCGTGGTCCAGCCACCTGTCATTTTTTTCAATTCCTTGACACTTCATTTCCTTCCCACCCAGTGCTGGAAAACTCACACCGCACATGCCCACACACACTCACCCCCCCCCCCATCACAAACGATCTTCTGCCCGATCAGCTCCCAGTCGTCCTTCCTGCCTGAACTTACGCCCCGCCTCTGCAGGGGCACCCACTGCTTTCTCATCTTAAACATTCTCATGGAACCTGCTCTTTCCTCTGGGGCACTCGACCCAGTTAGCAACTCTATAACCATCCTTTATCCACGGCAGCCTCTACTCAGGATCTTTATAAACCCTGTGAGATCAGACGCTGGACCATTGTCACCTCAGCCTCACACGTAGAGCCTGGCAACTAGTTGGCTTGCAATAACTATTGAATGGATGGATGGATACGCATGGGTGCGCGTTTGTTTCTGTCAGGGAATGGGAATGTTGCTAATGTAACTTCCAGAGTGCATTTGTGTTTTTCTTTAATTCAGGCTGTTCTGATAAACAGAAAGTAGAATTAACACTGTTCTTCATATGATTCAACATCTTTGCTAATTCTGCTTACAGAATCAGAGTCTTCATTCAGTCACATAAACACCATAAATGATTCACGCGCCTCTGGTTAGCATTCAAAGAAGAGAAATCTATTTATACTACTTACGAATATCATATAAATACCACGTCTCGTTAACTATGCGTCTGTGTTCATTTCAGCTCAATCACAGAAACAGCAATTACTCTTCTCTAACACCATTAACAACCTCATAATATGCCAGAGATAAATTACCCAATAAACAAATGTTTAAATACATTAGCAGGGACTAATTGAGGGCTATGTTACATACTCTGGACAGTCAGCAGCAGTCACCTCCCCTTCGTTTCCCCCTTCCCTCTCCACCGCCCCACCGCGGAGCAGCCTGTGGAATTTGGGGCAGCTCCAAGTAGATACGATGGAGAATACAAATAGGTACGCGGACGCTTACAGAGAAACGATACAGGAAGGCCCCGTCACTCACTACTGACTGGTACAATACAGCTGGGAATGCAATTTTGATCATGTACCAGATAATTCAAATAGTTGCAGAATGGAGAAAGGTTGATAAAAAGCACATGAGGAAACAGAGAGCTTAAAATAGTCAAGATTGCATACCAAGGCCAGGTCTGAATTCTAGCTACGAGTGGTCTGTGCCCATCCAAAAGCTGGCTTGGGGAGAAATGGTCATAGTATACTTCTGCTGGTGAATTTACGTTTAAACACAGGAACCAAGGCCCTTTAGAATTGCCTTACACTTTGGCTTCCAAGTTGGTAGTCTAGTCTTGCCTAAAGGATCCAGCAATCCGTGGAATCATGGGAAATGGGTTTTGTGGTTCACTAACAAGCCCTCTTCCAGGACTTAATCTATGAGGACTGTAGTGCTGAGAGTTCTGTGGCAATATACACCAAATGCCCACAGTACAATCCGGAATTGTAGCTTCTGGTTTCTTTTAAGTTCTGTCAAGCAGAATAACTAATTTTTCAAAGCTTGAATTAATTTTTATGAATTTGCCATCTTAGAAACCACCCTCTCAAATGTGTTGTTTGGGGTGTTTTGAAAATTAAAGCAATACATGCTCTTTGAAATATGTATCTATATAGTATATAAACATATAGCCATCTATATAGCTACGTAAATATAGACAGCTACATAAAATAGTACTGATATTTATAAATTAAGAGTAAAAGTCCTTCATTTGTTCCTTCTCCTGATGCAAATCATATCCTGTTTCCCAGAGATATTTGATATATTTACTTTTATTTTTACACAAATAGGATGCTACCATATATGCAGTTCTATAGTATTTTTTGTCTTTAAGATGTGTTTTAAATGTCCTAATGGGGGGAGTTGGCTAAAGGGTACATGGGACTTATTTTGCAGCTTCTCATGAGTCCAAAAATATTCCAGAATAACATGTTCTTGAAAAAGCAATAAAATTTTCACTTAAAAAAAAAAGTTTCCTTTATCGTGTCACTTCAGTACATTGCACTACCTCATTCTGTTGAATGGGTTACTAATATTCTGTTGCTAAGTTATATGATAATTCTTTTAACCAGTCTCCTATTGACAGGCATTTAGGTCATTTCCCAGTTTTTCAATATTATTATAATGTACTGTTACCTCTAGTTGTGGTATAAGCTAAGCACCTCACCTGTTTCCCTTGTTCTGTAGGAGGCATGAATCTAACCTTCACAACTTCAGGTCATCGTGTCAAGAAAGTTTCCATATTAGCAGATTTGCATTTTTGTAAAGAATATCTAGCCAGAGCAGACACAAGCATATTACTGAAAGTTTTGTGTCTACTCTCCTAAAGTTGCCTCTGCTTTTTGGCTGTGGTTTCTCCCAGAGGGGCGCATGTTCACCAGATCCTTCCTATGTGTTTGCAGGAGACTTGAGGGGACCTGCATGACTGAGCAGCCTTCAACCTTGACAGTCAAAAAAACAAAATTCATCTGCAAATTCAACCAAGAGGGGAGAAAGAGCTTCTCTAATTGGTTGAAAACAAAAAGCTTCTAAAAAAATTGCTTAAAACTGGGCAGTTGCCAGGCCTCCTAAATTTGGCACCTCTTCCTATTTGACAACCAATGAGAGAAATTTGCCATCATAAGACATATCCATTTTTATATTTATTAATGTAACAAATTCAGGAGCCTCCACTATGTGCAGGGCACTATGACATTGGTATTGAGATACAAAGATAAATAAGACACCCTCTGTATCCCCAAAAAGCAGTCTCTCTAAACCAGCAGTCCTTAGCCTCTTCTGCACCTGTTGACCCCTTTGAGAATCTGATGAAAACTGTGGAACTAGAAAACTGTGCATGCACACTCCCCCCAAACCCAAGTGATCTTAGCTAGTACCCTGACTTGGAAGCCAACCGTTAAGCTGTGGACCTAGGTTAAGACCCCTTCGTCTATTAGGCATGCAAGATGGGCAACTGGAAAAATTAGAGAACATCTAGCTGAAAAGGTTCTCTAATGAAGAAAGTAGTCATACCTTATAGAACTTCACATTTACAAAGTGCTTTCTCTTATCAACGTCCTCTTGCAGTAAGCCAACTCTATTTCTGTCAGATGAGGTAGTATGCTCAGGGATGATGTGATTAGCCCAAGGCCACTCAGCTATCAGCTGAAGAACTCTGACCAGAAGCCAAGTCTATGATGTGTAGTCTGTTTTGCCAAATGGAATAGAAGACTAATATGAAATTCCATGAGCAAGGTTTTAAAAGGAAATCCTAGTGTCCACATACTAAGATGAAATGTTCTGAATAGTCATTAGGGTTACCTTTATAGAGGTACATTTTCAAATTTTAGACAGTATTTCTCTCTCCTTCCCTCCCTCCTTTCCTTTCTCCTTCTATCCTCTCTCTTGCTTTCTTACTCAGTATGTATTTGTTTCAAAAATCAAGTAGTCCCCCCTATTAAATTACATATTCCTTGAGAACAGGGACTGTAGTTGGTTTATTTCCATTTCCTTGGTGCCTAACAAAGTACCTGGCATAGTCAGCATTAGTCTGTTGAGTGAATGAAAGTTTATTACACAAAGAAAGAGACTAGCAAGATAAACTTCTAGTAAATGTGTTCCTCAATTCATGTTCTGCTTTCAAAGAGTATCTCCAGGACATGAAAAGTGTCATCAGTTCATTGGCATATTTCTCATTGTTTTTCCTGCATTTTTTGTTTTCCATTCTTCCCAATTTTTTTTAAACTGTCTGTGATATTTGATAAGTGGAACCAAGCTGGGTTGAGTCTAGTTTAAACTTTCAACACTAAGCAGTCTTTCACTTCATGTAATCAAAAAATTTCCACGTTCTATGCCAAACTATAAGACACTTTCAGCAATAATTTAATTATTTAAATCAGTTGCAGGGTTTGGATATTTTTTAGCAGAAAGCTTATTTTTTTAAAAATAGGAAAAAGCCAAACTGTAACTTAACCACCCGACCCAAGCCAAATGACAACTTTAGAAGCAATGTGGTTGCTGAAACAATAAATAAATGGTTTAGCTCCTCTTGGGTCTTGGAAACTATACCTACCCTTGCCAAGAAGGAGCAAGGGAATAAGTCTGCCATTTAACCACACTGAACTCCTTGAGGGAAGGGTCTATTCCTGATCCATCTTTGTATGATAGAAAATTTTCTGGCACACAGTGAGTACTCAGTAAATTTTTACTCGATTAAATTGGATTTTTGCAATATTTATACATATCTGTAATACATGTTTATATGTGCATACATATTGTATAAATATCCTATGTGGGTGAATATCCTAAAAGGGCAGATTATGCCCCGTATCTTCCCATATACAAACTGTAAAAAGCCCATAGCACTTGTTTGTATGTGACCACAGCAAAAGTCAGGTGTGTTACAGAATTCCGTCTAATATGTGCATACTCTGTATTATACTCTGCACTCTGTATGTGCATACTCTGCATACCAATTCTTTATAATCCTGTCTCTGAAACATTTTCCTAAATATAAAGGTAAAATGATCCATTATAATATATACTTAGTGTATGCTCTTTTTTTTTTTTAATTCTCTCCTGAGGATATTTTTTCCATTGCTTTTCAGAGTGAGTCGAAGAGAGAGAGAGAGAAACACTGATGTGAGAGAGACACATAGAGTGGTTGTCTCCCGCACATGCCTTTGGGGCCAGGGATTGAACCTGCAACTGAGTTACATACCCTTGGCTGGAATCGAACCTGGGAATCTTCAGTCCGTGGGCCAACACTCTAACCACTGAGCCAAACTGGCTAGGGCAGTGTATGCTTTTAAACTCAGGCCAGGACTAGAGACTACTACCCCACTTCAGGCAGTTTCCCTGCACCACACAGTCCATTGTTTTGGTCCAGGGTGGGGGGGTAGGGGGTGTGCCACTGCACCGTCTTCAGCTGAGTATTGTTCAACATTATCTGTTGTCACTCTACAAGAATGGCCTCTTCTTGCCATTCATTTTGGCCTTGATGGACAGTTCTGATCCACAATAGCTGACAAAGGTGACAGCTGGTGGAGTGAGACTCACAGTAAAGAAGCTAAGGAAAGGCAAAACACAATGTTAAAATGCCAGTTTTATGAAAGCTCAATGTGCTTTTAAGGAAATGGCTGACAAAATAGAGGGTTCAGTCAGCAGATCATTGGGGATTTGTGGAAGTTGTGCAACAGTATCAAGAGTTTAGAAGATGTCACTGTAGCCAGCAGCTGGAAGCACCCAGGGCCCAAGGTAAGTCAGGACTCAGAGGCATTAAAGGAACCAGAAGAGCAAAGGCTAAAGCATAGTCAAAGAAACATACTTTAATCCTTTGCGGTCGTTTGTCTACTCTCAGCCACCAAAGCTTTTTTACCGTTCCGGTTGTATGTCTACTCTCAGCCACCAAAGCTTTTTTACCGTTCCGGTCGTATGTCTGCTCTCAGCCACCACAGCAAGGAACCGTACGAATCTTAACTCTATTCATTCATGTATCAGTTCATAATTTCTCTGAAAGCTCTTAATTCCGACTAGTACGACACCCATGTCCAAATTTAATACGACCACAAAGGGTTTATAATTCCTTACTGAGCAGTTTCAGTTAGGATTCCCATCTTCAGGAACACATGGCATACTTATCCCATGAAGTTCTTAGCTTTCTACTACTCAGAAGCACCTAGTCATTCCAGGAACAATAAGGTGGCCCAGGAGAAAGTTCCAACCTACCTTCTTTTCTAAATTACTTTTGCAACAATGAAAACTAAATTGGGCAAAACACTTAGGGCCACTGTAACACTCAACACACAATAATTCTACTTTCTCTAAAACCACCTCTCCCTGTTTGGGGAGTGAGTCCTGGAGGCTCTGAAGAAGGGGCCTAGAGAACTCTACACTTCTCTTCTTTGTGCTCCCCAGCCCACAACGGCTGGGTGAAATGTGGTCACTCTCTACCAACACCTAATTTAGCACCCTGGCACTTAATAAATATTTATGTCTATCAAATGTACTTATAGGAAACAGCTTGGAAATGAATTGTCTCATTTTAAGCAGCTGCTTGGGAATTGTGCATTTTTCAAAAACTGAATTAACTTGTTCATAAAAACAAATGATTCCATGATATTCTTTTAGTGTTAGTTTCAAAGTCACACAACCCAGAGAATAGCTCCCTTACTAAGAGGAAATTACTCAATTTTTAAATTAAAATGACAGTGTGGTATTCATCTGATCATTCAGTGAACATTTGAGCAGTTATTATGTGTCCAGCACTGTTCTATGCACTGATAATGCAGTAGTGGACAACAAGACAGGCTTTCATGGTGATTACATTCTAATAAGCAGAAATATAAATACAAATAAATAGATATGTAATGTCATGTACCATGAAGACAAAGAAAGGAGAGAAAGGGGATAAAGAGTGATGAGAAATGCTATTTTACAAAGAGTAAAAGGTATCTCAGAAGAGGTAACATTCAAGTAAGTGACCGAAATGGAATGACAGTGCAAGTCATATGAATACCTAGAGAGTTCCAGGTAGATGGAACATCCTTGGCCATACTCAAGCAACAGTAAGGAAGCCTGTGAGGATGAGAGAGGAGGAAATGAGAGGACAAAGTTGAAGAGGTAGGACTTTGGGTATCATTCTAAGCATGATGGAAAGTTACAGGAGGCCTTTGAGTAAGGCATGATCAGATGAAACTTTGGATTAAACACCCCAAACAACTTTAAAACCACTGAAGTAAAAACTTTTAATTCCAAAGTTGAGCTAGATATTTAGGGAACCCCTTTCTGTAATAACACATCTAAGAGTAATGGACATACAAGTGTACACTGTGCTGGTATAAATGTAAGGAAATACCTTGAAGGCTAAAAATATAAGTCCAGAAGGGTAATTAAGCACTGAAGTAGCATTTGCCAAGGGTGGATCTGCCAATTCTTGTGACTTAGATTCTTAATTTTAAAAGGTCTTTCATCTAAAGGATGGAGGTAAATCCTGAGATATAAGCAAAGTAGGACACTAGGTCATGAGACTTATAGTCGACACTTCATTGGTTAAAAAAAAGAAAAGAACCATCCTACAGAGGAAGATTGTGAAGATAGATGCCTATTTGGGTTAAGGCCTTAGGTGACATGGTAAAATATAAAGAGTCCCTCTGAGAATTCCTAAGTATAATAATGAAATCACAGATTTTGGACCGTAATTCATAAAAACTTTGTGAAAAAAGAAAGAGAGGAGGAGGAGGAAAGAAGGAAGAAAGGAGGGAGGGAGGAAGAAAGAAGAGGGAGGAGGGGAGGAGAAGGAAGGAAGAGGAAGAGAAAAAATTTAAAGTAGTATGGGGTCAGGAGTTTCTGTGGAAGCCTACTTCTGCCAACACAAATCCTCTTGGGAATAATGCATTTTTAAAATGCGCCTCAAAAATATCTCACAGATGTTTGCAAATAACTTGAGACCACTATCAAAAATCAATACAGGCATGAGAAAATAAACCACCACAAGGGAGAGATAATAAGACTACAAACTACAGAATCAGACAAAAAGTCTACTTATATTCAAAGTATTAGCTGTGGAACATAAAAATATTTAAATAAATGTTTAACTAAATGAAAGATGGTATTGAAGTTAAAGAAATGGAAACTATCAAAATTGACTAAGCAGATATGAAAAAGAACCAAACATATTTTCTGTAAATATAAAAATTAAAATTGGAAATTCAATGGAGGGAGTAAAAACTGATTAGACATAACTAAAGAGAAAATTAATGAACTGGAAGATAGAACAGAAGAAAATATACAGAAAGAAGCACAAAGATCAAAAAGGATTTAAAAATAAGGGCGGGTAAGAGACAAAACAGTGATAAAGTGTATACATACATTTAATTAGGGTTACAGAAGAAAATTATAGAAAGAAATAAAATATTTGAAGATGAAAGGGGCTTATAATTTTCTAGAACTGATGAAACACTTAAATTTAGAAATCCCAAGCATAGTTTAGAAGGAGGAGGAGGCAGGAGGAGGAAAAAAACACAAATGAACAAATGAAAAGAAATAATACATGCTTAGACATATAGTGAATATTGCACAACTGAAAGCAGAGAAAAAATATCTGAATTGTGAAGTTTTTAAAAGTTAGAGTAGAATTAAAATATTTTATAACAGTAATTTTTGTGCACTACTGCTATAGCAGCAGTTAAAGGGAAATGTAATGCTTATATTAGAAAATAAGAGAGGCTGTAAATTATCTTGGTAAATATCTACTTTGGGTATTAGTGAAATTTTTTAAAAGCTAGAAGGAAATGATAAAGACAAGAGTAGGAATGAATAAAATAAAATTCAATAGAAATGATTAAAAAAGTGGTTCTTTGAAAAGACTAATAAAATTTATAATACAGTAAATGGCAAGATTTGTCAAGGTTAAAATAAAAGAAGGCACAAATAAACAATATTAGAAATGCAAAAGAGAGTATAATTAACATATGGTACAGACATTAAAAGATCAGAGGGTCTGACAAAGGATTTCTATCTGAAATATATGAAGAACTCTTACGATTCAATAATAAGAAAACAAACAACCAAGTAAAAATTAATACGGACATGTGCATAAACATCAGGAAAATGATTTAAACATAAGATTTGAACTTTACAAAAGAAGATATATGAATAAGTATAGGAAATGATCCTCAGCATCGTTGGTCATTGAAACCACAATGAGATTACCTACACATATACTAGAATGGCTAACATTCTTTAAACTTGTTTAAAAAAAAAATCTGATGATACCAAGTGTTGACAACTGGGTAGCGCTACTGGAACTCTCATATATCACTAATGGGAATACAAAATAGTGCAGCAACTTTGGAAGACAGTTTGGCAATTTCTCAAAAACATTAAGCATATACTTCTTATATGTCCCAGGAATTTCACTCCTCAGTATCTACCCAAGAGAAATGAAATCATACGTTCACACAAAGATTTGAACACAATGTTCATAGCAGTCATTATATGTAATAGCAAAAGAGTGGAAAACAACCTAAATGTCCATCAATGGAGGATGGATTTAACAAAATTTGGTTTATCCATACAGTTGAATACCACTCAACAATAAAGAGAAATAGACTACCGACAAAACAAGATGGATGGATCTCAAAACATCTGCTAACTGAAAGAAGTAATATACAAAAGACTCTGTACCTTATGATTCTCTGTATATTAAATTCTGGAAAAGGTAAAGTGATAGGCGCAGAAAAGAGATATATGGTTGCTTGGGGCAGGGATTGAGCACAAAGAGCTGTAGGAATTTTTTCTAAAGCTGCAAAAATGTGAAAAATAAAACAAGATCATAGAATATTATAAACAGCATTGTGTCAACAAATTTGATAATGTATATAAATTGGACTGTGAACATTGCCAAACCAATCCTAAAGAAAACAGAAAACTTGAATGTTCCTATTGCTATTAATCAGTCTGTAGTTACAAGCCTTTCTTAAAGAGTACATAGGGTCCAGACAGTTTTACCAGTGAGTTCTAGCAAATATTCAAGGAACAGATCATTTCAACCTTAAACAAACTATTCAGAAAACAGGAGGGAAAAGGTGGAAGGAGAGACACTCCAATTTATTTTATTTTATTTTTTAATATATTTTTATTGATTTCAGAGAGAGAAAGGGAAAGAGTCATTGATGGGCTGCCTCCTGCATGCCCCCTACTGGGGATCGAGCCCACAACCTAGGCATGTGCCCTGACCAGGAATTGAACAGTGACCTCCTGGCTCATAGGTCTATTCTCAATCACTGAGCCAGGCTGGCTGGGCTCTCCAATTTATTTTACAGGCCTATATAAGGCCTTGATAGAGAAAACTGACAAGAAAAATAAGAGAATGGAACACTATCTTTCAATATCATTCATGAACATAGATACAAAAAATCCTAAGTAATATATTAGCAAGCTCAATTCAGCAATGTATTAAAAATATATCATAACTTGGGTTTGGGGCTTATTCCCAAAATGCAAACTTAGTTCAAGTTTACAAAAATCAATTATTGTAGTTCACCACATCATCCAGTGAAAGGAGAAAAGTACATGTGATCATCGTAATAGATCAGAAAAGGATTCGGTAAAATTTAACAACCTTCCATGACAAAATCTCTTCGCAAACTAAGAATGGAAAGGAGCAATCTTAACCTGATAAGTGATATTTATAGAGGACATGGAGCCACCATAATATTCAGTGGAGAAACATTGTAAGCATTCCTATTAAGTCAGGATCAAGACAATGGTGCCCTCCATCACCACTTGTACTCAGCTGTATACTGGAGATCCTAGCCAGAACACCAAGAATAAAAAAAGAAATAAAACATCTAAACATTAACAAACAAATCTCAAAATTGATATAATTATCTACATAGCACAAAACATCTACAAACAAATTCTTAAAATTAACAAGAGAGTTTAGCAATATTACTGGATATAAAATCAATATACAAAAGTCAATTGCAAATCTAGTTACCAGCTATAAGCAGGTAGAAAATTTATAGGTACCACTATAATAGCCACTAAAATGTAAGGTATTGAGGAACAAATGCTACAAAAGACGTGTTAAGTTTTATGTAGAAAATTACAAAACCTATTTAAAGGATATTTATTAAGTGCCAGCACTCTGCCAGGTAGTAGAAAATCAAAGGCTAGTAGAACATAATGTTTCTACTCTCCAGAACCAACAGGCTTGTAGGAAAAATTGGTGCTCAAGCAAACGGATGCCATCCATGGGACAAGGGCAATGGAGGTGTGTTTAGACCCAATGACAGTGATCGTTCACCTTTGGAAGGGTCAAAAAAGGGTCATTCAAAGTTGGAGAATCGTATGCATACAGGATGGGAATAGGAAAAGGCATGGGATTTTCGAAGAACCCTACTCTCCACAGCCATAGCAGCTCCACAGGGATTTGCTGAAAATGCCATCAGTCGCCCCACCCCTGACCTCTTGGGCTGTCATATACATCCTATCTTGCCTCTTTCCTCCACCTCTGCCTATTAAACTATTTCCTGGACCCGAAGGCCCTATTCAAATTGCTTTTCCCAATCTCCCACCCCACCTCACTGTGAGATCCATCTCTCCACTCTGTTCTGATAGTACCTTCTATCTCCAATTATAATGGAATGCCAGTTGCATTCTTCTGTTTACCAAATAGCAATTGAAGTATTTCTACTAACTTTGCAAAATATCAAGCTGATCATTGAGCGGGCACTCACATATGTGTGTTTTAAACAGACTGTCGTTGCTCACTATGATCTGTTCCTTGCAGTAGGTTGTAATCTGAAGGAAATCTACATTGTTGTTGGTTTTGTTTTATTGCATGACATCACAGTGGATGACCTTTCCCTAAGCCACAGGGAGCCCAAAAGACAAAATCTGCAACACTTGGCCTCTCAGATGAACTCCACCCTGTGTGCTTCAAAACAATATGAATTTCCCACCCTCTCTCACTTCACTCTCCTCTCTAACCCAAATCCTGAGAGTGGGAATACAGACAAGGTATTGACTATTGGGCTGCACCGTCCTGGTTAAAAGTCTAGTTTGCATATCAGGTTGCTACAGCTACGCACCACAGAGCAGGTTCATCTGGACATGCATGGAAATAAGTTCTGATATTTCCTGCTGCTGTATGATTTCTACATCATTTTTCAAGTTAATAATATTGTACAATTCAGAGTAAGTAATGCTGCTTACTTACCATTCAGGTTGGAGGAGGTATGGAAGTAGGGAGTAGTAGGGAGAGCACTGGACTTGAAGTGCTCCTAGGAAATTACTGCTGGGGCAATCTCTCAAGTCTTTAGAGCCTTAGTTTCTTTGTCTTCTATTTAGTAATAACATCACTTACCTGACCTTGTCATTTGGCTGTTGTGAGGATCAGATGGGCCAGTGGCTGTTAGCACTTTGGGAAGCATACTCCATTCCAATGCCATGTGCTATCATTATTACTAAGAGTAACCAGCACAAGCTGATAAACATTTCCCTTCTCATGAGCTTAGACCCTTTGAAGCTATTGTTATCTGCATGAGAAGAATCAAGTCTTGTGACGCATGCCCAGAAAGTTCATTGAGGACATTGTTTTTAGGCAGCTAAGCTTAATGCACATGGGTGGAGCTTGTTATCTCCCTTCGGCATCTTTCAGTATCACCCAAAGTCTGTATTTTTTTATTGAGGTATAACTGACATATAATATTGTATAAGTTTAATGCATATAACATGTTGATTTGTTGCATTTACACATTGCAATATGATTACCACTGTAGCTTTAGCAAATATCTCTGTCACACCACATAATTATTTCTTTTTGTAGTGAGAACATTTAAGATCTAGTCTTAGAAACTTTGAAGTATCTAATACAGTACTTAATGCTATAATCACAATGCTGTGAACTAATGCTCTTCTTCTAACCACAAGTGTCCCCTTTGGCCAACATCTTGGCAATTCCCCCCAAACCCCAGCCCCTGGTAATGACTATTCTACTTCCTGTTTCTACAAGTTGGGCTTTTTTAGATTCCACATATAAGTAAGAATCGTACAGTATTTGTCTTCTTCTATGTGATTTATCACTTAAGATAAAGCCCTCAAATTCCATCCATATTGTCACAAATGGCAGGATTCCTTCTCTCTCATAGCTGATTAATATTCCATTGTGTGTGTATATCTGTATATATATAATCACTTCTTCTTTGTTCATTCATCTGACAGACACTTAGGTTGTTTCCATATCTTTGCTAATGTAAAAAATGCTGCAATAAACATGAGAGTACAGATATCCTTTTGATATCCTATTATCATTTCCTTTGGCTATATACCCAGAAGTGGGATTGCTAAATCATATTGTAGTTATATTTTTAATTTTTGAGGAACCTCCATACTGTTGTTGTTGTTTTATTTTTAAATATGCTTTTATTCATTTCAGAGAGAGGAAGGAAGAGGGAGAGCGAGATAGAAACATCAATGATGAGAAAAGAGTCATTTATCAGCTTCCCCTGCACTCCCCCTCCTGGGGGTTGAGCCCGAAACCCAGGCACGTGCCCTGACCAGGAACTGAACTGTTATCTCCTGGATCATAGTCGATGCTCAACTGCTGAGCCAGGCCGGCCAGGCTCCATACTGTTTTTTATACAGACTGGACCAATTTACATATCCACCAACAGTGTACAAGAGTTCCCTTTTCTCCACACCTTTGTCAACAGTTGTTATTGTTTGTCTTTTTGATGATGGCCATTCTAACAGATGTGAGGTGATATTTCATTGTGCTTGTAATTTGCATTTTCCTGATGATTAGTGATTTTTGAGCATCTTTTTATGTAGCTGTTGGCCATTTGTATATCTTTGATAAACGTTCCACTCCTCTACCCATCTTTTAATCAGATTGATTTTGGGTTTTTGTTATTGAATTGTATGAATTCTTTATGTATTTTCCATATTAAGTCTTATCAGATATATGTTTACCAATATTTTCTCCCACTCTGTGGGCTGCTCTTTCATTTTGTTGATTATTTCTTTTGCTGTGCAGAAGGTTTTTCATTTGATGTAGTCTCACTTGTTAATTTTTGCTTCATTTTCCAATTACAGTTTATATTCAATATTATTTTGTATTAGTTTCAGGTGTACAGCATAGTGGTTAGACAATCACATCCTTTACTTAGTGTTCACCCCAATATTTCCAGTACCCACCTGGCACCATACATAGCTATTATAGTATTGACTATATTCCCTTGCTGTACTTTACATCCCCATGACTGTTTGTAACTACTAATCTGTACCTCTTCATTCATTCATTCACCTCTTTCACCTAGTCCCCCAAACCTCTCCCCTCTGGCAACCATCAGCCCATTCTCTGTATCTATGAGTCTGTTTCTGTTTTGTCTGTTCATTGATATTATTCTTTAGATTCCACATATAAGTGACATCATATGGTATTTGTCTTTCTCTGACTGACTTATTTTACTGAGCATAATATCCTTTAGGCCCATGTATGCTGTCAAAAATGGTGAGATTTCATTCTTTTTTATGGCCTAGTAATATTAAATATATGTGCCACACCTTTTTTATCTACTCTTCTACTGATGGACATTTAGGCTGCCTCCATATCTTGGCTATTGTAAATAATGTTGCAGTGAACATAGAGGTATGTACATTATTTCAAATTAGTGTTTTGGGTTTCTCAAGATATATACCCAGAAGTGGAATTAATGGGTCTTAAGGCAGTTCCATTCTTAATTTTGTGAGGACCCTCTGTATTGTTTTCCATAGTGGCTGCACTAATCTGCACACTCACCAACCCATACATGAGGGTTCCCTTTTCTTCACATCCTTGCTAACACTCTTTCTTTGTATATTTATTGCTGATAGTCATTCTGGCAGGTGTGACGTGATATCTCATTGTGGTTTTTGATTTGCATTTCTCTAATGATTAGTGACAGTGAGCATCTTTTTATATGTCTATTAGCCATCTATATGCCCTCTTTGGGGAAGTATGTTTTCAGGTCCTCTGCACATTTTTTAATTGGATTGTTTGTTCTTTGGTGCTGAGTTGAATGTGTTCTTTAGCAATTTTAAGTATTAACCCCTTACCAGATATATCATTGGTGAATACCCTCTTCCATTCAGTAGGTAGTCTTACTGTTTTGTTGATGGTTCTTTTCTTTTGCTGTGCAAAATCTTTTTAGTTTCCTGTAGCCCCACTTGTTTATCTTTCTTTCACAGAAAAAGTATTGCTAAGAAGAAATATCAGAGATTTTATTGCCTAAGGTTTTTTCCAGGAGTTTTATGGTTTTGAGTCATACATTTAAGTCTTTAATCCATTTTGAGTTTATTCTCTCATACGATGTAAGAAGGTGGTCTAGTTTCATTTTTCGCAGGTATGTGTCCAATTTTCTGAATACTATTTATTGAATAGACTGTCTTTACCCCATTGTATGTTCTTGCCTCCTTTGTCAAATGCTAATTGACCATAAAGGTGTGGGTTTATCTCTAGGCTCTCTATTTTTTTTCCGTTGATCTATAGATCTGTTTTTATGCCAGTATCATGATGTTTTGATTACTATAGGCTTACAGTATAGTTTCAATATCAGGTAGTGTGATTCCTCCAACTTTGTTCTTTCTCAAGATTGTTGTGGCTATTCAGGATCTTATGTGGCTCCATAAAAATTTTTGGATTATTTGTTCTAGTTCTGGTATTTTGATAGGAATTGTGTTGAGTCTATAGATTGCTTTGGGAGGTATGGACATTTGGATTATATTTATTCTTTTTATCCCTGAGCATGGTATATGCTTCCATGTATTTGTATATTCTGCAGTTTCTTTCTCTGGTATCTTAGAATTTTCCGAGTACAGGCCTTTATTTCCTTGGTTAAAATTATTTGTAGGAATTTTTTTTTGATGCAATTGTAAATGAGGTTTTTTTAAATTCCCTTTCTGATAATTCATTATTGGTGTATAAAAGTGCAACTGATTTCTGAATATTTATTTGTATTCTGCTACTTTACTGAATTCATTTTTAGTTCTACCAGTTTTTGGGTGGAGTCTTTAGGGTTCTCTATACACAGTACCATTTCACCTGCAAATAATGACAGTTTTACTTCTCCCTTTCCAATTTGGATGCCTTTTATTTCTTCTTGTCTGATTGCTGTCGCTAGGACTTCCAGTACTATGTTGAATAAGAGTGGTGAAAGAAGACATCCCTATCTTGTTCCTGATCTTAAGGGAAATACTTTTACTTTTTTCCCTGTTGAGTATGATTTTGGCTGTGGGTTTGTCATATATGGCCTTTATTACATTGAGATATGCTCCCTCTATTCCCACTTTGCTGAGAGGCTTTTTTTTAAAAATTATAAATGGGTACTGGATTTTGTCAAAAGTTTTTCTGCATTTATTGATATGACCATACAATTTTATTCTTTATTTTGCTTATGTGGTACATCACATTAATTGATTTATGGATATTGTACCAACCTTGCATCCCTGGAATAAACCTAACTTGATCATGGTGTATGATCTTTTTAATGTATTGCTTGACTAGCTGCCCATTAGGCTCAGTCGCTGAAAAAGCCTCTGATGGTATGCAACTTATGTGAATTAGGTCCTCAGTGAGTTACCTGGTAGGAGCGAGTGGTGTTCACCAGGTTGATAGAGGTGTAAACTTGCTGAGGCCACTGAGAAGAAGTCTCAGCGTATACCAAGGCCAGCTGCCACAGACTGGGGGCCTGCAGAACTTTGTGGTGTGGTGGGATCTCAGTCAGTCATCAGGGTGTGGCCAACAGAGTTCATCAGGTTGAATCAGACCAAGATTTGGCCATGTGGAGGGAGGCTTTTCACAGAAATGGTGGCATTGGCATGTGAGAAGAAAAATAGCCCTTGCCCTAGAGCCACACAACTTAGTCTATGCCACCCCTGAGTGTGTCCAGACCTTCCTGAGAGCCTTCCAAGAAAGTCTGCATTGCAGACCCAGGCTGGCAGCAGCCACTGACTCCACTGCTTGACGGGGCCACAGGGAGTTGGGAAGGTGGGGCTAGTACATTCCCTTAGGCTGAAGCCATATGGAGGGGAGTGCTCTACTCAGGAAAGATGGCATCTGTGGACAGCATGGGTGAGGGACTCAGCACAGGGACCTTGTCAGCTGTCCCTTTAGCCTTCTCCCCAAAGCCACACAAGCCTCTGAGCTGCCTTCCTTCCGCTGGAGCCTAGGATGAGTGGGCATGAACGAGATTTTGTGCACTGGCCCTTTCAGAGGGCGCTGGGTTTCTAGCTGACTCCCATCTCTCCCTGGTGGCCAGAATCCCCACTGATTTCACAGCCAGATGTTAGGTGGGCTATTCTTCCTGGCTCTGGTGCTCCTGGATGGGGAGCCCGTCATGGGGTCAATACCCGCCGCTCCTTAGGATGGACCTTTGCTGCTGAGATATTCCTTCAGGTTCTCAACTGTCGTACCTGGGTGAGGTCCAGAACTTTATGGGTCTCCGCCCTTCCTACCAGTCTTGATGTGGTTTCTTCTTGCTTATAAGACTTACAAATCCTTGCTTATAAGACTCGTGTTCAGCTGGTCTTCAGTTGTTTATTCAGGTTGATTGTTCTATAGTTTAGTTGTAATTCTGGCTTGGTCCTGGGAGGAGGTGAGTGCAGCTTCCACCTACTCTGCCGCTGCCTTGGATCTACCAGATCCTTTTGTGTGTTCTGATAGTAACACTACTTAAAAAAAAAAACAACCCCAAACAAAAAAGAACCCATGTGTATTTTTGGGATTGTGAAAAAGATTTTTTTTTTTTTAAATATATCTTTATTGATTTCAGAGAGAGGAAGGGAGAGGGAGAGACAGAGATAGAAACATCAGTGATGAGAGAGTCATTGATCAAGCCCGCAACCCGGGCATGTTCCCTGACCGGGAATCGAACCCCGATCGCCTGGATCCAAGGTCGACGCTCAACCGCTGAGCCACGCCCGGCAAGATTTTTAAAATGAGTTCTCTCTATAGGGTTGGAGAGAAACTTTGGTGAGTGACAGATATTATTATTAACACTTTGGCTCTGCTTAGAAAATGATAATACACAGGTATGTGTATGTGTATGTGTATACGGATGTGTATGTGTATAGTTTATGTTTATGTATATGTATGTGTATGTGTTTATGTATATGTACACACGTGTATGTGTATATGCTTATGTGTCTGCGTCCACTGTCTTAAATCTCCTTTTGTCACTGTCTAACTTGTCTTCACCCATTTGGCAGCTGGGGCAGGCACTAGGGGCTCAGAGAGACATGGACTGGGTCCCTCCTTCCATCCTCTGCCCGTATTCAGCAGCTGGGCTGCCTGGTGAGGACAGTGGGCAGCTGTAGCCAAAGAGAGCCCAGAATGTCTGCGAAGGGGAGCAGAGGGTGACACCCAACAGCCTCCAGGAGAGGCGACATCAGAAAGCCTCGTTCACCAGAGTTTGCAGTCTCCTGAAGCTGTATAAATAATTCACTTGGGAACTGCGTGATTGCTTTGAAAGCCTGAGTATCCCATGGGCTTTTAAAAAATAAATTCTTAATAGAAAAAGGTGAAGTCACACCTTCATATTATTTTTCGGTCTATGAAAGTGCCTCAGTCTTCCCTTGTCTTTCAGGACCTTGACACTTTTAAAGAGTTTTGGCCAGTTATTTTGACTAATGCTTCTCTATTTGATATTTGAAATGATATTTTTAATGATTAGATCGAGATTATGCATTATTGGGAAGGGTACCAGAGAGGTGATGTGTCCTTGTCAGTGCTTCATATCAAGGGGCACTGGATGGCAATATGTGGCTTGAAAATGTCCCTCAGGGCTGCTGGGTTGTTTAGGCCAGTGAGGAGATAAAAGAGGAAATGTGTCTCTAAAGAGAACAAGAGTGGGGTTGGGGCACAGGGGTTGGGAGTGGGAGGCGATGAGCTCTCCTCCCTGCATCTCATCCGCCCACTTCCCAGCTGCTGCAGTGCAGGGCAGGACAGGCGCCTCTGTCAAGTCATTCATGGCGCCTCGGCTCCCCTTCCTAACTCTGAAATCACCCTGAAGGGTGTCAGCTTCTGCCTGAACCTGGTTTTCTGCTCCCGTAGCCTAGGGATAGTGATAGTGGAAAGAAGGGCGCTCAGTGAGTAAACAGGCTCCAAATAATGTGCTTCCTCTCTGCCCTTATTCGTGCTCTCAAAACACTGTTCCGAAGCATTAAGAGATGGGGTTGAAAGCCCGACATGACAAATTTCACTGCGGTTGAGGTGGAAAGTTTATATTGAAAGCACTCATCATATCTGGGATCATCAGGCTATTACAGTATAACCATTCCTCACAGAGCCTTTATATTTTACACATAATGTGGATGGAAAATTGCAATTCAATTAATAATTAAAGATACAATATTAATTCCTTAATCACTGATTTTGGTGGATATTTTATTCAGAATGCAAATAAGGCTTGTGTGTGAATAAAAATGAAAGAATTGTGAGTATAAAGACTTTATTGCTAGTGCTCCCCTTTGAGCACAGTGATTTTCTGGTTACCTGACCTGAAATGAATCATAAGTCAGCGGCATAAGAGAGCGCAATACAACACTACAAGGCACCATGTTTTGCCTGTGAAGCATACATATTTGAACATTTGCATTACTGTTGCTGAATGAATGTTTAAGTATCTGTGAAATATTAACTCATTTCTTTTGGGTATGACTGAAATATTACATTCAATCTTTACTGCCCAAAAAAACACACCCAAATTCCTGTGTTCTATGAAATGTTAAAAAATTCTTATGTCAATGTCTTGCTTCATTTAACTGGTGCCAGGTCTGTGCTATGACATGGCAACCAAGTTGCAGTTCAGAATTTAAGATTTCCATTCTGTTCTTGGGAGGAACAGAAGTGCACCCCACTCTCTCTACTTTCTCTAAAAGTTGTTCGTAAATTGAAATTTATAAATTCAGAAGCAGAGCTAGAAACCTAAGAGTTTGCTTTTATTTTTTTAAAGGGAAGGTTGTTTTATGTTTTGTAAACTTGTTGTTGTAAGTATTAAGAGATAGTAAAACAAGATTCATTGCTTGGGCTTCCAAGATCAGGAACTCCTTACTTATCTAGGGACCATGGACTGACATCCTAGTTTACAGAGGTCATATTAATCTTATCTGTAAAAAATATATAGTTCTTAGCAGGTGGGTTTTTTAAAAATAGAAAATGATAAGTATTTAAACATTATAAAATATTATTATTATTGCATAAATAATACCAATCATAGACAATTATACACTTTTTCCTTCCTGGATAATGAATTTGCCAACCTCTCAACTAATAGGCACATATTTTAATTCTGCATGTATATTAAATTTCACCAGATGTTATAATAATTTCATATAGTCAATATTTATTAATGAACCAATATTGATACATTATTATTACCTAACATCCAATCAGATTCCCTTAGTTTTTACCTAGTGTCCTTTTACTGTTCTATGATCCCATCCAGGATACCATATTACATTTAATTGTTCTGTGTCCTCAGGTGCCTCTTGGCTGATGTCTTTCTCATGATTAGGCTAGAGCTGTGGGCTTTGAGAGGAAAACCACAGAGGTAAAGTGACATTTTTATCATGTCATATCACACTATCAGCAGGACTTACCACTTAAAAAAAAAAAAGTGCCTTTATTGATTTGAGAGAGGAAGCGAGAGGGAGAGAGAGATGGAAATATCAGTGATGAGCGAGTCCTTGATCGGCTGCCTCCTGCACACCCCCTACTGGGGGTGGACCCAACAACCCAGGCATGTGCCCTGACTGGGAATCTAACCTCAATCTTCTGGATCATAGGTTGATGCTCAACCACTGAGCCACGCTGGCTGGGCTGGACTTACCACTTTTGATGTTAACCTTGATCATTTGACTGAGGTAATGGTTGCCAAGTTTCTCCACTATAAAGTTACTCTTTTCCCCCTTTCCACACTACTTTTTGGAAAGAAGTCACTATGCACAGCCCATACTACGGAGTGGTAATTATGTTTCTCTTTAAGGGCAGAATATCTACATAAATTTTTGGAATTATTCTTCATTGGAGTTTTGTCTCTTCTTGCCTATTTATTTTGTTATTCAATACTTATTTATGTTGTGGACATTTATTTTATACTTTGAGTTCTAATGCAACTTTGCATTATAACCTTATTTTGATGCTGAAGTTGTTCCAGCTTTGGCCATTAGGAGCTCTTTCAGTTGGCTCCTTTGATATAAAACATCCTCGCAGGTTTGTTGTTTTTGTTCTGTTTTCTTTTTAAACACCTCATTATCTTCTGGTAATGCAAGATCCTCCTCTAGGCTTAATTTGAATATTTTCTGTCTCAGTCCCAGGATCAATCACTTTTTTCAGAGGAGTCCTGGTTGTTGTTTTTTATTGGATAATGGTATTAGAAATCAAAATCTTGGTGCTAGATATGCTCATTGCTTCTACAGTGACATTGCTTCTAGTCTCTCTCGTCTGATAGAGCAAGAACATATAGCTGTTAAATTATGTATATATATGTATTTATAAAGAGCCTACAATATATGTGTAAATATCATACAGGTAGTATAACCATCTGTTTCTATATTATGCTAAACATGAGTTCATACTAGTGTCTCTAATCTGTTAACACATGGATTGTTCTAGCTTCCTCCCCCTTGCTTATCTGTAAACTCCTCCTTCAATAGTGAGAAACCTGTTCCAACTGTCTGCACTTACTTAATTGTTCAGTTCCAGTGTGTATGTATAGCAAATTGAGAATTGTTAACGTGTTCCCTCTGGGACACAACTTTACCAACCAAAGTATAGTGCATAGTTCTTTTGCTTTCAGTCTTACCAACTACATTCATTTCCAAAGTTACTTAGGTCAGCACCTTTTCCCTTCACCATCTTCAGTGCAGTATTTTTCATATATTTGCAATATGATTGAATTGTTTTTGTTCTGTATTTTTAAAAATCATCATTTTGTTTAGTCATGTTTTATTCTGGATATTTTTTTCAGACCTATATTCCAGTTTATTAAATCTCTTTTTAACTGGGTTTACTGTACTATTAAAAACCTTTGGGTGCTTTATTTTGATTATTATATTTTTCAGTTATGTATTTTTCAACTTGGTTCTTTTTAATAGTTTCCAGTTCCCTAATTTTTCAGTTAGGCCTATTATCTCTTTAAACATATAAAACATTCTGTGTCTCGTGACTTGATTACTTGTATCCCAGGTGAGTTTGTTTATAATGTATTTTTACCTTTTTGTTTGTGATCCTTTTGTCTTATTTCTTCTTCTGCTTGGTTCAACTTTTATTGAATTCCAGAAATTGTATTTGAAAAAATGTCAGGTAAAGTGAGGTCTAATATTGTCTTACTCCAGAGATGATGTCTTTTTGCTTCTAGCAGGAAGCTAGGGACACTAGAAATCCTGGATAACCTTAACCTAAAGTCGAGGATTGAGATAATTTGAAACAGGACTTCTGCATTGTAAATATTTATTTATTTATGCTGTATAGATCTTTTGGAGCTACCCAAATCAAAGCACAGGAGCTTTCTCAGGCTTCCCTTCCTTGGTGTTCTCAGGACTCCAATCTTTGTAGTTGTAACTGAACACTCTCAAAATCTCTGCTTAGCTTCTCAGTCATCTCTTTTGAGATTGACTGGTGCCCAATTAATTCTGAAGAAAGAGGCGATTGGCTCAAATGATCCATGGGACACTTCAGTATAGGGCACTGAGTTGTTCTTAGACATAATTTCTTATTTTAGTCATCAAACTAACTCTATACATAGGAAACATTGAGAGCCACTAAATGGAGTACTAAAATGCACTGCAGACAGAGTATTGGAGAGTCTATGTTAAGTTGGTGCTTATACAGTATAAAGAATAAACACAAAGCAGGTGCATATGGGAGAAATTGGTGAGGGTTGCTATCTATGCCATGGAATTGGGATGACTGACTTTTTTTCATTTTTATACTTTCATATCAGATATCCTCCCTGGTTAAATAGATATATAACCCAGCCTCACTCAATTTTAATAACCCCTTTAATAGATTAAGTCTGTGTTTTCATTTGGGGTTGGAGAAATACCTCTATTTTTAGATATCTTTCCCCAGGGGCCTTCAGAATTGGACCCTGTTTCCAGGAACCTTGGTGTGGTTAGAATTCTAGGCTTAACTTTGTGTCTTGCTGACTATGAGGCATTTTGAGCTTCAGATTCTTATCAGTAAATTGAGTGAAATGTAGAAACAAATGTGAAAGCTCATTGAAAGCTGAAAAATCCCATGTGAATTGTACTTTATTAGTATCTTGGGGGGGCGCATGTCATCAGATTGTGAGCCATGGAGATAATGATAAGATTAGAAAACTCTGAATACAGTAATATAATAATGATATTCTGTTAAAAGCTGACTGAGACCTCAGAAACCCAAGTTGTGATTTTTTTGTTTATTTATTTTAATATTTATTCATTGATTTACTTATTTAACAAATAATTACTGAGTATCTTAAATGGGTGTGGCACTATGCTGGATGCTGGGGATTGGAAAGCAAATATACGCAGTCTTTGTCCTTGTACAGTTTAGTGAGTGAGATTTAAAAAAAAAGAATCAAACTAATAAATGAAATTCACAACTATGAGAGAGACTTCGAAGGAGAGGACTGTGTTATTATAAGAGTACATATGGAGGGGATGGAGTGTTTGGCCTGTTGAGTGAGGTCAGGGAAAACGTCCTCAAGGAAGTGATGGTTACTGGTTGCTGTGGGACTTGAAGTATAGGAATTAGCACGATACATGGAGTAGGAGGTAAGAGTATTCCAGGCCAAGGGACTCCCATCTGAGAACGTCCTAAGGCGAGAGGAAGAAAGTCGTGTTCAAAGTTCTTTACCTTAAAGAAGTCCGGAATGTCTGGAAGACAGGGAGCAAAGAGGAAGTGGGGCATCAGATGGGTTGAGAGCCATGCAGGGCCCAGGCTATGTGGCCACAGTAAAGGTTCTGGCCTTCATCCCAAGGACAATGGGGAAGCCACTGAAGGGGAATGACATAGTGATGAGGACACTGCATCCCAGAGATCAGCTGATATTTGGGCAGATTTGGTCTTCATCAGGCTTCATATCCTCGAGTTCAGTCCTCATTTGCTATCATTATGTTTACAGAGAAGATTAATTTAATGTGAACCCTTCAATACAAAAGGGAATATTTTAGTTTATTCCTAGGAATGCATTATCAAAAGGGCACTGAATATAATTCCAGATACCATTAAAAAATCATCAGACTGCGTCCATTTACTCAATGAATAAATGGCTATTTTGCAGAAGTCACTAGGATAAAAATAAGCCAAATTTGACTTTGAGTTACATCTACCAAGTATTCATTTAAAAAACAAAATATTGGTATATACAAATAATCAAATTCCTACCTAAACTGAGAAAGCGAAATTTAGTAAAATCCTAAATAGGCCAAAGAGAAAACCTTATGTGTATCGAGAGAATATATTTTGTGCAGTAGGACCAGGAAGAGCAAAGGCCTGAGGTGGGAGTAGGCATGAGTGAGTGTTCAAGGAGCAGAATAAACTGGCAGGAAATATGGGAAGAGAGGCAAGTAAGGTGTCACCAAGCCTCCTAGGGTATTGTGAGGTCCTTGACTTTGACTCTGAGGTAAGAGAACAATGGAGGGTTTGGGGCAGAGAAATAATACTATCTAACTTTTATTTTAACAGGGTCTCTCTGGCAGCTGTGTTAAAAATAGACTGAAGAGAGAGGAGGGTGAAAGCAGGGAGATAGCTAGGAGGCCACTGCGATGGTCCAGGCAGGCGATGAGTAGGACTTGGGCCATGGTAGTAGCAGTGAAGGTGAGAAATGGGCTCAGGCTTTGCTGGCAGGTTGGACAAATCAAGGATGGCTTCATGGTTTTGGTTCTGAAAGCTAGAAGCATATAATAACCATTTCTGAAAGAGGGAAGGCTGCTGGGGAGAAATCTGGATCGTGAACATGTTGAGTTTGAGATGTCTGTTAGTATCCACTGAGGAAAACCTTTTTAAGGTTAAATATTTCTGACTCCCTTAACAAAAAACACTGTGTTACAATGTTAACAAAGACTCTGCCTCTTTACTTGGCCTTATCTGGTATTCTGACCATGCAGTCAGATTAACTCAGTCTCTACTTAAAACTTTCCAATGGCTTTCCACTGAATTTATAATAAAATCTAAATTCCCTACCACAGTCTCCAAGACCCTTTCTCTACGTCCTGCCTGCCCAACTTACCTTTAACACCCCCTCCTCGTTCGTTATTCCACCTCTGGGGGGGCTCATCTCTGGGTCTTGAACATGCCAAGGTCATTTGCCGTTAGGGACTTGCTGTTGCTGGTGTCTTTCTGGAATACTCTTCCCACTGTTTCCTCCTGTACTGGAGACTGTGATCAGTCCGACTGCAGCCCTCCTGTCATCTCCTCAGAAGGGCCTTTGTGTTTATTATCATTACCTTCTTAGTCCTGCTCATGCCCTGAAATTGCTCTCATTTATTTACACATTCATTGACGTCTCCCCCTCCCCGCCCCAAGAGGCGTCTTATCTGGCTAGTTTGCCACTGTATTCTCTGCACCTAGTACAGTGTCTGGCACATATTAAGCACTTGGTGAATATTTGTTAAATGGTTCAGTAGAGGTGGGAAGGAAAGGACGGGTGGAGAGAGGAAAGCCTGTTCTCTCTCATAATCAAATATGTCCTGAGGTTGGCTACCATTGTGCCCCCACTGATGAGCATTTTATGTTGTAGACCTTACAATTTACAAAGCATTTCATGCCGGATTTTGTGTTAACAGTACAAAACCAATAGGTCAGACCATCCCATTTTACATAAGAAAGTGAGGCTCAGGGACCAGGTAACCTCCTCGTGCTTATTCTGCTTTAAGTGACAGTCTGACCTGACCTTGAATCTGTGTCTCCTGACTTTGAGTCTGGTGTTTCTCCATGTACCGTGGTAGGTAGTTCTCTGGGATACCACGGGCACTGATAGTGTCTCAAGAAGCAGCACGTAACCAGATGGGTCAGATAAAATTAGAATTGGTCTCAAATTTTGCTGACTTGAGTCTTTTTCCATTTGTATAACCAATATCAGATTTATTAATATCTTCTGGCTCTGGTATGTTTAAATAAATTTCTTTAATTTAAATACATATTTCTCAGACTGACTACTGGCAGTGTAACTGGGAATACAAGAAATCTCCCAGGGAATATGCTCCTTTTAAATGTTTTATCTTTTCCAGTCTCTGAGGCTTTATAATCTTTGAAAAGCCTGAATTAAGGTTAGTTCCAATATGTTCTCAAACCATAACACTTTCCACACAGCACTCAGCCAAGGTGAGGGACTGCGAGTCATTCCCACCTGGGATCTGTACAGAAGAGGCCCCACCACATGCTGACTCTTTCTGCAGGTCTGCTTCCTGTCAGTCTCCCCGGGGGCAAAAGGAGCGCACATTTAACATAGGTGGTGCTTGGGGGGATGGGGGGCTGCCCCTCCCAGGGATTCAAGACTCCCCAGAGCCTTGAAATTGGCATTTTACTTTAGAATTCTTTGCCTTTACTTACATCGCTTTCACAAACATTGTGCTCAAAACTGTGTGTGTGTTGGGGTGGGGGGTGTTCAGAGATGCAAAATCTCGCCTTTGTTCTAAGAAGTGTACTGTCTATTAGGGAGATACAAAATTTACTCTCAAACAACTATAATGCAAATTCGAATTCGGGACAGATGCAGCCTAGAATGTATGGGTTGGCAGCTTGCTCTGTGGAGTCAGAGTTTGACATGGAGTTTGGGTTGTGACTCTACTGTTTATCAGTTAAGTTGTTTTAGACAAGATACTTAACTTCTCTAAGACTTGGTTTCCTCATCTGTAGTATTAGGGAAACAATACCTATATGTATTATTACACATAATTGCATTCATGATATAATTATGTATATGAATTAACACAATTTTGGACCCATAGTAATTGATCAGTGGTAGCCTGTGTAATTATTATATATATCTCTATATTTTTAAATGGTTTCAGTTTTCCCTCGATTGCATTTTACATCAAGGAAATGCCGTTAGTAAAACTGTGAAGTGGAGAAAGTTCGGGATGTATGGGGAAGTGGCTGGTCCCATTTTGTCCAGAGTCTGGGACCTGTGTAGAGAAGTCTTGAACTATAAGAGATAAATCTGGGTCAATTAAGGTGAAGCTTGAGTTTTAAGAGATAAACTGAGGAATCTATTTAAATCAACAGGTGTGGGCGGGTAGTGAAGGATGTTGTGCTGTTTAAACAGGGAGCTCTGCAGCCACACACCCAGTCTCACTGTTTACTGCTGCATGACATTGGGCAAATTATATAATGTCTCTGCCTCAGTTTCCTCATGTGTCATAATATAACCAACGTCATGGGATTATTGTGAACATTATGAGATAGTACATGTTCATTATTAGCTGAGAGCCTGGCAAAACACTAAATAAATGGTAGCTATTGTTGTTGTTGTTATTATTGTTATTATTTTTATTATCATTAAAATTAAAGAACTGAATAGTTGATTTGCAAGTAGCAGAAGCAAAAGACAGTTCTTTCAGTGTTATTTTATACTTAAAATGGGTATAGCAATAAATTTTGAGTAAGACACCATAAAAAGTGATATTTTAAACCTCTTCTCCAACCCCCTTGGCTTTTCTCCAAGTTTCCTGACCACTTAAGCAGTTAACTTCTGGCTGGAGGTGACTTTACGACTTTCTATACAAAGTGGCTGTGTAGGTGAAGTTTACATGCCATTGGCAGCTGGTAGTTGTGATGTGTCTATATAGCGTATGTAGTAAATCTGTTCCTGAAAAGTTGGGTGTACGTTAGTTTATGTACATTGAATGTTTTAAGCAAAAAAGACAAGTTTTTCTTTAGAGAAATATTATCATTAATTTATTCTTAAAATGTAAAAGAGACCCCCCCCCCCATCATCTTTCTAAATCCAACTCTTCATCTATTTGGATGGGCAAAGGCTGCATAAACTCCACCTACTAAATGGCACAAAGGAGAGGCTACCAAAAGGCAAATCAGAGTTCATCTTGATTTATTTTCTTTTCTGCTTTTTCAGAAAATCTACTAATATTTCAATGTGCCATATTCATTTTCAGTGTGTCAGTTTTTATAGGCACAAACATTGGACAGGTGGCCTTAAAGCTTTTCATGAAAATGTAAAGTGGATGAGCAATAAATGTGAATGTCATTGGCCTGGGAAAACTCAAAGAGCCAAGGTGCTCGCCTTTGATGAGTGCAGACGAGGCAATTGTTGGCATCTGCAGTCTCATAGGTGAGTTTTTCTCTGCGGGGTTCAACCAGATCACAAAGAATCATTCCACTGAGTTCTTTGGATTTCAGGGGGATGATAAGTCTCGTGTCAGGAAACCTTCATGGAACATTTTGCTGGAAAAGACACAGCTAGGTCCTGCCAGGTGAGGGGAGCCTGGGCAGAGGCTGAGGTTGGGGAAGTTCACCCGCCTCCCCTGCCTCCGACTCTGTGGTTAAAGCGCCGCTTTCACAGCCGAAGGCAGGTCTGTCCGTCCCTCTCGTCTGTCTGGTTTTTCTCTTTCTCCCGGCCTCCCCTCCCTTTTCCTTCCTCTCTGTGAATTGATGTCTCTAATATTAGTAACGTATTTGACCAGTGACCAATAGGAACACAATAGGCCATTTCTGTGACCTATTATTTAAAGCCAGACCTGCTTGGACCAATGTCTAATTCTCTTACTAACGGAGGTGGAGCTGAGGGTATAATAATTCAGACGTGTGGACTCCGGGAGGGATCACCAGCTACATTCAGGGTGGTTTATGCTTGAAGATCCATGGTCATCTCGCCATGTCCCACACCGAACCCCCTTTCATTACCATGTTTCTCCCCAAGCCAGCATGTTTTCTCCTCCCACCCCCCCACTTACAGGTACACCCATATCTCCCAGCACCACATATTTATGTAACATAGAATTATATATGTTATGGATAGACACCCCATATATCACTTCTCTCCTAGTCATGTAATATTGGAATCTGGGTGTCAGTCACCAGTTTTCATTATGATAATCCTCAAACATCTGTGGAAATAGTGAGGGGAGGGTAATGAACGCTTATCAGGGACTGTGACACTGTGTTCTTGCATCTTCGCGCCCCCAGAACTGTGACTCGCACAAAGCAGGTACTTTATATGAGTTTGCTCACCAAGCTGATTGCCTGTTCCTCAAATTTATTTCCTTCTTCAAGGATAAGAAACAACTTTGTGTAATTTCACTGTTTGGAGCCCCCTTCCCTTGTCTTTTCAGTTCCAAAAGGAATTTACTTATGATGTCACAAAAGCACCACAAGCAGAGATGCGACTGTCAACTAGTAGAATACGTTTCTAATTCTGAGCCTGCACATAGGAATTTACAGGAATTAAACACTGTGCTGCCCATTCTCCAATGGCTCCTCCCAGACCTTCTCTGCACCCACTTGGGCTTCCCTGTAGATGGCACCTGCTTGGGGTCTCCAAAGGGAGTCACCACCAGTTTGATGTCACAATTCTGGTTGTGACATTATCTCCCATATGGTAGCCCCTCCTTTATGATTTTTGTTGTTCAAAATGAACTTGATTGTGGACCTGTGACTGTAGAAAATAACAGAATCTTTTTATTTTTTAAAGAGGACCATTTGGGCATCTTCTGTAGTTTTTAAAAAAATGTTATACTTGTTGAGTAGAGAGGCTTTTTCTTCTATTATAGCAGGCTTTTTCCACTATTAAAAAAGTGTCTTTTATTACAATTTGAGTTCATGGCTGTTGGAAGGTACTTGACCCTAGATTAAATGTCTCTAAGAGAGGGGAAAAAATACATACATCAAGACCAAATGAAATGCTAATTAAACCTGAAAGCATGTTTTATATTTAGAATGTTAAAAAACAGTTTTTTAATATAAAAGTACCAGGGTTTTTCTTTTCTCAGGGATTAAAAAAAGGGTTATTATCTGCTATGTTTTTACTAAATCACCATCACATTGCTTCCCACATGGGACTTGGGGGAGAAGTAGGTAGCCGATTATGGGTGCCTCTAGGGTAACCGACTGTGTGTCCTGGCCTGTGTATCTAAGGCCTGGGTAGGTCTCTGCGAAACCAATCTGGTTGGAAAACACCTAACACTCACTAAGTTATCTGGAAATCACTTTCCTTGAGATTAAGCAAAAACTGGCCACCCAACCAGAAGACCTTCTTCCTCCTTTTGAATGTGTTTCAACAACACATCTGATAAAGGGTTAATATCCAAAATATATAAGGAACTCATACAACTTAACAAAAGGAAGACAAACAATCCAATTAAAAAATGGGCAAAGGACCTAAATAGACACTTCTCCAAAGAGAACATACAGATGGCCAAGAGACATATGAAAAAATGCTTCAAGTCAGTAAACCACAATGAGGTATCATCACCTCACCCCTGTCAGAATGGCTCCATCAACAAATCAACAAACAAGTGCTGGCGAGGGTGTGGAGAAAGGGGAGCCCTGGTACACTGCTGGGGGGAATGCAGACTGGGGCAGCCACTCTGGAAAACAGTATGAGGGTCCTCAAAAAATTAAAAATGAAACTGCCATTTGACCCAGTGATCCCACTTCTAGGAATATATCCTAGGAAACCTAAAACACTAATTACAAAGAACTTAAGTACCTCTATGTTCATAACCCCACAGTTTACAATAGCTAAGATCTAGAAACATCCCAAGAGCCCATCAGTAGATGAGTGCATACAAAAGCTGTGGGACGTTTACACCATGGAATACTACACAGCTGTGAAGAAGGATCTCGTACCCTTTGGGACAGCATGGAGGGACCTGGAGAATATTATGCTAAGCGAAATAAGCCAGGCAGAGAAAGACAATTACCACATGATCTCACTTATATGTGGAATGTAATAAAATAAACTGATGAACAAAATAGATCCAGAGACATAGAAGCATAGAACAGACTGAGGGATCTTGGAGGGAAGGTGGTAATGAGGGGAGATTGGGGAGAGATTAATCAAAGAACTTATATGTTTATAAGCACAACCCATGGACACAGACATTGGTTTGGGGAAGGCCTGGGGGTGGGATGGATGCGGGGTGGAGGGGATCAATGGGAGTAAAAAGGGGACATCTGTAATATTTCAACAATAAAGATAAAGAAACTTAAAAAAAAAGAAAATGTGTTAACTCTGCCCCAACGAATTTCTGATATTGAGTGAAGAGGCCAAATCACTTTTAACTCTGGGGAAAATGTAGTAACTGCAGCTCAGAGTTCAATTCTAAAATCATTTTGCTTCAGATAATTGAGGGGCATGTAAAACTACCAACATGTAGCAAAGAGGAAACCCTAAGTCAACTGTAGGATTTTGAGCAAATACAATCCCTAGAGAATGCCGGTGCTTTTACAGATGATAAAATGGATATTTGGAGAAATAAGTGACTTGAATGAGGTCATCCAGATACTTATTGGCAGAAGTAGATCTCTAAAGCAGTTTCCTGGCTCATATACAGTCATCAAGGGAGATATGAATACCGTAGTTGCCAGGCCAGTACTGCATCCATATTTTGCCCCCACGTATTGTACTGGGAGGCTTTCAAGCCTTCATTGGGTAAAATGGCCATTATGTTGCTATTACCTGGGTTTGAATCCAGGTATTTCAGATCTAGATGCCTTCTTTTTTTTTAAATCTCACCCAAGGATATGTTTTTATTGATTTTTAAAGAGAGAGGAAGGGGGGGGAGAGAGAGACAGAGAGAGAGAGAGAGAGAGAGAGGAACACTGATGTGAGAGAACATCTATCAGTTCCCTCCTATTTGTGCCCTGACCAGAGATCAAACCTGCAACGTAGGCATGTGCCCTGACTGGGAATCCGACCTGCTACCTTTTGGTGCACAGGACAACCCTCCAACCAACTGAGCCACCCGGCCAGGGCTAGATGCCTCCTTTCTTAAACCCCACTCTGTTCTTCGCTGACCTGGAGTTACCTATGAACACAGGTCCAGCTCATTTGGGAATAAAAGAAAAAGTGCAGTGATGATTCTTTGCAGGGATACTAACATCACATTCTATTCCTGGTAGTTGGGATCTAAACCCAAAGAACTTCTTTAATTACTCTAAACTGCAACATAGGCCAAAATAATTGACTCCCCCCCCCACCTTTTCTTTCATTTGAAAGAAACTCAGATGATCAGTGAGATTGCGAAGCCTGGTGCTCAGAGGAAATCTGTTGGAAGATGTCTTTGAGGTTCATCTTTTTAGGGTTCTGCAAACAGAGTTATCCCTAGGCTAGTTTTAGGAACAGAAAATAAATTTACATCCACAAGTTCATTATTTCCTGTGCTGCATTTGGAAGGACAATATCAGGAAGGACTAGCCGCTGAGACCTCCCAAAAAGTCCCCAAGGAGTCTTTTAATAGTGAGTCTGTCTTCCTGACTTGCCCTGGGGGTAGACGAAGAGGAGTGTCCCCTTAGCAACACTGCAAGGCAACAAGAAGTCCTGCAAGCTCTAGTGACCAAAATGGGAAGTGTCGGGGACATTCATCATGTTGGGAGCGGAAAGCTTTGTTTACTAGAAACTTTAGGACTTTAATACTATTGCATGTGACAAAAATGAGCCATCAGTGGGGTTATGTATTAGGTAAAATGGAGGCTCAGATAATAGATGTGGTCAGCATCTTCCATACAGAACTTAAAAGGGTGTTTGTGATACCTTCAAATCTCTCAGTGATTAATAGTCTTTTTGAGTAGGCAGTAGTGAGAAATCAGAATATTCAGGGTGAACAGTGTGGCAATAAATTTTGCTTTTCATAGAGTAATATGTAAATCATAATCATTAAGATTTTGGGGGGAGGAATCTCTCTTATTCTACTTTATACTGAGTTATTTATATGTCTATCTGAACCTGTACTAGATTTTGAGTTCTTAGAGGGCAGGTGCGTGTGCATTATTTACCCTGATATCCCCTAAAGAACAATCTTGAACAATCAAGTTCAAGGAATTGTTTTTATTCTAAAACATTCCTGCCACCACCACACTAGAAGGGCCTCAATTTCATACAACTGTAAGAAAAAGCTTTTTATAAATGTTCACAAATCATGACGCTAATCACTTGGTCTGCTTAGCAGGACCAGTTCAGTTGAGGATTCCTATGGCTACTGAACCACAAGGACAAATATTTATTTCAACTTTGCCAAGCCTAAATAATTTCAAACAATAATTTCTCTTCTTTTTATCTTATGGAGTAATCAGCAGAGGTTTAAACATATTTTCTTGTTAGACTTTTGGGAGTCAGCTTATTATGATGCAGTGTTTGGGGCCAGCTTCACCTGGGATGGCACAGCACCGTTTATCAGCCCCTACCCCCACCACAGGCTGAAAGAGCTACAAAAGAGCTAGGTTGCTTGAACTGTTTAGATCATCTGTAAACATATTTTCCCCTCAACTATATGTGCATCCATCTAATTCATAGAGCTATACTCAAGTGTTTCAATTTCATCAATGTTTATACAATTTATTCTTTTATGCATCAAACATGTAGAATATTTTTATGTGTAACAGTATACAATGCTGCACCTAGGAGTGCTAAAATGAGTAAGATATGAGACTGGAAGCACTGCTGTATACAGACAGTGTCCTCCATACACTGGGCCTTCAGTAAGTACCTATACACTGCAGTGCCTGCCCTCAAAAACTAGCAGATGAGTGGATATATATTGAACATTATAAATACCCTAAAAATGCATGTATAAAAGATTCTAACAAGTCTGTGCTCAAGGACCTTTCATTCAGCTGGGGAGACAGTATCTACTGTGGTTAAATGTATAACCAATGTATAGTGTGACTGAAGCTTTAAACAACACCAGAGATCATACATGATTGTATACAGTTGCCATGAAACTGAAGTCAACTTTAAGTGCAGTATGCACAACTCATAGAAGAGATCACAATTGCTAAAGGACTTTGTGTCCTTCATTCACTGACACATACACTTGAATTCAAGTGGGGGTTGGGAGGCAGGGAAATTACTCATGATTCTTGAATACTTCTTTTAGACTTTCTACAGATTTCTTTTACACTTAATCTCATTTCCCCTGCACAACTATATGAATTCAATGCTTTAATACCCATTTTAGAGAGAAGGAAATGGAAGCAAGATTTAGTCATTTACCTGTAAAGAGCGAACTATAAGTAGGTGGTGAAGCTGGACTCAAACCCAAGTCTCCCTCAAGCCCTGCTCTTATACCAGACCACACTCCTCCCTGGAAGCTTTCGGTGAGCCATAGAAGGAGGCACTAAGCATGTCACTATGACAGTCAATAGGTCAGCAGGTTAGACATGAACACCGATGCTCCCTGACAGTATCACACTGAGATGCTCTTCTAAGCAAATGGTGCATCCTATTTCCTTTTCTACAGTCCCTGCAGGATTTTAATGCCATTTTTATTTTTATTTTTTTATTTTTAATTTTTAAAATATATCTTTATTGATTTCAGAGAAAGGAAAGGAGAGGGAGAGAGAGAGATAGAAACATCAATGATGAGAGAGTCATTGATCGAGCCCGCAACCCGGGCATGTGCCCTGACCGGGAATCGAACCCCAAACGCCTCGATCCCAGGTTGACACTCAACAGCTAAGCCACGCCCAGCCAGGCCTGATGCCATTTTTAAATGTAGGGGACTCTGAGACAATTTACAGAACCAGTAGCTGGATGCAAAGATGTGCCCATTTGTAGACCTTGTAATGAGCCCCTTTTGTACACCCCAAACCTGTTTGCACTGTGCTCATATAAGTGACTGAAAAATGAGTGTTTCCATTTGTTTGGATTCATCCTTTAAAGTGTGCCTTCCCTTGAAGAGAAGGATGTGTTTTCTTAGCATGTGTAGTGTAACATGCTTTGCTCTCAATACATATTTGATGTTGGCTGACTAGGTGCTGGTGATGGTACCATGAGTTGCTTTCTTCCAAGTCAAGACCATCAGGCTCTTTCTAATCAAACAGAACACAAAGGTGCCCTGTCAAAAACTAGAGAAAAACCGAAGCCACTTATCTTGAAATGCCAAACATTTTTTCTTTGTAGTACCTTAGTCTCTGTTTAGGATGCTATGCCCAGAGTAATTTAGTGGTTCAACTGTTTCCTGTTATGTTATAATATTCAATGCTCTGTTGTCAAGGTGATGAACCAGAGGGATGGGAGTTTACGAGTCCATTCCTAGTGACTTTGCGTTTTATCTTTCCAGCCAGCATAGAGCGATAGGCATCTAGATAACTAGTTCAAAAGCTGAGAAAACTTTTGACACAAAAAGGGGGAATGTGAGCTAGGGTACCCAGTGGCCAAGGAGAAGATTGGCCCCATTTCATTCACACAGTTCCTGTTTGAGGAGACAAGAGAAACCATGAGTCCTAAGGCTGGATGTGGGCATCCTCACCTGTGCCTCCATGTGCAGCATTCATCTGACCAGAATCTTGGCGGTGGTCTAGGAAGCACCCAGGAATGAGCTGGTGTGTGTTCATGGACAGCATGCAGGACTTGACCTGGAAAAACTCAACTATGCGCGGCCTCTGAGCAGCAAGAAGGGGCCCTGCTATCTCCGAGGAAGAAGAGATTTCAGAGGTAAAGCAGGTAAAGAAAATCCCAAGGAAATGTGATGAACAGAGAAAGAACATCACGATCTGAAGGAGCATTTCCCGGGACTTGTCTGGATCCATTGAAAGGGTCAAGGAGTTCAGTCCTCTTTCAGGAAGAGCCAGGCACAGTAAAGTAAATAAACCCTTTCTGCCCCACCAGCATGGCTCAGTGGTTGAGCATCAACCTAGGATCCAGGAGATCACAGTTCCATTCCCAGTCAGGGCACATGCCCGAGTTGTGGGCTCGATCTCCAGTAGGGGGCGTGCAGGAGGCAGTCGATCAGTGACTCTCTCATCATTGATGTTTCTGGCTCTCCCTCTCCCTTCCTCTCTCTGAAATTAATAAAGATATATATTTTTAAAAAATCCTTTCTACTCTTGTGAACAAGTAATAAAAGTTATTTATTGTCCACCTCCCACCCAAACTATGAAAATTGCAAGGTTAAGAAAAAATAAGAAAGCTATATGCTCTTTTGGGCGCACTCACAAGCATATAATTGGTGTAGCACACTGAAAAAGATGACTGCTTTTTTTTTTGAACTTGGCTTTTCTCCTGTTTTACATTAAATGTCCTATCTTTTTAAAAATGTTTATGTATGTACTTTATTAGCGCATTAATAAAAGATCCACTGGCAGATCTAATAACTACTGTAATTTTGCCATGGTGGTGAGTATAAGCGATGTTTCGGACATCTGCCACATTGTAAGGTGACAGGAAAATATGGGATTCTATTCATGAGAAGTCATGGGCTGCTGCAATCTATTGCCTTCATTCATAAGTGAAGGAAATGATTCATTTCAGTTAGAAGTTGGTGAACTAAAGGTATATTTTTTCTTCAAATTCTGGCTTTAGATTCCATCTCCGGCCTGGGATTAAGGGACCCTGCTTAGATGACATGCCCTCCGCCACGGGATGTGCATGGCCCGTGGTCTTGAAGCCAGTGTTGCTCGACCCTGGGCTCCGTTTTCTATACCCACTGCCTCTATCTTGAGCCCCTAGGTTCTTTGCTTTTTGGGTGTGTTTTTTTTTACCCTTTATTTTCCCAATCATGGATAGTAGTCTAAATTTGCTTCGTTTCACCAGAAATGTGAAAAAAAAAAAAAAAAAAGATTGTTGGTCCTTGGGGGAGGGAGGGGACCTTTAGTTCCTGGCCTGGGAGGAGCACCTCCCCCAGGGTAAATGTCTTATCTTTGAGTCTGCAGTTACCTTGCTGACAGAGATTATGCTAAAAAAATGATCTCTTCTATTGGTATTATTTCTTAAGTAAATATTAATGCCATTTTTATAAATGGATATAATTTACTCTTAGACTGGCAGCTTTTTTTGAAATTTTCTCTCTCCTTTCTGAGTTTATTCTAACCTCTGACTATAACTTTTAAACATCTGACTAGAATTGATGAAATGACCCCCGTTTGGGTCCCAATCAGTTCAGCAACAGAGACTGTCATGCTTAGGAGCTGAGTGTCACTGACGTAAGGTAAAAAGTAACAAACCAAAGTGTTGTAGGGAGAAAGCTCAAAGGCAAATCCCTGTAAAGATCCCCTTTACAAAAAGCTGAGGTTTTAGGAGGGAAATGTTCGAGGAAAGTAATTGCTAGAATAGTAACTTATAGGTATGATTAAGACACGCAATGCACTGAAAGTAGGGAGCTTTCTTAGGTTAGTTTGAATATAATGTGCCAGAGGCTCCTCCTATGTCCTCAAGCCTGCCTGCTCCCTCTGTGCCTCCATAGAGGGTAGAATTTGCCCAACATATTACCACACCCTTTGTACCTCTGCAGAAATTCTTCAATCCAGAAGTTTCAAAGTGTTTTTACAAATGTAAATTAACAAGTCTCATCATCACTTCTCTCCACAGAGATGGCTCATTTAAGTAACAGAAATTTACCTAAATGGCCTACCTAGGGTCACCTGAGAAGCCCTTTGTGTCTTCTGGAAATGGATATTCAAAGTGTAAATCTACCTTGTGGTCTCACTGCAGATCCAAATTCAGTGCATCCTTTGGCAAGTCCCTTTGGAGGGATGAATCATCTTTAATCTTTACAGCAAGGCTCCTAGCAGTTGGCCTTTCCTCAGCCTCACTGAGCACCCACATACCTGGAGACCCAGACTCCAGCCCTCCTCTGGCCTATCTTATCTGCCCCAAAGGCTGTGAGGACAGAATATGCATGTTTTTTAAAGATTTTTTTTTTATTTTTTATGAATCACTTTGATTAAATAAGCAGTTGACAATACTTTCTTTTATCCCCCCAAACTCTTCTATTAATCCAGTGAACAAATATTTATTAAACACTTACTTCGTTGCCACTCACCATGCTAGACACAGGAAACACTAGTCATGCTCCTCCCTTCATGGGAAGGACAGACAGCAACAGGAATCAGCCACACTGTGGCCGGTGCTATGAAAACGATAAACCGATGGGCTGGGTGGGCATGGATGGGTCAGGGAAGCCCTCTCTAAGCAGGTGGTATCGGAACTGAGGCCGGGAGCACGAGAATAAGTCTGACTTTTTCTGGAGTTGGTTTTTTTTTGTGTTTTTTGTTTTTGTATCTTACAGATTTTCATTTCTAATAAAGATTGATCTTTAATATTCCAGATAAACAAAAAGCTCTTTGGGGGGAAGGGGCTTTTTGTTTTTTCCACAGTATAAGGGTCATGAGACCAAAAAGTGAGAAAAACACTGTGGTTTATGCCCAGCTGTGATTGGTCCATTTCTTGCTCTGACCTCATAAGGCTCCATTGTGATGGAATCACAACCACTCCCCAGCCGTGATTGGTCCATTTCTTGCTCTGACCTCATAAGGCTCCATTGTGATGGAATCACAACCACTCCCCAGCCGTGATTGGTCCATTTCTTGCTCTGACCTCATAAGGCACCATTGTGATGGAATCACAACCATTCCCCAGCCGTGATTGGTCCATTTCTTGCTCTGACCTCATAAGGCGCCACTGTGATGGAATCACAACCACTCCTATATAAGGCCCTGGCTGGGCTGAGGTTTTTGTCCGTTTAAAGCCCAGGGAGCTGATTTGTGGTGACCTGTTGGACTTGGACTCATTAGCTTGCTTTTGCCATTGTTTGTTTCCTCTTCTTTTTTCTCATTTTTTAAAAAATTTTTATTATTTTTATTTTATTTTATTTATTTTATTTTAATTTATTTTTATTTTATTTTTTATTTTATTTTATTTTATTATTTTATTTTTTTGTTTTGTTTTATTTTTATTTGTTTTTTTAATTTATTTTTTTTCCTTTTTTTGTTCTTATTTTGAAGCTGCCATGGCTAATGACCTACTGGCCATCCTCGCCAGCGAGGGGCCCCATGTGGGCGACTATGTCCTCTTGAAAGCCCTCGGCAAGGGCTCCCTAGCCGAGGTGCGGCTGGCCCGGCACTTGCTGACCGGGGCAGAGGTGGTCATCAAGGCCATTAATCAGAGGGGCTTCTCTGGATATTTCCAAGAGGCTCATTGCCTTAAGAGTGTAAACCACCCGAATATAATAAAACTGTTCGAGGTGATTGCCACCTGCGACAAGCTCTATCTCGTCATGGAGCACATCAGCGGCGGGGACTTATCTGACTATCTGGAGCTGTACGGCCGCATGAGCGAGCAGGAGGCGCGAGCAGCGTTCCGGCAGGTGGCGTCGGCCCTGCAGCACTGCCACCAGCGGGGCATCGTGCACCGGGACCTGAAACCGGATAACATCCTGGTGGACAGTGACGTGACTCTCAAAGTAGCCGACTTTGGCTTTGCCAAAGAAGTTTATAACTATAAACTGAGCACCTACTGCGGCACCCTCTCCTATATGGCCCCAGAAATCCTACAGGGCCAAGCCTACGACGGGCAGAAGGCTGATGTGTGGAGCCTGGGGGTGCTGTTGTACAGAATGATGATGGGGGTTGTGCCGTTTAAGGGGGACGACATTGGGGAACTGAAGAGGGAGATACTGAAGGGACATTTCTATGTGCCATTCTTTTTGTCAAGGGAAGCTAAAAACCTTTTAATGAAATTATTGAATCTCGATCCCAGCCAAAGACCGACGCTGGAAGAGATTATGAAGCACCCGTGGGTGAACAAGGACGAGAAGGCGGCCCTGGAACCGTACTGTGAGCCACCCTGTGGCGACCTGGACCCTGAGGTAATGGAAATGATGGGAAACCTTGGTTTTAACCACCTGGAGATCCAGGAGTCCATTATGCACAAAAAATTTGACAGAGTGATGGGTACATACCTGATACTAAGAATGAGGAAAACCAGGATGAGGGGCCGCACCGTGTGGGCAAGGCCCCGCCCCGCCCCTGCCCTCCCGGGCAGTGCTTCCTCGAGCCAAGAGGTCCTGTTATGGGAAGAGACCAAAAAAGAGCCTGCCATTCCCCCAAGCTACCTGTGGTCGACAATGACCGTCCCCCCACCCAGCCTGGTGTCCAGGACCACCACTGCCCCATTGAGCTTACCAAAGTCCAGGACCAACACCCCCAGCCCAGCCCCCCAGAGTGGCCCCGAGGGCTCCCCCACCACCTGCACCAGCAGAAGCACCAGCAGCAGTGGTGGAGCCCAAGAGAAAGCCACCCATGAAAACTGCCTCCAAGTTGGGAAGCCTGATAATGAGACCCCAGCCTCTCCTGACGGTGGGACCCCAGCCTCTCCTGACGGTGAGACCCCAGCCTCTCCTGGCGGTGGGAGCCCAGCCTCTCCTGGCGGTGGGACCCCAGCCTCTCCTGGCGGTGGGACCCCAGCCTCTCCTGATGGTGGGACCCCAGCCTCTCCTGGCGGTTGGACCCCAGCGCCTCCTGAAGGCGGGACCCCAGCCTCTCCTGATGGTGGGACCCCAGCCCCTCCCTCTGGGCACAGCCAGGGCCGTCAGGGGATGGCTAGGAGGGTCTTCAGGTTTGTCTTCAGTTGCATATGCTGCGGGCCGCCCACGAAAAAGAAGCCTCAAAAGGACAAAAGTCATGCCGCTATAAGTTTTAAAATCGTGGGCGGCCAAGGCAGAGCCATAGAGGTGCGAAGCTCCACAGAGGCGGCCACATGGTGGGAAGATGAGCCGGAGGCTGGACACAAACAGCTGGTGAGAGCGGTGCCAGGACTACACACTGTGTATGCCAGGTGAGAGGACTTGGTTCAATGGATGACTGCACGGGAGTCACATCAGACGGGTATCCGGCATCCCCATGGCCTTCAGAAGCATCTCATCCAAAATAACCTGCTGAGCTTGGAGGACCTGCCTGGAGCCCCTGGAGGTCAAGAGGAGAGACGGCCCTCGCTCTGGGTCCACCCCTCGGCCTCCACCTGACGAAACTTCAGAGACTGGACTTTTTCCTGGGTCCCTTCCCTGCCCTGCTCCTTAGCGCCCATGTTTGTGGGGGTTCTTATTAAAGTCTTTGGTTCTATCAAATTTTGTAATAAACGATACTCCAGGAAGATGTACTGGATGCTGTTTTCATCCCCTGCACAGAAGTGGGCTGTGCATTCTCTAGCTTGAATAGTACTTGGGCTTTATGACGGGACCTGCAACGGTGCCAAATGTGATTCCGCAGGGAAAAGGCCAGCACCCAGCATGCCAGCCGGTTCCAGACACCGGGGCACAGCAGTGGGTGGAGCAGGCAGGGGTCTCCATTCTGATGGCCTGGGTGGTCGATGACCTCAGCAGGAATCCTCTCTGCTCACCTCTTGGCTTCGCTCACTTGCCCCTGTGCTGGTGTCATTCTCGGGGGCTTTCCCTGTGTACAAGCCAGACTTTTAAAGTACTGGGGGAACAGTGTTCCGGGCAGAGGGAACAGCAAAGCTCAAGAAAAGACAGCAAGTGGGAAAGAACTTGGCGTTTTTCAAGGTGGCCAAAGCATAGTGAGCTAGCCAGAGGACAGCAGGAGCTGCGGCTGCAGACCAAGGCAGAGCTTGTGGCCAGGGGAAGGAGGGTGGAAGTTTATTCTGAGAACAGTGATCAGCGCATGGAGGGTTTTAAGCAAGGAAGTAATATCCAATTGGTGATTTAAAACTGGTAATTGTGGAGAGTATTCTTCCTCTGCAAACATTTTTATCTGTGTCTATTTCAAGATTCACCAGGTAGAGCAGGTTTTGCTATAACCACTGAAGAAATGTGATTCGGAAACTTTATGTGTTTTCCCACTTGAATCCGTACCACACATATAGTTCCCTGAACGTGTACGAATGCAATTAAAACATTGCTTAAAGGGAAAGACCTACCTGCCTCCACAGAGCTGATTCATTGTTCTCACATCACTGATCAGCTGATCTTGCCCTTTTCACTGAGGAACCTGCCGTGTTCCTCTGATTCATCTGTCGTCCTTCCCTGTGACCGCAACAGCATACGGTGTAGACCTATGTGTGACCCTCATCACTTGCGTTGTCCCTAAGTGGTTCCCTTCCCCTCCTCGCCCTGATCTTCCCTCCCTGAGTCCTTTGGAGGCTGGGAGCTGCCGTTATCCCAGAGGCAGGCCGAGAGCAGGCGCTCAGAAGATGGACAGGTGAGCGACCCACTGGGTGACTATATAGTGGACTGTCCCAAATCAGGACACATGGGAGCGTAAAAGGGACTGTCATTAATGACTGTGCTGGGACGACAGTGTAAAGTTGGGCTGGGCTCTAACAGGGATGTATGGTCACCTGGGTCATCACTGTAAAGAATTATGAACAAAACTGAACTGTGAAGCCTGCCGTTCTGGAGATCTTTCAGGAGGACTGGCACTCACTCCACTTGCCTGAACTAGTTCAGACCAATGGTCTCCAGAGCTTGGGAGACACAGACGGGTTTGGAAGTAGCGAGCGCGACAAGATTAAGTGATGGAGTCACTTTCACAGCGTAATTCCCTTTTCAGTTCTACATTAGCGTTTCTGATTATCACAGAGAAACCCTTGCTCAGTGCTGGATTATCTTTAACCCCCTCAAACTCCCACTAATCTTCCTTTTTAAGTGACAAGCCAACATGCCTCAGGATCAGGACCTTTGAATAAGAAATGGTATTTGGCTGGAATTTAATATTTTTATGTTAATTATATTTATTTTTGCTTTCCTTTCCTTGATGCCAAATTATGATCATTGTCCGGATAGGACTGAGATATAGAATTTCATTTTCAATTAATCTTTTGAAGTAAAAATGATGATTTAAAATATATATGATAAAGGTCAGACACAGATTTTGGCAAAAAGCATGAAGTTGATGTGCAAATAACTGAAGTTGAGGAAACTAGATGAAATGATTCCCAGCCTGTTTCTAAGCTTTGATGGTCCACATTTTTTTTGGAAAATATTCATATGAAGTTAATTTAAGGTGATTTAGGAAAATAAATATGTTGTGCTTATTATATATTACTTTTATTTATTTTTAAAATCTTTTTCTCATTATAAAGATTGCACATGCTTATTGTTGGAATATTATCCTGGAAAATTAATGGCAAAAAGAGAGTTAAAAAGTGAAAACAGCCCGGCCAGCATTGCTCAGTGGTCGAGCGTCGACTATGAGTGAGGAGGTTACAGTTTGATTTCCGGTCGGGGGCGTGCAGGGGGCGGCTGGTCAGTGACTCTCATCATTGATGTTTCTCTTTCTCTCCCTCTACCTTCCTCTCTCTGAAATCAATAAAAACGTATTTTTTAAAAAAGTAAAAACAAAAAATAGATTAACACAATTCAGGGGAAAAACATTCAATATCTGAGGTTTTTTATTAATTTTAGTAATTTTGAATTTCAGAATGTTAATACGTATGTAAATCTGAATTTACATGAAAGAAAAACAGTGTGGTTTTACTTATTAAAAACAACACTAGAGTGGCTTTAAGGATCAAACCCTCCCTTGTGTACTTAAAAGCTTAATTGGCTCAGAATTTATATACATGTACTATTTAGCCCCATACTCAGTAAGTTAAGACACATCTCTACTAAATAAAATTTCATACAATTTCCATCAGTTATAATGAGATGAGTGAAGCTTCCTTTGGGAAATTGTGCATTTAAAGCCCTGCTTTTCTTACCTGCAGGGACACACTTTCCAGCTCTTTGCACACCTGCCTTTCTGCTGGGGAAGGGTGAAAGCGTAGCGGGTTGAGCTGTGTTCAGATTTGCAGGAGGAGGAAACAGCGTTGGTTCTATCGCCCTACCACGCCAACAGGTGTAGGCAGATAATTATTTGCTTATAAAAACGGTATGGGTGTGGAAAATATCTATTTACATTGTTTTCCAAAGCAGAACGTCAGCACAGGATGACATTATGACCTTAATCACAAACCCGCGAGATGGTTAGAAAACAGCGACAGTAACAACCTCTGCACACCAAGATAGCAGCCTGCTGTTCCACTGAGACCAGCACGCTCTTCTCCCTCCCTCAGGATTTCTCTGTTCAGGAGAAAATCGCTTAGCTTTGAGGTTACAAGGTGAGAGAGGCTGGGATTATGTGATCTTTTAGAGCACTTTGTCAGGAAACAGTGAAGCTAAGGGGGTAACCCATGATCTTGAAACAGACTCCTGTTCATGCGCAGCAGCTCCGCTCAGCCTGCTCACCAACCACTTACACACGCGTGTGCACGAGGACTAGGATTCCGTGGAGCTGGCTGTGGCCTCTGCGCCTTAAACAGGGCTTGGTTCTTAGAAGACTCTTTAAGGCTGTGGAGTGGATGAGCCGTCATCGCCATCGCTACTGTTTCTAAGCACCCGGGATGTGTCTGATGCTGTGACCTCTGTTCCAGGTCCGGTAGTTAGTCTCACCCGTATTGTCTCACCGAGGAAACAGGCTCGGGAGCGTTAAGCAACGTGTCCGGTTCGCACAGGGATGGGACTAGGACTCAAAGCTACGTGTGTCTGAGGCCAGTGCTTCAGTTTTTCTCTCCTACAGAATGCAAAAGAGTTAAATGACTTCATGAAGGGCTTCGTATATGAAAAGGGAAAACTCCAGTAATGCAAATTCAGATTATTTTTCTTAAGAATAAATATCTTTTTTTTTTACAGTTCACATTCAGTATTATTTTGTATTAGTTTCAGATGTACAGCACAGTGTCATACAACCATACCCTTCACATAGTGCTCCCCACGATATTTCCTGTACACCTGGCACCACACATAGTTATTACAATATTGACTATACTCCCTATGCTGTAGTTTACATCCCTGTGACTGTTTTGTGACAACCAGTCCGTACTTCTTAATCGTGTCACCTTTTTCACCGAGTCCCTCCAACCCCCTTTCCTCTGGCAACCATGAGTCTAATTCTCTGTATCTATGAGTGTATTTATAGATTTTGTTTATTTTGTCCTTTAGATTCCACATGTAAGTGAGATCATGTGGTCTTTGTCCTTCTCTGACTTATTTCATTGAGCATAATACCCTCTAGGTCCATCCTGAGGTTATTAGGAGAATTAAATGGATAAAGTGTGTAAATTAATTAGCATAGTCCTGCCCCACCATAAGTGATCTATAAATGATAGCCACTCTTATTGTAGATGAAAAAATACAAAAAACGTCAACAGCTATTATCTCTGGGTATAGACCTAAGAATGATTTTTAAGTACCTATTTAGGTCCCATCACCATCTTAGTCAACCATTCTAATGTGTTGACATGTGCTTTTATACATAGGCATATTGCAGAATAGGTGTTGTTTTATAATGTGTTTTTAATTTATGAAACTGTCATACTACATATCTCGTTGTTTTTTTTCACTCATACTATGTTTTTAAAATTCTGCCATGCTGCTGTGTGTACATCTAATTCATTCTTTCTAAATGCTGCCTAGTACCCCAAAGTGTGTGAACTCAACATTTTATCTAACTGCTCTCTCAGTGACAGGACTCATAGGTTGCATTCAACTTTCCACCGCTACAAATAACCTTGCAATAAATCTCATCATGAACATCTTCTTAAGGATCCATGCAAGATTTTCTTTGAAATACATACCTAGGAGTAGAATTGCTGTGTTTGGAGTATGTATATTCTTAATTTGACTAAGTAGTGCCAGATGCTCTCCAGAAGGGCTGCTGTAGCCCATTGATAATGATGAGGTTTCTCTATCCCCACATCTGCATCAACACTTGGCCTTATCCATCTTTCTAACATTTATCAGTCTAATAAATATAAGGAGATTATTCATTTTAATGTGCATTTCTTGGAATATTAATGATTTGAGGCATAATTTCTGGAAATTGCCTGTTGGCATCCTTTGCCCGTTTTTCTGTTGGGTTTGCCTCCTTTCTCTTATTGACTTGCAGCAGCTACCTGTGTTACTAATTTAGCTCTTGGGGATTTTAGACATTTATAATATTTTTTCCATATTGCCATCTGTGTAATGAATTTGTCCATGGTGTCTTCTTTGAACAAAAAGCCTTAATGTCGATGGACTCAAAGTCATTAGTACTTTGCTGTTTTCAAAATTTTGTTTGAAAAGCTTTTCCCTGCCCTTATGTCACCAAGATATTCTTTTATATAGTGCTCCACTAACTTTATAGTTTACATTTTCTTCTTAGGTCTTTAATCCATGTGGAGTCCACTGTTGTATGTTATGCGAGGCAATTACCCAGTTTTATTTCTGCCTCTGTAATGAGCCAGTTTTCCCAATATAAGCTGCTAAGTATTGACTTGTGACATTCTTTTCATCATATTTAGGTTTCCGCATATACATATAGGTCAGTGTCTGAGCTGTCTGTTCTATTTTATTGGCCTATTTATCTGTGGGCTTTTGGTTTTTTTCCACCAATGCACCACTGTTTTTGTTACTGTGGCTTTGTCACCCATTTTAATAGCTAGTGGGGCAAACCCCCTTTCTAGTCATGCTTTTTCATCTTAACTTGGCTATTCATAAACTTTTATTCCTCCAAATAAGTTTTAAAGTAAGTTGTTAACATTTTCCTCAATGGAATTTTTATTGTATTATATTGAATTTCTAGATTACGTGGGAGAATTGAGGTTTTTATAGTATAATATTGTCTCACCCAAAAGCATAGAATGTTTATTTATTCAGATTATCTGAATTAATATTTTTAAGCTTTTTGCTTCCTCTGTAGATACTCTGTATATTATTTTATTAATATAATTAATTGACTCTTAGATATTTAATAGATTTCTTGGTTGTGGGAATGATATATTATTATTTATTATGTTTCCTGATTGGCTGTTGTTAGTGCTAAAAAAGGGGGATTGATGTTGTATGCAATAATCACTCAGTTCTTGTTCTGGTTCTAATGGTGTGTCTTTTGATTCTGTGGGTCTTTCTGATAAATGATCATATCATGTGCAAACAAAGACAGTTTTGTCTCTTCTGTATTAATTAGCTCTCACTAAGCTAATGGTATGGTAACAACCAACACCCAGATCTCAGTAATTTATAAGAACAAAAATTTATTTCTCACCCATGTAACATGTTGAATACATGTTGGCTGCAGCTCTGCTCTGCGTGTTTTCTTGTTCTGGAATCCAGGCTGAAGAAGCAGCCATAATCAGGGACATGCCATTCTTGTGGCAGAGGGAAAGCACAAGGGAGTGAGCAAATCCAAAGGATGGCTGTTAGAGCCGCTGCTCAGAACCGGCACACGGCCAACCCCGTTCATGTTCATTGGCCCAAACCCATCAAAGGGTCAAGTCTGATGACAACAGAACAGAAAGTTTGTTCCTTCTAGAGAAAAGCTCAGCAAATCACGTGGCGTAGAACAGGCAAATGTAATCCTCTTGCAGGAGGCGGGACAGGGAGAGTGCTGGAGGGTGACGGGCTCAGCCAAAGAACAGCCGTGCGGAACCCGCAGACACAGACAGCCGTGCGTGATGGCCAGGGCCGGGGGCGGCGGGGTGGGGACATCTGTAATAGTGTCAACAATAAAAATGAAGGGTTTGTGTGTTTTTTGTTTTTTGAAGCTCAGGTGGTTGGAGTGCTGGCCCATGCAACGAAAGGTTGCGGGTTTGATTTCCGGTGAGGCACAGATCTAGGTTATGGGTTCAATTGCCGGTGAGGGCACACATGGGAGGCAAATGAGCGACATCTCCCTCCCTCCCTCCCTCCCTCCCTCCCTCCCTCCCTCCCTCCCTCCCTCCCTCCCTCCCTCCCTCCCTCCCTCCCTCCCTCCTCTCTCTCTCTCTCTCTCCCTCTCCCTCTCCCTCTTCCTCTCTCTCTCTCTCTCTCTCTCTCCCTCCCTCCCCCTCTCCCTCTCCCTCCCTCTCTCTCTCTCTAAATCAATAAAAACACATACTCGGTAAGGATTAAAACAAATAAGAAGAAAATATAATCCACCACCCCTTCTAACCCTCTTTCTTATTATTTCTTTGCCTTTTCTTTGGTCTCAGCCAAGACCTCCACTGGTAATAGTGAGCATCCTTGTCTTAATTTTATCTTAAAGACAATTGACTCTTAAACTTCTCCAATAACTATAATACTTATGATAGATTCTTAGTATAAATAACCTTTATAAATTAAGAAAATTTCCTGCTATTCCTGGTGCTAAGATTTCTTTTATCATAAATTTGTGTTGAACCTTATCAAATGTATTTTTTAATCTTGATTGATATCATCACAAAATTTTTTCTCCATTAGTCTGTTAATACACTAACAACATATATACATGAATTTTCTGTTGAATGATGCTGTATGCCTGAGATAAATCTTGATGTATTATTTTTTATTTATTTATTTACCTATCCTCACCCAAGGATATTTCTTCCATTGCTTTTTAGAGAAAGTGGAAGGGATGGGGGGGAAGGGGAGAAAAATTGATGTGAGAGAGAGACATTGATTGGTCACCTCCCGAATGGCTCCTACTGGGCCAGGGATGGAGCCTGCAACCGAGGTACCTGCCCTTGGCCGGAGTCGAACCCGAGACCCTTCAGTCTGCAGGCCGACACTCTAACCACTGAGCCAAACCAGTCAGGGTGATCTTTTTTTTTCTTTCTCTTTTCTTTTTAAAAAATATATTATTATTGATTTCAGAGAGAGGAAGGTAGAGGGGGAGAGAGAGAAACATCAGTGATGAGAGAGTCATGGATCAGCTGCCCCCTGCTGGGGACCGAGCCCGCAACCTCCATCTCCTGGATCCTAGGTCAGTGCCCAGCTGCTGAGCTATGCTGGCTGGACAGGGCAATCTTGGTGTATTATTTTTAAATCTACAATTAAGTTAATATTTTATATAGACTTTTTGAATCCACATTAATAAATAAAATTGGCCTCTTATTTTCATTCATGTGTCGTCCTCATTTAATTTTGGAATAAGGCGGATGGTAGCCTTATAAAATGATGCCCTTTTTCTATTTCCCAAACCATTTACGAGATAAAAATTAATATTCCTTAAAGATTTGGTAAAACATTCCAATAAAACCACCTGGGCCTGGAGATTTTTGAGAAGGACAGGTCTTTGTCATTTCAAATTATTTAACACACACTGACATATTCAAACTCTATAGTGTTTCTTCTCTATACCAGTTTTGACTTGTCATCTGTTTTTAGGGATTTACCCATTTTAACTAGGTCTTCAAACTTATTAGACTATACCTGACCATAAAACTTATTATTATGGACAGAAATATGCCAAAATATTAGAAATTATCCTCAAGAGTAAGATTAAGGATAATTTCTGTGGTTTAATATGGTCTATGTTCTTTTCATTATAGTCTGAATGTTTTACATGGATAAGTTATTGCTTTTATAGAATCAGAAACAAAGTAAGCTATCTGTTTTGTAGTGAAATGAATCCATAAAACCTACCTGATTTCAGAAGGTATTTTCAAACACCGGTGCCCCATTGGGTGCTGGTATTTGGTGAATCCTCAGGCAGACTTTGCTTTCTCAGGTACTGACTTCATGTGTAAACAAGTAAAGCCTTTCCAGGGGGAAATTATAACCTGTACATGGCTCTGTGCACTTTCACTACTTTATAAATAATAACAATTAACAAGCACTCTTGGGTTTATATCAATTTAATTCATGTAAAAGGACATTTTAACATAACTAGCCATGGGTACATTTTTACTATTTGCAATTGAACTCTTGGAACATCAGTCACTTGTTCTGTTTGTCTTTTTACTGCCTTCACACTCAAGTGTGGGTTTTATTAAGCAGTGTGTATTTCATTTACGGCCTCAAAAATATACTTTATGAGAAAAAGGCTTTTTTTAGGTATTTTGAGGTAAGTGGTGCCTTCCTTCTGTTTGGTTTTTAATGTGTGTTGTTTGTAGTTCCTGAGGATTCAGTGAGGCTATTTTCTTTTGAAAAGCTGTCAGACAACAGAGATTAAATCCCATAATTGAAGAAATACAGCCAAATGGGTTCAGCTAGTTCACATAATTTTAAAACAAATGAGAGAGAGAGAGGGAGAGAGTGTGTGTGTGTAGGGAGAGATTTTACCATCTCCTCGTCAATGAAATGTCTTCAGTTCTCTAGGGGAATGTATAAAGAGAGAGAGAGACAGAAAGAGAGAGGGAGAGAAAGAGAGGGGTACCCCAGAGTTATACCTTCTTCATCCCATCTTTGTCTTGCAGTCATCCTGAACTAATTCTAGGTGTATTAGTACTTTATCTTGATATCAACAAAGATGACCACTGGATCCTGGAGCGAGTTAATTTGGGAGGAACTAGAAACCACAAAAAAAAGAAAAAGATTTTCATTCACAGAACTCCCTCCTCTCATCTTCAAAAACAGGAGCACATGGTTTGGAAAGGCGGCATGTGGCAGATGTGCCCTCCTCACCCTTAGATGAATTTACAGGAATATTGAGGGAGAAAGAGTCTGAAGGCACAGACGCAGGCTCTGCAAACTCTTAGCTATGTGACTTTGGGCAAGATATTCAACCTTTCTAGCTCGGGTTTCCTAATCTACAAAATGGGGATGATAACGCACTTAACTCATGTGGTTGCCATAAGAATTAAGTGAGGTAACATATTATAGCACCATATTTTGAAGTAGTTATGTATATACTTATAGTACATAGGTAGTTATGTATATAACTTTTTAAAAAATATTTTTGTCTTTATTGATTTCAGAGAAAGAAAGGGAGAGGGAGAAGGGGAGAGAGATAGAAACATCAGAGATGAGTCATTGATCGGCTGCCTCCTGCATGGCCCCCACTGGGGATCGAGCCCCAACCTGGGCTTGTGCCCTGACCGGGAATTGAACCGTAATCTCCTGGATCATAGGTTGGTGCTCAACTCCTGAGCTACACCAGCTGAACTGTATATAACTTTTGTTGGTCTATATCCCCACTAAACTGTTAGCTTCATCAAGGCAAGGAGCTTCGTTGGCTTTGTTTCATGTTATATCAGCAACTAAAATGGTGTCAAGGAGCCCAACGGGCATGGCTCACCAGTTGAGCATCGACCCATGATCCAGGAGATCACGGTTTGCTTTCGGTCAGGGCACATGCTCAGGTTGCTGGCTCCATGCCCGGTAGGGGACGTGCAGGAGGCAGCTGATCAATGATTCTCATCATTGATGTTCCTGCCTCTCTCTCTCCTCTCCCTTTCTCTCTCTGAAATCAATAAAAAACATATTTTAAAAAAAAATAAATAAAAAAAAAAAATAAAAAAAAAATAAAAGTGTCAAGGGTATAGTAGGCCCCCAACAAAAGCAACATTTGTTGAATGAATGCTGAATAAAAAAGGAAAAGTATTTATCTTAGTGATAGTACTATAGCGATGATGGCAGGCAGCAGGAATGGGTGTGGGGGGGTCATGGTGGAGGTGGTGATCGGGATGTGGATGGTGGAAGGTTGGTAGCAAGGTGCAACAAGGTAAGAGCAAAGGCTCTGGGAGACTGGCTGTAGGTGCTGACTCTTGTTCTACTAGGTGTGAACTATGACCTGGATTTCACTTTCTTCATCTGTAAGATGGGTATAAAAATAGTATCTCCTTTGAAGGGTTGTTGTCAGGATTAAATTAGTTCATATTGTAACATACTTAGAATAGTGCTAGCTGTTTTTAACATGATCACTACTGCACCTACTGCTTCTATAACTGGTCAGTAACTGCTACTATGGACTGTAATTCTAAAGGAAAGCATTCAGGGAAACCACCTCATCAGTAAGGTGCCATGTGAAGGAAAGATTGACCCAGTAGAAAAATCATCAAAAGAATGGAGGATGCAACTATAAATTACCAGTAAATAAAGATAAGTATTTGTCTGCCGAACGGGTAATCGAAGATTGGTAGTAAAAACAATGAAGAAACACGTGTGACCCACTAGAAAGGCAAGGTGAAAAGAGTGATAACACCAAGGGGTTGGAGCAATAGGCACTTTTGTACATAACTGGTAAGAATGTAAATTGAGGCATTTGGGAGGCTAATTTCATAAAATATATCGATATATCAATATCCTGAAAAGCCCCTTTTCAAAAATACCAGTTTTAATAATTTGGCCAAAAAAAAAATCAGACTAGTGTTTTATAATACATGTATGTGAATTATAGTCATACATTATATGCATTAATAAACATTAGAATTTGCATCAGTATGGGAACTAGTTAAATAAAATATTTTATCTATACCATGGAATATTTTTGCAGTCACTATAAGTGATCAATATTTTATTGACTTGGGAAGATGTTTGTGCTGTGTCGTTACGTGAAAAAAAGACAATTGATAGTGTGGTCACATTTTTATTTTAAATAAGTGGGTGTGCATATTGTTAAAAACCTAGAAAGATCTATCTCAAGTGTTAAGAGTTAATGTTAACAGTCGTTATCTCTGGGGTATAGAATTACAGGTGACTTACATTTTCTTCTCTATATTTACTTGTATTTTCTGAAATTTTAAAATAAGCATATATTACTTTTATAACGGGAAGGAAAGGGCAGTCAAAAGGCTATTGCCACATTGTAACAAAAGGAGATTGATCAAGTGTCTGTTAATTTGATCCCTGAGGTTAACCAAATTAAAAAACCCTAGCCCCAGAATCCATTCAATGATCTGAAACAGCAGCAGCTAACAACTCTAACAATTTAGTTATCATTTTTGTGACCATTAGTCAGTGGCCCTCAGTCTGTAGTCTGACCCAGATTGGGGAATGGGGCAGAATCTCCCAGTGCACTGGGTACACTGAGTCATCTAAAATAATGGCAGAACCATTTGAGACCAGCCATGGTCAGAGGCTGGACTGGGCCAAAATGATCTGAGCACCTTCGGAGGAAGTAAAAAAATCAAATACATTCTGCCAGGGGCATAAACTAGCAAAGGGGTGCTCCCTGTCTTTCCTGCAGACTCCGCCTTCATTACACCTCCATTCCCTTGGAATGTTGTATTGGTTCATTTTTTTGTTTATCCAGTGGTTTTCAAACTTTGATGCAACAGAATCTCCTAGAAGGCTCGGTAAAACACAGATCGTGGGCCCTCCCCTGATGTTTCTGATAGAGCTGTGGTGGGCCCAGAGAATCTGCATTTTTAACAAGTTTCTAGCTGATGCTGATGCTAATGGTCTGGAGACCATACTTAGAGAACAGGAATGACCAGCCTACATATCACTAGTCTAGCCATATGGATTATTCCCTTTTAAAAATCATGTTATTGCCCTAGTTGGGTTGCTCAGTGGTTGAAGTGTCGGCCCTCAGACTGAAGGGTCCGGGTTGGATTCTGGCCAAGGGCACATACCTCGGTTGCAGGCTCGATCCCCACGTGCGGGAGGCGACCAATCGATGGTCTCTCTCGCATCGATGTTTCTCTCTCTCCCCCTCCCTTCCACTCTGAAAAGCAGTGGAAAAAAATATCCCTGGGTGAGGATTAAAAAGAAAATCATGTTATTGCTAGAACAAAACTAAAATAATAAATAAAACTCAAGGTTTACATTGACCGTAGTCTCATTTCCTATTAAATCAGAGTTTTCATTTGTTTCCACTCCCTTCTGAACTCGGCCACGTACACATCCACTTTTTCATGTTTGCGGTAATCATAGATAAAAGCATAGAAAATTATACATTTCCCCATATTATTGGAGGATATGGTCTTACCTCCTCCAGCTAACCACTGACAACCTGGCTCTGACATAAATTCTTCCACGGCTTTCTCTGTGCTCGGACAAACATAACTGAGTAACAGTACAGAAAAGCGGTCACGAGCTCCGGCTGCAATCCTGTTGAAAATTCTGACTCCACTCTCTTAGCAGCTGTATGTCCACAGGCACCTCTAGGCCTCAGAATCATTTCCCCATAGGGTCAGAACAATGCTAACACCCACATCGGGTTTGGGGGAGATTCATATAAGTTAATACATAAGAAGCGCTTAGCCCAGGCAATGGCTTACGCAACAGATAATGAATCCAGGCCGTTATTATTTGCACACATCAGGGGGTTATTTTTACATACATTTTTCTGCACTTCGCTCTCCTTGAAGCACGGACATTCCTTCTGGTGAAGGAACAGAGCTCTAACTAGCTCTCTAATTGTTGAATAACTTTCCACAATAGCATGCGTGCATTTGCACTCAGTGAGCCATGCCCTAAGCGATGGGCATTCTGGTTGGTTCTAGATTTTTGCTACTACAGACGCTGCAGCAGCAACAAGGACAAGCAATCCTTGTCCCCCTCAGCACTTCAGGGCAGCCCGTTCTGCCCTCCCCCTTTTGCAGGGAAACTGCCTCTTGCCCGCCCCAGACCCCTCTTCAGACAGGGGTTTCCTCCACAGGCCACTCCACTTTCCTACCCCCTTCCCCAGGCCTTCCCTTGTCAGGTTGGCCCAGCCAAAGCAGAAGCCCCTCAGAACCCCAAAGAGGACTAGCTGGCAGCTGAGATGCTGAAGCCAGAGCCCCGGGGACACCGTCATCCCAAAGCCATGCTGCCATGGTTCCCCGGGGGTGGGAATTAAGGCGAGACCTGCGGAACGTGCTGGGAAGCCATTCTGACTGTGTTGAGGGAACAAGAAACACCCAGGCAACCGTTTGCTGGGTGTACCCCAGATGCTGCAGCCCGCCACCTCTAGGACAATTCTGGCAGGGACACCTGCCACAGACTTAACCTGCTTTCGGAATTAGCCACTGATGACAATACCCTGTATCGGCAGAGTGACTTACACCTTCTCAGAAGATTCTCTTGGCTCTCATGTCATTCGGGGCTTTTCTGCTGAATTAAGTGACCCCCATGGCCCAGATCAACTGCTGTGATTTAACTGTGCGGTGGACATTTGCTGAAACTCTAGACCCAGCCACCTGGGAGCTAGGTGTTTGTGTTGTAAGGCAGTTTAAAATGCTCCCTTAAAATTCCCAGGAGCTCATCCTTTCCCACTAGGAGTGGGAACTAACAGGAATGGGACATACATGTGCCTGGTGCTCTTCAAATGTTATCTGACACTTAATCCTCCCTGAAACCCAGGAATTGTATCCCCATTTTTCAGATAAGGCCACTGAGGCTCAGGGAGGTGAAGCAGATTGCCCCAGGCTACTCACCTGGTCAGGAGTAGAGCTGGAATTCAAGCCCAAGTCCATGTGACTAAAAACGTGCGTCGCCCTGGCCAGTTTGGCTCAGTGGTTAGAGTATCGGCCCGAGGACTAAAGGGTTCTGGGTTCGATTCTGGCCAAGAACACATACCTTAGTTATAGGCTCGATCCCCAGGGTGCACGCGGAGACAACCAATCAGTGTGTCTCTCTCACATCAATATTTCTCTCTCTCTCTCTCCCCGCCCCCCCCCTCCCTTCCACTCTCTCTGAAAAGAAGTTGAAAAACTATCCTCAGGTGAGGATTAAAAAAAAACACCCAAAAAACATCTGTCCCTTCCACCGTGCACACAGCTAAATCACCAGCCTTAAAGAAAACATCAAAAAACCCTATTTCTGAAACATGATAAGGAAAAAGCCACTTTCTTATAGTCGACTAGGACATGTTTGTGTACCAAATCTACTTAACACTTCTATCACACAAGAAGCCAGATTATTTCTTGTGCTCATATCCAAGCAGTTGGTTGTAAACACGAGGCCGTGATGATGATGAGATGATGTTGGTGGCAGTTATCTGTCATCCACTGAGCACTCACTCTGTGCTTAGCATTTTACATTTTCATCCTGACCCCTTTTTGTTCTCACAGTAAACCGGGTGTTTTGTGTTGTAAGGCGCACACACACACACACACACACACACACCTTGCCCAGGTGTCCAAGTATATGCAGCTAGGACACACCAGGCCTGAGATTTGGCCCCAGGCCCCTGGCCCCAGAGCCTGTGCCTGGAACCACGTCTCTGCACTTCGCCTGATGTAGGGTACTGGTAAAAGAAAACAGACATTGGAAATACTCCACCAGCTCCCACTGCGCTGATGGCCATGCTTAGATTTACGTATTTTATTCTGCAAGGCTCAGACGCGTTCAGGCACTTTAAGTTAATCATTACCTGTCACAATTTATCTGGGCTGTTCATTGTCAGAAGTACATGTAGACTTCAGGACCTGATCACCCTCTGCTTTCCATCACATTTTTATTACACAGCCGTAATATTAATAGGTGAGTTCTATTGTTAGCAGTAGCCCATTTTTGCAGAGTTGATAATATAGGTGCTCAGCCTAAATTAACTGGATAATTGCTTCAGTCTTTTCCATGATTTGTCATCATGGGCTCTCACACACCAGACATCAGTAATGGCTAAGATGTCCTACGAAAAGCTGAGAAAGAGCAGAACTGAGTTCTGCACAAGGCCCACAAACTCCTTGAGCCTGAATTTTACATCTCTGCCTAAGAATCGCCTCTCCTGATTAGAGCAGGGCTGCCCCCTTGTTTACCCGGCTCCTCACCTCGCTATCAAAGGTCATAGTGATGGGGTGTCTACTGTGAGCTCGCCAAGTTGGCATGGCATTTCTGCTTGACTTGATTTTTAAAACATGCAATACCTGATTATTTAGTCAGGGGCATTGACCTCTTTTCCCTTAAATTGTCAAATAAAAAGATGACAGCAGCCAACACATCAGCTGTCTGGGTGTGAATGCCCTGTCTTGAACCATAAATATATAGGTCATATAATAGAGTTGCATATTACTGGTCAGGTCACATAATAAGGTTGTGTCTGATTGGTTAATTCTTGGTACCAGAAATCCTTATATACAAGTATAGGATCCTGATTTCTTAAAAAGTCACTTTGGAGCAAAAATGGTAGGTAATTACTATTATTATATTTTTTGCAAATCAATCAAAATTACACCAATTTTTTTGTCAGATTGGCAAAAAATTAATATATTTTTTGGGGTGCTGCAGAATTTGAGTAATTAGTTTATGTGTGCCATGAGATGAAAGAGATTGAAAATCGCTGCTTTAAACAAGTGGAATTGTAAGCTCTTATGGACGAAAGCTACACACAGTCTCAACTCTTTTCTCACTAGAACCATGTGAGAGCCAGCTACCGGCCTTAGGAAGCATCGCTTTTTGCTGGCAGTTTGCGAACTTCACCTTCACTGAGGTGAGGTAGCTCTTCCTAATTCTGCCTTTACCGCCCAGTGCTCTGAAGGCACTCTCTGCCACAGGGGTCACCAGGAGGGAAGGATAAAAGGTCACATATGTGTGGAAACCCGCGGATATGCTACTCCCCTCTTGGAGAGTCATGCTGGGGCTTCGCTATTAAAGGCTGTCAAGGGCCCTGCAGCACAGACACATGTTACCTTTGTTCTACCCCGCGCTTCCCAGCCTTAGCTGAGTGCCCAACTCTTCTTGAGGAAGGGCGTCCCAAATGGCTATTACACCACGTTCTCCCAAGTGGCCGTGACCCACGGGTTCTAGGGGAAAGAAAAGGAAGGAAACAGCGTGCAGAGGCCAGAGGAACCTTAAGGGGTTCCATTGGCTTCATGGCGCCCTGCTCCCTTCTTGAAAGTCCCAGAACAACCTGACCCAGAAATCTTTTCACAAAGCACCAAAATCAAAACGACTGGCCCAAATCTCACCCGCTGATTTCAACCTACTCCTAACAGACACCATGACCCCCTACACCATTATGAACTTGGGGAGAAGGAAGGGAGCTCATCAAGAGAGACAATAACCTTTGCCCTATTAGGTCTCATCTCATCTTCTAATGTGGCATAGAGGCCATGGCAAGGCTCCTTTGAACCTTTACTAGATTACCAAATCCTAAATTTATATATAGATAGCAGGATACACTCTCCACCTTTCTCCCCCTTACATACAGAGGCCCGAAACTAAGTCCTAAAGTCTAAAAGCATATCTGTTTAACAAAAATATTCTTTTTTATAATTAAAAAATTAAATTACAGTTGATATACAATATTTATTAGTTTCAGATGTACAACATAGTGATTAGATATTTATATACCTTATGAAGTGATCACCCCGGTAAGTCTAATACCTGACACCATACATAGTCATTACAATATTATTAACTATATTTCCTATGCTGTAATTTATATCCCTGTGACTGCTTTTATATCTGGCACTTTGTACATCTTAATCCCTTCCCCCTTTTCACCCATCCCCTAACCCCTCTCCCATCTGGCAACCATCAATTTGTTTTCTGTATCCATGAGTTTGTTTCTAACAGAAATAGTCTAATGCAACTAAAAGATAGGAAAGCTGCTGGAGTCATTTAGAGTCACTCTGGCAGGGATTAAAGATGGGAGGAAAGTTTGAGATTTTTCTGCTCCCTCTGAGTTCACTGCTAGTTCTGACCTCTGTAGGATTTATAACATCAGAACTCAACAAATACCCATTGACACCTGACAGAGCACTGGTGTTCCACAGAACCCAATTTGGGAAATGTTATCACCTTATCCAGGACTTCTTTAAAAGCAGAATGCTGAGAAATCTTTTAAGTATTTCAAAAATTCTCGGCTCTATAAGTAATAGACATGATGCAATTCTCTTTTAAAAAAATTAGAACTTTGCAAATAAAGCTAAGGTCCCCTTGGACTAATATCCTCAATCCCAATTCCTTCCTCCCCCTCTCAGAGGCAATGAGAGTGTTTTACCTCCTACGCGTACATACACACAACGTACATACACATGGGCACTCACACATTCATAATTCATGCGAAATACATAGTATGGTTTTGGATTGTTTTTCCATTAATGGTATCATACTGTTTTGCAATTTGCTGTTTTCAGTGTAAAATGTGCTTGGGAAATCTGTCATATTGATATATATCGATATATCATTCAAGTGCTGGGTGGCATCCCCTCTTATTATTTCACCATAATGCGCTTACCTGCTTCCATCCCGTTGGACCTGGAGGTCGTTTCCCCTTTGGTTTCATTATCAGCCACACAGCGCTGGACATCCATGTCCATGGTCCCCCGATCCTAGGCACAGGGATCACCAGGGTGCTTCTGCTGGACCACAGGGCACATTTTCACTTTCAAATGATGCAGCCAAGCTGTGAGCAAAGACCTGTCTTTGGCGAGAGAGCCAAGAAAACGATGACTCGAGGAGACCAGAAAGGAAGTGAAGGAGGGGGTTGCACTAGCTGCTTTGGAAAAACCTCCGAGACTCACTTTCTTGCCAGCAGTCCCCAGGACCCATTCACTGTCAGGACTCCAGCCACGGCCCCTTTTCTCACCCCAAAGGCAGCCTTCGGCCTCCCTGAGCTCTCTGTTTCCTTTCCCGGCTCCCCTTTGTGCTCCGTGTGAGTTGGTATTCTGATCCTCGCTGCTGCAGACCGAGCGTGCGCACCCCGGGCAAGGAAGACAGACATACTATCCTTGAGGGTTTACCACTTTTTAATAGGAAACTAAAAACTCTTTTAATAGGAAAACTAAAAACTCTTGTTTAAAGAGAAAAAAGTGGGTGAATGACAGCCAGCTCCCACTCTGTTAAATAAAGTAAAACATGGGAAAAAGAATATATGCATCATGATGGATTTTCACAGAAGGTGACAGATTTGCACTAAGGAGCAATAAGGTATTTATAGGCCAGATGTTAGTGACCCATTTGTATCCAATTAGGTTTTCTAATCTTAAGAACACTTAAAACCTCAGGCTTAAGTTTTAAATCTAGACATCGCAATTGGGAGCACTCCACTCATGATTCTTGGGTCCTTCGCAGTCCAGACACACCAGGCCTCGTGATGATGTTGACTGTGGAGCTGTAAAGAACAGGAGGGCAGAAGGTGGATGTCTACGAGTGTCAAAGCCCAAGCAGACCCCAAAAAGACTAGCCTTTTTTTTTGCATAATACAGTTCTTCCAGTTCACCCCATACCAGCCCCTTATACTCCCAGCACCTCCACAACCCTGATACCAAACTGAAACGAGGGAGTAGAATTGTGACATAAATAATCTGCCACTGAAATTTGAGCAGGGGACTTCTGCAATTATACCCTGAAGTTTGATTTCCTCAAGGGCGGGAACTTGTAAGACTTAGTAATAGTAGTCAAAGAGATAGGAACAAGGGCTTACAACTTCTTTACTTTCAGCTCAGAGCATTGCTTGTGGCCTACCCAGCCAGAAGAATATAAAACAGTATAATTTGAGGAGCACCAAAGGGTGGAAAATATGACAGCCTGTCAGTGCCTGACATTTCTGTCACTAACTTCACTGCCCAAGGGCCTAGCAGAGACACGCTCTTGATGTTTTTAGTACTGTTCTTTAATTTTACAATAAAAAAACACCCAATATTTTAAAGAAAAAAACTAATATTACAGAAGCTATGCAATGAAAACTAAAATTCTCTTTCTACTTCCTTCAGCCTAGAACTCCATACTTCAAACACTGCTGTTCAAGTTTTATGAAATGTATATCCTTCCAGAAATCAGGTTGTGTAGGTAGATAGACAAACGTGCATATGTTTGCGCATAGAAGCTGCTCAAGCAAATATCATCTCATTCGTACCGTCTTTACCATATTTTTTTTTGCTTAATGCCTTTTGAACATCTTTCTAAGTCAGCACTTTTTAAAAAATCTTCCACATTCTTCCAAATATCTGCATGGTACTTCAGAGGTCCATGCTTCTGGGGATGGGCTAAAATTAACTTATAAATCTGGTCCCGTAATGATGGGCATCTGAATAATTTTAGTTTTTTACTATCATAAATAATAATAAATCAACATCCTCGAACATACATCATTGCATATAGGAGTAAGTATAGCCCTAAGATTGTATTCAAACAGTTGAATCGCTAGAGCAAAGGAAATAAACATTTTAAACTCTAATACCTATTGCCAAATTTCCATTGAAAAAAGTTAATGCCAATAGTGTATAAGAGTACCAAAATTCTCCCTCATCCTCACCAATACCAGGTCATATCAAACGCTCTCATTGTTGTCAATTCAATAAAAATGATTTATTTTGATACTGTTTTTGTCAATCAAGTGAAGTATGTTGCTTTGCTTCGTGTTTCCTTTATTATGATGAGGCTGAACATCTTTTCATGATTGTTGATCTTTTGTATTGTTTCCTGTGAGCCTCTCCTTTGTAGTCTCTGTTCTTTTCTGTTTCCTGTGCTGTGCAGTGGATGGTACAGTCCATCTCTGTATAAAGATAGCCTCTGTAGCATGCGCAGCATACATTTTTCCTAATTTATCACTTATTGTTTCACTTTGTCTATGATATTTCTTACAATATAGAATTTTTTCCATACACAGAAGTATTTCATTTATTCGTTAGGTAAGTATACTACCACTTTCCTTATAACTGCTGGAATATATTCATTTTCGTTAGACATTTGATGATCTCTTCTTTTTCTGACTTCTAGAGCACATATGATTCTTACCACATATTTTTTAAATTTAACTTTTCGATTACAGTTGACATTCAATGTTATTTTATATTAGTTTCGGGTTTACAGCATAAGGCTTAGACAATTACCTAATTTACGAAGTGATGCCCCCCATAATTAAAGTACCCACCTGACACCATACATAGTTGCTAAAATATTATTGACTATATTCCCTATGTTGTACATTAGATTCCTGTGAATATTTCATAACTACCAATTTTTTCTACTTAATCCATTCACCTTTTTCACACAGCCCCCCAAACCTCCCCTCCTCTGCGTCTGTTACTATTTTGTTTGTTCATTTATTTTGTTCTTTAGAGTCTACAGGTAAGCGAAATCATATGATATTTGTCTTTCTCTAGCTGATTTATTTCATTTAGCATAATACCCCCTAAATCCATCCATGCTGTTGCAAATGGTAAAATTTTGTTCATTTTTATTGCTGAGTAATATGCCATTGTGTAAGTGTACCACACCTATTTCTTTAATTTAAAAAAAAATTATCTTTATTGTTGAAAGTATTACAGATGTCCCTTTTTTCCCCCAGTGACTCCCCTCCACCTCGCACCTGCCTCCCCCAGGCCTTTACTGAACAGTTGTCTGTGTCCATGGATTATGCATACATGCATATAAGTTCTTTCATTAATCTCTTCTCGCCCCCCTTTTCCCCACTTCCTTCTAAGATTCTTCAGTTTGTTCCATGCTTCCATGTCTTTGAATCTGTTTTGTTTGTCAGTTTATTTTGTTCGTTAGGTTCCACATATAAGTGAGATCATGTGATGTTTGTCTTTCTCTGCCTGGCTTATTTCACTTAGTGTAATACTCTCCAGGTCCCTCCATGCTGTCCCAAAGGGTATGAGATCCTTCTTCTTTACAGCTGCGTAGTATTCCATGGTGTGAATGTCCCACAGCTTTTTTATCCACTCACCTACTGATGGGCACTTGGGCTGTTTCCATAGCTTGGCTATTATGAATAATGCTCTAATGAACATAGGGGTGCATATATCTTTTTGAATTAGTATTTTGTGTTTCTTTGGATATATTCCCAGAAGTGGAATCACTGGGTCATAAGGCAGTTCCATTTTTAATTTTTTGAAGAACCTCCATACTGTTTTCCTCAGTGGCTGCACCAGTCTGCATTCCCACCAACAGTCCCCTGACCATCTTTCCAGCGCTATCTTGTACCATTCTTTCCCTTGCTCTTTATATCCTACTATCCTGGCCTTCCATCTGTGATTCAAATATGTGCCAAGTTTTTTACCTAGGGCCTTTGCCCGGAATGTTCTTTCCCTTGATTTTTACATTCTTGACTCCTTCTAGTCATTCGGACCTGTGGCAGACTGGATTATTCCAAAGAAGGCCACATCGATATATACCCTCCAGTGTGGGACTTACACTCCTCCATCAAAAGGTGGGCCCTATGTTGCTCCCTGCTGAAAGTAGGTGGATCTTTGTAATCATCTTAGTCAATCGAGTGTGACAGAAGTGACGCTATGTGACTTCAGAGTCAAGGTCATAAAAAATAATAGAGCTGCCACCTGGCTCAGTGTACAGGACACTTACCCCTGGAACCCAGCCACCACATTTTGAGGAGATCAGGATGCGTGGAGAGGCCCTGTGTCGGTGTGCCGGCCGACAGTCCCAGTTACGCACTCAGCAGACAGCCAGTACCAGCCACCGGACAAGTGACTGAGCAAAGCCTGAAATGCTTCCAAGCCCAGACTCAGTGTCTTCCAGCCAGACCCCAGACATTGTGAGGCAGCGACAAGCTGTCTCCACTGCGCCCTCTCAGGATTCCTGCCCTAGAGAATTCTTGAGCATAATAAATTGCTGTTATTAAGCCACCAAGTTCATGAGTAACTCATTCCGCAGCCGTGGCAACCGGAATGGACCTCGGCGTAGGCGGCCTCGGGGAGGCCCCGCTGAGCGCCGTCTGGAGTTGCGCCTGCCCATCCCCTCGCCCTGGTCAGCGTCCGCTCTCTGCCTCGCCCTCCGATAGTTTTTGCTCTTGTTTGACTGGTCGGTTTGCTCACTGTGTGCCTCCTTCCACGAGAAAGTAAACTCCATCTCACACGGATCCCATTTGCTTGTCCGCCTCGGAGTCTTCAGCACCTACAACAAGGTTTGGCACGTAAGGGGTGACCCACAAATATGTGCTGAGTGAATGAGTGAAATGTTCCTAGGCAATCAGATTCTTCCATTAGACCTTATATTTGCTTCTTGATGTAACAAACTTTTACAGACAATACATGACTTTTCTTAGGAGATGGGTTATAGTTTCCTATTCTGTGGCATTAGGTGTACTTCAAAGAGTGATTTAATGATAATAGAAATAAAAATAAGCAATAACCAAGAAATACATATACTTAATGAGGTGGGTTTTTGGTTTTTTTTAAGGTTTAGAAATGACAGTGATAGGGGAAAATAAAATCAACGAAAGTAAGACAAACTCTTTGAACATTAAAAAAGAAACAGGAGTCCTGACTGGGTAACTCAGTTGGTAAGAGCATTGTTCCAATACACTGAGGTTGTGGGTTCCATCTCCAGTCAGGGCACATACAAAAAACCACCAATGAATGCACCAACAAGTGGAACAACAAATCGATGTCTCTCAAAATCAATAAATACAAATTTAAAAAAAGAAAAAGAAAAAAATAGCTTACCAAAGAAAGTGATGGCTATCAGTCACATACAAAACCAAATTCTACCATTGTGCTGACTTGTAATTTCTTAAAAGCAGTATAATCCTCTTTATTTACTCAGAGCATATGATCATTTTGGTTAGAGGACTCAGTAGAGGAGATGGGAAAAGCCAGCTCTTTAAAATCTGATTCCTTCTGGTTAAGAAGAATGTTAAACCAACAACTCTCCCTTCTCCTCTACTTACTGACCACTCTTTGCCCAAATGGGGTTGGAATCAGTGACCAAACCAATGGAACAATGAGTGAACCCATAGTATGCAAGTAGAACTCAGGTTTTGTAAAAGTTTTAATCTAATTGCTCTTAGAAATTGTTCATGAAATAAGTCTGATTTAGCCAGCTACCTGGGATGTTTCTTCCTGAGACAGTGAGTTTTAGGGCATCTAACAGTGTCTGTTTCCTCCCTTGGATAAGCACACTTACATCCTTGTTTTCAAAACTAAACCCTTGCTATTTCATAAAATGTTGGAGCCAATTTAACAGTTCCATTGGCCTTAGAGAAAGTACTGGAATCTCAGAAAGGCACACAGAACTGGAATATTATAAAGTGTTGGGGTAAATAGGTGTTTTTCATGACATCCTTGAGGAAATGAACACCTAAACAGCCATGAACTTGCAACTTGCTTGTGCCTGTTATAACTCACAGCATACAGTGATGATTTCTCGTCACTAAAAAATGCTCAAAGTTCCTTGGCTAGAAAAAGCATAGGAGATGAGCCATGGCCTGTTTGAAGCTAACTATTCCTCTGGAATAATAATAGAGCGCATAACAAATAATGCTTTCCAGAGGATACTAGGACTAAAATGAGAGGTGCTAAAACCTACTCTCTTCTCTTCAATCCAACACTTAAATATTACTCCAAGGTCCTTCTTTGTGTACCCACTAAAATACCCAAGTTGGTATTGTTTGGCACCATCCACACCTTTACTTCTGATTTGGCACCTATTCTGTGACTTTTGTCATATATCTAAATTTAGCAAAAATACTCCATGGCCCTCTCTGCAAATATGGGTTGAGAACTGTGAATCCAAAGACTATAAAATAAAATTGCTTACCCCTCTCAATCATCACCCTTTGAGCCAAAAGACAGCTGGGGCACCGACCTAAAAACAAGGCTATGCGCAACCAGTAGACCAAGTCTTATTAAGACCAAATTGTGGATTCAAGTCTACATGTGGGTTTCTTTTACTTACTTAAGCAGGATGCCAGAGAATATCCTCTAGTCTTTTTTTAATGTCCTTGATGGAAAGGCAATTAGATGAGGAGAATATAAAAATTAGTAAAAAAAACAACAACCAGCAAATGTCCACTACATTGCCACTGGGAATTTGTGCTCCAACCTGCATTTACTGTCTTATGTTATGCCAAGGTCCCCATCCCCTCTTGTGCATTGGATATCAAACAGATGACCCTGGACGGGACTTACCAAACCAGCCCTTGGCTTCCCAATCCTGGAACTTGCCTTCTTGCAAGAAGACTAAATAAGAGCCAATTAGATGCTTTTTACTTGAAAAGTCTATGCACAGACTAGATTTTCTTCCTTCAAACTTAATGTCCTTATGTGTGCCAGTGCTTTTAGCCCAACCATCCCTGAATATTTTCTCGCTTTCCCTTCCAATTCTTATGCTTGCTCTATTTTTGCAGCATAATCAGGAAAAAGGTTGTTTCAGAAACAATCAGAAAATAGCCCAAACCCAAGCAGTTGAATAACCACAGTTGACATCATCATCATCATCAGAAGATGGCAAAGGTCGACCAGTTTTAACAGGTTCCAGCAAGCTTAAAATTCTTGAGTGTTCCCTATGTCTTCATTTCAAACTGAAAAATTCACATTCCCTTTATTCCTTTCATTAAATTCCATATCCTGGTTCAAGAAAATAAGCTTTCAGAAACTTTTTTTGGAACAACTTAAATGGCAAGTTGAAAATCAAATGGTTCTGACATAACAGTGATTTTGATGAGTTAACTACCAATGAATGTACCATATGGATGAAATTCTTCCCAAAGTCATGTGGGTGTGTTTAAGGGTAGAGTGCTTGGGGCAAAACACATTTTAAGCTTTTCAAAAACCTGTATATTTGCAAAATCATGATGCTTTTTTACTGATTCTAAAACTAGCCCATTTCAAAGACAAAGAACTCCTGGTCTTTTCTGGGTATCTTCCTTCTTGTTTCTATATGAGCATACCCGTCTTATTCTCAGAGGAAGGACATGTCCACTTCAGAAAGCCGAAGCTTATCCAAACGCTCAAGTCTACAAGCAAAACAAAGCGGGAAGGAAGAGACCCCAAACTTCAGTTCCAGCAATTCAACCTAGCAGCCCACACTGCTCTGGGATATTCTGTAGCCACACTATTTTATTGATTCATAGGGAACTTAGGGTCAAGTCTTTTATCATGAGCTGCTAACAAGTCAAATTTCCCTAATCCCAAAATATAACCAACCCCTCATTGAATTTTGATTTTAAATGGAATTTAAAATCAGCAGGAATTTACAGCTGTCCTCATATTAGCCTTCATCTTGTTGGTTTTGATTCACTGTTTTAGCATATTAAGGCTATTTTGAAATCAAATTTAGTCAAACTCAGAGAGATTTACGTTATCCAAGGGGATCTGGGTCTAAGCTGGCCTGTTATCAATGGTCTTCTAGATAAGGCTCAGAATCCTTCACAGTGTTCTGACTCCTGCGACCAGTCTGAGCTGACACTTGAGATTAAAGCTGTTTGCTGTATCTGCTTTAGATGTTCCTTTTCTCTTCATTAGAATTATTCACAGGTGAGCAGTCAGAATAACTATCTTTAATACCTACATGTCTCTTGAGCTAGATCTATTTTAGAATGTCTGCCCATAACAGGCCTGTCCAAGTCATTTGAAAGCTATCTTCCCCAAACCTGGGACACACATGGGTGCCTAGAATCGCCTAGCTTCACTGGCAGGGTCCCCTTCCCCCAGGTTCTCCTCCTTCCCACATCGCCAGTGAGTGGCCTGTTGCTCATAGGAAAAACAATGCTAACCTGTTGTGGTTTTGCCCATATTTTGACTGATAAAATCAAAGCAAATCAGGGATGTATCAAGTTATATATAAAAAAGGGAGAGCAATAGAACATTAACTGTGGTTGTTATTGCTACCAGGCTAGGTGGAAAATATGGGAAATATAGGAAGAGATTGTGTAGACCAAAGGCAAGAGAGTACTGCTTCCTCCAATTTGTATTCCCGCCAAGAGTCTCATCCAACCATGTGTCGACAATACCTGTGAGATAGTTCTTGCTTTCTCATGGTCCAACGTCAAGCTCTGTTCACCACATCTGAGTATTTGTATACACACTGCAAACTCAGTGAAGGCAGGGGTTTTGACTTCCTTACCTCTACAACCCCAGCGCGAAGCTTGGTACCTTGCATATATTAGATACTCAATAATTATTTAATGAATGAATGAATGAATATGAGGTTTCAGCAGTTCTCTGTCGTCTCCCCCTGAGAAATACTGAGCTCTTCTTCTGCCACAGTTTTTACATAAAGGCAATTCAAATAGGAACAAACAAATTGTCGTATTTATCAAATTTGATTTTCTGAATGTGGTAAATCACAAGAATTTACTTTGAAAATGAATGTAGGAGTAAATGATTTCCAACCTCTCTTCCATCTCTCCCCACTCTTAATCTTAAAACACACACACACACACACGCACACACACACACACGCACACACACACACGAGTAATGGGGGTAGTTTCGAGGCTATAATTGAGTATTTTTTTCAATAACAGAAATGGATTTGCACACAAGCTATCCACACTGTCCCTTCAATCCCTCTCTCCTATCAAGAATATTTTTTTTTGTTAAATGGCTGGTATGAGTTAGGCCAACGAATCAGCTCTGGAACCAAAAAGGAGCAAAGTGGCTCCCGTGAAAATAAAATCATCAGATGAATCTTGCTTGGCTGGGTACCAGTCCAGCAAACCACCCATTGGCAGTCACATAACCTTCTGCATTCATCCAGAACAAACAAAACAGGTCCTGATTCCAAAACAAAGGAATGGAGAAAATGAAGCACTTCTGTCCCATTTCCGTTTCAAACAAAAGACAAAATGTAAGCCAGGATGTAATATCAAAAGCATGGGTTTAGTAAGATCATGGTAGCTAAGTCACTTTGGGTACAGAGTGTATATTTTTGAGTGTGCCTAGTGCTTTCCGATTGGGACATTATAATAACTGAAAATTATAGGACACCAATGAAGTCTCACGGTTAAGAGCACAGTCTTTGGAGTTATGCAGACCTGAGTTTTGTCACTTTTTTCTGTGTCCCTTGAACAAATTATTTAATCTCTGCGTGCCTCAATTTCCTCAGCTGTAGAAGGGGTACTATGTCATGGGTCTGTTGTGAAAATTAAACGAGATGACCTATGCAAAGTAATCCCAAAGTGCCTGACACAGAGAAACACTTAGTAAATATTTATTATTATAGCCATGATTCTTACATTAATCTGAGAGAAATGAGCTTGGCAGGAGAGTTGATGGATTGAATGGAAATAGCACAGAACTGTCTTATCACTGAGAACATAGCCTTTCTGAGAAATTAGCCAACCAGCAAGCCCAATAGCTCATTACAATTCATTTGGAATGAAATGGAGACAAATGTGCCATTGTAAGAACCAGGATAGAAAATTGCTAATGAGGATCCAGGCAGTGGTTTGAGGGGGGTGGGAGAGGCAAGTCAGTCCACTGTGCTGTGGGCAGAACCTCTGGCTAGTGGTCCCAGACAGGATCATTCTCTGAAAAACCTTCATCTGAAAGCTGAATCAGTGACTTAAGAAGCTAAATCAGTCCTGCCACATGCCTGCCCTTTGGTAGCCAACGAACTGGTACATAGGGAGGTGAACACTCTACTTGGGAACTAAGACTCTTTCCAGGACATTCTGTGAGGGATGCTCATGAGGTAGGCTGCACTGGGTGCCTCTAAGGTTGTTGAAATTGGGTCTCCAAAGTTGAAGTCCTCTCAGTGGAAGCTCACACTCCAAACAGGTCCATGTTTCATTCATCTCTTTCCTTTGAGATCCCACAGACACCAAGGCGGACAGGTCCTGGCCTCATGGAGCTCTCAGCTCAGTGAGAAGGTGACTGATTGGTGTGACAGGACGGGGTGACAGGTGTCCTGGCAGGGATATGTTCAGGGAGCTTGTGGAGCTCAGGAAAGAAACATGGAACCAGTCTTGAGAATGAAGAGTCTTCTTGGAGAAAATAGAATGGATGGCATGGGAAGAATGACCAGGGTTAGAAAGGCAAGAGAGCTGAGGGGGGAGAGGGACAGAGAGGAAAGAGCGCGGGCGAAGTCCGGGAGGAACCGGAGCGCAGCCTGTTGCAGGGATTGAAACGGCCGCAGGGAGCGGGTTCATTTTCGTGACGGAGAGCCAGCATTAATTTACACTTGCTCTGTGCCAGGCCCTGTGACAGGCGGACCCATTACCAGTATTAGCTCATTAAATCTGCACAGCGATCCCATGAGCTGGGGCTACTGTTCACCGCATTTTGCTAATGGGGAAACTGAATTGGAGAGGTTACCAGTCAAGATGTTCAGACCTGAGCTGAGGGTGTCGCGTCCTCTTAGTGAGCTGGGATTTCTGCTCAGGCAGCCTGGCTTGAGTGCTCACACCCTTAGCCACGACCCACCACAGGGCAGCTCACGCCAGGGGGTCTAAGCACCAGGGATTGCAAAGTGCTTTTGTATAGACATTTATATCTATGGTTCACCTAAAGTTAAATTAAAATCATCTATACCTCCGACCCTCCTCCCCCCCAAAAAAACAACTTACGTTTCAGAGTAATAAGAAGTATGACCACAGGTTTTTACTTCTACACAATCTTACACAGGTTTTACCTCTACAGACTCTTAGTTTTTACAAAGTTTTGACTGAGACTATTTTGAAATCCTTCAGGTAGAAAAGCTACCTCATCTGAGGGGCTGTGCCATCTGGGACTCAGGCACAGTTTCTGTGTGTGCCTGAGGCTAGATTTCTATCCAAATATCAGAGGAAGGAAGCTTTTTACCCCAGCTCTGAGCTTTCAGGTATCAATTTGAGAAAGAAAAAAACTCACTATGTATATATAACTTTGCTACACACAATATCCAGCCAGATTATGGGCCATGTCAAGGTCCTACGGCCCCTAGCACAGTGCCTTGTACGTAGTGGTTGGTGCATGAAATGTTGGAAATGAATGAATAGATAAGAACATGAATAAATAAGTGAAAGTTTTCTGTTGCTCATTTGTTTCTTGGCTTTCTCCTTCACATGGGGTATGACGGTGTAAGGAGAAATATCTCTGACTGGGGCCAGAAGTTATAAGAACAGATATAACTTCTGTGACCGCTAAAGTAATACCATCTTGAAGAGATTTTTGCACTCCCTTGTTCACAGCAGCAAATTCACAATAGTCAAAAGGTGGAAGCAGCCCAAGTGCCCATCAGTGGATGAATAGATAAACAAAATGTGGTTATCCATACAATGGAATATTATTTAGCCTTAGAACAAAATTCTGATACATGCTATGGCATGGACGAACCTTGAGGGCATTATGCTAAGTGAAATGAGCCAGTCACAAAAAGACTGATTTCCACTTGTATGAGGTACCTAGGGCAGGCACATTCTAGAGATGGAAAGTAGGATGGTGGCTGCCAGGCACTGGGGGGAGGGGAGAGCGTGGAGTTATTGCTTAATGGGTACAGAGTTTCAGTTCTGCAAAACTGAAAAGTGTTTTGGAGATGAGTGGTGGTGATGGTTGATGAATGTAGTTAATAGCACTGGACCATCACTGAAAAATTGTTTAGATGGTAAATTTTATGTTATGTGTATTTTACTGCAGTTTTTTAAATGTTTTTAAAGTGAAGATAAAATAAAGACATTTTCAGACAAAAAATAACGTAAACTATTCTAAGTAGTAACTTATTATAGCATGTACTTTATATAATATATAACTGTACTATAATAATAATTATAGCTAACCTTTATACACTGTATTATAATGTAATGACAATCTAACAATAGTAATAATTGCTCTTATATCTAACATCTTGAGCACTGTTCCAATCAGTTTTATATGCTTAAACAAACACTCTGAGGCAGCTACTGTTACTTTCTGCTGTTCACAGACCAGGAAAGTGAAGTCCACAGATGTTGAATAACTCTCCAAAGACACACAGCTAATAAACACAGCTGTGATTACTCTAAAGAAATAGCTGAAGGGTGGTAGCAGCTTTGAGGCCTATGGCTAGTTGAGGGTGTTTGGTGCACCTGACCAGTAGTTTGGATTGGCCAGGCCAGAGGTCCCAGTAGTTTATGACCTCACACCAAAGTTCTCCAGCCACAGCTCAATAATAATAGTAACATAAACAGGGCCCCTAGATGCCTGGTACCAGAGTGAGGAGTTTGGATGCATCGTGCCCAACCTTCCAACAATAATAGGATGTAAGGGCCACTTTTATCCCATTTAACAGATGAGGAAACTGGCACAGAGAAGTGAAGATGCTTGCCCAAGGCTGTACATCTAATAACTGGTGGAGCCAGGATGTAAACGCAGGATGTCTGACACTGAACTTTGTGCACTGACCACAGTGCCAGGGTTTCTTAAACTGTGGTTCGAGATTTAACTTCTCGGAATTTTCATAATAATTATAATGAGTTAATATTTGTTGAGCACTCACCATATACTGGTCTAAATGCTTCCAATGCATTGCCTCCTGGATGCCCCAAAGGACCCTCTGAGGGAAGTATTGTCATTTTACGGGAAAAGAGGATGACCCAGGATCTCCCTGTTAGCAAGAAGTGGAATCAGGGTTAAGTGCAGGAGGTCGGACCCCCATTGCACTCTTAGAGACTCCACCCGGCGACTCAGAGAGGCAACCAGCAGCATTGCCCAGGCGCTAGTTAGAAAGGCAGGTCCTTGGACCCTACTTCAGAGTGTATGAATGAGAATGGGTCTGCCTTTTAACAAGCTCTCTGTGGTTCGTGTGCACATTGAAGTTGGAGAGGTGCTGGGCTGCACTTCAGTCCCTTCCTCACAGGTAGGCCACAGGGATATAGCAGTAAACCCCGCAGACAAGGCCCTGCCCTGCAGCAGGCTCCACGCTGCTGGAGGGAGGCAAAGCCAACCAGGAGTAGGGAAGGGATTACAGAAGCGCTTCTCAAGATGCGGTTCCCCGTCTCCTGCCCCAGACTTCCTGCATCTGGGTCTGGGGGCGGACCTTGGAAATCCATATTTAACAAGTTATTCAAAGGCTCTCTCAAGTTTAAGGGCCCTGTTCTCGCTGGTTGGGCTCCGGGAGGAATCAGGGGAGACAGCAGTCTTGCCTACTTGGCTCCTTGTCTGGTCCTTAGGGCCAGAGCGGTGGGCTGCAAGAACCTCTCCAGCAGGCCGGCAGCTGGCAATCAGAAGAGGAGGCACTGAATCTGGCCCCTCTCTGTGCATTAATTTAGATCATTGACTCTCACAGGTCCATGTAGTGCTACTTAATACAGTCAACAAGGCTGCAGTCACTCACAATTGACCCTGGGGGTATTGACTGATCCCTATGGAAACGATTCTTGCTTCTGAGCCTGCCTTTGCCAGTCTGCTGCACAGAGAAGGCCATCACCCTGCCCGTCACCCTTGGGATGGGTCTAACATGATGGCAGGAGCCGGGCCCTAAGCAGACACTAACCAAAGCCATGAGCACATACTTGCCAGCCAGGAGCCAGTTCTCATCTGACGCTCCCCTGTCACTGACGGCGGTTAACCAGCCTCCACAGAAAGAACTAGGGGAAGACATACAGGCAAATTGTTCCCAAGGCTTTGAGTTGGGAAACACACCATCAGAAGAACCAAGAGGGAAGGAATTAGATAACTTACCTGTTTCCCAGTAGGAGGGATCATAACCAACACGCATCAGTAGTTACTACATGCTAGGCACGCACCAAGGAGTCAGCAAGTCTCATTTCAGTCTCCCAACAGCTGTGAAAAGTCAGTATTATTAATTACCCCCATTTCATATAGGATGTAACGCTGTCACTTTATAGGGAGAGAAAGGGGGGAAGGAAAAAGGGGGGGGAGGGGGGAGGGGGGGAAGGACAGACCTCTCAGCTTGCTTCTGGAATAGAAAGAAAGATGACTGAAAAACATACAGCAAAAGAAATTTCTCTGAGGCTCAGGAATAACATGAATGGAAACTGACTTGTTCCCTAAATTTGGAACAATGGAAATACTTAAGAGATTGCCTTGTTTCATGGCGTTTCGGGCGCCTCGGTTTCCTGCTCTCCGTGGGAGATTATCAAGAGTTTAATGAAACTAATGCTTCGGATTCAGATCTCTCGTAACCAGAAGCCAGGGCCTCTGCAGCACTAGCAACTGGGAGTAACTCAGGCCCCTCGAGGCCGCGGAATGTGCGGCCCCGCCACCCTCGCGGCCCGCTGACCGCGCCCACGGCCTCCGGGAGCCCTCGAGGAGTGGGTGCGCCCCGCAGGAGAGGCCACCGGCCGGGGGAGCCCTGGTTCGGCCTGCACAGTGGGGAGGCCGCTGGGATGTGGACCCAGGAAACTGGACCCCGCAGGCCCTGAAGCACCCCGTTAGACACTGCCCTATAGTGATGCTGGCACAAAATTCTTTATTTAAATGAGCAGACTGGTGGCTTGGCATTCTGTGCAAATACAAAACTGTAGTTTGGCTCGTTGTTTTAGTGGTTTTGTAGACGGTGCCTCAGAAAGACATCATCCCACCCAGGGCACTGAGGGAATGCCTCTGCTTCCAGGATGTTAGGGAGCCATTTCACCCCTGGTCATTCAAACTTCTCTCCACGGGAACTGCACGTTCCCCACGCGGGTCCACAGGCGAGGCAGACTGTCCCATGGGGCTGATTTTAACCAACTGACTACCGTGTGGCAAAAACCATTCTGGGCACTTCACATGCTATCATTTTTAATCCTCAGAAAAGCCCCGGGAGGTCGGGGCCATTATTACCTGCATTTTCTAAGTGGGGAAATAGAGATTCGCAGTGGTGAACTGGAGCTGGGGTTCCCACCAGGCCTGTCTGTTCGCCCTGGAGCTTCCCCCTCTGAGCACTATCTAGGGGTGAGCCTCAAAAGACAGGCACCAGGCTCTGGCCAGGGAGCTCAGTTGGTCAGAGCGTCTCCTGGTGCACCAAGGTTGTGGGTATGATCCCCAGTCAGGGCACATGCAAGCATCAACCGGTGAATGCATAAATTAAGTGGAATGACAAATCGATGCCTCTCTCTCTCTCTTCCTTTGTCTCTCTCTCTCTCCCTACCTTCCTCTCTAAATTAATAAAGTAAAAATAAAAAGAGAGACATGATACCCATCCAGGAAAAGCTGTCACACCAACAGAGGAGAGGTAGATGAAGCCACAAATTACCCAATTAATTATTTTATCACTATTTTGGAAAGTACTACACGTTAAGTCAAAGTAGAGAGCCCTATGCATGTGTTGAACTGAGGAACTGACCTAGGAAGTCAGGAAATCTTACCTTAGGAAGTGACGGTTCAGTTGAGAATTAAAGCGACTAGGCAAGGAGAAAAGGGAAAAACGTTTCAGACAGAGAGGAACAGAATATTTGTATTAATCTCTTGTATTAAGAACTGTTGGTGTGTTAGAGGGGCAAAGTGAGAGAAGATGCAAGAATCCGTTGAAACATTCCGCTGTCTTCATCTTTTCTCATATACCTTCTTGTGTCACTCTCCCTAGCCCCAGGTTAAATCCGCCACGATCAGATTCCTCACTGTGAGCCCAGTGTTGCCTAATAGACGATCAATGGGTCATTGATTAATGAAGAAAACAAGTGGACGAATGCATGAAAACTGTTGGCTGGATGTACTAGGGAGGGGAAAAGTGCATAAAATCAATTTTTCTTATCACACAGATAAGTTTTTAGGCTGATTTTTTGTAATTTTAGCTATAATTTTTTAATTGTATAAACTAATGAGGAAAGAATCGTCTTTTCATCAAATTTAACTAGAAAAACTAGATATTCACATGCAAAAGAATGAGGTTAGACCCCCTCCTTTACATTATATGCAAAATTAACTCAAATGGATCACAGACTTAAATGTGAGCATTAAGACTATGATGCTCTTAGAGGAAAACATAAGTGTAAATCTTTGCGACATTAGAATAGGCAAGTTTCTTACATAATGCACCTAAAGCACAAGAAATTAAAAAGAAATTGAACATCATCAAAATTAAAAATGTTTATGCAACAAAGGATACAATCAAGATACTGAAAAAACAAGCCTCAGAATGGAAGAAAACATTTGCAAAGCATATATATCTGACAAGGGATTTGTATCCGGAATGTGTAAAGAACTTTTATAACTCAGTGATTAAAAAAAAACCAACTAGCCTAATTTTAAAACGAGTGAAGGATTTAATTAGACATTTCTCCAAAGAAGATATTCAAGTAGCCAATAAACACAGGAAAAGATGCTCAACATCATTAGTCATCAAGGGCAAGAAACTCAAAACGGCAGTGAGACACCACTTCAAGCTCATTAGGATGGCTGTAATACAAAAGACAGACGATAACAAATGCTAGGCAAGAATGTGGAGACTGGAACATACATTGCTGGTAGGAATGTAAAATGGTGCAGCCACTTTGGAAAACAATTTAGAGGTTCCTCAAACTGGTAAACATAGAGCTACCATGTGACCCAGCAGTTCAACTCCAACCTGAAAGAAATGAAAATACATGTCTACATTAGAACTTGTCCATCAATGTTCATAGTAGCATGATTCATAACAGCCGAAAAGTGGAAACAAACTAAATGTCTGTCAACTGGTGAATGGATAAACAAAATATTATATCCATGTAAAGGTGTATATACTATCCATCAATAAAAGAAAGGAAGTACTGACACATGCTACAACATTGATAAAACTTGAAAACATTATGCAAAGTGAAAGAGGCACATCACCAAAGACCACATTTAGTGTGGTCCTATTTATACAAACTGTCCAGAATAGGCGCATCCGTGGAGACAGAACGTAGATTTCCTGAGGTTGGGAGACAGATGGGGAGAGGGGTGGGGAGTGGCTGCTGGTGGGTATGGGGTTCCTTTTGGGAGTGATGAAATGTTCTGAAGTTGATTATGGCTATGGCTGCACAACTTTGTGAATATACTAAAAACCATTGAATTGTACACTTTAAATAGGTGAATTTTTAATGTAAATTATATTTCAATTAAGGTGTTTAAAAAATCATCTATGAATTAGAACTAGTGTCAACTGTGTGTGTGTGTGTGTGTGTGTGTGTGTGTGTGTGTTTTACCCTCAGCTCCTGAGGAAAGGCTCTGATATAGAGTATCTTTTTGTGCACCGCCCCCAGCCTTATATATTTTTATATAAAAATAAAAAGCACTATTTCCAGGATAGATGCAGTGGGAATGAAGGTGGGTCAGGTCTTTTCAACTTTCTACATCTACAGCTCTGCCCAGCAAGAGCCTCCTTGCTCCTAACAAGCCCTGAAGCTTTTCAGAGTCCTGAATTATGCAAAGATTCAAATAGTTTTCCTCTACTGTACTTCCAAGTCTTCCCCTCACCCCCCAAAAATGTCTGTGAACAGAAAGCTTAAAATTTTTTTTTTCTTAGTCTGGGTGAAGCAGAGCGGCAAAAACAGCAACAATGAAACCAGCCCATTCCCCAAGAATTCTAGTTATGCGGGTTTTTTCTATAGTTGCAGCAGCATCTTGGAGGCAGACTTTGGCTTCAGTGTGAGGAATTCAGTTTACACAAAAGTCATTTTCTTAGAAGCATTGCTGAACAATGGGCTATTGAGCAAACGTAAGTTTTCTATCTATGGGCATTTTTTTTTTTTTAGTTTCTTTAAAGACTTTTATCTGTGAACTTCAGACTATAGTGTGCTTAGTCTTCTCATAAAGTAAGAGAGTGATCGCAATTTCTTATAATCCCCCTCTATTCCTATTACCTATAATATTTAATGGTTTCCCTTCAACTCCATCAGTGCTTGCGATAGACCTGTTTTACTGTTGTTCATTTTTAGCTTAATAACCACACCACTCTCTGCACCATCTCTGAAAATTTCGGGGAATAGCCACGTAAGAGAAACGCGCTCTTTGAATTTAGAGCAGTACATTCTGTGTATACTTTTCTATTACGTTCCATTTGTGCAGCTCCAACAGCATTGGCTGAGATCGGTAGCAAACCAAAATGACTGTGATGTTTTCCATTTGGAAAGGATGGCTTATTTAGCAGATACATAATAGCATGTATTTTCCTTACCATTAAACATAGTTTGGTGTCCTTGCTTCCCCAACCAGTTCTAGGCATCAGCCTACCACGCGTGAGCTATTTGTCTTGGCCGACATTATAACCTCGATGCTTTTGTTTTATTTTTTTTTAAAGCCCCGAAGAGCTGATAAACTTATCAGAAAAGCTCTGACTTTTAAGTTTTACAGGACTACTGCACCGTTTTTAGTGCCAATTGCAGTCTCTAGGAGAGAGTAGTAACAGTTAATACTTATTGAACTTTTACAACAGCCCGGCCACTTTTACAGAGATGGATATTGATATATTGTGGACATGGACATGGACATGGGTATAGATGCGGACAATTAATTTACTTAACCCCATCAGCAACCCTACGAGATGGGTACTGTTAAGGTCCCTGTTTTACAGGTGAGGACATTGCCATGCAGAGCAGTAGAATAATTTGCCCAGATTGCACCGCTGGCAAGTGGCAGAAGGTCGATTTAAACCAGGAGTCTAGCTCCCAAGTCACAGCTCTACGTTGCCTGGTAGCAGGAGCTTACTAAGCCTCTTGGAACCAGTAGAGAACACAGAGTAACAAAAGAGACCTGTGACAGCAAGGTTCCACCTACTCACCTCCACCCATCTTTTCCAGGCATGCGCCCTCCAGGAAGCCTCCCCAGATTACCAGAACAGAGGGGACATTGTCCTGTTGCTCCTCCTTCCTGCTTGTCCACCTCCTTCCTAGTCGTGGAGAGACCTTTATTTTCCTTACCATTAGAGGGGAAGTGTTTGTAGAGAGCCACGTGCGCTTGCAAAGGAAGCCAGTCCCCAGGAACCCGTGTCAGCGTGCAAATCCGCAGGGTAAATGTATTCTTTGACTCATTATGACCATAAGAATAAAACAGGAGGGTTCTGGAAAAGCAGAGACACAGAGCAAAACTGCAGGAACCCAGAGCCCTGCCACGGGTTTTAACCTTCCTAGCATTTGCGCGAGGCCAAGGCGGCTTGATGAAAATTGGACTTTAGTAACTCATCTGAAACCCTCTCTTTGGTTTCTTATGTATTAATCAGGCAAATTAACCAGGCTGCTCTTTCTCAGTTTCCAAATCAGAAGTCAATTATTTCAGGTCAAGGGCATTTGGCAGTCTGAAGGTTTGTAGTAGTGGCAGTGCTGTTTGTTGACTGATCACGTAAGAGCTGCCTCTGTCATTTATTCAGAAGTGTCAGTAGACACATGACAGCTGACAGAATGGCTGCACCAACACTTTTTTTTTTTAATGTGAAGAGGAATTGAACTGAGATCACGTGAGAGGAACAAAAGCCCAGCAACCTTGATTCACCTACTGGGGAATTTCAACTGGGCCTTCTTTTGAGGCACATCCAGAAGGGGCTGAATTTGCTGCTTTACACACCTTAGCTCAGTTAACCCTCCCAACAGTCCTACGAGATTATTTTATTATCCTCACTAAAGACAAGGAAAGTAGAAACAAGGTCTGAACCCAGGTCTTTTGAGCTCTAAAACCCTGACTGTAACCATCTCAATTCTCCTGCCTCAACATACACCTGAGCACAGAGGCAGACCTTAGCAATAAACACCTTTCTGGAACCAAGTGGAGTCATTTCAGCAATCCCCTCAGTAGGATCTTATAGGCAATGGAAACGTGGGGATCCAAATCTTTTTCTCCCAAGAGCCTGATTGTCCCCCAGTCTGTCCTTTGGCAGTAAGCTATTATTTCTAGAGCACCCCAGTTAAATGTAGATAGGAGATAGTAACTTGTAGGTGATAACAAATTTAAATATAGGAGGTAGTAAATTACTTTATGTTCTTATCACATTGTTGTTTTATTACAACTCCCCTGCCATATTACACTTGGGTAATATAATTTGGTTGGTGTCCCAAAGTTGCATAATACATCAGGTTTCAACATCTTTTCAGCAACATTTTTTCGTTTGATCATTGCAACAAGCCTGTGAGGTAGACATAAGGGACTATTATTCCAATTTTAGAGAATGGGGAGGGAGGCTTTGTATGCCTGGTGTGGCGTAATTGCTCAGCAGTTGAGTCAGTACTGGAATTCACTGGTTTAACTCCCAGATCAGTGGTCTCGTCGCTGTCCCACGCTGCTTCTCCAAGATCCGTGATGCACACTTTCAAGCAAACTTGATAGATGCCGGTTGCAGAAGGATACATATAGTATGACATATAAACTATAAAGACAGGCAAAATAATAGTGTAAGTTCGAGTATGTGTGTAGTGGAAGTATTAAAAATGTATGGGAGTAGTTGTGACCAAATTCAGACTACTAGTTGCTTCTAGGGAGCAGAATGCGATCAGGGAGTGGTAAGCAGGGACTTAAACTTGTACCTGTAGTCCGTACCTGGTGGTTATGTTATTTTTCTTTACATCTTTGTGTGTGTCTTAAATATAATACCTTCCCCAAAATGAAAATGAAGAAGGCAGCCCTTCATTCTGCAAACATTGACTAGGGCCAGGTGACATGCGGGCGTTGTGCTGGGTGTTGTAATAACAGTGGTGACGAGATCGACCCTGTACCTGCCCCCCACAGACCCTCGGATCTTGCAGAGAAGATGGGGCTGCAGGTAGAGCGCTGGGAAGCACAGGGCGCTACGCAAGCTTGTGACAAGGAGACCTCATATAGTTCAGATGACCTAGGGAAGCTCCCAAGAGAAAATGAAGCTTAAGCTGAGACAAGAAGGAAATTTTGGTGATTAGGAAAGAGAAGAACAGCCCCGATTAATTGTATTCAAAATGTTCGCGTCTACAATGAAACATTGTAGCAAGCGAGGGAGAGGGAGAGGGAGGCGTGAGACAAGGCTGGGCAGCGATGCAGGAGCTAGGTCGTGGGAGAGGACCTCACATCCATTCCTCTCCAGCTTCTAACCTGACGCACGGAGCCCCACGGATGAGCCTGGGACGGGCTACACGCTGGCAGGTACAAAGTGGAGATGGGGAAGCGAAGGATTCTAAAGTGGTTTTCAGTGGCTCCCTCACCCTCTTGCTAGATCCAGAACTGGCCCGGCAGCCTATCCTCATTCAGAAGGAATTTCAGCCGCTGAGGGCAGGGAGCAAGAGACAGGGAAGCCGAATGGGCATGTGAGCGGCCAGGGCTTCCCCCGCCCTTCCCTTCCTACGGAGGAATGGCCCTGGCAGGCTTCCACGCCGTTGGTATTTTACCATTTGTCAGAGGCAAGTTATATAACTCGGTTAGTGATTAAATTACCAACAGAGCTGCTATTAGAGTCGGGAAGGTTCAAGGTTTTTCCTGCTGCTGCACATTGGTTGAAAGGGAACTGAATTAATTCTTTCTTAATCTCCTGGGTTAGAAGATGAAAACATAAAAACCACACCCGGTCTCCAGTAGACAGTGTAAAAAGCAGCGGTCAAGCTCACTCAGCAACCACCAGGGTCCCTGAGTCTAACCTTGGTCCCGTGTTTAGATTTATGAAGTGTGAGATCATTGTCAGTTTTATTTATCTCTGTTATTAAATTTACTGGCCCTCCTGCAAATGACATTGTGTCTTCTTATCTAATTCAAAAAAATGTCTTACTCATGCCTAGAATGTAGATGATGAAATCTCATTGTTAACTCAATAATTGAGATCATCTCATTGCTTTGTTTTCCCGATAGAATCTTTAATTCATTCCTCAAGTCTGGAATTCCACTCAGCTTCACCAAACTTTTCATAACACCACCGCTTTGAGCAGCCCATGTCTCAGTGTAGCTACTGGAATGATACGTTCTTGACCTGTTCTTTAGCTAGCGATGACCTTGGTCTGTTTTTCTTATACAAAATAATCACTCAATTTGACACTCGCATTTATTTTCACTAATTATGATTTAATATACTGATGGTATAGTAGCTAAAGGCACAGGCTTTGGAATAAATCCTCAGTTTGAATTCCAGCTCTGGGACCCAATGGTGACTTAACCTCAGTTTCCTCATCTGTGAAATGGGGGATTATAATAGCTACTTCATAAGTGCATTGCCTGGGCTGGATGCCTCATAGCAACCATTCAGATATTAGCCAAGTAGAATAAGATACTGTGCTGTGTGCTTAGCTTGAGTGGAAATATGGTTTATCATCTAAACAGCATGTGTGCTGCAAGAATTTTTTAGAAATGCAGTACCTGACTATTTAGCCAGGGGCACTGACCTCTGTTCCCTTAGGTTGTCAAATAAAAAAATGACAGCAGCCAACACAACAATAGAGGCCCGGTATGAATGAATCGAAATTATACCTATTCTTTTTGTCAGATCGGCACAGCAAAAAGTAGATTTTTGGTGTGCCGCAGAATTTCAGTAATTAGTTCACGTGTGCTGTGAGATGAAACAGGTTGAAGATCACTGATTTAAAGGTTTGAGCCAATCTTTTGAATTGTGACTTGTGAGGGATTCCCTCCCTGCTTTGTGCCATCTGCCCGTGTATCCGAGTCACTAGTATTTCTATGTCACATATACAAACCAGCATGTAAGTTCATTTTGTTTGATCTGGTTCCATCCTTTTGGTGACATTCTTAGCTGCCAGAGGTGGACCCCTAGGTCTGGAGGAGACAGTAGACTGCTTCTCAGCACCTGCTTAGGTGGCTGTCCCGAAACGGAGAGTTTGAGGTTCCCAGGTACAACAGCCAGTGCTGCCTGGTAACCAAGAGCAACAGCCTGCGGGGCTGGAGGCAGCCAAGATCACAGAATGGGATTATCACCCACAACCAGCTTGAAACAACAGGGCCGCCACCCCACGCCCCATGCACTTTCTTAAATATGGGCTTTATACACGCTCTAATCTCTGCCCGGAACAAGCTTCCCGATACTTCTCCCTCAGCCCGATTCCTGCTCGTTTATCAAGTCTCAGCTTGCATGTCACCTTCTCCAGGAAACCTTCTATGACTCCAGGATGGGTGGAAATCTCTATTATGTACCCCCCATGACATTTTCTAGCTATCACCCTTCTGTGTGGGCAGTTCTCGCTTTGCATAGTTCTGGCATGCAAAATCTCCGGTTACGATGATTTTAGTTATATAAAGTCCTCCAACACCACAGTTCAAACTTGCACATGTACTGTGAGTGATTACATAAAGAATACAATTCACTGCTTGCTTTTCTCAGTCCACCAATCACTTCATAAAAAAACAGATTCACATCACGATCAGATCAGTAACAAATTGTATCACTTCCTCCAAAGTCTGTTGGTGATTGGCCACTGCACGTCTGTATCCAGTTTCCATGTAGACGGCAGTGCGTGTAGTTGTGTTGCCTCTCTGTATTCCAGGGATAAACCCACGTGACATTTTACTAATATGGATAATCAAACATGGGAATTAGCCAGAAAAAATGAAAGTGCAGCAAAGAAATGAAAAAGCGATGACCCTGGAAGTCACGTTCGATCTGAATGTGGGTGGAGTTACAGAAGAACCAGCGGACCCGGGAGGTTGCCATCGTCCCCATTGGGTATCCTCCAGATATGCAGCCGGAGAGTTTCGCGAAAGCAAATGGATGGACATACGTGAGCAAAGTGGTCATGACAAAAGGAATGATGATACCCCAGAAAAAGTGATGCTAGCAAACCACTTCACATCAAAGGAACTCTCAGAGACACTGCCCATTGACATAGAAAGAGCAAAGGACAGATTCATCCAGACTTTGGAAGGAGTATGATAATATTTGCTCCGCGCTGTTATATGACAAGAAGGCAAGCACTGCGCAAATGGCTCTTGATAAGATCTTTACACTAATTCTCAGGTGTCTAATGTTTAATAACTTAAATTACAGTGTACTAAATAAATAGTAGCTTTACTACTTAAAAAAATATATATATTGATTTCAGAGAGAGGAAGGGAGAGAGAGAGAGAGAAACATCAATGATGAGAGAGTCATTGATCGGCTGCCTCCTGCACACCCCCAACTGGGGATCGAGCCCGCAACCTGGGCATGTGCCCTGACCGGGAACCGAACCAAGATCTCCTGGAACCTAGGTCGATGCTCCGCTGAGCCATGCCTCGCCGGGCTTTACTACTTTTTTCATTTCCCTTTACATTTATAACCAACAGTAAGAGTTTTTAAAGGTCAGGGAACAATCCTAATTTTTTCCATTGGTTTGGGTGAGCACTGTGCACAGTTTCAGCTCGCATGCTAGGTTTAATGGTCCTACTGTGCAAACTGAGAACTTCTACACTGTACTTAGTTACTACACACACTCACACAGATACAGGTTTGAGTTTGGATGAATGGGTGAGTGAGTGAATGGATGGATGAATTCTAAGTGGGCTTCACCTATATAAAATACTGGGGGTGAAAGGGTACCCTCTTGCCCGGCCAGGCGTGGCTCGGCGGTTGAGCATCGACCTAGGATCCAGGAGATCGAGGTTCGATTCCCCGTCAGGGCATATGCCCGGGTTGCGGGCTTCTTCCCCAATGACTCTCTCATCATTGGTGTTTCTCTCTCTCCCTCTGCTGCCCTCTCTCTGAAATCAATAAAGATATATAAAAAAATAAATTAAAAAAAAGGGTACCCTCTTCCTCCCTCACCAGTGTGATTTGTCAAAGTTCCTCCCCCATCTCGATGCTCGGCCCTGATTCCAGGGAGTAGATCTGCTCTGTGCTCAAAATAATTTTTGTAGCCCTAATAGAAGCTCTGAAAGTGGGGGTCAGCTCCCTAACCAGCAGGTCGGTGCAGCAACTGTGATGGACTCCACCAGGTCTAGGCTCAGCCCCAGCAGGTCATAGCCACACCCACCACTGTCTCAATGCCCAGATGGGTTTATGATTCAGACACTCGTAGCCTTTGACTGTGGTCATGGGGCTTAGGGTATCTTTAAAAAATTTACTGTTATAATATATGCTTTAGGTTGGCCAATACCATTCACATCCTCTCCTCCCACATCTTTACTAGAAGTGTTAATAAATATCCAGATTTTCTACCCATTTTTTCATGCCAGGGAGGAGTAAAGTGGCCAAGAAGTGAACATTGCCATTCAGCCCTTCAGAATTCATCAGTGCAATCCCAGGATAATTGAACACTTAACTCTTCTCATATTTTCTCACTACTTTTATCATTATGATCCTGTTGAAAATGCAACCGGGATGAGACAGAGGATGGAAGGGGCAACATTCCCACAGTGTCTGGATGCCAGTAGGTGATCTCATTAAGACATTTCCAGGAAATACCACAAACCAATTATTTATGTTTCTTTTTCTCCTGGGATTCTCTCCGAGGATGTTTTAGAAATTGAGCTGACCTCTTTCCAAAGGCCCTTAATAATTCCTTACTCCATGACACACTGAAATTTTGTTCCAATAGGTTGCCCAGAGGGCAGTTGGGAGTTTCATCCCTTCCTTTATTCATTTGGCAAACATTTATTGAACACCTACTCTGTTCCTAGCTCAGTGCCTGGCCCCGGAATCAATGCTGAAGAGTCAGGCCTGCCCTTCTGGGACTTACAGACTGATTGCAGAGACAGACAATAAACAAATGAACAAGTGAAAAGACGGGAAGTTAAACTCACACGATCAGAGGGAAGGGAGGGTCCCAGGAAGGGCCTTTCGAAGAAAAGCCCGTCAGGAAGAACTCTGAGGAAGTGAGCCGTGAAATATGAGCAGAGGAAAGAGGTTCCCTCGCCGAGGAAACACATGCCAGTGGGCTGAGACAGGAAGCGTGTGGATGCTCAAGGACACGCAAGGGAGGAAGCTGGAAATTATGTGCACAGTTGCATAAAATGGAAGCCCATTTAAGGCCAAAGTAACTGGTGTGATCTCTGGCCCTGGCCATCGGCCACCACGGAGAGCCTAGCACCCTCTCCACAGCCTGCCCTCTGGGGCTGCAGGAGGGCCCACGAGGAGGACGTCCATGCTCCTCAGCTTCCCCCCCACCTGCCTCCTACCTGCTGCAGGCCTGTCCTGGCCTAGGACTGCTGCCCAAGGCCCCACCCAAGCCTGCTTCTCCGAAACTCACTGACCTTGACTTCGCAATCTTACCGAGGGGCTCAGTTCCAGCATAATCTTTCTCCAACTTCTTTCTCTGTAACAACTTAAAAGTACAGTGGTTTCCTTCATCGTCTCCCGCTGCCCACAGATAGGAGGCTGAACACTGTCCCGCAGGCATTCCCACCGGGAGGGCACAGGGACCCCCCTGAGCGAGCCTTCCTGCGGGTGTGAGAGGGAGAACTCCCTGGCCCTGGGCCAGTCCTGCACCCAAGGGAACCTTACTTGGTAGAGGCACTGAGTCATCAAACCTATTCTCCTCTCCTTTACCTTCAGGATTTCAAAAGAATCACAGCCTACATTTTTAAAATTAAAATACGTTTGACATATGACATCAGTTTCAGGTATACAACATAGTAATTCAACATTTATGTACCTCAGGATGTGATCACCACAGTTAAGTCTAATTACCATCTGTCACCTGCCAAGTTATTACAATAGTACTGACTATATTCCCTGTGCTGTACAACACCTCCCCGTAACTTATTTATAACTGGAAGTTTGTACCTCTCATTGCCTTTCAGCTTTTTGCTCCCTTCCCTCCCCTCTGACAGCCACCAGCTTGTCCTCTGTGTCTCTGACAGCCTACATTTTTAAAGCTTCTTATAGCACATGATTGAGAAAGTCTGTGATTTGAATCAAGCCAGGAAACTACTTACCACATGTCATCATGTCATACAGTAAAAACTATAACTCTATGTAGAATAATTCTTAAGTAACCCATTTCAGAACTTTTTTTGGCTCTTCAGTTCAACTGTTCACAGGAACTTTACAGTATTTATATCTGTTATTAATAAGGTGTCAGGGAAAATGTATAACAGAGAAGCTGACATATCCAGCAAGTCGCTTCTCTCTGAGAGCCTCAGTTCCATTATTAATTAAAAGGGAATAAATACCACTGTCGCCCTCACAGGACCGTTGAAAGGGCTAAATTGGCTGGTGTATCAGACACATGGCTCAGGGCAGCTCATAGTTAGGACTGATCAACAGTTACTACTATCATTGTATTATAATGAAACACTATTTCTCCTTCAAAATAGACTTTTTGTCACTCATACTTTTTTTTTTTTACCACTAGGACAAACTCTTCCATCACTGAGAGCCAAACGAGAGTTTATTGTGTTTGCTCGGGTGATTATTTTTGTGATTTGTCCCAAACTTCTCACTTTTGTTAACAATTTAAAGATTATAGTTAGATGTTTGGTCCATGGATAGCACAGTTCAATTCCACAGAGAACAATTTTGAAGCCACATGTTGAATCCAACAAGTTGCTAGTAAAAATAATCAGTTCATAACAGTAGTCTTGGTTCATTAGAACTAATGACATGCAGTCTACACTATGTTTATTCCTCTTCCTGGGCAAGAGACACTTTGATACACATGACTCTATAAAATAGATATAATTGAGCTATAGAGGGCCTAATTTTAATTTTTTAATTTTTAATTTTTAATTTTTTTAAATATATCTTTATTGATTTCAGAGAGAGAGAGAGAAATGAAAACATCAATGATGAGAGAGTCATTGATCGGCTGCAGCCTGCAACCCGGGCATGTGCCCTGACCGGGAATCGAACCCTGATCTCCTGGATCCTAGGTCGATTCTCAACCTCTGAGCCACGCCCAGCTGGGCGGGCTTCATTTTAATTTTTGTGATTTTTGACACCAGTAAAAAAAAAAAAACAACCTGTATTTTTTGGTTCTTAATGTATTTCTTGAGGGCTAACCATGTGTCAACCACTGTGCTCAATGTTCTGTGTGAATTGCCTCATCTACCCCTCTGTCTATAAGTTAGATACCATTCCTATACCCATTGTACAGACAAGAACACAGAGGTTTGGAGCTATGAGGTATGTTGTTCGAGGTTAGCCAGCCAGCGGCAGACATGGGACGCAAACCCTTCTCTGCAATCTTGACTGTGCTCTCTGAGGGAGAAACTTGTGCCTCGTCTTCAGGCTCTGACGGATAAAAGCACAGGCTCCTGGGCCAGTCACATCTCTGCGCCCTGGTTTCCTCATCGGTCCGATGGGGATAATAATCCTGCTTACCTCAGACAGCTGTTGTGAGGGCCAAATGAGATGGTGCGTGTTAAGCACTTAACAAGGAGCACTCGTCCTCACCTTTGGGGCCCTGCCTACCCCCTCTGGAATAACACATTTTACTTGGTCGGAAAGAATTTCCCCAGATGGTCTGGCCTGACAGTCCCTTGTTCTGAGCTGGGGTCATGTTCTGTCACTGGCTCCACCCCTCCGTTTTGGCTTTCTCAGATGGAAGTTTAATTTTTCAGGGTCATTGCAGCTTCCTTAATTGGCCTTACTTGATTCCCAGTGTAAGAAATATACATATTCCCATGATTCTGTTGATCCCTGGGCTAAAAGATTTAACAGATCTCCAGAGTCACATGCTTCTCCGTCCACAGCCTTCCTCTTCATAGAAAAGAAATCTTAAGGAAATCCGTTAGGCCAGCTTGCCTGTTCCTAAAGGATGTGCCTTGCAAGAGGAAGGAACGGCCACTTGTGTCTGCTACAGCCGAGGCACGTGAACTCAGTGAGGGCCACACGCCATGCTAAATTCTTTGTCTCTCTCTCTCCCCACCTCCATCTGTTTCTCCCAATCTTCTCATTACCAGTTCTCATTATCATATGCAAGTCCCCTGTGAGGAAGTGTTCAAAAAATGGGCTCTAGATACACCAATAATAAACTATCAGAAAGGAAAAATAAGAAAACAGTCCCATTTGCGCTGGACCGGTAGCTCAGTTGGTTAGCGCGTCGTCTTGATATGCTAAGGTGGTGGGTTCAATTCCCCAGTCAGGGCACATACAAGAAACAAACAATGATGCATAAATCGGTGGAGCAAGAAGTCAGTGTTTCTCTCTCCCTCTCTCTCTCTCAAATCAATTTTTAAAAAGGAAACAATCGCATTTACAATTGCATCAAAAAAAACATAAGATACCGAGAAATAAATTTAACCAAGGATGCAAAAGACCTGTATTCAGAAAATTCTAAGACACTGAAGAAAGAAATTGAAGAAGATACGAACAAGTGGAAGCATATACCGTGTTCATGGACAGGAAGAATTAACATCGTTAAAATGTCCACACCACCCAACACAATCTATAGATTCAACGCAATCAAGATACCAATTGCAATCAAGATACCAATGGCGTATTTCACAGAACTAGAACAAATATTCCAAGAATTTATATGAAACCACAAAAGACCTTGAATAGTCACAGCAATCTTGAGAAAGAAGAACAAAGTTGGAGGAATCATGCTACCTGATATAAAACTACACTACAAGGCCACAGGAATCAAAACAGCATGGCACTGGCATAAAAACAGACATGTAGATCAATACAACAGAATAGGGAGCCCAGAAATAAACCCACATCTTTATGTTCAATTAATATTTGACAAAGGAGGCAAAAACATGCAATGAGGTAAAGAAGTGGTGTTGGGAAAATTGTACAGATACTTGCAGAAAAAAAAAAAAATGAAACTAGACCACCAATTACACCATACCCAAGAATAAGCTCGAAATGGATTAAATATTTAAATGTAAGACTCAAGATCATAAAAATACTAGAAGAAAACACAGGCAGTAAAACGTCAGACATTTCTCATAGGAATTTATTTTCTGATATGTCTCCTTGGGCAAAGGAAACAAAAGAAAAAATACATAAATGGGACTACATCAAACTAAAATGTTTTTGCAAAACAAAGGAAATCATCAACAAAATGAAAAGACAACCCACTGAATGAGAGGACATATTTGCCAGCGATCCATCTGATAAGGATGCTCACTGCAGCATTATTTGTGATGGCATAAGACCAGGGTACATTTTCAGTTAAAAAGACTAGAATATCAAAAAACTATTAAAATTGATACAAACTAAACAAATGAATATTCCTCTGTAGATCTTTTGGGCACAGGTTTTCACGGGAAATGTTAGATAGACCCTTTAGCTACTGTCAGAGAGCAGGCACGGGAAACATGCACGGGCTAGAGGAGCGAGATCGGGGCCTGTGCTCTCCAGCTCTCTCACTCTCGCTTTCTCTCTTCCTCATGATAGCTGTCCAACTCAGATTACCAAAGGGGCGCTCACATCAGGGTCCACTGGACCTAGGAACTCAACTCCGTTTCCAGAAGGAAAAAGGTTCTCTCTCCTAGTTTCAGACTGAGAAGTCACAGGGGTGGCCTCTGGCCCAGCCTGGAGCAGATGGGGTGATAAATGTGGAGCTGTGTAGCACACACAAGATGACAGAAGTGATTGCTACAGCCAGTCTCTCCCCCCCATTTGAATCTACCACTTGTAAAAAAAATACCTGGATAGTCAGGAGACGAGTTAGCTTTTTCTTTTAATTACTATATATATTATATATATATATATAATATATATATATATATATATATGCTACTTAAATTAACATAGCACACTGTGCACTTCCCTTTGCATGTGTAGACACAACCCTTTTTAAATCTGTATCAAAAAATAGAATTGGCAGCGGCTCCTGCTCCCACTTGAGCTTGCCAAAAGGTTGGAAATGAGCATGCTTCTTCCTGCCTCTCTTGGCTGCGTTCCCTATGAGAAGTTAGTGGAGACAGAATCCTCTTCCTCAACTTTCCCTTGAGCAGTAAGTGGACTGAGGGGTGGGGTCCAGGAGAAGGGCCCCTGCTTTTCACAATCAGGCAGGTGGTTATGTAGAAATATTGGGTGCTGGCAATAAAATTTTGGAGCTTCTGATCAAGTTCCCATGCTGTTGTTTAATCCTTAATCATCCCTCTTGGCATAATTCCCATTGCTACTGCTTGCATAAAATTGGAAGGGACTAATTGCCTCAATCTGTATTTTCATAAAGCTATACTTAATGCAAAACCCACAGGGACTCCCTGTAGGATCATTTTGACCTAGTAGGCTGCTTTATTTGCTTCCAAGAAGTCTCTTCTGCCTTTCCCTTACGTTCTACAATTTTCTTAGTCCCAAGTGACAGTCAGCAACATGGGAGATATTTAAACATCTCCTGCAAAGAGACTGAATGTTAGTTCAATTCCATACCCACCTCTCTGAATGGGATCAGTTATCAATGGGGGTTATTGCCGTGAGTAGGGGTCCTTATAGAAATTACTGTAATTATTTTGTTCCTAAAGATTATTCTGGGAACAGAGAACAATCATTATTCTTCAAAGCATCTACACACACACACACACACACACACACACACACACACACACAGATTGCCTCAGCTAATTGAAATTGAAATTTGAGGGCTCTTGTGATCTGAAACTTGTCACTCAACTGTAGACTTTCTCAGAAGAAAAAGTTCACTGTACTCTTCAGGAATGAAAGTCTAAGATCCACCCAAGTTGTTGCATAAACCGAAAATGCTCAAGGCCAATCAGTGTGGAGATCCTAGCTACTGTCGCTTTGCTGCCAGAGAGAACCTTAACCTAAAATATTTATCCCTCTAACGCCTGAATTCTGCCTTTTGTAAAAACTTCCTTAAAACCCCCAAAAAACCATAGGTGGAAAAATATAATCAAGTGCTAATAGCTTGCAGTCTATTTATTTGTTGCTTATATATCACTCATTAGGACTGGGTCTCATGCAGAAGAGAGTCTAGGAAGGTATTTGGCAGAAGGTGGCAAGGAAAAATGAGATCTATAATGTTTCACCACCTTGCCACAATTATCATTATTTTATTTTCCATTTTTGAAAAAATATTTCATATATATATATGTATGAAATATATATATAGTGTCCAAAAAATGTATATACATGTTAACAGCTGATAGCTCAATTTTGAAAATGAAATGTATTTTAATAAACACTGCCTTTATCATTACTCAAAGCATGTGTATACATTTTGGGTCCTACATGTGTATACGTGTATACGTGTGTGTGTGTGTGTGTATACATATATATATACACACGCCTGTGTGCGCACACACACACACACATGGATTGTGATTGATCTAGCTTAGTCGGGTATCCACCTGATCCAATTAGCTATGGCTAAGGTACAAACATGGCAAAGGGTTCATTACTATAAAAATATTTAAAATGTAAACCTATGCAAACCATGCCCAACTAAAAAATATAAAACATCACTAATCCAATTGAAGCATCCTGTCTACTTTTTCTCAGTTACCTTTCCTTACTCGGGCCTCATAACCAAATACTATCCTGAATGTGGTATCTGTTATCCCCACACATATCTTCACGATGTATGGTCATTTTTATAATATTGCTTAGGCTGTTTTAAATTTTGTGCAAATACTGTAAGTTAGCCCTTTTTGACTTGCTTTGTTTACCTAATTATGGTTCTTGAGAATAATTCATGTTTACACAATTTCAGTTTCACTGCTGCATGATCAGTATTGCTTTGGTGAATACAGCACAATTTGTTTATCCATGCTTTTACTGATGGACATGTAGATTAGTGACATGTGGATTTGCTACCACAATGCTGCAGTGAACTTCTTGTGCATGCTTCTTTCTGCATACACAAAATTATTTCTCTAAGGCATAGACACCCAGAGATAAAATTGCCGGGGCAAAGATTCCACACTTTTAAATTTTTTTGTTATTGTTTAAAAAATTTTTTTACTGATTTCAGAGGGAGGAAGGGAGAGGGAGAGATAGAAACATCAATGAGAGAGAAACAAGGACCAGCTGCCTCCTGTACGACCCCTACTAAGGACTGAGCCCACAACCCGGGTATGTGTCCGGACCTGAAACTGAAATGTGACCTCCTGTGCATGGGATCACACTCAACCAACTGAGCCACACCGGCCTGGCAGCACTTTTAATTTTGTGTAATATTCCCAAATGGCTCTCCAAACTGGTTTATCAATTATCCATTCAATCAAAGTATTACTCTAATTGCTCCATACTCTCACCAACTATTCATATTGTCAGACTTTTCAGTTTTTTCCAGTCTCATGAGTGTCAAGTGGTATATTGTCACTTAAACTTCCATTTCCTTGGTTACTAGTGAGCGTTATGTCAGATGTTTATCAGTCCTTTGGCTTTCGTCTTCCACCAATTTCCTTTTGACATCATTTGCCCATTTTTTCCTGGACTGTTATTTTTTCTCTATCTTCCATACCTTTCTGTGCCTGACTTCCCCAACCAGACCGTGAGCATCTAGTCATGGCTTCCACCGCTCATTCAGTCAATAGCCACTGAATGACCAGCGTGTGCCAGGCACTGTGGAAGCATTAGAGAGACAGGTCCTTGCCCCGGAGATATTATTATGCCTTCACAATTCTTCGAGTGTGTCTGGCACATAAGGAGAGATTCACTGAATGAATGAACAACAAATGAACACAGTTCTGGGGAATCTGCATGTGTCCCCTGCGGCCTTTGTGTGGACAGGCCCTCAAACTTATTCTGTGCCGCACCAAAAGGAAGACTGAGTATAAACAGGTAAAAGCCATATGGAAAGACTTGGACTCCAACATAATAAAAACTTTCTAATAATCAGATGTGTTCAAAGATAGCGTAGTGAACACCCCATCACTGGAGGCATTTAAGTACAGCCTGATTATACGTAGCAAAGCTGTTGAGTACAGAATAGAGCATTAGATAAGGGGTTGGACCAGTTAGGTTCTCCTCTAGTCCCTGAAACTTTGTAAAATGCAATGTATCATTTCAATGAACTCAAGATCCCACTTAAAAAAAACACACAAAAAACCCTCATGAACATAGTCAATAATATTGTAATGACTATGTATGGTGCCATGTGGGTACTAGACTTATCAGGGGATCACTTCATAAGTTATATAAATGTCTAACCACTATGCAATACACCTGAAATTAATATAATGATGTTACTGTAATTGAGAAAAAAATTTAATTAGCAGAAATTCCAAGATGCAGGACTCTGTTTTAAATAATTTAAACTAAATAATATTCTTCCCTCCCCCGCCAAAGAAAAACCTCTCCCATAATTAGGTATAAAATTCACATCTGTTGATCTGATATTTTCATGTTAAAATGCCTGTCACTGCTCACCAAATGCCATAAATATGACACCTTCTTGTGTCTGTGGTTAGTTTCGTAAGTCATTTCCTTTGCAGCCTTTTCACCTTACATAACCCTTCACGTTATGACAGAATGGACTCAACCTTTTATTTCATGTAAATGACCGAATGTGTTGCACCATATTGCTTGAAAAAACAGTGAAAAGATACTTGCTTCCTATCCCATCACTCTATAAAGAACAAAATTACTATTCTGAATCCAGCCCTTCCATTACCATACACACATCTGAAAATTTAAAAGCATTATGCTTAGAATTAGGCTCTCCATTGGTTTCAGAACACGCATACTCTCCTAGAATTACAGGTTTAAAAGCAGGAAGCACCCTTGAAACCCTTTACCTTTGCTCAAACCAGGTGTCTGGTATTAGGCAACACTGAAGAATCGAAGAGCAGCCCTCTTTCACACTCCAAATATCTTGTTTGTACTTTATAGCTTGCTAGATGGCTGCGTAAGCAGTCAGTAAACGATTGAGCACCTGCTGGGAATGTGACAGGATGCTGCAGGTAGGGCCTGGCGTGGCCTGTAAGAGTCTCTACTCTCCAGGAACTCGCGGTCTTGGTGGAGAGGTCACATGCATACAGAGAATAAAGAAAATATACCAACGTAAATGAAAGCCAGAGTCTGGTGCATGGCAGACATCCATAAGTATGCCTATAACAAGAGAGCCCAGTGACTCCCGGAGCTCTGGTGTGCATGCTTGGGTGGACGGCAATGCCACTCGCCGAGAGAAGGAACACTGGAAGGGGCAAGATCGAAGGCAGGGCAAGCGGGGAATGGGGAAGAGTCAGAAATTTGTCTTGGGCATACTGGAGGTAACGTACTATTGAGAGCTGGATGTGAGCGTTCAGAACACAGAAGAAATACCTAGGGTGGAGATACAAATGTGTGAGCCATTTGCACGCAGGTTAAAAATGAGAGGAGAGAGACAGCCTTGGGCCATCCTTGGCGAAATGCCACGTTTAGTAGCTGGGTAGAAAAAGGTGCATCCACAAAGGAGGCAGAAGGGGACAGGTGGGTATCACAGGGACAAAGGGGGCAAGTGAGGTCAACAACAGGGCTGAGCACTGCCGAGAGGCCGTGTGAGTTAGATCGCAGGAGGGGCTGTTGGCTTTAGTTTAGCTGGAAAGGAGTTAGTGGAGGAGTCGGGGCTCGTGCTGATCCCGGAGGAATGGGTGGGTGGTACCCAGACGTGGAGGAGAGGGGGACAGGCGCTCTGGGCAGTGGGGAGCAGCACCACCTAAAGCCCAAGCAGCAAAGTAGCAGCTGGGGGCCAAGGAGCACCAGAGTGGAACGTCCCTGTGTAGTCCCCTTTCAGAAGGTGACACTGGAGAGGAAGCCTGGGTCAGAAGGGACTGGGATGGCAAGGAAAGAACTTGAATTTTTCTCTAACAAAAGAGTCATCGGTGGTTTCTGAGCCTAGAAGTGACCATGTAAAGGCGTGACAGGTGCTTAGTAGCTATGGGAGGTGTGATCCTTCTGAGCGACTGGGTGGAGACACACTTTGGAAACACAAACTCAAACTGGTATTCAGCAGCAAAGGAGAAAAAACACTTCGGAGAGGGCTGATTTGTTGCACCATCCTGTGAGCTCACGGAGGGGAAGCCCTTCACCCTCCAAGGGGAGCACTACTTAGAGGTGTTATCATAGGAACAACCGTCACTTCTCCAAAGGAGAAGTAGAAAACCAGAGCTCCAGACAGGAAGTGGGAAAACAAGGAACTGCTTCCCTCCCGTAGTTTCTGACTCGGTGAGTTAGAAAAGGCCGGGGCAGGGCAGGGGGGCTGTACTGGGCCCAAGAAGCTGCGTTGATCTGGTTCCCACAGCAGAGCCTTCGAGCCTTTATCTCTCCTGCCTCCATGACCTTGATTAATTTCATGAGCAAGTCTCCGCTCGCTCTGGTAGACTCAGGGCTTTCTGAGCATTTGGGGAGGGATTTATATCTGTGTGTTTTAGAGACAAAACACTGTGGCCCTGACTCCTCTTCCTCCTGCCTTCTGTCTCTGGCAGGGAAATAGAGGAGGGAGAAAACATAAAGGGGTTTGGACTCCTTTCTGGGGTTTTGCAGGGGGAGAGAGAGTGCTGGAGAAATCAACAGAGTTGATGGCAGGCGAAGAAAGGGCAAGAAAAAAGGAAAGGACAGCAGTGAAGCTGGTTCTTCTCTGTGTGCCCCCCTTCTCTCCCCCACCCAAATGACAATAATAGCAATATATTTCTTCCTTTGTTGATTTATTGAGAACTTACTACATGCTCAGCACTGACCTAGACACTAAGAATTGCCCAGTGACCAGCACAGACACTGTTCCCGCCCTCATGGAATTTGCAGTCTAGCAGGAAAGAGAGATTCATGGAAGCAATCACAGGTTGATGTACATCTGCAAATACGATGCATGCAAGGAGTGCAGTGAGGGGCAGCTGCAGGGAACAAAGCACAGGGGACCCCGTCCGGATCCTAAGGCCGACTGCCCTGAAGGAGTGTTGATGGAGCTAGGGCTGAAGGACTTCAGATAGTCAAACAGGACTGAGAAGAGAGTCAGAACGGGCAGAGGAGAGGCCCTGAGGCCCAAAGAGATTAATAGTGGTAGCAGTGAGGAAGAAAGGCCAGATCACCAGACGGGCAGGGGAGATGGTGCCAGGGAGGCCCCTAGGGACCAAACTGCCCAGGGCATCCCAATGATAATGATTTAGATAGTTATCCTAAAAGCAATGGGCAGCCAAGGGGCATTTTTAAGGAGGTGGACGGTGAGCTCAGCCATATTTGAACCATCAGCAGCATGAATGGCTGTGCTGCTCGCATTGCATGCATGTTTGAAGTTAGGTGCTTCCCTATCCTCCTGTCCCTAGGGTTTGTCCCTGGCCCCGGCCCTGTACTTTTCCTGGGATCGGTGGATCGCTTGACTGCTGCAGGAGGAGGAGAGAGAGGCAACCAGCAGATGTTCCCCCGAAGCAGTGGCCAAGAGAAAGCTGCTTCCAGGCAGCTGGCACGCACTTAGAAACATGGGAGTCAGATAAGGGCACCTTGGAACCGTTTAGAGGTTAATCAAGCCTGCTGACGAATTCTATGCATAGGAGGGAAATTCCCGAGATACCCTGTGCAGGGGAAAAAGCCAGCGACGAAGAAGCAGAGGCAGGACCCAGTGCCCTGGGTGTCTCTGTGTGCTCAGACATTGAGAGGTATGCATGAAGGTATCACATGGCAAAGCCTAGGAGTCAATACAGACGACTGTTAACAGTAGTTAGCTCTGCATAATGGGACTATGGCAATATTTTTATTCTTTCTGCCTCACTGGGTTTTCTAAAGGTTCCTCTAGGAAACCTGAGGCAGTCAGTGAGTGGACAAGGTGATAGCTTCTGCTCCTTCCTCAAGATTTTGGCTGGTGCTGGCCCTGCCCCTCCTAGTTTTCCCATCTCCAAACACCCTTGCTCAGCATCAGTTTCCCTCGGGGCAATCTGAATGCGAAAACTCAGCTCCTACTGACATGTTTTCTTTCAGGACAACTGCTCTGCACCTTAAGACTTCAAACTATGATGTTGGGGGACCGAGAACGGAGCTCACTCAGTCATCCCTTCAGTCAACCAGTAGTCATTGTGTGGCTCCCTCGGTACCAGGGGCCGCAATTTAGATAAGAGAAAAACACATCACCACCCACAGAAAGAGATCGAGCCACTGAGGTCCCCTGTGCCTCACCTTTGTATGTTTTACCACCCATCCCACCTGCCAAGGAAGCCAGTAATTTCATAAGGCTCATATTTTAGTAAGTTGGTGTTGTTATGATCATTTGGAAAACAGTCATCCATTTGATACAAGTCCCCAAATATCCTGGTCCCCACCATGTAGAGTCCATCCTCAAACAATGCCTGTGACATAGAAAGAATTCAGAAATGTTTTCTTGGTGTATTTGTTAGGAACTTTCCAATAGCTAATGAAATGGCCTTAAGCCAAGAAAGGGATTCACGTAACTGAAAAATCCATGGTTGAATTGAGTCTCATTGGCCTGGCCTGGGTCACATGTTCATCCCTGAGCCGGTCACTTTCCTGGGAGGATAGACTATATGGATTTTCTAGAACTGGGTCAGGTACCAACTTCCAGAGCCTGGGGGAATGTTCAGCCTCTGTCAAGGCTCAGATTGAGTGTGGAGCATGGATTGTTCCCCCAAAAGGAAATTGAGGTGTTGTTACCTTCAGATAAAGGAATGGATGTCCATCAGGCAAAATAGCAGATACCCACAAAGCCAAGGGAATCACTTAGGGCTTTCTCAAGGCATTTGCTTCCAGCTGAGTCAACATGGAGGCAACATAGTGTAGGAGGTGGAACACCGGACTCGGAAGAGACCAGGGTCCTAGACTCATGGGTCCTCCTACCTCTAGTCTATCTTCAGATCCATTTTCTAGAGTTCCCATGATGATTCAGTTAAAATGCAAATCTAACCATGTCTCAGCTTGAAACTCTTCATTGTCACACCCACTCCTTCTGTCTCCCCCACCCCAACCTCATTATCTGCAGGATCAAGTCCAAAGCCCCTAAGTGACATGCAGGGCCTTCTGCCTGCTTTTCAATCTCACTATCATCCCAGCAACCGAGTTCCCTGGAGTTCACACTTGTACACAAACACCAAGCTGAGTCTATTTGTGTCTTTGCTCAGGCCTTTCCCTGCAGTGTTCCTTTGCCTATCCTGACCCAATGTTACCTTGCCTATTCCATGGCATCCTTTACAACTTGGCCTAGATATCATCTCTAAGAAACCCTCCCTTCTGTGCTTTCCATGAGCAGAGCACCATAATGGCCTAAACACACCTCTCTCTTTGCGCTAGAAGTATTCTAATAACCAATTTGCAATTCTATTCTGACAGAACAATCATGATAGGAATCTTGTCTTACTTGTACGTGCAAGCCCCAGGTGCTGGCACCCTCACTCGCCTCAAAAAGGTGCTTAATAGATGTTTACTGAACGGAGCATTCCAGGACTCCATTCCCATGTATAAAATGAGGACATTGAACTGTGTTAGCCATGAGATCCCTTCCAGCTCTGGAAGGTCATGGAGCAGACAAGCTCTTGTCACTTGGGAGCAAAATCAGGAGGGCATGAGACGCAGAGGGAGTAAGTTTCAATTGGGGAGACAGAAACTCAGAATAAGTCCTAACCAAGAGGAGATGTCCCTGCCCAACCTGGGCAGCCCATGAGTTCTGTATACCTAAAAGGGATAAGGGTTAGTGTGTGTCCAAAACTAAAGAAAAAATGGAGATGTTTTATCTCCAGGTGTTAAGCTCACCACATAGAGCACGTGGGCACTCACAGACATGTCTAGCATGAGCTGGCCACAGAGTAAGTGCTCAACAATGTTGTTGAGTTGAATGCCAAAGCCCAACTTTATCTGATTCTCCACCCAGAAAGTGAAATGGCATTTACCTGGAAAGGGGAGAGACAGTCAAGGAAACATCTGTGTGTATCATACACACAGCCATAGACTTTCCTATCTGATTCTTGCCAGGCCAGCAAGTTGGCCGGAAAAACCCCTGAAAGGGCTTCTGCTAACCAAGAGGGAAGGGCAAAAACTTGAAGAATAGAAACTAAAGTCCCTTAAATGCCGAAAGCTTAATAGCGGTGTCATAGTCCCACCAGACTGCGAACCACTTGAATGTTTGCAGGGAAGACTCATATAAGTGTTACCCCAACTTCAGATTTCTTTGCTGTTCTTTCGACGTCTGGTAGAGACTGAATTAGAGGCAGATTGGATTTATGGTTAGTGGGAAAGCCACCCTGAAAGTAGGACCAAAAAATCACTTTTTCATCATTGTTGGGCAGAATGACTTTCCCAAGAGCTTCTTCATTTTTCAAAAAGCGCATGGCAGTTCCTTGAAGCGGGGGAACGTAGGGTAAGTGTTTATGAAAATCACATATTCTAGGGTGACTTCGTATTAAAAGCTTTAAGGATACATTTGCATCAAAATAAAATGAATTCTGTTTGCCTTTTCTAGCACTGATTTTCTAACACTCAAGGAGAGTTTATTTTTCAGGGCGTTACCTCATCATTTGTGTTGCTGGTTTGTTTTTTTAAACCCCTTTGTATCTGTGCTGAAAGATGGGTTTTGTCTCGTGACCAGCGTTTTGGTAATATAAATGCACTTTGCTTCATTTAACTTATTCGTTTAATTTTTATTTGGGTGACAGTCGCCTGCATTTTCTCTTCCTACTCAGACTTCCTGACAATTTTATGTAGAAAATTAAAGTAATATTCTTTCTGAACCTAAATTGATTTTTCCCAGGTCTTGTTTCAGAAATAATAGCAAAGAGAAATAATAGACTCGAAGGCCTTGAATTTCACAGATTCCTTCTTTGCAGCCGGCTTGAAGCCACAATATGAAGTCAGAGCTATTTTTTTTCTCTCTATCTCTCTCCTCTTCATCGCCCACATTTACAGAGTGGTCACTTGACTGTGTCACTGGTTTGTATGACTTTGTTGTTGCTGCCTAAAAGAAATAAGTTCAAGGGCTGGTAATTAAATCTTCTGCTTATATTTTTCCCCCCTTACAAGTCACTCAGAACCAGAAACCTTTTCCCCACTGGTTCTGCAAGCAGTGTCAACCAGACCTTACACTCTTGGGCTCCTGAGGTTGAGGGGAAGCCTCACAGTCATGAAATCCAACGAATCGGAGTTGGTGAGGAGGGGCTACGTAATCCGGCCCCCATCTTCACAGGACAGTTTTATTTGGCCTCATTTATTCAAATATTTTAAAAAATTATAGTGGCTTGGCTTCTGTCCTTTTGATATGCTTCTTGTTAGTGGCTGGCCTACAGCATGTGAATCTTAAGAAAAACCTGAAGACCCTCCTAGCCACTCCCTGTTGGCCTTGGCTGTGGCCAGAGGGAGAGGCTGGGGTCCCACCATCAGGCTGCCCAGCTTGGAGGCAGTTTTCATGGGTGGCTCCCTCTGGGGCTCCACCACCACTGATGATACTGCTGCCTCTGTGGGTGAAGGGGGAGCCCCCAGGGCCACGCTGGAGGGCTGGGCTGCGGGGAGGTGGTCCTGGACTCTGGGCCAGTTGGGGAGTGGTTGTGATTGACTTCGGGTTGGCTTGGGAATGGTCATCCTCTCTTCCAGGCTGGCTGGGGGATGGTGGTCCTGGACTCCAGGCTGGCTGGGGGATGGTGGTCCTGGATTCCAGGCTGGGTGGGGGATGGTGGTCCTGGATTCCAGGCTGGCTGGGGGAGTGGTGGTCCTGGACTCCAGGCTGGCTGGGGGATGGTGGTCCTGGACTCCAGGCTGGCTGGGGGATGGTGGTCCTGGATTCCAGGCTGGCTGGGGGAGTGGTGGTCCTGGATTCCAGGCTGGCTGGGGGAGTGGTGGTCCTGGACTCCAGGCTGGCTGGGGGAGTGGTGGTCCTGGATTCCAGGCTGGCTGGGGGAGTGGTGGTCCTGGACTCCAGGCTGGGTGGGGGATGGTGGTCCTGGATTCCAGGCTGGCTGGGGGATGGTGGTCCTGGATTCCAGGCTGGGTGGGGGATGGTGGTCCTGGATTCCAGGCTGGCTGGGGGAGTGGTGGTCCTGGACTCCAGGCTGGCTGGGGGAGTGGTGGTCCTGGATTCCAGGCTGGCTGGGGGAGTGGTGGTCCTGGACTCCAGGCTGGGTGGGGGATGGTGGTCCTGGATTCCAGGCTGGCTGGGGGATGGTGGTCCTGGATTCCAGGCTGGGTGGGGGATGGTGGTCCTGGATTCCAGGCTGGCTGGGGGAGTGGTGGTCCTGGACTCCAGGCTGGCTGGGGGATGGTGGTCCTGGACTCCAGGCTGGCTGGGGGATGGTGGTCCTGGATTCCAGGCTGGCTGGGGGAGTGGTGGTCCTGGACTCCAGGCTGGCTGGGGGAGTGGTGGTCCTGGATTCCAGGCTGGCTGGGGGAGTGGTGGTCCTGGATTCCAGGCTGGCTGGGGGAGTGGTGGTCCTGGACTCCAGGCTGGGTGGGGGATGGTGGTCCTGGATTTCAGGCTCAATGGGAAGTGGTGGTCCTGGACTCCAGGCTGGGTGGGGGATGGTGGTCCTGGATTTCAGGCTCAATGGGAAGTGGTGGTCCTGGATTCCAGGCTGGGTGGGGGATGGTGGTCCTGGATTTCAGGCTCAATGGGGGAGTGGTGGTCCTGGACTCCAGGCTGAGTGGGGGAGTGGTGGTCCTGGATTCCAGGCTGGGTGGGGGATGGTGGTCCTGGATTCCAGGCTCAATGGGGGAGTGGGTGGGGTAACGGTCATCGTCGACCACAGGCAGCTTGGGGGAATGGCGGGCTCTTTGGTCTTCTCACCAAATGACAGAACCTCTTGGCTTGAGGAAGCACTGCTGGTGAGGTCAGGGGAAGGGCAGGGCCTTACCCTGATGGTGCGGCCCTTCATCTTGGTTTTTGTCGTTCTTAGGATCAGGTCTGTTTCCATCACTCTGTGTGTTTCTGACTCCTGGATCTCGTGCTGGTTAAATGCCATGTTCTTCATTATTTCTATTACCTCAGGATCCAAGTCACCCCAGGGCGGCTCGCTGTACAATCTCAGTTTCTTCTTTTGGCCCATGTTGACCCATGGGTCCTTCATTATATCTTCCACGGTTGGTCTTTTGCTGGGGTGGAGGGTCATTAATTTTTTTGAAAGCGTTTGACCTTCCAGTGACATAATATATGGTACATGGAACTGTCCTCTCAGCATCTGCTTCAGCTTCCCAAAGTTGTCCCCCACAAACAGCACAACCCCCATCACCATCCTATACAAAAGTACCCCCCAAGCCCTGCCCAGTGTTGCTCAGTGGTTAGAGAATTGGCCTGTGCACTGAAGGGTCAAGGGTTCGATTCCTAGTCAAGGGCTCGTACTTGGGTTGCAGGTTCAATCCCGGCCCCTGTTGGGGCACATGCGGGAGGCAACCAATTAATGTGTCTCTCTCGCATCGATATTTCTCTCTCTCGCTCTTTCCCTCTCCCTCCCTCTGTCCCTCCTTTCCACTCTTTCTAAAAATCAATGGAAAAAATATCCTCAGGTTAGGATTAACAATAACCAAAAAGTACCTCCAGGCTCCATACATCAACCTTGGAGCCATCAAGACCAATGTCAAGGAGCCTGTCATTTCTGCTCCCCAGGGTGGAGCCCTGAAATGCTCAAGCTCCTGTGCCTTCACCAGTCGCCCAGTGTTAAACCAGCTTTCTGCATTTGCTGGTGAACTGTCTGCAAACACTCGCACTTGCGGATGGTAGGGGAGCATGTAGGGAGCCAGGCATGGTGGGGAGGAGCCCCAGAGAACCGGGAAAGCCTGTGGGCCAGCTGGGGGTCCAAGGCATCCCAAGCACCGGCCTCCTGATGGAGCCTGTGAAGCGTTTACTAGAATGCGCAGCCCTTTGTTGAGTTCTGAGGCCTGGTTGCTGTGAGTTCTCGCTTCTCCTTTGTGTGTGGGAGACAGTCATGGGCCTCTTGGGGCACATGGGGCACAGCTGGGGAAGCTGGGTGCTCACTCGCTGCACACTCACTTGACCTCTGTGGGAGAAACCAGGCCAAGGAGGCCTTTCTTAGCGTCGAGCCGTGACTCGGTAGAGGGGTCACGTGGGTAAAGTGAAGCTATTCTTCTTACCCTCTTCAGTGTGTCTGCTCTTGGATTTTTTGCTCCGACAGTGTGCTGGAACTTTTCTGCTGGGCTCCCGGGCTCCCACAAAGGTACCCCCATTCCGTGGGGTTGTCAGAATCAATGTTCTGTGGGAGGATGACAGCCAAAAACTCCTATTCCACCCTCTTGCTGATGTCACTTTTCAATAAAAATTTGAGAAAACTTTAGGTATTTTGCATATAGGATGTTTCCCCTGCTTTCCAGAAAATAAATAGTTTTCTATCGTCATTGTCATATCAACGTGCATAGCCCCAGCACCTGTATGTCACTGGGGATGCTACACAGGTCAGAAGCATGGTCTGTTGTGCTATATAGTCAAGCCAAGAGTCCCATTTATTAGCAGTTTGACTTTAGGCAGGTTATTTAACCTCTCTGAGGACAGGAATAATAATAACCTCTGCGTAGCTCATGGGGGATATGAGAGCTGGATGGGATAATGCCTGCAAAGTGCCTGGGACGTGGCAGGCACTCAGAGTCGCCACCACAACAGTTAGTATGACGTGTGGTCATTCGGGGCAGGACTAAAATGTTTACCTTTCCTGACATGAAAAAAATCATTCTATTAAGCAAAATAATAAAGTTGTGAGAGGAGTATACTTCTATAATAAAAAATTATTTTAAGACATCAGCCGCACGAAGTTTTGTAAAAAACAGCTAACTGGAAACGATGCATTGAAAGTAATTGCTAGTTTGTTCTTCCCTCATCCTTAGCTTCGAAAAACCTCATCGCATCAACATCCCTGTCAGCATGTTTTCAGCTTTGTTTGTGTCACTGAGTATAGTTGGAAGCTATAAGCTACAATCCTTTTTAATATTTCCTAAGATTCAGGTTTTACTCTATTCAGTCAGTGCACTTAGTTCAAACAAATGAGTTTTGTGAGTGTAATAGGAGGGAAGGAGGGGAGGGGAGGGGAGGGGAGGGGAGGGGAGGGGAGGGGAGGGGAGGGGAGGGGAGGGGAGGGGAGGGGAGGGGAGGGAGGGGAGGGGAGGGAGGGGAGGGGGAGGGGAGAAGAGGGGAGGGGAGGGATAAGGAAGGAAAGTCTTTCATGAATTTACTTAAAAAGGGCATTTACTATAAAACAGCCCTTGCCTGTGGAAGGTGAGCAGGGCCTCGTCACCAGCAACCTTGGGAAAGCTGCCGTGACTGACAGGTGACACCCAGTGCACTCAGTCCTCTGTTCTCAGCAGCATATTGCTCAGAACCACAGCGCAAAATGAGGGGGCTTCAGAGAAATCGTGAGCATTGAGACTAGATGGCTGCCTGGTTATCCAACTCTAAAGAGTCACTTTAAAAAAAATTAATCTTTATTGTTGAAAGTATTACAGACGCCCCCTTTTTCCCCGTTGACCCGCTCCACCCCACCCCGACCCCCTCTCCCCAGCCTTTGCCACGCTATTATCTGTGTCCATGGGTTATGCATTTATGCGTATAAGTTCTTTGGTTAAACTGTCACTTTTAAACTTGGTTTCACCCAGTTTCACCTTGTAAAGAGAAGTTTAATGTTATAATACTAAAAAGTCTCCCAGAGGCTCCTCTGGGGCCATGTCGCTCTCTTCACTTAGTTTTAGATATTTTAGTCACCCTGTCTCTCCAGTATGGGAGAAGATATCTAAGTTCTAGTATATTTTTTAAACAGTTCAAATATCACAGATTGGATTGGAGAGGTTGTATTTCACAGAAGCTCCAGAATTATTCATTGCAGACAGCCTGCTCTGGCTTCACCAGCTTTCTTTTTTCTGGGGGCGGTTGTTAAATACAGATCTCCATTCCCCATTCCAGACTCTCCAAAATCAAATTTCTGGAGTGGAGGTTAAGGGAAGGACTCTATATACCCACAGCTCCCGGGTGATTCTGCTGTGCAGTCACATTTAGAAACAACTGCTATAGGACTAAAACCAAGAAAACCTTGCCTGGGTGACCTTCAAGGACCCTACGGCCCTTGGTATACTAGACCCTATGGTCTACTCCAGAGGATGCCGTAAATTTTAACCAAAACAAAGACCTCCAAATGGGAGACCAGGAGGCAGAGGCGAGAAGCTGTCAGGCACCCCATCAGGCATCCTCTTCATCTCTCCCCTCATTCTTTCTGTTCCAGTTCGGACATTACCTGTGTCAGTAACAACAACTCTGTCAGTATTTATTGAGCACCTACTGGCTGTGCTGGATGAGCAACATCGGGCAGCAGGACAGACATACGGAACTAACCCTAAGCCATGTGGTGACGAGTGCTTCTTGGTGGTGTCGACCAAGTGCAGTGGGAGCTTGGGGGAGACATTAACTCCGAGGGGAAGCGGCGAGGGCATTTCAGAGGAGGAAACTCAGAGGGTGGGCCACAGGAGCTACTGCACCGCACAGAACACTGAGCGAGAGAAGCTCCAAGGCAGGGAGCCTGTAGGAGGTTTCAGTGTCCCCAAGAAATGGTGAAAGTCTCTGGGAACCTCCCTGTCCTCCAACATAACATAGGGATGATCCGCTATTTCAGCTAAAGGACCTAGGGGCGATGACATCCCAGTAGCAGTGAGCATACCCGCTGCCTGGATCTTGGTTTCTAATACCTTTCTCCAATAAAAGGGCCCAGGGCTGCTTGGAGAAATGACTAATCCTAGAACTGGGGCCAGCAATACACGGAGGAGCCCCCAAAGGTGCGTAATAGCCTGAACGAAAGAGCTCCCAGCAGCCGGAGCCACAACAGTGGGAGGAGTAAAATAAGAAAAGCAGTGTTGGATTAGACCCCACGGTATACAATAAACAGTCGTGAGTCCACACTGATATTGGTGAGGATGGAGTGAATAAATAAGTGGGGGAAGAACCAGATCTCCCATGCAGGAGAATTCCGGATCATTTATGCAGATGCTCTCGAGGGGGAGAGTGAACTCCCCACTCTCTAAGTGTGGGCTGTGTGGAGTGACCTCCTTCCGAAGAGCAGGGTGGAGAGGAAAGGAAAAACCGCCCCGTGGAGAGCCCTCACCGACAGGCCCTCAGCCAGTGATCGAAGTTAGCATCAGGGTGACAAGCCGCCTCGATCGTGGGCACCCTTGCTTGGCATCATGGGGAGAGGAAGGCACTTCTACTCTCTGGTCTTCCTCCTAGAGATGTGTGACCTCAGTATAGTCATGAGAAAAATCCCATTTGAGAGACATTCTGGAAAACCCCAGATCAGTGCTCCTCAAAACTGTGACGATCATAAAAAGCAAGGAAGGGCTGGAAACCTGTCACAGCCCAGGAAGCCTAACAGGCCGTGACAACTCAAGGTCATGTGGTTTCCTGGCTGGGACCCTGGAGCACAGGGAGCACAGTGCATGAAAACTAAGGACAGCTGGGTAAAGTACGTACCTCAGTTAACACCATGGGCTCAGTTCTGGTTCATTAATGTGTCCAAAGTGCCACAGGAAAGCAAAATATAAATAACGGGAAAACTGGATGCGGGGTATTGGGGACTCTCTGTACTGTCTTTAAACTTTTCTTTAAATCTAAAACTATTCTAAAATTAAAAGTTTATTAAAAATAATAGGAACGTTCACACCTCTTGCCAGTCTGGTATGGCTGACATGCATATTAAGTGACATGTGGATGTGAATGTACTTTCTAAACTGATGCACACCACAGATGTGAAAGGGTTGTAAGTATTATTTTATTTAACTACATTTTTAGAATTTCAAATTTTTTCTTAATTTATTTTAAAATGCTTAAAATTAGTCTTGGTATGAGGTTGAGTTGAGACTGATTATGGGGGCTGTGAGCAGACTATGAAGAGTCCCAGAAGCTGTGTTAAGGAGTTTGGGTTTCATTCTGAAGATTATGAACCATTAAAGGTTTCTTAGCAGAAGAGGAATGTGATTAGATCTGAATTTCAGGACCAGCAATAGAAGGGAACTAGAATTGTGGAAACCATAGAAATCTGGGCAGAGATGCTCAGGGCAGGGCAGGAGTGGTTCAGGGAGGAATCGAGGGGCAGGACGTGATCCCCTTTGATTAAGATGATTTCCCGCTCTGGACCCCAAACCAGGAACCCTCCAACCCAGGCTTTTCAAGAACGGTGTTAATCTGATACCATTTTAACATTTTCAGTAAAAGGGACTCATTATTGAATAGTTATATGTGAATTTGTATACCTTGCCAAAACTCTTACAAAATCACAAATCGCACAGAAACCTTTTGTCATCCCATGTGTCTGACTTGGGTTTGGGGGGATTCTCTCCTCGTGGCAGCCTCGGACGTATCAGTGGTTAACCACTCAGCCTCGCTTTCCTTCTCTATAACATGGGCGTCATTCTAGTACCTACCCCATCAGTTGTTGTGAGCAGTAACAAGAGAGCCAGAACAAAAGCGTGCAGCTCGTTGCCTGGCACACAGCAAGCACGTGGCAAACGGTAGCTATTAGTAATGGTGGTGGCAGAAGTAACAGGCCTCCTTCGCATTGCTCAGGGGAGTTATTAAACATAGTAAAGTAAATAAATTCCTGCTGCTACTCATCCTAGAGCACTCCACATATTTGCCCTGGTAAGAAGCAACTAGATCTTTGCTAGTAAGTATCAATAAGTGGGACCATCTGCTCTCGGTGACATTCCTTTTGAGGCTCATCTATAAAACTGCTGTTTATGTCCTCTGTCCACTTTATCTTAATAGATAGTAAGCATTCAACAAACTTTTTTTCAATCCTCACCTGAGAATATGTTATTTTTTATTGATTTTTTTAGAGAGAAAGGAAAGGAGAGACAGAAACATTGCGAGAGAGAAACATCAATCAGTTGCCTCCCCCGCACACCCCACCTGGGGATCGAACCCGCGGCCTTTTAGCGAATGGGGCAATGCTCCCGCCCGCCCAGCCATGCGGCGGGGGCGAACCCGTTCTTAATGGTGTTATCATGCCACGCTTCTCCCAACTGGCGGCCCCACAGGCTTGTTCTCTTCAGTTTAGGTGCAACGGGAGGCAATTAATTGCACATCTATTTGAAGTGTACACACGAAACCACTAATTTTTGTGTACTCCACAGAGCCTGTTTTCATGTCAGATTGTCCCAAACATACCCTCCAGATTTCATAAAAGCCTACCCAGCTGTTCCCTGTAATGTGATGACAGGCAAGCTGACAGAAACTTAATTTTATGATCATAAGTTTGAAGGTTTTTCTGTGCCCTGCTGTTAGTCTGCTACTAAGCTGTCAGCAGCTTGAGGGCAGGACCCTGTCCCGCCCATCCACACACAGGGCTTGGCCTCCGGCTGCTCCTCCCTGGAAGCCGGTGCTAACCACGGCCAGGAGAAACCTCGAGGAAGCCCCATGTCTCTTCCTAGGAGTCCCTGGGTGGAGAGGCTCAGCGCCACCAAAGCAAACTTCCTGAAACCAGTTTTACTGGGGTTCACTCTCCTCATGAAACTTGATTGCATTAGTCACCTCTGACAGTCCCATTTATTTCTTAAAGAAATGGGGCTATTTCCTTTCCTACTCCACCATTACAGGAATCTCTTCAGATTTTTCTAATAATGAGTAATTTGACTGGTCTATATTTAGCAAAAGGGAAGATATTTTTAGGTCATTGCAGGGAAGTTCTCAGAAACAGTGCAAGTTGGAAAGAGCCAACAGAAGGCAAGTAAAAGTCATCGATTTATTTCCCTTCCAGAGCAGAGGGATTTTTCATCAGGTCTCAGAGAGTAGACAATAGGAGCTCAGTTTCCTCATCAACAAAATGGGTATTAGTACTTACCTTATAGGGATCTGGTGAGGAATAAACAAGGCAGCAAATATAAAAGCACTTAGCTCAGCTCTCAGACACGGTTGGTCCATCTCCACCTGTCCCCCTCTCAGCCACCGCCCTCACCCCCTCTCCTCTGCTCACAGCCCCATGCTGGTTCCCTGCTTTTAGGGAATCTCCCAGTTTGCTCTTGGCCTTCCTAAAACCCTGCTCAGAGGTATCTTTCCCCACCCTGAAATCCTTCTGGCTTCCTCCAGCCGTGGCCTAGCATTCTTGGCCTCAGTGCTGTACTGCATCCCATAGTTCCCCAGTTGGTGCCCACTATTTGCCTGTGCGGTGACAAAAGTTTCCCAGTCATATTATGTACCCTCCTATACAGATCAAATACATAGATTAAATGAGTTGATTTTTGTAAAGTCATTAGATGAGTGCCTGGAACATGGTCACTAGTATTGTATTATAGCTATTGTTGTTATTTTGAAATATTTTAAGCATACAGAAAAGTTTAGTGTAGCTTGGCCGGCATGGTTCAGTGGTTGAGCATTGACCTTTGATCCAGGAGATCGCGGTTCGATTCCCGGTCAGGGCACATGCCCGGGTTGCGGGCTCCATCCCCAGTCGGGGGTGTGCAGGAGGCAGCCGATCAGTGACTCTCTCATCATTGATGTTTCTCTCTCTCTCCCTCTCCCTTCTTCTCTCAATAAAGACACATTTTAAAAAGAAAAGTTTAGTGTACAAAGTAACAAATACTGATGCCCCTGCCATTCGATTTTATCACATCATCATATTATGCCATATTTTTATTTTTTTTAAGCAGCAAAGCATTACAGATACTAGAGTTAAAACCCTCTCTGTTCTCTTCCCACCTCCCATCCTTATCTCTCCGTCCAGAGCAGTGACTATAGTCCCAAATTTGGGGTAAATCATACTTTCATATTTTTATCTTGTATTCTAAAATTTTAGTTAAGTGCTATAATGCCGTATTTGGTCCTTCTCAAACTGTATTTTTGGTCCACGTCATGTGTTTTGTATTTATCCATGTTGAAATGTGTAACTTTGGTTAATTCATTTTTGTTGCCGTGTTGTATTTCATTGTGCGAATATTCTTTGATTGACTCATTTCACTTTCGAGGGACATTTACATTGCTTCCAACCTTAGAGACAGAAGAAACCTCAGAGATCACTGTGCTGGTGAGAAAATGAAGCTCCCTGGCTAAAGTCGTACAGAAGATAGTGGAGGCAGGACTTTAAAAGAGATTACCTGTCCTGGCGGGGTAGTGCAGCTGGTTAGAGTGTCCTCTCCGTGAACCAAGGTTGCGGGTTTGGTCCCTGGCTGGGGCACAAACAAGAGGCAGCTCATGAATGCATGGGTGGGTGGTGTGGCCAATCGATGCTTCTCTCTCTCTCTCAAATCAATTTTTTAAAAAGAGAGAGAGATTATAATAGCCTCGAGGAGCCAGTTTTTGTCCGCCCAGCAGGCTTTCCCATTTGTTTGCTTCAGGTTCCTTTGAGGAGCCCGTGCCTCATTCCGCGAGAATACCCGCTACCCCGGCCAACCCAACCGGCAAGAAAGCCCAGGCCCAGGCTTTGCCGGTCACAGCACTTCACTCCCTGCTGTGCGCGGACGGTTCGGGAAGATCATGCGACTTACCCGAACCACTCAGAGCCCTGTAACTTTGCTGGGCTGAGAAACTATAGACTAGCCCTAGGGCCTTCAAAAAATATCCCTCCTGCCCTGGGGGGAGAGTCTGCACCCCGCGGAGAGAATGAAGCCAGCGCAGAGAGAAGCAGAGACAGAGATAAAGAGGCCTGGTGACGCCGTTTGAGCCCCTGGCTGCAGCATGCTTACGCTTCTCATTTTATGAACGCTGGTAAACACCTGCTCTTTTCCTTTATTTTTAGCTTAACCGGTTTGACTTGCGCTTCTAGAGCTTGCAACTAAGTGTCCCGACTCTAAGTTTCCTCTTCTTTCTGCTCTGTCACAACGGCACCCCCAGATACTCGGTCAGCAGTGAATTGAGGAGGGTGATCTCTGCCACCAAGTTTGGGCCTAAAAACACACAGCAAGACTGTGGTCCAAGTTACGATGCGACACGGCCTTCTCCTAGCTCTTTCACCCTGACCTGCCGTCCCTGCGTTCAGTGTAGGGTCACCGCGTTCCTACTCTGTGCCACATGGGAAATATATGACAAGAACAGCCCAAAGGACACAGAGATAATGGAATTCTTTTCTAAGAGTTTTATATGAAGCTGTACAATATTAATTGTAAATAGACTGCTATTAGTAACCAATGCGTATTTTAATTCCTAGAGAAAAGACTAAAAAACCAATAAAGGAATTACATGTAACATTAGAAAATACTTGATCAGCCTAACAGGACATAGGAAAGAATCAACAGAGGAATGAAGAGAGACAAAGAAAGCAAATGTGAGTGTGGACTTAAATCAAACTTATCAGTAATCACATTAAAAATAAAGGTTAAACCTGCAAATATGAGACAGAGGTTTTTACACTGGATACAAAAGCAAGGCATAACTATTTGTCGTCTGTAACACATACACTTGAAATATAAAGTGAGGCTGAAGGCAGAGGATGGGGAAAATATTCCACGCGAACTGTGAGTGCGAGAAAGCTGATGTGGCTGTATAATACCAAACGAAGATGGCTTAGTAAGGAATATCAGAGATAAAGACAGACATTTTCTGATAATAAAAGGGTTATTTCATCAGGAAGGTATTGCAAGTATAAATGTGTATTAACTTAGAAATAGAGATTTAAATACATGAAGCAAAAGCTGATAGAACTAAAGGGAGAATTAGACAAATTTGCAGTTATGGTTGGAGATCTTAACCTCCCTTCTACTAATTGATACAACACGTAGATGGGTAGACAGTGATTGATAGAGCAAGTAGGATATGTAGAATATCCAAATACTGTCAATCACCTTGACCTCAATGATATTTATAGACCATATGGGATCACTTCAGAATATACATTATATTCAAGTGCACTTGAAACATTTGCCAGGATACATCATATTCTGAACTATGAAAGAACTCTCAATAAATTTCAAAAGACTGAAATACAAGTATATTCTCCAACCACAATGAAATTAAGTTAGAACTTAATAGTAATAGGATACCTAGAAAGTCTTCAAATGTAATAGAACTAAACAATTCATTTTTGGATAACACATGGGTCAAAGAAGAAACTACAAGAGAAATTAGAAAATATTTTAAAATAAATTCTGAAGAAAATATAGCATGCTACAATGTTTGGGATATGACTAAAGCTGCAGTTAAAAGAAAGTTTATGAATTTAAATGCTTATATTAGAAAAGAAAACAAGGGCAAATTTCAGTGATCTACGCTTCTGCCTTAAGAAACAAGAAAGAAAAGAGCAACTTAATTCCAACATAAATAGAAAGAAATATAAAAGCAAAATTCAATGACATAAAATTTAAAAAATTTAACAAAACAAGAGCTTATTCTTTGAAAACATTAATAAAATTAATAAACTCCTAGCAAGACTGCGGAAGAAAAAACAAGAACACAGGCGATGAATATCAGGAATGAAAGAAGACATGTCCTTGCAGATCCTATAGACAACTAAAAGGGTAATAGGAAATATTATAAACTACTTTATGCCAATAAAGTTTAACAACTTAGATTAATTGGACAAATTCCTTGAAAGACATTCAAAGCATTCCCAATAAAAGTCAAGTAAGCTTTTTGAAACTTTTTTTTATTGTTGCCACTATTACATATGTCCCCATTCCCACCCCCTTTGCCCCCCTCCACCCAGCCCCCGTCCCCTCGTCCCCTGGCCATCACCACACTGTCTCTGTGTCTGTGTCTGTGTCTGTGGGTTATGCAGATATGTTCTTTAGCTAATCCCTTCAGCTTCTTTCCTCTAGTTCCCTCTGCCCCCCTCCTCTGACAGCTGTCAGTCTGTCCCATGCCTCCATGCCTCTGGTTCTATTTTGTTCATCAGTTTATTTTATTCATTAGATTCCACATATAAGTGAGATTGAGGAAAGCGTTGATGATTCAAAATATAGATAGAACTGCAAAGAACCTAGAACAGCCAGAACAATTTTGAGCTAGAAGAATGAATTTGGAGGACTCACACTACCTAATTTCCAGACTTACTGCTAAGCTACAGTAATCAAGACACATTGGCACTGGCATAGTATTAACAAAGAGATCAATGAATCAGAATACAGAACTGCACATATTCTTCAACTGATCAACAACAATAAAAAATCTTAAGGCAATTTATTGGAGAAAATGAAATATTTTCAATGATTTTGTCCTGAAAAAACTGGATAAGCATACAAGGGCGGGGAAAAAAGAACCTTGACACTTACCTCATCCCATTTACAGAAATTAATTCGAAATGGATCCTAGAACTAAACATAAAAGCCTAAACTATAGACCTAAACATGAAAACATCTACCCCTAGAAAACATCTATCCCTTAGGATAGTATCTCCATGAGCTTGAGATAAACAAATATTTCTTAGAGGACACAGAAAGCACAAATCATAAATAAGTTAGACCTCATGAAAATTGAAAACTTATGCTCATCAAACGATAGGGATAGAATATTTGCAATGCACATATGCAATATACAGGATTGTATCCAGAATATAAGAGAAATTCTTGGAAATCAATAACAGCAACAAAAATAATGGGCAAATACTTGAATGGATACTTCACAAAGAAGATATATGAGTGGCCAATTGCACATGAAAGAGTGTTCAGTAGCCAAAATCAAGACAATACCAAATTTTGGTGGGCATACAGAGCAGCTAGAATTCTCATAAAATGCAGAATAGAATAGCCACTTTGTAAGCCTGGCAATTTATTATAAGGTTAAAGATACTCTTATCCTATAACCCAGCTCTTCTACTCCTAGGTATTTCCTCCCAAAAAAATAAAAACATATGTCCTCACAAAGCCTGTACAAGAATATTCATACCAGTTTTATTCATAATATCCCAAACCTGGCAACAACCCAGTGTCCACCAGCAGAATGAGTAAACAAACTGTGGTACTGATACGTTCAACAGCAGAGGCAAAACTAATCTATTGTGATAGAAATCAAAGCAGCGGTTTTCTAGAGCAGTTTGGGGATTGATTAGAAGGAGGCATGAGAGAACTTTCTAGATCATTGAACGTGTTCTGTGTTTGGAGTATTGGCTACAAAAGTGTATACATTTTTCAGAATTTAACATATTGAGCAGATATTTTGGATCTTTGAATTTCACTGTAAATATTACCCAGGGAAAAACAATGCTCTCTTAAAAAAAAAAAAGGGGGGGGGGGCTGAGGGATGCAGCTGAAGAAAGGTGTGGATATGAATCCTGGCTCTACCACTTGCAAGCTAAATGGTCTTGAGTATGTTACTTAATACTTCTGTAACTCAAAAAAAAAAACCCACAAAAAACAAAAACCAAAACTTCTGTAACTCACATCCCTCACCTAAGAATGGAGGCGATAATCCAGATCTCATTATGGCTGAGAAAGTGGCCCCTTACAAGCGCTTGTCGCTGTGCCTGACTTGATCTCTTGCCTTCCCAGAATGGCTTCGTCTTGAAGACCCAGTTCCTTATAGCTTCTCCATGAGCCCAGCCTCTTAAACTCTAGCCTCCACCACTTTGTCCGGATCTTCTCTTGCTCAGGAATTTGTTTTGTCACCTCTCACTTTAATATAGTCATTATCTTTCCTCTTTCCCCGTGTTTAAATGATGTCCACCGCAGATTGCAAGCTCCTGAGAGAGGAGCTATTGCTGTCTTCAGAGAATGCGAGGTACCCGCGTGGTATTACATAGGTGTTTCTGTGTTATTCTTTAATTTTTGAATAGGTAATACAAAATTTTAGGAAGGAATATTCAGTAATAAGTTTTCATTGTTCCAAAATTAAAATAATGAAAGCTATTTAATGAAGTCCCCTCTCAATCTCTCTCTTCCACCTGGTACCCACGTCACCACCACCACCAAGAAAAGAAAACTGATATTCTCCATATTTCTCTATGACAATATGATAATATTTTTATTTCTTCCCCTTTGCTACATAAAAAGTGCTACCATAACACTTGTGCATTTTGTGTGGGGTTTCTGTGTGTGTATGTGTGTGTTACAATAAAAAGACAGGCCTTTTCAATATTTGCAAATCACATGTCTGATGAAAGACCTGTATCAGAATTTATAAAGAATTCTAAAAACTTAGTACTAAGTAAGTAACAGCCCAATATAAAAAAAAGAGCAAATATTTGAGCACTGACTTCACAAAAGCAGATATATGGCAAATAAGACATGAAAAGTTGCTAAATATCATTAGTCATTAGAAAAGTACAAATTAAAACCACATTGGAAAGTCTAAAATAAAAAATCTGGCCATACCAAATATTGACAGAGATGTGGAGCAACTGGAATTCCCGTACCTTGCTGGTAGGAATGCAACATGATACAGTCTCTTTGTGAAACACTTATTCTATTAACATACACTTGCCACATGACCCAGCAATTGTATTCCTAGATGGTTACTCATTTAAAATGAAAGCCTATGTTTACACAAAAACCTGTAAGTGAACATGTATGGCAGCTTTATTTGTAATTACTAAAACTGGAAGCAACCAAATGCCCTTAACTGGGAAAGAGATAAACAAACTATGAAACTTGCATATTATGGAATATTACTTAGCAATAAAAATTATCACCTCACACCTGTCAGAATGGCTCCTTCAACAAGTCAATGAACCCCAAGTGCTGGCAAGGGTGTGGAGAAAGGGAGACCCTGGTGCACTGCTGGTGGGAGTGCAGACTGGGGCAGCCACTGTGGAAAGCAGTGTGGAGTTTCTTCAAAAAATTAAAAATGGAGCTGCCTTTTGACCCAGCGATCCGACTTCTAAAAATATATCCTAAGAATCACAAAACAGCAATCAGAAAGCATATATGCACCCCTATGTTCATAGCAGCACTATTTACAACAGCTAAGATCTGGAAACAGTCCAAGTGCCCATCAGTAGATGAGCGGATAAAAAGGCTGTGGGACATACTTACCCCATGGAGTACTATGCAGCTGTAAAAAAGAAGGATCTCTTACCTTTTGGGACAGTATAGAGGGACCTGGAGAGCATTATGGTAAACAAAATAAACCAGACAGAAACACAAATACCATATGATCTCGCTTATGTGTGGAATCTAATGAATAAAATAAACTGACAAACAAAATAGAACCAGAGGCATGGATACATGGAAAAGACTGACAGAAGGGGGGGGGGGGACTGGATGAAAGAAGGTAAAGAGATCAGCCAAAGAACATACAGGCGTAACCCATAGACACAGACGACAGTGTGGCGATGGCCAGAGGGAAGGGGGTCGGGGCTGGGTGGAGGTGGGTAGAGGGGGGAAATGAGGGACATCTGTAATAATGTCAACAATTTGTTAAAAAGTAATGAACTATGGATACATGCAACAACATGAACAGCTCTCAAAGGTATTATGCTAAAAGAAAAATGCCAGACACCAAAAGCATTTTGTGGTTTTTTGTTTTTTTTTAACTAACACTATATCTTGAATCTCTTTGCTAATCCCTCCTTAGAAATCAACCATAAAATGCCCCATTGATTAATGTGCTATAAATTTCCAATCTTTTGCTGTTACAAACCATGCTATAATGAATAACTCTTTACATAGCCCATCACACGTGTACCAGTACAAATGTAGGACACGCCCTGAAAAGTGGAATTTCTGGGATAAAGGGTATATGCGGTGCTAATTGATGCTGTCAGACGCTCTCCCTGGGAGCTACCGGCTTACGCGGCCACAGGCAGTGAGTGAGCGAGGAGCGGCTCGTTTCCCAGCGGCCGGCCGTGAATAAAGGGACCAACCACTTGGGTTTTTGCCAGTGTCGTCAATGGAAAGTGGTGTCTGATGCGGTTTCTCTTAAAGTGAAACTGTGGATCTTGTTATAAGTTTACATGCCCTTTTTTTTTGGTCTTTTTGCCTTTTTTGTGAGTTCTCTGTACCTATTTGTCGCCCATTTTTCTATACACTTGTTGGTCTTTTTCTTATTAGTTCCAAGTCACTCCTTATATGTCAGAGAGAGAAACACTTTGTAAGACAGATTGCAGCCAGTGTTCCCAGTGTGTCATTTGCATTTTGTCCCTGCTTGTGGGGTTTCTGCCATACAAAATTGTTTTAATTTTCACATACTTTAATTAATCTTTTATTTTATGGCTTCTAGATTTGAGTCACAGTTAGAAAGGACTTCTCTTTTTCTTTTTTCTTCTTTTTTTTTAGATTGGCTGTTTTATTACACACCAGATTACAGTCCAAAAAAGATCAAAGATTTCAATATAAAAATGGAAACCTTGGGAATTTTAAAAGAAAAAACAGATGCTTCTTGCCTTGAATTGAGCCTTAATTTAATTGACACATTGTGCATGTTTGGGGACACACACAGCTCTGCATGGGACACAGAGAAGGATTCTGCTGATCTCTCATTATACTTTCAGTACTGCGTTGGCGGGAACGCTTGCCCGGCAGCCTCGGTGGACTGCAGCTCTCCCCACCAACTCCTGTTTCTCACTCTGCATGTGCTCCAGGCACTTTTTCTCTTTAAGCTGCTGCTTTTGTTTCTTTTCTTATTTTTCTGGCTTCGCTTTCCGAGTGAGTAGGAACAGCAAGCTTCTGTCAGCCACAATTACTTAGAGACCCCGTCATTGTGTTTTTCTGCCGATCACTAAGGGGCAACACAAGAGAATTAAATGGTTCATTCGCTCACTCATCTAACAAATGTATTAAGTGAAAGACAGTCTGCTCAGTGCTAAGCAGACATGATGGAAATGCAGACAAAATCACTACCCTCCTGAAGCTTATTCTAGCAGGAAAGACAGATCTTAAACATTTGATAAGAGGTAAGGGCCAGGAAAAAGTCTAGGCTGTTGTGAGAGTTTATAACAGGGACCTGCCCTTGTCTGACAGATCAGGGGTGAACCCCCCGAGGAAGCCTCTTTTGAACTGAGCTCTAGAGGATGAGTGGGAACTAGGGAGGCAAAGGGCAGGGAGAGATTTCCAGACAGGGAGCCAGCAGGAAGAGCGATGGCCCTGAGGCCAGAAGCAGAGTGGTGCAGGGTGGGAACTGCAAGAAACCGGAGGGGCTGTGCTGGAGGAGGGCATTGTGCACAAGCTACACAGGTGCTGCGCTCACTTGGGCTCCCTGGTCCTTGGGATCACCAGCCAGGGGGACAGAGAGGAAGTGAGAGTGGGCGGAGGAGAAGATGGGCTGTGGTGCCCTCACCAAGAGACCCCAGCCAACCCCGCAGGGGCTCTGAACTGAGATGGCCCTTCAGTGCTGGGACACGGGGACAGGCCTTCATGTCCCCATGTGGAACAGCCGGGGCTGATCGGGGAGGGCTGTGAGGCAGGCGCACTCCCAACAGCTGGGCATGTAAGTCCTTCTGTCCTAGAGGGGGACCTGGGCCACAAAGCACAGCTCCCACAACAGGAGTCTAATCATTCTGGGCCTTCTGGGTCATGGTAAGGAGCTTGCATTTTACTCCAAGGTCTGGCTGCTCTCCGTGCGTATTTTAAGTGGACGGTGTGGAAGGAGAGAAAGCAGCACGAGGCCGGGGCGGCGGCCGCACGAACTTAAGCGGTGGCAGAGGAGAGAAGCCGGAGGCGGGAAGCGATGAGACTGGGTTTGGCCGTATACGGATGGGCCGAATGTGGGCTGGTGGAGAAAAGGAGGAATCGGAGGTGATGCTGAGGTTTGGGGCTGCGTGGTGCCACTCGAGGTGAGGACTCCGGGAAGGAGCCGGCTGCAGCCCAGGAAATCGCCTTTGTAATGCAGTCATCGGCCACTTGCTGCCTTTGTGCTGTTCCCAGGCACGCGAGGACACATTACCTAGTCCTTGGGCCATGGTTTTCACTTAAAGCACAAGTCAAAACCCTTCTGATCCTTCAGTGTCCAGGTCTGGCGCTCCCTCCTCTGTAAAGCCTTCCTTGGTCATTCAACATTGGGGGGTGTATGTGTGTGTCCTGATGGTTTATACTTGGGGGAACTAGAAACTAGGGAAATTAACAGGCTTTCCCATGACTGTCCTGGATGCCAACAGAGCTGCGACTAGACTTCAAACCTCCTGATTCAGTGGCTTAAAACTGCATTAAATGAAAGAAAAGATAGCCAACAAGGTGGGCAGAGTGAATTCCAGGTCAGCCAGGAATTTCTGACACAAGTCCAGGCAAGAGATGGCAGCTTGGCCTGGGCTGGGAGTGGAGAGGAGTGAACAGATCTTAGAAGTTTCTAGGAAGTAGAATGGTCAGGACGAGGTGTTTGTTTTGGATGGAGGGAGGGAGAGGGAGGTGCCTAGGATAATTCCTTGGATGACCTGAGCTTGGATGTCGTTCGCTAAGCTTGGAAGCACTAGGAGAAGACACAGTTTGGGAGAAAAGATCATGAGTGTGATTTTCATTTTGGTTCATACCTCCAAGGGTGACTAAGCGTTGCCTGAACTCATACCTCTGGGATTAGGGGCTTGGCACTGAGGCTTCTCTGTGGGATTACCAGGCACTTGAACCGTGAGGGGACACTCCAGGGCTGGTGCTCATACTCTAAGGGGTGTTTGTCACTGATACTTGGGACACCAGAAAACAGTGGACTGGAGCTGCACGCTGCACCCTTTCCCCACTGCCTCCCATTGGCAGAACCCGACATGGAAGTTTAAGGGTCTGGGAAATGCAGCCTCACAGAGCAGAACATGGAGAAGTGGATTTAGGTTTAGGGCTGAAAGATATTAAATAACAACCAGCACAACGGGTTTAGGGAATGAGCCCTGGCTTAGGCGCAGAAGCTTGGGTTTTATTTTCAGCTCTGCCATAGCCAGCAGTGTGACTTTGGACATGTCACTTCCCGCCTCTCAGTCTGTCTATTCTTCTGTCAAATGTGTAAAGCTCTCCTTGATGTTGCACATACTTAGGTGTCTGTCTGTGAAAAATCCTTCCCTGACCCCCACCCCTTAGTAAGATTTGGTGCCCCTCCTCTTGCTCACATGAACTCCTCTTCTACCTCCTTTTAAATTTTTTTACCTTAATTTTTAATTGAGAAATAACTAACATACATTTAAAAACACAGATCTTAAACGTTTGATTTGATGAGTTTTGACAATTGTATGTACCCGTGTAATCAGCAACCCAAACTAATTATAAAATATTTACCCCTACTCCTTTCCAATGAAAAAAATCCCACAATCCCAAGCATACACTCTGATTTCCAGGACTATAGATTAGTTTGCCTATCATTTGAACTTCATATAAGTTTAGTATGCAATATATACTTTGAAATATTTTATTTTGTAAAATATATATAACATAAAATTTGCCATTTTAACCATTACTAAGGATATAATTCAGTGGCATTAATTACATTCACAGTGTGTGCCACCGTCACCGCTGTCTACCTCTTTGTATCACATTGCATCTTGCTTGCCTAGTGATGGGTCTGAATCCCCTCAGAGGGATTCAACCCTCAAGAGCTAGGATCAGGTTTTATGCCAGTGATTGACATTTGGTAAATACCAGTATTTGTTGGGTGGCTGATGGAAGGATGGGTGGAAGGAAGAAAGGAAGGTCTAAACTCTCACCAAGTGTGTTTTTCTACGAGTAACGGTAATAGTCTCCAGCTTCTTCATTCCGCCTTCATTTCTCAGCTGTGCATTAGGTACCAACAGGTGTCTGTCTGTGCTGGGCTCTAGAAACTGAAAGACAACCTGGACAAAATTCTTTTTCTACAATGTCGCAGCCAGGTTAGGGATCCAGACGAGTAAATAACATTTAATAAAACAATTAGTCCTTAGGAGAAGGGTGGAGAGGTGCAGAGATGAGATCGTGTCTAAGGAGGGCCTCTAGACACGCAAAAGCAGATTTAGTGCCGCTGAGTGCGGGCGGGAGTGCGGAGTCCAGGGAACCGCAGGAAATAGGGCCCCAAGCAGGCTGCCTCCTCCTCCGGACTCGCATTTTCCCCCTCAACGCCTGAGACCCCGCTTGGCAAAGAAGTAATAGAGCGACGCTAACCTGTTTTCGGCTCATGGGTTTGCTTGCCCCTCTCCCGCTCTGCTTCCTCTTCATTAAGGTTCCTCCTTGTTTCCGAGTGCTTCCCTACTTCTCGATGTTTCCCTCGAGTTACCGTCCCCTCTTGGTGCATGCTCTCTCTTTAAATAAGTGGCCTTTATTATTTGTGGCCTCTCATAAAAGGTCTTTGTTCAAGACCTTGGGGTTTTCCCAGAGAAACCATATAAGTCTCCAAAATAGTTCTGCATATTTATTGTTCCCTTATTTCAAAAGTAGCTGTTGAATGAACCTGTACCACCTAGCTACTATGTGTACTCAAATTCACACACATGCATGCACACACTCTCACCAGTCCCCCATTCTGCTCCATTTTCCCACATGTATGTAGCTTAAGAACTCCAACCATGAAGTAGTTGTCTATGGTCAAAATGGTGCTACTAGACTTTAAATAACATGGGGACCAAGACTCTTATGTAGAGGGCTGGATGTTTGGATGAATGGATGGATGGATGGATGGATGGATGGACGGACGGACAGATGACTGAGACAATCAAGCTTCTAAAAGCTTGCCAAGGCTACCCTTTATAACAGCCCTTAGTAAGACAACTCAAAATGAGTGTCCGCAATGATGATGACAATGATAGTAATATTGATGATGGTGGAATGTGGTAAGTGCTACAAGGGAAGAATGAAAAAATGTCCTGGGTGAGGATGGCAATGAGATGCCAAAGAGTGAGGCAGGGCTAAGACTTCATGCTTTCGCTCCCTTGCTCATTAAACAACATTTATGGAGTAGTCTGCTCAGGCATCACCTTTTACTCCGCCCTGCTGTGCATTTGGTGAATACAAAAGAAATATCAGATGGCATCCCTCCCCATTTTAGAGTAATTCATGGCCTAACATAAGAGCTTCCTTCCTCTTGTTAAACCTAAACTAAGTAATTATTTCTTTTGAAAGACTTGGATGAAAGATTCTGAACTCTGAAAGACAGAAATCATTCAAAAGCATTTTTCATTAAAGTCTTTTTTACTTTCTACTAAACAAAATACTAAATAATAATAATATATTATTCATGCTGTTTGTCTGGTTCTGCTGATAAGGCTTCTTTCTTGAATTGTTTGAGAAGTCCAAGCAAGACCATACCCTACTTAGGAAGCACGGGTAGAGTGGTCCCGTGGAAATGGGAGCTGGAGGTGGGACATGCCTCTCTTCTGTATCCAAAATGATTTATATAGAGAAAGATATAAAGATGTCAAAGAGTACCCCATGCTTTCCTTTCCACCTCTCGTTGTAATTAGTGTAAATGATACATAAGAGTGGAATTGCCCAAGTGTTGCCTTACCATGCGGTCCAAAACTCCACCTTTGTCCACATGAAAGAGGGATTATCACGTAGCGATCGTCAGGAAGACTTCCAGAACATGCAAAGCAAGGTTGTCTGAGGACACAGGCTTCAGCCCAAAAGGAAATTTGACTCTAGTTGTAGAAACAGGAGCAACTAGAAAGTCATAGGGTGAGTAGAACTTTCCTAAGCCCCTCCCCCGACTTGCGAATGTGACGGCAGAACTATTAGAGAGTAAGACCATGAGCAGAGGCGGCGGGACCTAAAAAGGCATGAAGACCTACGTGCAAGATAAATTTACATTGGAGCCCAGAGTCTAAGCAAGCAGAGGCTGTAAGGTAGCTCAGTGTGCCTGGAACACATCTTCCCAGACCACTCATTAACCCCATGGATCTCAGTTTAAACAGCACCTCCTTGGGGAACCCCCCTAATCAACCCTATCCTCGCCCCCACCCCACTCACACCCCCAGAATTAGACACTTGGTTTTCTTCGCTGACTGTATGAATAAGTGTCCTTCCCTTTGGGAGTGAGAGAAACACATTGAACATCAAGTTCAAATAAATAAGTAAAAGGTGTCCCTGCTCTTCAGTGGTGCCACACATCATGTTTTATATGATTAATTTAGATGTCCTGCCTATTGCACTGTCTGTTTTTTCCATACTTTTTGAAAGAATAAGGGTTTTCCTTAAGGAATAAGCAGAACTTTGTGTTGCAGCGGGTTTGTTGGGCTGAACAGTTCTTTGTTGTTGTGGACTGTTCTGTGCATTGTAGGATGTTTAGCAGCATCTCTGGCCTCTACCCACTGAATGCTGGTAGCACCCTCCCAGCCCCAGTTATAACTATAAAAAATGTCTCCAAGCATTGTCAAATGTCCCTGCTGATGACCACTGGTCTAGAGGGTGACAGAGGCTAGCAGGCAGAAGCTATTGCCTCATCCTAGAAGGGCAGACCTAGATGAGGCAAGACCATCGTTGACCTCCTGGGTCATATACTTTTCCAGTCACCAATTTGTTCTCCTTAAACCACTTCAGACAAGGTGCAAAAATGCTTCATAGAGTCTTACTCTTTGGTAAAAACCTGGAACAGAAAATGTCTTTCTGGAATCCAGGGGGTTTCTCTCTTCATATAGCAGAGAGAATACTGGGCGGGGACCCAGTCAGACTAGCAGCCTGCCCCTTAGCACCTCTTGTCCCCTGCGGGGTGTCCCGCGTCCCGCAGCTGTACAGTGCTCGCTCCCATGTCAGTAAAGGTTGGAAGAATCAAGTCAAAAGGAAGCCCGTTTTGTTTCCCATAAGTGACGAAATCAGACCAAGTAGTACCTGTCGATTTATTGCCCTTTTCTGACAAAATTACTCTATCTTGAAGAAGGAGTGGGAGGCAGAACAGAGAGTGGTCAGGGGTCCAGTCTTTGAAAGCTGACAGGCCAGGGCTGGAAACAGCTGCGTCCAGCCAACAGCTGTCTAGGTGGCACTCCAACCAGGACACATAATCATTCTGAGCCTCCCCTCCCTCATCAATAAAACAATCATAACATGTACTGCCCAGGGGCCGTCGTGCGTATATCATAGGACATATGCGAGGCACTCTGTACACCTTGTCCAACATAGAGTAAGCACCCATAAATTATGTCTGCATCGATGTTATCGTTGTGAATAAACGCAGAAAATACCAGGTGCTGTCTGACTAATGGGAAAGACATTTGGTAACAGAGTTTCCTTTAGGATCCTTAAACCAGAGCTTTTATAGGAACTTCCATTTAAACGGCTTTGTTTAACGCCAACAGCACCGACGGACCGGTTGGAAAGATTAGTTCTTTATTAGGTGTTCATGGCAAGAACTGTGTCTTTATATCTATATCCAAAGCGCCGAGCACAGTAGATGCATTCATTACTGTGCTTGACAGGTTAAATTTTTTAGCATCTCCTAGGTGCCAGAAACAGCTCTAGGGTCTGGGGGAAGGAACAGTGATGAACCCAAAGAGATGCAGTCGTGGCCTCACGGATACGACAGTCCCGCTGCAAAGCCTGGGAATCAAACCTCACAGCAACAGGCAGAAATCAGGCAAGCCACACAATCTTTTTGGTCTCTGTAATTTTTTTTTCACTTCTGATAGACATTTAGTTATAGAGAAATACTCCACTTTAAGGACCCCAACATTGCAAGAGTGATAGTAAATGACAGATGCCATGGTCTCAACTTTAGAGAGACAATAGGGAGCAGTGGGAAGTGTGGTGAGCTACAGAGGAGAATGTCACTAGTGAACAATATAGCTGGCACGTTCTCCAAATCGTTTTGACATTTCTGACTGTCTGAGGAGAACTGATTTTTGACAGTTGGGTGCTCATATGGACAGAAGAGGATGGGCACTTGCAAGGAATATGGGCAAGGTTACAGCATGATTCCAAGAAGACTGGGTTACAGGGGCCAGATTCCCTGAGTCCCTGAACCCACAAGTCTCAGCCAGGTACCTGACAGTGTACATGATGTCACATAACTAGGAGGCAGATAATGACTGGCCTAGCCCTTTATAAAGAGTTGTGTGTGTTTTTAATATTTGCCTAAATTCTAGAGATTGGGTCGGGGAGTAGGAGGCAGTAGGAGGTACTTTTTCACTCAATCAACTTGAGCAGGCTTTCAGAAATTTCCCTTCTGGGTGATTTCAAGAACCTTGTTCCTACAGGAAGAAGCCAATGGGATTGAGCATCCCCCTGCCTAGATCAAATCCTAATCCTTTTAGAATGGTCTGTAGTCTATGGACGTGTTAAATGGCTGGGGATGGTCTTACCCTCCGGGCCAGCTACGACGGTTAGAGTCTTGACAGGGTCATACCAGATGCTCCAAGAGAGATTAGGACCAGGTCCTGTCCAGCTTTTCTTTTTTTTGGTCTTTTTCTTTTTTAGGCTGAAGAGTCTACAGACTCTGGAAAAGGAATGAAATAAAGATTAGACTGTAAGGAAAGGCAAAAGGACATTGAAAAAGGAGATTTCAAAAGAGTTTGGGGATGTTATAGTCTTAAATTAAATGCAAAACAAAAATCCTAAAATATGTATTATTTACTTCTATAATAGCTGGGATATTTAAAAGAAAAGATCTGCAACATTTTCTACTTAAGAAAATGTGGGGTTTCTGGTCTTTATCACACAAGTCTCAGAATTGTCTGTTTTTCTCTTGGAGCAATTATAGAAGCAAGTAAAAACTGAAAGCTATTTTAATAACCCTTATGGTACAGTATCATGTATTAGATTCAATTCATTGTTTCCTGCCCCATATTTATTTCCCACAGCATAGCACTGCTTTTACATTAGACAGTCTGCACTGTAGGGCGGAAAATGGGTCTAAAATATAAAGCTAACCCTTTCTTTTAGCAGACATCCTGTAATTAGCTCAAGTTCTGATCTCTTCCCAGAAAGATCCTGCTGCACAAAACAGAAAAGTTTTCTTTTTTCTCAACATGTTTTTGCCAGATGTTTACACACACACACACACAAATTGTAAGGGCATAGTTTTTGTGTGCACTGGCGCATATGACTTTACCTTATGACTGCTTCGAAATGCTCCTCCTTCATTAAGCGAATTAAGTCTCCCCAGTTCCTGTGTAAAGACATCTGTTGCCTCCGTCTTCACAGTCCCTCAGCATTTCAGCCATTTGTGGTTGTCCACGTGCCCACAGGAGGAGTCAGACTTCAAGCTCCATTTTCATTCTCTATTTTCTGCACAAACGCAAAAGAAACACTTTAGCAACATTCCGACAAAAGAAAACTCAATCGCTGTAATTAACCCAGGAAATTGCTGCTGTCTCTCCAGTTAACCTTACATTTTTGTCTAATTAGGAAATGATTCCTTGTTGAAATATGATAAATTCGCATCAGTATTAGCAGTCAGACACTATTTTGTTTGAGACAGTCGTGTTTTCAGCTTTGCTAGAGAATATTTTTATGCTTTTAAAAATATTTCCCTTCCTTATGATCTTACGTATCTCTGCCATCCACACAGGATTCTGTAAGGTCAGTACTGGCGGTGGCCTTCGGGGGTCCGATTCAGCCTGTTCTTTGTGATGGCCGGCAACACTGAGAGGAAGGGAGTTGCCCTAGTCACGTATCGGATTAGTAAAGACTTTCTGACCCTCATTCTACATCTGTTAATAATGGAAGACATTGAATTTTCATGTGGAAACCCAAAACAAAACACCAACAGAATCCCACCACCTTTTGTCCATGACATAAGCTCGAAATCACTGACAATGATGCCTGTTTATACTTCCTACCAGTCGCGAGTCGGTATTGTTGGCTCCAACTATTTCACGGGCTGGCCACACTCTTGTATAATAAACTTGGGATACAGCTGAGTGTGATTTCCTGCAAGGATGGGTGGCATATAGTTAAGACTTTTAGAGGGGGGAAAAGGTTCCTACAGGAGTCCCCCCCTTACTCATGGGTGATACATTCCAAGACCCCCAGTGGATGCCCGAAGCCACAGACAGTACCAAACCCTGTGTACATAATGCTTTTTCCTATGCACGCGTGCTTATGATAGAGTGTAACTTTGAAATTAAGCACTGCCCGGCCGGCGTGGCTCAGTAGTTGAGCGTCGACCTAGGATCCAGGAGGTCGCGGTTTGATTCCCGGTCAGGGCACATGCCCGGGTGCGGGCTCGATTCCAGGTCAGGGGCGTGCAAGAGGCAGCCGATCAATGACTCTCTCATCACTGATGTTTCTCTCTCTCCCCCTCTCCTTTCCTCTCTCTGAAATCAATAAAGATATATTTAAAAAAAAAAACTAAGCACAATAAGAGATTAAAAACAACTAATAATAACATAGAACAATTATAACAATATACTGTAATAAAAGTTATGTGAATGTGGTCTCACTCTAATAACAGATCTGATAACCAATATGACTACTAAGTGACTAACTGGTGACTAGTGTGTACAAAGTAGATGCCCTGGACAAAGGGGTGATCCATGTCCCAGGCGGGACAGAGCAAGATTTCATCCTGCTGCTCAGCATGGCGCACAATTTAAAACTTAGGAAATATGTATTTCTAGGATTTTCCATTTAATATTTTCAGACCGTGGTTAACCACAGAAAGCATTGCCATGGATGAGGGGGGACTATTGCAGTTCGACATGAGTCCAAATTTTAGCTTTACTTCTTATAAACAGGGACCTCAGCAAGTTATTCAGTTTCTCTAAGCCTCAGTTTGCTCATTTAAAAACTGGATTAGTAATAGGAACTCTTGCATAGGGTTGCTAGGAGGAATGAGTTGGTGAGCATAAGCATTCATGTACTATACCTGACGCGTAGCAAACACCTGGCATATTAACACTTTTGCTGTCTGTGGTTAAAATCCCGAAGTTTGGTGAATGCCTAGATCAGGTGAGGAGAAAGGACTAGAAGGTGGTATCACAGATGAGGTTGAAGTTTCAAGCTCATGTTACCATTCCTAGTACTCACAATACCCACCTTACCTCACGGTCCTAAACGCGAGAAACACTACATTTCCCAGCCCCTTTCAGGTAGGTAGGGCCAGGGCCAGAACTAAAGCGAGACCAGTAAGGTGCCTATGGTGAAAAATATAAAGAGCCACTGGCTCTCAGGGTCGCACAAGTGCCAATCCTATGCTTGCATGACCCTGAGAGCCAGTGAGTGCCTCTTAAATTTTTGCACTGGTGCTCCACTGCTGTCGCCCCGGTCTCCGTCCTGGGGAAGGCCATGTGACAAGGTCCAGCCAGCGAGCTGCAGCTGGAAGTGAAACTTATGAGCCAGCCCTCAGTGATTTTCCATGCTCTCTCTCCACCACGGCAACCAAGGCGGTCGCCCATTGTAGACGGCGGAGCTCAGGGCCTATGTGAAGCAGGGTCCCCTGCCTACCACATGGACATGTAGCATGATCAAGAAATAAAGCCTTGTTGTGATGGGCTACTGAGATTTGGAGAGTGTTTGCTACTGTAGCAAAACCTAGTCTATTCTCCTTCTTCCTCTTAGCATGATCCCAATTTAAAAAAATCACTCAGTTTTTGTTGCTCTCAGCATGAGTGCTGAACCCAGGCAGAGTAAAGTTTAAACCTGACCCTTTCTAGTTGTATTTTCTCTGAGCCTCAGTTTCTTCAGCCAGTAAATGACACTAATAAGCCATAGCTTGCTGAGTTATTGTGTGGGGTAAGTTGCATCCCAGTTGGTTGTAAATGGGAGTGTCCTTCCTTAGAAGCTTCTTGTGGGCAGGGGATATCTCTGTATCACTGAGGCCTAGCATATTACAAATGTTTGAGAGGTATGTATTGATTAAGTTAATGGAAGACTTTGGTTGTCGAGTTGCAGATAATTTTCTGCAAGGTGAAAGCTATGAGCCATCACTGAACCAAGAGAATGGCCCAGATTTTCTCCTGTGTCTCTGTGAATCTCTGATTCTTTCAGTGCCTGCATCAGCTGGGTTGTCAAGGTTACCTCTCGTCATCTTTGGAATATTATTAGATGTTGACCCATATTGTGTCAAAATTATACATAGACCTGGATGTGTGCTTGCCTTCCCTGCTGTTCTGACTATTGTCACTGTCTTTTCTGATCTGTTTCCCTCATTTTACTGTATTTAAATTCATGAAAGATTTCACAGCTTGGCTCTTCACCAGAATGAGATATCATTCTGTACTATACTGACCCAGTGGGGTCTCAAGGGACTTAGATTCAACCATGAATAAGGTGCAAATTCTTTTCTTAGCAATTGGGTGAAATTCTACCTCTTCTTTCTAAAATGATAGATGCCCTGTGGAGTTCTCCTCATAGTTATGACCAGTTCTCTTACTTTCTTAAGCTTTCATTACCACCATCACCATCACCGCCACCACCAGCACCACCATCACCGCCACCACCAGCACCACCACCATCATCACCACCATCACCACCACCACCACCATCACCATCACCACCACCATCACCACCACCACCACCATCACCATCACCACCACCATCACCACCATCACCACCACTACCACCATCACCATCACCACCACCATCACCATCATCACCACCACCACCACCATTATCTCAGCAGTTTATTTGGCCCTGTGTTAGGTACCCTGCTAAGTGCTTTACATGCATCATATCACTTTAGCCTCACCACAACCTTGTGAAAGAGATGCTGGTGTTAGTGCAATTTTACAGATGAGAAAACTGAGGCTCAAGACAATAAATAATTTATCCAAGGATACAGTGTTCTAAACATCAGAGCTAAGATTAAATCTAGGTTTGGTTTGGCTCCAAATCCTGTGATTTTAGATTTCCATGGGTGGCCCAATTCTTTCCAGTTTCATGAAGTTTTAAGACATACATTTGAAAAATGGCAATGATACCTAATATTCTGAGTATTTCAGTAGGTTTGATGACACAGTCTGAAAAATTGGGCTTAAATAAAACATTACTCAGAAAAATACCCTCCAGTTTCTTTATATCTAGACTTTTAGGAGAACAAAAAGGGATGTTATTTGGCAAAATTGTTTATTGGGAGAAAGTATTTTTAAAGTCAATTTTAAAGGTGTGCATGGTAAGGGTAAAAGTTAAGGAAGAAAGAATGTACACTAACATTATTCTTTAGACCAGTGTAAAGCATTGTGCTTTGGTAAAAATAATAAATTTTCTTCAAGATAATGACCTTTACAAATAAAAGAAATTTTTTAAAAATATATCTTTATTGATTTCAAAGAGAGGAAGGGAGAGGGAGAGAGAGATAGAAACATCAATGATGAGAGAACCATTGATTGGCTGCAGCCCACAACCTGGGCATGTGCCCTGACCGGGAATGGACCCCTGATCGCCTTTATCCTAGGTCGATGCTCAACCACTGAGCCACCCCGGCTGGGCAACAAAACAAATTTATTTAATTGTTGAGTTGAGCATCTTACGTTTATTGGCAACTTTTATTTCCCTTCGTGTGAATTATCTGGTAATAAAATTTGCCATTTTTCTATTGAAATATATATGTGTATATATATAATATATATATATAGTTTGCACGAACATTTTATATATTATGAAAATTGGAACTTTGATTGTCATATTATAAATATTTCCCAAGTTTAGTATTTATACTTTCTTTGTGGCATTTTCTGTTTTAATTAATTAATTAATTAATTAATTTAGAGTTAATAATGAAATAGTTTAGAAAAAAATAATTCAAGCTAATGATTAAATTTCTAAGAATTGAAATGACATAGATAAATGTGGAAGGAAACATAAGTGATACCATTAATAATATTTTCCTAATAATTCAAGTTTTGTGATGTCCTTCAGTAAATGCAATTGAAATTTAATGCCTTTTGGTTTATTATATGATAGTGGTTATTACTATATTTAATTTTCTTTTACATTTTCTAAGTCCCTTTTCTATTATTTTGCTTCAATACTAAGTAATTCTTACTTTGTTATTATCTTTTATTTTTACTATGGCTGTATATAACACTCAGACTATTTTTTGGTTGCAATGATTATTCATTTATCTTTAAAATATATGAAAAAGCAGTTATATAACTGTCCTCATAATTAGCCAATATCTTTCTAAGGTGGTGACACAAATGAGACATAATGATTACAGGCTTATTCTACTTACTCTTCTATCTCTTCATTTCACTGTAAGTTAAAATCAGGTAGCACATTCTTTTTACTCTCTGTTTTCTTAATTTTAATTATCAATAAATAGATTGTCTGCTTCATCTTATTCTTTCAATAAATCAACATGGATAGAATCAGTTCTTGATCAGCTAAATTTATTTTAAATTTTCATGTTTAAAAAGGTAGTTTTGATGCTTCTTATGATAGGGAAAGAATTTGGATGCCAAGCCCAGTTTCACAAGTCCATTTCATGCCAATAATGGAAGGCAGGGAGCCACTGTGTAATTTGCGAGGCAGTTTGCAGAAGGCTTCCTGTTAGTCTTTGGGCATCATTAAGTAATAGCAGTGTGCTGATTTGGCTACTTTCCATGCTCAGCCTTAGAGCCATTCTATCAGCACTCACATCAGATTGCAATGCCTGGCTGGTCCTAATGGGTGTTAACACCAGCCCATAAAACTGCTGCTACTTTATGGATTTGTTGAAATGTCAAGTGATTTGCTGCTGAGAGAAAAAAATGAAAGACAGAGAAGAATGAAAGAAAGCTGGGAAGGAGGGGAAAAAACACAAAGAGAAAAGAAAAGGAAAGAATAAAAGAAAGGGAAATTAAAGAGAAGGAAGGCAATGGGACAAGTAAAAAGATAAAGAAAAAAATAGGAAAGAAAATTATTGAAAGATAAAGGAAAAGTAAGAATAATGGAGAAAAAACAGAAGGAAAGAAAGGAGTAGAGAGTCAAAATATAAGACGGATGGATGATGGATGGATGGATGGATGGATGGATGGATGGATGGATGGATGGATGAGGGATGGATGATGGATGGTGGATGGAGGACGGATGGACGGATGGACGGATGGACGGACGGACGGATGGATGGATGGATGGATGGATGGATGGATGGATGGATGGATGGATGGATGACGGATGGATGGATGGATGGAGGGATGGATGGATGGATGATGGATGGATGGATGGATGGATGGATGGATGATGGATGGATGGATGATGGATGGATGGATGGTGGATGGATGGATGGTGGATGGGTGGATGGATGGATGGTGGATGGATGGATGGATGGATGGATGGATGGATGGATGGTGGATGGATGGATGGATGATGGGTGGATGATGGATGGATGGATGGATGATGGATGGATGGATGGATGGATGGTGAATGGATGGATGGTGGATGGAGGGAGGGATGGATGGATGATGGATGGATGAATGGGAGGAAGAAAAGAAGGGAAGGGAGGGAAAAAGAAGGAAGGGAGGGAGGAAGGGAGGGAGGGAGGGGAAAATTAAAAAAAAATTTTAAGGCTAAATCCATTTCCACTATACAAAGAATCGTAAATCCTAAGGATGACTTCCAGTCTAACCTGCCTTCTCTCAAGCTTTTCTTCTCACTGAAAACCTGCTATTGACTTGAACTGACTTCAAGCAATATCCAACATAAATAATATTATGGCAAAAAAGGAGAGGGCTTTCTGCTAAACCAGAAAATTTCACCCTGTACGATTTTTTAAAAGTATAGTACATTGCCTTAACAGAATTTGAACCGTAATGTGTAAAACTCAAAAAGACAAATGAGCTAGCCATTCCTTCCTTCTTCAAAATTTTTAAAAGGAGAGTTGTTTGTATTTTAACACAAAAATGTACTTCCAAGGAAATTACAGTAACTCAGGAAAAGGCTAAGTAGTCTTCAGTTCTGTTTGGTAGAGTTTGGATTGTCTGCCACAGACACCTGAGGAGCATTGTGTTTTTTTACATTGCTGTTTGAGGCCGGATAGTAAACAATAAGGAGAAACAGAGGATGGATGTCATCGCAGCTGGCTCTTCATTTCAGTGAGTGTGATTTAAGTTACAGACATAGCTTTCCTAAGAGGGGGAGTGGCTGACAAGTTCTTGAACATCAAAAGGAACAATTATGAATGACTGGAAAACCAAAGCATTTCTCCAAATGCCCCAAAACACAGAAAGATCCTCTTTCCCATGATGTAAATATACCCTCCTGTTCTCACAGTCAGGAGGCAGGACTGAGAGAGTCCCATGATTCTATATGATCCTGTAACAGTTTAAGAAAAAAAACCACACACAAAAAACCCCTTTGCCCTAATTAACTGGTTATTGCTTTAATTTGCTATTTTACTTTGGCAATGGGGACCTTGCTTCATTCTGTTAATTTATTTTGGATGGCACTCTGGATGGCACTAGCTTAGCTGTTTAGAATTTATGCCAATGAACTGCTTTCATCCATTCATTCAACAAATATTTATTGAGCTACTTACCCACCAGGCACTGTTTTAGGTGTTGGGCATAAGCAAAGACAACACAGATTTAAAAACAAAACAAAACAAAAATCCTCCTGTCAAAGAATTTGCACTCTAGTTGGAGGGTGGGAGGGGACAGAAATAGACAGTGAGTCAATCGGTATGACAATATATGGTATTTTATGTTTGGTAGTAATAAGTGCTACGGAGGAAAATAAAACGAGGGGCTCAAGAGGGCAGGGAGTAGAGGAGCCTTAATTTTACGTAGATGATCGGCACATCCAGTAAGATGGTCTCTCTGATGAGAAGACACTTGAGCAAAGGCCCGAGAGAGTTAAGGAGTGAGAAGCGGGTGTACCTGAGGGATCTGTGCAGGCAAAGGGGACATGCCTGAGGACAGAACGTTGGGATGCGTGGACAAAGGACCGTGAGTGACGGGGAGAGCTCGGAGAGGTCGGGGACCAGATCTTGTAGGGCCCAGTAGGCCACTGGATGGACTTTGGCTCTAACTATGAGTGAGATGAAAAGAAAAGCAGCCACCGAGGACTTGAGCAGAGGCGCGTGACCCACATTTCACACGATCCCACTGGCCGCCCGGAGGAGAAGAGCACGTTCAAGGGCAACGGCCGGGCAGAGCGAGCCCTGAGAGGCTCTGCCCACCACGCAAGAGGATGGATGCGGGGCACGAGGGCAGCAGTAATGACGGGCGCGTAACACAGGTTCTGGGGATATCCACACATTTGTTCAGGGATGAAAGGAAGGCAGGAGTCAGCGTGATTCCAGCATGGGTCTGATCGTCTTCACTTGCCTGTATGTTCAAATAAATCTCCAGTGTTTGCTACAACGCTCTTCTTTTCTGTCTCCTCCCACCCCAGGTCCGGTTGTATTTATAGCCAATATGCTAATACAAGTTGTTTGCCACTAGGACTTACAGAATCTATTCTGATTTCTCCCTTTACGTGAGTTAAGAAAGAACCCAGACTGAGTTTAGGACTGTAATAGTAACTAGATTTCTGTTGCACTTGTTTATTTCTCCTTTTCTATGGTTTCTAGGAGTTTATTTGTGTTTTAACGGCCTGGTTGTACGTGAGCCTTTGTTGTTACTTTTCAACTTCTGGGGAAGCATATATGGGAGAGAGGGAGGGAAGGAGGAATGGATAGATAAATAGAGAAAGAGATAAGAAGAAACAGGGAAGCAGAGGGAGAGAGAGGCAGAGAGAGAGAGAGAATATGAAATGGCCAATAATAAATAAATTGTTTAGAAAGTAAAGAAATAAATGCAAGGACACACTCACTGGGCAGATGGAGTGAAAGAGTGTGATGGTCAGAATAGATTCATCACCCCTTCCAGAACTTTCAAAAAAGGATAAGATACTCACTGGCATTTCAAAAGTAGTGTGCCCCCACACTGATGACTAATAGAACCTAAGGTCATAGTTCACATTGATTTATTTTGAGGCAAAGGATTTTTTTAAAAGTGTGTGCTGATTTAGAAAATAATTAAATTGTTTTTTAACGTCCAGAAGGAAGGCAACATTTAAAATTTATTGTTTTAGAAAGATAGTGAAATAAGATACATAGTAGCGCTGGGATGATAATTTGGGTGTGTCAAGTTGATCACCTTGAGACCAGATTTATTTATATATTCATGCTCCATCTCCTTGCCTCAGAGTGAAGAGAAAACGGGCATAAGGAAATAAAGCCAAGGATAAAATTAATGCACCCCACCGACCACCCCTAAAAAGAATGAAAAAGAAATGCAAACATAAAGTTCAGTTGAGTCACGAGAGATAGTCTGTAAATTTAATTTTTGAGCTTCCTACCAACCAAAGCAAAAAGGAAAATAAGATCATGAATAAAAGCCTAGTTTCATTAAAACAAACCAGCAGTATGGTGGAAGCTGAGACCAAAATTTAAAGAAACTGCATTCTGTAGAGCCATAGGACGTGGGTAAAGGCCTTGACAAGATTCCTTCAACAAAGACAATCACAGAAGCAGTTTCTTCTTATGTTCTGAATGAAGTGTTTGTCTTTTCTCCCTCTTGGGCAAAACGTCACCATGAATTCTGGTAACGTTTATTTCATATTAATTTTTTTAGAACAATTACAAATGTACCATAAAATGATCCTCGCCACCACGGCAACAATTTCACCGGGCTGTTACTCTGCATACGCCAGCTAATGGGATAAAAAGGCAACAGTTTCGAGGCACCATTTCCGCAGATACTTAAATGCAAAACAATGCCATTTTTGCAGCTTCTGCCATTTCACCTGTGTCAAGCAAGTTTTCTGGAAACAAATCCATTTGAAAGATTCTGCTATGATTAGGACCAAATGCACTGGATGAAAACTTTGTGATTGGGGCCAAAGCCAAGATGATTGGTTCTGCGGGTTTTTCTGAAGGCGGCCGTTCTGGAGGTCGCCATCATCAGCATCAACGCCGCCACCTAACACATCTCTCACTTGCTCAGCCCTTGCAGCCGTGCTGCACACGGAGCTCATTTGCAACCTAAATGCACGTGTAGCATGAGAGTCAGGGCGCTGTGCTAATTTAGGCGTTGCGTTTTAGGGGAAAGAAAAGATACGTTAATATTTCATTCATCTTCAAATTGACTATAAACTGTGCCTCCTTGTATAGCTCCTCCTCAGGCAAACGAGGAAGTCCCAGTTAATTAAAATTAAGGCATACAAATGAAAATGAAAAAAAATTTGTTTCTGGCACCTGCCGCATGGCAAAGAACGCTCATCAATGGCAACATCGACCTGGAGCGCGAGTTTTCGTTTCCTTCCCCTGGGTGGTCAGGACGTGTGTGATTTGCTCTCAGCCCCTCAAAAGTCCCCTCTTCCCCTTCTCTTGCTCCCTGCCCTGCCGGTCCGGTGCCTGCACAGACATCTGAGTAGGCCGGCCACTTTCACTTCTGCTGGGGAAATTACAACGCGCTCTTTAAGTGGTAGAGGAAAGGGGGAAACTTAGATATTCTGATACCAAGTGGCTGGACTTCGGAGGGTCCAGAATCTGTCACGCCCAGCAGGACCACGGAATGAACAAATGAGGCAGAAAGAAAAAAAGGGTCAGAAAGGAAACAGCGGACGAAAGACAGACACATCGTCGAGGGTGAATATCCCCGCGTCCGTCTACTTCAGAAACCCTCGCCGAGCGTCGGGGAGTACCTGGCACCAGATTGTAGTTCACCTGTCAGTTCCCACTCGGGTCCGACTCGGAGAAGATCTGCCGATTCAGTGGCTCTGAGCCGAACCGGGGAATTCACCGAAGTTAGGAGGGTCAGGGTAGTCATGAGGGCCAGCCTGGGAACAGTTACCCCGAGAGGGAAAATCCTCTGATCTGAATTTGTCTCCCCTTCTGACATTCCCTGGTTCGTGTTCAGAGCAAAGGGCACGCCCGCAGCAGCTCGCCCTTCGCTGAGCTTCGCGCGGCTGGCTGCTTCTGCAAGAAGGGATCTGAGTCGCCTCTAAGTCAGATTTCCCTCTGCTGCTGCTCTCTGAGTGTCAGCCCAGAAAGGGGGCCGGCTCCCGAGGCGACTGCTGCAGGGGGAGCAGCCCTGTGCCACAGATATGAACTTTGATAAGCACTTACTGAACGCCTGCGTGCAAGGATGGAGAGAGACACCGCGCAGCTCCTGCCTCCTGGGGCTTCAGCCGTAACTGCACAAGGAGACTTCATCTGCGTGCCTCCTTCCCAAAAGAAACAAAGCCTTCTCAGAGGCTGTTTCCTGAAAGTGTCAGGGTGGGTGGTATTTTCATTCCCATTCAACAGCTGGGTAAAGTGAGTTCTGAGGAAGTCAAGTTACTTGCTAAAGGTCACCCAGAGGTGAGAGCATCTGGAGAAAAAAAAAAAAAAGATCACAGGACTGATGTCATGCGCTGGGTAGTCTAAACCAAAAAGGAAGAAAACACCTTTTTGTGGGGGCTTATCTAAAAAGAAAGGTGTTGCTCCGAGTTTCTCGGTTTCCTTTTTTCAGCTGTAAGTGCCAGGACGCACTCTTCTAGGCAATGTGGATACAGCCAGCAGCGAACAAAACAAAGCTACAGGGCGCTTACATCTAGATAAGAGAGGCACACAGGCTTTTCAAAGAGCACATGTAATGTGTTAGGAGAAAAGTGCTAGGAAGGAAACGAAAACAAAGTAAGGGGACAGAGAGCAATGGGGGGCTGTTTCAGACAGAGCGGGCTGGGGGCTTCTCTGAGGAGGTGACACTTGAACAGGGAGCTGACTAAAGTGAAAGACAAATTATGTGGCCCCCTGGGGGACTCCAGGCAGGGGAGCATCAGGAAGAAAGGCTTTGATGTGGGAAGGTGCTTGGCAAGGTTGAGGAAAAGCGAGGAGACCAGTGCGGCTGGAGCAGAGAAAAACTGGGCAGCCGGGGCCAGAGGCGGCCAGCAAGGCAGCCAGGGGCCAGGGTGTGGCTGGGGCTGTGCCCCTGGGTGAGATGGGAAGCTGTGCAGGGTTTTAAGCAGGGACTGCGGTGACCGGGCTTAGTTTTCACAAGATCCCTCTGGCTGGTGCGTGAGGCAGGGCAGGAAGCTGCTGCAGTTGTCTAAATGAGAGACGGGGACGACTCGGGGAGGGTGCCGCGGTGGCGACGGTGAAAGGTGGCCGTACTCGGCGTGTATAGTGTGAAGCCAGGTTTGCTGAAGGATTGGATGCGGGGCGTGAGAGAGAGGCTTCCAGAGCAGACAGGTTAGCCCAGCCGCAAGTCCCTCACAACCCAGGAGGGCCAAGGACACCCTTGTCTTGGACGCTTGGCCCTTTGGCCTGCACGAGATGACGTGGTCTGTTTAGTTCTGGTTCCGCCCGTTAGCAGCTGAGAGACTAGGGCCAGTGAGTGGCCCCCTACTCCTCAGTGTCTTTCCTGTTTATTAGGGGTGATCATTTCTGCTCTACCTCCCTCGAAAGGATGTGTGGAATAAAACTCTCAAGTGCAGCCGGTGCCAGCTTAGGGATTGTTAATTAAGTCATCAGAACCATCAGAGGGAACTTGCTGAGTCAGCTGAGTTGTCTTTGGGGGGTCACTCATACATTCCAGGAAGCTCCCCTGCCCAAAAGGCTCCCTCTGCCACCCGTCATGGTGAAAGAATTTCACCATTAGCCTGATTGCTTTCTTTGCAGGCATTGGGGACCACACGGCCTCATTTACAATGGAAACTAACTCCAGCTCCTGTCGATCGTTTGCCATTTTAGGTGAATTTCTGTATCAGATCACTTCTCTGTCACGATAGTGGCTTAAGTTTGGGAGAAAGAAAGAATGAATGTGGAGCAGAGAATGCGACAGTTGGGAGGACGTGGCCAAATATGCTGTGGACAGAGTGAGAAGATCCCTTGGGGGAGGAGCCTCCAAAAATAAACTTGGCCTATGGTGAAGTATGGTCCAAATTCGCTCCACGTCATCGTGTTTCTCTCATCTAATAAAAATGAAGTCCTAGAAGGGCACCTCCTTGAAGTAGTTATAACAAGTAGCTACAGCAGACAAACTACTCTAGGAAAAAAAACATTGAATGTGTAAATTGGATGCTTTAATAGCCCCTTTGGCTTGCTTCCTTTAAACAAACTGGTCCCCCAAGCATCTCACATGTCTCCAATTTGGGGTGCCCCTGCTTTATCTCAAGCATTTAAAGAGTCCCTTTCCCCTAAATGTTTCTGGAAATGCCAAGGGTGCTGACATCATCCAAGGGTTCAGAAATAATTCTGTCAAGTGTCCCCATCGTGACGGGAATCCACAGACCGGAGCTCGGATGCTGCCACAGAGATGCCCCTGGGGACTAGAAGTCTGTCCACACCCCTATTGGTGTTACAGTGACCGCCACCCGAAGACCCGCAGGCCCAAAGCTGGTGGATTTGGAAGAGCCCAGTTGCCTAGGCTGGAAGCCCTGGTTCCCCACTCAGCAAAGTGAGAGGAGAATGCTTGGGGTTAAGAGTCCCATAGCAAATCTGCTCAACCTCAGGTGCTAGTGGCTCACCGTAGGGCTTTCTCACTGGAGGGTGGTGACCCAAGCAGTGGGTAGTCACACCAGACTCTGACAGTTTCACAGATGTGCTGTGTCTCCAAGGTTGAAGCTCTGTTCCAGTCATCTTTGCCACTAACCAGCACCACCTCCGGGAAAGTCATCTCCGGGCCCAAACTAATATAACTGGGATTCAAAGCCAGAGCATTTAATTGCTATAGTCCACTGAGCCAGGGGCCCTACTGCAATGTTGCTTGAGTCCCAGTGTGTTACTACTTTTATAGGATTATCATTCTTCAAAATCCCGCCCACTGTACTTTGCCGCAAGTCTGGGAATGTGCCCTCAGGGTACATGAGTCAGGACAAGTCCTGGTAAGAGCTGGGAGACTACCCCTCTCGCCTTCATTCCTGGAATCACAGTGCCGTTCCCTTCTCCCCTGGAGGCACCTGTTCCCATATAGCCTGCCCTGCGTTCGGAGCACCCTCGTTTTGCAAACATAGGTTTGCAGGGCATTGGTGCGCAGGATTTCAGTCCTCTCGGGGATTGTAAGCCCTCCTGTTGAAAATCAGTAGATGCAAATGAATGCTTTGGGGAAGGCTGTGGTCTACCTCCACTCCCGGAAGCCCGAGAGCCACAGTCCCTGCCCAGACCTGGCGCCCAGTTGTCCTAAACCACATCTGAACCTTTCCCATCTTCTTCCCTGAAGGGGCACCAAACAGTACATCCCATGAAGCCACAAAGACTAAAACCTGTTCCCTCCTCCGCACATCTCTGCTCAAGTGACATTGTAGACGACTGAACTCAAGACATGTCTACCTGGCACTGATGGTTAGCTGGGAGCTCCTAAGTGGAATTCAGAGCTACTTACAAGTTCAAAGTGGAGATGTGCTTTTAGTGGTTGCATGTAAATGCTCAACACTCCTAAACAGGGTGGGACCTTGCTCAGGAGTCAGGCTATGAAATACAGGGTACCAGCATCTTTCCTTAAAATAATATGCATTGTGAAACTTCTCCTCATAAAAGTGATATATCTTCATTGGAGGAAGTAGAAAAGTATGGAAAAGTATGTTGAGGAAAATAACTATCATCCACTTTCCAGAGAGAGCCATGGTTAATATTTCCATGCATTTCCTGTGACATAATTCAGCTTAAGTTAATATATTTTAGAAAACATAATCCAACATAAAAGCATGAAATACATAAAGATATATTTTTAAAAGATAGTATTACTATGTGTATTTTATAAACACATGCAATTTATGCATACATGTATGTGTATATATCAATTTTTTATTACTAATAAATATAACAAATATATTAGTATAAATAATAATATATACACTTATTATTTTATTGTGAGCATTTTTCTTGGTTATTAGAAAGCCATGATTTTTTAAAAAAATATGTCTTTATTGATTTCAGAGAGAGGAAGGAAGAGGGAGAGAGAGAAAGAGAAACATCAATGACGAAAGAGTCACTGATCGGCTTCCTCCTGCACGCCCCCGACTGGGGATCGAGCCCCAAACCTGGGCATGTGCCCTGACCGGGAATCGAACCCCAATCTCCTGGATCGTAGGTAGATGCTCACCCCTGAGCCACGCCGGCTGAGTGAAAACCATGATTTTTAATGGCAGCATTCCATCTTATGGACGAGACATGACTTATTTAACCGTTTTTCTATTGGTCGATATTAAGGTGGCTTCTACCTTTTTTTATCACACACTGCCCCGTTTTATTACCTCCTCTGTAGTCTCCTCTGTGGAAATCCAAGCAAGCTCCCGAGTTGGTATCTTCAGACAGAGACCAGTAGGCCTCTCCAGGGGGCTTCAGGAAGTGGCTTTGACAACCGTGGTGAATTTGTCACGGCTTTAGAGCTAATCATAGGCAGGATCGGAACCCTGAATCCGCAGCCCACCATCCGCTCCTCCTGTCAGACTCACACCAATTTCAGGGGATTACTTAGTAAATGTCAGTGAAAATATAACTGCCACATCTGAGCCACCTATTTTGTCCCCACAGACGGTCCTGCATTGGAATGACGATGGCAGTGATCATAATGGTTAGCATTTATTAACAATCACTGTGTGCCCAGCACAGTATAAAGCACTTTACATGATTACTTGTTATAATCCCCACAGCAAGCCTATCGGGCAGGGCTGTGGTTAAGCCCCTTTTGTAGTGAAAGTCAGGGGTTATGCGACTTGTAAGATGACAAAGCTAGTGAATGGCCGAGCTGGGGAACTGAACCCACACAGTGTGAATGGGGCCTGGGCATTTAGCCACTACCACGTGGTGCCCCATAGAAGGCAGACACTTCAGGAGGTTTGGAGTGACACTGAATCTGGGGGGGAAGGAAGGGCGGGAAACCCAGTTTTCAGGTCACTAGACTAGCCTGGCCCGACGCTTCCAGCTCATGGAACTGTGTTGCCTACAGGTTCTCAGCTTGCACGGTGCTTTGCTACAGCCCTCTGTCCACCTCGACACTGGCCAGAGCCGTCCCCCGGGACAGGAACCCCCAAATCCTATGATCTCCTGGGTGGGGCTGGAGGAAGCATGCTGAGGTTTCTTCTGCCAACTCTCTTTTCTCTCTGCATCTTGTCTTTCTGCCTTTCTGCCCCTTTAAGATAGCCTTGCATCCATTTATGGGAATTTCATAATTAAAACCCTGACGGTAATTCCCTCCATCCCACCCACATAAGGGCAGTCCCGACGTGATTAATCCTGCCCACCTAGTAAGATGCAAAGTGCTTCAGAGCTTTATTTATATCTTCACTTTTTTAAAAAAAAAAGGCCATATCTGGAGTGAGATGGTAAGTTTGTCACACTACATGATGAAAATGCTAACCTCTCTCGGTGTGGACCACGGGTGCTCCTTGAGGATCAGAAATGTTACACTTGCCCAAGAGTGCTCAGGGCTTCACCGAGGGCGGTGTCTTAGCTTTTGAACTCCTTTTAAAGAGAGCAGAACTGCAGGAGCAGGTATGCTTTAATAAGCAAGACGAAGCCCAGATGATTTATGAAATATATTCCTAGGAGCAAATAAAATCCTGCACCCCCTGACATGATGCCCCCAAATCCTGCTGGAGTCTTCCCACCCCTGGAGGCCGTGGTGAGCGGGCTGTGAGGAGGCCCCAAGGCCCGGGGCCGTGAATTAGCCAGATCACCAGCTGTTCCGCGCCTGCAGGAGCTCATTCTCAAGATGACTAACTTGTGCCTTTGAGACAGGATTTGACCCACTAATTAGTGTACCGTAAAGTTTTAATAAGAACGGTTTTTTTTTTCAAAGTGCCGCTTTGATGAGCAGATGAGTTATCATGTGGGGGTTTAAAAATAAGTTAGTCAAAGGAGTGTTGACAACCAAATTCTTTAAACTTGGCCTTCCCTTGGCCCCTAACTATTCTTGATCCTAATCTGCACGAACTTTTACTTCTCACCTAGAATGGAACATGTGTCTTTTTATAAAAACAAATATTAATGGAATAACTCTCGAGCTTTATTATTTTAGCTGATTCGTATCAATGTAGCAACATTCCAAAGAAAATACAAAGCATATGTCGGTTTTTAATAACTTTTTCCTTTTTTTATTATTACTAGTGACATATAATTCGCATGACATAAACTTCTCCATTGTAAAAGGTACATTTCAGTGGGCTTTAGTATATTCTTAATTTTGTATAGTCATTCTCATGATCTAATTTTAGAACATTTCCATCACCCCAAAAATAAACCCTGTACTTATTTGTAGTCACTCCCGTTTCCCTTTATCGCGACCCCCGTGGCAACCACTAATCAACTTCTTGTCTATGGATTTGCCTGTTCTGGACTTTTCATATCAATGGAATTATATGCCATGTGGCCTGTTGTGTCTGCCTTCTTTAACTTCACATAATGTGTTAAAAGTTCGTCCAGGCTGTAGCACGTATCAATCAGTACTTCATTCCTTTTCATGGGTGCGTGATATTCTATTGAATACATGTACCACATTTAGTTTATCTCTTCATCAGTGTATGGACATTTAGGTTGTTTCTACTTTTTGGCTGTTATGAATCATGCTGTTACAAACATTCATGTATGAGTATTCGTGTGGCCACATGTTTTATTTCGCCTGGGTGACCCCAGGGGTGGAATTGCTGGGTCATATGGTAACTCTAGGTTTAACTTTTCAAGGAACTGCCACAGCGCCTGCACCATTTTACAACTATCAGCAAGTGTAAGAGTCCTCATCTCCCCACATCCTTAACGACACTGGTATTTTCTGTTTTTTTATTACAGCCATCCTCGTGGGCATGAAGGGATACCGCACACGTTTTTGCATTTCCCTAGTGAGTAAGGACGCTGAGCACCTTTCCATGTGCTTATTGGCCATTCGTATGTCTTCTCTAGAGAACTATCCAAGTATTTGCCTATTTTGTTTCGAAAGCATAAGGTTGTCTTTTATTACTAAGTTGTGAAAGTTCTTTGTATACTCTGGATCGATACCCTTGTCAGATGTGTAATTTGCAAATATTTCTTTCATTCTGTGGGTTCTTTTCATCTAATTCTTAATGTCCTTCGAAACAGAAACATTTTCATTTCGCCACAGTCTAGGTTACCAACTTTTCCCTCGTTTGCTTGTGCTTTTGGTGTCATATCTGAGAAACCACTACCTAATCCAAGGTTAGAGAGACTTACACTTATGCCTTCTTCTGAGTGTTTTATAGTTTTGCCTCTTACATTTAACTCTTTGGTCCATTTTGAGTGAACTTTTTTCTATGATGTGAGGCAATGATCCAACTTCCTTTTTTTGCGTATGGCTATCCAGTTGTCCCAGCACCATTTGTTGAAAAGATTATTCTTTCTTTGAATAGTCTTGACACTCTTGGTTTAAAAAGAAAGAAAGAAAAAAGATTCTAGACATATGGGTTTCTGGAACCTCACTCAGTTCTCTGCCACTGCTCCGTGTGCCAGCCCCTGTGCCCATAACCGCAGTATCTTGATTACTGTAGCTTTGTGGTAAGCTTTGAAGTCAGGAATTGTGAGTTCCCCAACTTTATTCTTCTGTTTAAAGATTATTTTGCTATTCTGAGTTAATAACTTTTTAAAACATCAAGTTAAAAATGAAGCAGCAACTCTAGGAAGACAAATTTTGAAAAGTCACAGCGACCTGTGTTTGGTATGTAGTAGGTGCTTCTGAAAATGTTTGTTACATGGAGTGGATTGATTTCATCTCTATTCTAACTCTAGATGCCAAAGTCACTTCTTTGGAGCCTTTTTTCAACCCCTTCTCCTTTCTAAGAAAACCAATAACTTCTACATTAATACTGTTTGTATGCAGAGAGATATAGACAGAGACAGAGATATAAAGACAGAGCTAGGGGGAGGGGGAGGGGGAGGGGGAGAGAGAGAGAGAGAAATATACCAGAGCCAAGGGCCTGGAACACTTCATTATAGTATTTACTTATTTATGTGTCTATTTTCCCCACTAGACTATAACCCCATGAAGGACTGGAATCACATCTAATTTACCCCTGAGTTCCCAAAACCGTGTCCCAAGTAGATACCCCATACATGAATTTTGAAAGGAGAGAAGCCCGTAATGAAGGACGGGATGGCAGGTGGGAGGATAAGGGTGGAGGGAAAGTGAGAGAGAAAGAGGGAAGAGAGAGCTAACATCTGCTTAATGTTTACAATATTCCAGCACAGCCTTAGGAGGCACTATCTCATGCATCTCACAGCAGCCTTATGACACAAGCACTCTTATAACCCCCATTTTACAGATGAGGGCGGTGAGACACAGTGTTAAATAATGTGTCCAAAGTCACACAACCAACAAGTAGCCTCGGCAGGCTGGCTCCTTGTCAAGTCCGTAAACACGAAGCCATGCTGCCTCTCAAATGAAGACTGAAATAAAGACCCCTGGGCTCTACCCTTAAGAGTGGGTCAGTAGGTTTGAGGTGGTATCCGAGTGTCCGTACTTTAAACAGGTTCCCAAATTATTTGATGGACAGCTTAGTTGGAAACCAGCCTATAAGGGGTGGCCAAATAAAACACTATGGAGGCTCAACGCAGGGAGACTTTGGTGCAATGTCGTACTTGGGAGGCAAAGCAAGAGAGGGCTGGGCAGCAGCAAAGATGAGGGGAAAGGAAAACAAGCTGTTGGTTGTCTAACCAAGAGGGAGAACTGAACGCGCGCAAACGCCACGCCAGCCACTCCCCGCCTTGGCCCGCAGCTGGGCCTGGCTCTCACTGTGCTGCGTGCTCCGCAATGACATGTGCCTTCCACCAAGTGCACATCACACCTGAAGTCTCCTTCAGAGTATCCTGTGAGCAAATGGATGAACCATGAGAGCAAGTAAGAATAAACAGCAAGAGAAACAACTCATATTTATTTGTTGCTTATATGTGCCAGGTGATTTTCTAAGTGCTTTATATATAAGAACTCACTCAATCCTACGACAGTCCTATGAGGCAGGCACCGTTGTCTTCCCTTATTTTACAGGCAAGGAGTCTGAGGCACACAGAGGTTAAACAGCTTATCAAAGTCCCGTAGGTGACAAGTGGAGGAGCCAGATTCAAACCCGGGCAGGTTAGCCCCGGAGCTCATATTCATAACCATTATGCTGCTTCTAGAAGAAAGAAGGAATGAAGGTTGGGGCCCATCAACACTGCAATTTAGAAAAGCTGCTTGCAGCAAATCTCACTTGAAAAAATATGAACACGCAAATCCTTCTGAGCCCCCCTGTTTTTGGCTGAGCTCCGACAGGAGTGTAGGAAGACCATGAGCCCTCAAAGGGCCCTGAGCCTGCCATCGGCTGCAGGGGCCAGCTTTGGGTGGCTAGCCGTTCATAACCCAGTGGCAATGGAGACAAGCCCAGGCTGTGGCCAGTTTCTGTACTCCTGAAAAAGAGACTCCCAAATTAGGGCTAACCAAGTCTCTTTTTGGTGAATTTCATTAAAATCACCATCTGAAAATGAAGATGTTTACCCTGAGTTATCCATGAGGGGAAAATGATATATTTTTTTAATTCAACTATTTCGGTAGCAAGAAAAGTATGAATGATATTACCAGGGGCTCTGAAGGCCTTTTGTTTTCAGAGGAGATGTTAAAATGTGTAAAATATCCAAAGGATACACTTTTGCAGCTGAACTTAGTATATTCAGGAACATTATTGCTTTACTGTGTTTCCTGATGATTATTGCAAGTAAGCAGTACCTGGCTTGCATCTCAGGCAGGGATTTTCAACTTCGGCACTCCTGACATTAGGGTCTGGGTAATTCTTTGTTGTGGGGGGCTGTCCTGTCCATTGTGGGATGTTCAGCACCATTCCTGGCCTCTACCCACTAGATGCCAATGAGACTACCCCCTTCTGACAACTAAAAATGTGTCCAGACGTTGCCATATGTCCCCTGGGGCAAAATCACTCCCTCTTGAGGACTCCTGATCTAGGGAAGACCATTATAGTTAATGGCATGTCTACAGTCTCTTCAAGGTATTATATGAAACGTTCACTTTTGTATCATAGCGCTTTAAATACTTGGGTGTTATTGAAAGTATATATAAACAGACTGTAGTTAATAGCAAAATATGAATATGTTTGTGTCCTTGGAAGAGGGAGAGAGCAGACAAAGGAGTGGGCATAGCAATACATTGTCGGTGATAGTAAATTGGTCATGTTATTATCATCATAGTTAGCTACTACTATGAGTACTACTACGATTATGAGTGTCGAGTACAGGGCTAAGGTTCGCAGGCATAACCTCATCGAAGCCTCACAATGGCCCTAAGAGGGATTTAATAGGCTCGATGCCTGTTTAATCGACAGGGAAACCGAGCACTGTAACTAGGTCAAGATCACACAGCCAGAAGCATCCGAGCCTATGTTCTTTCTGGTTCCGCCCCCGTCCAAGCCAGTGCTGTTAACACTGTTCTGCCTTTCAGCATGATCATCACACGAGCCTCAGACTGTATTGATCTGTCTGCCACCCACGAACCCTTGTTCATCCTTAAGTTTCGACCTGCTTCCTCTAGAACCTCCCAGATTCCCGCCTCCCTGCTCTGCTCCTGTCACAACCTGTGTGTTCTCTTTTTTATTGCACTTTCTGTATCACATCATCTGTTTCGTGTTTGTCTCCTTTGCAGTGGGGGAGCCTTGAGGACTGGAGCCTACCTTACTTATCTCCATCTCCAGGGCCTTGCATGTAGCCATAGAGTAGGAGCCCAATAAATACGGACTTTCTAGTAAAAGCTTTGCTGTGAGAGGGGACAGGGAATGTCGTTACCTCTGTGTGTGTTAAAAGAGATGGGGAGTGACAGTCCAGAGACCTGAGCAGAGAAAGAGAGTCGGCAGGAGGAAGACAAGCTCACCCAGATCATGCAGTTGGAGGCTGGGGCGGGGTAGGCAGGGTCCTAAACCCAAAACCAAAGCCCCGTCTCCTGTCCCCTCGCTCAGGACTTTGTCCACTCTGTTATATAAACTTCGATGGTGCAGTGAAAGTGATTTTCGGTGGCATTGATATAACTAAGCAAATGAATTTGTGGGTTGACACATGGCCAGCAATAAATTCATAGAAGGTAAATATTGACGTCTGAAGATTATAGAATCACTATGTTGGGTGTGTTAAGGAAGCTCGCATGTTCTTTTTGGTTCCTTGGCAAATCAGAGAGGCTTCAGACAAATCGTTCCATTTCTCTGGGCTTTCTTTCTTCTGGCTGTAGAACTTTGTTGCTGGTTAAGGAGCATATGGTCAATTTCTATGCTTTATTTATTTATTTATTTTTCTACTACTTGCTCTTTTTAAAATATATATATATATTTCTTAATTGATTTTTAAAGAGAAAAAGGAAGGGAGAGGGAGAGAGGAACATTGTTTGGGTGCCTCCTGCACCCCTTCCCACCTGGGGTTGAGCCCACAACCCAGGTATGTGCCCTGACTGGAATCGAGCCAGGGGCCTGTTGGTGCACAGGAGGATGCCCAACCATTTGAGCCACACAGGCCAGGGCCACTTTTATGCTTTTAAATGTCCTTATTTGAACATGCTCAGCCAGATGTGGAAAATCTGTGGTTCTCTTGGGTTTCATAAGGGTCAAATCCCACGGTGATATGTAATTTGTGTGGTTTATAGAATTGTAGGGCTCCCCCCAACACACACACAGACACACACACACACACGTGGTGAGGAGCCTGATAAATCATAAAGTGAAAATTTCCAGCTAGTGACTGAATTTCTTTCACAGAATCCCCAGCAGGTGCTCAATGAGTCTCATTTTCCCATCCGTGATAGAAGGGGGAAAGTGGTCTAGTCTGAAGAAAGGTTGTGTGGTGTGTCTGTGTGTGCGTGTTTGCATGTGTTGGTGTGTGTGAGAGAGAGAGAGACCTTTCTGGTTGGGGTACGCCTACATGTCCATCTCACTTTCTGCAAGGCTGATAATGACTTGTTGGTTTCTTTACATTGCCAGTCCCTTGCTCAGGGCTTAGCGACAACAATACTCATGTAACATAACAGCACTTACAAATCGTCAGACACTGTATTAAATGCTTTCCATAGAATAGGTTATTTAATCTCTGTGAGAACCTGATGAAACAAATACTATTATTACCTTTCCTTTTCCAATAAGGAAACTAAGATTCAGAGAGGTTAAATAACTTGCCTGAAGACATATGTCTACCAAGAGGCAGAGTCTCAAGTCTATTTCAGACTGAGCTGGAGCTATTAATAACTAAATAAGTGTTTACTGAATCCAACTAATGATATCCCTGCCCACCACCACACCTATTCCCTTACTACAGATGAAAGAGAAGTATAAAGTATATATGTAAAACAGTGGCAATATTTATATAAGAATTGTGAATTTAATTCAGCTAATAAATTGATTTTTTATATTAGTGGAGTTTTTCTTCAGCTATCAGGTTTGGGTTTCAAAAACACCAATAATAATAAGATATTAAAATATTGTAATATATACTTCACTAGAGCATATTTACAGGTGCTGTATTTAAATTAATATATTATCAAATCTACTATAAGCAAAGCAATAAAATATAAGGCTGGACCCATATAGAAAGCAGAGTAATAATTTAGGCTGCCCTAAGGAGAAATCAGATGAGACTTTTCTTTGGGATGATTATCGGGGAGTTGTTTTCTTTTCTCTTTTAAAGCATAGCCTAAAATAGAGATGCAATTTCTATATTAATAAAAATGAAAATCCGAGGCAGATGTAGCTGGAATGAGTGAATTAACTAAAAGTTGATACTCTCATTTATGTTGCTGTATTTTAAATAAAGAAGTTTGACCATCTCGCCTGGTTAATCATTAACAGGAAACTCTAGCCAAACTCGTAAAGCAGGTAAAGTTTATTCTTAGGCATTCAACTGGCTTCTCTCTCTGGCTTCCCCTTCTTTTTTGGGGTCACCCTAGATGGCTGGTAACCGTAGCCAGCTTCTCTCTTCTGGAAGGAGCAGCACCCCATGTTTTAGGCCTTCACTTCTTAGGTCAGGAGCCTTTCAGATGCAAGTGTTAAAAGTTAACCCTAACTGGCGGAAACAAGCCAAAAGAATTTATTTATCAGAGTGTAATAGTGAGGTCTAGGGATAGCCCTAGCCTCAGGATCTAGGCATTCAGATTGTATAATTGGGAATCTTTCTATCTCCAGATCTCTTTGCTTTTTCTTATATTTTTTGTCAACCACATTCTGATGGAGGCTCTCAGCGGTAGAATACAGCTGCTCAAACTTGCCTCTTATCAGCTTAGCTATTATTGTTGGAAAAGGGCAAGTCTCTGAATCGTCCCAGAAGGTCTACAATGAAGCGTCATGTGCCCGTCTCTGAACAAAGACTCGACTAGGCCCGGCCCAGCCCATCCATAGATTTTGGGATGGGGTTAATCCCACCACAAATACATGGACTAAAGTTCAGGAAAGGACAGTTTTCCAAATGAAAATTCAGGTCCTAGTACCATACGTGGAGAGTGGATGTGTGGCAGGCAAAAAAGCAGTATCTACCCACCATATGGTCATGATCAAGGACATCATAGGAGGGAGGGTGTTCATCAGGAGCACTGTGGTGTTCCTAAATAATCCCTGGCAGGTGAGCGCTCCCCAGTTCATATGTAAACCAGTCCTCTTGAATTTGTAATACAGTTAACATAGGATGGATTCAGCAAAGCTAGGACCATAACAAGACGCAAGGGACCTGCAGGTAGGAGCCTGTTCTGCGTGGCCATCCATGACTCCTGCTCTAATTGAACTTTTCTGAAATGCCTAAAAGAAGATGAAAACAGAAAATGAGCTGGCAGCGGACAAGCAGTTTTTTAAGCAAGCCCATTAATGTGGCACAGTTGGGTGCTTCATGATTGTTATGAATTACACTTGCCTGAGCATTTCTATACTACAGAAACACTTTCACAATGGTGCAAAGATACATTTGCAAGGATATTCATTGCAGCATGGCATACGACAGTGAAAAATGGGAAACAAATGTTTATCAACAAAAGGAAGGTTAAATAAATTATAATATAGCCAAACAATAGAAACCTGTGCTATTACCTAAAAATGTTGACATGAAAAGATGCCCCCAAACATGTAATGAATAAAGTTGAAAAATATACATAGTAAAATCCCACATTTTAAAACTGTATGCATGTGTAGGCACGCACGCACACACAGGTGCATAGACAAAACAGGTCTGGAAATACGAACACCGACTCTTAAAGATAGCTGCAGCTGCAAAATGGGACTGTGGGGGGAGGTTTTACTTTTTACTTTATGTATCTCTGCCTTCTTATGTTGGGATTTTAAAAAATAGGTATGTATTTTTTAAGCATGTGCTATTATTATTATTATTATCATTTTAAATTCTCACCCGAGGATATTTTTTCCATTGTTTTTTCAGAGAGAGTAGATGGAAGAGAGAGACAGAGACAAAGAAACAGGGACGTGAGAGAGACACACCGATTGGTTGCCTCCTGCATGTGTCCCAACCGGGGCCAGGGATCCACTCTGCAACCCAGACCCTTCAGTCTATGGGCCGACACTCTAACCACTGAGCATACCAGCTACGGCTAAGCATGTATTACTTAAAAAAAAACCTTTTTTAAACAGAAATGATATCTAAAGTTACGTTTTGTTCTTCCTAGGCCACCCACACAAAGGCAGCCATTTCTCTAGGGAGCTTCCAGTCTTCCTTCTGTAAACTGTGTCCCCATCTGTCACATCGGTAACGCATACACTTACTCCTCACTGCTCTCCATTTGCTCTACAGTCAGGACTCAAAGCCTTATTAAGCATTATTCCTAATAAAAAAAGAAAACACTAACTTGTAAAGCATGTGCGGAATGTGCTAACAGACTAGCCATTCAATAACCTATTTCTCTCTTCTTTTTTTTTTCTTTACAATTTATCCCTTCACTAATTCCAGATAGGACTTGGACTATTCATAATAAAAATCAATAAAGATAGATAGGTGATTATAGGTAGATACAGATATAGATAGATAGGTACCTCGTAGGTGGAATAAAATCGAGCAATTAGAAACTGATCAAGTAGACTGTTGGTCTGATGAACAGAAACACATGTGATGAAATCACTGAGAAGTAAAATAGAAAATGAAAATCAGAAACAAGGGGAGAGGAATAAAAATATGCTGGACATCATTCAATAGCTATTTGCTGATGGTAATTATAGGGATGGAAAACCCATCAGGCCTGTGGAGCTAAAATTAATCAGCAAGTATTCATGGAGTGCCTCCTGCTTCTATTACTGGTTCTGGCTTCCTGCCTGCCCAGTGCCCAGGCTGCAGACATTTGCATGACTTTCAGCTTGTGGAGACACGAGGAGCAGAACAAGCAGACAGAGGCTCGGGGCAGCCTCTCCAGCCCATCGCGCTTGTTGGAATCACAGTCAAGCGAGACAGATCCCTCTGCGAAAGACTATAAAGCCAGCTTAAGCGTTGTAAACATCACTCCATCACCTGAAAAGAGCCCAATTAAGTAGAAGTACTGTATCGGCAAAGCAGCAGTCAGTTCATTTGTGTACTATTTGAAATTCTTAAAGTACAAACCTACATTCTTTTCCTACTGAAATCAGGAAGGGAGATTAGTAGGGCTTTTAACAGCTATCCTTAATTCTCAGGGTTCGTTTCCTTGCTGACAACATCTTAGGCTAATTTCCTTAAAATGTAAAATAGGATGTTTATGTCACTGTTAATATATATATATATTAAATATGATTTTATTGGTTTCAGAGAGAGGAAGGGAGAGGGAGAGAGAGAAACATCAATGATGAGAGTCATTGATCGGCTGCCTCCTGCACGCCCCCTACTGGGGATGGAGCCTGCAACCCAGGCATGTGCCCTGACCAGGAATTGAACCTCCATCTCCTGGATCATAGGTCAATGCTCAACCTCTGAGTCACTCCAGCCGGGCCACTGTTAATATTTTGATAAACGGCTATCTTAGTGGACATCTGTAATTTTGTGCATGCAGTCCAGTTATTTGGAAGAGACATCCTGCCTCTCTCTCTCTCTGATTTGTATCCCACTCTCAGACCTCAGTGGTAGACACTTGACCTAGGTGTTGCCTATGAGAGTGCCCATCGCTTACACCCCATGGTCATAGTAATTGGTTCAGGGAGGAGCATGTGACCCAACTAGGCCAATGAAACCCCTCCCAGGGACACCCACTGATGTTGAAGAAAAGGACTCTCTTTCACTGAAGTTGCTAAGCTGGTAGGATGTTTTAAATCCTGGTACTGCAGCCACCAGGTGGAGGCAGCCTTCCCAGGAATAAAACCAAGACAGGAAAGTTAAGTTAACAGCCGTAGTCCAAGCCCTTTTGGCATCGTCTGAGCCCCTGGATCCATCCTGCCTAATACTAAACTTCCTCTCGAATTTTAAGGAAATCAATAATCTTCTCTTTGCTTTAACAGTTTGGTTTCTTTTAAATGCTCCCAAAAATGTTCAGACAGAATACTAATGACAAGCTTTCTTTATAAGTGTTATTTCCATGAGAAATAACCAAATAACCTGGAGGAGATCCTTTATAATTCAAATCAGTCATGCTCACCTCCTAGAAACCCTCCCTGACCACCATCTCCATACCCATACCTACTTACTTCTTTTTTTAAAAAATGTGTTTTTATTGATTTGAGGGAGAGAGAAAGGGAAAGGGAGAGATAAGATAGAAACCTCGCCCCAGCCGGGCGTGGCTCAGCGGTTGAGCGTCGACCTAGGTAGGATCCAGGCCATCAGGGTTCGATTCCCGGTCAGGGCACATGCCCGGGTTGTGGGCTCGATCAATGACTCTCTCATCATTGATGTTTCTCTCTCTCTCTCTCCCTCTCCTTTCTTCTCCCTGAAGTGAATAAAGATATATTAAAAAAAAAAAAAAAAAATAGAAACCTCGATGAGAGAGAAACATCAATATCAATTGACTGCCTCCTGCTTGCCCCCTGCTGGGGATCAAACCTGCAACCTGGGCATGTGCCCTGGCCGGGAATGGAACCAGTGACCTCTTGGTGCTTAGGTCAATGCTCAACCACGGAGCCACACCAGCTGGGCAACTACTTCCTTCTTACACACCTGCTGACTTCTTGATGCATATGTCTGGAATGATAATGACTGGATACTGTATCTGTCTCCATTTCCTCCAGAGTATAGATTATATCTTAACCATCTTATACTCACACAGCCTTACAGTGGGGCCTAACATGTAATAGTTGCTGTTTTGTTGAAGGAATTGTATTTTGCTGAAGGAATAAATGAATTAGTTGGGAAAGTCCCTACTATTAATAAAGATTCCATAATTAAAACCTTCAATAAAATAGCTATTAGAAGACAAAAGTGAGCCAAATTGATATATCCAAACTGAATCCTGAAAGTGTTAGTCACTGGTGGCAATCTAGTTGAGAATTTGTCCTTTCTCTGGCCATTGGAGTTGAAAGGGTGGGTGAGTGGCAAGTAGTTATTCTTTCTTTTACAGAACCATTTATGGTTCAAATTCTATAAAATTTAAATAACTTCTCTTGCAAAATGTTAAAACCAAAGCTTACAACCTGTGGTGTGGAATATAGGTTGCAGCTTGCAAGGGAGGAAGCAGGGTAGCCAGAAGCTTTCTGGTAACTAGTAGGCGATACAGCAGGCGGCTTACGGTAGGGCCCTTCTTCACGGCGTGGCGAGGAAAAGCTGCAGACAAGGTCATGGGGAGTGTAGGAGGAGACCGCACTATCTGTGCAGCACAGGGTGACTGAGTGAGGGAGCGTTGCAAACTTAAAATGGGCAAATGCTAGAAAAAAGTCTATGTAGATGGGTTAGGATCAAGACATTGGGATGAAGAAACAATCCCTTGATGTAGGCAAAAATCATTACCTTTCTAGATGAGTAAGAAAACTTCAATGCGAGTTCCAGTTTGACACGAAGCCCAGCTTTCTCCGTGCGCTTCAAAGATATTGACTTAAACTCTAACGCTGCCAGTGTCTCCTCTCCTCCTTACACATGCTGCTCTTTAGTTCTCAGGGGCAGCTTTCTGTGCACTCACTTCCTTCAGCCATGGAGCCTTCTTAGTATCCACCAGGCCGCCTTCCTTTAGCACAGGCGGTTCCTCAAAGTCCCTCTCGTCCATAGAGATGTCAAAAGACTGGTTTGCCTTCCTTTAGTCTCCAAAATGCTCCCCCATGTCCCACCATAGCTTCCCACCTCACTGCCACCACCCCAGTACAGATCTCCATCTTCCCTGGAACCAAAGCCCCTGCCTCCTCACTGCTCTCTTTGCTCCCTCTCTTAGCCCCTACAACACAGGCTCCGCCTCACAGGTGGGATGATCTTTTTGAATAGTTCATTAGATTATGGCCATGCCTGGGCTGATAAATGTTTAATAACTGTTGGGGGGAAGGGGAGCGGTATCTATGTATTTTCAAGGTAGATGAAAGGGAAACAAAGATATATGATGGACTACACTCATTTTTCAATGATGTGAGCAACTTCTTTGCTGATCAGGTAATAGTTTTCAAGTACTGGAAAAGCATTTCCTCAATTTTTTTGTGTTATCATAAGCAAACACAATTTTAAGTTTAATCTTCACTATTAAAATTTCTCCCATTACTATCTGAAGTTGAGACAATCAACAAAATAAACCAAGCCTGATTTGTAGTGTTTTCCAGTTCCTATAGTGTAAATACTCCACCATGGTTGATTTCAAACTACCAAAAAATATTTCTGAATGCAAAATGGAGATGGGATATGCTGGATCACACCATATATAATATATCCAATATACATCACAGAAGGAAATAACTTTATAAAGCATGGATAATAGTAAAATGTTGTAAAATAATTAAGAAGTGAAGTTTTCGCCCAGTTGGTGTGGCTCAGTGGTTGAGTGTCGCCTGTGAACCAGGAGGTCATGGTTCAGTTCTTGTCAGGGCCCATGCCCAGGTTGTAGGCTCAACCCCCAGTAGGGGGCGTGCAGGAGGCAGCCAATCCATGCTGCTTTTCTCTCAGCAGTGTTTCTCTCTCTCTCTCCCTCTCCCTTCCTCTCTCTAAAAAAAAAAAAAAAAATCAATTAGAAACACATTTTTTAAAAAGTGGTTTTCAGCATGTATTACCTGTTTTGAAAAATATTTTAATTGTGAGCTCGTAAATAATTTAATTTTTAATATAGACCATGATTAACACTTGACTTACAAAATTCCTGAAAATTTAGCAATCGGCTCTCGGAAGCCGGTACAGCTGGCTCCAGCACACTCCTGAATCATAACTCCTCTGCTTAAGCCTTCAGGCCTCCCATTTGCACGGGTTATCTGGGAGATGAGTGAAGAAGGCAATGACGATTTTCAATAAGATTAGAGGTCACTTTTGTTGTGGTGAATTGATGATGCAAAAATTCTACAAGTGCCTCTCTGTTTTCCCATCCAGGCTTGGGGCTTACACACTCCTCAGGAGCCTCACATGCTGCCTGTGGGACAGGTGGAGTAGATACCATTCTCCCTCCTTTGCAGCTAGAAAAGCAAGGCTAGGAGGAAACAAGGGACTGGTCCCAGCTCATTCAGTTAGCGAAGTGGCAGAATAGATTTCAAACCCGGGTCTTACACTGAAGATTTAAAAAGAGGCTAGAGAAAATGCAGTTGACTAATACTGACATCAAGTTTTCAAAATTGCAAATGTCCTTGGTAACTCTTCTGAGTCCGATATGAAGTACATTCATATCTTGTTCAGGGGTTCCTATACCAAGGACGTTTAGATCTTCTAAACTTCACTATTAAATAGGCTGTAGGCATGAAAATAGCATTGTATGTTCTCAAAAATGAGCTGAGACATTCCACCTAGAAACTGAGCAGATTGAAACAATCTCTACCAGAGAACATGGGACAGAAAAGGAGATTAAATCAGAAAAGGAAGAAAGCTAATGACATAATGGCCAGCCACAAATGCCACAAATGAAAACAAAGTACAAAATATCAGCTACAATTCTTCATTGTGTTTGCTCTAATGTCTCCAAACACTAAAAACATGAGGTTCTTGCTTATTGCAAAACTTATCCTTTTTCTCTGCTGATATTTACCTCATTGTTGAATCAGGTATGGCTTAAGCTAAATTCTGCCTGCGTAAGGATGTAGACTTCACAGGATGTGCGAAGAGCATTTCATGCGTATGAGCACAAACTGTGATACTTCAGGTTGTTATGATGGAGTCACTGAAAGTATCATGAGGAGCAAGACACCAGGGATGTTGGTAACAATTTAGCATTTCCCAGTTCATGGGGTAATGCTAATTCCAGTTACAAAGAGAAAAGTACCAACATGGAATTCATTATGATTAAGAACTTGCTGTACTACCCATGAACTGCTTATAATAGGCATGTCTGGTGTAAAGTGCAAATACCGAAGCAGAGAAAGATGGGACATTCAAAGCTCAGTTGGGTTCCCTTGAGCCTCTTACCTTACAAAGTTAAACAAGAACAGAAGTGTTTCCTAAAGTCAAGGTATTATTTTTAAGAGGCATCTTATAGCTATGATAGCTGCAGGAACAAAATTTTAAAGTAAGTTTTGACAACCCATAGAAGCTGCTCGTGTTGGTTTAATGTAAAATTAACATAGTCAATGAACTATCATTTTCCAAATGATTAATACATACAAACATGATAAAAATTTACTTGATTTCAATTTACATTTAACATCACAGATTTAAAGCATGTGTGTGAGAGATACAAAGATACAATGAATGAAACTAGAACCATGACTGGGAATTCTGAGCTATAGGAAAGTAAGTCACAAGGAGGTGTCTGTCCTACGTAGAAGGAAATGCACGATAAACAACGTGGGGGTGGGAAGGAATGCGGTATAAGCTGTGGTCTTCCTTCAACAGAATCTCTTACAGTACTTAATGCATTCAGCTCAACTCACCCAAGTTCTCCATTCTCCCTGGAAAACATACTGGCTAATGCCCAGCATGTGCTGAACACGGTCAGTTCCTATACTCTCTACATTTCTCTCACCTGTTAAGCTGAATGCTTACCAAGAGTCCATGTGTTTTTTCCCTCCATTTGTGCTTGTTATTGTAATTAGGTAAATATTAAGTAAAAATGAAATATGAATAGAAAAATAGTTGTTGTTCCATACAATCTAAACAGGAAACTGCCATGTAAACAATTGCTATTAGATGAGGTGAGTGTAAGACAATTTTAAAAGATTAGGGTGAGAGCAGAGGGGATGAATCATAAAAATTGAGAACGCTACCTCTCATTTTGTAAGGACTTTTAATTTCTTGCACCACTTTTTTTTAAATGGGGAAAATGGTAATACTGAATATTAATAACAATTGCTAATGATGATTAAACGCTTGATAAGTTCTAGGAATGAGTCTAAGCACTTCACATATACTGAACGTGTTTAATCTTTAGAATAACTGGAGTTAGCACGATTAGCACCCTCCTTTCATGGATGATGGAAACTGAGTTACATTCCTCACAGAGGTGGAGGCGACCCAGCCAATCTGGCTCTTAACCGCAATGTGTACTTAGTTTACACATGAACAAAGACGTCGAACTCCAGGCAGGGGGCTCACAAAAGGTTTAGGCCTTCATCAGAGGATTAGGAAACAAATGTTCAATTCCAGGTTTTAGGTTTTAAAGTTTAAAATGTGCAAGTATAATTTTTTTTTCTTTATGATTCCCCTGCTTTAATGGACTTTTTAATTTAATCAAATACCAGTCCAATTGCATCAGCTAGAAGACTCTGCCTGGCCTAGAAAGAAGCAGGTAAAAGATGGTCTTAAACATCAGAATGGAAGTTGGGGGTCTGGATACACTGGAATAGGAAGTTACTGTGGTTACTTTTTTTTTAACAAAAATTTTAAAGTATATTGAAGTATAATTCTGTAATCTGCAGACCTAACATTTGGTGCATTTTCCTAATCTTTTCAATGCCTAATTTTTATTCCATATATGGAAATATCATTTATTGGATCACTAGATATCAAACCCAAACACCATCTCACGTGCTTCTAACCATCCAAGCACATAGAAGTTAAGTGATTTGTTCAGGGTCACAGAGTTAGAATTTAAAGTCTGCTACTTACATTTTAGGTATGATGTCAAACTCAATCTTAACTGCAAAATTACAATAACCGCTTCCCCCTCCCCCACTTAGCATAGCTTCAGCATTTCCCAGGACATTAAGAGTAATAACTTATTGGCAACTTTGACTTCTTATTGCATACATGCACCATGATTAGTTACTTGAGCAGGAGCATGACATGGTTTCATGATGTTTTAGAGGGGTAATCTGGCAGTGAGGCTTGCATTATTTTAATGGGAATGGGAATAATAAAACCTGTGAACAAAATGGGGGAATTCACTTGGCTAACATATCAATTGCTGTGTAAATGTAAAAGGTGGTTTGGTTACTATTTAGATTTAAGGTTTTACTGGCCTTAGGATATAGTCTCAGACCCTTTCCATCCCTCCGTTCATTCATTAAGTCATTTAGTCATTCAACAAACATCCACTGAGCACCTACTATGCAACAGTAATATAGTGGTAAAAAAGAAACACAGGCCCTGCCTTCACAGAGCTTATGTTCTAGTGGGGGAGACAGAAATTTAATAAATGAGTCCACAAGTAATAACAAACTATCATTGTAATGTGCTAGCAAAGTACAGGAGACTATGAAAACACATACTAATGGGTCTTAGTTGCTTTTTTGTTTTTGTTTCTGAAGAATGGGAGCACTCAGGTGTTTAAACAAGAGGTAATAAAAATGAGGATCTTGAGTAACACTTGGACACTTTTCATTAACTCATTTGGCCTCCACAACAACCTAGTAAAAGTGATATTATGTCTTGTTCACTCAGTGTTTTATTATAACTTTGTAAAGTATTTGCTGAGCACCTACTATGTACTTTGCTCTGTTCTGGGAGTGGGACATACAGCAATGCATAAGACAGATCAGGTCCTTGTCTTAATGGAGTTTCGATACCTCACCTTCATTCCCACGTCTACCTCTGAGGCAATCAATTATATTCCTCCTCAGATGGGGATCCATCCTATTTATTCTCCTGCAGTAATTGTAACTTTCAAGGGTTACAGATTAGTAACTGTCATAGCTAAAGGCTTAAGATAGTACATATAAAACACTTTCAATAACGCCCAGCAGACAGAAGCTCAGTAAATTGTAAGTTTACTAACAATTGTTAGAATTGCTATTATTATTACAATGTTTAATCTCACGTCCTTTCTGGTACAGGAGATTTCATTTCTTTAAATTCCATACACACTCACTGCAAGCCTATCGTGGGACTTACATACTCTTTCATGGGAATTGTGAGATCAACCAAGAAAAACCTCTTTTTTTTTATTATTTTTTTTATCCTCACCTGAGGATATTTTTTCCCACTGCTTTTCAGAGTGGAAGGGAGAGAGAAAGAGGAAGAAACATTGATGTGAGAGTCACATCGCCTGGTTGCCTCTGCTCGCACCCCAAGCACGGCTGGGGATCAAGCCTGCTACCAAGGTACATGACCTTGGCAGGAATCGAACCCGGGACCCTTCAGTCCTCCAGACAACGCTTTAACCACTGAGCCAAACCGGCTAGGGCAAAAAACTCTAATTCTACCTCCCACTGCTATAAGCATCATCCTCTGTAAGCCTTTTTCCTCTAATTCTCATGAAAAATTAGAATAATACCTATCTATTCAGCTGTTGTTTGAATTTAAAACGATGTGAATCTTCCATTTCAAGATGCTCTGCGGGACCTACAGAAATAAAATGAGTGGGGAAAAAGTTAATTGGAAACTTGTGTGAAATTGGGTATTATTTATTTGTTAATCCTCACCTGAGGATATTTTTTCCATTGACTTTGAGAGAGAGTGGAAGAGGGAGGGAGGGAGGAGGAGAGAGAAACATCAATCGGTTGCCTCCCAAACCTGCCCCACCTGGGACCGAACCTGCAGCCCAGGGACCTGCCCCCGGGCCCCCAGCTCTCCCGGCTGAGCCGCCGGCCAGCGCCCAGGGGATGTTATTTAAAAGGCAGAGCATCCACCACCCAGAACAAGAGAAACGAGGCGTATTCTCAGAGCAGAGATTCTGTTAGGAATTGGTTGATGGTTCGGGGAGAAGTTAGGTAACTTATGGTCCCTTTATATATGTGTGTGTGTAATAGATATATGAAGTACTTATACATAAGTTGTCATATTTATATATGAAGTATTCATATATAAATAATCCCTAGCATAACAGTTACGCATATTAAGAGGGATAATCATACTAGCACGAGTTATTTAACTAACTGCCTTTTAAAACACGAATAACATTATCGTAAGTTTGGGTCTTGATTTTCCTCCCCGATACCGTTGGTGGTTCTGGAACCACAGAAGACCTCTGATTCTAGCGTTTGAGCCTTGGAAGGTGGAAAAACTGGAAAGCAGGCCAAGCAGCGCTCTCGGGGTGAATTCTCACTCCTCGTCCGCTAGGGCCCGCGCAGGGCCTTCCTCCAGCGCACTCGCACCGACGAAAGGAAAGCAGAAGCCCCCTCTTCTGGACTCAGACGGGGGTTTGTTAGCACCCGGGGAGCTCAGCACCCTTCGCACACATTCTACTGGCGGAGGGTTGGACGTCGGCAAGGTTTTGGCTCCCTCTTCTTTTCGTTGGCAGCGAGCGTCTCTTCCTTTTCCAAGATGGCGGCCTTAGACTCGCCTGGCGGGGGCCGGCGCAGATCGTCTCCGCACGGGCAGCCCGCTAAAAGCCCAGCTCTCTCCTTCCACACCCGACCACGAGCGGGGCGGCGACCCCCTGAGACCCGAGGAGGAGTGGTTCCCGCGTCGGGAACCTTGGCCAAGATGGTGGCCGCGCGGCCGGTCCGGCGTCAGCGCCCTTTACCAAGATGGCGGCGGCGGCTTCCGGCACGCGTCTCCCCAATCCTCTGGAAGATGTCAGAGCAGAGGCGGCTGCCGGCAGTCAGAACGCGGCCTGAGGGGAGAGTGGCTGCGGCCGAGCGCCCGGGCCGGGACGAGGTGGAGCTGCGGCAGCCTCCGCCCCCGTCAGGAGCTGGCAAGCGCTGTCACCTGTGGGGGCGCAAAAGTTACCTCTCGAAGCCCTAAAGCAACACAGCATCACCTTTCCCTGAGTCCCCAAAATGATAGTATGTGCTGCACAAGGTAGGAGGCTCGGTCCCGGCGTCGCCCAAGCCCTCCGGACGCGGCGAGTTGGGCAGGGGGCTGGGGCGGGGACCTCCCGCGCGGACAGCCCTCGCCTCCGCCCCTGTCGTGGGGGATCGGCCGTGCGCTTCCCTCGGACTGAAGGGGAGCCGCGTAACGGGAACAGCTGGAGGGAGTTGAACGCTGACACGTTAAAGCTGTGTGCGTTTCGTCCCCTTTGGGGGGGCCGGGGTCCCGTCACACGAGCGGGTGGGCGACGCGTGGAGTCGGGTGCAGCCGAAGTGAAGACTCGGGGAGGGGCCTCCAGGGAACGCTTGGAAGCCGGTCCTGGAGGGGGTGGCAGGAGAGGTCAGGAGTTTGGGGGTGAGGGCGTACTTTGCAAGCAACTTGCTGTTTCGCCTGCAACTTGCTTTTAGGCCTGCCGCCCCCTGCTTTCCTTAAAAATCATGAAAAAAAAGTGCAAAGAAATGCAGCTCGCCGGAGGTTTTGCTTTTGGCGTGCAACTTCCTTCAAGTGTGAGCGCGCTGGGAGGGAGGGAGGGACGGAGGGGTGGGGGTTGAACTTGGCAGGCAGCGCCTCCTTCTGCTCCGCCGCCGCCGCCGCCGCCTCGGAGACTCGGGGAAGAGGGAGGGGGACGGCCGCGCGCGGGGGAGGGTGGGTTCTGCTTTGCAACTTCTGCCGGGGTGCGAGAGCGCGGCGGCGGCTGCAGACGGGGCCGCCCGGACGATGCGGGGGTGGGGGACCCGCCGGCACGCGACTGACCCCCGGCCCAGAGTACGTACGCGCCGACCCCTCGGCCCTGCCTCCCCGGAGCCTCCCGGGAGGGCGTGTCGGGCCGGCCGCCCCGAGCGCGGCCGCGGCGCCGCGGCACCGTTCCGGTGCAGCCCGTAGCCCGGTGCTGAGTGACACACTTGGTGCTACTCGGCCGGGGGACCGTGGCGCGGACCACCCCCGCGGCTCCGCTGCGGGCCGCGCCCGGCTCCCCAGCCAGCCCGCTGTCAGCCGCAGGGGCGCTGGCGGCGATTGCCGCCGAGGGACAGGGCGTGCTCCCGAGTGGGTCGGGAGTCGCTGCGCTGGGTGGGGGCGGGAAGGAGGCAGAAGAGAAACTAGAGAAACTCGGCTTCCCTCCTTAGCGCGCCCTGAGAGACTAGGTCCGCCCCCGCCTCCTCTCCTTTTTCCGGGGGGTTGGGTGGGCGAAGACAGTCCCCGCGCGCCCCGAGGGCGGCGGTGGGCTGCCGGGGCGGGGGCCATGCTGGGGCCTCGGGCGTGCAGGCGCCGTCGGGGCCAGGGTGGCGGGGCCCGCGGGGAGGGCGTGGGGGCAGGGGCCGCGGCCGCCCGTGCAGTTGCCGAGCGTCGCCAACAGGTTGCACCGTTCCCCGCCGCCTCGCGGCCCCTCGGGCGGGGAGCGGCCGGGGGTGGAGTGGGAGCGCGTGTGTGTGCGAGAGTGTGCGCGCCGTGGCGCCGCCTCCGCCCGCCCCCCGCTCGATCCCGCTCGCTCGCCGCGGCGGGGCGGCCCTTTCGCGTGTCCGCACTCCCTCCCCTCTCCTCCTCCTCCATTTTGCGATCTCGAGTCTGTGACGGGAGCCCGAGTCGCCGCCCGCCCGTCGGGGACGGGTTCTAGTGGGTGGAAGGAGAGCCGCAGCCGGAGCGGCCGGCCAGGCGCCGGGACGGAGGACGCGCGCCCGAGACCCGGCCCGAACAGACGGGCTCGGGCAGGGGGCTGGCTTGTCAGCGGAGAAATGCAAGACTTTATTAGATAGGGGCTCCCCCCACCCGTGGAGAAGGGGGCGGCTGTTTACTTCCTTTTTTTTAGGAAAAAAACCATCTCCCTCTTGCTTTCACATGCTAAGTTGTTTATCTCGGCTGCCGTGGGAGCTGCGGACGGTGGTGGGTGAGCGGCGCCTCCAGCAGAGGTAAGAGGCTAGGAGCCAGGGCCCGCGCGGGGCTCGCTCCCCCGAGGTGCCGTTCGGGGGCCGCCGCGGCAGCCTGCAAACTTTTATTAGCCTCGGGGAGTGGGGGTGGGGGCTGGCCGGGGCCGGGTGACGGTGACGAAAGGGCAGTGAGCGGGTGACAGCGCTGGGCTCTTCCTCTCCTCGGCCGCCGTCCCCCGGTGGGGCCGAGGGGGAGGAACCTGAGCTCTGACTGCGAGTGGAGCCGCGTTGAGCTGCCCCGGGTTTCCAGCCTCTCGTTCCGTGGCGCGGAATCGTGGTCTCTCTCTCTTTTTTTTTTCTTTCAAGTCCCCTTCTTTTTCCTTACCTGGGGGGCCGCCCAGACACCCATTTTTATGGTGAACGCTGAGCCGAGTGTGAATTCGACTCGCGGAGTATTTCCACTCCGCCCCGGTGCGCCCGAGCGCGTCGGGGTTTGTGCGGAGGCTCCAGCTCGTCCCGCTTGTGGCGGGCTCGCGGGGCGTGGAGTGCGAGCGCGCGGGGGCTCACCGCCTGCAGCCTGCAGCCTTCGGCCCGGGCTGGCGTCGTCGGGTAGGAGTGGGCGTGTCGGGAGAGACTCAACAGGTCTGGACACATTTCTCTTTTAACCTACCCCCCCCCCCCACCCGGCGAGGGATGGTTCTTTGGCGCTTAGCAGCATTTCTCACCTGACTCTTATAAGTGACCCCTTTTCAGAAAAGACCCTCCCTAGCCGTCTTCGTTTTCTGGAGCGACTTTTGACCAGCGCGCCTTTGGTGTTTGGGTTGCTGGCTTGGCGATGGCAGCCTGGTCGTGCCGCTTTAGACCCCCGCTGCTCGGCTCATTAAGGTGTCGGAGTTATTGGCCGTGTAAACTGGGGCATAAAGTCGTTGGAGGGAGGGATCTTTTCGTTTTATGAAGCATTGTTTTGGTTTTGAGTTTGAAGGCAGCTGTCAAAGCCGCGTGGAAATTCATTAGGTTTTATTTGATACCTAGTGTTTAGAGACTTTTATCAGATAAACAGGGGCAGGGAGGTAAGCCGGTTACCAACAAGATTTGTAGTGACAGATCCCACCCTTCTCTCTACCTTCCTCCGACTCCACTTTCCGTGAAGGCCAATGAAGTTTGTTTCTTAAAATCTCCGTATAGGAAAAGTTTCCCTTCATTGGGTGAGATTTGGCTGTAATGTTGAGAGTATGTTTATCAAAGTAGTTGCCCGTTTTTTAAAAACATCTTGATTATTAACAATGTACCAGCAACCTAACTGTCCTGAGACTAAGCTCAGAATTGGCACAGGTGAAGGTTTAAATGCAGAGAAAATTATCCAGAGCATTTTATTGGATTTTTTTTTACACCTGGATTTATATGAGTGTGATTTTACAGTTCTGGGTGTTTTTTTTGTTTTTGTTCAGTACTTCAATATCAGGAAAAGAAACGTCTTTATTTAGAGGTATATTATTTTATACTGAGGATCTTAAGCAGTTTTAAAGAAATGTAGCTTCACCTATATTTTATTGTGTTTTACAGATTGAGAGGTGCTGCATTTGTTATATTTAAATAAGCTAAGTTGTAGTAAAAAGCTACTTCTAATTCTATTCTGCTTTTTAAAATCTAAATTTTAGTTGGTCTTTATACAGTGTATTTCATTTCGTATCTCCAAAATTTGAAGGGAGACACTATTCAACAGGTACATTCAGTAAGAAATATGAGTTAAAAATACGAGCCTTTTCCTAGCCTATTGGAAGATAGGCAGATCATCATTGTTTATTTTTCAAATAAAATGTGCACGGTTTACCAGTAGGTTGTACTAAAAGGTTTAAATGTGTGACTAGCAGGAAGGGGAATTTGGGGATAATCAGAGATACAGAATTTTAGCATAGTATTTATCAAATTTTATGTGTACTGATTCTCAGAAAAGCTGAACAGCCTTGATTGAAAAGAGGCAGGAATTTTAATGATCATAGTTCTTTTTTCAATTAAATACTTTGACACCAACGTGAACCTTTAGAATAATCAGATGTAATGAATTATAATGTCTATAATTAACGAAGTTGCAGTTCTGTGAGTGTCAGGATGAATAGCCAAGCTTAGTTTGATACAGTTTTGTTGTCAGCCACGCAGATGGACTGTGTTGTACTTTTAAGTGTGGCACACTGAATGGGAGCAGGGGAATGGCTTTTTTATTCTGGAAGACAGAACTACTCTTCTGATAACAAGGAATTAGATTCGGAGTTAACTGAAAGGTTCATTTAACAGGCTCTTACTAATCGGATCACAGAGATAATGTGACTTTATAGCTTATTATGTCCCCCCCCCTCTTCTTTTTGTAGCTGATATTCATTGATGGACCCGAAGGAATCATTAACCTCCGTCAGAGAAGAAATCCCTAGCAGTGTGCTTGTTGGGGAGAGGGGAAATGTGATGGACCTTTATAAAACCCTAAGGGGCGGAGCTACCGTGAAGGTTTCTACATCTGCCTCCTCACTGGCTGCTGCTTCTCAGTCAGACTCCAAGCAGCAAAGACTTTTGGTCGATTTTCCAAAAGGCTCAGGAAGCAATGTGCAGCAGCCAGATTTGTCCCAGGCAGTTTCACTCTCTATGGGACTGTACATGGGAGAGACAGAAACAAAAGTGATGGGGAATGACCTGGGATTCCCACAGCAGGGCCAAATCAGCCTTCCCTCTGGGGAAACAGACTTTGGACTTCTGGAAAAAAGCATTGCAAACCTCAGTAAGTCGACCAGTGTTCCGGAGAACCCCAAGAACTCAGCATCTGCTACTGTTTCTGCTGCCCCCACAGAGAACGAGTTTCCAAAAACACATTCTGATATGTCTTCAGAACAGCAGAATTCGAAGAACCAGACTGGCACCAACGGGGGCAATGTGAAGTTGTATACCACAGACCAAAGAACCTTCGACATTTTGCAGGATTTGGAGTTTTCTTCTGGGTCCCCAGGTAAAGAGATGAATGAGAGCCCTTGGAGATCAGACCTCTTAATTGATGAAAACTGTTTGCTTTCTCCTTTGGCAGGAGAGGATGATCCATTCCTTTTGGAAGGAAACTCGAGTGAGGACTGTAAGCCTCTCGTTTTACCGGACACTAAACCTAAAATTAAGGATAATGGAGATCTGATCTTACCAAGCCCCAGCAGTGTGACACTGCCCCAAGTGAAAACAGAAAAAGAAGATTTCATCGAACTCTGCACCCCTGGAGTAATTAAGCAGGAGAAACTGGGCCCAGTTTACTGTCAGCCAAGCTTTTCTGGGGCAAATATAATTGGTAATAAAATGTCTGCCATTTCTGTTCACGGTGTGAGTACCTCTGGGGGACAGATGTACCACTATGACATGAATACAGCATCCCTTTCTCAACAGCAGGATCAGAAACCTGTTTTTAATGTCATTCCACCAATCCCTGTTGGTTCAGAAAATTGGAATAGGTGCCAAGGATCTGGAGATGACAGCCTGACTTCCTTGGGGACTTTGAGCTTCCCTGGTCGATCGGTTTTTTCTAATGGCTATTCAAGGTAAGATTGTTTCTCTATTTCTTAAGTTTGAGACAGATTGATAGTTTTAAATATTCATTTATTTGTATGTGTTCTCCAGCAATTAATGTGCTGCTACTTATGAATAAGTTTAAGTAGTCTTTTAAAGTAGGCAAGGTAGACAGCCTGAGTGATATTTCTATACATAACCATTTCAAGTTTTTGTCTGAATATTGGCATTCAGTATTTCATTGGCCAGTGGTTGAAAATTTTATTTAAAAATTTAAAATAATATTGCTTATTAACAGGTATCTTAAGTAAAAATTGTATAAGTTCAAGGGATGTAATGTCTGCAGATATAACATGTTCATTGTGCATGTTCATTTAAGCTGTTTTCGAATACGCTTACATTGCAATGAAAAGTACCCTTCATACTTCACATAATCAAAAGTTGTGCTGGTGTATTTGCACACTTGTGGAATGTTAACTTGAGATTAAAGGGTTAAATCTTTCCCCCAACAAGAAAAGCTTCCTATTTAAAGAGGGTAAAAAGGCTTTTAAGTACCAACCATAAGTCAAAGCAATGCAGTGTACAGTGTGCCGAGTCATAGTATTAGACGGAGGACTCGCCTACGGGGTTCCTGACCTAACGTAGCCAAGTCTTGTCTGCTGAATTCGTCTCTTTAAGAAAGGAATTGTTGGCAACATGGTGCAAAACAAAATTTTACTTTCAAAGGTTCCCACAGGCTCTTAAATAGATAACTGATGGCCGACATTGCTAAGCTTCAATTCTCAACTATCATTTGATGTGTTCATTTGTCATCTTTTTTCCTCAGGCGTTTGTAAGTATGCTGACATTTCTGTTTGACCTCAGAAGGGTCTGTTAAAATGGAATTACTGGGAAAAAGTTCTAAATTTAGATGTATCTGTTGGTAGGGGTTAAGTTGTGTACCTGCACCCCCATCCCCAATTCAGATAAATACTGGGTTGTATATCACATTTTGGATATGTAGGAAAATACAAAAATATGACTGTAGAGACAATCAGTGGGTTTTTTGGGGTTTTTTTTGAAAGGCATAGTAGATTCAGTGATTTATTTGTGCATAAGCATTTCAAGTTTTTTCTTAATGTTAGTAATAGTCATTGTTTCCGTTAACTAGTCATTGAAGATTTTATTTAAAATTCTCTTTGAAATACTTTTTCTGTTGAAGGGACGTCCTAACACTGAGGTATCTCTTTTTTCCCTCTTAAAATAGGAAGCTTTTCTTGTTGGGGAAAAATTTTAGACTTAGATTTAGGCTATGTTCTATTTCTTTTTCTTTAAAAGGCTTAGTTTCTCATAAAAAAAAAATAATAATAAATAACACCTTGGTTCTTGTGTGTCTAAATGTAAACGACCTACTAATCTATTATTTAAATAATAATTATCTTTATTTAAAAGAACACTACAACTTTGTATTGCTATCATTCTGAATTTGAAGGTTTAAAATGTTTCCAGTAAGGAGATTTGAGATGTTTCTTATCACATAAACTGTTCTGTTCAAATGTTAAAAGACATGCTGTGTTTTAAATTTTTCAATCTCAAATTTTTGGTATTGGAATTCATGGTTGAATGTGCTTGGTTGATTTGACTAAGCTATCTGTAGGAAATTACTACATTGATTTATATAAAACATAATTGTACAGAGTAAAATAGTATATCTTAGGAAACTCTTGCGGATTATTAATGCATTTTGGTCTGATAATTACCAAGGTATTGTTCTCGTTTTCCTTACTATAAAAAAAGCGTGGAACAAGATTATTTTCCATTTACATTGAACTTTCATTAAGCCCCATAAAATCTGGGATCTGGAGCATAAGTCAGGTGAACGTAGTTACCTGATAGATCGTTATCGAACCTTTTTTAGTAATTTATGACATGGTAAGTGTCTTCATATTTTTAACTTGAGCTTCATAGCAACCTTATATGGTAGGCAAAGCAATGATGATGTGGCTCTTTCAAGATTCTTTAATATCCAATGCAATGATTATTTTTATGCCAATGTGTGATTTGAATTATAACCAGTAGTTACGACTTGAATTATAATCAGTAGTTTGTGTCCTAATGAAAAGGTGTAATATTCAGAATCATTTGGTAATCTTTGAAAATTTATACCTTTTGGCATTAACATTGGGAGTTATGATTACCCAGAACAAAGCTTCTTCCAAATAAATTGAAACAATGTTTCTTTTCTAACCATCATTGAATTACTCTATTGTTTCCAAACAACCACCCTGATATAAACTAAAATTGGTTGCTTTCTCCTCTATATATGTTACATGGTTCTAGCAAAACACTAGGTATGACCAGTGACCCTGAATGATTAGCAGATAAATCAACATGCTGAGGCCACAACTGTGTTGAATACTGACATTCTGACTTTTGATATAAAAATATTAAATGTTACTAATAACTTCACTTGCATCCCTTTTCAATTAAAAAAAAATCATCATTTGACTTTTTAAGATGACACCTAAAATTGCTTTTTCTCAGAATGCTTAAAAAAAATTCACAATGTTTTGAGGGGGAAGATAGAGTTTTTTAAACTTTTTTTTTTTTTTAAGAATGGTTTTATTGATTTTAGAGAGAGATGAAGGGAGAGGGGGAGAGAAACATCTATCCACTGCCTCCTGCACGCTCCCTACTGGGGTTTGAGCCCCAAACCCCCCTGGGGGGGGGGCAGATCTAACCATTGACCTCTTGGCGCATGGAACCATGCTCAGCCAACTGAGCCACACAAGCCAAGGTGTAAGGTAGTTCCTTCCGATGTGTCAACATAGCACAACGTCCAATTACCACATTAAATTGTAAAATTATGCATGTCCTGATTGAGCATAGTAAAGTGTTTTCTTTTTAAGTTCATTAATAGTGAAACAAGAGAGATCTTATTGATGTTCAAATACATTCTTAAAGTGAAATGAACTAGCCATTCTAACTTAATATGCTTTTTAAATACTGAAATTCAATAAATTTAACATAAACTTGTAACATCGATGAAGGCACATTTCTGCATAACTTGATTTTCAACATTGTTTCACTTCAGCATTAATGGTGAAACTGCTGAAAAGGGGCAGAGAAGTAAATGGTTTCAGGTGAAATTACAGCTTTTATTGGGATTATTGTTGAAACTTCAGTGTTAAAAAGCTGACTAGTTTCTGAAGTATAAGATTATTGGAGAAAACGAATGATGCAAGATGCAATTGTAAACTCAGTCGTGGGGTTTGGGGCTCTGATAATTGACACCTAATGAAGCTGCAAAAATTTATGGTGATTTTATCTCTCTCATTATTAACTGCATCTAATTTTATTAATGTAATGAAACTGAAGACCTGCACAAACACAGGATGAGGGAAGCAAGTTTTGTCTCTTTCTCGTGTTCCTTAACATCATGTTGAATATTTTTCTCAGAAGTGGAGGAGGCATAAGGAAAATACTCTGTTTTGATTTTATTTATCCCCTATTTATCCCCTTCTTAGTCCATACTTCCTTTACATCCTACCTCCCCCCGCCCCCCCCCCCCCCCCCCCGCCCATTCAGAAGGCCCTGGCAATGAGTGTTTCAGTGTCTTCTTAAACTTAATATTTCTGATATTCACTCATATAAATGATTGCTGAATGTTAGAGGAGATTTGCCTTTGCTTATTTATTTACTTACTTATTTTCAACTTTATGGTAAGAATCTTTTTTTAAACTTTGTACTTTGTTATGGCTGTATTAGTAAAAGCTTAAAAAATATAACTGTGTTCAGGTGTTTCAATTTAGTGTGGAATGAATGATACAGAAATGTGTGACCAACATGTGGTCAGACGTTATTAAAATGACTTCTTGGGTGGTTTCTTTGGCTATCCCATGATATTTTTGTAATTGATAACATGATTTTTATTATAATGGTGTTTTGATTTTGTTGTTGCAGATACTTTAGTTAGTCTGACCACTTTTAGTATATTATTGAATAGACTATAAATTTTATGACCTATTCTGAAATATACTTTGCATAAATGTAGGTTAAATGCAAATTATATTAATAGTGGAATTTATATGTGGGTAGAGATCACTTTAGAGGCCTTTTGAGATTTTAGACATTGGATCAAAAGGGTTTATTTTAGTATGAGTGCCTGATGTGAAATAGCATCTGTATTAATTGGTTGGTTATATAAGTCTTATTCACTCTGGCCTGTAGGTGATTGAAATAGCCTAGTTGTTAGAAAATCTTAATTTACATTAGGTTTAAAATAAGTCTGGGGCATATTTCTTAAAACACATTTTTTCTTTAAAGATCACATCTAATTTTAGTTAGCAGTGAGTTCTCACTGTGTACTACTATTTAAGTGAGCAAATTAAATAGGAAAAGTAGGTTTGTGCTTTTACCCTTCTAAGGACATCCTGATAATTGTGTAATGCAGTATTTACAGGTATGTGCCAAATTAATGGGCATTTGCTTCCATATTTCTGAGTCATGGAAAATATATGTATTTGTAAATTGTGTTGCAAAAAAATTTTCAAGATGTATGTTGAATGAAGCTAAAACCATAAAAAAAAAACCCCAAAAAATTACTGATTGACCTTTGCAGAAGGGTTTAAAAGCCCATGCTCTCCTTATTTTTGTAATTTCAGAAAGCCAACTGCTGTCATTTTTCTTCTGGGTTATTCTACGTGGGTTTTGTATTTTTCAAGTAAATAAAGATATTCCATTTTTTTAAAAAGAGAAAAGATCCATTACGTTTCCTTTCCCTTTGAATTGTGTGTGATCACTCTGTGCTAAACTGGATTAGAGTGTGACTTTTAATGATGGTGGTTGTTTTCATTTTACACATTAAGGTATAGTTTAGAAAATGTGCCATTTTATTGCAGTTCAAAATTCATTATAGACAATGATTTCAACCCCAAAACAAGTAATTTTGACAGCTTGTCTTTTTATTCCTCACTGCCATCACAAATGTCCTTTAAATACAGGATTTCCAGTGGATTATGCATTAATGGGTGTTGTGGGGAAGTGGGGGGGGGGGGACGGGAGAGGGAGGAGCAGTACAAGTGTAGAATGGTGGAAGATAAGTTTAGAAATATCAAAAACAGTTTCAAAAACCAACAATTTGGACCAACTGTCATGAATTCAGAGGACTAAAAAGAGATATTTGGTGCTGTGTTTATGTATAAGGGAATGCAGCAGCCAGGATTACACTTTGGTTTCTTTCATTTGAGAGATAAGTCTGAAGCTAATTGTGGCAATGTAGCCCTGTTTATGGGGTTATGTCGTTGGCTTCTGTTAGGCTTTATTACCAAAAAAGGGATGGGATGAACATTTTAATTCTTTTTAGATTACTTCAGCTAAGATCAAGTTCGTATTTGTCACATTTTTATTTAGGCTACTATTTAATCAATGAAAATCTAGTTACTGGAGTGTCGTTGAAACAGTGATGGTGTCTTACATTGTTTCAACCACTTCATACTTCACAGCCTGCTTTTATTGTGCTCATCGCTGCCGCACTGTGGAATGCAACCCTTGTCTTTAGTAATGTATTTCCATTGGTTGTGTATTTTTCTGCTGGATTATTGAGGAAATTAAATTCTTATTTAATGGTACATAAATAGAATAAATTATGGGGTAGAATTGCTAGACAGCCTATTAAACTATTTATATTGCAGTATAGTCCTTAAAACCAACTATTTTGAATGGAAGTGTGTCATCCCCTAATTTATCTCTTGGCCAGCTTAAATATTAATGACTGATTATCTTGGTAGAGCTGCATGCTTAAACATACTTTTACAGAGTAACTCAGATATTAATTTTGAGTGCTTTAAAATATTTTTTCTTTGGAACAACTTTCAACAAGATTAATAATATTTATAGTGCAGCAAATTTAATAAACATACCTCTTAATTTTAGAATTTTTTTCATTTACCCTATAGGACCCCAAATACATATATGGGGAGAAAATGATATAATTAATTAATTGTAAATGTTTATCACAGTATCTTACATTGAATTTTTGTTTTCGTAACTAACAATTTGAGAGTTCAACCTAAGTATGCAATGTTTAGGACATACAGTCGCAATAAATATTAACTTTTATTTCTTTTTCTGATAAAATTAGCCTTTATTCTAGTTGATTTCATAATTTTTCCATAATATTTAACTGTGTCTATTATGAAAGTATATTTGATAGCCAATTTTTAAAAGCTATTGTGAAATGGCAAATAATTTAGTTCATGATTTATTGTTTATGGTTGGGGCAGTGCAGTGGCTTATGACCTTATGATGGTCACATGTTGAACATTAAAGCTCTACCAGTTTGTACGCTCTTTTGTTTTTGTTGTTTTGTTTTGTAATTACTGAGGATAAGGGCTTTATTAATTTCAAGATGATTTAAATTACAAATTTGGTGCTTTTTAAAAAAAACCCTGGAATCCCTTCTGTACAATTTGATTTCGTTATTAAATAGTAGGAATAGAAAAGCACTAGACTAAAAATCAGACTTGAGTTCTAAGCCTGAGCTGAGCCAGTCTATGACTTTGAGTAATTCGGTGTTTTGGAGTCAAAATACTTTCTTTACAGTTACATAGTAATTATTTTCAAAATGTGTGTGTGTTTCTGTTTAAAATCCTGCAATCCTCTTAACCTTATCACTTTCGTGAAGGAGGCAATTATGGTAGGGAATGGTGTACAAAGTTGGTTCTTTGACATATTTTTGGTGTATTATAAAGTACAAGAGGAAAAACTGAACACAGATTTGGTATTTTTATGAGATAAAGAATTTAAAATAATGTAGTTGGTGGTACATAGACATATGGTAAACATGTTGTTGGCAGTGCCAGAGAGGTGAGGGCCCTTGGGTTCTCGGAGCTGGATTTATGCGTTGGGTACAGTGATTTTTAGATGAGAGCATAAAGGGACTTGAGAGCTCATCTTCTCCCCACACTCATATTTTTTTCAGATGAGGAAATGAGACCCATAGAGAGTGTCTAGGGAAAGATCACAAAATTAGTGATGTTGCCGAGTTGAGTATCCTAATTCTAAGTATCTAAGCTCCCCAGCAGGCTTCTTTTCACATCTGGTCTCTAGTTCTAGAGACCTGAAACATAATACAGGTTAGCCAGGTGTTTATGAAATCAACTAGTTTAGATTTTTAAAAATATACAATATTCACATTCATTCTTGTATATTTTTAACCCTTTTTTCCTAATAATATTGAATGTAATAATTATGTGGCAGTATATGCAGAGGACTTTGTATGCATTCATCTCTTTCAAACCTCTTAACAGCCTTATGAAGGTTTTTAATTCTAGTTTCTATGTTAAATTATTGATTCTGTCATTATCTGTGTAGTACAGAGTCAGCTGTTATTTACCTTAATTTTACAGGTGAGACATTTAAAGAGAAAAAAAAAAGAATAGTCAGGAAAAATTAATACTGATCTGTAGGGAAATAATTAATATTGTGTTAGAAATTCCTCCTGGATCTTTAAAAATTTTATTTGTCATATGTGAATCTTTAAATATATAAAGGAGAAATGGAATCAAGCCTCTGCTCTCCCGCATATATTTGTGTAGTCACTTACTGCTTTCTGTTAAGTTTTGACTCCTGTAAAACAGTAAGAACACCCAGTATTTCTGCCTTACAGCATGGGTGCTTGCTTTGAAAATTAAAATTACTATAAAAATTCAAGGTGGAATTTTTAAAGCTGTGCCGTCTGTTGAACACAAGCCAGCATACCCTCCTTGGCTGAATACATTAGGGCATCTGTGCCTGTGCAGGTGTTATTTCTTCATCAAGCATCTGGACTTTTTCCGTGTCTACTGTGTGTGATCCTTGAAGGTACATGGCTCTCAATTTCATACGGACTACTATATTTAAAGCCCTCAGGTGCCAAGATCATTACATTTATACTGATTTTTTAATTGTTTTTTGTTAGTTTTTCAATGGATTTTATTGAATATTAGTTATGCCATCTAAATTTTAATAGCTGTATTGATAATTTCACCCACGTTATCTTTTTATTAATAAATGCTAGAATATCCCCTTTCTGTTTTATTTTCTAGTAGTCTTTAAACACACACACACACAAATACTCGAAGATTCTTACTCATTAAGGAACTTTAATTTGCCTGAAAATGAGAATGAAGTTATCAGCTTAAAACTTTTTTTACATTTATTATATTTAGCAAGCTGTATGAAAGAGAGCTTCTGACTATATTGAATACCAAAGTTTATCCTAAGTGCCTAAGTTTGGGAGAATTATGAAACTTTATTTGCTAACTTTTTTCTTTACTGATCAAGTGGTTAAAAAATCTTGAGTAAGACAGATTTGATGGATTAAACCAAAGTTATAAATCTAATTTTTATATGACAAGGAGCCAAGTACAGAAACAAGTTAAAAGGTATAGTAAATTGGTAAAGCATACCCATGTAAAGTGTAACTTACTACGTTTGTAGGCAGCTTTCTTAAAGGGAAACTTTAAAAAATTTAATTAGAACTCTATTTGAAATTTGTCAACTGGAATCCCACTGAGTTTAGTTTATTAAGGACAAGGTGTGACTATAACATAGGTTAATTTTTTTTTAAACAGAAAACCCCAAATGAAAGTTGCATTTCTAAGCCTCTACCTTGGGAGGCTATGTGTATTATTTCTTGTTTGAAGTTGCCATAGAAGAAAACTTGACTCATTCATTACACTATTGTAACACCTAAATGTTCTTGCTTAATCAGAAAATGTATTGAATATATTCCTTAGCTTGACCATTTACCTTATTATGTGATTCCAAATGGTTCGAGTTCTTCCAGAAATACAGAATTTTAATTCTCTCCGAAATTATAAAATTTGTTTTCATTGAAGTTTTTAAAAAAACAAAGCCATGTAGGTATTTTTATAGCAGATGTTTAAAACTGTGTTGAATATCCCTGAAATAAGCACTTAGCTTCCCAAGGTGACTAATTTGAAATGGATGGTGCTCAAGTGGTTAAGTTCTGCTTTGTTTTCTTTAAGCTATCAAAGAGCTTTATGTTAACTTTCATATTCCCTTTTCCTGACATAATACAGAAAAAACAGAGATTACCTCTAGGCCTGATTTTATTTTTTTTCATGACTGTTTATGTTCAAGTAAGGTGGGCCTGTCTTTGCCTTGGCCTGTGATGATAGCAGATACAAAATAAATGTAAATTCCTGCAACAGTCTCCAGAACAGTTTAATTTCCCATTCTTGTTCTCCACATATCAGGGAATTAACTATTTGATAATCAACTCAAGTCCACTAAAATTATTTACACCCATAAAATAGTTTGAGTTATATAAAATGCATGTGTTTTCTATTTTGTATTCCTCATAACCTGAAAAGAAATATTCTGCTCTTAGTGAAAGTACTTTTAAAAACTATGTGGCCCTGGCCAGTGTAGCTCAGTTGGTTGAGCGTGGTCCAGAGGTCGCAGATTCGATTCCCGGTCAGGGCACATGCCTGGGTTGTGGGCTGTATCCCCAGTAGGGGGCGTGCAGGAGGCAGCTGATGGATGTCTCTCTCTCTCTCCCTCTCCCCTTCCCCTCTCCCTCTCCCTTCCTCTCTCTAAAGTCAGTAAAAACATAGTTTTTATTTTTTTTATGCCGTTTTAAAAAACCAAGTGAATTTTGGTTGTCATTACTGTTTTTTTTTAAATTTAGTCATGTTTATTATTCATAAAATGCTAGGATTGGAATGGATCCCACCCTGCCTTTGAAATCATAAAGATACATGCAGTGGCACTAAAAATAGGTTATACCTTTTGTAACCATGCTGTTAGTGCTGAAATTCTTTGTGGCTTAAGAACTCTAAGTTTCCTGTGTTTGTACTGAAAACAACTTTTTTCTCAAATATTCTTTCTCCCTCAAAAATGACAAGTTTTCAGTGGCTAAGGAGAGGAGGTAAAAATCCATTGTAGCATGGCAGATCTGCTTTATTGCTAATTTTGGTTTTATATTTTTGCTCTTTTGTTAGCCTTAAATCTAGTTCTGTTAGCATGGAGGTTGATAGTTTTCATTTAGGTAGAATATGCTTCTTATAACTAAACACGTACTATGGGCCAGTGTTGGTGTAGTATATGGGTACCAAATTTTACATAGTTAAAGAAGAAGAAATATTTTTAAAGGAAAGGCAAGAAAACTAGGTGATATAATCTCTAATTCAATATATTAGAGGTGAGTGACCCTTTAAATTGATAAAGTCATTTAACAGTGCTTTGGGGGTACCACAGACATATTTAAAAGAGAAAACAGTAAATAAATGAAGGCAGAGGGAAAAGTTAGAACTAAGAGGCTCATGGAAAAAGAAAATGAAAGTTCTAAATTCTAGTTCCAGTGTCTGGTTAAATAAGATTTTTCTATGCTTGTGGTTCTGTGTGGATGCTGGAAAGTATATGAGCAGCCTCCCTACGTTGTGTTGGTAACAGGTGAAAGATACACAAATGCATGTGCTTAGAAAGGAATTCTTGAGATGAGTGGAATGGGAGGTTAACTCCATGATCTCAAAGTTCCTCCAGCTGCACTAGCAGCAGCAGACATTTATGGAGCTAGACACTGGAATACAGGCATAAAGAAGATTAAAAAAAAAAACAATCCCCAACATCACAGAGCAGTGATCTTCCAGTGCAGTGATTTTCAACCCATGTGCCATAAAAGGCACTCTAGTGTGCTGCAAGAATTTTTAAAACATGCAATGCCTGACTATTTAGTCAGGGGCACTGACCTCTTTCCCTTAGATTGTGTTGGCTGTTGTTCTTTCTAGTCAATATTGTTGTCAACAATAGCCATCCTGTATGAATGGATCAAAATTATACCTATATTTTTTATGAGATCTGCAAAAAATATATTTTTTGGTGTGCTACTGAATTTTAGGATTAGTTTGTGTGTTCCATGAGATGAAAAAGGTTGAAAATCACTGTGCTGGTGATCTTCATACCTGTGCCACCTCCCGCCCAATTTGCTCTTTGAAATGTGCACTTGAAGGATATTAAACGTTTCCCTAGGAAGGCATAATTGAAACTTCATAGAGGAAGAGTGTGGAATGAATGGAAAGCAGGAGTGGATTCAGCAATTTGGAATAAAAAAGGAGGTAACAAGGAGTGTGAGACAGAAGAAGAAAAAGATGGAAAGAATGAGCTGCTCAGATGAGGACTGAGTCGTTAGGAATGAGCCAGCAGGAGACTTCAGTCTCCTATGGAGGAAACTAGTATGTCCCAACTGTCATCCTGTACATTTGTGATGCAAGACAAGGAGAAAGCACGATTTTCACCTTTAATGCATAGCCTTAGGTTATGCACCCTTGGTGTAAGACACTTTTGTTTCTTCTAGTCACTGAAGTATATCTCCTAGTTCTCTAAAAGAAGCATAGTTCTCTTTCTAGGTCCCTGGATGCATGAGCCCAAATCTGAGGAATTTCTGCCTGTGATGTTCTTCCCCCAGGTATCCACATGGCTCATTCTCTCACTGTACTTTGGATCGCCATCTAAATGCCAGCTCCATAGGAGAGACCTTCTGACAGCTCTCTCTGAAACAGTGGCATCTTTCACAGGTTGTCCCCTCCCCTCAACATTATGTATCTAATTGTTTCTGTCTTGTCTGCTCCCCTGCTAGAATGTAAGCTTCCTGAGACAGTGTTACAATCTGTCTTGCTTAGTCCTATATCCCAGCAAGTAGAAGAGTATCTAGCACATAGTAAGACCTGAATACATCCATGTTGAATATACATGACTAAACAAACTTGACATTAAACCAGAAAGATGTGTATGGATGGATTGTACTTCTGTCTTTCCAGAGAAGGGAGATGTCAGCAGGTAGTGAGTGTTGCTAAGAGGGATGATAGCCCGCCCAGGTATCTTCTCCAGACAGGAAATCAATTTTAAGATGGACAAGTACTTATGTATATGCAGAGAAAATATACCAAAAAAAGTGTGTTTTTAATTGCTGTCAGTCTTTAAGTTTGCTCTGAGACTTTGAAATGGATTGCTTTTCACAGACTCTTAGAACAACTCTGGTACATTCACCACTGAACAAATTAGGATAACCAAAGCTTGAGGGTGAAGAGTTTGAGGTTTGGCTTTGTTTAGTTTTATTTATGTTGCTCAGGATAGTAACCTTTTGTAACAGAAATTTTCATCTTTATGTTTTTCACTTTACAGATTGAGATTATTCTAGCAGCCGTCTAATGCATACATTTATGTAGGCTTATCTAGAAAGTCAGGCAAGAAGTAAATTTACCCACTTTCAGATAAGTTGTGTGTGTAATCTCTGAATACTCCAAGAAAGGAGAGGTATCTTATTTTTGCCTGAATTTCTAAATTATCTTTCTTCAGCTTATTGATATTTTGGATTTGACTTACACTATAGTTTTTTTACTTTATCTGTTGTATATAACAGCAATTCAGAAGGGTAGTAAAATAAATTATCTCTTCTAAGAGTTGTGGGAAGAATTCAACCTAATATGATAAAGACAGTACAGAAAAGAGAAAATGCAAGGTAAGTCAGTTTTAGTGAAAGCAAGAAAATCAGGTGAGGTTATTTAAAAATGAACTGCTTTAGTGTTTAGAAGAAAAGTGGAGGGCCAATGACAGGGCTCTGGAAGGCGCCCAAAGGGAGCAGCCACGAAAGATACTGAATGAATAGCTGGAGAATTAGGAGACAACAATATTAAATTGGGGCAAGAGAGAGTAGTTTGTGCTGTCAAGTCAACTAGGGTAGAAGACAGCGAACAGAATATCACAATTATGAAAGGTTGTTGTTGAAGCCATTCCTCAAAATATGTAAACATTCTCAAGAGTCAAAGCCAGAGAAATCAATGAAACCCTAAATAAAACAGCATAACTAGTGATTAATTTATAATTTTTAAATTTATTTTTATTTTTATTTTTAAAAATATATCTTTATTGATTTCAGAGAGAGGAAGTGAGAGGGAGAGAGATAGAAACATCAATGATGAGAGAGAGAGTCATTGATCGGCTGCAGCCCGCAGCCCGGGCATGTACCCTGACCAGGAATCAAACCCCGATCTCCTGGATCCTAGGTTGATGCTCAACCGCTGAGACATGCCCGGCTGGGCCAGTTTATAAAATTTTTTAAAAGAAGAAACCCTAAGTTTGAGAGTCTGCCCAGTCTTTGAAATTTAGATTAAAATATTGAAGTGGATAGTAAGGAACACACTTCTTAGACCACAAAGACCCTGAGACTGGGCTTAGGAGTAAAGGCTGGGAAACGAGAGGGCATTAAGTTTATGTTCTCTGAGAAGCTAGCACAGCAGGAAACAGCTGGCCAGACCCTAGTTCAAACTCCTGTCACTTCAGTAGTCTCTTGAATGTGCTCGCTCTTTTCCCTTCTCCCTTCTCAATCCATTCTTCACTCACTGCCAGACTAAATCTTCCTACAACACTGCTTTCAGTATTATTTCCCTGATCAAAAAATGTCTGAGGTTCTGCTGCTCACAGCACAGTGGTTCTGCATCTCCTTTCCACCACCACCCATGTGCCAGATGGCACACGGCAAAGAGCCGCGCAAATACCCCAGAACCCTTGAAGGATTTGGGTTATGCACGATTTCAAGCAACTCCATCTGGTCTGTCCTTTGTGCAAGAAAGCGAATCTGAGTATAAGCAAGGTTACAGGGACAGTCTGTGAGGTGCCTCTTTTTGGAATTTTTTTTTTTCATTATTAGTTTTGCAAATGCCTTTTCAAAATTTACAAAAATAATGTGTGTTCATTCCCTTCAGTAAAATTATACCAAGAAAAGTCCGTAGACTTAACTTTTATCACCTTTCCTTCCCTTTTTCTTCCTTCCCTTCCTGCCTGTGCCCCCCCACCCCACCCCCTATAAGGCATCCTGGGTTGTTTGCTTTTATTTTATTTATTTTATTTTTGTATTATTACTTTTAATATGTATAATTTTTATTTTTGTTTAAAGTATTACAGATGTCCCTTTTTCTCCCCAATGACCCGTTCCCCCGTTCCTCCCCCCCCCAGTCACTCTCCCCACCATTGTCCGTGTCCTTGGGTTGTGCATATATGCATATAAATTCTTTGGTTACTCTCTCCCCCTCCACCCCCTCTCCCCCCTCCCTCTGACATTTCGTCAGTCTCAACTATGCTTCCATGTCATTGAATCTATTCTGCTCGTCAGTTTATTAAGTTCTTTAGATTCCACATATAAGCTTTTAAATAAGAATAGGACCATTATATTCCGGTTTCTCTGCAGCTTGCTTTTCTTGCCTAACAGTACACCCTGAACATCACTTCAGATCAACAGATGTGGATCCCATTCTTTCTAATAGTTGTACAATATTCCATTCAGGATGTTTCACGATTTTTGTCACTATGAACAAGGCTCCAGTAAACACCCTTTTCTGTGTATCCTTTCATATAGCAGCTTGTGTTTCTACCCATAGATTCCCCCAAAGTAGAGTTGCTGAGTCAAGAGTATGTATATTTACATTTTTTTATATATTAACTTCTTTTTAAAAAATGTATCTTTATTGTTGAAGGTATTACAAATGTACCCCCCCCCCCCAGTTTCTCCCCTCCGCCCTGCACACCCCTCAACCCAGGCCTTCACCTCACTGTGGTCTGTGTCCATGGGTTATGCATATATGCATATAAGTTCTTTGGTTAATCTCTTCCCACCCCCACCCCCTTCCCTCTGAGATTCGTTAGTCTGTTCCATGCTTCTGTGTCTCTGGATCTCTTTTGTTCATCAGTCTATTTTGTTTATTATATTCCACATATAAGTGAGATCATGTGATATTTGTCTTTCTCTGCCTGGCTTATCTCACTTAGCATAATACTCTCCAGGTCCCTCCATGCTGTCTCAAAGGGTACGAAATCCTTCTTCTTTACAGCTGCGTAGTGTTCCGTGGTGTAAACGTCCCACAGCTACTGGTGGGCACTTGGGCTGTTTCCAGATCTTAGCTATTGTAAACTGTGCTGGTATGAACATAGGGGTATGTATATTCTTTCTGATGAGTGTTTCAGGATTCTTAGGATATATTCACAGAAGTGGGATCACTGGGCCAAATGGCAGTTCCATTTTTAATTTTTTTTGAGGAAATTCTATGCTGTTTTCCGTAGTGGCTGCACCAGTCTGCATTCCCACCAGCAGTGTACCAGGGTCTCCTTTTCTCCACACCCTCACCAGCAGGAGTCGTTTGTTGACCTGTTGATGGTGCCATTCTGACAGGTGTGAGGTGATACCTCATTGTGGTTTTAATTTGCATCTCTCTGATGATTAGTGACTTGAAGCATTTTTTTCATGTCTCTTGGCCATCTGTGTGTCCTCTTTGGAGAAGTGTCAGTTTAGGCCCTTTGCCCATTTTTTAATTGGATTGTTTGTCTTCCTTTTGTTACGTTGTATGAGTTCTTTATATATTTTGGATATTAACCCCTTATCACATGTATTATTGGCAAATATAGTCTCCCATACAGTAGGCTCCCTTTTCATCTTGTTGGTGGTTTCTTTTGCTGTGCAGAAGCTTTTTAGTTTGATGTAGTCCCATTTGTTTATTTTCTCCTTTTGTATGTTTAAAATTTTAACAGATATTTCCAGTTTACTTTTTACAAGGATCACAGCAAATCACAATCTAACCCAGAAGTGTTTATACTTCTGTTTCCAATGAAAATACGTAAGTCATTACTAACAACTTCCTTGCCACAAATGCTAAAATTGATCACAACATAACAGTGTGTGGTATAGTTGAGGACTTGTGCAGTCTGGAATGGGGGCTCCCTCCTGGTTTAACATTGTGTAACCATCTAGACCAGTTTAATACCCACTCACTTTGTATACTTTCCTTCATGTAGCCCAACTCATTGCACCCTCTTCCTCATTAGAAGGTATCCTGTGGCATCTGCTAACCAAACAGTTCTTTATACTGAACTCAGTGATTAGCACATAGTAAGTGGCCAATAAATATTTGTTGAATTAATACTTTTTTTATATACAGTTCGTTTTCTTTTTGGTTAATCCTTACCCCGGAGGATATTTTTTCCGTTTACTTTTTTTTGGAGGGGGACAGAAAGAGAGGGAGAGGGAAAGAGACATTGATGTGAGATGTGAGAGAGACACATTGACTGGGTCCGGGGCTTGAACCTGCAACTCAGGTACGTTTCCTTGAAGAGGAATCGAACCCAAGACCCTTTGGTGCGAGGGCAGACGCTCTAACCACTGAGCACACTGGCTGGGTGCTCTTTTCTTTATATATTTCTGATATATTTCTTCAACTAGATTCATTCTTACGAAAAAGGAATGTTTTCATTAAGCACCTAGCACTTAAGATACTCAGTTTAGGTTGGCTAGTGGAATAAAAAACCATGGAGAAGAGGCAACAAATAGCATGGCCTTGCCTTTAATCATGTATTTTACTTCCTTTAGGGGTAAATGCATTAACAGCAGTAAGAACAGCACTTGTGTTGAGCAGTTACTATATGCGAACAATTCAAGTTGCAAAAGATACAGTGGTGAGCAAGACTCATGTTACCTCTGTCCTGTGGCACTTATGGTCTATGGATGTTACATTCAAAATATTTGTAGGAAACATTAAAACAATGGTATCCAGTTTCAGGCTCTTCCCAGCAAAGGCTGTGTGATACTTATCCATTCATTCAACATTTAATTAGTGCTTACTCTGGCAGGCACTGAAGGGGGAAAGCCCAGGGCAGCCAGACCTTAGCTGGGAGGGGATGAACTGGCCAGGGTGGTGCATGCTTATGGGTAGTAGATTTGTTTTCCTAACTGGCTTCACCACTGTGTATAGAAGCAAGGGACTAGATAGAGTGGTTAATGTTAGCATATACTCCAAGGATGTTCCTTTTTAGGTAAAGGTGCCAATCCCTATCACTACCCAAAACACAAACACTAAGAAGTATGCTCCTGTCGTTGTCATAGAGCCACAGAACTCCAACTGGATCCAGTCTTTTTTTTTTTTAATAATATATATATATATATTTTAATTTCAGAGAGAGGAAGGGAGAGGGACAGATAGAAACATCAATGATGAGAGAGAGTCATTGATTGGCTGCCTCCTGCACTGCGCCTGCTGGGGATCAAGCCTGAAACCCTGGCATGTGCCTTGACCTGGTCAGGAATTGAGCCATGATCTTCTGGTTCATAGGTCGACGCTCAACCACTGAGCCATGCTGCCTGTGCTGGGTCCAGTCTTGATACCTGGTCCTCACTTTTCATATGAGGATACTAAGGCTAGTACAGTTAGTATAGCATTGTGGGTAAGAATTAGGACTCTGCACTCAGATTCTGTGGGTTTGAATCTGTTTAACAGTTTTGTGACCTCAAGGAAGTTCATAGCCCTAAAAACCCCCAGTTCCCTCCCCTTTAATATGGGCACCATGAGATAATGCATGTAAACCACATAGCACAGTGTCTGGCAGTTATAAAGCACTCATGAAATATTAGCTATAACTTTTAGTGAGTTGGCTAAGATTAGACAGCTTCTTAATGCCAAAGGTTCCTTCTTGAGGACTCTGTTCGCTGTGCCATGCCAACCTATTCATAAGCCTTTTTCATTAATTGATAGTTCTTAAACTGACTTCATTACCATCTTAACTTTCAAACTAAGTACAGGTACACCTACACCTAATTTTATTGTGCTTCCTTTATTGTGCTTCTCAGATGTTGCATTTTTTACAAATTGAAGGAAAGACCCTCCACCAGCAAAAAAGATTACAACTTGCTTTATTGTGGTGGTTGGGAACCAAACCAGCAATCTCTTGGAGTAGACCTGTAATTATAGTTGTGTAATGGAGACTTTAACCTCTGGTACCATTATCTCACACACATGCACACACACACACACACACACACACACACACACACACACACACACATTTTTGCAATAAGTTTGAAGAGGAACTGAAAAATGCATATGTGATGGATATTTTGTTGGAATGAGTGCTGAGTACTTCCCATCTGGCTCTCTTCCCCCTCTCCTCCCACCAAGTTCCTCTACTTGAAACTCTTAGGAACTTGATTAAGGTAAATTAGAATAAGACTGAAGGAGAGAAATCCTCTTATGTCTTCACAAATTCTTGGGGTTTTATAAATAATTTCATTGCTTCTACTATCTGATCTCTCTATATATCTTTGGCTTCTTAAAGAAAATAGTAATTCTCTGAAAATCTTATTATAGTACAAAGGCTCTGTCTCTTCAAAGAAGGACTTTTAAAAATAGCTTTTTATGATTCAGTATGAATTAAATCCCACAATTAAAAGGACTTTACTTTCTGGGTTTATATTTTCAAATGCATAATTGTTCCTGTTCGTATCTAAACGTAAGTGCTCTGAAGCACCTTGCACATTTTTGAAGGGATCAAGTCACATGCTTCAGCCTTATTTTGCAAAGTTAAGTAAGGTAATTAAGGATTTGTTGAACACATCTCTTATTTTGATACCAACAAGGTTTTTCATGTTGGGGCCCATTTTTTAGAAGTAAGTTTTTGTTTCACTTTCTTTGCTTTCTTGAAGTGGATTTGTTTGGTAATTGTGTCAGGTAGTATTTGCTCTATAAGAAAACCACCCCAAAATGTAATAGCTTTAAAATAACAGCCATTTCTTATTCCTCATGAGTCATCAGGTCAGCTGGGCATTTCTGATCTGGACAAGCTCAGCTGATTTCAGCCGGGCTCCCTCAGTGTGCCTGTGGCAGCTAGCTGGTTGACTGTGGCAGTGAAGGCGGACAGCCAGCCATGTCTCACTATCCAGCAGGGTCTCTGGAGCTGGTTCACAGAGGAGCAGCAGGGCCCCAAAAGAACCATCAGAAGCTTGCAAAGCCTCTTAAGGCCTAGGCTTGGGACAGCTCCCTTTTCCACCACATTCTGTTGGTCAAAGCCAGGCCAGCCCAGATTTGGGAGGAGGAGCTGCAAAGTTACACTGCAAAGGGCATGACCATAGTGAGGAGTCTTTTTTGCAACCTGTCACAGTAGTTATAGAAATTGGGTGCATTTGAAATTCTCATCCTTTAGTTGGTGATATTCTAATTGCTTATGAAACTTGCCCAAGCTGGGAAGGCTGAGTCATCAAAATCAAAAGGGTAAAAGCTTGGACTTTAGAGACTGAGCTTCACATTCTAGTTCAATCACTTTTTTCTGCACTTCTGTTCAAGTTACTTAACTTTTCTGATAGGCACTCACAATGTGTAATTTATTATAAAGAAAGGGCTAAGTACCTGCTAAGTACTAAAATAATTGCTTTTGTTAATATAAAAAATTGTTTTTATCCCTGTCTCCCACACTTTAGTAAAGGTGCAAGACCCAGCCACTTCCTTGGAATAAAAAGGAAGGAAGAGAAAGTGGGTTAGGGAAGGGAAATATTTGACTAATTGTGGCCTCAAAATGAAGTGACTATTCACTGGAGTATTTTCCTCTAAGAAAAGAATGGCTGAGATCAAAATAGTTAAGAGATAAAAATCCATAGGTCTCCTTGGGTAGGATTCACTGTGATTCATGGGTTGAGAGTTGTAACTTTAGAAACAATCCAAATCTAGATTAAAAAAAAAAAAGAATTCTGACCCCTCTTAAAAACTAAATTTGGGAGTTGTCACACTTAGAAATCATGTATTACATGAGAAAGGAGAAAAACAACACAGTATCATCTCACATAAACAGTTGTATATTGACTGCTTTTAAAAAATTAAAAGGGGCCACCTAGAAGTAAAATAACAAATTTATTTTCCTTTTGTTGAAAACAGTTGTCATGTTGGATAGAAACTCAACACTTAAGGGCACAGTAACATGGGATTAGCTTAAATCACTCAAAGAGCCAGATATTTCAGAATGTGCTCAGAAATGTTAACGAGCCCTGGCCCGTGTGACTCGGTTGAGCAACGTGCTGTGCGCGGAGAAGTTGCCAGTTCGATTTCCGGTCAGAGCACATGCCTGGGTTTTGGGGGCAATCCCCAGTAAGGGGCATGCAGGAGGCAGCGATCACTGTTTCGCATCAATGTTTCTCTCTCTCCCTTTCTCTCTCTCTCCAAAATAAAATCAGTGAAAATATTAAAAATAAAGTAAAATAAATGTTAACAAGTTTTAATTGCCTCTTTTAGGAGAGGTACCGGTAAGTGCTCTCAAAGAAGTAACAGGTAAAGTTGAACTACCTCTGGCATTAGCTAATCATGGGAATACAAGCAAGTTCGTTGATGGGTCTGCACCTTAGCTGCCTTTCATATTTAATAATTACACATTGTTCTAAGAAAAGAAAGTTTAGTTATAGCTTTTTGATTAATAACAAATAATAAAATATTTTAGTCTGGGCAATGAAAGTGTCTGGCTTAGAAGCCCATCTTTTTCTTTCTTTCTTTTTTTTTTTTTAAACTAAATTGGTCTTTATATATTTCAATCTTTGATTTTCTTAAATCAACATTTCTCAGTTTCATTCTTTACAAAAACCATTTTCAACCATAAATCAAGGGTAACTAGCTTTCCCAAATATATTTGGGACTTACGGATATTTCCCCAAGACATTCAGTGCTCATTTTATGCCAGTACATGTTTGCAGAACCAATAAAAATAGACTGTGCTGAAGGAAGAATTTGAGTTTGGAAGGACAGTTGGAAAGAAGAAAATTTTGACAGGCAAGTACAGTTCAGTGCTTAGAAGTGGAGGGTCATAAAGAGATGGCAGTGGTCAAAGAGAGTTTCTCCCCACTATCACCTGCTAATCAGGTGGGTCAATAAACATATTACTGAGGACATTCCACCTGTGCAGTGCTGCAATTTGTGTTCAAGGGGAAGAAAGAAATCATATGTTCACTCTGATCGAGAAGGTTCTTGTATCTGGCTGGGGAGACGATGCAAATACATGAAGTCATTAAGAAATCCAGGAGGTCAGAGGATGGATGATGAAGCAGGTGTGGGAGGAAGGTCAGTCCAGTGCATCATCAAGTGGTTCTTCCAGCCCCAGATTGACATTTCCTATGGGTCAAGTCTGTCCTGGGCTCACAACAACTCTGCAGATCCTGCCCTAAGGCTGACTTAAGGCAAGTTTCAAAAACCACCATATTGAGTCATGACCTTTCTGGGAGGTACCCCTGCCCTTTCCTCCAGGACCGGGAAGGCAGTGCCCTTCATAAACCTGCTTTGTTTTAGGGCCTATGAAAAAGAAGCCGCATCGGTGAAAGACAGCAGTTGAATACTGAGGGGTGTTTGTGTTTTAACAAGTGACACAACTTTAAGGAAGGAATGAAATTGTAATGATGGAATTTCTTTCAGGCATTTTACTTTTTTTGTTGAAAGTTAGTAAGCTAATTTGAGGCAAAAGAGCCTTTTGAGTGTACCTCAGTCGCAGCACCTATCTCATGTGCAGGAAGACAGCACTGTCTGTCTTTCTCATGGAGCAGTATCTGCCTTGTTTTTCTCCCTCCCCCATCATTGTTCATCTCTAGTCCTCCCTGCACCTTTTCTAAACACTATATCCTTAAGTCAAGAACTAGTGGTACCAAGTGCTTCCTGGGATACTTTAAGAAAAATATGGATTTCCACACATTTTGTCTCTTTCCTACCCTCACCCCTATTTAAGAGTTCTAGGGACAGAACCCAAGAATCTGAGTATTTTCAGAAACTCTCTAGAAAATCACCCATGTTCAGAACCACTGCTCTATAAAGGACAGCAAGAATGCCAGTAAATTCTGTTGCCAAGGAAGTGGTCATGGAACTTGGAACCTCCTAACATGAGAAGCCCCCCATAGTCAAGTAGTCCATGTGCCCAGGCAACACAAGGATAAGCCAGAAGCAGCTGGGCAGGTGGGTTCTGGCTCTTTGTGCCCACTGTGTCTGACCTGACTTTCTCCTGAGGGAGAGGTCATGAGCCTAGGGGCGACGTGGGCAGATGAAGACGTAGCTCTAGATGGAGAAGGGCAAGAGCTGTGACGGAGAGATTCCTGTGCAAGAAGTTAAGAGGCCCCCTTACGTCCTAGCTCCTTGGCAGCCCTCATGCCCTATCTGAGAACTTATCTAAGGTTCTTTCCCATTCTTAACAATCTAGTTCCTACTGCATTTGTGAGAAGGAGAAAGGCTGTGCTCTAACCCCCTTCAAGTTTTTATTTGATTGGTTGATATTAGAGAGGAAGACAGACAGAGACAGACATCAGTTGGTTGTTCCACTTATGCATTCATTGGTTGACTCTTTTATGTGCCCTGACTGGGGACTGAACCAGCAACCTTGGTATATTGGGACAATGCTCTAACCAACTGAATACCTGGCCAGTGCCCCCCTTTCAATTTTTTTAATTTTTCAATTTATTTCTCCCACTGCCTTTGTGTGTCACATATAACCTTTTAAGCTTTCTGTAATCCTCCAAGTTTACTGACTTTTCTCCATACCTTTCAACTTTCTGGCAGGTAATAATTTTTTCTAGTTTGCCTTAGAAAAATTCTAATTGGCACATACCTAATTTCATGGAGCCTCTCATGAAAGCTAACATTGAGGTTTTATGAAAATAGGGTAGAGCATTGTGCCTACTTTAAAAGGGGAGAAATAGCAAAAAGTTGCAAAGTACCAAACCCAGCCCTGTGTTTTGCATTCTCTCAAGTATTTTTCCAAAGACTATTATGAAATTAACACTATTTTAAAAAGGGAATTTCTTCCCCTTGGTTTTCATAAAAAGCACTTTACACTTAAACTTTTTTTTTCCTCTTTCACTAATCAATTTAGCAAATAATGCAGGTTTATGTGGTCAGTTCTCAGAGAAGTCTTGACAGAGTCATAAGTGGCAGTGTGTTATTATGACAGGTGCTACTCTTTTGATTACTTCTTATTTTTTTATACTTTTCTGGAAGTGGACAACTTACTGTTTGCCCTTGAACAATGTGAGGGTTGGGGGCCAAACCCCAGTGCAGTTGAAAATCTGCATGTACACACATTTTGACTCCCCCGAAACTTAACTACGAATAACCTACCGTTTTCTGGAAGCCTTACCGATAACGTAAAGTGGGTTAACACGTATTCTGTATGTCATGTGTGTTTATATACTGCATTCTTACAGTAAAGGAAGCAGAGAGAAGAAAATGTTATGAAGAAAATTCTAAGGAAAAGAGTCCGTTTACAGTACTGTACACATTTAATGAAAACATCTGCATATGAGTGGATCCAAGAGTTGAAACCCATGTTCAAGGGTCAACTGTACTTATAAATGAAAGTATATAATATTTAATTCTTTAAAATTAAAAAATTTAGTAACATTCCAACTTGTAAATATCTGTGTGTGTATAAATATATCATGGACATCTTTCCACTACATTCTAATAGCTAAATGGATGTACGTAGTATATTTAACCAGACCTCCATTGAAGGGAATTTAGATTTTTTTTATACTGCTTCATTTGGAGGAGGGGTTCATTTTCATGCCTCATTAAATTTAATGTATTTCTCAAATCCTCCACTCAATTAGTTCATCTGATTCTGAAGGGATAGTTGGTGTCATCTTGATCAGCCAACCATCTTCATAACAAGATTTGTTGATAAGTCCTGGAAGATTAATTTTTTTTGCTATTACAATGTATACCTCTCTGTGTGTATATACATATATTTTTCCTCCTTACTCTTTCAAGTACTTCTGTAGGTTTAAGTCTTAGAAAGGTTTTGAAATTGTCTTAAGTAACATGAGAAGCATTAAATAGCTTTCTTTTAAAATTATGTCTTACCTGTATGACTAGCTTTCAGCAATTTGTTCTTCATAAAACTCCTGAGATCTTCAGTTTAAGAATAGGTGGGTGACTAGACTTTCCTCATGGAAAGAGTAAGGGTCTGTGAAGGGTTTTGGAGAAGTGTGTTCAAATGTAGCTGCTGACCTGATGTCAGCCTGGCGTCTGGCAAGGCATGTGTTGAATCTAGCATCTGCCTGCATTCCAGCATCCCCTTACGGAAATTTGTGGTTTCCTTCACTTCATGGTAACCATCCCAAGTTACAAGATGGGGCCTCTGAAAACAGGTAGAATATGAAGGCCTGAGGAGCTTGGGAAAAGAAGCATAATCTAGATACTCACTAAAACATGACCTGAGAATCAAATCTCAGGCCCCAAATTCAGCTCCCTTCTTCTGCCTGCCTTTTTGACTCACCATAAGTCTTTAACCCTTTGGTGTCATTTACCCCCTCTGTGAAATATCTCCGCACTGGTGTAAGGCTAAGGTAAATTATTAATGATTTAGAACATGAGAACATTAAGCAATGTAAATAATGAACAGTCAACATCCTGAAGCGGCAATAAGGCAGTAGTATATTTTATATATTAATAATAGAGAGGCCAAATGATGCTAGAAGCTGAGCGACAGGGAAGAGAAACTGAATTTATGAACTATCTTGAAAACATATATTTCTGTATTACCTTAGGAACCACATTTTTACAAATTATTTCATACATATAGAAAAAAATATATATAACTTATATGTATGACTTACAGGGTAATAAAACAAGCACTTCTTTGTACTCACTACCTAACATAAAGAGATCGTGACTATTACCTCTGTAGCTCACTGTATGTGCATCTTCCCAGTCATCTTCTCCCTCCTGACCCGTGGTGACTGAACTACTGAATTTTGTGTTTTTGCATTCTGTTGCTTTAAGATTCTACTACCAGTTTCCACATTCCAGGCCCACCTCGAAGATACTGTGGGTTCAGTTCCAGACCATTACAGTAAAGCAAATATCACAATATAGCAAGTCATGAAGTTTCTGGTTTCCAAGGAAACAATGTACATATCTTAATTAAAAAATTAAAAAATAGCAAATGTTAATGGACAGTTGCTATTTTGAACAATGCTGCTGTAAAAGTGTCTCTCGATCCATGCTGTGAAGAGCACTGTCTTAGGGATTTGTGCCTAGACGTGGAATAACTAGGTCATGAGGCTCACACTTACAACTTCTAAGTAATGCCAGGTTGTTTCCCAGTAGTGTGGTAAGTATTCTTTTTGCCCCACATCCTCACCAACGTGGGAGTGCTAGTCTTACTTTCGTGCTATTATGGTCGGTGTGAGGTACAGTTTGGTTTTTCATGGTACCATTTAAGTAGACTTAAGAAATATTTAGAAATGAAGGCAGTTTTTGCATTTTGTTTTAATGAAGAAATTGAGAGTAGGCCTTGGAATAAACATCGGTTACAAAAGTGGCTAAAAGGAACTCTTGTTTGGTATCCCGGAGCCCCTCTGCCTCATTGAATATAAAACCAGCGTGTTAAATGATGCATGTGCGGTCCAGAGGCGGAGTAGTGATTGTGCTTGTTGAACAGAATGATAGTAAGCTATTTCTGAACAACTGGGCAAGGGACCCTGGTTGTGGCTCAGTTTAGCCTCCCCAAACCTTATATGCTAAAACTTGCAACAAGGTTTACCGACACATATTACCTGAGCAAGGTGGTCACCAGCTCATGATAAAACACAGGGGGCCCCTGCAAGAAATTTTGAAATTTACTGTTTAGTGTTAAATGAGGGCCCAGGAAGAGAGCTGGGAAGAAGGTTGAAGAGGATCAGTCAGCGGTTTGCGGGGAGGCAGAACAATTATTAAAGAAAGGGGAAAAAAGTGATTAGTATTTTAACTTAGCAACAGTGGTGCAACAGTGGCACCGATAATGGTAAGTTATAGTCACACAGAGCTCTGCCCATTTACGGAACATTCACATTTGTGACCTCGTCTAATGATAATGCTGAAGGAAAAGTATAATTTACCACTGCTTTATTAATAAAGAGAAAAAAGGTAAGAGAGGTGAAACAGGTGGACCAAAGACACCCATCGGGGAAGTGACAGAGGCGGGGTGTGTCCTCGGGGTTCTTCTTGCCAAGACCATGGCTCTTTGGCTTCTTACTTTCCTGCTTCCTCAGCACTGCAGCTGCATGCAGTTTCTGCTGTGGGTGATGAGTGTCAGCAAGCACGCTGAGCACTCATGTGTCCTGTTAGGACTAAAATGAAAAGGCCATATTCCTGCCCGGGAGTTCACACTCTTACGGAACAAGGGAAAAGACTGATACAAAACAGGAAGAGACCAGAATGGTTTCTAATGAAATGCTGGGCTGTAGTAAGATTCTGCTTTAGTTATAAATCAAAAGCAAGGGCACATTTCAGAATGGAATAAAAATGTGAGAGTTTAAAAGGAAAGTAATTTTCAAAATTCGAATCGTTTTCTGTTAAGAAAGCTTAACTCTTCATTCTGGTATTTAAGGTATTACTAATTTGTCTGATAACCTCAGGTAACCACCTGATATAATGGATGATGTACATATAATGAAGAAAACCCCACATTTTACTTTTAAAGAGAACTTCTGAATTCAAAATGAAGTTTTTCCCTTTAGTGATCTTTGGTCAATTATCACAGAACTCAGTTATCACAGTAAGACTCCTAGACCACATTTAATTTTCTATATTCCTATACTTTTATTAATAGTCCTCCATGCCTTGCACCTTTTTATTTGTGTTCTAAAGAACCCATGGACTTTTTTTTTCTGCTTACAATAATGATAATGTAGTTTATTACTTTTTAAAATTTATCTTTATTGTTGAAAATATTACAGATGTCCTCTTTTTTAAATCCATGGACATTTAAAGGTCAATTTAACAACAGCTTTATTCTGAATTGATACATCTCCAGGATCAGATTGCCTTCACTCTTGGATACTGAGTTTCAACCATTTATAAGTTCTTGATCATTTGCTTTTATATAGACCTAACTTCACTTTTTTTAAACATTAGGGTCTTTTTTTCTTTAATTGCTATTTTGTTGAATTCTTTTTATTGAATTTGAGAGCGAGAGAGAGAGAGAGAGAGAGAGAGCGCGAGAGCGAGAGGGAAACATTGTTCTACTTATTTATGCATTCATTGGTTCTTATATGTGCCCTGACCAGGGATCAAACCCGAAACCTTGGTGTATCAGGACAGTGCTGTAACCAACTGAGCCACCTGGCCAGGGCTCTTGAATTCTTGAGAGTGAGTAAAAACTTCCAAGTGGGAATCTTTGGGCTTCTGTATCTGTCATGAATTTGAGCAGGGGTAATAGCCTGACGCCAGACCCATACAACCTCAGCGAAATGTCAGTCATTGCGAAAGCCTGGAAGGAGTAGTGTGTTCTAATAGACAGATCTGTAGCCAGTGTCCTTAATATATCGGCTACATGTCTCAAGACTCCTTTTCCTAAAAATGCAGCGTAAGAAATTCAAGTTATCATTCTGCTCCAGAAGAGAGATTAGTCTCAAATCAATTTATTCCTTCATTTTAAGCAAAGGTAGCTAAGTAGTAATGACATATTTATAATTAGTGAATTTTGAGAAGGATGATAATGTATATTACTCTACAGAATCAACATTTTACAGGTCTTTAAAAAACAAAAAGTCAGTAGGCTCCCTCTGCCTGGAGGCTATGCAAGGGGTACTGTCTTGTCATTGGTGCCTGGCTGTCAGCCCAGATGACACAAGGAGAATAAGCTTAATAAGTTGATCACATCCTCCATGTGTTTCAGAGCTCTTTGGGCATCTTATTTTCGAAAAGATACCAGAAACCATCTTTTGGGGGGAGGAAAGAGAGATTGGAGGGACTGTTAGGAAGATCCATTGAGCTGCTTGAGTATTGTAATATCTTAAACCAGAGAGCCAGGTTCCATTTAAATCTCCTCTTGCATTTTTAACTTTGTTTATTTTAAAAAAAATACACCTCCACTGAAATTCATTCATTATTAGGCAAGTGATTATCATAACATTTTTTACAAATTGTATTACTGTTTAATCCTCATAATGTGGTGAAATACTTAGAGCGAGTTTGAATTATCCCTGTTTTTCTGAATGAGGACACGGGTTCAGGGAGATTAAGTGGCTTGGATGTTACTGCAGCAGAGTCAGGATTTGAAACTAGGTCATGACTTCTGATTCTGGGCCTTTTCCACTAAAGTGCTGTCTGCATAATAGAATTATACACATGAATGTTTACTTCTCATGTTTTTCAGAAGTGCATGTATTTTGTAAATTAAGGCATTTCAAAGGAGGTTTTTCATTTCATGGTTTTCAAACACCTTCATCCACGCTCCCTTTGTAAGCTTTTGTGAACACCTTTTATCTCATCTTACAAAGAATCAAAAGACTGGTTCGTGGTCAGATTCCTGTTCCAAGGAGAAAAGGTTAGCAAATCGCACAGGCACAGGTGTGCTCACCGCTCTCTTACAGAGTTAGTTACTCACACGATTGAGTAGAGCCTCTGCAGCAGGCTGCACATAGGACCTTATATCACCAAGTTAGTTTTGAAGTCCTGGATCCCAAGCTCAAAGCCAAAATCAGGTGGGCAATGTCCACAAAAGAAACAGCCTTTAAAAAAGTTGTAAAAACACTGATGTGATGGCATTCAAATTTCCTGAAAGTCTTATATCCAATATGGTTAAACTCCTCTCAGAAAAGAGAAATTTATTTGAATTGCAAGATCTTAAAGATGTCTTAAAATTGGTGACTTTTGAAGTACACTCTAAACTTGAGACTGATACTTAAGCATCCCTTTGCCACCTGATTTGATATTGTCAAAATGAACGAAGAATTAGAGCTCTAATAAGTTTGGAGTACAACATCCCCAAATGATACTAATATAGTTTTACACGATTGGTTATGTTTTCCTGTTAATAGAGTAAATTTAGAATAGGGTTTTTCAGCCTTAGCACTACTGACATTTTGAACTGGGTTACTCTTTGTTGTTGGGAGATATTCTGTTCATTGCAGGATGTTTAGCAATATCCTTGGCAATCATTAATTTTACTTTTTGTCTCTCTGAACATTTGCCCATGCTGAACATTTCATATAAATGGTATACAGTGTGTCCTTTTGTGTCTGGCTTCTTTCAGTTAGCATGTTTTCAAGGTTCATCAATGTCTCATTTAATAGTACTTCATTCCTTTTTATGACTGAATAATATTCTGTTACATGAATATGTCACATTTTGTTTACTCATCAGCTGATGGACATTGAGGTTGTTTCCCCTTTCTGGCTATTATGAATAATGCTGCTATGAACATTCATGTACAATAGTTCACCCATATCCATGGGGTGGGGGATACATTCCGATACCCCCAGTGGATGCCTGAAACTGGATAGAACCAAACCCTCTACATATTATGTTTTTTCCTCTCTGTATATACCTATGATAAAGTTTAATTTATAAATTAGAGTAATAGATTAACAACAATAGCTAATAATAAAATAGGGCAATTATAATAATATGCTGACATAAAAAGTTAGGTGAATGTGGTGTCTCTCAAAATATCTTATTGACTGTACTCACCTTTTCACTTAAAGGAAGCACTTTATGGCTTCTCTTTGACATATCTGAATTGCCAGAGTCATTACTCTGGTCCTTTCAGGCTATTTTAAAGCAAAATAAGGGTTACTTGAACATATGCACTGTGATACCATGACAGCTGATGTGATAAGCGAGAATGCTACTAAGTGACTAATGGGTGAGTAGCGTATACAGCATGGATACTCTGGACAAAGGGGTGATTCATGTCCCAGGTGGGGTGAAATGGGACAGTTCGAGATTGCATCACACTACTCAGAAAGGTGTGTAATTTAAAACATTTATGTTTATTTCTGGAATTTTTCATTTAATATTTTTGTTCTGAGGTTGAGCACGGGTAACCAAAACCATGGAAAGCAGAACCAGATAAGGGGGACTACAGTACAGGTTTTTGCGGTGACCTGTTTTTCATTTCTATTTCATAGATACCTAGGAGGGGAATTACTGGTTCATATGGTAATCCTTCTGAGGACTTGCCAAACTGTTTTGTACAGTGTCTGTAGCATTTCCCAGCCCACCAGTGATGTCTGAGAATTCCAGTCTCTCCACGTCATTGTCTATACTTGTTACTGTCTATCATTTTTATAATAGCCATCTGAGTGGGTGTATCTCATTTTGATTTTGATTTGCATTTAGCAAATGACTAATGATATTGAGCATCTTTATACAGGGTGGGGCAAAAGTAGGTTTACAGCTTATATGGCAAATGGTACAATAATTAATAAAAAATAATAAAAGAATAAACTTTCACATACAACTGTAAACCTGCCTTTGCTCCACACTGTATGTGCTTCTTGGCCATTTCTATATCTTTGGAGAAATGTGCCCATTTTTAAATTGGGTTGTATTTTTATTATTGTTTGTAAAAGTTCTTAATATATTCTGAATACCAGACCCTTATCAGATACATGATTTGAAGATATTTTCTCCCACTCTGAGGGTTGTCTTTTCGCATTCTTGATAGTGTCATTTGACTTACAAAAGATTTTTATTTTAATGAACTCCCAATTTATGTTTTCTTCCACTGATGGTGCTTTTGGTGTCATATCTTTAAGAAAAAGTTGCCTAATCCAGGGTCACAGATTTTCACCTGTGTTTTCAGATAAGAATTTTATAGTTTTAGCACTTATGTTTAAATCTTTGATTCCTCCTTAATTTTTGTATGTGTTCTGAAGTAGGGGTCAAACTTTATTCTTTTGTATGTGGATACGTAGTTGTCTCAGCATCATTTGTTGAAAAAAACCACAGCTGACCCTTGAACAATGTAGGGGTTAGGGATGCTGACCCACTACACAGTCAAAAATCTGCGTATAACTTAGGACTCCCCAAGAACTTAATTTCTAATAGCCTACTGTTGACCGGAAGCCTTCCCGTAACATAGTCAATTAACACGTTTTGTATGTTATTTGGATTGCATATTGTATTCTTACTTTAATAAAGTAAGATAGAGAAAAGAAAATGTTACTAAGAAAATGAAAAGGAAGAGAAAACACACTTACAGGATTGTATGTATTTATTGGAAAAAAACCCATTTAATTGGACCCTTGCAGTTCAAGCCTGTGTTGTTCAAGGGTCAACTGTAGTTCAGATATAACCACAGCATAATGTTGTAGAAACAAATCACCATATGCCAGTCATCATTAAAAATATAAGTGAACTAACTCTCCATTTAAGAAAGAAAAGTTGTCAGGCTCTGTAAAAAACAAGACTCTTCTCTTTGTAAGAGATACACCTAAACCTAAGGATAGAGAAGAGTTGAAAGGGTAGAAAAAGATCCACACACAAATGTTAAGACTTTCTCCATAAAGCTATAGCAGTTAAAACAATTTGGTAATGATGCAGGGACAGTCAAATAGGCATGCCACCCAAGCTCTGCCACTTAGTCGCACTCATGTCAGACTTGAACTCTGAAGCTCGTGAAAAAAGGCAGAATAGCAGTGGTGTTGGTGATAGACGTGGTTGCAGTATTTTCAAGTTCGAAAGTGGCAAATTTGCTGCTTGGTGGTGGCAGCGGTAATTTCCTCATCAGACCATTTCTGTATTGTTATTTTGAATGTTTTTCTTGGAAGATTACCTGGAGCTAGGGATTCTGTGAGCTACCTTGTATCTTTAAACAAACACCCCCCTGCTGTGCTCTATCACTCAGAGTCAGCTTCTATCCCTTGCCCCTAAGAATTCTCACTGGTACAAAATGTGGTTTCCTAAGAGAAAGGAGAAAATCCCTTCAAGGCATTTGACTCAGGACTGCTAACTGGGACCCTGCCATTCTGATTATTCCTCCAAAATGGGGGCACATTTTCTTAATTCTCTACTTTGCAATGATTTGAACTCCATTTGCTAGCAAAATGCAAAAGATCAGGATTTATGTTCAGAAATACTGTTGACTCTTGAACAACGCAGGGCTTAGGGGTATCAACCCCCAATATAATCAGAGATCCACGTATAACTCGTCAAAAATTTCAGTTGTCCCTCAATATCCACAGGGGATTGGTTCCAGGACTCTATGGATACCAAAATCCAAGGATGCTGAAGTCCCTTATATAAAATGGTGCAGAACAATGCATACAGTTGGCCTACATCCATGTATTCCCAACAGCTGACTGATAATGTTTTCAGTCCATGGTTGAATCCACAGATGTGAAATCTGGGGATACAGATGACTGACTGCATTTTTAAAAAATTCGCATATAAGTGGACCTGTGTAGTTCAAACCCACATGTTCAAGGGTCAACTGTATTTATTCTCTCCATTGAATGATTTTAATACCCTTGTTGAAATAAACAGACCATAAATGTATGAGTTTATTTTTGGACTCTCAATTCTGTTCCATTGATCTATATATCTGATCTGATGCCAGTACCACCCTGTTTTGATTACTGTATCTTTGTACTAAATTTTGAAAATAGGAAATGTAAGTCCACCAACTTTGTTGTTTTTTCAAGATATTTTGGCTATTCTGTGTTTCTTGCAAATCCTTTTTTTAGGATCTACATGTCCATTTCTGAAAAATGGCTGTTGGAATTTTAATAGGGATTGCGTTGAATCTGTAGATAAGGGAGTACTGCAATCTTAACACTATTAAGTCTTCCAATCCATAAACACAGGATATCTTTCCATTTGTGTAGATCTTTAATTTCTTTCAACATCGTTTTGCAGTTTTCAGTATACAACTCTTGTACTTGGGTTAAGTTTATTCCTAAGTATTTAAACCTTTTTGAAGCTATTGTAAATTTGTTTTCTTAATTTTATTTTCAGATTGTTTATTGCAATTGTGTAGTAATTTAACTGATTTTTATGTGTTGATTTTGTATCCTGCAACTGCAGAACTCATTCATTAGTTCTAGTAGGCTTTTTAGGTAGATTCTTTATGATTTTCTATGTGTAAGATCTTGTCATTGTAAGTAGAGTTTTCTTCCTTTCCAATTTGGATGCTTTTTTATTCTGTTTCCTGCCTGGTTTCCCTGGCTAGGACATTCAATGTGAAGCTGAATAGCAGTGGTGAGAGTGGGCATCTGCAGTATCTGTCAGTTTACAGTGGAGACAACCTGTGTTGAACTTACACATATGTAACTTGGAAGTCACTCTGCTTACTATTTATCAGTCGCTTTACAGGAGTCCTTTCATGAGATAACAGAAAACATAAACCATCCATAGGTAGAACGGTGTCATTAATGTGTCATTAAATTTCAGAGGTAAGCCCGGCTGTGGTGGCTCAGTGGTTGAGCACTGACCCATGAACCTGGAGGTCATGGTTTGATTCCTGTCGGGGCATATGCCAGGGTTGTGGGTTCCATCCCCAGTAGGGGGCGTGCAGGAGGCAGCTGATTAGTGACTCACTCTCATCATTGATGTTTCTCTCTCTCTCTCTTCCTCTCTCTGAAATCAATTTAAAAAAACAACATATAAATAAAAAAATTAAATTTTGTAGATAAGACAGTGCCTGGTACTAATTTTGGCATCTGATTAAACACCATATTTCTTTATTTTCATGTTGACATTGTTTCTTTAATGTGACAAAAGAAAATTTTAAGTTAATGAGTAACGATAAAAGTCTTAGAGGGTCCTGAATATTTTGTGTTTTTAAATAATTTAACAGTGATCTAGTAAGCTACTCCCACAGAAATACAATTGATAAGCGTGAAAATGTCATTCTCTTTTAAGTTACCATCTTGAATTTTAAAAAAATGGATTGATAGTACAAAAAGTTGCAGAGAAAGAACTTACATATCTTTCAAAACTGACTCTTATACAAGGCATTAGAAGTAGTTTTACTAAGTTTATAAATAGTGGTAGCTATTAGAACTCATACATTTGGTATATTTCAAAATTGCGATCAACTATTGTGCTATGAAAACACTTTGGTTAATTATTCTTTAACCATGTGTGTGAAAACTGGTTTTTCTTTTGCAACCTAGTAGTGTTTGTGTGTGTTAAACAGTGGCTTTTAAATTTTTAATCACTCAACAAACTGACTATACCACAAATACCACTAAGGCAAACTGTGTGCATTCATATAAGCTCTTTCTATAAAATGCATAGGGCTCAAATCTTCATTTTTAAAATTCATATGTGGGTTTTATTTTCTTCACTAGAAATAAAAGTTTGATTTTTAAAAATCCAAGCTGAGGAAACAGTTGTGTACATTTCTCTGTTAGCAGTCTTGACTGTAAGCCATGTGGCCCACTCATTAATAGAGGCATCACTTCAGGATTTGTGAGTGGCAGAAGTCATTGAGTAATTTGGGAAGTAAGAGGGGAAAGCCTTTGTTGAAGATTCTAAGGCACTAGCGGACAGAACAAGCAAAAATGTAAAGATTCGTTATAGGCACTCAAAACATTTTTATGAATGAATGAACTTGGCTTATTGAGGGACTCAGAAAACATACTGACTGGAAGAGGGCTCCTGCAAGAAACTGGTGAGAGAGATGCGAGTTCAGGTTTTGGTGGGCCTTGTTAGAGTTTGGGCTGTATTTTTACAAGGAGAAGATTTGATTGAGGTTTAGAAATGAGGGTTGGGGCTGATAATGGAGACAAAGTGAGGTTTTAGGACAGTGGTTTCCAAACTCTGTTTAAATACAAAGTTTGAAGGTGGTGTGAGCCTGACATTCCAATTTCAGTTTTACTGGTTTTATCAAAACAGCCTCACTGATCTCCCTGACTGCTTCCTGTACAGCTTAATGTTATAAATTTAAATGTATAAAATGTGCTTTCTGAATATAATACCACTTTATCTGTTTTCTATATTGGGGGTTCTGCATAAAGTTTAATATTTTAAAAGAGAGCATTTGGCTGCTAGGGTCTTGAAACTTGTTTTAGGAGAAATGGATTAGAGCAGGTTAAAAAGACAGGAAAAGAGAACAGTCACAAGGCTCTGTGTTCAGAATTCTTTGCTAACATTTACAGTAGCATTCCTTCCATAAATATTTAATGGTACCAGATAGTAAATGGGTGTAATGGCTGAAGTGTTCAAAGGATGCCATCGTATTAATGACTTGTGATCAGAATGGCATGATGGCTGTCCCTCTTCCAAATGAAATCCTTTACTTGTGTGGAACACTTCTGTTAATGCAGATGTCCCAGGGTCTGTCTTCCTTTCCCATGTCCTCTTATGACTTTTCACTGCTGAGTTAACATCTTTGGTAGGGAGTCCTCTACATACTAAATGTTAAATAATAATGTCAAATGTTAAAAACATTTGAAGGGATGAATAAAAAAAAACCACTTTCAGTTATACAAATGTTTGGTTTATTGGGATGGGGAATGAGAAGAGCCCCTGATAAAAATGGATGTGAAGAAAAGTGGTATCTGCCTTCCTTTCCTTGTAGCCCCATTTAGCCTAATCTAACGCACTTCACTGAAAAGCCATTTCATATTCAGTAGCACGCAGTGACCTAAAGACTGAGATATCTTAACTTGGCTCTTTTCAGGTGAAAAAACTTCATTTTGCTTAAGTTTCTTCTTGTTTATCTCAGGTTTTCTCATTAACTATTAAATCAGAATTTCAGAACTAGTTTTAGATCTGGAAGTCTAACAACTAAGAGAAGGTGAGGCATGGGGAAAGATGGGGAGATACATGAGAAATAGATGGGCCACCTTAAAACTGGAGAAAAGCAAATTAGAATAAAATAATGAAGTCATGTTTTTTTCACTGAGGACAACTAATATATTGCCATAGAATTTTCTTTTTTTATTGGGTGTTAAAAATATTATTTTGAAGATAATACTCTGAAAGACTTTCTAAAAGGTAATGGGGGAGGTGAAGAAGAGAAAAGAGGGAGCATGGTATTCCCCAGTCTGTAGTGAGTGGTCTCAGTCTACACCGCCCTTCTGTAGTTCAGCTACAAGCTGAAGATTACAGAATTCTTTTTAAATTTTTTAATTAGAGAATTATTTTTCACTCACTAGGTACAATGTGCATCTTTTGATTTTCTTCAGTTTCTTTCTCGTGTTGTGATGATCAGTTTTGTATAAAGTTCTGTTAACTTTTGTTAACAAAAGTGTTTTTTGTTTGTTTTTTCCATTAGTTAAAATTTAAAGGGATAGCGAATGTTAGAAATTTATCTGGAAATGAAACTGTTCCTATAATTATATTTATCAACCTACGAAATATGGATTTCCTTTGTCAATACTATGGGTAATCTTAGCATCAGGCTATTGATCATTGTGTTGACAAACCAACTTGCTTTCCTGTAGCAAATGCACTGGGAATGCATTACATTTATAAAATAAAACTTTCAACCTATTTAATGAATAGTTGATGATTTTTAGCCCTTTGGATTTAGAAATGACTGAAAAAGTGAGGTAGTACCACTTCCTCAGCATTATTTTGAAATCCTGTTTATAAACTATGTAATTTCCCAGGCCATGAATCTGGCACCTTTCTAGATATTAACTTAAAAACAAAGATATAATTTTATTTATTTATTGAAGTCTAATTTAAACCCCACATCCCAGTGAGATCTTAGAAATAACATGCATTCTGATCTATAGCTAGTCCCAGTACTCTCTGGGTATATCGCTTCTTTTTTGTGCTCCTAAAAAAGAAAATTAACCTAAGTATGCTGATTATTAACACCGCCACCCCACCACCATGCCAAAAATAAAAATAAAAAAATTAGAAAGTAGTATGGGATAACTTAGTGAGTTATTTAATATAATTTGCACACCTTTTTTTCAAGAAACAGAAATTATGAGAAACACAAAAAAGTAAAAGACATAGGAGAAATATTATTATAGGACCAAAGGTTGCAGAAACTAAAATTCCAAAAACTGTTGGACATAATGGATTTAAAACACACAGGGGAAAAAACAAAACAAAACAAAAAAGGAAAAACCAACCCAGACTAGCTCTGAGGGTCTAAATAATCATATATTGTTAATAAAACAATTTGCTCTGCCATTTGGCCTCGGGAATTATGTCACATTGCTGAGATACTAGAAAATGGCTGTCATGAAATTATTTGTTTAGGGTACTGTAAGAGTAAAAGGTCTCTAGAACCCACTGAAAAACTGAAGTTAAGTCCCACATAATAATGCTTTCTGCCTGTTACAGAGTAGCCAGCTTCGGATGTTTCCATGGTGTAATAAGCTTCATCTTTCCAGAGAACATTGAAGGTTTCTGTGGTTGTCATTTCTTTGCCACAGATGTACTTTTGGTTCCTAGGGCTTTTGAGCTGGGATTCTTCAAGATGCTTGTTGAGTTGGTTCTGTGATCAAGTTGATGTTGATAGAGACAGCCTGAGACATTCCCTTTTTATGTCTGTCACTCATTTTAACACTCATTGAACGCACTGAGTGGAAGATATATTCTGAACTTTTCAGTAGTACCTGATGTCAGTGATGGCGTGTAACCTTGGGAAGACACTTAGGAAATAGCTATAGTAGACAAGTTTGGTCCAAGAGCAAAAGGTTTTTATCACTCAATTATCCCTGAACTGACCATTGTGGGGGGTGGGGGGGCTCTTTAAGGGCCAAGCAGCAAACCTGATTTCTGAGGGCAGACCAGGAATCACTTATTTGAATCATTGTGTTTTCTTACCCACTTCTCTTATGATATTCTGAGTTCATTTTTCCTGTTTTCTATTCCTTCTCTGGACATCCGATTTCTCTTGTTATGCTCAGTCTTTATGCTAAATATTGCTTATTTAATGATGTCAGTCTAAGTTCAAGTCCATTTTAGATAGATGTTGTGGCATTTAAAAGTTGTATTAAAAAGGTACTTAAAGTGATTAGAGGACATCACCCATTCCACTGATAAGCTGTTATTTTAAGATTATCTATGGAGGGGTGATTATTTCACTTAAAAATGCTGAGATTATGGAAACTGGATTGGAATATTTTGGAGCAGTATGAACAAAATAGATCCAGAGACATAGAAGCAGGGAACAGATTGAGGAATCTCAGAGGGAAGATGAGGGCGGGGGTAGGTGGGGGGTGGGAAGAGATTAACCAAAGAATTCATATGCATATATGCATGACCCATGGACACAGACAGTAGTGTGGTGCAGGGGTCAATGGGGGGAAAGGAAGACATCTGTAATACTTTCAGTAAAATAAATTTAAAAAAAATAATACCTCTGAGAATTGAATCAAGCTTATAAACCCCTCTTTCTGTGTTGCTGTGTCTTGAAAAGACAGCGCGAGTGCGTCTGTAGGCATTCCTTCTCCGTGGCGTGATTGGTAGACAGGGAGTAAACAACTTACTGTAAATGGGCGCCGGGCCAGCTGGCTTCAGGCAGCAGCAAGCTTGTGATCTGCAGTCAGGGTTAGGAAAATGCCTTTTAACTTGTTCATTTCCGCTTCTTTAAACATGGGAAAAAGGCACAATCATACTAATTTATTAAGTACCTTATAAGATCTTTTAGGGCTTGCAGGGTCTTCTAGGAACCCCCCCCCCCCCCCCCGGAAATTATTAGTACTCTTTCAAATGGATCTGAATACCTCTCACAGAATGACAAGTTTTTAAAAGGAAGTTTTAGTCAAGAAAAGGAATTTTTCAAACTAAATTGGTTTGCCCTCACCCTGTCTGATTTATTTGGGATTATATTTTGGAGTTTCTCTGACCTACTTTCAATGTATTTAACTTACTGTCCAACACTACTTTCAGATAAAACCAAAAAAATCTTAGAAAAGAGGAAAAGACCTTCCCTTTTTCTTTAAAGATGGATTATGCTCAAGGCATCTGTTCGGAGCTGGTGAATCACTGAAGCTCCTGAGGCAGCTGAGTGTCATCCATGTGTGAAAAGGGGAGGATGCTGAACTCTGAACAATTTTTCATTGAAAAGCTAATCAAGACCTAATGGTATTAATAAATGTTCTGTTACATTGTATCCACACCTCAAAAAATGCTTGCGCTTAGTTTTTTGTTTTTAAATTAAGATTAGAACAGTTTTGTGGAATCAGATTACTAATTGGAAGGTTTCTAAAGGATTTTTGCAAATTTTTATGTCCTTGTAAATAGTATTAAGGAAATTCTGTTCAGATTAAAATTTATTTTAAAGCATTAAAATCTAAGAAGAATGGTTTTAACAATAAAGCCTTATTATATACTTAAAACTATCACTTGAGAATGCAGTAATATAGTAGTTCAAATCCTTCACCTTTAAACACTTTAAAATCTTTTCCGTGTCTGAAAGTCTTTCAGGGTAGCGTTTAACTGCATGATGTAAAATTCAATTATTAAAACAAATTAGTAAGTTTTCTTTGGCAGAAAAAGATATTTATTGAGTTAGCATATGTTTCCCTTTATAAGACATCTTAAATGCCTGTCCTTTCAGTGAAATTTAAAACTAATAAAACAGCAAGCTGGAAACAGGATGGTTGATTTTAGCTAGCCCACCCCTCTTTCAATGTTAAAATATGAGAATAATTTGTTTGAGAGTGTACAGTGTATGTTAATGAACCTTTCACTTCTCCCTGGATCAGTATTTTTAAGCTTTCTTGGACCATAAACCTCTTTGAGAATCTGATGAAAGTAACTGACCTCCTCCCCAAGAAAAAAAATGCATGAAACACATATACTTACAATATTTTAATAGGAACTTCTTGGACCTAGCTAAAACTTATTCATGAAACTCAAGTTAGTAAGTCCTGTGGTTATGTCTACATTGCTGACAGAATAAAACATAGAAAGGTTAGGTTTGAATATCTGTATTGTTACCAGTGTTTAAGAACTCAAAGTGAAACTCCTTACTTCTTGAAAACTAGGGAAGCAAGTCAAAACTGGGATTAGCATTTGCCATTTCATACAATGATGATGCTTTATTTTAAGCTACAGCAATGAGCTAAAAATTGGAATAGTTGATGATGCAAATAATACTAAGAAATTGGCTGTTAGCTCTAAAAAGTATCCATGGCAGTTTACAAAAAACCATTCAGTCAAGATATTCATCTTGATTTGAACTAAAAAATTAGCAATGACAGAGGCACCAAATAGAAATTATTTTGATTTTGTGCCCCATGTATAGATAACATAAATTATATGTTGTCACCTCTAATTGCTACAAAAAGACTATGATGAGTGAAAACTGGATTCTGTAGCTAATCACCAAATCAGAATCACCTGGGAAATTCTTAGGCTGCACACAAGATTTTCCAAATCAGAATTTGGGGGTTTGAGATTGGTAATCTATAATTTGAGAACGCCCTCCAAATGTTTCTGATATTTCTTCCCAGAACTACTGGTAACATAATAGCTGTGGTCATTAGAGTTCTCTATCATATTTAAATATTAATAATATTTTGTGGTTGAAAAATAAACTCAGCATGTAAAAAAGATAAGAAATGTGTATTATAGAAGATGTTGAGATTTCAGCAATATGAGTGAAAATGGTTTTTCTCTAATTGAGAACATGCTAAATTATAATTATAGAAGGGTAACAGACTTCATGGCATTCCTCTGTAGACCATGATGTCTAGGATAATCAATTCATGCTATTAATAGAAATTTTAAGTTTACAATGATAAATTTTCACTCTACCATTCTCAGGAGATTTTTTGTAACTATTGTTTGGGATATAGGATTTATAAAGTGCACAGTAATCTTCTGATGACTGATTCTAGTATCATTTCATTTATATTATCATTTATATATCTTTATATATAAACAGATACTTATGTATCATTTATTTCACTCACCATGTATTAAAATGTACCATGGCAAGCAGAGTAAGTTGTAAAAGGCGAACATCTTTGCTAAGCATATTTTATTATCACTGCACTGTGTTAAGTGCATGTGTATTGTCCACGTTGTGACCGTACAAAATCTTAAAAGCTACAAAGAAAAAAAGCTACAAAGAGGATGGGAATGTTGTGAGGGATTCAGCTATGCCTAAAATTACATGACAAAACCTGTTTAATTTGTTAGATCATCTTCAGCACTGTTTAGGTGTGTCACAGGCTTCTCTGTTTGGATTAAAATTGGTCTTAAAGTCTTAAATGGCTTTTGACCTGTATAATTGTTTCCTAATAAGCATGTGGGATAAGTGGAAAGCTATAACTCTTGCTGGTTTAGTGCAGTGTGTACAAACTACCACCTTCCAATTGAAAACCACTGGACAGCTTCTGCAAGATTGGCAGGAGGGAACTTTAAAAAGAAGGCCAGTATCTCTTTTTTTCTGCCTCATCATTTTACCCAGCTGAGAATGTTGTAGAATGAGTGAGCTGATAATAGGATGGAAATGTTTTCTAATATAACAGATTAGTATTTATAAAATGCATTATTAAATGTTAAACACATTTCCCCCTTCCCTTTAAGTCGTGCGTATCATGCCAGAGCGCCACAGGGGTATCTGTTATACACAGTTCTGCTCTATCAGATGCTGTTTGTTCATTGTGCTGGAATAACAGAGAGAGCCCTGGACCCATCCTTTTTAAAAAAATAACAATAAAAGAAGAAATTATGCTCACCTACATTGCCCATAATGAAAACCTTGACTTTTTAAGTGTTTAAAAAAAAATTCAAGGTCATTATTTTTTACAAAGATGGGTGTGTGGAGGTAGACTGGCATGTGGGCAACATGGCCAGATACATATATTGGAACCAAATACTGGAACTTGGTGAATGTTATGCTAAGGAGTTCAGATTTTTATTCTGAGGGCAGTCCAGAACCATTATGCGTTTGAGCCAGGATTGATTTGTAAGCTGTATCTTAGAAAAATTACTTTGGCAATTGTGATAGGAGCCAGTCACAAAGATCAGGCAAGTAAAAGCATGAACTGTAGTGAGTGGTGCCAGTGGAGGGCATGCAGGGATAGACGTTGAGAATATCCGGAAAGTCTGATGAGGTCTGATGAGGCCACTGACCCTGGAGAATCACTGGTTCCTCTCTACACTCCACTGGCATCTTCCCAAAGTTACCGATTACTTTCTTGTTAAATTCAATGACCTACTGTGCACCATCCTGTGCTAGACACCAGAACCCTGTTTGTAAGGGCTTCTTCCTATGGTTTTGGTAACACAATACTCTTTCGAGTTTTCCTCCTCCTACCTCTCTGGTGTCTTCTTTGCAAGTTCCTCTTTTACAGTTTCTCAGAGCTCTGTTCTAGGCCCTCTTCTCACATTCTCTCTCTCCTTGAGTAATCTTATCTCTTCTGTTGCCTCAGTTACCGTCTACCCATATGCAGTGGACACCCACCTTTTCTGTATCTCCAGCTCAGACACATTCTCCTGACATCCTGACCCTTACAGTCATCCCCTCTTATCTGCAGTTTCACTTTTCATAGTCAACCCTTGTCTGAAAAATGAAATGGAAAATTCCAGAAGTAAGTTCATAAGCTGTAACTTGCATGCTGTTGTGAGTAGCATGATGAAATCTTGTGCCACCCCACTTAGGACATGAATCATCCCTTTGTCTGTCATACCCATGCTTTATATGCTTCCCGCCCATAGCTTTCTCCGTTACTAGATCGACTTAGACTGTCATGGTATCACAGTGCTTGTGTTCATGTAACCCTTAATTTACTTCATAATGGCCCCAAAGCACATGAGTAGTGATGCTGGCAATTTGGATATGCCCAAGAGAAGCGATAAAGTGCTTCCTTTAAGAGAAAAAGTCTGAATAGGAAAAAAGAGTGTATAGGGTATGGCACTATCCAGGGTTTCAGGCATCCACTGGGCGTCTTGGAACATATCCCCTGCAGATAAGTGGGAACTACTGTATTTCCAACTGCCTATTGAGTGTCCTCTCTTTGGTGGGTCAGAAGCCTTGCTTCCTTTTGCCCCCGTACCCACATCTCAGCAGATGTACAGTACTTCGTCATCCCATTCCCCTAGGGCTGTCATAGCCTTGTGGCATCAGCATCTTGACTGGCTCTCATCATCTTCAGTCTATACTGCAAGTGGAACTTTCAAACATACAGATGATGTTCATCAGCTCATTCCCCTGCGTATAACACCTTAGGGCCCTCACTGCCTTAGGACAGTGTAACAGTTTACTATGGCTTATAAGGGCTTTTGTCATCTGGTGAGCCTTTATGGTGTAACCTTTACAAGCTGCTTTTATTTCCCTATTTCCTCCTCTGTTTCTTTGCATAATGCTGTTCCCTATTCTTTAGCCCACCTCTAACCCCATATCCTTTCTACTTGCATAGCCAAGTCCTCCCAGGTAGCCAAAACCCAGCTAAAACATCACATCCTCAACAAGCCCCGTCCCTGGTCCCCACACCTGGATTAGCTGTCCCTCCTCAGTACTACCACAGCACCAGGCATTTCCCTATCCTAGCATTTAATTTATCTCATCGAGTTGCAATTGTTTGTTTAGTCTGTGTCTCCCTCTGGCCTAAACATTCTGTGAGCGTAGAAGACCATGACTGCATTTTTAACTGGGGTACACCCCAGTGCATGGTACAGGAGAGGCACTCAGTGAATATTCGTTAAATGTGTAAATAAAAGAAAAAGCAAACAGGAAAACGGAGGTGGTTTGAAGGCAAGGAAACAAGACTAAGAAGGATGTAGAAAAGGAGCAGATGAGGCGATGGGAGAAAAGTTGAGTTTGTTTTAGGAAATACTGTGTTTTAGAACCACAAATAACTGATGTGAAGAACTGAGGCCTGGGTGTGCAAAGGTAGAACCGTGAAACAGTGTATAGTGGTGGCTGGCAGGATGGAGAGGAAGATGCCAGGTTCCAGAGTAGGTCTAGAAGGACTCAAGTCCTCTAAAATGATAAATGGTAGCAAAAATTAGGGGATGGAAAGAGAAGCCTGCTCCACCTACAGTCTCAAACATACAAGGGACAGTGGCAGAGGGAAGGGGAGGAGGGCGCCTTGAATCTCAGGCTGAAATGAAGCAATTAGAGAAGGAGCAGCCGTCCTCAGACAGTGTGGAAAGGAAAACGGTGTCAGTGGTTTTTGTAGAGCAAAGCAGCTAAGGAAGATTGTGTTACCATTTTTAACCACCACCACAAAAGACAGCGCGATCATCTTTGACTCTCCCCATCCTTTCTTGGGCATCGGAAGGCTAAGAAGAGAAAACTGTATAAGAGGCTCCTTCCTCCACCCACCCCCTTCAGTATTACCACACATTACTCAGCAGTAAGTAGGGATTTGTATAAAATTTCACTAGGATGGCATGCATGGAGAGAGAAGTAGTTATTTGGGTATTTTCCTTTGTTGATAATCCATAGGAGCATTTATGGAAAAATATTTACAAATATAGCAAGACCCATTATCTTTCTATACTTATATAAAATTTTAAAATCGAGCCCTTAGATTCTTTTTAAAAAAGAAAAAGCAATCAATATTCTCACCAAAGTCTATGTATATGATGATCTCTGTTGAGTGAAGGAGTGACCAGCAGAGGGATGAGTGGGAATGCTGATGGGGGACAGGCGGGTATGCAGAGAGGATCTGGATAGTGGTGGATGTGGGTAATGCTTCTAGGCCTACATCGGGGGTCAAGCTACAGCCCACGCCAAACTCGGCCCTTCAAAAGACATGAGCTAAGAATGGTTTTTACTTTTTTAAAGCTTAAAAACAAACAAGTAGGCAAAAGAGAATATGTGACTCATGGTATGCAATGCCCAAAATATTTACTCTCTAGCCCTTTGCAGAAAAAACTGCTGACCCTTGATTTACATCAGCCTGTTTAATGGAGGCATAACAGTCATCATATGGATGTATAGTCGATTGTCACTACTCACTCCAGTTACATCTGGAGCAATAGTCTCCGCAAACACTGCGTTAGCAAATACTGCGCCATTGCTCCTCGGGAGGACAGGGTTAGGCTCCTACAAGCCTCTGGTCACAATATTTTTGCCAGCCTATCAGCACGTAACCTTTTTCTGATTGTGTTTCTGTTTTAAGACATGTTGTTTAATAGATATTGCTGGTTCATTAGCATCGAACTCATGGACTATGCATCGTACCTGATGAAGCTTATCTGACACACTGCCTTCGTGTGCTGAGGAATACTGAGCACTTCAGCACTATGCTTGGTGCTGTTTTAAACAGGGAAACCACGGCACAAAAATGGAAAAAATATGGTACTAAATACCTCATGAAAAAGGACACTTGCTTACAGTACGAGAGCTGACACTCGAAGGCAGGGGTTGCTTTGATGGACTTCAGTGGGGAAGGGGCGCACATTTCTCGCCACTGCGTGCTTATCCACAAATGCCAGGAGAGCCCTGCAGTGTTGACTATGGAGTTACAAGTACATTTTAGCAAGCAGGTGAGCTGCAGGTGTGTAACCTGCGAATATAAGGGCCAAATAAATGGTCCCTGGTGATCTGACCATTAAGTCAGCCTTTCGAAGCAGTGTCCCAGGGCCTGACAACGATGCCGCCCTGGTTTTGAGTCACTCACTGAATGTCGTCGCTTAGTCTCAGTGGGCATTTTCCATAGTTTTATTAGAAGTCGCATTTTAGATCTCAGAATTAAGCTAACCCACCACCATCACAGCTATGTGCTGGGTAAAGTTTTACACCTTCGCGGAGGCCCTGAGTTTTGGGCTGGATGCTGGAGAACCATGGGCAGGGAACTCTGGTCAGGCTACCTGACAGAGTTTTGAGGGTCGGGGCCTCAGATTCAGACGACACGTAGACAGGAATTCAGATAACCTGCCCAGAGGACGGAGGCTGAAAGCTGACACTGGAGTGGGTACTGAGAGGGTGAAGTGCTCAGCCAGGGAAGGCACGTTGGGCACAGACTGAAAACTGTGTTTGCTAGCTGAGGAAACTTGGACTTTACCCTCTGCAAAACAAAGCTATTGGCTTTTGAGGGGCTACACGAAAATGTTATTTTAGTAGCATAGATTTGATAGAGCTGTTACCTGCCTGAGAATATCAATGTCATTTTACCAAATGATATTACTGTGTGTTTAGTTTGGCCTAAGTTTCTACAGTGGGAATGTGATCGCATACTCTTGATTAGTGGGAAGAGGTAGGCTTTTTAGGCTGAAATTCTTAGGTAGAAAAAGTTCGTACCTAATTAAGCTCTTGGCACTCTCCAGTTTTATGTATAGTAAAACGGATTTCTCAAAAAGCCAGTGTCTAATGTCTGTAACAGATACTAGAAATTCATGTAATTTAAGTGGGATTTACAAGTGAAAAAGGTGGCCTTTAATTCTTTAACAATGTAATAAACCGTAAAAATAATTAACACCAGAGTTAGGGCCTAAAAGTAATGGCACTGGCTTTAGGTATATGTTTTCAGGTGCAAGTTTTTTCTCTTTGTTTCTTTAACAGAAGTAAAGGGGCAAAATGCCAGTACTACTTCCAGTTTCAGCTCTTACAAATGGTAATGACTGCAATTTATTAAATCGCATTTTTGAACTTTAGTCTTTGTTTTCTAAAGATGAGTAGGATAAATTCGTAAAGATACCTGCATAAGACTTTTGTATATTTATAAATATGTGGATAATTGGCATTTTCTGTATCAAATATACATTTTATATGTTACATGTAAGCATCAGGAAAGAGAGGGAGTGAAGGAGGAAACACCTCATTAAGAAGAGCCTCTTCTCTGAAAAGACTTCCTTTACAGTTCTACTTATTAAAGCTTATCTTGTAAGTCATAAAACACTGAGCACACATAAGGTCACCCTCTTATTGTTGCTTTGGTAACAATCAGAAATCAGTTTTCAATAATAACCTTGTAGCATTTATGTCTCTGCCAAGCAGTCTTGATTATAAAAGAATCCTACTTGATTTTCTGATTCTCCTCATTGTTTTCTGCCTAAATTGAAAAACTGTTTGCTACATAATTAGTTTTTTGAAGTATAGTTAAGTTTTGAAGTTCCTAGTCATTTCAGTTTTGCTGCTATCCCTCATTAACATCTTGTAATAATGTTCCATTCGAGCCATTCCTGGGATCTGAAAATTATTTTGGTGGCTGTCTTTTCCTTGTAATCTAAAGATTTTCAAATTTAGGAAATTTTAATTTCCTAGATTTATATCTTTCTTACAAAAATACAGAAATCCAGTTTCCTATATATTATTTAATGCCCTAGACCTCTTGTCAAGTTATTTTAAGGTCCTGATGGCATGCATGATGGGTAGGACATCATAAACTACATTAAAGCTAAAATGAGGCTGACTTATTAACTAGCTGAATGGACATATTCCTCTTCTGTGGCGTCGTATCTTTTCTTCTGGCAATCAGTCTGGATTGAAGGCCTGAGGTCCGTCTGTAGGACCAAGGTGTTAACAGGTTAGGAGGCTGTGCCATGTTTGAAGTCGCAGATGCCATGGAGAGTTCTAAGCTTGAGAGAGAGAGAGAGTGAGAGAGAGAGTGTGTGTGTGTACGTGCGCTCGAGTGCGTGGGAAGGGGGGGCGGGATTCAGTGGAACAATGACCCTCACATAGCCCCTAGTGGACCACAGCTGCTGACTCATTTAACCAAGTGGATATCAGCTCATTTGCTTGCTGATTATCTCTTCAGTAACTTACTTTGATAACCTAGATTTGGGATTCTGACAGCATGCAGTGTATGCCTCATTAAAACCTGCCCTTTAAGGGCGTAACATTGTATATGTAGCACAGTGGTCAAGCACTTGGCATCCAGAGTGGTCTACGTCATTTGGGGTCCAGATACCGCTGTTTTCTAGTTGGGGGACTTTCTTTGGGAAAATAGCCTCTCTGAGAGGCTATTAACACATATGAGAAATGAGAAAGCTGACTTTACTACATGCTGGTTATATGATCTTGGGCAGGTAATTTCTCTGAATTTGCATCTTCCTTATCTGCTGCGCATAATAATAGTATCTCTGCATGTGGTTGTGGTGAAGATGGACTAAGGTAAGTTTTTCTGTAAGGATTAGACTAAGCTAATATGTATAAAGTACTTAGGCTGATGTCAAGCACATCTTAAGTACTCAATATTAATTTTCATTGCTATTATTTTGAGGCGGTTCTTTGATAAATAAAGTTTAACTGACTTCAAGCTGTTATACGGCTAGGGGTACAGAAGGCTGTGTTGGGGGTCTCTCTCTCTCTTTCATGTCTACTTTACCTTAGTCCTTTAAAGCCTGGATTCCCCAAACCAGACATAGCAAAATACAATGTTTAAATGCTAACTACTATATCACAGTAAGTAACTTAAAGGTTTCTCCATGTTGTAACTTACAAGAGTAATGAAAATATAATTTAGAAAAACGGCTAGCCTAAAATCACTGATCTATAAATGTCAATAAAATCTTCTATTAATCATCCTTTTATAAATTAATTAACCACAAAAAGTTAAGTGAAAACATTTGCACTTTAGCTGTCTCTCATGTTGGCTTTTTAAATCTATGTAATTTGCTGCATTTGGAGGAACACAGAAAGCAAGGTCATGAAACTTGGATCCTGGCCCCAGTGCATCACCGAGTCCCTGCAGGACCTTGCGAGAGCTTCAGTCACCTCATCTCTAAATGGGGATAACGCTGTCTACCTTCCAGGACTATTAATGAAGATAAGATAAATTGCTAATGTGAAAATACTTTGAAAAAACTAAGTACAGGGTAACAGTACAGGGACTGTTCCTGCCAGCAGTGCATAAAAGAGAGGCACGCACTGCTGGGTAAGGCAGGAGCTCTGTGGCTGGGATGCCTCGGAGAGAACCTGGCTCCGCTAAATGCTAGTTATATGGCCTTGGCAGGTCACTTCTCTAAGCCTGCATTTTCCTTGTCTGTCTGGGGTTGATAACAGAACTCACCTCATGGGGTTGTGGTGAAGGCTGAGAAAGGTAAGGAATGTCAAGTGCCAGCACGTTGCTTGGTCCTTAATACACAGTATTAGCTACTATTACTGGTTCTCATTAAGATAGTAGTAGTGTTGTTCATCTCTGGTTATTTGCCATCATGTATCTGAGTTAGAGAATCATGAGTGTTAGAACTGAAAGAGTCCTGAGAAAATTATCTGGTCCAGTATCCTGCATCTTGCAAGATAAGTGGCTTTATCTGCGAGTCTCAGAAGGAGGAGCTTGAAGTCCAGGAAAGCTAAATGAGTTGTTGGTGGTCACCCAGTGAGTTGGCGGTAGGACATCTGGGATCTCTCTGGTTACCCGTTTCTGGTGGGGTGGTTTGCTTTGCACTAGAATGCTGTGCCAGTCTCAGTTTGAGAGTGCAGTATGACACGGTGTTATTAAGATTTCTATCGTACCACCTTCCGTAGATGCTGTCTTACATTTGCACTTTGTGAATTTAGCCTCTGACTCCCCCATCACTGTGGGACCTTGGTTGTACAGTATTTTCAGATGTTCTTAGTATTTTTGTTGGTTTTGTTCTATTGCCTTTACTTTGAGTTTCCCAGATGAGTTGTGCTCTGTGTACCAAGAGGCCTCTGCACAGTATGTTCTCTCCCTTGACCTCCCTCTCTGACTTAACCTTTCTAGCTCTTAGCATTGGTGCCATGTTCTCCAGGAGGATGTCCCTGACACCTCTCACCGAAGGCCCTTCCATGTCCTCCCATGGCAGCATGAATCACAGTGTATTATAATTGCCCATTTCCTTGTATATATCCTACAATGGGCTGTGGAAGCTTCATGAAAACAGAACCTGTGTCTGTCCTAAAGCTGATTATTCAGATGTGTATCCATGGTAAATATTACAGCTGTGTATCGGAACGGACAGCAGCAGTAGGGAGCAGTGAAGAAACTCTTCAGCAAGAGGTCTGAGCATCTAGATTCCAGGTCTCACAGAGCCTCCATCTTGGTGGCCTTACACAGTTGACCCTCTGAGCCTGTTTTCTTGTCTTTAAAGTGGGGATGTTAATAGAACCCCTTCTCAAAGACATCACCAGGATGAAAATAACCAAAATAATTTCTGTACAGCAACAGTTAATTGTAAATTAAATTAGGGAAATTAATAGATTAAACGAGGTCGCCCATTTCCTTTTGATTAAAAAAGGAAAGGAATTGTTTTTCTTGAAACATAATATGTTTCAGAACTTTTCCCCTGTGAAACATCTGCATAGCACCTTGTTGTTCACTGTGTTTTGACTGTGGCTGTCCTGGATTCCTGCTGGGGGTCTGAGAGAACGATTTGTCATTTTGAACATGGCGTCAGTGAGCAGCTTATGATTCAACAGTCGCATCATCCTGGACAAGCATCAGATGGGTGTGAGCAGGGGCATGATGTGAGGAGAGACATTCATTCTCTGCTCTTCCTCAGTGTTTTCTTTGCCACAAAACTATTCATGTCAAGCCCTTAGTAATAACATTTAGGTTGAACTCTTAATAAGAATGGAGGGCATTCACTTGTATTATCTATTGTAAACTGAGTGATTATATATTTAGTCACAATTTATTTGAAATAGGTTTTCTTTACCAACGAGTATACTTTATTAATGAAAGAATAATAATTATCTAAGAATATTTAATATCATGTTTTTATTAAGTATTTATTGTCTTTTCACTTTCAAATTTCTGGTTGTAAAACAGAATACTGAAGGATATAATGCCATGTTCTGTTAAAAGAGTTTTGGCAATTAGAAGACTTGTCTTCTTGTGTTGGGAAGGGATGCTCTTTAGGGCAGTTGTGAGCAGTGTATGCAGATACCCCTGAAAAGACCAATGGGTAGAGATAGTTCTTTCTACTTTTGTCATTTTTATTAGCATTCTGGTTGCTGAGTGATAGACTTCTGCTTTCAGCTCTTCTCAAATTCACTGTTGTTCTAGTGACTTTGCTTAAGTAGAGCATCTCCTTTTGCTACAGGCCATCAGAGCACTTACCTTTAATTTTTAAGAGTACTCAAATGAGAACCTCATAAATTAAAGAACACCTATAATTCTGAGTTAACACATCTGACCAAGCCTTTGGCAAAAGGAAGTTTCCTTTAAGTTGGTTTCTTTTTCCTTTTAACATTCCATTATCCAATGGCTGATTCTTTGGAGCAGTGACCTGTTTAATATATTTCAGGCTTCTGCCTAAACCAAACAATGTAGGTTACTACTATTTTGAAACTACAGCAGCTTATAAAACATTTAAAAGAAGAGTTTTGTATATGCCACAGACTTAAGAATTGTTTCAATTTTAATGGATGAGTTGACTTCATTATATATATTTAATTCCAGGTAGTCAAAAATATTTGGTAAATAAATTGTATCATCTTTGGAGATATTTAGCCCTCCCCCGGAAGGTATAGGGTCTCCTAAGTCTGCATTTCCATGTAAATTGTAGAATCAAGTTGTGAATTTCTACACACACACACACACACACACACAAACAGCCTACTGGAATTATGATCGATGCTGCATTGAATTTATAGATCAATTTGGGAAGAACAGACATAGCTAACACTGTGTATCCCTCCATTTAGTTAGATCATCTTTGGTTTCTGTAAATAATGTTTTCTAGTTTTCTCTTCGAGCTCTTGCGCACCATTTCCCCAATTTGTCTCTATGTTTTCTCTGTGTTTTGCTGCAGTTATAAATGACATGAATTTTAAATTTCATTTTTGAATTCTTTGTTGCAACATACAGAAAGAGGGTTGATTTTTTAAAATTGTGCCCTGTGACCATGCTAAATTCATTGATTCTAATTTCTTTTAAGCCAGTATTTCTTTGAATATCTTTTTGCTCCCTTCTCACTGTTTTTATTCTAGGGCTTCATTTACATGTGCATGAGGCCATCTCATACTGTCTCTCGGGTCCCTGAGGCACTGGTTCATTTTTCTTCAATCTTTTTCCCCCTCTTCTTCAGACTACGTGAACCCCACTAATGTTGGGTGTGTAACAGCTCACATAGTCATCCTGGGTATATACCGTGCCCTCAACTGTGCCTTCACTCCAGAGCCCTCTGCTTTGCTGTTTCCAGAGAAAGGCCTCTGGTGGTCTGCCTCGAAGGAGGGAGGGGGTGGAAAAGGTGAAAGGAAAGATAGCTTCTACTTTCAAAAACAGAGATCAGAGCAAACAACAGAAGAATAAAGAAAATACACAGAGAGAAGGAACTCACAAAAACCTATCATTCATATGCTCAGGAATAAGAAAAACAGTGCATTAATCAAATAAGAGTAAGGGGTTTTTAAAAAGGGAAGCACTCAGAATAAAACCGAACTCTTAGATATTAAAAAAATGAAAGTATAAATGAAAAGCTCAGTAGATGGCCTGGGAGATAAAGGGAAACTAAATAAATTACCCAGAAATAAGAGCAAAAAAACCAAAAAGATGAGAAATAGGAGAGAAGATAAGGAACTTAGATGGCCAGTCTTGGCCTCCGGAATGTGGACAACCAAAGGAAAAGAGTAGGGGAGCTGGTAGGATTAAGTAACCTGCTTTTTCTACTTACTTTGTTTAGAGTTTAAATTTTTTACTATGAAACAAAGCATATATAAAAAAACTCCATATATATACACACTTGAATAAATACTTGAGGCCTCCCATGTGACCTTCCAAGATTATAGTCCCAGTTTTCTTCTGTAACCACTACCTGACGCCTATGATAACTATTTCTTTTGCTTGTCTTACTACCTATATATACGTCCTTAAACACTATAGCTTCCTTTGCATGTTTTGGAACTTTAATTAGTAAAATACTAGGTTTCATTCACTCTACATTACACAACTCATCCATGTTATTACATAAAACTGTAGTTCACTGCTGTATAGACGTGCACCTCTATTTATACATCCATTCCATTCTCATGAGTTAATAGTTTCTATTCTTGGTTTACTACAGAAATGCTGCTGTCAGCATTCTCACACATTTTATCATATAGGCACATTAATTTTTGGAGTACATATCAAGTGGTGGAGTTGCTGGATCATAGGATATTCTTGTTTTTCAACTGTGCTGGATAACACCAAAGTGTCTTTAAAGCAACGTGCCATTTAAACTCAGACCCTTATTGTCAAATGTTTAATTTTTGCCAGTCTGGTGGGCATAAAATGGTATTTCACGGTGGTTTTAATTTGCATTTCCTTAATTACTAATGAGGCTGAATAACTTTTCATATGCTTATTGGCCACTTGGAGTTCCTACCTGGTAAACTATGTATAAGGTGTGTTTTTTTCTGTCTATTTTCCTAGTGGGTTTTCTGTCTTTTTATTTGAAACCCCAATATGCTCAGAGCATAGGTGGCTGGGATGCTTTCCTTTAGATTTGACCCTAAGTCCTTAATCATTTTGTCAGCTCACTCATATTTTTAAGGAGATTTTTCAAAAAATAATTTTTATGCAACATTTTGGTTTTTTTTTACAGGCAAGTTGCCCCTATAATCAATTCTGCAACTATTCTTAAACAGATTTTGAACTGATTTTGGCCCCTGCCTTTATCCCCAGTTTCTGAGCCATGTGGAAGTTCTGTCATAGTAAGTAGGTTGTTGCTTAGCTTTCCCCACAGGTGACTTAACAGACCCCGGAATGCCCACCCAATCCAGTGTAAAATGTGGCTGGTATTATTGCTTCTTTTTCCTCCCAGTGTTATTGTAGTATCACTGACAAAATATCACTTCTCTTGTCTTTATTCTTAGAGATTTATACCTTTAAAAAATATGCCATTCCTTTCATTTTACTGGGTTCCAGAGGGAGCTGAAATAAATCATGTGTTAACAATATTATCTTTAACCAGCTCTACATTTGGCCGGTCATTTTATTTTCAAGCTCACACACACTTCAAACTGTAATATGGCTAAAAGAAGTATTCTCGCGTGAGCAAATAAGTAAGGACTCAGGACATCACAGGCATATATACTGTCAGCCTTGAAATATTTCAAAATATGACTTAAAAATAGGGCTTTCTAGATATGTCCTCAATAGATTGTTGAAATTCTTAAAATCTAAAACATTCTTACAAATGGAGAAGACAGACACCCCAAGAAAGAAATAGGCAATTTGCACCAATTACTGACCTGGTTTGTTTTCTGTTAGGAGCAAATACGGGGGAAGGTACGAGCCTACTTTCCAGCGAGGGCGGGTAGGCAGTTCAACAACGTGTGCAAAAAGCCCTGAATCTGTCCACTGGCTTCCCTCATCCTTTTAGTAATTTAATATGTAATCAAAGATGTTTGCAAAGGTTTCTGCAGTGGTATTTATGAGAGGAAAAAAACAAAAACAGAGAATGACCAATAATGAGGAATGGCTAAGTTACAGCTGAATACTTTGCAACCATCAAAGAATGATGTAATAAAAATTATCTATTGACATAGGAATTTTTCTCAAAATGTTAAGTGATGAACAACAAACGAACAGCGCCTCACATATGAAAAGCTGCATACAAAGCAGTCATCTGTTGTTATCCCCCAAATAAATATATACAAAATTATTTTAAGATTAAGTATATGTATAGAAGTTTGCTGGTTTTCTCCAACAAAAGTATGATGGCTTTATTTTCTAATTTAAACTTTCTGGTGTTTTTCAAATTTTCTAACCATTATTTTTATAATTTAAACAGTATCTTCCAACTTATTTTTATTTGACCTAGTTGTATATTTCCAAATGAATATAAAGCAATAATCTTGGAATAGATTATGGACTAAATACAAAGAAATGAACTATGAAAAAAATAGTTTGGGCTTTATGGACGTAGTAATGAGTTTTCCGCAGTGTAGGGATCATGCTTATATCGAGTTCACTTAGTTTACCTTTCCCACATGAGTAACAAATGGAGCAAGCCCACCCCAGAACTGCCCTAGCATATTAACACTTTGCTGTCCTTGATGTTTATGTGTTGATGCCAGCAGGGAGGGAAGCAAATGAGACCTTCGGGCCCACCAATAGAGCCAACCAGCCATTTCTACTTTCCACTGAAGTGGCAAAAAATGTGAGCCCTTCCTGTTCTCTACTGTGTAAGTTTCCCTTGGTCACTGTTTCTCATCCTTCTCAGATTTAGGGTTTACACTACATTTCAGAAATCACAAAAAATTTCCTTTATATTAGTTTATTCTTTACGGGCACTGTGAAAAAAATTAAAATTTCCGACAAGAATGTTCTCAGATACTATTTACATCCTTTTGCCCCTCCCCCCTTTTGGGGGAGGGGGCAAAGTCCTTCCTCAGGCTATGCAAGTGGGCAAACTTTTGCTAACTACCTCCATTGTAATTTTGAAAGATTCTCTCTTCCTCTTGCTTTTGGAACTCTCAGTTCTTATGGCTGGGGCGTTAAGATCCAGTCTGTGATTCTTAAAGAAAGTGACGGATAAGTAAAAACAACAAATGAACACTTCAAATAAGCCTGGAATAGCATCGACTGGCCACCTAACGGGTAACAGTGCAGGTTGCTTTGCATTGTTTTACTGTTTTAAAACTTGTCAGCTTTCAGTGTTAATGTGGGAGAATCCTTTATCCACACGGAAACGTTTGGTCCAGAGTCATCAGATATTTATGCTACAGATTAATGACTTGTCCTTAAAATATCAATTGTGTGATTCATGTTTTGGCAGATGGTGTCTTGTGTTTTAAACAATGGATGAGAATTTTCTCGGTCATTGTTATATTGGTTCCTTTCCTCCCCTGCCCCCCTCGTCTTTTGTTGCTATGCTTAACTGTGTTGAATTGTGAAGTTTTTTGAAGTGATAATTTTGTTGAAAGTAAGAAGTCTGAAAAATACTTGATATTTTAAATGGAGGACCTTATTTCCAGAAGTTTCCTTTCTCTTGGACTTTGGAGCAGTGGTTTCCCGGGAATGTCAGCTCTGCAGGCTGTTTCCGGCACGCAGAGCTTACTGCTTACATAAGAACTCAACTTTAAAGCGCGTCCTAATGCTGACTAGTCACATTTTATTCTTTGAAGGGACTTGGTTTAACTGAAGTAATTTTTGTAACACTTTTGTGAAGATATGAACTTTAACAGAGCTTTTAAGACAAGTTTGAGAGAATTACAGTGTTGGTTTTATTTTTAAATCTGCAAATTATTTTAGAAATAGCTTCTGTTGATCATAAGTGCTTATCAATTTCAAAGCTTCCAGACTGCAGATTTCCCACTGCAACAATTGTTACTATTTATTTGTTCTAAAAAAAAAAGTGCTACCTGTGCCCTTCAAATTTTTACATACTGAAGAATAATCCCCCAACTTTAAAACAAAAATCACAGTATTAGTTGCCTTCAAAAGTTTCTCTTCCATCCCTATATGGTTTCAAAATGTTAGCAGATAGCATTTTAGAAGAAATAGACGTTTCTTTTCTGTTGAATACTTTAGAATGAATATTCTAAAACGAACTGCAATAATCAATACTTATGTGAACTGTGGAAAACAAACTGAAGCTTGCTTTTTTTAATTGCTAAATTTAGCAAAGGTGAAACTAAATGATAGCCTATGTTGCCTATCATGGTTATTTATGAAATTTTGTTGAGAAAAGGGATATGTGCACAAATATATTTAAGTCTGTACATATTATATACAGTGTCATAATACATTATGTTTTCAGTATGTTTTGACCAATAGTTAATTATATAATATCCCAATGGATCTTACTTACGAAAGGAAATTACTGAATTTTAGCATAATTCACATGAATTTTTTTTAGAATGTTGCCAGCCTTTATCTGGAGAATGCAGGGTAAATAGATAATAAATGGGTATTGGTGAAAAGTACTAATTCTATTCTAGCTCTATGATAACTGTTACGTTGAGCATCAGTTGACCTCAGTATCTGCGAAATAGGAGCTCTAATATCCTGTTAGTGTCACTATAATTTGTTCTAATTTAACCTGCCATACAGTTAGATAACCAAAATTTTATTATTTGTATGTGCCAAAAATGTAAAAAGCAGCAGACTTGGAATCTTGAATTCAGATTTAAACTTAGCCTTCTCAGTAGTGTTATATGGTGTTCTGGGGACAGTTCTCTAATATTTGTGTAATTTTTGCATCTGTAAAATGGGATTAGTGATATCTTTAAGGATAGTGATGAAGACTGTAGATTACGTATATCAAATGTCTAGCACATAAGGAGTGCCAAATAAATGGTAGTGTTGTCATATAGCCAGGTTGAATACGTAATTATGGTACCATATACTTTGGTGGAGCAGTATATTTCAGAAAAATCAAATGCATCTCAAAAAATTCTGATTTCTAATATGTTAGTGAAACATTGCTTCAGAGAAAAATTGGTATTGGGAACATATAAAACACTACTGTTTCTGTTCATACTTTTGATACGTGGTCTCTATGTTAATTCAATATTTAATGGCTAGTGTGGCATTTACCTTAATAATTTAGAATATAAATATGTTAAGACTTAAGTCAATATAACAGGAATCTAAAGAAAAATGGAAGTGACCTGGATACTTTCATATCATTTAATTAGAGATAATTTCTACTCCATTGTGATACCAGGATAGTCAGAAGGAGGAATTATTTTTGATGTTTAATTTGACCTCAAGACTGTCCACTTGGTGACGCACACAATATTCTAAAAACGATCGAACTGAGCAGATATTACCCTGCAGGTCCCTGCCAGGCAACACAATCATGAGGGTGAGGAACGTGGATTTTGGAATCAGGCAGCACTAAATTCAATATCCCGTGTGCTAATGTGACTTTGGGCAAATGTATGGCTTAATTTCTGTGTTCTCATCTGTAAAATGGACCAATAGTAAGGATAATTTGAAATAATTATTAAGGAACCTGGCCATGGAGCTTAGCCTATAAAATTAAAAATCAGCCAATTGGCTTTCTGTATGATTATTACTATGATGGGACAGTTTTCTTTCACCTACTGAAAACTTTTTGGCCTCAGATTTTTCATCTAACTGCCTGTATTACACATGTCCACTAAGTAACTTTTACATCATTCTAAAGACTACTTTATTTCTTCCTTATCTCTTCTAGGGACAAGTTTACCAGTGTTTTCACTATTAAATACTTAAAATTATTCCTTTAAATTGTTTCAGTGGGTATTTAGGAACCAGGGTGTGAAGTGAGAGCATTTTTAAAACCTGAGGGAAACATAGCCAGAAAACCCTCATCTGGAAGACAGGCATGATAGCGAAACCAAGAAGTTCCCACACTCTCAAGAATCAAGGAGTTGAAGCCTGGGCTTTTGACTGGGGGGAGGGAGGGAGTATGTGGTAAGTTGAGGTTGGTTCTGTGAGTTTTGTTCCTTACTTTATATTCACATAAGTATGAATATTTAAAAAGCTGTTCTGTATTTGTTTGATTTACAGACATCTTGGTAAGGATTTCGGAATTGTGCTAATCGTTCAGAATGAGTTATACCTTAATTTATGGATCATTTGAAAATTTAGCCAAACAATACAGACTGTGTTTTAGGGCAACTGTGTTTACCAACTTGACCTGCTCTGGCAACCCTTACTTGGACAAAAAATCTTGATTTGCAGATCATAATTGGAAGTTGGCATGGGAAATTTGCTACCTTTCGCTGGGTATCACCGAGACATCAAATCTCAGTCTACAAAGCAGAAGGCAGGCATTGTTCCTCAGTTCAAAGATGTAGATTCACCTCAGCTTCTCAGTTATGCCACTTTATCATAGTGAGGGAGGTGGAATGCTGGTTAAAATGCTAATTTTGGTGTTAGAAAAACCTGGGTTTGAATCCCTACTCTGTTACTGTGTCACCCTAGATGAGTAAGCTTCTCTAAGTCTCAGTTTCCTCATCTGTAAATAGTACCCACCTCATAGATTTGTGGAGCAGATTTAAGGAGGATAATGTATATAATGAAAGAGCTTGCACAGTAGTGAGGTGATACCTGTATTGTAGGTATAAACTCATAAACATCTACCATGTTAGCTGCCTCAAAGTCTTCGAACAGATGAAGATTAATGTATAAATAGGTTAAATAAAATAGCATATACTGGACACTGTACAAGATGCCGGACTCTTGTAGTGATAGCAACATACATTGGAAGGTACCATGGGATCACCTGTGTAAAGTGATACATAGCGATGTCTAAGGGAACTTAAAGGTTGTCATGGATCAGAAGAGTCATGGTGGACACTCCAGTCACCTCATGAATATTTGTAGAACACAGGATCCCTACTACCGGTGATAAAGAAACCAAACGGCTGCCGTAGGGGAGTGGGACAGCATCTGATTGGAGAAAGGTGAACCAGGTTGTGGACCATGTTGGGCTTGTACTATATAATACAGTGGAGGAGCCCAGAGACTTTTCATCATGATGGGCAGAAGAGATTTAGCAGTGTGGTGGGTGGAATGGAAGGAGAAGCAGCCCGAGCCAGGAGACTGCTTAGTATAAACCACTGCGGTGGGGAAGGCAAGAGGTGCGGGAAGGCATGCATTAAGGCGGTGGCGGTGGGAGTGGACAGGAAGAGGAAGGTACATGGCGAAGTGCTATAGGGAGTGATAAATAGAATGTGAGGAAAGGGGAGGGGTTGGCAGAATCTCTGCATGTAAGCTGGGTCTACTAAGTATAGTGAGATTCACTGCCCTCTAAGAATGCAAGAAGATATTTAGAAATGTTACTGTTATAGTTAAGGTGGAAATGAGTGGCGTTTTTTGTTTTTTTAGTCATTTTTATTGAAGTTTTTCACAGCAGTTATATTACAAATTACAATAAATATTCCGAATTTCAGAATTCAGTAAACCTATATCTGGGGTTGAAACTGATGGTTATGGAGTTGTTTTTGAGCTTGAATGTCACCTGTGATTAACTCTTTACATCCTGTCATGACTTGATTTTCCTCGTATACCAATGTATTTGTAATTTTACTAGATTTTATTTTTAGGGAGTAGGGAAATAATAGGTTATTTTCCCTTTTTTTTAAGTTTGTTCAGCTACGGTGCTATTCTGTAGGTATCTGCATACATAGTGAGATATACACATAAGAAGGCAGTACGTGTGCCATCGTCTCAAACCTGTTCTTGCCTTCTTTGAAGGTGTCACATTCATAATTCTGTAGTACCAATGAGTCAGTAATCCCTTTGCTAATTCAGGGATAAATGAGGAGTTAGGAAATATAGTCGCCTGGGGTGTACTGCTAAGTATTTCCATTTGTCCTAATGAATAAAGATAAGAAAAATGCAGGTGACTTTAATGTGTAAAAACCACCATTTAGGGCTAGCACTAGAGGGGAAAATAAATTACTGACTCCAGTTAACCACTAGGCCTGGACAGTCCCTGGCCTTAGCTCTGTTTTGAATCTCCCTTAGGGCAGCTGCTCCATTTTTAAAGATAGTTCAGAAGGTTTTAAAATGTTTCTGGTCCTTGCTGAATTTTTTCCTCCACGTGTTGCTTACAGTTTTATGGGTTTCTTAACCTTAGCACTGCTAACATTTGCAATTGGGTAATTCTTTGATGTGGGGGACTGTGCTGTGCATTGTAGATGTTTAGCAGCACGCTAGCCTCTTCCCGCTAGGTGCCAGTAGCATTTCCTCCCTTTTGACAGCCAAAAACGTTTCCAGTCAAAGCTAAATGTCTCCAGGGCAGCAAGACTGCTCCCCATTGAGAACCATTGCTTTACTGGGACAAAACTAGTAAACCAATGAGAAGACACCTAATTCCATTTGTAGTTGGTTAAAATCCAGTTGTAGCAGCTTTATTTCCAGGATTTCTTTCTCATATTAATTAATACTTGTTCTCTGAGGTGATAATATGCCTTTGATTTCCCCCCCCAAGTGGATTTATTGCATTTCGTTGAAAAGCTGTTTATTAAATTTACTTAAATTGAAGGGTAAGCCAACCACGCCAGTCGGGTTTGTCATAGTTTATCATCTCTGTTCCTTTCTCTTTGGGGGATAGCCTCTAACTTAGTAAGCAGTACTGTATCATTTTGCCAGGTGCATGACAGTCTCCACTTAGAAATAGGACACTTGAGATTTAGAGAGATGAAAGGTGACATTGCAGTTCCGTAGTGAGTTCTAGCCAGTCTGACTTAGAGCCCTCACTAGTCTCCATAATAGCAATTCTCAGTATGTGGTCCACGGACCCCAGGGAAACCCCAAGATCTTTTCAGAGCTATTTTCATGATAATACATAGTTTTTATTTGCCTTTTGTACTTTGTTGGTATTTGCATAGATGATACAAAAACAATGATGAGTAAAGCTGCTGGTATCTTAGGGTACAGTAGTCACTGTATTCACTGCCATGCATCCATGGTTAAAAAAGGAAAGACGGTTCCTCTTAAGAATATCCTGAGGAAGCAAAATGCTAATTCTGTTAAATCTCTACTCTTGAATAGGTGTCTTTAAATATCTTGTGTGACACAATGGGAAGGTGCAGACAGCACTTGTGCTGCATGTAGCATCTGATGGCTGTCTCAGGAAAGAACGTGTGAGATGAAGTTGTGAGCTGAACAAGCCACTTTTTTCGTGGTATACTATAGATCAATTGTGATTTCAGCTGGGTTATTTGGCACATTTTCACAAAAATGACTGAAGTGAGCTTATCACTTCAAGGAAGACAACTGACAGTATTTGTTGCCAGTTGATAAAAATTAGAACTTTCAAACAAAATTTAGAACTTTGGAAGACATAACTGCCACTGTGAGCTTAACAAATGTGACTCCTTTATACTGTGTCAGCCAACACTTGGAAGGTCTGCATAACTCAGGGAACCAGTGTTTTCCAGATGACTAATGCACGGGTAAAAGATCCTTCCAAAGTGCGAGACAGGCCAGTGGATTTTAAGTAACAGTTACCGAAAGTTCACTGATACGGTTTCAGATTCCACATTGGAACACTAAATTGTCGAATTGGGTTGTAATATCAAAAATATACATATCTACAATTACCTAGACTTGAGATTCTAAGGGACCATTACTAACCTTCCCCTGGCTCACAGGGAAGACTATTTATAGCACTCCTCTTTCCCTAGAATACTCTAGAAGGGAAGGAGGAATTGGGAGGGAGAGAAAAAGAAGTTAATGGGGTGGGGAGTTGAAGCGAGTACTGTTTGATGATCACTGAGTGTGTGCCCAGTACTTGATATAAATGTGATGTATCACCTACAAAAAAATTCCTAAAATGGAACTAATAAGGAAACAGACTCAGGGTTGTCAGCTAGCCACTGCTGCAGTTGTTAGAACCCTGGAGCAAGGATCTGAAACCAGATTTGTCTGTACATGTAGCTGATTCTCTTCCTGTAGTAAGACATAAGAGGCAGCTAAAATATTCTGCTACTCCTACCTAGATCAGGTTCAGGGTTCATTCCCACTGCAGCAATTCATTGCGTGCATGACATGACTTCCTTATAAGATATGAACTCTGCATCCTCACAGTGCCTGGCATTCAGGTGCCAGGAAGTATGTGCTGAAGGAAAGGGTGTAATTTGCACATTTTACATGCGTCTCAAGGTGTGCGATTAACTTTTAGAATCCACCCATGACTGTCCATCAGTTGCTTTTCTTGCAAGAGAATTAAATAGAACACCCCAATTTTACACGTTTTTTTCCTCTCGTAAACTTAATAGCTTCAGGAATACCTTGGGTGTCCGTTCTGAATGGGAAACAGCATTTTGTGCCTATGACTTCACCTATAAGAGGGCACCCTGGATGTAGTCAGTATGAAGAGAACCTCAGCATCTTCAGAATGTTTGGTGTAGCTGTAAACACACTGAGCAAAGACCAGCACATTTTAGCTTTTTCAGGCCAGGAAGGTGCAATATGCACTCATATTATGGTGTGCTTAATATGCACTCGTATTGTGGTGTGCTTTTCATCTCTTTCTGCCACGTATCATTAAAAAATGGCGATTCCATATGGTTTTCCTTGAGTCCTAACCACTTTGTTGTACCATAGCCCTTTTAGCAATACCATAGGGTCACATTTGCCATTGAATGCCACTTCACGTTCATCCATTCCTCCCAATGTTGTTCATTATAGGCCACCATAGTCCTCATATTTATGTGACAAAAACTGATTTTTTCCACTGATGTCTGGGGTATACTTGGCAGCTTTCCTCGTACTCAGTTCTTATCTGATGTAGCCCAGAATGACCGCCTGAAGGGATGCCAAAAGCCTGACTTAAGTTCCAGATCCTTCGCTACAATTCTATCAGTCCATTTGTTCATTTAGTTTTAACTTTCCCCTTTGTCATCTGTAGCTCACAGCTCAGTGGCCTGAACGTGTTCTGCAGATGCTCTAATTTGTAAGTGAGAATTTGGGAACACTGTTCTAGGTTTTTAATACTACTTTCCACTTAGGTAACACTTTTTATAAAATCTCCAGTGTTGCTGAAAGAAAATGAACATGTATTGAATGCCAGCTAGCTGTAGGAACTGTGTGCTTGACTTCCTACATGTTCTCTTTTCACAACACACACACATACATGTGATGTCCTTCCCAGTTTTTACATGGCAATGCTGGGATTGAAACGTGTCAGTGTGACGACAGAAGACTCCCTCCTCAGCCTCCTGCTACTGCATGACCTCATCTAGAGCCTAGGACATTCTTTTTACAGGGTTGTTGAGAGGATAATGAGATTCTATTCATGAAAGTGTTTTAAAGCTATAAAGTACTACAAATACTTCTACAGATTTTTAAGATACATACATATATGCATTATGTATGAAAATTAACACTTCAAATCTTTAAGTATTGCGCTTGTTTTCCGTAAACTAAATAGACAAACTGGTTGGTCCCTAAAAATAGATGTCAGGTGACAGAGGTTGGCTGAGCGGGAATAGGGGCATCTTCAGAACGAAGCCAAGGAAGTTTGTGCTTCCCTAACACATTGCGTCGTCCACTCGCTCCTCAGCCTTCCCACTTCTCTGTAACACTCTGGCCCAGGGCAGCACCTCTACATTAGTCGTGAGTTTCCATTAATCAAAGGCAGCTTGTGCCGGGCCTATAGCAGGGTCACCTCAGGTTCTCTCCTATTGTAGGCTTTCCGTATGTACTCAGTCCATGCTCCCAGACATAGTAGGGAATCAGTGCCTTGTGATACGGAAGCATCTGGAAAACCTTCACAGCAGTCAGAGAGCAACGGGAAACCCTGGGGCCTATTCCCTGATTGGGGTGTTGGGAATGCTGTCCTCTTGACTAAGCCTCTTAGACAAACAAGGGTTGGCAAGGTGCAGTAAGCTTCATTTGAGGATGGAATTTAGGGGGAGCTTTGGGTTTAGAGGCCTAATTACTTAAAGTGACATTTATAAAACAAATTGTCATTTTGTAATTACCTTTTATTTCTAAAACAGAACAAAGATGTTACTTCATAAATATAATTTCTAACCGTGTTGATACATCAAAACAATTTCTTTAGTTTGCTCTCTGAATTTGAGCATATTTGTAATGGAGAGTTAGTTAATACACTGAGTCCTCACTTTAATGTCATCCATGGTTTCTGCGACTTTAAGTGAAATGATGTATAACAAAGCAATGTTGAACAAAATGACATTACTTGAGAACCTGCTGTACTGTTCTCGGTGCAGTTATAAAGGGTGACAAAGGGACAGCTAATGGAACAGGCAAATTAAGAAAGTTTTAGAGAGAAGTAACGGTATGCTTATGAACTTTCTTATGTAGGTGATAACACACTTGAATGTGTATAGTTCCAAAATCAACAGATGGCTATCACTCATATTCTGAAAAACACATAACCAGAGAAGAAATAGGCACTCTCCAGAAACTTTTTTTAGAGACTCTTTAGTTACAGAAAGTTAAAAGGTTAGAAATTCTTCTGAGTTACACAGTACAGTAGCTTTGGTTCTGAAGTTAGCATGTAAGATGAAAATTCCTTAGGAAGATACACGTTGGAAAGCTTTGGATGATCCACTATGAAGTGTTTCATAGGTAATTGTTCCGTCAGCATTAAAAGGATGGCTGTTTTGTTGGCTTATAAATGTGTATCTTTATAAGCAAATGGAGCACAATGTTAAGAATGGTGAGCATAGGTAAAGAGTGTACATCCCTTGTATAGTCCTTTCAACTTTTCTGAGTTTTTTTCAAAACAAAAATTAGGAAAAGTATTTATTTTTAAACACTAGACCTGCACTCATTGTGGTAAAAGTCTGCAAGATGAAAAACGAGACCCGGTAGGAGAAGCAGATTCCCATTTTCCATTTCTTCTCCAGGGCATATCTAATCTACGCGGAGTGGGGAGGGCAGAACAGTCCTTACAGTTGAGAGCCTAGTGCCTTTTCCAGTTGTACTGCAAGCCAGACAAGAAAGTTATAGAAAGGACGGTTCTGCATCAGTCTTTTCTAAGTCCTAAGAAACTGGTTTCAGTTAGGATGACAATGCTGGCAATGAGAGATGTAGGACCAAACTAATATTGTAAGAAGTTTTGACTCAAGTGGAGGACATGAATAGAATTGTAATGAGAAGTGACTGAATTTATAAAGATGCCTGCCCAAAACAGCTGATGTCTTAAGCCATTAAAGGGTAAGAGGAATCTTTTGAGAGTGATACTATGTCTTGATCATGGTGTTAGTTATACAACTAACTATCTATTTAACAAAATTCATCAATTGAATACTTATAAATGGTGTTACTGTATATAAATGACACCGTAATAAAGGGGATTATAAATATAAACAAATCCTAAGCAACTAATAAACACGTAATTTCTAACTGAAGCACAACTTTAGGGGATACTTAAAAAGTAATGACCTCACTCTTAATTTTGTATAAAAGAACAAATAATTATTTGAATCTATTTCAATAGGTAGGATAGTGTCACGTTTGCTAGAACCTGGAGCCAGAGTGACCATGCTCACTGCAGAGTGAGGAGCTAAGATAACTGTATTTTGGTGGGTATCTTTTGAGTCATGACAGCTAAATCACAACACTGCTTTCTTCTTCTTTAGCCCCGGAATGAGACCCGATGCAAGCTCTCCTCCTGCATCCAGCTCAGCAGCTGCAGGCCCGCCTCCCAAGCTCTGCCTTGTGTGCTCTGACGAAGCCTCAGGATGCCATTACGGGGTCTTGACCTGTGGGAGCTGTAAGGTCTTCTTCAAAAGGGCAGTGGAAGGTAGTGTGTGTTTTGAAGAGTTTTATCTCCCTCTACTTCGTTTATTTCTCAGAGTGGATTTTGAAATTTCTATTATAGGCAAAGTTTATTAAGGCTAGAAGTCAGTAAAGGGGGGGGGGCTGACTCGTAGGTCTTAGGGGGAAAGAGATATTTTAAAAAGCAACATAAAAGTGTAAATTGACAGGAGGAAGCTTGGTCAGAGAACAGAGGAAACTGAGTGGTAGCATGTGAAATGATGGGATTAGATTTGGGCAGGAACAATACGAATTGTGTTAGAATTACGGGCTTTAATTACCATAAATTAGTTGGTTTCAAAGCCACCAGCTATTTCAGTCTGGCAAAAATGAGTGACAGTGAGAACTGTGGGGGGAAAGGGTGTTTTATTTTTGGGCCAGGGCACTATGCTAAGTGGTATAAATACAACATCAGACCTGATCCCTTCCCTCTGGGAAGTCACAGTCTATTTGAAGTGAAAGGTAACAAGGTACAGCGAGTATAGTAGAGAGGAGCAAGTGATAAACTGCCCGAGGAGGTCAGAAAAGGTACTTTAGAGACGGTGACTTCACTATCCGAACATTGTATTAATACAAACTTCACCCTCGTTATAGACCCAGCTTGCTGACAAAGACAGTAGCATCAACTCTTTAAAGGAGGAGAAATTCCTTCCATAGCAAATTATTATTGGAAGTCACTAAAATTTTCTAATATTACCAGCAAATCCTCGTGGGGAAAATGATGTAATTCGGTCATCTGTAAAGCAGTTTGAGGCAGTGTGGCCTGAGTAGATTACCTAAAGAGTGCTCTGATTATATTAATTTTTAAAGAAGTAATTATTTATTCATTCACAGTATGAGAGGGTTATTATTATTTGGCTAGAGTTGTGTTTGCATCCTTGAGTTAGATGAGTCATTTTCTTTAGTTTGCTAGAATATTTAAAAAATCATCCAAACTATAAAATTGCTCATTACCCCACTTAGTGCACAGGGATGCAGGTTTTGACTGGTATAGTAGTAACTCCCAACTATTGAGCACAGTTGTAAGTAAAGCCCATCCCTGCTTGGTGCAGTGCCTCTAACAAAGGAGATCTTACCTACAGCAAACCCAAGAGAAGGAAGCTTCTTACTCTTTATTTAGTCATCACTTTATTGATTTCAGAGAGAGAAAGGGAGAGGGAGAGAGAGTTGAAACATCAGTGATGAGAGAGTCGTTGATCGGCTGCCTTCTGCACGCCCCCGACTGGGGATCGAGCCCACAACCTGGGTATGTGCCCTGACTAGGACTACAACTGCGATCTCCTGGATCCCAGGTCGATGTTCAACTGCTGAGCATCGACCGGCTGGGCTAGTCATCACTTTCTTAACTGGCTAGTTATTTCCATGGTATAAGTGCAGTGATGATAGTAAACACAGTATTGCTGTACATAATAATGTTGACAAATTGATTTCAGAACGTGAAATTCAGAATGAGACACTGTAGCCTTAAAAGAAATACAGTATTTAAAAAAACATTTTTCATTCTCTTCCATTTTAACTAAAATTATTCTTTAAAACAGGGCTGCACATTCAAATGCCTACAGGGACCAAATATGTCATTCTGGCCAAATATAATCCATCTGGGGGAAGAAGGGCAGTTATTGCTGTTAGAGAGTATGAGTGTGCCCTACCTAAGAGCATCCAAATGCAATTTAAGAAGGAAAGAAAGAGCTAAATATACTTCTCAAAACACTGCTGCAAACTATATGCCCTTGGGTCTTAATCCCTGCTTTAGAATTAAATTATTATACTTGTTTTTAGGTAAAATCTAATTGAATATTAGCTCTACTGTTTCAAAATGTTTATCATTTAAATATTTCAGTTAAGTGTGGTGGCTAGATTACATGTTTAGTAAGGAAAGGTTTAAATGTGGACTGTATCAAGTAAATCCTTTCCTTGGATTTCAGTGTTCTCCAAGCTCCCTTTCCGCTCTAAAATTCTGTCATCCTTTGATAACCTACCTAGACTTGATGAAAATGTTTTAAAGCCCAGATACATATTTTGGAGCACTTTTTAGAAATTTCAGAGTTGCACCTTGTATAATTTGCATTACACTTAGCACTCCATTTATAATGACTGCTACAAATGATGTTTTCCCCCAAATTGGCATGTTTTAATAAATACCCAAGCATTTAACTGTTTTTAGGAAATCTGCAGAATTTGCTGAAGGTTTACTTATTGTCCATATAGCCCAGATTGAGGATAGATACTATGAACTTTTTTTATTCGATATTCTGGACTCGCTTTTCTGCACACAGAGAAGGATTTTGGGTAGCTCCATTTCTTTCCACGTACACTAGTTCAGTGATCTCTTTCCCCGCTGGGGTCCCATTTTCTTATGTTCCCTCTGCACAAAAGTACACCTAATCTTTGTTAGTGGGTCATTATGGAGACAGGCATCAGCTACCCTTAATTTACCATGTGCCAAGTACTGTGTTTTACATATGACATAGCATTTAATTAACAGCTGTGAACTCTTAGATGCTACTGTGATTCCTATTTGATGGCCTAGGAAATAGGCTCAGAGAGCTTAGCTTGCAAAACTAGGATTGAAACACAGCTGTCTCCAAACAGGCTCTTAACCTGTGTCACACCGACTCCCTGAGAGGTATATGATAAAAATCTGTCACCTAGCATTTTATAATCTAGGTGGGTTCTGAGATGGAAGTTATTGCAAGGGCATTGTTTAGTGGCTGTCATTTATTGAGGGCTTACAATGTACTAGGCACTACTGGAAGAACCTTCTACACAATTGCCTTTAACCTTGGAGAAGCCCAGCCAGATAGGTGCTAATTTTCCAGATTTACAGATGGGGAAGCAGAGGCTCAAGAGAAGTTAATAAACATCACTGAGATCACACAGCTAGGAAATAGAGCTGCGTTTCAGATCACAGGCTTCCTGGCACCGTACCAGTGCACTTTCCGCTATCCCACACTGTTTTTGAGAGCAGATAAAGAAAGCAGCTCAAGCTGACAGTCACAGTTCACATTTAAGACTTGGTTACTACAAAATGCAGAAAACCCTAGAACATGCCCTTTGCTGTGGTACCCATTTCCTGTACCATTTTCATGGTCTTGTTCATGTCTATGCATCACTGACCCATTTATTAACATTTTTCTTAGATCACTCTTTAAAACTTAAGTTAAATGTTTTTTTTTTATATGTCTTTATTGATTTCAGAGAGAGAGAGAGGAACATCAGTAATGAGAGAGTCATTGATCAGCTTTCTCCTGCACGCCCCCTACTGGGGATCAAGCCCTCAACCCAGGCATGTGCCCCGACTGACTGGGAATCGAACCTTGATCTCCAGGATCACAGGTTGATGCTCAACTGCTGAGCCACGCCAGCTGGGCTAAAACTTAAAACACACACACATCTTTACTATCCCTCCTGTGTTATCTATTGCTGTATAACAAATTACCCCCCAAAGGAGTAGATTAAAACGGGGCATTTATTATGTCACACAGTTTCTGAGAGTCAGGAGTTCGGAAGCAGCTTCTTAGCTGGGTAGTCCTGGGACACTCATGAGATCACATTCAGACTGTCGGTGGCGCTGCAGTCATCCCAAGGCTCCACTTCCACCCCGTTAACATTGCTTTTGGCAGGACGCTTCAGTTCCCCACTGTTTGGGCCTCCTCTAGAGCTGCTGTCAGTGTAATGGCTCGCCTCCCCCAAAACAAATGATCCACGAGAGAGAGTGACCAACATGGAAACAGTGTCTTTACAACTTTATCTCCGATGTGACACTGTCATTTTTGCCATATTTTATTGGTCACACAGACCAGTCCTGGTAGAGTATGGTAAGGGACTACACAGAGACCATAGGGGCCTTCCTAGAGGCTGGTTACCACACCTACCAGAAATAGAAACTAGAATCACTTGCCAAAAATAGATTTTGACCACAAAAATAAATACAGTGCAAACCAAACCATGTTAAATTCCAGCTGGCTTGAAGGCTTTTCTCCTGACGTCTGCTCTCTGTTAGGGAATTTACCAACTAGTACAAGGCAGAGACTCCAGACTAAGACGTCCCTCTGTCTTATCAAAGGGACTGACAAGGAGTGACTTCAGTGGTTCATGTCTAGGCCTTGTAAAATAGTGACGACTCCTCATTTTATGAGACACATACTAATAACCAGATAGGACTAATTTTAACTTAGAGGTATCTTTAACTCAGGTTCTTAGATGTGCTTAAGACAAACCTGGGATAAAAAAACAAGCATTACCATAATATGTGCATTCTGATATTTTGGTTGGATATAAGTAAAGCATTAGAATTTTTTCTGTTTTTAGCAATGAGCAGTTTTTTCAGCTGTTTTTTCCAGTAACTGCAGGACAGTGACTTGGTGATATTCTTATGGAGCCGAAATCCTTTATATTTTAACTGCTTCCACTACATCTATTGTACCTACTCTTGCTTTAATAGAATCACTGGGTTGATGCTTGCGCTTTATGTTCAAGTAAAGCAGCTAGGAAGAGTCCACAGTGCAGAAAGGAATTGAAACAGCTGTACAGACACTTGGCATCAGAGAGCAGTTCTGAATGGGACAGGGCCTTCAGTCAGCCCTGCGGCCTGTTCCTCCCGGTACAGTTAACCATCCACCCAAAACTAATGCTTCAAGAGCACTGTGACTTATCCTGGTAGGAAGAAGTAAATATAGTTTATTTTCAGCCCAGGCAAGTCTTTGGTTGTCCTGTGCATAAAAGATCTTTTCCTAAAAATCAGAACTAGCTATAGTCAGCCTAGTGAATTGAATTTTCTCTTTTCTTAGCATATAATTTATTTTTGAGAAGAGGCATGGCTTGCAGTCTTGTGAAGACCATCCCCTCTAGTGTAAGGTACCTGGACTCTTAGTTGTATATTTATTTAGATATTCTGGTCTTGCCCGGCCGGGCGTGGCTCACCAGTTGAGCATCGACCTAGGATCCAGGAGATCGGGGTTCGATTCCCGGTCAGGGCACGTGCCCGGGTTGCCGGCTGCAGCTGATCAATGACTATCTCATCATTGATGTTTCTCTCTCTCTCTGTCCCTGAAATCAATGAAGATATATTTAAAAAATAAAAATAAAAAATAGATATTCTGGTCTTGTGCAGGAGGATCCTTTGTTGTTGTCAGGCCAGCAGATCTTCAGATAGTTTTCTTCAACATTCAATAACACATTAAAAGAAAATTTCAAGATTGTGCATATGGGGGAAGTAGGGATACTTTCAGTCTTTTCCTTTCAAATTTTCTGTGAAAACTTTTGCCAGGGGAAAACTGTACTTCCACCTCTAACACGTTATTTAATAACCGTGACCACAAGATTTTAGACAGTAGTGGTCTTCAATGTTTGGCGTCAATGATGAACTCACATTCTTATATTCTAAAAGCATGTGAAATAATTTACAAATCTCTATAAGATCTATGTACGGTAGTTTAGTTTGCTAATCTGTGTTCACCTGACTAGTTGATGGCAACCTTAACTTTCAAGATTAAGTGTTTACCTGTAGCTTTCTTTAAAATTGGGAGGGGAGCACATTTTATTTGCATGTGGTGGCAAAGTTGAATGAAAGTTGTTTTCCCTTTGGGACTCTCACAGTGTTTTAAAAGCAGTTTCCTTTAGTCTTTAGCATTAGGTCAGAAGTCGTGATAAAGCAGTGATTACAGACCTGTCCTATAACTGTTAAAAGCACAATTTGTCTAGAAAGGTTGCCCTTGGTGGGCGTTTGTGGGGTACTGTTCTGCTTTTTCTTAATCCTCACCTGAGGATATTTTCCCACTGCTTTTAGATAGAGTGGAAGGGGTGGGGTGGGGGGAGAGACACATCGATTGGTTGCCTTCCACACACACCTGAATGAACCTGGAACCCAGGTATGTGCCCTTGACCAGGAAGCAAACCCGAGACCCTTCCGTGCGCAGGCTGATGCTCTAACCACTGAGCCACATCAGCCAGGGCCTGTTCTGCTTCTTGATCTGAGCACTGATGCCATGGAGGTGTTCTGTTTATGAAAGTGCATCAGGAGGTACATTTATGACATGCACTTTTCAATATGTTTGCTGCCGTAAAGTCTTTTAATGAACTTTGTTTGATTTGCTTAACAGAATAAGACTTTTTTTAGTGACCTTTCCACTTTGCAATGGCAGTGTAAGCAGGTCCACTGTACCTTCCTCAATCAATGCCTTTGCTCCTTGGCTGGGTTCCACCTAAAACAGAGTCACTCCAGAAAAAATACACTTTAAGACCTGTGAAATTTTAACAGTGCCTTTATTTTCCATATAGGACAGCACAATTATCTTTGTGCTGGAAGAAATGATTGTATCATTGATAAAATTCGAAGAAAAAACTGCCCAGCGTGCCGCTACCGGAAATGTCTTCAAGCTGGAATGAACCTGGAAGGTAATGTAAGACCTGAAAGGAATTGTCCCTGTATCATATATTTTTAAAAGTAAAGTAAGTTTTTATAAGTAAGCTGATGTAATAATTTAGTTATTATAGTATGTATGTGCTTGACTAGCACAATTTTATATTATTCAACAAAAGTAGGAATTTTTAAATGAATATTTTTTGTATTGCTTAAGTTTATTCACCAGTTCTCATTTCTGAATTCAGGATAGCCAGACTATACTGAAAAAGGAAATTATATAATAATGATAATTACAAAACTTGAAGCAACATTACGTTTGTAGATCTGCAGGGGGAAATGCTCCTCAAGGTGGCCTTGGATAGGTTTTGTTTATGTTTTTCAAGTAAAGAAGAAACCTGAAACTAGTTATAAGTTTGATTTTCATGCTCCTGTTTTTGTTAAGTTTATAACAACATTGATTTCATCATTTAAAAACTTGTCTCCAAAAAGCTAGGACTTCTGCTTTGTGAAATTGCAGGTCCGTGAAGGTGGTGATGGTGATCCAATAACCCCACGTGCATGTGCTGTGATAGGAGCATTCACACAACAGTGCTCACCAAGGAGGCAGGCACCAGGCAGTGCATTCAGGGAGTGCACTGTCTGGTTAGGTTGCACAGTCAAGTCACGCAATGGGATGGCACACTGCCAAGAGAATAGAGCCACAGGGAAGAGGAGGGCCACCTAATTCTGTCCTGGAAGAAGCAACGTTGAATTTTAAATCTAAAAAAGCTGAATAGGAATTAAGTGAAAATAAGGGCAGAGGACATAATCAGCTTTGTATTTTAGAAAGACCAATCTTGTATAGAGACCAATTAAACAAGACACGGTGATCTTAGAGGGAGAGTGGAAACCATGTGGTTCTTTTGATAGGAGACTCACTGTTGGAGCTATCTAGCACATACTGTGTGTGTGTTTAAATACAAAGTAGATTTATAGGTGTGACTGCATAGTTCGTTTGTCATTTAATATTAAATATTAGCACATATTGTGCAGTTGATAACTTGTAGAGAAACGGAAAAGCTTTTAAATATCTAAGTTGATAGGTTTGTTTTTTTGCATGTGTGTGGTTTTACTGTAAAAGCTTCATTTTTGTGTATAATTATTCCAGTGTTTATAAAACCTTTATTTAGAGTAAGCGCCAAAAACGTCTAGCAGACCGTAATACTTAAGAATATAGATGAGCCACGTATTTCATACCGATTTTTTTTACAAGTCTTTAGAAATAGTCTTTTGTTCATTGCAGTGTTCCCCTAAGCCAGGCAGTTTCATGGTCATCCCAGGGTAGCTTTGCAGAAGCCACCCGCTCTCTCAGTGCCCATTCCTCTCCATAAGTGTAACTCAGTACTGCAAGGGGTATACTTGGACATGTTGCCCCATACCCAATAATCCTCAAGATACATTTTAAGGCAGCCTTCTTCACTGCCTGAAGTGCATAGCATTTGAATACAGATACAGTTTTTAATGGTGATCCCACGTTTTATACTTACTTCATTTTAAGGTGTATTGTAATCATTCCAAAATAGAGCGTTATTTTTGGTATAGATCAAGTGGAACTTAAAGGCAAGGAGGCTTATGACATTAGATTTCATACCTAATATTTTAAGGCTAATTTTAAACTAAATAGATGTCTTTTATTAATAAAGAAGTAGAGCTATCACAGACTCATGAATACTTCTGTAGAGATCATATATCCAATGCTAATCTACCATATGCTCCAAGGAGTCAGAAACTTTATATAGAGTAAAAATCTTATTAACTAAATTGCTTTAAAACAGTGATTGCTTTTGTATTCAATTAAGAACTCCTTGCTGAAGTTCTGTGGGAACATTCTAGTGCACTTTCTTGCTTTCGTCAGTGCAGTACCATTGGATGTGCTTTCTGAGCCTCATTCAGAAGCATCCGTCCTCTCATTTAGGACTATAGATAAATAGTAAGAAATTAAACAAATTCTGTGCTGAGTCACAGATTTTTAGAGATCTCCTAGCTTGTCATTATCCTTTCCTCTTTGTTCTAATGGAGTGTAGGAACACAGTCCAGGCAATTTAAAGTTAAGGCTAATTGAGGCTTTTACAGTCCGATTTCAGTGTATTGATTTGGGCCATGCATGTTCTTTTACTTTGTCAGCCAAGTGCATGCCATGGTTTTGAGATCTGGATTTCATTGAGATACTTTTGATTGTTTAAAGCAGGGATAGGGAACATCCGGCCCGTGGGCTAGATACAGCCTGCAAAATCATCTGGTCTGGCCCTGCCAAGGCAACCTTACAGGTGGGACTCGAAATTCAATAAATCTAGGAGCTTTTTTCATAGCTAATTTTTAAGTTGATAATTTTGTATGGCCCTTGAATGATAAACATCCAAATGGCCCTTGGCAAAAAAAAAGGTTCCCCACCCCTGGTTTAAAGGGTTTCTTCCTGTATAGGGACACATCCTATTTTAAACTTTATCACTCCTCTGTAGACTTGCACTATCTGAATTCAAAATATTCTACAACCATATTCTACCAGGTGAGGTACTGACAGTTCTTATAATAGCACTTAATGTGTGCCGGGAACTGTTCTAAGCATTTTACATATTTTACCAGATTTAATTCTCGACCACCCTATGAGGTAGGTACTAATATTATCCTCATTTTACAGAAGAGAAACTAAAACCCAGAAAACAATTTGCTACAATACCTGAAATTCAACCATGTTGGTTTCAGATTTATGCTCTTTATGGCTACACCCTACTGTCTCCAGCATAGCATGCTAAAATAAATTAGATTTGTCTTGGTCCCGTTTTTCTCTTTTGAAATGTTGACTAAAAATTCAATTTCTTAGTACCACATTCAGCACAGAGCAAGTAAGAAATGAGGCCATTCTCAACGTAAAATACCGGATTTTTTTTCCCTAACACCAGACACTGGGATATAGATCCTGCCACCATATCTATCCTCTAGAAACTATCTTTATCATTTTAGGGACCAGGATCTAATAATTATTTTAAATGGTAATATCAATTTTCCCTTAGCAAAATGGTTTGCATTTCTAATAACAAACAGGAACATTTCTTCACTCATATAAATTCCATTCCTTGCCCTTCCCTGGAACTCTGAGTGCTTCCTCTTAAAGATACTATAATTCTTATTTGTCACTAAAACAACCAAGAGTAAGACTACGTTTACTCAAAAATCTACAGAATCTGTGTTGTATTACACTGGTCTGAACTAAGAGATAAAAGATAGCTTTAGTTACTTTATATATAATGTGAAAAGGATGCTTTAGGTTTATAGTCATCAACATAAATCTCTCAAATTACCCACTGATAATTTATGTGAAGAAATACAAAGTTTTTCTCTTTATCCCCTCAAATGTTTTTAGTCCCAAGTAGTATCCATTATTACTGGTTAAAAAAGTGGATTTCTGCTCTTAGAACTAATACTGTCTCCAGTGTGTGATCTGCTCTGTCATCTTCCTCTCTCAATAAGGGGGGCCATGCGAAGCTGTAAACTGTGTGGCTCTCTTCACTATCTGTATCACCGTCATTTATGGTGACCCTAAGCCAGAGTTTCTAGGTTGGTAGTACAAGCTTAGATTCTTTCTTTCAATTGATAGTAAAAGTAATTTGCCTTATAAAACCAATGAAAATTTTGACTTTGAAGTAAAATGTGAGACAAATTAATTTATGGATGAATTCAGGAAAGTGATTTGTTTAGAATGCTTTAACATAGTATTGTAAGACTTAATTTTGTATAAAATATAACTAATAACTGTCTTTGTAGCAGAAATTAATATACAAATGGGTTTCTCTTGGTCTTTTTCTTTCAGAAAAAATGTTTCTCTTATTCCATGTCACTTTATCATAATTGCTAAATAAAACATTTCTGCTTTCAGTCTAAATATTTTGAGAAATTAAAATGCCTCTTGGATAAACTTTGTCACCTCCACCTTCCCATCACAACTCATTTCTGTGTATTTCTCTAATACCCACAGCACGAAAAACAAAGAAAAAGATAAAAGGAATTCAGCAGGCCACTACAGGAGTCTCACAAGAAACTCCTGAAAATCCTAACAAAGCAATAGTTCCTGCAACATTACCGCAACTCACCCCTACCCTGGTGTCACTGTTGGAGGTCATTGAACCCGAGGTGGTGTATGCAGGATATGATAGCTCTATTCCAGATACGACTTGGCGGATCATGACTACACTCAACATGCTAGGTGGACGGCAAGTGATCGCAGCAGTGAAATGGGCAAAGGCGATACCAGGTAAGATGCAAAAGATGACAAAGCTAAGATACGCATTTTTATATTTGCCTTTTTTTTAAAATTACAGTTGATAGTTACACTTGATATATACAATATTGTATGAGTCTCAGGTGTACAACATAGTGATTCTACATTTTTATACCCTATGATGTAATCACTATGACGTGTCTAATAACATCTGTCACCGTACAGAGTTATTAAGATACTGTTGACTCTTCCCTGTGACTTTTGTTTTGTAACTGGAAGTTTGTACCTCTCATTCCCCTTCACCTTTTTCATCCATCCCTCCTCCCCTCCTGGCAACCACCAATTTGTTCCCTGGATCTATGTTTCTTAAAAACACTCTGGATCTTTATCGTCCTGATCCCATGGTGTGTCTTGTTTCTCACACTCAGCTATGGGAGAATGCAGAGTCTATGATAAAAGTCTTACACTGCTCCCTGCTTTTCAGAGCATAGTAATTTCAGATAGGATGATGGACATCACTCACTCAGAATTTCTTTTAAACTGAAGTAGGAGAAGAAAATGTAAAATATTTCTTAAATTTCAGTTTGTTTTTGCATGTTTCACTTTAAAATTTTTTGTTATTTGTAAAATTGGTAAAAATCAGACATGGTGACATTTTGTCAAAATGTACTAAAGTAGAGTCTTTTAACTGTTCCCTGACTTGACAGAGGGGAATTGACAAGCTGTGTTCTTACAACTAGGGACAGAACAAGACTGAAGTGGCCGACCTCCTGTGTTCACTACTCTGTCTCATTGAATGAATAATGTCCCAAGCCAGAATTCATGGCTTGCTTTTTTACTGTTTATATTTATTTGAATAGGCAAAAGGTGACAAAAACTGGCTACTCTTACGTTTTTGAACACTGAATGCTGTTAAAAAGCACTGAGGGCTTTGGTCTTCACGTGTCACGTGACGGAGGAACACTGAGCCCACTTGATGTTTCGTTCCCTCTACCTGTTAGAAGTCCCCCAGAACAAGGCTAGTTCCAAAGAGATGACTTCTTTTTTGCAACTACAGTTTTTCCTCACACCTTCATTTCTCTTAATTCAGGATTCAGGAACTTACACCTGGATGACCAAATGACCCTACTGCAGTATTCATGGATGTTCCTCATGGCGTTTGCCCTGGGATGGAGATCGTACAGACAATCCAACGCAAACATGCTGTGTTTTGCTCCTGATCTGATCATTAACGAGTAAGTCATTTTCCCTGGATTCACAGGGTATTTTAAGCCACTGATATTTTCCTGATGGACTGTTGCTGTGATCATTCAGGACTGAATCAGTGCTGCCAGGTATCTGGGAACTGGGAATACTTGAAATAGAATTATCAGTGCTGAAGGCAAGCCAAGTAGGATGTGGGGCAAATATACATGTGACATTGTTACTGTCCCAGGACACACTTAAAGATATTATTTAAACAGTGAACATCTCTGGGTTAGAAAAAATCTATAGCAAATAAAAAAGAATCTTGTGGTGCATTGTTTTAATTACATAACTCTATCCCAGGAAGAAAAAGCATGATAACAATTCATGTTGATCTCGCTTTTGGTAGACCCAGGTGAGGACATCCAGGCTGAGGGGTGGGAAGTACTGCTCCAGAGAAGAGCTGTCTCTTTGCATGGCAAGGACTACTCAGTGGTTATTACTTGGAAAGAATATGGGAACAAGAATATGTTTTTCACTTGGGGGAGAACCAGCCAAGCTTTAAGATTTTACATCAGCTATGCTCTGGTCTTCTAGGGCCTTGCTTCTAAATTTGAAGTATCTTAGACGTCCATTCCCCGAGCTCATTGCAGTTGTTTCCTAACTAGTTTTCTGCCTCCATTCTATCATGTTGACTAATTTTTTTCTTTCTTAAGCACAGTGTGTTCACGTCTGGTACACCAACACATAGACCTTGTCGGTGTCTCCTCACCAACCACCCAGTACATTCAGCCTGGTTTCTGTCTTTCCAGACCTGGCCTCACTTCCTCTCTCCTTTTCCTTGACACACTCATCGCTCCTACTCAGATGATCCATTTTTCAAATGCACCCTCAGGTCAAGGTGTTCATATCACTGTATAAGACCTCTCTGCTATACAGCCTAAGCTCTTACTCCTCAGCACTTTCTCCCTTGTAATACTACTTTTTTGCCCACAGCTTACCTCCTTTATTAGAATATAAACAGGAAGTTCGCGCACACACACACACCCCCCTGTGGTCTGAGCAGAATAAAGAATGAAGGGGATTTATGTGAAAAAAAGTTAATGAATTCTTAAACTACATTATTAGAATAATAGTTCCAATGCTCTGTGAGTCAAGCGTCATCCGCCGTATTAAAAGTAACACTGACAACTTTAAATCATTCCAGAGTGGCAAAGAGTTTGGAATTAACGTCAGTTTGTGAGCAGAGATATTTGGAGGAAAGAGAAAAGGAGACTAGAAAGCAGTGAGGACAGCCCAAGGAGGTACTCTGAAGATAAAGCAGACATACTGTTTTCTCTCTTGGGTGTACCTGCACAGAAATAATGGGTAGGAGTTGCAGAAAAGCATCTTTGAACCGAGTGTTGAATGGAGGGCCTGCATTATGATGTAGTAAGCTTGTGTTACTGTACATGTTTCAGTAGAGACTGGATGATACTAGCTCCAGACATTTTAAAGGAAATTGTTAGGCATCGTATAAGAAGCTGCAAGTAGTGGGGCAATTCTAGATTCAGGACACTTTTTATACTGCTCTGAGGTAATGCCAAGACCATGTATCTGGCACGATGATAGGAACTACGTAAAGCAGAGTCCAGGTTTTCCCTCTGTTAGGCCAGGTGCGTACAAAGCTAGCCTAAAGAAATCCGGCTGAACTGTTGAGTAAAACTTGGTGTTGCTTCTCTATTGGTGACACTTTCCAGCAGTGTTCACTCAGTGTTGGATGAGTACTGACCCGGTGCCTGACACTGTATTAGGAGCTTGAGCTCTAACAGTGAATACAATAGATGATGCCCCGCTAACACTCTGATGGGGGAAGCACATGACCAAAATTATTTTGGAGCCACGATATAGTCGTGTGATGGAGGGGAGGAGAGACAGGCATGTGCTACATGAGATTTTTGGGAGCATGGAAGACCTCTCTAATTAGTTGAGGGAACTGTTTGAAAGGGAGGGCATTCCAGGCAGAAGGAATGAGTACAAGGGCTGGAAACAACCTTGGCTCGTGTGAGAAAACCACTGAGCATATTGTGTGAGTTTAGGGAAGCGGGCAGGGACAAAGTCAAGCAGAATGTTGCAGGCCATGAAATACAGTTCAGATTTTATTCTAGGAGCAAGAAGCCTGTGGAAGGTTTCAAAAAGAGTGTACCATGATGGAGAGAATAGATGAAAGGAGAACAACAAATACTCATCACACCCCTAGCATGTGTTGCCTGGTGCTACAGCAGAAATCAAGACAAGGCTCCTCACTTTCATTGCATACACTCTAGCTGGGGAGACACAGACAACCACCCAATAAAATTTCAGACTGTGGTGGAGTTTCTACTAGAGAGAGGTCTGTTTCAAACAGAGTGGCTAATGGCTCCTTGGAGGAGGTGTCGCTGAACCAAGAGCTGAAGGAAAAGGGACCAGCCTCACCGTGAGCAGAGGCGTGTGAAACGTGCCGCAGTCTGTTCCAGGAAGGGCCATCTGCCTTCCCGACAGGCACTGCCATGTGCTTGGCCAGACCCGGGCACCTATGTCAGAGAAGGAAGTCACCTTGATTGACTGTTACCAAAAAGAGGACTGTTCAAACCACTGTATCACAGTTTAACAAGATTTAAGTTGTTTTCATTGTTCAAATTTTGAATTACTGATAAAGATACGTAGCTTATATGTAAACTCAGACATTTAAAATCTCTTAATCTCGTTTATTTTAGAACCCAACCATGCTTATATAGTCCCTTTCTAAAAAGCAATTTTATAAAAAGCAGTTTTAAGTCATTTAATTGGGATTAAAACTGAATGGAGATTTATATGCAACACCAGTTTACCCTTTTCTGTTATAAAATTAATCTAATTCAAGGTTTTTATTTTATTTTGGCAACACTCAAATTTAGATTTAAACAGTCACAGCAGAACCTGATCGTGCCACATACATTCCTCACGTAAAAGAAGGAATTACAGGAATACTTTCTCAGTGTTAGCTCTGTTGGAGATAAATGGCTTATATGAGCAGTGGTTTTGAACAGGCCATTCTGGCCTCGCATTCTGTGTGTGTAGGAGGTAGGAAGCCCCCTCCTTTCTTTTGGCTCACTGTGTTTCCACCCTACTCTGGTGTCTGTGATGGGCAGACTTGTGGGCCAGAAAGTATCCATTCAAGTTCTGACCATCTGTGTAGCTTGTAAAACAGTTTCTCATCATTGTCCTTAGGTCAGAAAGTTGTACAAAATATATTTTTTTTCAACAGCCAACTAGAATGATTTTTTTACTCTACTACCCTGTAACTTTGTCAAAATTACAATGTATTAGAAACTGAAAGAGAAAAAGATACCTCCCAGAAAAGGAGTGCTTAACTCCTAGTAGGATTTTGGGAAGGGGCCTCTTTAGTAAAAGCAGATTTTAAATTTGAAGGGTCATAGAGCTCCTCTGTCATCACTTTGGCAGTATATCATTCATGTCTGATTTATTTTATCACATAAAGAAATAAATTACATCTTCAATAGAGAAAAATAATACCTTTCTTGTACTTAACAGAAAAAAATCACTTTCTGTGAAAACTTTAAAGAAGAAAAAACAACACACAGATCTTGAAGTATTTTTAAAACTGTGAACTGGGCACAGATTCAGGCTCTTAGTGTCACTTAAGAAGTTAGGAAACTGCCCTGGCCAGTGTGGTATAGTGGTTAGAGCGCAGCCCAAAGGGTCAAGGGTTTGATTCCCAGTCAGGGGCATGTACCTGGGTTGTAGGTTTGACCTCCGGCCCCGGTGGGGCTTGTGCAGGAGGCAACTAATTGAAGTGTCTCTCTCACATCAATGCCCCCCCCCCCTTCCACTCTCTAAAATAAAGCAATGGAGAAAATGTCCTTGGGTGAGGTTAAAAAATTTTTTTAAGTTAGGAAACTTCAGGGATCTATTTGAAAATTGTGGATGTGACGATTGTTGAGAATCCTAATTGAGGGTTCATTTGGTACCTTTAGTTAGGAGAATATTCAGTCACATAATGTCTGTCAGCAGCAGATATGAGGCACCAGGACACCTAGCGTTGTTCTGACCCTCTGCATAACTATAAACATTGTCACTCATAGTTGTCTTTAGAATGAAATGCTGTGGGGGGGGGAAAGTATCTTTTGATTTTTAAATGGGTAGGATCTAAAACTGTTGCCTAGTTGGCCATATTTGAATGCTGCCATAAAACCTTGATTTAAATAAGCAAGTGGTAATAAATCTGGTAGGACTAATAAATTCTAAACACTTAATAAAACAATACATGACCTACATGATAGAAAAATAATTTCTTCAATGTAAAATTAGGTTGTTCAGTAGTCTCTTTATGTGCTACAGACCCAGGAACAAGTTTAAGAAAAGTTTTCTAAACTTCTGATCTACTGGGAGTTAGCATTAATAGTAATAGTTAGGTTTTCCTTTATGGAGCAAGCACCATTTATTTCTAATTCAAACGCTGATATTTGTCTTTCACAGGCAGAGGATGGCTCTACCCTGCATGTATGACCAATGTAAACACATGCTGTTTGTTTCCTCTGAGTTGCAAAGGCTTCAGGTCTCTTATGAGGAGTATCTCTGTATGAAAACCTTACTGCTGCTCTCATCAGGTTTGTAGAACATTTATTCACTTCTAAATGTGTCAGGGCATGAAGTACAGAAGTCTAGAAACAAAAGTATTATTTGTATACATAGCACTACTACTTATATCAGTCTACTATGTCCTGCTAGTCAGATAGGTTTTTATAAATGTAAAATTTTAGAAAGGCACAGCCAGTGATACGAAGATTAATAAGACAGACCAATGGGTGTCATGGAGAAATAGAAAGGTATAGGAGTTGCACGGGGTTTCAGTTGATCTGGAATGTGTAGACTTCTTCCTGAGACCTTTGATAACACCTCTATAGCAGGCATGGACAAAGAAAACCAACTGGAATGATTTTTGTTTCTCTACTACATTGCTACTTTGTCAAAAATTTTACTTACACAATGAGTACTACCATGTGTAAGACATTATGGGAAAAAGAATCTACAAAAGGTGTGCTTGATTACTATTAGGGGGTTGGTTAATGCAGCATCTGAACTGGACTGTTGGGCAGAGAGATAGTCTATCTAGAAAATGGCAACAAGCGTTTATCTAAACTTTCAAGATTGTTTTAGAAAGTTCCTGGTACATAAACTTTAGTGAGACTACTTTCATCTAGCAAAGGCATACTTTGTATTTTTCAAAAGCTGTCTAGTTTTAACTAAGTATCTTGTCTATATTAATAAATTATGACATTTTTGGCATTTTCAACAATAAGAGTGTGAACCAGTTGGTATTCTAACCAATGTTAGGCCATTCCAGTAAAAAGTATGTATCAGGTTAGTGTTTATAAAATACTGAGTTGACAGCTGAATTCCTTTTTCATTAAAGAAGTCATTATTCTATTAGTAACTGTGGTTTCAAAGTTGTCAAATAACTTTAAGCTGTGGATGTTGCACGTGACTGTTTAAGCTTTTATAATTCTTTGTTCTACAAAAAGTTATTTTATGTTCATGGATTTAAAGAGTATTAATAATATTCAATCAAGGCTAGAAAAATTTCCACAACCCATTAAAAAACCTAAAGGTAAAGATCATCACCAGAGACTCTTTTCACATTAAGGATGGCAGTACACTTGTTAAAGAAGTGAGCTTGATGTTATTTGAGCAAAATCTGATCATGATTTTGATTGATAATATCTAGGTATAAGTCAGCACCAAGATACTTAACCAATCTTATTTGTAAAAAAATCACAGTTAAAGTTTTATACATATCTGACACTCTGAGCTGTGTGCATTTTTTTTTAATTGTACATAAGAAAAAATGAACTAGTACATATCACTGGTTCTTTTTTAAAAAAGAATGAAATCACAAGGATGAAAACACATCCCTCAAATATAGTTAGGCATCTGTGCTGACAGGAGGCTGGAATAGTGCCCTAACCTCCCCTAAGAATGCTGGACTGAAAACTACCTGCAGACAGGAATCCCAAGAAGTAAGATGCACTCTGAAGCTAGCCTTCTCTTAGAGGGTATTTGCAAAACCTGGTAAGGTAGTATATTTAGTCAGCTTAAAGACTGGGTTGGAAATATAATTGAAATAGAAAAAACAATGGATGGGTCTAAAAGCAGATGAGACACATTTAAACTGAAATAAGTTCAGTTTAAATAATATATCTAAAGAAATTAGCCAGAATACAGTTTTTAAAATGCACGTATGTGTATAAGTGAACAGAGGATAAATGATTGAGGGAGGAGATCTAAAATAGTGCTTCACAACTCAAAATTTTCATGTCATAATGAACATAAAAAACAGCATTCGACAGCATAGTACACTGAGATAAGTGAATGAGGCCACTTGCAACCAGCATAGCAAATCATTACCATTACCCATTCACAGCACACCAGCTGAAAAAAAGCCCTGGTTTAACATAATCATCAGAAATCCAGAATGAAAGGTGAAAGAGAATAGGAAAAGGCATTATACACAGAGACAATGGTTGAAAAGATTCCAGAATTTTAAAAAGACACCAAACCCTATATACAGGCAGTGCAATGAATTCCACATAGTATATTAATAAAACCCAGCTGTCTGAACAGCAAAGTTAAGAAAATCACTGAACAGGAGAGAGAGAAAAAAAAATCTTCAAAGGAGAAGCAATTTAACTGAACAACAGCAACTGAACAAAATGGAATGATGTTTCCAAAATGCTAAGGAAAAAAATGAAGGTGGACTTCAGTTTCAGCTCTAACAAGTAAACAGCTTTGAAGTTATCCTCACAATAAGCAAAAGCTGGTCAAACTGAAAATTTAGTGACTTTTCTTAGATCCATCAGAGAATTGAGATCACAACGCAAACCACCACCTCAAAATCTATAGAAACAGGCAAATACAGAGCAGCACAGCCAAGGTCAGCTTACTGGCAACAGACACTACTGGAGCCAGTAACTGGTAGGAACACTTTGGTAATTTTGATGACTTCTGTAGACCCGATGTGAATAGCCTGAGTTAAGAATTCCTGGGACCCAGTGTTGGCAGGGGGCTTGTCTCCCCACACTTCTTCGGGTTTACCTCCTGAAGCCCCACCAGGTTCTCATGGTGAAGCCCTGAGAAAGATCCCCTAATGTTTTTGCCTGCTAAGGGAAACTGCTGTAAAGCTTTATATGACCTGGGGGAAAAGGGGAAATAGATAATTCCAGCTATGTCGTGTAAGAGAAGGGAGAAGAAAAAAAAAGGCTCAGAAACACTTCTGAAGGACACAGCCCAGGGACCAGGCCTACTAAAAATAGATTTAATCATAAAAGTATAAAACACTCCACATCCCCACACCTTACCACCATATCAGCAGGGCTCCAGTATAATAACTGAATTACAATGGAGAGAGCTGCAGAACAGATATTTAAGAAGGAAAGACAACGGGGTGGGAGATAAAAACAAGGAAACTGGATCCTCTTAACACTTATACTAGCCAGATTAGCATAAAACCTTACACTAAACGTCTACTACAGTTCTGACATAATCTCTAGCTTTTTGCAAAAAAAGGTATGCTAAAGGAAAGAAGAAAACATAATCAGAAAAGAAACAAGCATTAGAATAAGACATAGATATGGCATAACAGAGGTAATTTTCAGATAGGGAATTTGAAATACTGATGATTAATATGTTAAACAACATGATGTAAGAACACATGGGTATTGTAAGCAGAGAGGTGGAAATTTTAAGAAAGAATAAAAAAAAAAATACTGCATGCTGTTGATAGGCTCATCAGAAGATTAGATACACCAAGGAAAGAATCATTGAGCTTGAAGATGGTCACTAGAAACTTACAAAATTCAAGTGCAAAGAGAAAAGAAAAACATGGAACAGAATTATGTAAGAACGGTGGGGACAATTACAACAAAAGGGGTAACATACAAGTAATGGGAATATCAGAAGTAAAAGAAAGGAATTAAAGAAATATTTTAATAATGGCTAATAATGTTCCAAAATTAATGACAGAAACCAAAATATAAATTCAAGAAGCTCAGAAAGTACCAAGATAAAATACCAAAAAAATCTATACTTAGGCCTATTTTTACTCAAACTACAGAAAACCAAAAAGAAAAAGGAAATCTTTAACAGCTTACCTATGGAGGAACAAGGATTAAAAAAACATAACTCTCATCAGAAACCTTGCGGCAAGAGAGTGGAGTCAAATAGTTAGTGTTGAAAGGAAAAAATCACCAATTTATAATTCTGTATCCAGTGAAATTTACCTTCAAAAGTGAAGGCAAAATAAAGACCTTCTCAGACAAACAAAAACTTGAAAGAATTAGTCACTCATAAACTTTCCTTTCATAAAATATTAAAAGAAGTATGATACAGGTCAGAAACATGGATCTACATAAAGAATGGAAGAGCTTTAGAAAAGGAATACATGAAGATAAAAATTTTACTTTTCTTCATAATTGTTATTAATCAACAACAATGTATTAGATAATTACAACATACGGGTAAGGTGACTGAGTGACAGCAATGTTTAAAGGGATGGTTGGGAAGGATTGTGAATACTCTGTTTTAAGGTACCTGCACTACCTATAGTATTACTTGAAAGGAGATGTAGATTGCAGTTGACCTGTAACAACACAGGTTTGAACTGCTCTGGACCATTTATACACAGATTTTTTTTTCAATAAGTAGAGTCAGCCTTTTGTATCCATGGGTTTTGCATCCTCAGATTCAACCAGATGCAGACCAAAAGCAGTATTTTCACATTCCCAACTGCAGTTTGTTGAATCCACAGATAGGAAGAGCCACTTGTAGAGTCAGAAATTATTCGTGGATTTTCAACCGCACAGGGGTCCGCACCCCTAACCTCCACATTGTTTAAAGGTCAACTGTAGTTGTCAATGTACATGCAAACTCTAGAGCAACCACTAAAAACGATTTTTTAAATTTTATTTTCATTTTCCCATCATCATTTATCCCCTCTATGAAAAACAGTTTTAAAAAGAATTATGGATATACTGAAAGGAGAGAAAACAATCATATGAAATGCTCAGTGGAAACTAGAAATGGCAGAAAAAGAAGGGAAGATTAAAAAGGAAACTAAGAACAAGTGCAATGAGCAGAGAATAGTTACAGGCATGGCAGATACTGATCTAAATATGTCAAACAGTTGCTTTTAAATTTGAATGGTCTAAATATACCAATCGCCTGTTTTTAAAAAATATTTTTTTGTTAATGAAGGCCAAAACAAAGTTTGCCACCACAGATCCTTACTAAAGTAATATTACAAGATATAGTTAGGCTAAGGGGAAGTAAATCCCATCTTTGAGAAGGTAAAAAGAACAAAGAAAGTGGTAAATATGTAGATACAGTTAAACTAACCTTTACTTTATAAAATAACAGTAATGTCTTCAGGGTTTAAAAACATGGAAATATAGTACATAATAATTACATGGAAGCAAAAGTGAGAATTTGGTAAATTGAGAATGAGTGTTTAAATGTTAAGGATGACAACTAGAAATAGAACGCACCAAACCCCTGGGGGGAGAGAGGATAACATGGTAAAAACAATCCAAAAGAATGAAAGAAATTGGGGGGGGGGGGGCATAAACGAAAAGCATCCTAAGAGGAAGTAACAGATGGTTCAAATAAAAGCAAATATATCAATAAATTCACCAGAGATATATCTAAAGTTATTTAATGGCTGAAGTAAAAGGACATATATACTATGCATGGTGTAACCTAGGAACAGCAAACTTTTTTGTAAAGGGCCAGATGGTAAATGTTTTCAGCTTTGCTCTGTTATAGCTACTCAACTCTGCCCCTTGTGGCATGAGAACAGGCAATGGCTGTCTTCCAATAAAACACTATTTACAAACACAGGCTGCAGGTGGGATTGGGCAATGAGCCATAGTTTGCTGACTGCTGCTTTAACCAAAAGAAAGCTGAAGCAGCTATCTTACTATCAAAATAGACTTTGGGGGGGGGGGTGTGGATTTCTATATTTAAAGATACTCATTACATAAAGCATTCTACTCACCAGGAAAATATTTCTAAATATATGGCTTCCAACAACATAAAGCAAAAATACATGGAACTACAAGGATAATTTGGGATGGATGAAATTCTTTTAAATATAAATATCAAATAGGGCTTCTCTCATAATTATTTTTAGAATTAGGATAACCAGCAGGAAAAAACATAAATAAGCAATCACTATTTTAAAAATTAGCAATAATTAGATTACCTGTAATGTAAACTAATGTATAAAATGAATACATCGCTAACATAGAAGGCTCTTACCACTCCTGATTAAGTGGCCTTCAGTCTTGCATTAATACTGACATCTTAGAAGTACCAAGTATTGCTTTATGGAATCAGAACATTTTCATATGTGTTCTTTGGTCTAATCCTAGTCAAAATCCAGTGAGAGTGATATTTCACATTAACAAAATAAAGGATAAAAATCATATTCTCAGTAGATGCAGAAAAAGCACTTGACAAGATTCAGCATCTATTTATGATTAAAAACTCTCAACAACTGAAGGCCATATATGACAAACCCACAGCTAACATCATACTCAATGGGAAAAAACTAAAAACTTTTACTCTAAGATCAGGAACAAGGCAAGGATGCCCACCCTTGCCACTTTAACTCAACATAGTCCTGGAAGTCCCAGCCAGAACAGTAAGGCAAGAAAAAGAAATGGCATCTGAATTGAAAAAGAGGAAGTAAAATTCTCACTATTTGCAGATGACATGATATTATGTATGATATTAAGATATTACCAATTCCAAAAACTGTTGGAACTGGTAAATTCAGTAAACTAGCAGGATACAAAATCAATATACAAAAATCTGGCGCATTTATATACAGTAATAACAAACTCTAGTAGAAAGTGAAATTCGGAAAATGATTCCGTTTACAGTTGCATCAAAAAGGAGAAGATACCTAGGAATGAACTGAACCACTGAGGTAAAATACCCATACACTGAAAACCGTAAGACGCTGATGCGACAAACTGAAGACGGTGCAGGTGGAAGGGTATTTTGTGCTCGTGCATTGGAAGAATTAATTTTGTTAAAATGTTAATTTATGATGAAGGAGCCAAGAATATACAATGGGGGAAGGACAGTCTCTTCAATAAATAGTGTTAGGAAAACTGAACAGCCACATACAAAAGAATAAAACTGGACCACTATCTTACACCACACACAAATAGTAACTTGAATTTAAGACTTGAGATGATAAAACTCCTAAAAGAAAACATAGGTGGGAAGCTCCTTGACATCAATCTTGGTGATGATTTTTTGGATCTGACACCAAAAGTAAAGATAAACAAGTGGGACTACATCAAACTAAAAAGCTGCTGCTCATGGAGATATTTGCAAATCATATCTGATAAGGGGTTAATATCCAAAATATATAAAGAACTCATACAATTCAGTAGCCAAAAGACAATCTGATTAAAAAATGGGCAGAGGATCTTAATAGACATTTTTCCAAAGAAGACATACAGAGAGCCAACAGGTACATGAAAAGGTGCTCAACATAATCATCAGGGAAATGCAAGTCAAAACTACAATGATATATCATCTCACACCTCTGAGAATGGCTAACATCAAAAAGACAGTAAATAACAAGTGTTGGTGAAGATGTGGGAAAAAGGGAACCCTCTTGCACTGTTGGTGGGAATATAAATTGGTGCAGCCACTGTGGAAAACAGTATGGAGGTCCCTCAACAAATTAAAAACAAATTCCATAGGATTCAGCAATTCCACTTTGGAGTATTTATCCAAAGAAAACAAAAACACTAACTTGAAGAGATACAGTAACCAAGATAGGGAAGAATCTAAATGTCCATCAACGGATAAATGGTAAAGAAAACGTGAAAGAGATATTTATATTCAATGAGAGTTACTAAGCCATAAAAATGAATGAAATCTTGCCATTTGTGACAACATGAATGGATTCTGGGGGCATCACTCTAGGTGAAATAAGCCAGTCAGGGAAAGAAATACCATATGATCTCACTGATATGTGGAATCTAAAAAGAAACAACAAAAACAAGCTCATGGATACAGAGATTGGTGCATGCCAGAGGCAGAGGGTAGGAAAAATGGGTGAAGTGGGTTAAAAAGTACAAATTTCCAGCTATAAAATATAAGTCATGCGGATATAATGTACAGCATGGTGACTGTAGTTAACAATAGTGTACTGTATGTCTGAAAGTTGCTAAGACAATCTTAAAAATTGTCATCACAAGAAAAAAATTTGTAGCAATACATGGTGATGGATGTTAACTAGACTTATTGTGATCATTCTACATTATATACAAATATGCAATCATGCTGTGCACCTGAGACTAACATATGTCAATAATATCTACATCTTAAAAAATAAAAAAATTTAGTGAGAAAGAGCATGAAACAAATCCACAGAGCAAGTAAGAATTAGATTAAGACTCCTTGATCCTAAACCCACTGCTTTTCCTCTATGCCAGCATTTCCTAAGATGTCAGCAGCTGTGTGAAGTTTGGGAAACTTGTTTCCCCTCTCTGGAGACTGCATAATCATCATTCTGAGAAGTTCTGAAATTCAGAATCTGCCTCACTTTGTATTAAACCTTTAGCTTTGCTTCAATTTAGACCATCAAATCCTCTTTTCCCTAGCCATTAACACAGAGCCAGGGTTCCAAGGAATACACTTCGGGAAATGTAGCACTCTACAAAGTCAGTCTCTAAGTGAAACCATGATTAAACTATCTGTTCGCCATCTTTACTAGTATCAGTTTTTGAAGAGTAATTAAAAAAACTGACTTTACATCAATCTTATGATCCACAGTTCATGAGGTATTTTCTATATTTCTGAGTACATAAGGGAAGGCAGGTATTTCCTTCCCCGGAGGTGTATGTGTACACACACACACACACACACACACACATATGTATATATACACACACACGCGCGCCACATAAAAAAATCAGGTTTTGTTTTAGATTGGAATCCTGTCAACTCTGTGCTAATACATCGATTGATAAAATGTATTGCATGCTGATTTTTAGGTCTAATTGACTGGTGATGTCACATATATTCCTGTGATTGGTGGAATAAACACTGTTGAAGTTTTCTATGTCTGTACTACAACTAAACTGAAGGGTAGAATGGCTGCCACTGTGTTATTTGGTCTTTGAGCGGGCTTTGTGAACTAGAGAGGAAGGTGTCATCACCAGCTGCTTTTAAAGATGAGAAGCAAAGCGCTTTACCTAAGCTTCAGTCCTCCAGTTTCCTACTGGCCCAGTATATTCTCTTGGCTGTAGTTTCACAAGCCTTTGAAATGCTCATGTTTTAATAGAGTGCATTAAAAGCACATAGACAATGTTCAGTCACGAAGTGTGCAATTAATAAATGCCCTACGTGCATACATGAAAAGTTATCTCAAGAAGGTTATTTAATTAACTACATGTTAATCTTTTAGTTCCTAAGGAAGGGTTGAAGAGCCAAGAGCTATTTGATGAAATTAGAATGACCTACATCAAAGAACTGGGGAAAGCTATCGTCAAGAGGGAAGGAAACTCCAGTCAGAACTGGCAGCGGTTTTATCAACTGACAAAACTCTTGGACTCCATGCATGATGTAAGTGTCAAACACAGATCCAACTATGAGAAGACTTTTTGGGATATGAAGTTATGTTCTAGTTAGTGTGAATAATTATATACCCGTATTTTCCCGTTTGTGGATATTGATGGTGGTTTGAGATTGAGCTGTAACTTCAGTTAGCACACGGTTTTCCTGAGGCCAATTATGGAATTCCATTTCCTCTAGTCCTGTGCAGACGGCATTGTGACGCTAGCACAGAACTTAACAGCACTGTTTTAAAATGTGGAATTCCCTGGCTTTGCGTGATTAATCCTTTAGAATGTGTCTTTCACGTACTGTAGTACTGCAGTTCATCATGAAACACTTAATTCCAGATAATTCTGTATACAATATAAGGGACTCAAGAGGTCTTTGGTACCTGAGTGCTCATTGTATTTAACTAAACTTTTGTTTACTTGGGGAATTCCAGCAGAGATTGGTGTATTCTGTCTAGGTCAGATATTTTAAAAAAAAAAAAGCCAACAGGCATGAGATGTTCCTACTGATAGACTTTTAAGACTAATCATTACTCTATCGTCCCTTGTAGGTAGTTGAAAATCTCCTTCACTATTGCTTCCAAACGTTTTTGGATAAGACCATGAGTATTGAATTCCCAGAGATGTTAGCTGAACTGATCACCAACCAGTTACCAAGATATTCAAGTGGAAATATCAAAAAACTTCTGTTTCATCAAAAGTGACTGCCTTAATAAGAAAGGTTGCCTTAAAGAAAGTTGACTTTATAGCTTTTATTGTAAAAATTATCAGTTTATCCTATAGCGGTTCTGTTTAGTTTTCTTTTTTGTTCATGTCTGGTTTTGTTTTTGTTTTGAATACGCACTACATGTGGTTTATAGAGGGCCAAGACTTGGCAGCAGAGCAGTTGAGCCATCACTTCTCAGTGATGGGAAAAGTAGAAAGTGCTAGTTGGTGGATCCCAGGAATTAGAAACAATGACGTGGGGTGATCTCCACTATCAGAGAAGGGTGGCACCCAAACCACCAGTGCCCAGAGTCTGCGTCATGGACTTTCTGCTCATATTTTTCACAGTTGGCTGGAAAAAATTTTCTAGACTTTTTGTTGGTGTATTTCCCCCTGTATAGTTAGGATAACATTTTTTGATTTATGCATGGAAACCTGAAAACAAGTTTACAAGTGTATATCAGAAAAGGGAAGCTGTGCCTTTTATAGCTATTATCATCTGGTTTTAACAATTTCCTTTATATTCAGTGAACTACGCTTGCTCATTTTTTCTTACATAATTTTTGTATTCGAGTTACTGTACAGCTGTTTCAGATGGGCAACTAGTTCAAAGCTTTCCTAGATAAACTCTAAACATTAATCTTCTGTGTGAAAATGGGTTGGTGCTTCTAACCTGATGGCACTTAGCTATCAAAAGACCACAAAAATTGACTCAAATCTCCAGTATTCTTGTCAAAAAAGCTCATATTTTGTATATATATGCTTCAGTGGGGAATTATATAGATTGTGCAAATTAACCGTCCTAACTGGTATAGAGCACCTACCTAGTCCAGACCTGCTGGGTAAACTGTGGATGATGGCTGCAAAAGACTAATTTAAAACAAACAAGAAAACTACCAAGAGGCCCTGTTTGTACCTAATGCCCTATCCCTGCAATGGTTAGATGGCACGAAAGTTAGTTTACTGTCTTTCAGGACCTTTTGTTGTAGTTTATATAACTTCTTAAAAGTTATGATTCCAGATAACCAGCTGAAAAAAAGCTGAGAGATTTTAATCAGACCAAGTAATTCCTCTCACTTTACCCAAAAAATAAATCTCTAATAAGGCAGAAGTGGCTAGACACCCATTTTCACATTCCCATCTGTCACCTAGTAGTCTACCCTTCCTGGTGGTACAGGAAAGCTCAGCTACTGATTTCTGTGACTTAGACTGTGTGTCCGACTTCCATGTTTGTAAACTATACACATCCCCCTGTCCCCGTGTGTGCCATAGTTTAACAAAAGTCTTGTGAATTTCTCCTCCTCACTGTTGAGACTTAATCATTTTAAACAAATAGAAGCTGTAGTAGCCCTTTCTGTGTGCACCTTACCAACTTTCTGTAAACTCAAAACTCATATTTACTAAGCCACAAGAAATCTGATTTCTATCCAAGGTGGCCAAATTATTTGTGTAATAGAAAACTGAAAATCTAATATTAAAAATATGAAACTTCTAATATATTTTTATATTTAGTTATAGTTTCAGATATATATCATATTGGTATTCACTAATCTGGGAAGGGAAGGGCTACTGCAGCTTTACATGCAATTTATTAAAATGATTGTAAAATAGCTTGTATAGTGTAAAATAAGAATGATTTTTAGATGAGATTGTTTTATCACGACATGTTATATATTTTTTGTAGGGGTCAAAGAAATGTCGATGGATAACCTATATGATTTTAGTGAGTGTAAGCATTCATATACGCAGTAGTGGTCTCGAAAACCAAACAGGTTTGCTCTAGGCCCTAGAGTCGAGGGGACGAGGGAGATGGAGACTGACCCTGTGTGCAGAGAAGGTGGCTGAGGCTCCACCCCGCTCAGATCACAGAGGAAGTAATCCTCTGCCTCCCAGAATGACCACCCTTCTCATTCCAACGGTGATTCTGGCGGCGTAGGCTTAGTTGACTAAATCTCCCCTTGCGCTAAGTGTGTGAGCAGGAGATGGAAAGGTGGTGCTTACCCCCAGACGGTCACCATCTAACAGTGTGTTACTTTCACATGCAAGCCTCTCCGGCAGTTTAATAAAAACAGAGGCTTTAGAAGTTTGGCAATAATAGGCATAGAGGTACCAGCAATATGTAAATAGTGCAGAATCTCCTAGGTTGCCAATAATACACTAATTCCTTTCTATCCTACAGGAGTTCATTTCCAAACAAAATGAGGATGTTTATGTTTTCTTTGAATGCTTTTTGAATGTTATTTGTTATTTTTCAGTATTTTGGAGAAATTATTTAATAAATGTAATAATTTGCTTTTTGAATGCTCTCTAAAAGGGAATGTTCCTTTTCTGTAATAGTTTAAATTGATCTCAAAGTATTTTAAGATGGTTTGTAACCCAGCTGGATGTGAAATTTTTGGTGCCTAAGAAATACCGCTTGAATATTATTATCAATGACAGTGTTAAGAATCAAAAAGAACTTCTGAAAGGTAAATTTTATTCATTTATAATGTTAATATGGTTAAAACCAGAAAGCACATCACACATCAATCATGTTTTAGTCCCAGCATCCTCAGCTCTTAAAAAATAGAGGTTGGTGAAAAAAAAAGATACGTGCACTTTGTTGTTAAAAAGAAATCAACTGACATTCATACAACTATAGGAGGCTGGACATTGAATGGAAAAAGAAGCTGTGCCCTTTTTGAATACGTGGGAAAGAAGAAAGTTACCTTAATTATGTTGTTCCTATGAGTATAATTATGGATTTAAGTGAAAAAAGATGGTGCTATTTGAAAGTAGCTTCATTTTCTATGTAGGTGGTATCTTGCCATCCCAAACTATTTAAGTTTGTAGTGATGTCAGTGAGAGTTGGTGACAGGCCTGGGTGACTCACAACAGATCCTGAAAAGTATTTTTAATTACTGGTGGAAAAAAGTGACCCTCTTGGTGTTTTTAGGCCTTGCTGCGGGGTGCAAGTGCTTTTTGGGGTATATAGACCCAACTGTCTAAGATTATAGGAGGGGAACCTCAAAGAGCACTTGCTTTCTGGGAAAAAAAAACAAAAAACAAAAAAAAAACACCTCACCCCAAAGGGTCTATGAAGAGCTCGGCCACTAGCATCAGGTTGATTCTGGATGCAAATCTAAGGAAAGCCAACCTCACTGCAGAACTGGGGGGTGGGAAGGGTAAGCAGTTCCAATCTTACTTATCTAGACAACCTAGTATCATTGAGTCTTATCATTTTAGTTCTGTTAAATACCCTAAAACTCCATCTCCATGGAATGAACATTATTACACTATGATCTGTCAAAAGTCAAGAATCATGGCAGCCCTCCATGGACTTCAATCTCGGTTGGTTGTTCAGAAGACTGTAGCTGTAGATGAATGTGTCTTTATGTGCCTGGTTTGAGAGTTGAAAGGGAAAATGAGAGAGTAAGGGGGACACTTTAACCACTTTGAGTGGAAGTTGCATCATTTTCCAGACTATTCTCAGTCGGCCTGGTACACCAGGGATTAGTGGCCAGGTTTTTTGGGAAAGGATTAGCTTCTCTCTAGGAAAGAAGGATTTTATTTTCTGATGAAAGGCTGTATGAAAATACCCTCTTCAAATAACTTGCTTAACTACATATAGATTCAAGTGTGTCAATATTCTATTTTGTATATTAAACAAATGCTATATAATGGGGACAAATCTATATTATACTGTGTATGGCATTATTAAGAAGCTTTTTCATTATTTTTTATCACAGTAATTTTAAAATGTGTAAAAATTAAAACCAGTGACTCCTGTTTAAAAATAAAAGTTGTAGTTTTTTATTCATGCTGAATAATAATCTCTAGTAAAGAAAAAAATGTCTTTTTACCTACACAGTGAAATGTCAGATTGTAAAATCTTGTGTGGAAATGTTTAACTTTTACTTTCATTTAAATTTGCTGTCCTGGTATTACCAACCCACACATTTGTACTGAATTGGCAGTAAATGTTAGTTAGCCATTTACAGCAATGCCAAATATGGAGAAACATCACAATAAAAAGATCTGCTTTTTAATTACGTGACTCTACCATGCTTCCGTAGAACTCATGCAGCTCCAACTTTCCTGCTTTTCCCCTCCTTTTTCTACTGAAAGTAGAGTTGTCACTTCAGATACCCTCACATGTCAGTATGGCAGAGTCTACATGCTAATATGGCACAGGTTCAAAGAGAGCTTAACTCTGGCGCCAGAGCCCATAGCTGCCCCTCCATGCCCCAAATGGTCACCTGCCAACTACTGCAAAGGAGACTTGAGGGAAGGAAGAACTCACTCCTGAGGCTTCTCACATACAACATTTGATCATGAAAAGTGGCATTTTATGTAAACACATGCAATCTAGCTAAATTCTTACCTTATTTTAAAATGAACTCTCACAGGAAAGGTCATAAATGTTTAGTAAATATCACAGCAATATCGCACAACTATTCTATACAAGCTATTCATTTTTCCCCAAAAATATGTTCAGGTCATATCTATGAATTGGATAATCTCACAAACTTCTCCTATAAATACTCTCTTCTCAACAAGTGACCTCCATCATGAAGGAAGAAAGCCAGATGGTTTAAAAAACCAAATGTGACATACCTACTATATGGTAAATACAGAAGACAGAATAAGAAAGAAAAACCTCCTTCCCCAGTGTCTTGAGGTACATGCAGAACCACCAGGTATGGCACCAGTGTTTATACACATTACTCCTTTACAGTGCACGTAGTGTTACTCTTACAGTTGTAGGATGCCTGCACAGACATTATAGCAGTCAGTCCTCACCCAGTGGAAGAATGAAATGAAAACAAATGCTGAAGATATTAACTCCATTTACTAAAAAATTTAAAAAAAAGGAAACAGGCTCAGTGATTAAAAAACTGGTTCCTAGCTGCAAACTCCCATCTAATTGAAGTTTGAATAGAAAGTCTGTAATGAGGCCATTTACCACAGTCAGAGGACATATCTCTGGCCTACACGCCTCCCGGGGAACTGGTGTTTTATGTTTTTAAATTTTGTTATACATTTACTGAGCATTTACTATGTGCCAGACATTGTGTTTCAATATATTATCTCATTTAAGCTTAGCAACTCTATAAAGTAAAACTGTAGAACTACTAACCTCATGGCATTTCCATGAGGAAGCTATTGCTTGGAAGTGCTTAAGTAGGACTTTTTTTTTTTTTTTAAACACAGCATCTGGCTCTAAAGTCCATGCTCTTAAGCAGTACTGAGAAATTATTAATATGAAGCTCCAAACTAGGTTAAATGAACTCATACTGAGCGTTATTTTGGCGGGATCTCAGTTAATCTAATCCCTTTTGCTACCATATTAGTTTTGATCTAGTCATTTAAACACTGATATTTCCTCGTCTTAAAAACCTGTGTCCTACGTCCTAGAGACATGGAAGGTGAAAAATAGTACCTCCCCAGAAATAATACCCTTTGGTTTGTCAAGTACACAGTCAGGAACCTGTCTCACCAATTCCCCCAGGAAAATCAACAAACTTACTTTAAGTGAGGCAGAGCATATAAGCTACACTCAGACTGAGGAAGAAAGATGTTTATAAATAAAAACTGGTGCAAGTCAAAATGTATTCTTAGTTTCGTAGGTAAAGTAAGAGCCAGACCTTGGGTGTAGAAAAGAGGTTGAAAATACAGAAGCATTCACACTAGCTGAGTATTTTTTAGACCTTCAACTAATCTTTCCTACTTGGTAGTAAGCCGCTTTCAACAGCATTAGTAACTTTACAGCCTTTTCTTTGGTGAAAATACCCAGCCCCTCTTGTCATATCAGGCTTCTGCTTCCCAAAATGAAACAATCCCTTGGTAGAGAAACATTTTTACTTTACTTGGGTACAGACATGTTAGTCTCAAAACAAAAGAGTTCATGTCCAGCACATCGAACACCCAAAAAACTCTCCTCACTCTATCCTGACCACTTAATAAGAGCCGGATGATAACTTACTCATCTATACCTCACCAGAAACAAGCAATACAGAAATAATGCATCCACCACGTAAATAGGCCATTTACATTCCATTACTGTTAATGTGGCACTGTATGAGGTAGTGTCTTTCAGTATACATGGGGCAATGCTGGAAAGAAGAATCTAGGCCACCCAAAACCATTAGGATTTTTGCTACGATTGCAAGGAATTGAGATAAGCATAAAACTCTTTCCAAGTGCGGAGTGGGGTGGAGGGAGGGTATATAAAAGCCAAACAAAGGTTCATAGAACATGAGACTGTCATAAATATTTCCTGATCAGTTTCTCTACCCCCCCATGTGGCACGCATGCTAGATGAGCCAATATGAAGAACACCAAGGCAATACTAAAAAACTTCAAGGCGAGGTTCCTGCCTTTAAGGAATCAAAGATGATCATCAGTTCCACTCCGGTGTATTTATTCAAAAGGAATGAAAACATGCACACAATGGCTTCCATCCAAATGTTCATAGAAGCCAAGCAGTGGAAATAACCCAATGTCCACCAACTGATAAATACATAAACCAAATGTGGCAGATTCATACAATAATAAAGTGAGATGATGCATATTATAATAACGGACGAACCTCAAAAACATGCTACATAAAAGAAGTGAGAGACACGCGGCTACATATTATTTGATTTCACTTCTATGAGATGCGCAGAAAAGGCACATCTATAGAGAAAGAAAGCAGATCGATGGTTGCCTATGGCTGGGGATGACATTAGGGCTTAAGTGAAAATAGACATGAGGGAACTTTATGGGGAGATGGAAATATTCTAAAGCTGGATTATAATGATGGTCGCACAACTCGGGAAACTTAATAAAAATCATTAGCTTGTACACTTAAAGTGAGTAGATTTATGGTATGTAAATTATATCAATACATATGTATATTTTTAACTAATATATTTAAAATAAATGTATAATTTAATATGAGGCAGACAAGTAAATGTTTAATTGCCCATCACCTGTATCAGGAGCTGGCACTAAGTATTTTAAATACATAAAGGCAGGTACAGCTGTTTCTCAGGAAAACCTAAGAGATGCTTTCACTGTGCTGGGTGTTAAAGGGTGAGCTGGTGTTTAGCAGCTCGGACAAAGGCTTACTCATCTAATGTGAACAGATTTTCCCCTAATATTTAATTAGATTTCTGTTGCACTCACCCTGAGATAACAGCCAGATTGGCAACATGATAAGTAAAAAACCACAGCACACATGACTGCCCATTTTAAATACACAACAATGTGTGGCACAAACACTAAGTGTCAATAACTATAAAGACCTTAGTAGTTACAACTTGATAATGAGTCAAACCTGGGTTCAGGTCTTGCTTCTGTCACTTACTAAAGTCTGCGATCTTGGGAAAGTTCAGTAGCCACTGTAGGCCTGTTTCCAAACATCTGAAAAGTGGAACTGACACCAATATCTTAAAGGAATGAATTAAATGAGATAAAATATATTTAAGCTGCTTAGCTCAGTTCCTATAATACAGCAAGTGCTAGAGACATATTACCTGTTTTTTAAATCCTATGGGAAATCTAGAGAAACGGGGAATTTTTTCAATGCTCTCCCCAAAAACATACAGAAAAGGTCAAGGTGAATGACGGGGAGAGATGTGAACACAAGGTTGAAGGCAAATTTCCAACCCCACACATCCTAATTAACAAAGATCATGCACAAGGCTAGGGTGGGCTGCTATGACACTGGCCTACATTTTCACTATCTCACATATTGCCAACTATCAGACCTTGGCCTGGGTCACCCAGAGGCATGGAGCATTCTTTCAGGAAGCATCTTACATTTGCATCTAGTATCTCAAAGCATAAGAGCAGTGCCAAAAAGAAGAGGGAAAGTTATAGATTTAGTTGATCTAGTCTTTTATACAGAATTTTTCCCGGTCCATAAGAAGACTGACAAAAGAACCAGCTTGTTCATCTTTTACCCCACATGGAGTTTCCCCAGGCTATCACTGTCACTAAGGTTATAAATATGAATTAAATTTCATTAATTGGCATTGGTGAGAGGAGGACAATCTGAGATGAAGGTCAAAATTATATCTTTTTTAGTATATACCGAAAAGAATTGAAAATATGTCCACACAAAAACAAATATTAAGAGCAGCATTATTCATAATACTCAAAAAGTGGAAACAATCTAAATGTCCATCAACTAATAAATGGATAAGTAAAATGTGGTATATCCACATAATAAAATATTATTTGGCAATAAAAAGGAATGCTACAACATGGATAAAATTGGAAAATACTATGCTAATTAAAAGAAGGCAGTCATAAAATTTTATAAATCAGTTTTATACAGGGTGGAGCAAAAGTAGGTTTACAGTTGCTGGTATGGAAAATAATACAATAATTAATAAATAATAATTCAAGAATAAACTCTGTTTTGTGTAGTCACAACTATGAACCTACTTTTGCCCCAGCCTATATTAAATGCCCAGAACTGGCAGAATAGGCAAATCTATAGAAAAAGAAAGTAGACCTGTGGTTTCAAGGGGCTGGAGGAGGGAACACTGAAGAGTGAGTGCTTAGTGGGCACTGAACAGAAATGTTCTAAAATTAAACTGTACTGATGGTTGCACAACTCATGAGTATATGAAAAGTCTTTGAATCGTACATTTTAAACAGGTAAATGTTACGGTATCCGAGTCAGAGCTCAAAAAAAATAGATCACTTAAATAGCCCTTTACCTATTAGTTAAACTGAATTCGTAGTTCAAAACCTTTCCATAAAGACTTCAGGCCCAGATGGTTTCACTGGTGAAGTCTACCAAACATTTAAGGAAAAAATAACACCACTTCAACAGAAATTCTTCCCCCTCAAAAATGAAAGGGAAATATTTCTCAATCCATTCCTTGAGGCCAGCATTACCCTGATAACAAAATTAGACAATATTACAAGAAAAGAAAACTACAGATTAATATCCTTCATGAACATACATGCAAAAATTCTAAACAAAACTTCGGTAAATAGAATCTAACCATATATTAAAAGGATGGCATATCATGACCACAGAGTTACCCCAGGAATACAGGACAGGATTCACATTTCAAAATTAACCAATGTAATTCACAACCATGGAAAACTAAGAAAGCTACTAGACTTCAAAAAGTTAAATATAGAATTACCATATGACCCTGCAATTCTACTGCTAGGTATATAGCCAAAAGAAGTAAAAACAGATACTCAAGCAAACAATAGCAGCACTATCCACAACAGCCAAAATGTAGAAAAAGCCCACATGCCCATCAATGGATGAGTGGGTAAGTTCACTGTAATATATGTATAAAGAATGGAATGTTATTCAGCCATAAAAATGAAGTACTAATTCATACTACAACATATGGATGAACCTCCAACACATTATGGTAAGTGAAAGAGGCCAAACACAGAAAGCCACATATTATATTGATTCCACTTACATGAAATACCTAGAATACATAAACCTATAGATACAGAAAGTAAGTTGGTGGTTGCTAGGGGAAGGGATAATGGAAAGAAACTACTTTATGGGTAAAGGCATTACTTTGAAATTATTGAAATGTTCTGGAACTAGATGGAGATGGTTGCATAACATTGTGAATAGACTAAATGCCACTGAATTATTTGTTTTTAAATGGTTAACTTTGTTATATTAATTTCAATAAGTTACTATTTTTTTAAAAGCTACTGGAATAAGTGAGTTTAGCAAGGTTGCAAGATACAACAGAGGTTAGCAAACTATGACTTACAGACAAAACCAACTTATCACCTGCTTCTGTAAATAAAATGTTTTGAACCACAGATACTCATTCATTCCTTTTAGGTGTTGTCTAAGTTGCCTCCATAATGCAATGGCAGAGTTAGGTAGTTCTGACAGACATATATGGTCCACAAAGCCTAAAATATTTACTGTCTGGCCTTTTATAGAAAAGTTTGCTGATGCCTGGGATACCAGATCAATATGCAAGAAATAATTTTTTTCTATGCACCAGCAACAAACAATTAGAAATTGATATTTTAAAATACCACTTATAATACCTTCAAAAATATCAAATACTTTAGAGATAAACCTAACAAAACATGTCAAAACCCTATTCACTTAAAACTACAAAATATTGCTGAGAAAAGTTAAAGATGGCTTAAATACATGGAAAGATATATCTGTTCATGTGATAAAAAACTTAGTATCATAAGATGTGAATTCTCCTCAAACTGATCCATAGATTCAATGTAATCACAATCAGAATCTTAGCAAATTTTGGTAGAAATTTACAAGCACATTCTAAAATTCATATGTAAATGAAGAGGACCTAGAATAACCAAAACATCTATGAAATAAAAGAACAAAGTTAAGAGGGCTAACTCTACCTGATTTCAAAAATTATTATAAACAATAGTAATTACAATGACAGGATATTGGCATAAAAGTGTCCACATTTCTACAGACACTCATTTTCACAGAGGTGCACAGGCAATGCAATGGAGAAAGAACCTTTTCAACCAACCTGCTGAACAACTAGCTGTGCATGTATAAAAAATGGACCTGATCCGTACCTTGCACCATATGCAAAATTAACTCAAAATGGAACACAGTCGTAAGTGTAAAATCTAAAACTATGTAATTAATAAACTAAAACATAGAAGAAAATCTGTGACCTTGAGATTGTCAAAAATTTCTTAGACGTGCCCCAAAAGCACAATCTACAAAAACAATTGATAAATTGAACTTCATCAAAATTTAAAACATTTGCTCTTCAAAAGACACTTTTAAGAAAATGAAAAGACACTTCTAGGAATGTATCCGAAGAAACCCGAAACACTGATTGGAAAGAATATATTCACCCCTATGTTCATAGCAGCACTATTTACAATAGCCAAGATTTGGAAGCAGCCCAAGTGCCCATCAGTAGATGAGTGGATCAAAAAGCTGTGGTAGGCCCTGGCCGGGCAGCTCAGTTGGTTAGAGCATCCTCCCAATACACCAAGGCTGCAGGTTCGATCCCCAGTCAGGGCACATACAAGAATCAACCAATAAATGCATAAATAAGTGGAACAACAAATTGATGTTTCTCTTTCTCCTTTTCTCTCTCCTTCCCTCTCCCCCTTCCTCCCTCCCCCATCCTTACTCTATCAATTAAAAAAAAAAAAGGCTGTGGTACATTTATACAATGGAATTCTACTCAGCTGTAAAATGGAAGGAATCAATCCTTTTTCGACAGCATGGATGTATCTAGAGGGTATTATGCTCAATGAAATAAGCCAGTCAGAGAAAGATAAATACTATAAATACCATATGATTTCACTTATATATAAAATCTAATGAACAAAATAAACAAAATAGAAACAGACTCATAGATACAGAGAACAGACTGACACTTGTCTGGGTGAAACACATGAAGGGATTAAGCAAGCAAGCAAAACCCTCATAGAGACAGACATCAGTATGGTGATTACCAGAGGGAAAGGGGGTAGGGGGAGGTAGAAGAGGGTAGTGGAGGGATAATGGTGACGGAAGGAGACTAGGCTTTGGGTGGTGAACACACAATATAGATGATGTATTATAGAATTGTGCACTTGAAACCTATATAATTAACTAACCCCAATAAATTCAATGTGTGTGTGTATGTGTGTGTATGAAAATGAAAAGACAAAGCACAAGTTGGGAGAAAATTCCTTGTAAAGCATGTGATAAAGAACTGTGCCCAGAATATGTAAAGAACTCTCAAGGCTCAACAATAAGAACCCAAAAAGCAGGGGTGGAGGGTGAGGGGGCACAAAATATTTGAACAGATGCTTCACGCCAAAGAAGAAATAGAAAACAGACACATAAAAAGATGATCATTAGTCAATAGGGAAATGCAAAATAAAACCTCAATAAGATAACACTACACACCTGTTAGGACGTTAAAAATTGAAACACTGACTATATCAAGTGCTGGTGAGCATGTGGAAGAACTGGAAATACACAGCTGATGGGAATGCACAACCACTGAGGAAAACAGTATGGAAGCTTCTTTAAAAATCAAATATACAACACCTACCATGTGGTCTAGACATTCAATTTCTAGATATTTACCCAATAGAAAAGAATATATATGTCATACAAAGATTTGTTCATTTGTACATGAATATTCATAGTAGTTTTACTTATAAAAATCAAAAACTAATCACAATAAAAAATGACTATCAGTGAACAAAGAGATAAACAAACTGGAGTAAAATGAAATATTACTCAACAATAAAAATAAATGAACAACTGACACATGCATTAACATGGATGAATCTCAAAAGCACTGTGCTAAGTGAAAGAAGTCAGACACAAAAGTCTTCATACCCTTGGATTCTACTTATAAGACATTCTGTGAAGGCTAATCCACAGGAACAGAAATCAGATCAGTGGCCACCAGGTGCTGGGAAGAAGAGGGAAATGACCGCAAGAGCAAAGGAGGGAACTTTATGGAGTGATACCTTGATTGTGGTGCTGGTTACATATGTTTACATGACTGTGTATGTCCATCAAAACTCTGAACTGTACACTAAATGTGAACTTTATATAAATTATGCCTCAGTATACCTAAAGTTTAAAAACAAAAACAAAAAATCCTTCAACCTAGAGAATTAGATATAATTGCTCTTAGAAATAATAATAGACTTAAATGACTTACTTCTTAAAGAACATTAGGCACTAGAAAAGAGTTCAAATAAAGGTTCTCAGCTTAGAAATTATGACCATCACTAACGCATGAAAATCCTATTGCAACCAAAAACACCTGGTTTAAAGTCCCGCTGACCCTGCTCTACAGGCCCGTATCATGCCTCTCCTAAACTATAGCAAAAATCTGCTAATTGGTCTCCCTGGCCTGTCTCATTGCACTGCAAACCCTCCTCCACAAGCTTTCCACAGATTTTTTTTTTTTTTAATATATTTTTATTGATTTCAGAGATAAGAAGGGAGAGGGAGAGAGAGGTAGAAACATCAATGATGAGAGAGTCATTGATTGGATGCCCCCTTCACATCCCCTGCTGGGGAGCGATCCTGCAACCCAGGGCATGTGCCCTGACCGGGAATCAAACCTCGATCTCCTAGATCATAAGGTTGATGCTCAACCGCTGAGCCATGCCGGCCAGGCACAAAGATTCTTTTTTTAAACTATATATATATATAGTTTAAATATATATATTGTTTACATTGTTGACAGTATTATAGATGTTCCCCATTAGTCCCTCCATCAAGCCCCTACCCCACCCCAGGCCTTCACCACACTATTGTCTGTGTCCATGGGCTATGCATATAAGTATTTAAGTTCTTCAATTAATCTCTTCTTGTCACCCTCCCCCCTCTGAGATCTATCAGTCTGTTCCATGCCTCTGGACCCTATTTTGTTCATTAGATTCCACATATAAGTGAGATCGTGTGGTACTTGCCTTTCTCTGACTGCCTTAGTTCATTCAGCATAATACTCTCCAGGTCCCTCCCATGCTGTCTGAAAGGGTAAGAAATCCTCCTGTTTTGCAGCTCCATAGTATTCCATTGTGTAAATGTATCACAGCTTTTACAAGTGCTGGCAAAGGTGTGGAGAAAGGGGAACTCTGGTACATGCTGGTAGGAATGCAAACTGGTGCAGCCACTGTGGAAAACTGTATGGAGTTTCCTCAAAAAATTAAAAATGGAACTGCCATTTGACCCAGCAATTCCACCTCTAGGAATATATTCTAAGAATCCTGAAACACCAATCAGAAAGCACATGTGCACCCCTATGTTCATAGCAGCGTTATTTACAATAGTTAAGATCTGAAAACAGCCCAAGTGCCCACCAGTAGATGAGTCCGCATATTCTTCCTAAAACAACTATGACCATGCAGGCCTCCCATTTTAAAACCTGATGCTTCCCCACAGAGAAAAATGTAAAAACCCAGGCAAGGCCCTGCTTAAATTAGTCTGAATCACCACTTAAGGCCCACCTTCTCTTCTCCCTTCCCCAACACAAATTTTCAACTCAATATTCACAAGCACGCTTTAAAATCACATCATTCAGACCACCTGAAATCTCCACTTGATACCTCTTCTGGGTCTTTGTATATCCTCTGGCTCATAAAAGTCCTTCTATCTGAACTGCCCTTTTCTGGATTCTTCTATACCAGGGGTGGGGAACCTTTTTTCTGCCAAGGGCCATTTGGATATTTATAACATCATTCGAGGGCCATACAAAATTACCAACTTAAAAATTAACTATGAAAAAAGATCCTAGATTTATTGAATTTCAATTCCCACCTGCGGTTGCCTCAGCAGGGCCAGACCAAATGATTTTGTGGGCTGTATATGGCCTATGGGCCAGACGTTCCCCACCCCTGCTCTACATTAATGTCATGTTGGGGAGATTTCCCCTGTGTAAACACAGTGCATACCTCCTTCACAGCATTCAGCACAGGATGTTACAATCTGCTGACCTAAAGTGAGGTCTCCTGACTGACAGGCACCGTGTCCTGACTCAGCTCTAATCTCCAGGGTCCAGCTCGATTCTAAGTTGAATGGGTGCTTTGGTGGGTACTGAGAAATGCTTATTAAATAAAAGTATTTTTTCGTATCACTAAAGTAGTGTGGAAAAAAAACTGTTGAGAACTTTATACAAATAACATTTTTTATTTAAGACAGCATTCTACATTTAGAAGAGAGTGCTGTGAGAGGAAAAAAATCAAGAGGTGAAATCAGAAAGCCCATATGAGCTACTTATTAGCTGTGTGACCTTGGACAATTAGTTCTTTTTCTGCATATATATTCTGGATACATAAAATTAAAATATTAACAATATGCAACAATATAGGCGAACCTGGAGGACATTATGCTAAGGGAAATAAGCCAGTCACAGAATGACAAATACTGCATAATTCCACTTATATGAGATATCTAAAATAGTCAAACTCATAGAATCAGAGAGTAGAGTGATGCTACCAGGTGCTAGGAGGAAGGGGAAATGGTGAGTTGCTGATCAGTGGACTTACAGTCTCAGTTAGCAGGACCAAGAGGTTCTAGAGACCTGCTAGACACTGTGCCTAGTTACTGATACTCTATTGCAAATTTGAGAATGTTAAGTCAACAGAAAAAAAATTACTATTTTTCTGGCTCAAAGAGCTCTCCCTGAAGAGTTAATGCACAATGCTAATAAATAATTTGGAAATGCCTTCAAAGTGATGGCCAGAGTGACTTACAAAACAAAGAAGAGAGTTTGCTACTGCATATGTTTAGTAATGTCTTTGAAAATCTATGTTTAGCAGTTGTTTCAAAACATTATTAACAGTCTGGGGCAGGGGATTAAAATAATTGTAACATTTTATCCAAATAACGAGTTTTTTTAGATATGGCTAGAACTTCCAATAAAATCCACCTGAGGGCTGGCAAAAACTCAAGCCATAATTAAGAATTTTCTAAGATTCACCTATAAATTTAAGTAAATAACACAATAGTATAGTTATTCTAATTGCAAACTTCATGAAGTCAAAAATAAAACAAAATTGAGATAAAAATGCTTATTTTGTAGTGAAATTAGGCCTCTAATTCTGAAAATGTGAAAATATGATGGTGATGCTTTTCTACCAGCAAAATATAGTGCACTAGCATCTACCAGCAGTGTTACAAATAAAGAATAAAAAAAGATAATAAAGAGTGTTGGCAAGGATGTGGAGGCACTGGTATCCCCACACACTGCTGTTAGGAATGTAAAATGGTGATCCACTGTGTAAAGCAGTCTGGCAATTCCTCACAAAGTTAAACGTATAACTCAACACCAGAAAGATGAATAATCCAACTAAAAAAACGGGCAAAGGACCTGAATAGACACTTCTCCAAAGAGGACACACAGATGGCTAAGAGGCATATGAAAAAATGCTCGTCACTAATCATCAGAGATGCAAATTAAAACCACAATGAGGTATCACCTCACACCTGTCAGAATGGCTGCCATCAAGAAATCAACAAACAACAAGTGCTGGCGAGGGTGTGGAGAAAAGGGAGACCCTGGTACACTGCTGGTGGGAATGCAGACTGGGGCAGCCACTATGGAAACCAGACTGGTGCAGCCACTATGGAAAGCAGTAAAGAGTTTCCTCAAAAAATTAAAAATGGAACTGCCATTTGACCCAGTGATCCCACTTCTAGGAATATATCCTAAGAAACCTGAAACACTAATCACAAAGAACTTATGATAGCTAAGATCTGGAAACAGCCCAAGTGCCCACCAATAGATGAGTGGATAAAAAAGCTGTGGGACATTCACACCATGGAGTACTATGCAGCTGTAAAGAGGAAGGATCTTTTATCCTTTGGCACAGCATGGAGGGAACTAGAAAGTATTATGCTAAGTGAAATAAGCCAGTCAGAGAAAGACAAGTACCACATGATCTCACTTATATGTGGAATGTAATAAACAAAATAAACTGATGAACAAAATTGGTCCAGAGGCACAGAAGCATGGAACAGACTGAGGGATCTCAGAGGGGAGGAGGTGGGGGGACAGGAAGGGATTAACCAAAGAACATATGCATATACGCATAACCCATGGACACAGACAATCTCGTGATGAAGGCCAGGGGGTGGGGTGAGGGCTGGGTGGAGGGGAGCAAAGGGGAGGAGGGAACGGGGACATCTGTAATGCTGTCAACAATAAATAAACAGTGAGTCAAAGCAGGACAATGCATCTGATTAAACAACACAATCTTTGTGACCAGGAGGCCATGACCAGTTTAGCTGTTTCCTACTTAAATATGTTAGACCACAAATTACGCAACTTCTTATAGCCAAAGGTCAAAAACAGGCACTGTCAAGTCACAAACAAACCAGAAAGCCTATGTGACACCACCTGTGATACACAAAGCTGCCATGGGTTCCGCTGAAAGACTGGATCTGCTGCAATCTCTTTCATGGTTGATATGTCCCAAGAATTCATCATCATCATCATCATCATCATCACACACACACACACACACACACACACACACACACACACACAAGTACAAAGCTGAGAAGACAGTTTGCTCCAGCCAGATCCATCTTTTGGCCTTTAGTACCACAGAAAGTCTCAGCATGATTTTTACCTTGAATACAAATGTTTATAGAATACACCAAATTTCCTGACAGAGTAAAGTGTTTTGTAAGAGATTTTTGTTCTATGTCTACAACATGGGAATCAGGCACTGCAATAAATATGCTCCTTAAAGGCCTCGGTGTCTCCTGCCACTATGCATAGTTGGAAAGAAATCTGTCCCAAGGATAGTAATTAATATCACCAATAATGTTCAATGTCTGGAAAAGAGCTGTTGACTTCAGCAAGGAGGTAAAAATCTCAATAATGAGGGCAGACAAAGGGCCAACTAACCGAAACACTAAAATTCGCTGAGAATAGTTTTCAGCACTCCATTTTTAAAGAAAAAGATCATCTTTACTGTTTAGATTCCAAATCCCAAATTCTGGGATGTTAGCAGGGGCTCTTATGGTCAACTCACACTCAAACCATATGCACTTCAGAGCTAAGGCCTAGGTTTGTTGTTCATCACCTAGCCCCAGGGCTCAGCACAGTGATTAGCAATTTATCAGTAATAGTTCTTAAATTAATGCTTGATGAAAACCACAACCTAAAATGATGACTCTAAGCTCTCTGGTTCTCCCACCGCCCCCTTGGCAGGTCCCAGCCAGCTTGGGTGGTGAGAGGAGCAGTAGCGGCCAGGCCACCCAGCTTCTTGAAGGCTCTGGGCCCACAGGCACCCAGAACTCACCCACCCTGCCGCCAAGATGCCCAAGAGGAAGGTCAGCTCCTGCCCAGGGGGCAGTGAAGGAGGAGATTGAAGAGGCTGTCAGCTAAATCTGCACCTGCAAAAGTGAAAATGAAGCCAAAAAAAGCAGCAGAAAGGATAAATCTGCAGACAAAAAAGTGCAAAACGGAAAAAGAGCAAAGGGAAGGCAGGAGGAAGTGGCAGAAAAACTCAAGACTTACCTGCAGAAAATGAGGAAACAAGAAAGGAGCCAGGCCCGATTACTATCATACACCATGTGGAACAAGTTTTTCAGTAGCTCTAGAAACATTTTGAAAGTGGGAATTCCACCTCAACTCATTTTTCAAGTGAAAATCCTCTTTTCAAGTTGAAACCATTTACTAGCTATGTTCTGGGACAACCAGAAAATAGTGAGATACTGAGTATGGGAGGCTTTGATCGTCTTGGGTGTCAGCTTTACATTCCATAGATGGAGGCAGTTTCTATATCCTATAATATAAAGCATTCTAGATGGCAATCTGGAGTCAGTTGTGCATTTTATGTGTCTTGAACAATTTTTTTTATTTTTTTAAATCCTCACTCAAGGATATTTTCTCCATTGATTTTTGAGAGATAGAAACATCGATGTGACAGAGACACATAGATAGGCTGCCCCACATACATGCCCCGACCAGGGCTGGGGATCGAGCCTGCAACTGAGGTATGCACCCTTGACCAGGAATTGAACCAGGCTGACACTCTAACCACTGGGCAAAACTGGCCAGGGTTTGAGCAATTTTAAATTACTTCTATTCCTGTGTTTCTGGTAGAATTGTTTCCTAAAGAAAACCACTCCTTGACCTTGGCTCCCTGTCGGAATTTTCTGTACTCTGTAACAGCTTTGGTGTGGTAGCTCAGTTTTCCCAGTAATTTTGTTTATGTGCTGTGAAAGATTGAAAACCTGATTAAGTACAACATATGATACTCAATTGTGAATTGGTGGGACTCTGATGTAACAGCGTAGCAACACCTGAAGGTATTGGTACTTGATATTTTATTAAGAAAAATTAGCCTCCAAGTTTTAAGCTGGAAAGTCACGGGAATAACTGTTCCGCAAAGAGTCACAACTACATGACTTTTTAGGGTTTTTTTTATATATATGTGTTAAGAATCGCTTACAAATTGAAACGTCTGCCGGGGGATCGAACCTGCAACCTTGGGGTGTACGGGATGAGGCTCCAACCGAGGCACTCCGCCGGGGCTCAGACTTCTTAAACATTCCCCGATTACAGCCCTTCTTCCAAGAGCAAACTGAACAAGTAGGAAGAAACATGATAGAAGCCGGCCTCGTTCTGCATCTTGGGCAAAGGATGAGCTGAGATAATTAAATACCTTATTAGCCAGGCTGCCCACAGGAAGAGGCTGATGATTCTCTTGACCCCATGAGAAAGAAGACAGGATAAGGCCATTTGTGCTCAGGTTCTGCGCACCAGCCGGCCCAGTGTGTTTGCAACGTACCTCCCGTGAGAACAAAACACAGTGTTGCACAAACACAAAAGGAGAGCGAGCAGCGGATAAATTCTCGCTGTTGAGCTCACAGATTACCCGTCGGGTGGGAAGGGAGGCCTCCGGGGCGGGGCCCCCGCGCAGCCCGCCGCTCACAAGGCGCACGAGCTTCAAGAGCTCCCGGGGAGCGGGCGCGGGCTCTTCAACACGGACGCATGGCGGCAGCAGGCTCTCCTCGCAAGGAAGAAATTAGCTTCTGTATGTGTCGGGCATCTGGGACAGCGAGCAAAAGCTCAGAAATGTAAATATCCCTCCCTGAACCCTTCACTCCGGAGAGAAACACACACACGTAATGCCGTAATAACTACGCGTGGGGTCCGGTGGGTACCGGGTTTACCAGGGTGATCACTTAAGTTATATGATGTCTCATCACCGGGTTGTACGCCTGAAACGAATGTAATATTGTAGGTCAACTGCAACTGAGAAACAAAAAAATATTTTTAAAAAATAAGGAGCACACACGTGCGCGCACAGACTGCCCACAGAAAACACTCCATAAAGGTCCCGGAAAGGTGCCGAAAGGAAATGAGGAGGCACCCCTACCCTCGGGGAGCCCGCAGTCCAGCACGGGGCACCGGCAGCCACCTGGCTGTTAAGAGCTGGACCGGGCAGGCCCAGCCGCCGCCACCTGCCTCGCCAGGGCGAGCCTGACGCCCCAGGCACCTGGACAGGTCACAGGAGCTAACAACGCCACTCAAACCAGCCTACGGGATACATAAAAGACAAGCTGTACCTCACACAGGAAGAGGTTGCGGCTGGAAGCGGGGTTCCACAGGTCCGCGCTCTGCACAGCGAAGCCGCACGCCCGGGGGGGGGGGGGGGGGGGGGGGGGGCTCCCCTCGGGCGGCAACATGGCGGCCCACGAGCTCCGCTGCACACGCAGGCGCAGGCGCGGAGGCGGCCTCCCCCTATCAGGCCTGGAGAGCTCCGTACTCGCCTCTCATTGGCTCAAACTGGCTTGGGCCCACCCACCCCTCAACCAGTCAGTGCCAGGGAAGAGCCGACTAATCATGATTGACTAAAAGCTTCGTTTGCAGGTGGAAGGGGTGCTTGAGAATCAGCCTCAGTGTCCACTACGAAGCGCTCATTAAATAAATACTTCGCGGAGGAATGGATGGAGTACTGAGTGGCGGGATCTACAATGGGATGGAATATGTGCTGTTTCTGAAGGTGTTTTGTTTTTTTTTCTTCTTTGGAGGGGTGGAGGGAGCTACTTTTGATTTGAGTTTCACATAATTAGAGTCATCTGAGTGCGTATACCTTAAATGACTTTATTGGAAAGCTATCAACAATTAAGGATAGGCCACCATTAATATTACTAAGCAAGTGGTATGAGTCAGGCACTACATATGTAGAGTGTAGCTTGGGCTTACGGGCACGGGATTTGGAGTGAGACAGGCCTGGGTTCAAATGCCGCTTCTACCACTGACCGTGCACACGATCCTGGACAAGTTGTGTAACCTCTCTGGGTCTCAGTTTCCTCACCCGCCAGATGGGGAAACGACCGCTCCGACCTCACGATGTTGTGAGGATTCAGTAATAAAACATGTGGTCAGCTTACTGAATGTTTAATAGATGCTAGCCCTTATCATTCATAACAGATCCATCCTGAATCGGCTTTAATTTCATGTAAACTGCACATGAAACTCGAGGAAAGGCACGTGTTCTCTGGCTGATAGTGTGTACAGTTCAACAAATGGAATGACAACCGCAACATAGTCCCCTTATTAGCTGATAGGCCTGGGGTGGGCAGGCTGCTCCCCTCTAAGGTAGAGGGTGCCCACTTTGGGACTCAGTCCTGCTCTGTGACAGTGCCACCCTGGATGCCCTGTACTTCCCCCTGCTCCCAACACAGCAAGTTAGTACTAGGTTACTCTGTTTAAAAATCTATATATAGGGTGTTCCAAAAAAGTCTATTAACAGCTGATAGCACCTTAATTTTCACTCATTCTCAGGTTTAACGGATTTGAAATAACGGGTGATGCCAGACTAAGCTTTGAACAAAGAAAATTTATCCACTAGGCATTTTTTTACGGGGATACATAAAAGATAAAAGTTTACAAAATTGGCAACAGTTGACAAATTGAGGGCACACAAATATTGAATGAAATGATTCTTGATGTTTTCAGTTCCATTGCTTCGAGTTATCAGCAGTGCGTGGACCAGGACAGTCATCAGTTTGAAAACAGGCATTGACCAAAAAAAATCATTCATTTCTGTAGACTCTTTTAAATTTTGAAAATAAACTGTATGTTAATAAACACTGACTTTATAACCATGCAAAATGTGTATACAGTTTTTTGGGACACCCTGTAGTTACCCAAGATAATAAAATATAGGCCCTCTCAAAGACTTGTACATGAATTTTCATAGTAGCTTTTTTCATAGTAGTCAAAAAGTGGGAACAATCAAATAAAGAAATAATAAGACATACATATAATCCTTTAAAATAGTTTATATATATACACTATATTAGAAAATAATAATGAAAGGAGTTGCTCTCCCAGGTGTTTAGACTTATTATAAAAGTTATAATGAAGATGGTATGGTATTGGCAGAAGGATAGATGAACAGGCCAATGGAGACTCCAGAAACAGATGCAGACTAAGAAAATTGACTTGATTAATGTTGAAGGTGGCACTGCAGAGCAGTGGGGAAAGGACAGTCCTTGGAATAAATGAAACAACACATTAGAACAATTGTAAATTCCTGTGATGGTCAGTTTTATGTGGCAACTTGGCTAGGCTAAGTCCCCAGTTAGTCAATCAGAAACAATCTAGGTGTTGCTGTAAAAGCATTTTGCAGATGTGACTAAAGTCTGTAATGGGCTAGCTTTAACTAGAAGAAATTATCCTAGAAAATCCTCAAGTGGGCCTGATCCAATCATTTGAAAGGCCAGAAAAGCAGCACTAAAGTTTCTTTTAAGAAATTCCACCTGTGGACTGTAGTTCTGGCTGCTGCCTGGGAGTTCTAACCTGCCCTTCCCGACGGCCTGCTCTGTGGGTCTCAGATTTGGCTAGCCAGCAGAAAAAGCTTCGTCCACAGAATACCCATTTGCAGCAAGAGGAGAATGTTTAGGCAAACTACTGTACCTCCTTGATACGGGATTATGCAACTACTAAAAGTATGTTTGCAAAGTGCTTAAGAAAATAGAAATGTTTATGCTATTACTTGAAGTAATGATCAAGCTATGTTTTTAAAAAGTACGTAGGGTTTATATAAAGTTCAAAAACAGACAAACTAATCTATGATGTCAGAAATCAGATGGTGGTTACCCTTGAGGCGGGCAGTAATTGGAGTTAGGTGAGGGATTTCTGGAATGTTGATAATGTTCTATTTCTTAGTTCTGGGTGCTGGTACCATGGGTCCAGTTTATAAAAATTCATGGAATTGATTTGTGTATACGTGTGCACATGTGTGTATGTATATGCATGTATGTTATATAAAGTATGTTTTACTTTAATAAAAAAATTATGGATAGAAGAAAATATAACTGGTGGTTGTCACTACACGGTGGGGCCACAGATAACATTTTTGTTTCTTCCTTTTTCTTCTCTAGTTTTCTAAAATAAAAGTGTTACTTTTATAATGGAAGACAAATAGTTGGTTGATCTTAGTTAATTATCAGTGACAGTCAGGCACAGTCGTTCTTTGGAGCCGAAAGGAAGGACTCCAGATGGGCGGCTGTGATCTGGGAGGGAGAGGGGACCCCAAGCTAGAGAAACAATTGAGCTCATCTTTGGAGGCAGGGATGTGACGGGCCGCTGCTGCTTTCGTGGCTGAGCGTTCGTTCCCATTCCTCTAGCAACAGCCCCTCCATATTCCTTGGGAGAAAGGGCCCCTCTAGGCAGACGGTGAGTCAGCATGTTCCCTCCCGACGGGTCACAGGTGGTCACCTACCCAAGTTGGTCTCAGGTAAAACCCAAGAGTTTTGCTGAGAATGTTGGGACAGAGCCGCTCTGAGGTGCTTTAGCTGATACAATATCCGCCTGGAGCTGCTGGGGTCATGTTGGTGCAATGAGGGGAAAGTCTCCCTGAAAAGGAAACAAAGGCCGGGGTCAGAGACGCAGGGGCAGCTCTCTGAAGACATCATTGCATTCTGCATGCAGTCGGCCCTCCTGGTCTTTTTACTTCTGTGGGCCAATAAAGTCCTGTTTTTTAAAGCCTTTCTGAGTTGGGTTTCTGTCACTAGCAACCAAGAGCAGAGTGGTATGAACAGAACAGCCCTCCGTGAGGAGTCTTTTGTCATGACC